>NC_059987.1:8750000-10000000 GCF_912999745.1 Papilio machaon
TTTATCTAATTTGTTTATATAAAAATTACCAGATTACATTTTTTGAACTGTTCCATTAATGCTAACACTCTACGTACTAATAAATAACAAATATGTATGTGTAATAGCTGAATGTGCTGAACAGAGATGCTATAACTATCGGTAGTTAGTTAACGTCGTTAATGAGGTACGACGCTTCTCTGCTGTATGAAACCATGTAATGGCTTCTAATGAGCAGTTGGATTATTATTTCTAGCGGCATGCCGGTACGTTCGTGGGCCGCGTGACGCAGCGGCGACACCGCAAGTCACACGATGCCGCATCGACGTGTTCACCGCAAACATCGATATGCTCGCCCGTGTTCGGATTACGGCGGCTGGCGACCGGCGGGGGTGCTTTGTAGTGGTGAGGGCAGTCGCCCGCGCACGGCCGCGGCTCCCCGACGCCGCCCCGAAGCCGTGCCTAGTCCACGTTCTAGGTCAACATACTTATTCGCGTGTACGTCTTATCGCGCTCCCATTATCACGTTAAGCCTATTTCGTTCGTGTATTGATCGATTTCACGGTCGGACGAAACGCAGTCTTAAATTTTACGAGTCGCGTGCACGACCGGCGACGCGCGTGTTGCTCGTCGGATGACATCAGTTAGAGTCGGTCCGACCGCTGGTAACAATAGACGCGCAGTGGCCGCGTCGTGGCGGGCTCGGACGCACGGAATCCCTCATGGAGGACGGTCGATGCGCGACGTGCGAGGCCTTGGGCCGGCGCAGCCTCTCCAGCAAGCTGCTGCAAGTGGCGACGGCGCAAGCGCACATACGAACATGCTCGCACGCTTCGTCTCCGCCCGAAAACTTACACAGCTCTGATCTCGCCACGCGTGCCCTCGCCGCCAAAAGACGCAAGTCGATAGCTGGCTTCAAGCTTAATTTACCCCAGGACACAGCTCCAAAGTCAACCCCAGCCGACACGCCCAGGTCTACATTCGCGCGCAGGAATACGTGGTGCTCGTAAGTCCCATGTTTTTCATTATCTTTTCCTGCGTGAATCCTTTTAAGTACTTTGATAACTATAAATCCGAAGTTGTCAAGGAAACAGTTGTATAGTATCTTAACAACTTTATCACTTTGTTATCACAAGTATTTGTTATCATACTTTTATGTGTTTATATGTGAATCACAATCAATTTTATTGCCTCGTAAGATTTCACTCCGAACTCGTGATTTTTTTAATGTTTGTGATGAAATTATATGATTTTTTGCTGCATATTTTTTGTTTTATATTTTGTTGTTATGGTAACGAGATCTATAAGATTGTATGTCTCGATCTTATCGCCAAATAAACACGTTCCGTTGCAACGAAACGAATTTAACGAGACGTGTACAAATGTACATATCTTTACCAGGAATCGATTTATAATCATCAAAAGAAATAGAATGTTTTGTTTACTGACCTATACCACTTATTCTATTATATAGGTATTTTCATATTACATTTGTGTAATATAACATTCCGTCAACTGTTCAAGAGCAGCATAATCTGTATCGCATTACCGCTGTCCGATATGAAACTAACGGAAATTTCAATTTGTCCAACTTCAGCTCGTTGAGGCAATAATGTGGCCAGGAACTTGTCACTTGAGACGGCTCTTTAAGTTTTTGAATGCAACGAGAGCTTTTCATGTGATTATTCATCGCTAGTCTAGACATGAATCGGAAGTCTGTTTTTTCCCCGACTGAATTGTCACGTGTTTTAAATTTAATTTGTGTTAAATTTTGTAAAATAAATCAGCATGATTTTCATAACTATCCAAAGATTCTAAGAGTGGCAGTAATTGAAGGTTCTAGCGAACTGTAGATGTGGAACCCAATAATTACAACAAAATGATTAACCCTCTTGTTGACAGTTCAACTAAAAAACATACAACTAATAGATTGCTTCTAGTGTACCACTTTATATAGGCAAAAGTCTGCCGCATCCATTATCAGCATTCCACATAGGTTTTATTCTAAACATAGGTCGCTGTAATTGACTACTTTCTGTTATCCATTGCCAAAGAATCTACATTCTTCGAAACAAGATTGGCGATAGCAATGCAATACAGGAATGACAGACTTTTTGCGTCATACGATTTATTTATTCACGATCACTAGGATGTTATAGTTTTCCCACTATGCATCTAAAGATTCAGATTCAAATACTACAACAATTAAAACCTCTTTTACCTGTTATATTACACTATAAAAGTAGTGAAATTTTTAATAAAAGTTAGTCTGTTGGTTAATCAACACGCATAGAGTTCTAGAGGACCAAATCAATTTTAACAAAATGTGTTATTAAGCGATGTCTTTAGTTGCCACCGTACAAGATCCAAACTTCTGCTTATATACTATGGCTTGTATACCAAATTTTCAAAAATAATTATGTAAAGCAATGTATAATTTATTTGGGAAAAATTACAATTAAAATTTTGTGGTCTCTAAAATCAATTTCAAAGTCCCGCGAATACAACATAACCTGTCATGGCGTCTTCAGTGACGTCAATCCGTGGTGTAGAATAGAATCAAATCGCTGTATGTTTTTGTGCTACTGAATTCCGAATTAGTATAGAAGCTAATTATGGAGGTGTATTTCGCAGTTTCTTTCTCTTCATAACTTCAAAACAATACAAACAACAATACAAACAACAATACAAAACTAACCTTGTGTTCACAAGAACAATAAAATATGAAACAGTAAAAGTGGTTCTCAAAGATTTTTTTTTATCTGGTTCGTTACAAAATGTAATGCTCACTTACGTACATCTACGTGTGAACTACAATAAGAAGTTTTAAATATTTTTTTATTAATTACACCTTTGTTTGTGTTTACGTGATCCTACACACGTGTACATCAAGCGTTATTACTTCATCATGGCCGTGTGTCATCGAAATGACGTCATAAGATAGTTTATTTTTATTCCTACCATTAGTGCTAAATCCGGTCATTATCGTTTTTTATACAAGATAACAACTTTATAATTATACCGTTGTGAATGACAAAAACTAGATAATACCATATTGGTCTGTAATAGTCGGCATCACAATCAAGTGGCTGTCGTCATAGTTCGTTAATGAAGATTACGGTGTGTTATGCAGAGATCGATTTTGTAATGTGTAATTGAAAACGTACTTGTTAAGTTTACTTATCTTGTTAAACATTTTTTTCTTCTACCCAGTATATAAAAACATTTTTTGACATTGATAACTCCCTCTTAGTTTAACGAACTTTGTCAAATTTAAAAGGTTATACTTAAGTTTGTTTATGTGTATCAATTTAGTTTATTTCGTCTACGATTTCTCGTATATGGAAGAAAAAAATCTAAAGTAATATTTTTGTATTATGTAATTATATTAGTACTAGCTATGGCCCGCGACACCGTCCGCGCGGGGTTAAAAAATCCTATTTAGTAGCCTTTGTGTTCTTCCACTCTGTGTTCTACATATAGCAAATATCATCGCGATCCATGCAGCCGTTTCGGAGATACTTTGTAACAAACATCCATCCAACTAAACATACTCATTTATAACATATATAGTAAGATAGATAACATTCGAGAATTTATGTTTACTATTTGATAGATGGATGAAGGTGAATTACGACACGAATTACATTTATGTAAAATGTAGAATCATTGTTAAAAATAAATTTCACCTTTAATTCTTTATATTTTTTATTATGTATTGTTAGTAATGATGACATTGTATGTCAAAAGAGGTAAAAGATGAGTAATTCTATTGCCAAATTAATTTTCCTTGTTCCGTATTTTACGTTTGCATGATCATTCATTAGTGTGTATCTACATGGATTAATGAATAGTTAACAACCTAGTTAACAACCGTTAACAAGTTAGTTTAAAATCTACTAGTCTTCTAGTTAGACCACCAGGGGCGGAGTTTCGCGGTAACACACATAAAAAAAAAATACAGTCGAATTGATAAACTCCTTCTTTTTGAAGTCGGCTAAATAAAATGAGAATTAGAAAACATTTCGTGCAGTAGAAAATAAACTTGTTGTTACCCGACGATACATTCGAAGAATACCTACTTAAAATAAAGGTCTTTTATCAAATTAAATATTAAATTATTTCCTTTATATTTAGAAATATATTGCGACCTTTGGTATCGGACCTTGAATGCATAATTGTCGCAACACATGCAGCACTAATAACTTTAGTCTATGCATGCATGATGTCATTGTTGTGGAAATATGCAAAGTCTGCCGCTCTTCGGAGTGTCATAAAACACAACCATTAGCATTTGCAACAACACATTAACGTAACATATGTTACGTGATCATCTCGCGACTTTATAATTATTACACCATCAATTTTTTCTTTACCTTTTTGCTATTACAGTTTTACGAGCAATTGTTTTACAAAATCATTCTTATAATCCTGTAATAGTCGTAATTGAAATCAAATACTAACATCTACGATATGAGTTTTATGGCCTTTTAATTTCATGTTCAGTGCACCAGTTGTTTTCTTTATCGCACCTACTGTAATCATGCATTTTAAATTATAATAATCTAAAAGGCGGTAGACCTGGTGCTTGTACCACCTGGAATTCATCAATTCATTTTCCCTGCGTTCATATTCGTCCGTCCGTTCAATGTTATTAAAAAACAATCATGTATAATTAATAGGATTAAAAAAACCTTTTAAGAATCCTATATATTTTTCCAGGCAGTCTTCTATGTATACACCAAATTTCATCCAGTTCTGTGTAGTCATTCTGGTACCTTCTAACAAACATCCACCCATTATTTCATTGAAACTTTCGCATTTATAATATTAGTAAGATTCAAAGTTTTATGTCAAAATGACGGCTTGTTCTTAATTTTAGAGTCGTAAGTAATTTTATTACAGTTAGTTATTGTGTTAAGGTGAATATACACTAGAGCATTTTCTCAAGCATTTCTATGTATTGTAACGTTTTAACGAATGATATGATACAGGTAAAAGAATAGTTTCCAAAGCACGTCTGGTTCGTGAAAGGGTGATACACAACAACATATCGACGCTGGAAAGCGTAAACGCTGTAACCCCGAAAGTATGAACTTTACAGGAGAGCCAAAAAATCATAACTCGTGAGCTGATACGCCTACAAGTATGCGGTATTTAGCAATGTTGTGTAGTTTGTGCTAACCTATAATAAAATCAGTATCGTTTGATAATGGTTGAAATTATTAACGTGTGTGAACATATTCGCGATTTCAAGGGTTACAGCGTTTATGCTTTCCAGCGTCGATATCATAGAGCAGCTCGTTGTTTTGTTACAAGTAAATGCTCTAGTCTATACCCACCTTTAGAGCCTATGTTTAGCGGCGGTTTTATGTCAAAATCATAATCATTAAAAAAGTTGTAAAAAATAAACACGTAGAGTCTTCCCGATTACATATACTCACAGTTTTATTGATACTAGAATCGTTGTAATTGAAACATGAAAACACAAAACGTCCTACAGAACGTCGGCATACTAATCCGTATTTAAAGCGTCAAGGTTATTACAATTTATATAATTTAACCGCAAACAATGTTTCGACGCGTGCTAACACAACGTGAGTGTCGAGAGCCGACATCAACGCGGACACCGGCGCCGACACAGGTGGACGTTTTATGGACACTGCGACCGCGGAAACTAAATTTATGCACGCCGAATTGTTTTCGAACACGTCCGTTACGAAATTATTTCTACTTTTATCATATTAACCAACGGTCGCATGTAATTCCTTTCGTCATACGTGCGTTTTTGTGAGATGCCAAAATGTTTTGTCACCTCGCAAAAATACGGGCAGGTTGACAGACGCTTTTCTTCCTTTACATGTTCATTTCGGCTCTATTTGTCACTAGATTCAACTCATTCATAGACAACTAATGATTATTTTTATTAATAAATCTATTTTGCTCTTACAACCGAGGGCACGCTTTACATACAATTATTACAAATGTACATAGCAGAATAGGGTTCGGAAAGTTCATTAAGGAGGTCGGTCAACAACAATAACATAGTCCCTAATGTCGATTTACAGTAAGCTGATCAAATTAAAAGTGTTGTTTCATTTTAGTAACATTGCAGTTCTATAAAAAAACTAAAAGGAGTTTGAAGAACAAATACATTTTACTTTTAAATAACTGAGCGAAGACCGAGCTTTGCATTAAACTAACCCATAAAACATAATAATAAGTTGGACTTTCAAAGGAAAATATTTTTTCTGATAATCAAGTTTTCCATGTGAACAAACAGGCAGCGAACACTAACGCAGCCTTGAACCACAGCCAAGTCCGACGGCGAGTCTAACTTTTCCAACACGTTCCTTATTTAAAACGATGTTTCATGTTAGCTCCTCTCAGCACTATTTCATAATGATGAGGTAACCGAGCATTGACAATGTTTTTTAAATACATACTAATCGACTTTTTCAAGGTCAGACGCGAGTAAATTAGTAAATTTCGTTAAGTTACGTGTGGTTAAAGACAAATTAATGTGTAAATTAAATAATTTCATCTAAAATAGACAATTATACATCTGCTAGAAACTATTATAAGTATATTATTTTTACTGTGTTTATAAATTTCAAGTCAACCTTGTCGTTACTAATACGATTACATCTGCTAACGACAATTCAATAGTTTCTTTATATAATAATAGTAGTAAACCGTTCCTTGAAACATCTTAATGCCGGCTTTATTGCGTATTCCTAATGAGCACAGAAGCCAGATTCAACAAATCCGTTTAGTTACTTGCGCATTGATGACGTCGTCAAACGTATGTGATTACTTACAGACTTAAAACCCCATGAATGCGGTAAGTAATACATGACTAGTAGTATTTACATAAGTCTTAAGCAATTGCACGATTTCATTAAATGTTCGTTACGAAACAGTTCATTCAGTTTTATCTCAAAAAAATACTACTACGGTTCGAATTTTTACCTCACCGACCTAGAATGCGGTTAAATTATTGTCACGTAATTTAAATGAATTATGTCAATAAGCGTAATAATATTATGTTCTGAATAGGGGTAGGGGCAAGCAATTCTCTTAACTTGGATCAAACAATGGAATAGAAGAGCACTATTTAAAGTCGGTAGGGTATAAGTTTTCAAACCTGTCAATAGAATGCAAGTAGACGCTCATAGAACAATTCGCGGAAGCGTTTGGCGTAACAGCGATAGTGCTTTGATGGCACTCGCCTAGTCTAGCCGTCTGCCTCTCATTAGTAAATAATGCACATTGTAATGATTTGCTCTCCATACAAGTGACGCTATACTCTACTTTTGT
Source organism: Papilio machaon (assembly GCF_912999745.1). Lineage (NCBI taxonomy): Eukaryota > Metazoa > Arthropoda > Insecta > Lepidoptera > Papilionidae > Papilio > Papilio machaon. Next base: position 8,757,300 of record NC_059987.1, read on the forward strand.
TTTTTGTTTCAACCCTACTTGTATTTAATCAATTACTGACATAAGCTGAAATACATAAGATTGCTCATTTCATGCAATTTTATCATGATGTTCTTCAAAGTTAAAAGGAGATTAATTTATGGGAATAAATGGCCATCATGTTTACTTTGTTGTAGACAATGTCTCCCAAAGATCATTATCATCTAAGTGGATAAATTGCTGTATGAGTCTAAATAAAAATAAAGAGTCCACTAACGATCAAACAACTTACGGTTTTTTTTCTCGTGGATTTCGTTTTCGAACTGCGAAACGATTATTGAGTCGAATCTGAACTGAGCGGGGCGCACCTGTTCTCGTTGCGTTATTCTATGCGATATAAAAAAGCCGTCTAAATCTTGTCAGCCTTGAACCTAAACATCGGTATGATTCAAAGCGAACTGCGGCAACTTCGAATGCGCGATTCGATTGTTACGGATTCATTCGCTCAAAAGTGCGGCGTTCGGGTGTGTCGCAAAAGCGTCGTTTAGGTGCTCGGAGGCGCCGCCGCCGTACCGCTGGCTGTAGCCCCGTAGTAGGCAGAGCGTGCGCGCGCCGCTCGCTCGCCAGTCCCCTCCCCTCGCCCCGGCCGGGCCTGGGCCCAGTCCGCCGCAACGCGTTGCCCCGGCCGCCCGCGCGCCGTCACGCAAACCACTCCCCACGACTCTACCTCCGACACGCACAACGCTCACGGATACAAAACACCAAAACGGCCCCGCTGAACCCGACGCCCGGGACCCGACGGTCCCGCCTCGTGCAGCCGCAAGGCCCGCCAGCCGCCACCATGCAAACCAAACTCATAAACGGGCCCTACTCGTCCATCATGAACAAACAGGATTTGCTCAGAGAAGTCGTTGTCAAGTACATCGATTACTTTTATCCGGTGTAAGTATATGTTTTCCTCATTTATGTTTTTTGTTTACGCCAACGCCAAATTTAGATTTTTTTATTTTATTCAGAATCTTTTGTTTTTTTTTTTTGTTTCTTTTTCGATGAGGTGAAATGCTGTGAAGGCTCTCACAAAAGATTAACTAATTACCGAACCGGTAAGTCGGTGAAGGTTTGTCGGCAACGTGTTCGACTGCAGCCAGACGAACCGTTGCCATTGGCTGACGTCAGCGCCGCCTATAGAACCTAGGCGTCTCTATCGCCTGACTGCTGCTGTATCGATCCGCTGCACAAAGCACTAAAATCTTCTACATTCATATAGTCTATATGTCTACCTCGAGAGTGTTGACCTCGAAAAGCTCCGCCCGCTGCGACATTGATCTTCTATTAATTGCGACATTGCCCCTTGTTCATTTTTGATACCCATAACTAATGTTTTAACAGATATTTTTAACAATATGGCTTTACGATTTATGTTACATCACGTTGAAAATGTGTAATATTTGAATCCAAGTGAATGATTTTCGATGAAGCCGGATGGTAAACTACTTTCTACCAAAAAGTTGCCATACCTGTTTATGTTCACATATGCAAAAAGCATCGATCTGAATGTGATTGCGTTCCTTGGAAATTTAACGTAACGCACTATCAATGGCCATCCCATAAGATTTTATGAAATTACCATTCATAACTGATTTTTCCTTTACGAAAGCTTAGGGAAAGCAATGTCGCGTGACCGTTTCGCGTGACCAGCACACACCGAATCCAATCCTTTATATTCTATGGTCACCATTAATGTCCTTTTTGTCAATTTGATTTTACTCAAATGCGTCGCAGCGCCGCGATCAATATACACTTATAAATCAGCTGTTTAAATTATGCTTATATATACTTTAGTTACCTCACGTGATTTTCTGCAATATGGAATCGCAACATTTAATAGCATGGTGCTTAGCTTGTCGATTCTAGTACGTTCTTTGCGTTAACATAAAAGTAGTGTTTACGTAATAGTTTATTCTGCACGTTAACATGCCAAGTGAAGGCATCGACTTAAAATATGAACACGGTGGCCATGTCGACAACGATCGCCGTCGATTTCCCTAAAACGACCTTGACTGTTCTAGCTGCGCGCTCGCTTCGAGATAAACTGTATACGGCTTTATTGCACACCAGCGATAGCGTTATTTATCGCTTAATATATTAGTGTGCATATAATCATACGTCCTCTATCACGACAGCAACAATGTCGAATGTAATTGAATGTTTCGCAATAATGAGAATCACTTCATAAACGCTAATGGTTATTTTATCGTTGCCCAATCATTTTAACGTAATTGATTCCATTTTATGCTGTGTAATGTAAACGTCCTCTAGGCGTTGATTTGGTTCTGCGTATACAAGTAACTTATAGGTAACAATAAGTGGTTACTGCTACAATGAGTAATGTAGCTATTAAATTTTCATGAGACGCATTTATATCGTGACCTTTGTGTAAGTGCCACGAACAAACCTTTAGAAACAATGTATGAGTCATTAAATTAATTAGTTCCTTGAGGACAATGATTTTAGTGTGACATGAAAAATTTTATTCATTGATGGTTGATTTAGTTAGTATCGACAAACTGAAAATTTTGCTTTTAGATCAATTAACAGCAGTATCCGATCTTCGAATCTTCTTTCCTTCGAAGTAAACAACTCGTGGAAAAAGAAATTAAGTTCCTTGAACTTTTCAGCAGACGTTCATAATCTCTGTTCATATGAATGCTGTTCAAAGGTACTTCATAGAACGCGTTAATGTGAAGTATGCACGTGCGTGGTGACAAAACCCTTATCTTGCCTTTGTTTGCCCGCATCTCATATTTACAGAATACCACCTACAACGCACTATTTGCCCGTCGCTTAAGCTATATTGTTTTACAAGTGTCAATGATCAGGGAATCTATAAAAAGCGCGGTAAAACCTCTGTTTCTCAAAGAGTGCAATTTTATTTTAAGGAGTGTGACTCTTGGTAGGTGTGTTGTAAACTACGTTGCCAGGTACATTCCGATTGGCATACGTGAACCGTCCAATCGGAGTTAGATTTGGCAACAAATCATCTCTCACGTATTGGTCTTGATAGGCACGTCAGTCAAGTTTTTTATAGCTTGTATTATTTCGAAACGGTTGATGAATTTGAAAGGATTTTAATTTGTGCGTTTTCTATTTCAACACAATGGCGGAATGGGTGTTATTCAATTATTGTGTTTGTAATATGTTTTATTAATTCAGTTAATCGACTGAATAATTAATTTTGTTGCAATAAAGGTATATGTTTATTTTTTACTTTAATGCTTTATAAAAACAGCCAAAGAAACTTATGCGTATTTGTAAAATTACGTGTAGATATCTGGGATATATTAGTAAATACCAAGTTTAAACATGAGGAAAAACTACAGTAGAAAAGAAATGACTTTTCCATCTTGGTTTCTACAACAATTTTATTGCTTTTACCAATATAGATAGATCATAGTCAACAGTTTATGAACATGTCGTCTGAAGTTTAAGAAACAGTCCGTCAAATCATATATTGCATTAGCTACATAATAATGTTATCCAAATGATCTTTGTAAGCCTGTCCAAATTCGTTACTCCCGGTCTTAATTTTCTGTCAACTAAATAACTTATGTAACTTATAACCACTGAAATGAAACATGTTGTGCTTACATATAGTGAAAGTTGCTTCTTGTATGTTATTGTCACTGCATACATCGATGTTTAATGCAGCAAACGCTAATTCGCATGAACGTTTCATCGGCTTATTACGTTGCGGCGTTTACATAAGGATCCTGAATTGGTTGTCGGTTATTGTCATCCGCTGCAGCCGCGGTCATGCGCTAAACGGCCGTTATTTAATATCGGAGATTGCAGTAATGGACTGGACGAAATCGATCCGCGACAACGGTCGCGATTCACGACTCACGACGCTCTGCTCACCTCATTGACGCGACACGGAATCCGAGGCCGGAGAAAGTCAAGTACGCAGCCGTACGTCGTGCCACATACTGGCTACCGGATGATTACGGACAAGATTGTATCATAATAGATAAGTCCGGCAATAGTCCGCGATAATTGTATCTCGGCCTGACGCTAAGTAGACTGTATCGCTCTATGGCCGCACGTGGCGAAACACAATGAAAACGTGCATTCGTGACTTATTTGCAGGTAAAACGCTCGTTGTCTTTTATTTGATCGCCTTCTGCAACACATTATTCAGTTCCTTTATACCTTTGGAAGTGTGTGTTTATGGTACTTAAAATAATATGTAAACGGCTAAACACTCACGTACTGTTGTCCGTTGTCGGCACCGACTAATTTCGAGCCCATCGGGGCCCTTCATCAGGGTGAGTAGGACTGGCATTATTTCGCGGATGCAGTCCGTCGCTCAGTATGGCTCTGCGGACACCAGATAAATACTGTGATTGTTTAGCTCTTTATATGTTAGTTTATTATATGTCTCGTGGGTTATGTAAATGGTAATTATACTTGTAAACAAAACAAATCACCAATCTTGCAAACACCTCATATACCAAAAATAATCGGTGCTGCAATTGTCAGAAACAGAAATCTATGGTTGTATTGTTTGGATATGTGAACTGTTATAGTAACTACGGTGTTTTGATGCAAAACACTTTCGTTGCAAAATATCCTAGTACGATTTCGTTCAACTATTAACTAAGGCGCAGTATGAAGTGAATGCATTTGCTAAGGTCAATTATGCACGCATTCTTATGATTATGTTTTGAATAGAAATGCCACAGAACTCAATAAACAACACTACATGTGTCAAAATGAAATTAAGTTCGTTCAGCGATTTATCGATTTACCGTGAAACTCGTAATTGTGCGAGAAATGCGAATTTTTGTTTCGATCCGGACGCAGATATAACCTTGGTGCCCATAATGTTATTGACACATTTTGAAAAATAATTACGCATTTTCAAATAAAGTGCAAGCCTTAAAAAAATTGAAAACAATCTTTTGACATTTATACTTTTACAACATCGCTGCGATTCGTATACAGTTTTTTAAATCTACTAATTGCATCACTTTATTATGAAATAATGGTACTATGTATTTAATTGTTAAATAATTCATATAGATAATAGTTCAGATCAATAAATACATTTGTCAACTAACCTGTGTAAATGTATTTGCTAAGAAACATTCACAAGAGTCAATGCATATAATAAGACAAGTTATTTCTTACCTATTGTCAGTCACTATTTCATGAAATTTATATGTATTGATATATAAATTTATATAATTGAATATATTCAAAAATTTAGAAAGTCCTAAACGTAATGCGTTTAACTATTTTGGTGTGTGTAATTAGGTACACTTGCCGCAATTTAGAAAACAACATGTACAGTTAGACAGTTTATGTATCTCTAATAGTAATGTTATTGTTCACAGCGCGTCGGGCACCAGCGCCGTGGCGATCGACAACAAGATCGAGCAAGCTATGGTGAGTACCGCACTTTACTTCCATTGTTTACGATATCAACCAGTCACTGCCGACGGCTGAGGGTCAGCTAGCGGAACGGTCAAATTTGTATCGAGCCATACAAACTTTATAACAGCTCGCTAGTTCGACCGAGACGATGCGCAAAATGCAAACTTGGGTAAAGATTTGCATTTTGCGCCAACTCATGTGGCACGCCACCTAACCACGAGTCTCCATAAAGTTTGGAGCTTGTTATATTTTCGCGTGAGTGAACAAATCTGATCAACGCATTGCTGTACTTTCATATATAAAATGTTAATTATCGTTTCGTATTAAACAAACAACGACGAAAACTATAAACAAAATAGAATAACGTGGGAAATATCGGTTTCATTAATGTAAAGTTAATACAGTAATCGAGGCCCCACTACCGGGTGAAGACTCTTCGTACAAGGACGAAGTAGCGCGTTATAGAATATACGACCGCATTGCATGCTGTGTTTACGATACCCGGCTCACTTAAAATCCAACTGTGAAAACACACCCCTCGCATCACCTTCACACATTTGAATGCTAATTAATTATTACGCCAGACGATCATTTAAATTGTGACAGTTTAGAAATCATAGTATATCACAGTGAGGGCTAGTTAGACACTAATATTATTAAGTGTGATGAAAACAATGCGTAAAACTTTTTTATATGAATAGCTATTTAAAGCGTATCAACAACACAACAAAAAACGGTGTCGCAATAACATTGCGAAGGTTAATTATACAAAATATTAACTAAACCGGCGTTGTCTAATTAAACAATTCATTAGCACATTCTGGCGCCAGCGTTCCGTGTATTTGTTTATTTAGGCAAATGTACGATGTTAGAATAAATAAGAAATGTTTGTCATTAAATACGATTTGATAACGATAAAAGTCGCAAAGTGTCCTTTCCTTGGACATATACGACAAGTTTGTTTATTAATTGATTTGGTAAACATTAGTATCAATTATAGTCTGTACCAACTCTACTCTCTGTCTTTATCGACATTTGTGCTTGTGTTCGTATTTGATAGAGAGATTGAATGTAATTTCTAGACATATAGAGTATGATAACTTTAGAAAAGGGCGGCAAAACGAAGACGCACATGTTTTCCACGTCATTACTTTTTTGTGAGAACAAGAATCCAAGCTTTAAAAAAAAATTGTCTTATATAAATGCAAATTTTGCACAATATCGCCAATTAAGATTAAAGAAAATTTTTATTTTTTTTATTTTAAAGTCAACCATCCGAATCGATAGCTACGGTTATAATTATTGAAGGTCCACAACAAAGGAGATTTAAATGAATAAATATCACGTAATAGGCCTTAATACGTAACAGCTGTAATTCTTTACGCCTTATTTCTTACAATGACGAAATTAATTACACAATAAATGACGTCATATTGAGATGTTAATCCTCACGCTCTAATTAACCGCCTCCGATTTCTTATTCACATGAAATTACCCTTTTTACCACAAACACGTGTAACATTTTATTTTTTAATTTTTAATATGCCATGTGTATATCTTCTCTGATAATGCGAATATCTTCCTGATGGAGAAGAGTATTTGTTACAAAATATATGGGTAGTATTTAAATGAAAAAGGTATAATATGTGTAAATATATGTAAATACCTACAAAACCTTTAGGGTTTACCACGATAGATGTATACTCGTATATTGTTATATAGTTTCATGGCATTTATTATAAATTTCGTTATTATTTTAAATTGAAAAAGTTTTTCAAATATAACTGGTATTTTCTCTAACCTTGCTGGACATGCCCTCTAAGGGCAATGTTATTGATCTCTCAAAGTTTCTCATGAATATGCAAAACACTTTCAAAGTCATTAGGATCAGAGCGGGCTCTTAGAGATTCAAACAATTTAATACACTGATGCGTTAAATTACATTCTCTTATTATCATCATAGAGAAATCAAAAATATTAATTTATTTTAATAGCGCAGATCTTACTAATATTATAAATGCGAAAGTTTAGATGGATGGATGGATGATTGTTTGAAGGTATCTGGATAAAAATTGGCATTCATATAGAAGATAGTCAGGAAGAACACATAGACTACTAATTATGTTGTCTTTTTTCATTCCGCGCGTCGGAGTTGCGGGCGATAGCTAGTATATAATAAAATCGAGAACTTAAGATCTGTAAGAAATTTAGAAAAGTAAACAAAATTCAATTAAAATCAAAATTAACATGTTGGCGATAAAGGCTAAAGATGGAGTTTGTTTTTGAAATTATTTTACTAACAATTTAATGAAATTTCACATCAAAAAAAATTTTGAAGGTTTAAAAAAAATTTTGAAAAGAGAAAATTGTTAAATAAACTAATTACTAATTAGTCTATACCTGTACTATTACATCAGTTCCGCTTCACTATTTTTATATTCAACCTTTGCTAAGGATATTTGATACGACCTTTTCCGAACACTGAGGCTGAAAATAGGACCTTTGAGTACACGCTCCAATGTCAACGATAGCAGCCTGCTCACCTTAACGACTTTTTTATCGACCTGTATCTAAGTTTATTTATAACACAACACATTTAATAGAAACTTGATGGAATAGCTTTCATGACAACCTGTAAGGCAACACCACAATCACTAGATAAAAAAACAAAAAAAAACATTGACACTCGTCAATAAGATTAATCGATTCTTCTCTGTTACTTTTTTTAAAACAAAGCTTACGACGTAAAGTGCACTTGTCTACCGAAATCTAATAGCACTTGAGTTTACGAGGCAAAGAGTGTTGTTGTTCTAAATCAAATACCCGGTGCTCTACATTACATTATTAATAAATAAGGATGTCTAAACAAAACAAAATAGAGCATTGTAAGTTTGCGCAGCAGCTCTGTTTCAGCATATTCCGCGCTAACGTCAGTAGTCGCCGCCGGTTGTTATCATAACTACTTACTAATGGAGGAAATCGAGCGCGATAAAACGCTTAAAGGAAAACGTACAGCCGTCGAGAATTAATTACTTGCGCCGCTATTCGGGCTACTGTGTTACCGCGTCCATTACTATAGAAAGTACCATGGCCATTGAAAATGTCTAAATTAATTAATTTATAACTTATGGAATAAATTGATTCATGTAACTGTTTTCTTTCTAATTGTAATTTATTGCTTAGTACCAAAACTGTAATTACAGTTTACAATTTCTTAAAAATAAATAATTTTAATTTAAGTAAAATTGTCAGATTAGAATAGAGATATTATAGTTCAACACAAGCTTAAAGCGACTAATAACAGAAGACGTATTATTGCAAGTACAAACATACCTACTTAAGAAAGGCCTTAAAAAAAAGTAAAACAAAATATCAAATCTTTCTCGTCCATCTCTTGATATTTTCTTTAATTGTTTTGTTTATTGCGTGTTATTTCAGTAAAACATTTGGGTTAATTGTTTTTATCGTCATCGTATCGGTGTATCGTCAATCTAGCTTTTAATTAAACCTGGTTTCATTTGTAACTGGTTAAAGATATACTTTGTCCTATTTAACACTAGATGCATGCAATAAAAAGTGAATTAGTGAGAAATCACTGAATAGTCCCTATTACCACAACATACGGTATAAGGAAACGGTTGAGATGTCGCATTGCGGCAGCATGTCAGTCGGCGACCGGGTTCCGCGTGTGCCCAATGCAAGACATTCTCAGAAAAGCATAGAAAGACGCAATAAAAACAAACTCGTCACATTTGCTAGAAAGCAGCGCATCCGAACGCATATAGGTTACGAAACGAGGCCTCACAGACCTTCGTTCTGGTTATCTTGTTTTGTGTCACCAGTTTATCACTACAACATAGTGTAACTTCCTTATGTAAACATTGAATGTGTTTAAAACATCCTAATTCCGAGCTTAAACCGTCTGTAAATTATTACATTGCGAAGACAAAGAGAATGTCAATACGGATAAACCTTATCATAATCAAGGTCAAATTGTTTAATAGCTCTGCCTTCCTTTATATGGGGTCTGTACAATAGTTTTTAATTTTCTGAATTGAACTGCCATCCATAATTAATTCATTCGTGTTTCAAAAAACAAAAACTTTTGTTACAATAATTCATAAAATCCAACAAAATTTAAAATTTTCCGACCTTAAAAACATGTGTTTTCCGTGGTATATTCTTCATAATTTAAATGTATATAGTTACAAAAACAACAAGCATTAGACAAACTGCCTGAGTTATTTCAGCGATTAGCTTTTTTATCGCTATTTGATTAGATATACACACCTAAAGTGGTGGAAGTCATTAGCGAACGCCCACACGACACTAAACAAATAAGGATGATTTCCAAGTGTCGAGATAGCGCAAAATATTTGTTCTGGCATGTTAACTCTGAGCGTTGTTTGTTCAGTGAAACACTAAAAAAATCACGCATGCTATCAATGTCTAGAACAAAGATTCCCAACCCTCTTATACCACTTATAAATTTTTAGTGCTTTCTATGAACCTCCTGCTAATACATTTCGTCTTCAATCTATGAATCCTCAATTTGATACTGGCATCCTGCTCTCCCTAGGTCAGGTCTCCTGTGAACCCCAATCGGTCCAAGTACTTTGGAAACCACTGATCTAGAACTCATATGTAACCGTAGATATTTCTGTTCATTTTTTAACTAGTCGCATTTTGTAACAGTTTCGTTTGTAAACGACTTTACATGCATTCAACAGATCCGAATTGGTGTCCAGATAACCAAATTATTTCTCAATGCCGGTTCTCGGTACCTTTTAAGTCGATCGTTAAAACGTTGTTACTCTAAAAACTAAAAGTCAATTTGTTTCAAACGCTTGTGTGCAATTTCAATGTACCCATTTAAGTGCATACCAAATAACACAAAGTGTTCGCCCGTGTTTTTTGTTACTTTTACATGATCCATTATCGTCTTGAAACTGAACTGAAAATAGAGATTACTTTTCCACGAATAGATGTCAAGATTACAAATTACACTCAGTTTTTCGGACTCTCCTTATTATGCAATTCCTTAAAACGTAATCAGGTACACTTTATTTTATTCCTACATAAACTTAAAATATTTCGTCCGAACTTGTAGCATTATACAATTGTACATTATAAAAAACATAAACAACTGACAATTGAGACAAGAATAGCTGTGTAAAAAGACAGCGGTAAAATTCAAATAATTTTTCAAACGAGGCTAATGTTCAGTTATGAAAATACACGCAAATTTAAGTGGGACACCGCACGATGCCGAAATACTACGCACAAACATGTTCTCGTATCTCGTACGTGGTTAGGCTTTGAAGAGGATTACAAATTTATCATCAGGTACCGACGTGAAATTCAGCAGTTCAACGTATAATCTGCCTTATAAAATACTTTTTTTTAATTAGAACAATCTAGTCTCTATCTATCTATCGAGATTCGTTCAATGATCGTATAATAATCAAGCAAACAAATCGTAAAATCCGGAACAATTGCAGACGCTTTCTACAATGGTCAAGTTGTGTCGTTTTATTCCGCAAACTAAAATAGTGTGGCTTTAATTTGTATACTGTAACCTTTCACGATTAATCCAGTGACTCCGGTCCAACTTTTCACACCTGTTCCTTATCTTCACGAATTGATTTTCACGCAACGGTTGCGCAAAGCTGCAATCTCCGGAGAAGTGGCCGGCTCATCATTATAATAGTAATGTTACTACATAACACCGTTATAAGATCTTCGACACAGTTCAAATCATTAATGACTTCCCGTCTTATAAAATGCCCAGGAAACGGCTCCCGGTATACTAACGCTCTAATGTATTGTCCGAACATTAATTTGTTTTAAATAATATCCCTGTAGGCTGCAATATATTAATGCATTTTCTTGTTTGTTTATTGCTACAGGATAAAACATTTTAACGGAAGTAAACGTGTATATTTATGAAACATTGTCATCAACATTTATAGCTTTTGATTTAAAATATTAATAATATTAATATAAATAGTAATAAATGCTTTAAGACATTATTCTTTGATTTCCTTTAAGCAAGATATATTGCATTAATAGCTTATTGCTTAATTTCTTACTTGTTTTGTTTTCGTATTTATTGTGTTTGCATTATTGAGTTATCGTATAAATAACTGTAAAAATATTGTTTTTAGGTCTAATCGACTTGTAAATGTCCGAATTATCTATCTATAAAATATCCGATCATTGACCCGCGGAGCATGTTTGGTGCATTAAAAAAATGTATGCCATTTCGTCCGGTAATGTATTTTGTTTGTGATAAAGTAATGGAAATCAGACGTGGATGCGTGAATACTAATGCACAATGTACTTGTATATCCGATGCATTTGTACGTATTTGTAATTACACTCACGGTGCGTGGGAACAGCTCGCTTGCATAACGTGTCACTTACCATAATGCTCTATTGCGTTTGTAGGTCCCGAGATCACCGCACATATGTCACAATGCAACGGTAAAATGTTCCAAATACGGTCATTGGTTACATTTCTACAAAGAGCTTGAAACAGCTGACGAAGATAAAAAAATCTAGCAGTAGTAATTTTTTAAATTTATTTCGAGTATTTTACATATTAAAGCATTACAACGTATCACAAAGACAAATTTACTTTTTTATAAAATTATCCCATGTTGTTAGTACACGTGTGAACTGGTTTTCTCATCAATGGAGAAGTAGCACTGCGCCACTGAGCTTGTATGTTCCATTATAATTAGCTATTGCAGATGGCCTCAAGCGATTGACCCCAATCCGTCCCTATTCGCCCACTACATCTCGTCTAACGTTGTATTTTTATCCCTCCATGTTCCACAGCCACGCTCCTCTGCTTATTTGTTCTCCCGTTTTATACCGGCTTTGATGTTACCCCGACCGACTGCCACAACTCGGTTGGACAAACGGTCAATATTATGAGTGACCTCAAACAACACGCAAATAGAAATATTCCTTTACATCATACTGTTAAAATTACCAAATAATTGTGTAATCTTACTAATATTATAAATTCGAATGTTTGGATGGATGGATGGGTGTTGTTAAAACAATTTCTGGAAGAACACTTGGCTACTTATTTAATTTTATTTTATTTCCGCGCGGACGGACTCGTGAACGACAGCTAGTATATAATAAAATATTACCCTATTATTTGTAATAAAGTAAACTGCTAACAAAAGCAAACTAGTTAATTGACATAAACATGAAACTATGGAATAAATTGGAATAAATAAGTGCAAATTAATAACAATTAATTATCAATAAGATTGTCCTAAGTAATTTCTATTGCTTGCAAAATATCGTCAATTTAATGTTTATCTCTAGTACTAGATCTAATTATAGCCGTTTCAAGGAAACTCATGTATAAACTTCTTTTTATCATTAATTACTTGTACTTCATATTTAAATGTTTTATTGCATAAAATATTTGATTTCATTTTCTATTAAATTCTACATAATAAATATAGTTGAAGTAACTTTTATATTGGTTTAATGAATAATTACGGCGATTAGTAATTAGCGTTAGTAATTACTACTAGAATCAAGTCGTGTTTTAATGATCTAATATATTTTATCTCAGTAACAAGTGCTGAATTCTATCTATCGAATTATAAACTAGTTCAGTCACATGGCCAACATTACTAGTCCACCTTGAAACTAGCCGTTGACTGCAACGCACGCGCACGCCGACTCGATCTACGATATTGAATATCGCGTCCGCTACCAAAGTACTATCGTTCGTTTCGAAAGATCGCGCCTCCGAGGTGTTGCGTCACTTCGGTTATGTTTACCAGATATTCATCCAATCGTTGTTTAGAAGCGGCCGGCCACGCCGCTGACCCGCTTTCTGACATTTACGCGCGCCGTGAAGCGCCCTACAAAGTTCTTTGCTCTTTGATCATTAAAAACAACAGACTTTATGTAAAGTGTCATGTTTATTATCTGTTATATCTATCAGGTTGTTTGTTTTTTTTTTTTGCGTCCTTAGTAAGATACTTAAAAACTGGTTCTGAAGTAAGTGCGTAGTTGCAAATTTAATTTGTTCGACGGCTTAGCCTGTCGCAGTATGCTAATTCCCTCATTGTGCGCTTGATTTGCATGAGTCAGGCGTGACCCGGCAGGCCGCTTGGAATAGACGCGGAAGGAAAGCTGGCCCCGATGTGGCACTAGGAGGGACAGAGGACACGTGGTCTCCTGATTGTAGTGTTAATGGTTGTGTTTGCCTGCACAGATGAAATAGGGACGCCCGTGTGATGTTCGGGGACAATGGTCGCGTGCCGCATTAATATAGAAAGTATATACAAATAAAAAGGTCTTGGACATTAGCAAACATTGACACAACCTAAATAATTATATTGAATACAATCTCTGGATAATAATCTAGAATGTAAAGATTTAACAGTTGACATTTATTACGACTTGTTTGTTATATAATTTTTTTTATTTAACCTTGTACCTGTAGTGATTCTAATCTATAGATATACAAATGTTTATTGTATAACAATATAACGACGTGCAAGCAAGATGTTTATCATGTATTTGCTCGGCTAGAGCTATTTACCCATCGTCGATAATAAATTCAACGATGGAAAAATACTGAAACATGACGCTAATGTATTCGATATATCAAACATTTTTCTTTCATATCTTTCACGATAGGAATACAAAACTTCCTAATGTAAACAGATTTGCGATCAACAAACATTGATATGCAAAAAACAGTGTGACCTTCGGCTAAACGAAAATACATTTATTTGATATATGTAAATATATTATATACCTACATATTGTCTTGTTGTTGTCTAACGCCGATTGTAAGAACTCTATAAAAAACATGTAAGATCTGTTCCAAACCGTACCTTATAAACATACTACGATACTGGAATAAAATTATTCTATTGATTTAAACGCCATGCCTATAAATATTTATGAAACCGGTTCTAGTCTTTGTTTATAAGACTTGAAAACAATTGCTTTAGACCTCTTTATAATATTGACTGATTGGATTATTATTTTTTGATTTATTATTTTACCGGTAATAATATAATATTCAACATTATTTCCTGTATTGGCTTAAAACTTTATTGTCATATTTTCATTTATTTGGAAGAATATTTCGATTTTATACTATTCTATCTTTTTATCAAATTGATGAGATATTTGATAGTTTGTTTGAAATTGTTATTTATATTATTTTGCTATCACACAGGTCAATATAAATTTGCTGTCAAAACATAAACATTACAGACGTCGTAATTTTGATATCTCGCTAAGCCGTGTTATCTGCAACTGACCTTAGCTTTCCTTCGCACCGAAAGTGATTGCAATTTGCAATTACGTATGAAAACAACAGCGATCTATGTTTTGACAATTTGTTTTTGATTATGCTCTCTTAATCTCCACTTCTTATAATGTACAAAATTGTGCACAACATGTCTTATCGTAGGTTTCTGAGTCCAAAATCTCTGTATAAAACATATCGTCATCCTTGTCATTATCTTACACAAAGCAGAGATAACAATATGTTATAAACGAAGAGTATGGTCTTAAAAACCCACGGTTATTGGTCCTCAAAGTTCATCGGACGTCAATGAAGTTTGTGTCCGCAAGTTTTTTTGTTACTTTTACGCCCGGTAGTAGCGCTGCACAAATCTCATATAAATTTGTCAAATCGATTCATGCATGAGAATCTTTTTGAAGATTAACGTTATAAACTATTTTTTTTTAAATAAAGTCAAAAATTGTCTAGTTGTTTTTGTAAGATTAAATCTCAAACGTTGAGGTTTTCTAATAAAGTTATCAGCAGTTTTTCATTAAAATGAAAATCAGGGCTTCAATAATCTACTGTTGTCAATATCTTCATAATATAATTGCCTGATGTTTCTTTGTTCATTGTCAATTAAAGTGCTGTGCTAAAATACGGTAGCGGAATAACATTAAAACTGTGTCACGAGTATTAATAGATTTTATTACCAACTGCGTAAACATTGCTCATAATATAATAACAAAAATATTAACGAGTTCATGTAGTAACAGCTATGTTTAAATACATGAATTATTTTCATGCTAACTGAAGTATCCACTGCTGACACATTTGTTCGAAAACATATTGCTAATACTGTTTTTTTTTTTCGTATATAATGAAAGGCATGACAATATGTTAACGAGTGTATTAACAATAGAAGCCGACCGTTACATTTTCTTACATGTTGGTATTGCTATCACATTTATTGTTTTCATACAATAAAACTTTCTGATTGAAAAATTAAACCGACAAATTATTTAACTATCAAACCATTTCATATTTTAATGATGTTTACAACTTGCTAAGTTGTTTGTTTTCATTAAACAAATCTTTATCACCAGTGGTAGTACAAGACCTTAAAATTATAGGCCTATATTTTTGTTATAAACCACTAGCTGTGGCCTACGACTTCGTCCGCGCAGAAGTTGTATGTAATAAAAAGCTTATATGTTCTTCCAGAATATGTTCTGCATTTGTGCCAAATTTCATCAAGATCCATTGAGCCGTTACGGAGAATACTACCAATAAACATCTATCCATCCATCCATCTAATCTTTCACATTTATGATATTAGTAAGATTGTTATTGTAAGTACAAATACCTTTATATGAACATCAAAAAAATATTTTATTTGTTTGGTAAGAAAGAATAAGAATTATGTTAAACAACTATTTTTGGTATGCATAAGTGTAAACAACCGTAAATTTAAATACGCTGAATAATGTTAACGTGGGCTAGATTTATACATAGCCCCCTGCTAAGTATGTCAGTGATGAGATACAAACAAAACACATGAGGTTTAAGGTATCTATTTCAAACGTATTTGCTTCATATTTAAAAACCATGTCTTTCCGTCAAATAATATTTATCTTTATGTAATGTGATATCACTCGCAAGGAAACGATTACGTCCAATGTCATTAGTTCTCTAAAAATGTTACTATGCGGATATCTATGTGATTTTTATTTATATAGATACGAAGTAAATATATTTGCAATAATCTTGATCGTTGGATGAACTCCCAAGGTGAAGCATTGTCCTTTAAGATGACGAGATTTTGTTCTGATTCATTAGAAAGACTTTGTACAATTTAATTTTAAAGTTATATATGGCTTAATAAGATATATTTACCTCTTTTAATCAGAAAAGATATTTTAACTTATTGCTTATTTACATCTTTTCTATTGTTTAGTTTTTTGTCTAAATCAACAGCCGACGTCACGGTTCTATCTAATTTATATTCTTTTGCATTCATTATCAAAACTTGCAAACTTTAAAAGAATGAAAATGCAACTTGTTTAACGCCACTGTCATTAAACAGCTCGACTGGTTTTATCATGCGCCCTTGGGCTCATTATATCATCGCCTTCTATATTTGGTGTGCGGCTGCGAAAAAAAGTTCAGTGCACTCTCGATGGGGACAATGCACTGATTTCGATCACTTTCCTACCAAACGCAATGGTAGGCTTGCTTCTATTGAATCTGAGATATCGTCTGGAATCTTATCACATCTTAGTCGTATCAATTTCTTGTTTTCTTACCTTATCACAGTTACCTACTAGCATATAAACGTTTGTAAACTTGATAAAGGTTTTAATTTCAAACTTATCATTTCAAAAGTGTAATGTTTCATGATCTCTGTTTTCCTGTTTGTGCAAATATTTATTTTTTACCCAGCAGTTTACAAATGTTTATAATTTTAACCGTAAAGTAATTCCGAACGCTTTGTTATTTGCTGTAGTCTTTATCGATTTCTCATCGAGAGCATTGGCGTTGATATGTCGCGATTGGAGTAATTCAGTGCGTGCCAGTCAGATCTGGAATTGCTTTGATTGAAGGTCGTAGCTCCCACGCTCAAATAATCTCTTCAATCGTATTTTTACCATCCTCTAATTATAGCATTAAATATTTAGCTCAGACGATCTTAGTATCGCCGTCTCAATATTTATCATATCTAAATTAGTTTATTGGATCCAGTTATTCGTTATGTGCATATTTCCGCGATATCCATAAACAATGAGTATGTAATATATTATATACTATTATGTACGATATTAATAAACGCGTAATACATAATACCAGCATCAATGTTGTTAGGTTAATTGGTTATTAACAACAGTAACATAATTTATCTTTTTCTATATATGTAAGTTTAATCGCTATCCGCATTCTTGTCTATCATTATTTGCTAATCAGATTTCTATCTTTATAATTTACTATTTTCTGTAAGTGCGTGAATTTTATTGGTTTGTTAACATTTCCATTGGCTTTATCGCGTAATTGATTTCTCCTTTGTTTTGTTTATTTTTGTCGCCCGTGTCCTCTTTATTCAGAATGAAAATAGAATTTAATGAAGTTTAATTGTCGACAATGAATCGTCTTAGCAAACAAACACTTGTTCTGCCGCTCGTACGTTCTCGAAATTTGTTTGAATACACATTAAGATGTTCATAACCATCAATTCAAGTTGCAAGTTACATATGTCAAGAAATTATCTAAATTAGTGTGTAAAGCTAACATTCCGATTATTTATGTTAATATTTATTGTGCAAACAAAAGAACCACGATTTGTTTTTTCAATGTGTTACATGCATTAATAATTTTCTCTGATTTATATTCAGATAAATAATGCAAATACACGAGTTCTAAGTACATATTATTTTGTACACAGTATTGTGAATTCGAATATAATTAATGTAATAGTTGGTAGGATACATTCTTTTCGCAAATGTCGAGTGTGAAGAAAACGAGAGGTTTGTTATTGACGATATGTAGCGAAGTAGAGTTCAGGATGCACGGGCGAGCCGCGTGGCGCGCGGTGACGTGTGCGCCGCCATTTTAAATAGGCCGCGCGCGCGATCAGACCATCAGTCGGCCGCAGGACGCGCGCGCGCAATCTCTCGCTGCCATACCTCACTCGACGCGCTCGCCTCGCGCTCAGTCGTACTCGGTCCGTTGTCCGATACGCACACGTTCACATCTCGAAAATCAATTGCACCTCTGAAACATGATTGACGTCGTTCAGTCCAAAGATGGCTGCCTTTACGAAATCACAAGAAAGGGCGCGAAAGATACCTGTTACGTGGTCGTGCCTAATCCAGAAGTAGGTTTATCTTATTTAAGTGTAGTGTTAATTTTTTCGCGATATAGTCTTGCCTTATTTTTAAGTTCTCTTATTCTCACGTTTGAATTATTGCTATTGTTAAAAAAATTTTTACTATATTTAACTGTAATACGGGTTTATTTTTAGCATGTCAAGTATTATTTTGAACTTTAAGATCTGTTTACCGGCGATGCGTTTCAAAACCGGTTTGAATGTTCGGATCTGGCGTCGAAAACACGGACGTGGAGTATCGACTTATTTTTATAATTCGAACGGCGCTAACGGACAATTTTTTGTTATTTCAGGATCTGGTTAAGAGCCACTTGATGTTCGCGGTGCGCGAGGAAGTGGAAGTATTGAAAGAGCGCATCGCGGAACTGATGGAAAGGATCAACCAGCTCGAGGTGGAGAACACGTACCTGCGCGCGCATGCCAGCCAGGACACGCTGGCACAACTGCCGGCCGTCGGTACCAAGCCGCCGCCGCAGCCGCAGGGCCCGCAGCCGCCTGTCTCGTAGGCGCCGCACCCTCGCCCGGCCAGACCACGGCCGTGCTGTGTTATGTCGTAGGCTAGCTGCAGGGGGTCGAGAACGTCGCGCGCCCGCCGCGCACGTCGCGCCCTTTGCGCCCATCGCGCACTCCGCGCCCGTAGCGCCCGCCGCTAGCCCGAGCCGCGCGCTCGCTCACATTACCACGCTTGGACTCATAGAAATATATTTTCTGTTATTTAATCTTTAGGGTGCAGAACTTTGTGCTAACTGCCATGCTTTTGCTATGCAACTCGGCGACGAGCCTTTTTAGTGTGTCGATTTTTAACGTCTATATTTTTTATTCTGTTTAAAGTTAGATATCGCTATTCGCGTAATGTATTCCATTTAAGATATCTGTAAGGTCGTGTGTTAATAATGTAATGTAATGAAATAGTCGATTATAACTACGCATACTGAACAATGACTGTTATTTATTTACTATACATTTTTTGTAATAATTTTAAGTTATTTATCCGAGTTGTACCGTGCTAACAGTAAATTCGCAAGCGTTTGTTCCTCGTCAGCCTGATTACAATGATCTGTCGATAGTAGTCTGATTGTAAAGTGTGCACTTTGTGGGGTTTCATTTAGTTTGTAATTTTTACTGTAATGATGACAAATATTATAACCATTGGAGGCATCGGAGTTGCCTTTGATGTCCGTAGATTTATACGCTGAGAGACGTTAAGGTTAGAAGAACTAGTAGTCGCGAGAATCGCCTCTTGCGTTAGCTGGCTTAGTACACGCTGAAACAAAAAAAAAAAAAACAGTTTTAATTCCAGGCCGATGTATCGATGATAGAGAGAAGTTATAGCGTTTTAATGTATTTTTTTAATGATTAATAAATTGTTTGTATATAGTACAAGTTGTAATAGAATTGTGCGATGGAGGATGTAAATACGGGAGAACGCGATGATGACGAAGTGAGGAAGTGTTGTGACAGTTGGATTGCAGTTATCAGATGAAGAGATATATCTAGATGAAACTATAAGTATATTTGCTGTATTTTAACTCGCTTCATTGTTTATCGTTTAATAAATGAACAAAGTGTGCGGTGAGCGTATGTAGAGGAGCGCTGTCGCGTGCCGCAACAGTACTGCAACGCGGCCGCGTTCCTTTGCACTCGTCGTTAGGTTCTCGTGATTATTGTCAACTTGCAGTAATCAAATCCTAAAAGCATTACCCTAGTTACTAGATATGAATAATATTATATGTGATTCTGAAAATTGTAAATATAATTGTAAACAGAGAATGTCCATGTAGCTTATGTTGACCAGAAAGGTTCCTCATACCCAATAAATGCAAAACTATTAATAATGTGTTATTTTTATTAAACCTTATTCCTTATCCCTATACAAAAAACAAAGAAAAAATAATAATAATTTTCAAATAAAATTTTACAATAACTCAGTTCTTTTTGTTTTGTTTTTGTGTTCTTACAAGCAGTAAAATATTTGACTGAACAAACAATGATCATTGAATTAACACGAAGCAAGATTATTTTAAACAATAAGTTACACTTGAAGAAATGAAAAAGTCTTTAAGAGGGTTGGGTTGAGTACAAAAGCAAGATTATCTTTAAAAAATTGTAATGAAGGACCAACGATCTTTTAATAAAACTTCCATTTACAACCTGTTCTGGGAATCCAATGACGTTTGTTAAGACTCATCGCAAGAAGTAGCCACATTATTGACAATTTGTGATCTCGCATACTAAGAGTATCATTAACTATAACTAGAGAAATGTGCTGAAACTACCGACTTTGAAAGTAAGTGTATTACTTACTTTTAAAGTGTGAATTATGCTTATATTTTATGACCAAGTCTGAGCTGTTATAAACAACAACTGTTGAACTTAATTATTCTTGTACTATTATGTTACTTAATTAAAAACCTAGAACCTCCCCATTTAACATTTTTAATGCACCAAATTCGAAAACTTTGAAATAATCATAGCTAGTGTTGGTGCTGTTACAAATGCATGTTGCACATTATTTATACATTAGAGTTTCATTTACACAGTATGCACCATTCCATTCTAATATGATGGTTTTTAAATTGACCGCTTCGTGGAATCGCTTATAAAACGAAACGTGTGTTAATACAACCAACAAATGTATATTAAAACATGTTGCGCTAAACGTCAATGAACTAATCTAATGCTAAACTATTTTTAATGCAAGGATCATTTTTTTATTAGGGTATTTCTTAGCAACAATAATACTTATCAGAAGGCGATATATCTTGAAAATTTAATTGTGAACGAACTGAAAAAGATAAAAACTTTTTATAGAAATTGATTTTCTTACACAACCATTCAAAGTACTACAAAACAACGATATTATATTATTTGGTTACAGCGCCATCTAAGCACGTTAGTTTTTTATGTTTTTGCGGAAGATGTCACCGCTCGGTTTAATCACAAACGAAGCTAACCATGGATGTGGTACTGCTACTCCCTACCAGGTGGCGCTGGACAATTTGAATAAAACAGACTGGTCTTGTTGAAGATTTTTGTTGCTATTTTACTTTTAATATTCACTCCAAAGAGAAGGTATTTGAATATGAAATTACCAACAATATATTAAAAATTACCAACTATTAAATGAAATCGATTAGCAAAAATGAACTATCTCTTTTAGAGTTTACGTGTTGAATTGACGTTGACTTGATGGTTTTCGAACTCTGATAACATCAATTAAATGTCAACGTCAACGTCATTAGAGTTTGTCGTCAAATCAAATTGAAAATATTTGTAATATATTTCATTGGATTATCAAATTATTGTTTTCCATGAAAAAATGGATAATATGACTTTAAAAGAAATTCAAGCAAAGCTGCTACAATGGGAAACGTCTGAAAATCCCTTAGCGCCTTTAACTTCTAATCAAAGGGAAGCAATTCTTGACTTGGAATCGTTGCTACTTGGTATAATACCTGAATCTGAACAAGTCAGTATCTTCCTATTATTTTGCTATTTATTTTTAATAAACCCACCTTGAATCTTAAGTGTATAACCACAAGGTGTATTCTTTATCATTTCAACTTATTAAAATGATATAGTTTTTTCTTGTTTTTAAAATTAAACATGTAAATTTTTTATAGCAGGAGAAAGCAGAGGTTTGTAGTGAAAATGTTCCAGAAGATACAATGCCTGAGATAGATAATACATTTGAATTCTTAGATTGGTATGAACAATTAAATGAAACCGGAGTTAAAGCAGATGATGCTCCATTTGAAGCATATTATAAACAATTGGAGGACAGAAGAAATGAATGTGTCTCTTTAACTAATCAGGTAAAACCTGTACACTTGTCTATTATCAGTCCAATTTTAAAATTTCATGCATTATAAGAATGTAAAATTATTCTTTTGTATCATAGATTGTCTTATGTTATAAAAAAAAAAAAAACTGTCCACATTTGCAAACAAAGGACCAACTAGTACTAAGCTGAGATATTGATGAATGAATTTTATTAGATTTTTTAATACTTTGCATATTTGGTATTGGTAGCTATTCATGCAGTAGACAATGTTGTTGCAGATTCTATTACTATGAAAATACTACTACTTGTATTATATTTATTGATATTTACAGATAAAAGCCACAATGACAGATTTGAATAAATTGTCAGAGGAATATAACTCAGTGTCAAACAAAACAAATGCTCTTCACACCATGAGTGAACAATTGTTAGCTGATCAGACTAAGCTCTCTAATATTGGTGAGAATTATATAAAATACTAGCTGTCGCCCGCGACTCCGTCCACGCGCAGTTAAAAAAAAAAAACAAAATGAAAAATAGATGTTGGCCGATTCTCAGACCTACTGAATATGCTCACAAAATTTCATGAGAATCGGTCAAGCCGTTTCGGAGGAGTATGGCAACGAAAACTGTGACACGAGAATTTTATATATTAGATTAGTAGATAGACTTTTCTGTATGTAATTAATTCACCCTGTCTCAACCAGACATGGTTGAGCATTTTTAAAAACCTTTTTTTACTTAGTATTCTGATTGGAAAGTTCTATGTGTGGTGTGAGTACTTGATTGCATGAATAATTTCTTCTTTATGTAAACATATTCCACTACCACATTCAAGTAAATCCTGAAATCCCTGCTTCTCCCTCTATAATGGATCAACAAATCTGTCACTCGTAAACTGTATGTTACCCCTACAGAAACACAAACATATTGCCATCCCTGTTATTCTGTTTAATAAAACAGATATAACATTATGTTTATTAACAGGTGCTTTTAACGTAGACACTCTCAGTAAGAAGTTACTTTACTTAACTTTATACATTTATATAAAATCAAAAAACAGTTTTCTTTTTTATTATTTATTGCCTTCTTATTTTTATGTATTTATATTTGTTACTTTTCGATTTGCAGGAGATGATATTAAACAGAAGTTGCATTACTTTACGCAAGTGGAACATTTGTCCCAGAGACTGAACAGTCCGACAATGTCAGTCAACAGCGAGACATTCTTTAATGTTTTAGCTAAGATTGATGAATGCTTGGATTATATGAGAACACATGTAAGTCTTATACTTCATATCTAAAATAATAAAAATAAAATTATTTGCAACCAATTAACTTGAAACCTAATAAATGTATTTTAAAAACATTCATTGTTAGCATGTAAAAAATATTATGTTTGTTGTTATATAATGTTATAATTAAATATGCATTCATGTACCCCAAAATATGCCACTAGTATATGTTAAGAAAGCTAGCTGTCGCCCGCGACTTTGCGTCCGCGCGGAATGAAAAAAAGTTAATAAGTAGCCTATGTGTTCTTCCAGACTATGTGTTATATCTGTGCTAAATTTCATCAAGATCTGTTGAGACGTTCCGGAGATACCTTTAAATAAACACCCATCCATCTATCCATCTAAACATTCACATTTAAACATTAGTAAGCTTAATTTTGTTTTGTAAATTTTCAGAACAACTTCAAAGAAGCACATACATATTTTGTGAAATATAGACATCTTCAAAACCGTGGGATCTCGCTCATACGATCATATATCATACAAGTGCTCAACCAAGCGACTGAGCAAGTTCTAACTACTGATGAAGACTCAGCTGATCAGGAGACAATGGATACCGCATATGCAGTGTACTTTGGCAAATTTCAAGCCGTAGCTCCCAAGTTAAGGATGGTCATAAGTGAGATTGAAAAAAGAGCTGAAACTAATGAAGAGTAAGTATTTTTTATTACCCAATTATTATTAATTTTGTCGACTGTTGACATTGAATCCGTCTATAATCTTGAAAGTTATCGTATCAAGTCTAATGTTAGTGCATTTAATTAGTAGAAAAATTTAATTTAGTCGTTCAGCCTGAGCTGAATGGTTCAAATCTATGTGACCTGAATGTTTGAACCGGTTTAGAGTTAATTTACACATGTCTAATTATTAAGGTATGCAGCGTTGTTATCGGACGCACAACGCGAGTACTTTTCGCGACGCAGTAGCGGGGCGGGGTTCGCTGCGAGCGCGGCGCTGCGAGCTGCCGGACGCGAACATTGCGCCGCACTGCGAGCAGCCTGTTCGCTGCTCGCGCTCGCCTGTCGTGACGAGTGGGCTCTCTACTCCAACCTGTTCTCTCAACCATCACCCGCTTTGCAGTAAGACTAATACACATAATCACTTTCAATAGGGGTTGTGAAGCCGATGATGATGATGATGATATGTTGTGTGCAGTGAGTACTTGCAGTCGCTATGCACGGGGCTGTACGAGAGGCTGCGGCCGCAGATAATCCACATCAACCACCTGGAGACGCTCGCGGAGCTGTGCGTCATCCTGCGTATTGAAGTCATCGAGGAGCAGGTCAACAATGACCGTAAGATGATGCTTTTTTATCATCGTTATTCAAGTTTTCAGTCTATTATAACTTCGTAACTCATATTTTTTGATCTTCAAATGATCTTACCACATCAATAGCTTTACCGTTTCGAAGCTTTCTTTGACTCATTAAAACTTCTTTCATAAAATCCTCTTTTAACTCATGTAACTCATTTATAAAGAATTTTAACTTCAAAAATTCGTCAGATATATAAGATCTGCAACATTTTCGTTCGTATTTCAAGTATCACTTAAATGTATGTTACATCATACGTGGAGAATTGTAGTAGAGTTGTTGTGTAGCGGCGCTGGCGGCGCTGGGCGCGGCCGCGCGTGCGCTGCTGCAGGACGCGCAGGAGCGGCTCGTGTTCCGCGCGCACGTGCACCTGCGCCGCGACGTGCTGCTGTACCGCCCCGCGCCCGGAGACCTCGCGTACCCGGACAAGCTGGAGATGATGGAGGTGCACTCTACATTCATACCTCACACATGTTTACATTTCACACTTCAGAATAATCAAATAATTGAACTTTATGTTGTATTTTCAGCAAATCGCTCTCTCTATACAAGAGCAAAGCTTAAAACGTAGTGACTCTCGTAATTCGATGGTGTCAGACGTGTCGGCCACGTCGCAGGAGGTGGCCAATATTAACATCGAGGCCCAGAGGAGACCTCAGGCGTCGCCCGCGGACCTGCACGGCATGTGGTACCCGGGCGTCAGGCGGACCCTGGCGGCACTCTCCAGACTCTATAGATGTCTAGAGAAGAGAGTATTCCAGGGTCTAGCGCAGGAAGCCATATCCTTGTGCGTCCAAAGCGTCGACAACGCCGCAAAACAAATATCAGCCACGAAGACGAACATCGACGGAGAATTATTCCAAATAAAGCATTTGCTGATTCTAAGAGAGCAAATTGCACCGTTCCAAGTAGACTTTGTTATTAAAGAGACGACGTTGGACTTTAGCAATATGAAGAACGCGGCGTACGGTCTCATGCAGAAGCCGAGACAGATATTTTCGTTGAACAGCAACAATGCTCTGCTGGAGTTTTTACTGGAGGGTACGCCTATGGTCAAGGAACATCTTCTAGACTCAAGAAAGGAAGTGGACAGGCAGCTGAAGAATTGTTGCGAAATGTTTATAAAGCATGCTACAGAAATATTGGCAGGACCAATTGTGGACTTTATTGAGAAGGTAATTCTTGAAATCTCATATTTCACAATTTAAATTACTAACTCATGAAAATATGTTTTTCGAAGTTAAATAAAAATGAGGACATAATAATGGTTGTTTCCTAATCATACTCTTGGTTATTTTTTTAAGAAGGTGCAAACTCCTACCGCAGCGGAGACGAAAGAAAAAGTATTACCTGAAGAGATTGCGGTTGCGGTGAAAGAAGCGCAGAGGCGAATCAAAGCTCACCTCGCACCTTTACAACGCTCCATGCAACTATATTTGGCCAATAAAGAAACAGAGTTCATATTGTTTCGGCCTATTCGGGTATGTTTTTAAATATAATTTACAATGACTAAGTAACAAATGATATTGTTCATTATTTCTTGTCTATTCTATCTTTATCACTAATAATTATATCTGGCTAGTCTTAAGTCTCCTATTGTAAAAAAAGCTATAAAACTATTGTTAAATGTGTGCTTATTGTTTTCAGAATAATGTTGTTGGTTACTTCATCCAAGTTGAACAGTTCCTCACTAACTCCGGGTACACATATGAAGATACCCTCATTGTAGCTTGTCCCACTCCGGAACAAGTGTCCGTGTTTATATCTTCTGCCAGTCTTATAAGCTACAATGAACCAGTGCTGCCGTATGGCAAGAAGCGAAAAACAAGTACAGCTCGCAAGCCTAATGTTGCCAACATCGAAGAAAGCAATGTAGAAAGTGCTAGTAACCCAGTTCCATAAATCTATTGTTTATTGTGTAATATTAAGTTCATATGTTACTATTATTATGATTATAATTTATTTATAAAGAAAAGCAATTAAAAAAAGAACAGATTTATTTACACATTGATTTATTAACTTATGCTTCTATAATAAATACATTGACCAAAGACAATGTGTTTTATTAGAATAAAACCACAGACATTTGGGTCAGTAATTTAATCTTGATTTTATATGACATTGCTAGAGTATGCTACATTTTTAATTTACGCCCTCAGCCAGTACATGCCAGCACGAATCCTTGTGTAGTCTGGCAGACCCTCCGTCGGTCCTACTGCGGCCACCACAGGGCAGCGATCGTAA
Organism: Papilio machaon; assembly: GCF_912999745.1. Taxonomy (NCBI): domain Eukaryota; kingdom Metazoa; phylum Arthropoda; class Insecta; order Lepidoptera; family Papilionidae; genus Papilio; species Papilio machaon. Next base: position 8,784,493 of record NC_059987.1, read on the forward strand.
AGGTATTTAGTGCAGACGTCACGGATATTTTGAACTGACACAGCTTCAATTCGGGCATCTAATTCATGTACTGGAATACGTCGGTTGTAGCACAGCATCTGACGGCCAATGTCTTCACACACAGGAGTGGTGCCATCAAGCTGAAGGAGCATGTTTGTCTTTAGAAGGTTCTTGGCTCTTTCAACCTCACCTTCTGTCACAGATGTACACAGCTTCATCCATTCCTTTTGAATATTGAATACCATGTCATCCAATTGTAATGGTTCACCTACAAAGTAGATACCCCACAGTCCAGTATCCTTATAACATGTGTTAAAGGATTGGAAACTGTGGCAAAGATTTTCACATGAAGCTGCACGAGCCAAGTAGGATGCATTGTTGGCACCACCACCTTGAGAGCGGTCCCAGGCACCAATTAGAGTGTTGGCCACCATAAGAGGAATGTTGTCAGCATCAGTCCAGCCTGCGCCCTCTACTGCAATGGCTACATGTGCAAGGGGCATAGAGTCATCACGCACTCTGATTTCAGATCCAGTGTAACGGCATGGTGCAAGTTCAGGTACATCCAAAGCAGTATTTTTCAATCCACTGAAATGTTTGGATGCGAGGTCTACAAGCCTCTCATGCTCAACTCCACCAGCCCCAGAGAGCACTATACGTGTCGGTTGATAATGAGTCTTGATATATTGTTGGAGGTCAGCTTTAGAGATTTTTTTTATATTTTTGGTTGGTCCGAGAATAGTCTGCCCTAAAGGTGTACCTTGAAAAGCTGTGGCGTGGAGGTGATCAAACACAACCTCTTGCAAGTTGCTTTCGACATCTTGCATTTCACGGAGAATGACACCGCGTTCTCGTTCGATTTCGGGTTCGGCGAGCGAAGAATTCTGAATTATGTCAGCAAGGATTTCGACTGCGACTGGTATGTCATTTGCCAGACATTTTGCGTAAAACACAGTCTGTTCTCGAGAAGTGTATGCGTTCAGATGTGCTCCCATGTTCTCGACTAGCAATTCCAAGTCAGTTTGTGATCTTTTGCTAGTGCCTTTGAAAGCCATGTGTTCCAGAAAATGGGCAACACCATTATTTTTTGAGGTTTCGTACCTTGATCCAGCGTCAATCCACAGGCCTACGGTTGCAGTCGGAGACCCAGAATCTTCAGAAGCGACACGGATCCCATTGTCGAGGACTGTCAGCTTCGTCGGAGGGATGTTAACTAAAGCTTGTTTATAACCAACGGCAGTTGCCAGGAGTCGCACATTATTACTCTGTTTTGAGAGTAGTTTAAAAGTAATTCCAGCTTTCAACATTTTTCTTATTATCTCTTTCTCTTGCTAAAAATTTTCGCTCGCCGATTTACGTAATGGTGAAATAATGATCGAAGAAAACGTCAAGTCAAATTAAAATGACAAAATTGGTAGGAGAACCCAGTGCTGCCAGATCATAATTTTAAATTTCTTATTATTTAAATTTCTTAGATACTTCATGGTTAAAGTAAACATTTCAAAATTTTTAGAGTAACAATTTATAAAAAACTTTAAAATGATTATTATATTTTAGCATCCGTTTTTAACCAAATATTTCTTAGGTTCAGTATATTCAAGTGAAAAAATGTTTATAAGCCGCTGTAAAACGTGAAAATATTCGCCTAAATTATTGAAATTATTAACTTTATAGTAAGCAAAATGCATAATAATTATATACAAAGCGATTATTAAAGCATCTCACAAAAAATACCCGGAACCTTTATTAACACGTTTTGCAATTTTTTCATACTGGTAGCACCGCTACAAAAAATTGTTTTCTTTTTAGTAAAAGACACTTTAGACATACGGCTATTACTTATTTTGCAATATGCGCTTAAATAAATCTTGACGTAGTTAATAACGATCTTTTATATCTAAACTTGAATGATTTGTTACAATGTAGTTTATTTTATATTGCAAAGAACATATTTTCAAAGTTCGAAGTTAACATTGTTTCGGGTAACTAAATTTAGCAAAGAGTAATTAAGCCAGACAATTAACGTAAAACGGAACATGTAAGAATACGACGAAATGAAAGAAATCATGTGGAAATCATCCTGTTCACACATTTTATACTTTGTTGGTATATTACGAAAGCAATGATGTTCAGTGGTGATTGTTTTTTAGTGAAATTTTTCAGTTGTCTAAGTGATATAGCGCGGCAAGTATAGGTGTCCTTAGGTCCTTGCACAATGTTTCAACTGTGATTTATTTTAATCAACATGACTACAATGAAGAATCCTAATACGTCGTCTTCTAAACTCGCCCTCTTCAGTCATATTAAATACGAACACCTGGTAGCTGGAATATCAGGTGGTGTCACCTCTACTTTAATTCTGCACCCTTTGGACCTTATCAAAATCAGATTTGCAGGTGCGTACTTGTATTTTTAGCAGTTTCAAATCACTTGTCATTTTCGCCACCAATTGTTCTATTTTAACAAAATGATGCATTTGTAGAAATGTCTGAGATTGATTTTTTTTTTTTACTTTTTGGTTATCTTTTGACCATGAACTTGATCTGCAGTTAGTGAAAGTGAATCTGTACTATACGAAGGTACGAGTTCCTGATGCAATAATAAAAAAACTCGTAGCGTAATTATTTGACGCAAACAGTACTTATTCTATTAATTATATATGTGTATATATTAGCTTATGAAAGTAAATTCTTATCCAAAGTTAATTTGAAATAAAAATGTGGATATACTTAATTTTATAAAAATTACTAGACAGAATAAAAAATTACATGTTAACATTTTCTAATATTTGATATTTTGAAGAATTTGTTTAAAATCTAGAAGGTTACAGTGTTTTCCAAATAAACAAATGTAATTTGCCATACAACGAAATGTAATTTTGGGAAAATTTGACACGGAAATGTTATAGAAAGCAATAACATCTTAAAATTATTATTCTTAAGTTGAAATAAACTGTTTATTAAATATTTAATAGTATAAGTCAGATGATGTTAAATTATCTTTTTATTTCAATTGAATACCTTATTTATAATACCTTATTACACACATAATACCTTATTTATTAAAATATAATCAACATACAGTCAAAACCGTTTATAGCGACATCGTTTAGAACAACATACCGGTTAAATTGACCAAAATCAAAGGTCCTGGCTGAATGTTATTACATATCTTTCCTATTAATACCTGTCACCGGTTGTTACAACTATCGGTTTTTACGACTCAATATGAGTAGTCCCTTCGATGTCGTTATAACAGATTTTGATTGTATATACAATGAAAACACAGTAATGTTCATTACGGAAGGAATCAATGAATGAATGAAGATGTGTTATTATTGAATGCAGTATCATTGTTCTGAAAACACAGTCATTGTTCTTTGTATGTTGAAGTAAATTGTTTATTGATTTCCTATTGTCTTTATCTTTTGGTTTGAATTCTAGCATTTGAACTTAAATTTTTCCATGCTTTTACAGGTATACAAATAATTTCTTGATTTTAAAGTATTTTGGTAGCGATTGATACTGGTTATCTCTTTAACTTAAAAATATAACTCATGTGTGATCGTCCGTTGATGGCACCAACTAGTTTCGGACTAGTTTCAGTGTTTATTTTGAGGACTTTGCAGTCGCGTCGCGTCTCGCACTGATTCTTTACCCTTCTTAATTAATTTTTTGTTATGGTTTACGAAAGCTTAAACAATTTCATTAATTATTTGTTTATTTTATAAAATTTTTACAGTTAATGACGGCAGGACCGCAACAGTACCGAGATATGATGGCCTTGGTAGTGCTTTTGTTACAATAGTTAAAAAGGAAGGTGTAAAAGGATTGTACCGTGGGGTTACTCCCAACGTCTGGGGTTCTGGATCTGCTTGGGGCTTTTATTTCTTATTGTAAGTATAATTTGTGTAATTTCTATCTCAATTTAAGTTTTATAATTTTTTATATATTTACAATTTTGATCTTCCTTTTCGGTTTTCACGCTACAATACTTTTAGAGTAGAAATTTTTTTGATTAATTACAGCTTTGAGAACACAAATAATTTTTTTTTGTTTTATGTTATATCTGTGCTGATACTTTCATACAATTGTATAAAAAGATGTATAATTTTTCATGACAAGTACTTTATTCGAATTCTAATTATGACTTCAGTTACAATGCAATAAAAACATGGATACAAGGTGGCAATGCACGGACACCTTTGGGACCTGGCCTTCATATGTTAGCAGCGGCCGAAGCTGGAGTTCTCTCTCTCATTATGACCAACCCTATCTGGGTGGTGAAAACTCGCCTTTGCCTTCAGTACAGTGATGAACATCTAGCTGACAATAAGAGGTACAAGGGCATGGTCGATGGCCTCACAAAAATATACAGAACTGAAGGCATCAGAGGGCTATACAGGGTGAGTTATTTTCATTAGTTAATGTTGAAAGTTAGTGAGTTACGTCATTTGGGTGTAATTTGAAGTTTAACATTTTAAAACGAGAATGTAAAGTAAATCACTACTAGAGACAAAACACTCCTTAACAACTTCAGTAGATTTGTATAAAATACGTAAAATGTTTATAAGAAATAGTATTTTCTTGTAAAATCTCGAGAATCATCCATAATGCAATTGACTTCATTTTATATGTATGTAATTGAGTCAGTTTATTTTAAGTATGTTGGAAATATAAACAAATAATGATGTAAACACAGCTGATAGTCAACGTAAACTGTTTTTATTAGATCATTCAATATGTATCATAATTGCTTAGCATGTTTTGCCTTGAATTTATCACTTCTTAACTTAGCCTTATGTTAAGTTCTTGAGTTCTATTCCCATGCGAGATATAACATTAAAAAAGAGACCTATGTTTGAATAAGGATGCCATGTAAGACGGAATAAATGTTAAGTTTGTTCTGTAAAATTGTATTTTAAAAAGTAATGTGTAATCATACACTCTTTAGACTCATGTCTCAGGTCGGGTTAATATCGCATTTTTGGGACACACTCTATATTTAATCCAGGTGAATAAATTATAGAGATTATTTATTTTCATTTAGCGTAAACATATAAATGACAACCTATTAACTTCTCTCTTTTATATCTCATTATATATGGGATAGAAATACTAATGTTGAATTGCATAAAGTTTTTTTTTATCTAATGCTGTGATTACGACCAGTCTCGGTTTTCGTAAATATAACATTGATAAAGATGAATGATTGAATATAAATACGCAGAGTGCCCTTGAGCTGTCTTTGTTGCGTCAATGTTTTAGCAAATACTTCTGGATTTATTAGAAGAAAATATTACTTTTCATTTTTATAGTCTTACTAGCTGTCGCCCGCGACTCAGTCCGCGCGCAGTTAAAAAAAAAATGAAAAATAGACGTTGACCGATTCTCAGACCTACTGAATATGCTCACAAAATTTCATGAGAATCGGTCAAGCCGTTTCAGAGGAGTACGTTGACGAAAACTGTGACACGAGAATTTTATATATTAGACTAGTTTAATATCAATAATTTTTAACAAAAGACGACCAAGCGGCTACTTTAATTCGCCAAAATAGTGAAATGACCATTATCCATAGACATCTGCATTTGCAGATGTGTTGCCTACCTTTAAATAATATAATCATACCAACTAATATGGTTGGATATTTCATCGTATTAGTACAGATAGCATATTATGAATCTCAAAATTCATAATATTTCGAATTCTTTAAGAGCTGTAAGATATTTTACAAATAAATTGTGTCATAGACATAGAATCATATTCAGTAGATGTTTACATCTTATATATAAAACTCTCGTGTCACGGGGTTCGACTTGAACTCCTCCGAAACGGCTTGACCGATTCTCATAAAATTTTGTGAGCGTATTCAGTAGGTCTGAGAATCGGCCAACATCTATTTTTCATACCTTATTAAGTTTTTTTTTTAATTGAGTGTGAACGGTGTCTCGGGCGACAGCTAGTTTTATTATAATTCTTTGTAAATATTACCTTTACTCATAATAAAAAAAAATATTGAGTTACAATTGATTCAAAAAGTGCAAATATTATTATCATCACTGTTTTTAATCGTCCATCCACCGCATCTTCTTACTAATATACAAATCTGAATGTATATGTATGGATGGATGTTTGTTAGAAGATATCTCCAGAACGGCTGGTGGATCTCTTTGAAATTTGGTAATAGACGTAGGACATAGTCTGGAAGAACACATAGGCTACTTTAAGTTTTTTTTTAAATCTGCGTGAACGATTTCGCGGGCGACAGCTAGTTAGGTACAGTATATGTTACAACACACGAAGTTCGATTCCAGAGTTTCTTAGAAAGAAGGTTAAATTGCGTTCATTTCCGCTAATTAAAAAAAAAGTTAGCAGTTTTTATTTAAAAATAACCACTTAATTAGTTTAACTATCGTTTCTTGTTAAATAAATTAAGTTAAACAATTTATTCTTCAACATTCTTCAACTTAATTACGATCAAGTTATTGCTGTGTATTTAATTTATTATGTAATTAAATTAGCGTCATATATTTTTACCCGCGTAAATGAAGGTAACTAAATTTCCAAATATTTTATTAAGGCATAAATTATTGGCAAAACAAAATATTTTACTCACTTAAATTGTTTTATCTTATCTTTCTAATACTAATTTATGTCCTTGATTTTAAATTAAACACTACACAATACTAGTTATCGCCCGGGACTAAGTCCGCACGGCGCTAAAAAAACCTTAAGTAGCCTATGTATTCTTTCAAACTATGTTCTACATCTATGCCAAAATTCATCAAGATTCGTTTAGCCTTTCCGGAGATACCATCAAACAAACATCCATCTAAACATTCGCATTTATAATATTAATAAGATTGTATTTATGTATTATACTAGCTGTCGCCCAACATTAATATTATTAGTTTTATTACTTTTATTACAAACATTATTAGTTTTATTACAAAACTAGCTGTCGCCCGCGACTCCGTCCGCGCGCAGTTAAAAAAAAACAAAATGAAAAATAGATGTTGGCCGATTCTCAGATCTACTGAATATGCTCACAAAATTTCATGAGAATAGGTTAAGCCGTTTCGGAGGAGTTCAAGTTCTAACCCCGTGACACGAGAATTTTATATATTAGATTATGTTGCTCGATAATAGTAAGCTTTTAACCTCATTCTTTTAGAGTAATTAGATTTATATGAAGATTAAATAAACAGACTTTATTGTTACAAGAAAATATTGTAATTTATCTAATAGCAAAAGGTACTCTGAGTAATAACAATATATATGTTTATTGTGTATTGCAGGGCTTTGTGCCGGGCATGTTTGGTGTGTCGCACGGCGCGCTGCAATTCATGACATACGAGGAGATGAAGAACAGATACAACGAGTACAGGAACCTGCCCATTGACATTAAATTGGTATGTTTTATTTATTTTTTTAGCTTCTTGAATAACTGTTTTAGATTTTATTTATGATCGAGATATTTTAAAAATTATACCGTCTTCTATCTAGTCAAATTTATCTTTCTTTTTATCTTAGATTGAACAGTGTAAAGTTTTTTACAGGATTTACACGTTATTGCGCAATATAGAACTCAAATTGATACTGCAGTTAACTAGTTCGTGTTATTTTAGGTTAGATTAGGTGTGTCTAGATGTAATACCGAAATAAAAAATCGTATTTCCTATTAACGGAAAATCTAATTTTTAAATTTTTGTCTCCGTTTGTCCGCAAACCCCCTTTGTTCCGGGTAATCTCCGACACGGCTGATCCGATTTTTACGGGAGTCTCACTGGAAGGTAGCCGATGCTTGCGGGAATATTGTAGCCTAATTTTTATGCTTTTTGTTGCGCTGACGAAGTCGCGGGCGACTGTTAGTAAGAATGTGTTAATTCCAGACATCACTGGAATACTTGTCGTTCGCGGCGATATCAAAGCTGATAGCTGCGGGCGCGACGTACCCGTACCAGGTGGTGCGAGCGCGTCTCCAGGACCAGCACCGCAGCTACCGCGGCGCCTGGCACTGCGTCACCGACACCTGGAGGTACGAACGCATCAGGGGTTTCTACAAGGGCCTCACGCCGTATCTCCTACATGTAACGCCCAATATATGTCTAGTTATGCTCATATGGGAAAAATTCACTAATAACGATTGAATATCGACCGATCGACGACTATCTGATGGGAAACGTGCACGACTAGTTTCTTAAATAGTTCAATATTGTATATATATATATATATATTTTTAAATTCCAATTGCTATTGTGTGACCAAAGACTTCATGCATAGATTACGGATTCGATTGTTTTTATGTTGAAAGACATTTTTTGGTTGAGGCTTTTTAAAAATTAATAGCTTGAAAAAAATATGACCCAAATAATCTGCTTAACATTTTATGTAACAAATGACAAAGTATACAGGATGATACTGATCATAAAAAGATTAAAAAAAAACTTAATTAAATTGATGTAAATACATCATGAATAAAAAAAAAATGGATTACAACTTAAAAGTTTGTGATAAAATTACATTAAATAATTATTATTTAAAGTATTCACAAATACAGAAAAAAAGCAAAAATGTGTTAAATAAAATAATTTATTGTGAAGTCGTCGACATTATTATTAACAAATTAAATTAAAAAAGGTATTGAGAAATAAAAAAACAAGTATTTAATGTTGTCAAAATAATAAATTCAACAAATAACAAAAACAAATGGTTTGTAAAATTTTCTCCTTGACTTAATAGAATAAAAAAATGTGTCACACCATTTTTTTTTAATTTTTTTTTCTATTACTTTTGTGATTTTACTTATAAAATGAGATATAATCTATTGTTTTACTCATTTTATTATAGAATCATAGATTTTATAATGCTTTATCTGTGTATTTAAAATTTTGTCTATGACCGTTAAATTGACAGCTGTTCACCAACAGGGTTCTTTTTGGTGTCGTTTTTATATATGGAGTGTTTTATTAAGGTAAGATTAGTAATTTAAGCAGGATTTTTTTATTTTTTTCTTTAATTTTTTTTTTAGTAATTGCATTTTTGTGAGAGTACTATTTTTTTCTAAATGTATATATATGAGATAAAATTAATTTGACAACATTTATGTTATTTAAGAAATCAGATATCAGTAGACATGTTAAATTAAGAGATTTTGACAGGTTATTTTTTTTTGTAATTTTTTTTTTAAATAATCACATAAAATGAAGAATTATAATTGTTAATAAATTTTTGCAAAAAAAAAATTGTATGTGATCAAAATATTTGATAGTTATTGTTATTATAACCTGTCTCACGACATATGTTGTGTTTTTTTTTTAAATAACTTATAGTCCCGCCATTACCGTAATCTCGTGTTTATTAAGCATTTCCCATCAGATCGTGATTGCGTCAAAAATTGTGCAACACAACACCAAATTAGCCAAGTTGCACTATTTAGCACAATTTAGTTGTAATTTTAAATTTTTGTGATAATAGTACTTAGATTTATATTAAACATTGACTTCCCAATCTCCATTTATAAAAGACAAGTATTTTTTTCGATTGTATAACGTTACATGTGTGGTGAGACGACGTCAGACTCTTTATGTTATAGTTTATTCCAACTCAACACTTAAACTTTGTAAACAAACTAACGTCACTAACAGTAGGTTTCTAAGACAATAATCTCGATATAAAACATATCGTAATCATTATCTTTGACAAAATAGTGATAACAATATGTTTTTAAATGGAAAATTTGGTCTCAGAAACATACGATTAGAAGGTTGATGATATGTTATATATTATACATTTTGTTTCAAATTTTGTAAAGGAGATTATTTGTTTACAAACTTTAAGTTTTCAGTTGAAATAAATTACAAGATGGATTCGTTTCAACTTGCTTCTCTATTTGAAACTAACAATTAGTTAGAAATTACACTTTAATATTAGTAAATTATGTTTTTATATAAAAAAATGCAAGCTTGAAGCTATTCTGTCTTAGACGCTTATGTAATTTGTGTACACACAAATATTATGACCATTTGGTATTTGTTAAATCACATTTCAAACAACTTGCAGTAATAAACACATTTCAGATTTAATAGTTCAATTATTTAATAGCCACAGGTGGGTTTTAATATTAAAATAATAAAATAAGTATTTATTGAATATTTCTATTCACACATATAAATATTATTTATATAAAAAAGTATCACAATTATAAATACTATTATTATATTTGATTGTGACTTTGGTTGTATCGTTCTTTGATATGTGTGAGGTTCTTAAAATAAAACAAAAATAATGTGATGTTAATTACTGTCGCATTATTTTTTTGATCTTGCAAATTTGGTTTTTGACTTGTTTCGGTTCAGAGAAAAATATATTCGTTTTGCGATTTACTTGTATCAACAATAAGTATAGTTTGAAATTAGAAAAAAAATTAATCAAATAATAAAAAAAAATTACAAAAAAAAAACACCTTTTTTCTGTCACACTTCAAAAATAAGTAACATAAAATTTAAGAAACATACGTCTATATAAGTATTTTTTATTAATACATATATTAATACACCTTAATCCTTTGCCTTAGTGAATAATTGAATCAATAATTATTGTTTTTTTATTAACACTTTCAATACTGCTACGATTTTAAAATGGACTCGCGGGGCGAGTAAGTGGCATTGTATGTGTTAAAATTAAGTGCCTATTTCATTGTAGTTGTCTAGTGTGATACCATCTTAATGTTTGCATAGACATAACCTAACAATTAAAAAATAAACACATGGAAAAAAATGTCGTATATCATTCATACATTTTTTTATATTCACACACGTAATTAATCTATTTGAAAAAAAAAAATACTTTCAATTATTTTGTGTCATTTGGGATTAACTATGTTTACTTTAATATTTTACTGAAGTTTATGTTAAAAAAACATTTTTTTTCCAAATATTATCGACATTTGTCATGAAAAAAATGTCTAAATATTGTTTTATTGTCATTTTTACTGATTAAATTTTATATTTGTTGTATATAATCTTACATAAAATAGACACAATAATCTTTGTATGTTATTGACGCTTTGTTGTACACATATATATATATAGTTTCTGTAGGGATTTGATAGATATACTATATTGATATTATATCTCACATACTATTTCATTGAATAGAAAATCGCATATATTTTTCTTTGAACTGTAACAGTGTTCAGTGGCTGGCCACAAAGTGATTACGTAATTCAGACATATTATATATTTTTATATAATGTATAAGTTTCCAAATGTTTTCAAATCACCTATTCAATTTGTATAATCAATAAAAGATAGCAAATTGATAATGGGGATGTTGTTTTAATTTTATTTATCTTACTAACTTTAACCCTTTTAATAAATAGTTTATCAATAAATCCTATATAAATATACTTAAAATTTTAAATAAATATTTACGTTAGTTAAATTTATTAAAAGGTAGGTGAAAAAAAACTATACGCTTTTATTTTTTAATGCTTTGTGACGTCAAATATCGGTAAGTAAAATTTTTTAGCGAATAATATTTGGTTATCGTTGTAAATAGCAGCCGCATTGGTTTCAGACACGAGGGCTGGAGGGGATTCTACAAAGGTTTACAACCGAACCTCGTACGAGTGGTGCCCGCTACAATGATCACATTCCTCACTTATGAAAACATGTCTCATTACATGTTGCGAAGGAGACAACAATTAAATATATCATCGTAATTAGTATACGTGAAACCACACAACTTCAAACAATTTAGCAAATCTAGATAATTTTATCTTGATATAGTTTATATTAATTTTGTTTGTATTTAAAGTTGCTTTTCTATGTTTAGGATAAAATTGCCATTTCAATTTTAAGTCACCTATTGCTTCTAAGATTTGTTCGCTAAAAGTCTTTCGTCGCGAGTTTATCTGCTACTTGTTTTGAAAACAAAAATCTGTAGATTAATTAAATAATTGATGATCATCAAAATATCGTTTTCTTTGTTTAATTAACATACACAACGTTTTTTTTTTAATTTAATTCAGTTCTCTTCGTCTATGGTTAGTGAGTATATACTTTAATGTTGCCATAATATATTTAATGTTGCATTTGTTTTATTATTACCCTTATACAGTTCCACGAATTGTTTATTTTTTTTAATTTTAAAGTTCAAATGGTTTTTATTCTTTTTATTTCTTTTTATTTTGTTAGTATAAATTATCACAATGATTGTGTCTTAATCTTCATATGTTCATTTTGATTGATTATAAATCGACACCCCCACCGAATAATTTTTCAGAAGCAAAAAACCGTATTTCTTTAATAACTTCATCAATAATTATTGTACAAGAATCTTTTAGATACCAAAACAAAGCTAATTTTTATAGCTACATTGTATTTAATTTTCATTCATGTATTCCGGGCGTATTCTGTGCTATGAAGGAAAAATGATAATACCGGAAATAAAAAAAAAACTTGTTTCAATAATGACTTTTTATCTCCGTAATTAACATTAAGAAAAATATAAAAAAATTCACAACGTGAAAATAGGACCTTAAGATGCCGAATTCGACGGAAAAGCAAGAACCCGGTAAAAGTGCATTACAGGATTATTCGATGGGGGCGTCGAAATACTAGTGAAACCAAAGTGTTGAAGATGTAATTTTTATTTATAAGGATTTAGTTCAAAAGACAGGTACAATGTGAGGTTGTTTTTAACTATTCAAAAACTATTTCTATTGTGTACTACGGATATATTTTTAATTGTGAATTTGTTTATTAAGTTTTTATTTTGGGTTTAATATATCATATAAGTAACATTTATTGGGTTTTTAACTTATGAGATCAGGTAATAAAATCAGCCGGACATAGAGTTCAAAACCATAAACAACTTCGGTGTTGCAATTTTTGTTTTTAAATTGCTTATTTACAATAAAATGTTTCTTTATAAGTTAATTTCTATTTTGGTTATTTTGTAGGCTGTGTTAAAGCATGTTCCTTTTAGTTACATTATAAAGTAAATGACAAATTACGTTTAACATTTCTTATTAAGCTTTGTGAATACGAAAACTAGATGTTTAGCTTATAGACAGGTTTATACTTTCACTTTTTTACCCGACTGACAAATAGGGTAATATCTTTTATATGTATTATATGTTTATATGTATGTGTGTTTGTATATAAATATGTAAATTTTATCGTGACTGCTTAGAGCTCAAACGACTAAACCTATTTTGACGAATGTGGTGGCATACGATTCGTCTTCTTGCCCACAGTGTCATAGATTACAGTACATCGACATAGAACACATTTAGTTGATGTGAAAGAGAATTTTAAATAATACTGAAAAGAATGAGTACAAATATTGTCGTAACATGGTTTTATTTCCTAATTATTTTTTTTTCGATGTTTTCGAGTTTAACAGTTTAGTTTAAATAAAATAAATAAAAAATCTGTTTAAAATGCAGACAATAGTTTCATTTATAAGAGCCTCAGTCAGTCGGGTTTTTTATTTTTTTTAAATTAAGGTTATTTGAACACTAATTCTAATAAAAATAATAGACACTCTCGACTTTAATTCAACAGTTATCATAAATTAAATAGGGTTTGGTTAGGGTATTATTTAAGGTTAAGGTTAGGGTTTTATGTTTTATTCATTAAGGAGTAATGTCTCTTTTCTGTTTTTTTTTTCATTAAATTGCTAATAAACGTCATTTTCTTTTTTTTTACCTCGATTGAGGTTCGCTGTTCAGAATTAATCACGATATATTGGTAGCATTAGCATTTTTCGTACCCTAGATTTAAAGACGAGATCTTAGCATTAATAAGATAGAACATTGTTGATTACGCGATACGCAATCGTTCCGAGGTGATCTGTAAGTAATTAAGTTTGTCGTAAATCTGCATACATCTTCCTTAAGTTTGTATCGTGTTAGCGAGAATTCCATTAGAGACACCTGTATGCAAATATTGCTATCTTTGTTTTTTCAAAGACAGTGAGAGGGATGGCAAATTTGTCGTGATACAGTGGAGACAGACCTTATCTAATGCGCTAAAATATGTGTTCTGTGGCGCGCATCGCGGCAGTCGTGACGCGGGAAACAGATGTCGACGTCACGAGGACGGAGAGTATCGGCTGCTTTTGTCGAAGGATTTCAACAGATTTCAACGTTCGTTTGATTCGAAACTCGTTCGAAATTCAAATAATATGGTAAGTTCTTTTCAATATCAATAGTCTGTAACTTGTGTTTGTAGATGGCGCTGTTAGCTATTAATGAGTTTCATTCATACGTCTCTTGATACAAAATGAAAGGCCTATTGAAGATTTTTCATTTTATGACTTTTAGAATGTTCTGAAAAGAAAAATCATCGTTTTCAAATGTTTTTAATTACTAATTCGCTTTGGTTAGTTGAATGGGAAATACACTTTAATTTGGAAAACCTTATCTTAATAAACATGATAATGTTGTTGGTTTACTAAATCCTCTTACATTGTTATTATGTACACATACATGTTATCGAGTTAGTCAGAGATAACCTAAAGGTTGTTTATTAGCTTTGGTTAATAGTTACTGTCGTATTTTAAAGGAAGTAGTAAACGAATATCTAGCATGATGACCGCAACAGTAGATAGAGCTAGTAATTTTTTCTTTTCACAAATTATCTAATATATAAAATTCTCGTGTCACAGTTTTCGTTCCCGTACTCCTCCGAAACGGCTTGACCGATTCTCATGAAATTTTGTGAGCATATTCAGTAGGTCTGAGAATCGGCCAAAATCTATTTTTCATACCCCTATTAAGTTTTTTTTAACTGCGCGCGGACTGAGTCGCGGGCGACAGCTAGTAATATATATAAGAAATAATAATGAAAATGAGGAGGATAAACCCTTGCAAAAGTATATGAAACGAATTATATTTGTCGGAAAATTGAATTACGGTTTAAGAAAGATATTATCATTACTATTTTTTTAGTCAATGAGAGGTATGAAAGGTAAATTGGCAATGTAAACCCACGGTTAATAGTAATGCATTTACAACACTGCCGTTACAACAAAGAAATAAACGTAAAACTACACATACTACAAATTGCAATCGTTCTTCGAACATTTATGTCACGTACTTTTGATTTAATTCCTCGAAAATGTTCGTAACCTGAAATCAGGTTCTGAGTATTCTGACTAAGTATACTCGTTTTTAATTTTGCTGCATAACAAATTCAACACTTGCATTTGTCTGTTAAGGTTTTTTTGGTTCCGATGCAACAAAATTTGGTATAGATGTATTCCGAAATCAATTGTTTTTATGCGTATCTATACACTAGAAATATCTAAAGGATAGGCACTGACTTCTATAAATGGACTGGCTATGAGACGTAGTATTTTATGCCTATTTGATTTTCGCTTATTGGCACTTATGGTAGCGGTGTGTAGCGGTAATGTGGATTCGAACTAATAACATAGATAGAGTTAACTGTGAAGTTATATCAAAAGGAGCACTTAAATCGAAACGAAGCAACAGATACCATTCTCAAGCAACGAGAGAGCAGCTTTATAATTAAAATGAGAATTGCCTCACGGTGCGTCAAAAGACTTGCGGCGCAGAAATGTGAAGCGTCAATTCTGCTCCGTATATAAAGATTTAATGAGTGTTTTTGTTATAAAAAATGATTATTTTTGTGTATTTACACAAATGAGATAATGAATAGTTTATTTTATTTGAACTGAAACAATTAAATCGCAATAAATTATCCGAGCGACCTCTTGACGGTGAACGATCTGGATTGAAAATTTATTCTCCGATGATATTTATTAATAGTCTCCATTATCTCCGAGAGGGCAAATATGCTCACTTCATTTTACTTTGTTCCGTTGATAAGAATAGTCTTGTACTCATTCAATTGTTTAATACAATTCAGACACTATTGAATGTGCCGCCATTTTGAAAAAGGATTTAAATCTCAACAAGTTTAAAGTTTTCACATTTAATCCTAGATTAATTATTTAAATTACATTGTAATGTTGGTAAAGTGTTGCAATCATTTAGAAGCGGTGTTTCTTTTTAAGAATTAATCTATAGAGTATTTGTTAACAATGATTAAGCAACTGAATAAACATTCGGTACACGAACAATTGTTGCAACAGGAGAGGTTGGTCGAATCGAAAACTAAGCAAAAACTCAACTCCACCACATCAGTTACAAGAAATGGAAAGCTATTATTGCAGGTTTGTACTCATTTCAATCATAAAAAATATAAAATCAAAGTACAAAGTACACTAAATATAAAAATAGAAAGACATATTGTAGAGTATGACGAATGCCTCTATCCATATACTTATGTGATTTCGTTTGTACGCAGAAATAATGACGGGTTCGAACCCGCGACCTTTGTATCATTGGTCCTACGCAGTATTATCTTTTAGAATGTTAACTAACTAATAATTCATATTATTATTAAAAACCTTTGACCTTGTAGTAGACTGACTAGTTTGTAGGTGATGTAACACAAATTTTTCTTCAATATAAAATCGTAAAGTCTGTTATTGTTTTTGATAGAATATATTAAGTGGAGGCAAAGTCTTAAAGGTTTTTGTTTTTTACTATTTTTTCAAGCTTCTTAAATATGTAAATTTGATAGAAGTTTTTTTACTTCTATTGTGTTATAAATATATCTAGAAAACGCGCTGTAGTTGTTATGTTTGTATTACGATGCAATACGTTTATCCTAAACATATAAAATGTTCGTGTAGTGCAGGTAGTTGTATTTTTTGCGTGTCAATTGGATGATGTCGGACGTGAGTTACTAAGTTGATAAAATGTGATAATAAAGTTATATATAGATAGTGTATCAAAATACATGACCAAGTGTACACCTATGCACACCGTTTTACGTTTTAAAAAACATGTTTGCAGAAGTGCAAAATAAGTTGCCTGTTTGTATGTTTTGGTGAAAAATTAACAATAATTAAATACGTTTGAGTTTAGTTTAGTTTTTTATTGTTTTCGTGGTTTAAGTATCGATTGAAGTTCATCATATTGATCTGTTTAATTACTTTAGTGAATATTTGACGTGAATGGTGGCGAAAATATACCTACATTTGAAATTTTTTTACGGTGTTGTGTAAACAATGGAAGTACAGACAAACGGATTGTTCAACGTAAGTAATTTTCTTACGTTCTCTGATCAACAATAAGCTTTTACTTTATAACGGTATAGACAGAAATAAACAATACATTGGAGTCTTTTAGCTTGTAAGTTATATAAATATAAAATCACAAATTGGCGCGTCAATTGTCGTGACTCGTGATAGTGTCGATAGTTAACCGTATTACTAAAAGAATTGCTTTGTCATGTGAATATTCTATACTGATTATTAATTTTTACTAAAAATCTCATAACCCCTGAATAAATATCAAATAAGTTTATCATCTAAATTAGAAGATTTAAATTATTGTCCGTACCAAAATATCTTGTAACAGTAAGTTTCCACGGATGAAACAAATGTCCAAACGTTTGTTACGTTACGTTTGTTACGTCTGTTTTTTGTAGACGATGAGAGGCTTGATACTATGATTTTGTATTTTTATTTTTGACACAAATATATAAAGATGTTCCAAGTCCAAGAGTTCTAAAAACCTTTTTTTTTAAATTGATTTCTCTAAATTGTTTATTTTCAGTGGTCATTTTCGATGCTTCGCCCTTATCTAATCTGATATATGTTTACTTATCAAATATGACGTAATATTTTCGATTGGTCTATTAAATGAGGTGATTCATTCATTTCAGATTTCTTACGATTTTGGACTTAGTTCGGTTTATTACATCTGCATCCGCTTTTTAATACCTGATATATTGTGCATTTGCTACTATTTGTATGTGTTTACTTGAAATTAATGTCAATTGCCGCGTCAGTGCCATTAATTTTTATTTGAACTGAAGCTGTAAAACAGCACAATTTACTTTGTTGGCTGTGTTTGTTTGTTTGCGTTTGTCTTTGAGCGTTTTCTTATATAGGACCGAATTTAGTCTTTGATTAAATTACTTAAATAACAAGTAGCCCAGTCGAGTATGGATAAAAAGTTGTTTAGTCTTTCTGTTAATTTGCTATTTCACAATGCGCAGGCGCTAAAAGAACAACGAATATCTTCATGTATGTATAAGACATGTTAACAGGGAAATATATATTTTAATTTATTGTACATCTCGAACTTTCTTTTTATCTCTCTAGTAAGTTGTGCATTATAGGCATCAATTATGATGATTCACAATAAATATTTTATCTCTTTTGCACCCGATTCAAATTATATTTCCTACCTTGTATCCAACAACCAATGAGCTAATTAAAAACTTGTATTTTTAATTTAATGCATAATTTAAATATTTTCATTAGTTCCGGCTGTTGTTATTATTTGTATGTAATCGTTTGACATTTGTGTTGTGCAATAAAATCTCAATGGTCGTCATCACTGACTTGTTTCTGGCCACAATATGATATAGATATGAACAAAGTTTAAGCGACAAAAATTTTGTTGTTTATATTGTTTGATTTTATTTTTGTATCTACTTATAATTCCGCATACGATTTAAGAATATATTATGTAGAAAATATTGTTTTCTTCTGAATACATTAAAAGAATGATCGCAACTTTCTAGAACATATTTTAAAATTGACAAACAGAAAGCTTTTAGTTTTATACCCAATTTATTTATTTATTGCTTATTATCATAGTCTAGATTCTAGATTATTTTTGGACTTCTGCAAGATTCAGATTATTGTGAAATAACTTTTAAATTAGTCTAAAACTAGCTGTCGCCCAAGACTCCGTCCGCGCGGAAATGAAAAATAAACCTCATTAGTATCCTATGTGTTCTTCCAGTTTATGATCCACATCTATGGCAAATTTGATCGAGATTCCTAATGCCGTTCTGGAGATACCTTCAAACAAACATCCATCCAATCATTCTCATCTATATATATAAAAGAAAGTCGTGTTAGTTACACTATTTATAACTCAAGATCGGTAGAACTGATTTGACTGAAAATTGGTGGGCAGGTAGCTTAGAACCAGGAAAAGGACATAGGATAATTTTTACCCCGTTTTCTATTTTTTATTCCGCGTGGACGGAGTCGCGGGTAAAAGCTAGTTTATAATATTAATAAGATATAATTATGACGCAT
Source organism: Papilio machaon (assembly GCF_912999745.1). Taxonomy (NCBI): domain Eukaryota; kingdom Metazoa; phylum Arthropoda; class Insecta; order Lepidoptera; family Papilionidae; genus Papilio; species Papilio machaon. Next base: position 8,803,662 of record NC_059987.1, read on the forward strand.
TAAAACTACTTACCAAATTAGTTAGCTGGAAATATTTCAACATTTGAAGGTCTAACAGGTTTGTGCTATTAAAAAAACAGTTTTTGTATCTTATCTATATTACGAACATTAATTTACATATTAACGAGCCACCAAAACTAACCTCAAATTATTGATTATTATGCAATACATCTGAATAAAAGCCAGCTATTTATAAAATGAGTAATGTCATTAAGTATGGTAAGGTTTTTTTTAGCGTTGTATCTACGTGTGCTTTTTGTTACTTTACAATAAAAAATAGGCTATTTTGTATACTTAAGTGTGAATATATATTTGTTAAAGATCGTGCCGTTTAAACGGCCATAAAATTCTGCTTAATTAACCCCTAACATTCGTAAGAAATTTTATATCGTAGTATGAAAAAGATTGTAGGTATATCCACATTAACTAAATGTTAAAACCATAGTCGTTGAATATTCGAGCAAGTTTTTAATAATTTCCAGTCTATAATATTCATAATAATCGTTTATTAAAGGTTGAATTCTTTCATAATGATTCTGATTATTACAGAGGGCGGTCGATTTTATGCTCGCCTGCATCCGCTATTGGTTGACACTGTTCCACTATTGCATACCACATCCAATAGGAAAAATACCGCAAATCTGTTATCAAAGTTTGGAGTGTAGTTTATATTATGTGTATGTTATGGCAAAATTATGAAAATTGGTAATTTTTAATTTAACTGGCCATTTTATTCATTTACAATTGTTATTAAACAAAATATCCAAACTAAGTAATTTTTTTCAATAGTTTGTAATCTAACGAACACAATTCGACAAACTGAGATTTGATATTTTCATATAATATTACCAATCGATAATATCTGTTAGTAGAATCGGTAAGTAATGTTATTCACAATTTTAAAGTTACAAATTATGTATAATACGCGTTTAAGCAAACTGTTGCTTTAAACATTAACCCAATAATGTTCGAATATCATATCCCATTATGAAGTGCAATTATACCATATTGGTTGAGCTGCTAAGATACATTCTGTTTAACGGATTTTAAACCTGTTAATACAAGAAATTGAACCAGATCAAGGATTATTGTGTATATTTTTTTATGATATTATAGCAAATATTGAAATACTGTTAAAAACAGAAATTATCTTTGCTACCTTTTATAATTATCTTTTATGCATTGCCCCAAATCGTTGAAAGCTTTGATTAAAAAGCAAGTACTTTAAGCAAATCTCACTTCTCACTGTAATTATTATAAAAGATAATGTTTGGATGGATGGTTGTTTGTTATTTGATATCTCCAGAACAGCTAAACGAATCTTTTTGAAATTTGGTATATATGCAGAATGTAGTCCGGAAGAACTATTTTTTTTTCAATTCCGCACAATTGAGTAAAGGAGTCGGTTTGCGAACTGAAGCTATAAAAAAATATCCTATTGAGAACATGCAGATGTAGACCGTTCTATATTTGAAATGGATTGTTTTTTATTTTATGGCATTAGCTCTAATCAACGCGCGTGATTTTTCCAGCCTGTATATAAAATGACGGTCGATATCAAAACTAGCAACCTCGCTTGTGGGGCTTCCCTTTCGTTTTAAAGGAGTCCCTACAAATGCTCGTATTTACTAATTATGGTTCAACAGCTCGCTATTGGGTCACTTGGCAATGACGAAGACTATGTTGATGTACGCTCAAAGATTTTTGGGCTGACGATTCTTAGATCGAGTTACTAAATACGGCTTAGTTTTGTTTCTAGGTCGAATTGTTAGTAAATCTAATTATAATTATCTATTACTATTTTTATCAATGAAGATCTCAGTGACAAGTAGGTAATAAAAGAAATACGTAACTGTTGATAGCATATACATTCAAGGGTTAAACTGAATTCATATAAATTGAAAATAAATTATTGTTAATAAAAAAAATAAAAAAATTGAAAGAAATAAATCGTATTTGTAAAAAAAAAAAAACAAAAAACCTATAAACTATAACCTTTTTAGCGTGTTCAATATTTTTAAAATCAGCTTGACGACAGGTAGTGTTTTAAAGGAAGTCGCTGTGTGGGAATCGCTTTGGTCTCAAGAAGTTTTGAAAGATATTTTGCAATTATAGCTAAGAATTGTACACTCATCAGACCTTTATTATAATTATCATCTTCTCATTGGCCTTATCTTATCTTAGCGGTTAGCAAGATTTTATAAATCTTAAGGTTTTGGCTTAATTATTGCGACCGGCGTCTGCCTGTCGTCAACACTTGGGAGGAATAAATTAAAATTAAGTGTGTAATTATAAACTAAGTAACTATAGATAAATACATTAAAATTAATTAAAAAAATATATCAACATTAAATAACAATGAATGTAAATATACTTTTGATATGCATTAATAAATTATCTTATCTAACTACAACTGAGGAAAATTTCTTACAACTAAGGTGCAATACATACTGTAGAATATACAGATTATGGAGACAGATGAAAAAGAAAATGTACTGTATCTATAACGTTTATAATTTCCTAAGAGTTTCCTTTTTTAGAGTATATTTATAATAGAGCGTTAGTACCTATATTAATATTTTGAATTAAAAAGGTATGTATTTAGCAATTTCAAATAAATAATTAATTATACTCATTGGTTTTTGCCTTGACTTATTGCTTTTAGCTATTATTGCGAGAGTGAATTGGATTCGAGATGACTTAGTGAAGCGTTTGCACGGGCTTCTTAATGTCAGAGGCGCAGGGTTTGTCGAAATGTTATCCAAGGTTCATGCTCGGGCGATCAGGAGCGAGGCCGACGCGAGCGGCAGCGGGAGCGGGCCGCCGGCGCAGCGCACGGCAGTCTACACCCCGCGCTCGCCACAAAGCGATCGCCTCCGCCGCAGCTATGGACACGGACCGCTCCCTCGTACAGCGCGAGTCCGCTCCCCTGTGCGCGCCCGCCTCCGCCTCCGCTCCCGCGTGCGCGCCTGCGCCCGCGCCCTTCCCCGCCTCACCGTCGCACCTCCGCCGCACGCTGCATTCGCTGCGCTCGCCGTTCCGCTCCGGCTCGCCCTTCCACATCGCTTCGATCAAACGCTCGGGCTCCACTAAATCCTCCGCCTCAGACGGCGATATCGCGCGCAACGAACGCACGATGCGTAAGAAAATAAAAAAACAACGCGCCGACGCGTCCAGCGACGCCTCGCGTAGCACCGACAGCTCGCCGAGTATCGACAAAAAGAAAAAGGAGGGCGGTTTCATGCGGCGGATGGGCACTATCGGTAAGAAACGAGCGGAGGAATCTTCTCCGACGCCACCTCGAGAAGACTCCTCGCCCTCTACATCCCAAATAGATGAATCTCCATCGTCTCTCCCGCCGCAATTTATAGACGTGTCTTCCTCGTCGTCCCAGGCGGATAACTTTTCTCCGGCGGAAATAGAAGATAAAATTACGACGCCCCCGCAATTGCAAGAATCGACACCCCCGCCACCTCCGTCACCGCCACTGCAGCAATTAGAAGAACCGAAAACCTCTATTGAGGAACAAAATACAACACATTCCGATGAAAAAAATAAAAATAACTCTCCGCTTAGTAAAACTGCAACAGAACCCATTCCCCTAACGCCATCGCCGGAGCCTTTACTCAGTCCGATCGCTGTGGAACATGCGGTTGCGACACGGCCGTTCACCAAGGAAGCTTGGAAACGTAAAACGAAACCACTTGAAATACCAAAACCGGTGGAGGAACCAAGTCCGGGCAACGCGTTAAAGCGGCGTATAGCGTTCGTAACGCCGGGCTCCGTGGGCGTCTCCGAGGACCACGACGACGACGACGACGACGACGATGACGACGAAGAGGAGGTGAAGGTCAAAGTGGGGGGAGGGGAGGAGGTGGGGACGCTGGAAGAGGCGGTGGCGATGGCGCGCGCGCGCCTGGCCGCCGCCGCGCCCTCACCCTCGCCGCCGCGCACGCCACGCTCGCCGCGCTCACCGCCGCAGTCGCGCGACAACGACGATACCGAAGAGGAGGGGTCCGCGGACACGATGCCGGCGTACGGAGACCTCATCGAGCCGGAGAACAAGGCGGGCAATGGCGCGGGACCGGTGAGTGGTAGCGAGTAGCGAGTGACGGTCAGTGGGCGCGCGCTGGCCGAGCGACGCGCGCGCCATGACCTTCGAGGAGAGCGCTGACGAGTGCTACCTCACGGTGTGCGAGTGCTGCGGCTTCAGCGCCGAGACATCACTCTTGTTCCCTGTACGTTTCCTTTACGGTAGTTTAGCGGACGCCGCGTCGCGATGCCCTTCGTGAGTACACGCCGATAGTTTGCCTGCTCTCGTGTGCTTGAAGTTTTTCAATTTAGAAATTATTGCGTTGCCCAGTCCTTTTGAATTCAATATATGCCTATAGACACGTGCACTTGTTGATACTTTTATCAAAAAACAACTTTAGAGTTAACATTTATTACGGCTGGCGCTTGGGTGTGAATTAAATTCAGTATTATATTTGACACAATATATACTGCTTTTGCTTACAACAGCCCAAAACTAACTTTATTAGTATAGAGTATTATTTAAATAATATGTTTATAATCATAGTATTTCAAAAATATATAGATAAACGTTTCATAGCCAGTTGAAAAGTGAAGCTTTATATATTTTTATCAAAAGCTGACACGCTAATTATTATCAAGTACAGTGAATAATCTTATGATCGCTAATATCAAGTGTAAGGTCCAAACAATATACTTATATAAGTAATAAGTATTACTTTCGTCTTATCCCTCTTGGTTACCAACACCTCAATTCTTAACGAAATTAATTTAGTTTTTAAAAAAATAACACTGTTACTAAATTAAAAAACTACATGCGATAGAGTCTAAAATTGCGTACACAATTTGGAGTATAGACAATATAAAAGAGGAAAAAAAACGTATAATAAAAAGCATTTTATTAATCAAATAAATGTATTCAAGGCATAACATTCACTTGATAGTGTTTCTTACATGTAGGCGCCTAAAAGCTTTTTTTGTGTATAAATCCCGTAACAACGATATTGGGTTAACCGGTCGTATTAAACCTGTCAAACCGGAGAAGTTATTTTAATGACTATTTCAGATATATTTGTCCGCTCCTCTCTATTTGAATTTTAAACAAGTTTTTTTTTAATTCTAGTACTATTTAACAGATTTTGATAACTAGGATACTAGTAATAAGTCAATTGCAACATTCTAATTAATGAGGATCTTGCGCAAAAAGGAAAACTTTTATAAAGTACCAGTTGTCGCCGGCGACTCCGTTAGCGTTCGTTGGAATTTCAAAAAACTGAATTAATAGCCTATGTGTTCTTCCAGACTGTGTTCCTACATGTGTACTACTATGCCAAATTTCATCGAGATTTGTTGTGCCGTTCTGTACCTTTGAACAAAGATCTATCTATCCATCCATCTCACAACATTCGCATTTATAATATTAGTAAGACAAGTAAGATTCAATTAGTAACAATGATAAGTGTATTTAGATTTCATTCGAAGATAATTCAATATTTTTATAGTTTTATGTGAAAGTGATGTGGTACTAAAATATATGTAGAATATTTAATTACAGAACATTTATATTTTTAGTAATTAATAGCACCATATTTGCGTCGCATTATTATGGGCGACGAAAAAATGCAAATCTATATTATCACATTTCGTTTCACATTAATAATAAAAAGAAACGAAAGAGGTTTATTTAAAAAAAAATATTTTTATCTAAATTATTCAATTCAAACAAGTTTTGAAAGAACCTTGACTTTTAGATTTTACTTTTTACTAATTTTTATAAAACTTTTCTATCTAATAAATGTCATTTACCGTAGGTTTCTGAGTCCTAAATCTCTATATAAAAAACAAATAGTCATCCCGCTCATTATCTTTGACAAAACAGAGATAATATGTTTTAAACGGAGTTTTTGGTTGCAGAAACCCACGGTTAATCATTTTGCATACAAGCAACTGTTCTATTAAAATATGGCGTAAAAATAATAAATAAACAACTAACGCAAAATACAAAAAAAAAAAAACATTCAGAAAGTTAAATACTTATACTGTACAGTAACCTCTTTGTAAGTTTTGTGATATGTTATCATGTTTGAAAACGGTTACAGAAAATATTTTATTAGATACAAGCTTTGTTATGTTGTAGTTATGAAGTCTTTTCATCCGAATAACTCCCATTCATTTGAATCAAATGCCATTGTTTTGATACTGCCGTAGTGAAGAAGCCTTGTTGATATCGTTTAATAATTGATAATAAATTAAATGGTTCATTATTTTTAAAGCCATAAAATATTTAGTTATAAAACTTGCGCCATAGGAATTTTACAATTACTGTTTTTTTTTAACTTTTAATGATCCTACGTCAACTACGGCAAGCTTTATTTTTAACTCGAAGTGGCCTGCGGTCGAAATTTCACATTAAATCTGGGTTAGCCTCACACATATACAAATAGAAAGTGCTCTACTTTGCCATAAGTCCGTCGAAAATCAGTGGAACCTTACTATGTAAGGACTGCTCAGAAAACCTGCCACCCTTACGGCGGAATAGAAAGTTACAATCGCTTTTTTATATAATGGTGGTAATTATTAACTAGTAAAATAATTTAATAATAAACTTTAGTATTTCCTTCGATCAAATGTAACGTAAAATCCTACTAATATTATAAATGCGAATGTTTAAATGGATGAATGGATATTTGTTTGAAGCTATCTGCGAAACGGCTAAACGGAACTTGATGCACTTGCAAAGATGTAGAACATAGTCTGGAAGGACACATAGGCTACTTATTAAGTTTTTTTAAGCCGCACTGACAGAGTCGCGGGCGAAAGCTAGTATGAAATTAATTCTAAAATTTCTATGATGATGAAACTACTGAACCGATTTAAAATTATTTTTCACTGTTTGGAAACTACTCTATCCCCAGGTGACTAGATTTTTTTTCTAATTCCGCTCGGACGAAGTCGAGGACAATTGCTTATTACTAATAAAATATTGTGTCTTTGCCACAGATTCGATCACCTCCCAAAACGATTGTGAATGGCATACCATTGGCAATGGAATTAAACAAAGTAAAAACTAATTGCAAAAAGATTTAAAGACTCTATTTAATACAGTTTCTTTGTGTCAAAGTTTTTGTGCCGTATTCTATTGTGATAATTTTTTTTATCGGTTTTAAATTAATTGTGTTAAGCAATATTTTTGTTGGAAATTAAAAGATATCTTAAGTAATATACCTTAATAGTTTAGAGTACATTAACGTAGATAGTTATGAAAATACATAGAAATTATGATTGCCTAATTAAACCATTAGTGATTGCATATTTTGATTCATTGTTAAATTATTCTTAAATGACGTTTTATGAGTGTCTAACTATTTATTTAATTACTTAATCTATTTATGAATCACGAAGTTATTTCTTGTGACACAGAGTCACAGATTGAACCTCATTGATTACATCCCAAAAACAAAAGCAATCTTTTTAAAAAACAATTAAAAAAAACATGTTAAATTCGTATCAAAGTAACCACTAGATTCAAGTTTTGCCTAACCTGTAAGCTAACAGTACCTACTGTATTTTCATGTGTTATCAATCATTGTATCGTTAGGTATTTCTATAGATACTAGTGTTCAAATATTTATTATAAATTGACCTTACTGGCTTGTGAAAGTTAGACAAATAATACGATATCGTTGCTTAATCGGACGAGCATTCGTGGTGATTGGTTTGAGGCCGTCGTTGATCCGTATACGGTAACCCTAACCTAAGTGTCGTGTTACACGCCATTCGCGGTTAGTGATATACAATGTTCATATTCATAACCCTTATTCATCGTCATTGAATTTTAAGAGACAGGACTTGTAAAAAACCGAACAATTAGTTATTTACTGGCTGCTAGTTTTGTATGTGTAAAATTTTGATTCATTACGCATTGATTAATTCTTTTTAAATTTATATTTCAACATATGATGCAGTCATCTCTACCTCCCCTCTGCGAAAAGTGATAGAATTTATTTAGTACTTACTACTTACAGAACGTATTTAGTGTAGCTACGGCTGTTTTTTTGGCTAGTCCGTATCTTTATAGTCAAAGCTCATTAACATCGATTGTTAGAATTCGTTAATAATCTGAATTAGTATCGTGGGATATAGATAATCTTAAAATTATGCGCAAATCTTGGTTGATTTTATAATCTGGGATCGACATAAATAGTCATTTGATAAGTTGAAAAATTATAATATCCACACTATTTTATATAGTTTAGTAGCAACAAAATTAATTCTAAATGTAATACAGTTTCAAATCCAAATAGTATCAAGTGGTTCAACAATTAGTAAACTATTTGAAAGGAACAAAAAATAAAACAAATCATTCTGATTATTGTGAACTTACTACGAATTATATCTTATTTTTATAGAACCAAGTTCTTTATTGTTTAAAAGTGATTTCATTATTTAATTAAATTAAAATATATTAGTTGAGTGCAGTAATTTTCCGTGAAATTTTTATCTTCTTAACGATAAACACATATTGGTAATCGGAACCTAAAAAAGACAGAGTAACTGTTATTATTTTCACTACACCGCACAGATTATAAAAACGTGATAGTTTAGACAATCATGCTTTTTGGGAAATTTAGGTGTTCCACCGCATTAAATGGCTCCTGTAATATGAACTAATTTGTTAATTACTAGTATATGACACGTATACGGCTTCTGCGAGGAAATTCGATTATAATAGTCGCAACAATAATCTCTGCTATTCCACCTACGCTACAAATCCTTAATATCGTATCATATGTTAGGGGAGCTAGGAAGGGCCATAACCTACACCTACGCACCTATACTTATTATTTTACCTATGTAAAAATAGATTTTAAAGTTATTGGATTGGTCTTTCTTAATCCTTGCAAATATCTCTGACATGTCTGTTAAGTATAAAATATTTACTAAAGGAATAGATCCACCGAGGAATATAAACCATAAGAAAAATAGCATAAGAAATGATTTCAGATAAAACAATTTATCACTTGATAAACGTATGGTCGAGGTTTTATAACAACTGTCAGGTTGTGGTGTTAAAGTACATTGGATATTAAATTGGATTATTGTAATAATATTACATTGTAGATTGTAGTAATAGATAAAGTAAGTATAAGTTATTAAATAAAATTAAAATACTGTTCAGTTTGTAACGCGACAGATTGAAATCATTGTTCATTAAACCGTCCTGATTATATTTTACATAGGCCTAAATTTGTAGATGTAATGTCGAATCCTCAAATTGGTATAAACAGTTCGAGTGGTAAGGAAAAGTTGTAATAAACACTCGTCTGTTATCAAATGTCCGATAAGAAATCGTGCACCCACTTCAACTCACTTAATAAAATGGCGTGTCTTCGGTACATCACTATAGTGTCACTGCAGCCGCCATTGTGAATTTAACTAGCTTTTTAAATTTGTAATTTTTATTCAATCGGAATATAAGCACACCTATTTCTTGTAATTTTATTTTCAAGTTATTTTTTTTTTGTTTACGTAAATAAACGTGTGACGCGGTTAAAAGCGAAAGACTTGAATTCCATTTTTTTAAATCAATTTAATTAATTAAAAGGAAAATGTGCGTTAAGCCGTAAGCGCCCGCAGAAATGTGCGAGTTTATAATCGAGAATATTCTATATCATTCACGTATCTTGCTCCATTGGAATTATACCCGAGTTTCTTGACGAACCGATATCTCGATCAGGCCGGTCGTGAACAAAGATGTCGCCCAAACCGAAGCCGAATACACGCGTAAGTTTTTTTTTAAATTCCATCCGAGTACGTAGGTAATAATTCTGTTGAGCCACGTTTTCATGTAATAGGAATGTACACAAAATTTAATCTTTTATATTATGAAGTCTGTTTTCGCTAATGTATCTAATTTATTATATGATTAAATATTTTTTTTCAATTTGTTTTTAACGTTAAGGAATTTGAAGGACGGTTGTAAAATACCACTAGTACGTGTCACTAGTTATTTATTTTTATATAAAAGTGTGTCAGACATTTCACCAAGTTTTTTTATAATAATACCGTTCCGTAAGCATGCATGTTATAATGCAAATTAGAACCGTTGAACTAATAATCTTTGTTAAAAATTTTCCTAAAGAAAAATTTTATTCTTAGGAAATACTCATGTATTATGCTTGTTATTTAAAAAAAATATTTCATATCTTCTAAGCCACTCAATACTTATGTATGTAATGCTGTATTATCTAAGATGGACCATTTATTTTCTGATAGTGAAATATAAACATCACTTACAATGTACACTGATACTTCATTATTAATTTATTTACTTTGTTGTTGCTAACTTACATTATTGTGTCAAAATAAAAACACATATTATCAATACCAGTCATTTTTTTTACAGGATCAATTTTTCCGTCATTTTTTAAAAATTTTACAACCGACAGATAATTTACAAAAAAGTTCGTACTGATTTTATGCATTTAATTTACTGAATTCGAATAGAATCGTCTGTTACTTTTGAAAGTAAGTCGAGCTGAATAGGCCTAAAAATGTCATACTTCCGCTTATATGTAAGTACTACTCGGGAAAAAAAGCTTTTTTCTTAATTAGCTTGATTTTTTTTGCATCAATAATATAGCACATGTCTAAAAAATTTAAATAAATAGATTAATAAAGTTAATGCAAAATTAACAATTAAGATAAAATATAATTTTTATTACCGTGGTAAAATAATATGAAATCGTATCTAATATTATATCATCATTCTAGTAACTGATTTGTGTTGAAAATATTCTTGCTTTATTTCAATACAAAATTAATTCTGTTCTTTTATTATTCATAATGTATCGTGGGAAATTATTATTTTATTAATATAATGTCCTTGATACATAAATTACAATTAGATTAGAGTACTTTCTTCTAAATAAAACTCGCTCTTGTTATCTGTAACAGTAGATATAAACACAATATAACGGATCAGAAGATGAACGGACTATAAGTTAAAAATAAATTTACATGTATTTAACACAAGTTCTTGTTTAAATAATAACTGTTGACTACGACTTCATACGATTGAAAAAAAAAAACAAAGTGAATGCTTATTTCGGTGCGTAGTTATTAAAAAATATAATAAAAATGTGACTATTTTGCAGAATCGTACAATTTTTCTGGATCAAAAGTATCCTTTGCCACGTTATGTTCTATCTCTTCAAAATCCAAATCCGATCCGTAGTAAGATTACGATAGATTAATAAAGTCATCTTTGTATACGATCATAGTATATATGTAATTAAATACGTCCTTACATCCAGGTCTTTAATTGACACTAATTAGAAGATAGTCGTTGTCAGTCGATGGCCGCGGTAAACAAAACGTTTGCGTGTCCCCGTCTTTATGCGACAACCATACGTTCATGTGTTGTGAAGGGATTATGTATTTAACGTCTAGTACTTTGACCGTCTAGCTTGTGGCTTTGTTCTAGAATGCGGTATTTTAGTACAGTTATACCTGTAAATTAAGAACCTACAGATTATATATGAGCGATAAATATATAACGTTTACACAATCAATTAGTTCAGCTTAGGTAAATAAGTTTTGGAAAATAATTTGAATATATATTCAATCCAATTATTCGAATTTGCTTCGAGCAAAATCAATTTAAAAAAACAAATGTTAAGATAATACTATTGTTGCAGTCGCACGCGACCCCTAGTGCCGAGAGGCGGGAGCATTTGTACAAGATCTTGGTGATAGGCGAACTGGGTACCGGGAAGACGTCCATTATCAAGCGCTACGTGCACCAGTTTTTCAGTCAGCACTACCGCGCAACAATCGGCGTTGATTTCGCCCTGAAAGTTCTCAATTGGGACTCGAATACAATCATACGCTTGCAGCTATGGGATATTGCAGGTAAGTACATTATTAAAACATCGCTTACTAACTAAAGTAGAACTTAAGTCTGCTTTCGCTGTCCCATGCTTAGAGTTAGTCAGTACCGGCGGGAGGGTAGAGCGCGGTTGGGCAACCGCCCAGGGCGTTGAACAGAGAGTTCTGCGAAAAAAGGATATAAAAAAGGGGACCTCTTAGAAATCTCGTCCAGGGCACCGGTAGGGCTTAAACCAGAATTGGTACAAAGCATCGCTACATTTCTTAAAGTTAAAAATGAAGTTATCGTCTCTACATTTCTACTCTTAACTCATTTTATGTTTATTAAGATTATTAGAAAAAGTTTCAATGCAAAATACAAGATAACCTATTTTTTGTGTTGGTTAATCGGTGCAAAAAGTTTATAGTGACAATTTTAGTACAAGTTTCAGTTTTGACAATTAATAATTAAATAAGTCAATGAATTATGGATGAACTTTGTCTTAATTTTGCTTGGATGTTTTTTGTGTTAATGTTGATTTATTCTCTGTTATTTCTTGCATTGTTAATCATGGTTCCAAATTGATTTTATTTATGTATATGAACATTGAAGTGTTCAATGTAAGTCTGCTGACAACGGCTACAGTTACTAATATTCCTTATTTTAGCGCAAAACAGCGCACGGGCGCATATCAGTAATTTTTTTTCAAGAAATCTCTTTAATACTTTCTTCCGAGACGAAAGACTTACAAACTTTTTTTTGTGTATTTGAAAATCTTAATACAATTATAGTAAATTATGTTTGATGTATTCTAGGTCAAGAGCGTTTCGGCAACATGACGCGTGTGTACTACAAGGAGGCTGTGGGCGCGTTTATCGTATTTGACGTGTCGCGGGTAGCCACATTCGATGCTGTGGTCAAGTGGAAGAACGACTTGGATACCAAGGTGCAACTGCCCGATGGCACGCCCATACCTTGTATACTCCTGGCTAACAAGGTATTTAATTTTTTGCATGAAACGCTTCTTCTTCGTAGCAAAATTTATGGTTCAGTTAACTTTTTTTTTCTAGTACTAATACTTTCTTTCGACACTAGTACTTTTGTTTTACAACATGGGTTAGAAAGAACATTCAAAAGACTTGGGTGCATTTTCCTTCTCTTTACAATTTTATCCATCGATGCTAAACTAACTTTGCCCTTTTAGGCATCTGCAAGGTTCATATATGTGTGGCGTTATGACTATAAGCGAATCTGATTTGAGCTTTTTGTTTACAGTGTGATCAGCAAAAAGAAGGTATCGTGAATTCTTCAGCCAAGATGGAGGAGTATTGCCGCGAGAAAGGCTTCGCGGGTTGGTTTGAGACCTCCGCTAAAGAGAACATAAACATCGAAGAGGCTGCACGCTCCTTAGTTAATAAGGTAATATTTACTTCCTTAATAACTTAGCGCAAAGGGGAATGAACAAAAAAGTGAAAAATCTATTTAAATTATTCACCAGACTCAGGAAGGAATTTTTTTTTCGCGTATGTTTAAACGTATGCGGCTTTGCATGTAATAACTATTCTGTTGTGACTATATCCTGTATCTGAACAGATTTTGAGGAGTGAAGTATTATTCGGTTTGTATTCTTCTATTATAGGGGTCAGTAGATTTTTTATTTTTCTAATTAGCTTAATAGTTTTTTTATTTGATAAAAATTATATATATCAAAATTTAAAAGTATCAAAAGAAACGGAAATTCTTTGCATTAAAGATTAATATAAATGTTTTTACCTAATGATAATATTATAAATATTGTGCAACGGAAATTTAATATATCCGATAGATTATATCTCAACATAATATCATGTTTTAATGCAATGACCTCGAATGATGCTTGTAACGTTGCATATATTATTTGTGCCTTTAGCATTAAAATATAAATTATTTTAATTAATAATCTTACTAATATTATAAACGAGAATGTTTAGATGAATGGATGGATGTTCGTTTGAAGGTATCTTCGGAACGGCTCAACGGATCTTGATGTAATTTGGCACAGATGTAGAACATAGTCTGGAAGAACACATAGGCTACTTATTGTTATATTTTAATTCCGCGCGGACGTAGTCGCGGGCGACAGCTAGTTAATTGATAAATAGAGATCAGTTATCACAGCTTGTATCAAAATACAAAACGAATCACAATGTCCGAAATATTGATTTTTATTTTAAAAATTTAATATATTACTAGGTAGTTAGGTACCTACATTAAATACAAAAAACCTTGATAAAGTTATGTAATATAGCTAATGTATATGTTTGTGTGAGTACGATTTCGAAAAGGATAATGTCTTAATCTTTATTTTGAATTGTTATTTCCATATAACAACACAATTGTATAAAATTTTAAGTTTGAAATTAACATAAAAGATGCGTAAAGAGGTTCTTTAGCGTTTTTGAATGGGTTTTAAATTGCGTAATGATTATTTTGAATCGATTCAAATTGCGGTCAGATGGTTTTTACATTTAAATGATATCGTGTGTAATTTAGGGCGCGGAACAATCTCATCTTTTAAAGAAACTTCTATATTGAGAAGTTCGAAAGAATGCAAGTTTGCTAACTTTTTTTTATTGTTTTTACTATAATAGGTGACAATTAAATAAAAAATAAAATAAATAAAATAAAATAACATTTAATCCTTCGCACCATTACAACGCAATCAAAACTAACATATTACAAAATAATTATAAATACATAAAACAGAAAAAAATCTTCCACTAATTATCATCTTCCACTAATTTTAGTTTAGGCCTAATTTTAGTTTTCGTTACTTTACCTAATAATTTCGTAAATACGCGTGGAACACTATACCAGGGCAAATGTCTACTCGATAAACATGACGAGTTTAACATCTGATTTAAAAAACTGTTTAAAGCTATGTCTTAAATAATTTAAAAGAGATTTGATGATAAAATGAATTTGTTGAATGTTTTTAACCAGCAGTATTTAAGCTATGTTTTTCTTCACTAGATCCTTTTAAACGACAAGCTACTACACAATAATGACAAGGACGGCGAAAGATTCGCACTCGATCACAAGATTGCTAACGGCGAGAACAGTAGAAGCGGCGGCGGTGGCGGCAAGTCGTGTGCCTGCTGACCCAATCGCTAGCCGCCCCCATGCTGCAGTCTGCAACTGACCAATCAAAACTCTGCAAAATGATGGATCTGGACCAATGGGAAAGTCATCAAAATATGTTTTCAAGAACAATTGTCAAAGTTGGAACACATCATAATGTAGGAACAGAATCGATGTATAATTTTGTACAGTCCACAAGAAATGATAAGTACAACTATATTGTTCCAACAAAATTTTCTCTAAAATTATAATTTTACAATTTCGACTAGACCTTAAAATGTGTCTTCATAAATATAATCTTTAGGTTGTTCCTGAAATACTGAATGTAATAAGTAATAATGAGTTTGATCGTGTGTTTTGGTTTGATTCTTAAGATGATAATTAAAAGGAATATTATTTAAAGTGCCTGCTCTGATCGAATTTATGACATGTTTTATTATTGTAATTTTGACTTTTAATTATTGTTTTTTGTCTATTATTGATACTTGAATAGTTGTTATTTTTAAGTGTGGTTATCTATAGGATGGATTTTATGCGGTACAGTTATTTGTTATAATGTTAAGCGGCTATATTTATGTTATTTTCATTTTTCTTATAAATAATCAAAGACGTTAAGTTTAATCTAGCAATTGCTGTGTATATTTTTATAATCTGTCCGGTTATTGTTTATTTTTAATTTCGTAACATATGACCGCGTAATATCCATCAATTGTCGAAGCACTAGCATTTATCTATGCAGTTATTAAGTGCCATGTACGGCTAAAGTCATAAGCAATTATAAAGTACATTATTTTAAGAGTGTATAAAAAGTACATCTGTAACGTTGTGTTATAAGTATTACTTATTTTACAAGAGCGAGAGAAATTTATTGTAATTTATTGTAATATTAATAAAAAGCGTTTAACAGAAATGTGTTTGTTTTTTTTATGAAATCTCTTTTTTTCTAGAATTTTACTAGCTTTTATTTAGTTTAAGCTGTCCTGATATTTTTCATTAAATCTTGCAAATTAAATTTGATCCACTTCGCGGATACCGATTGAGCTGAAATTGTACATCATGTGTAAATGGAACGTTATAAAAAGCTTGTTTTTCAAAAGTTTTTTTCTCTTATTTATTTTAAAATCTACTTCATTAAAGACACTAATATCTTACTATGCTAACGTCACATAACAATGTTGAGAATAACGGAGAAATTACTTACCGACTGTTTGGTAACATGGATTGGTAAGTAATCTTAATACGAGTATGAAATAGAAAAGTATAGTATAGTATGTACCCTCTTTTTTATATAAAAACAAAATGAAAGAAAACTTCCATTATCTTCTATTGATCTAGAAATACTGGATAATAAAAATATAAATGCTAAATACGTTCACACTATTGCTACTAACCTACTTGAATAACAAGTTTAAGTATTTTGGCATTTACAAATGTTTCTGCATTGTTTGTTACTTTATAAGGTCAGCGTTACATAAACTGAATTTGGATAATTAGCGAATAGGTGTTTGTGTTTCATATTACCGAAGAAAGAAAGTAAATCTTCTATTAAGATGACTATAACATTTTGGGAAATAACATATTAATTCGAATGTTAACATCTTACTTTTCAACATTGTTTAGAACGGAACGGATATTAGGAAAGCGCCATAAAACCCTTCTCTCAGTAGTACTTAAAAATTAATTACGAGAAGAGAGCAAACGAGCGACGGATCGCCAAATTGAGAAGACGTTCATGGACATTCTCAACACCAGAAACGCAGATACCTGCCGCCATTTATAGGAGAGGAGTAGAGCTGGTTGAAAAATGTTTAAACGTAAGTAGGAATAGAGATGAAAATGTCTTCCTACATCACCAAGATGGGTAAGCTAACTTCTGCTAAGCTAAGTTCTGCGAACTTTTACCAATAATTACTTTTATCACTACAGTATAAACCATATTTAAATAACATCTAATATTAGTATTTTATAATGTGAAGCGTGATGAAAATAAATACATATTGGATGATTTTACTCCTTGACATATTCACTTAGAGCGATGGATAAAGGTCAGCATAATAGAAATTTAGTTGCGGCTTATTGATAAATATATACCTTTACTAATGTTATAAAATCCAAAGTTTATCCGTTAATTTAGTGTTAACCAAAATTTTTTTGATCATGCATAATTTCTCAAAAATGCAAGTTAATTAATTTATATTCGATCAAGTTTCCGTGGTGTAGCGGTTATCACATCTGCCTAACACGCAGAAGGCCCCCGGTTCGATCCCGGGCGGAAACATGTTTTTATACTTTTTACACACGTTTTTCCGGACCGTAATAGTATGCAATTTAGAAACTTTTCGATTGTAACTAATTGTAATTAATTAATATACATATGTTTTGTTAATTAAAAAACGCTAGACATACTCGTAGTTATCGATGTTATCATTTGTTTGTGTTGTCTTTTGAACTGATAGAAGTCATTTGTCTCGCGTAGGTCTTACCTCATACTTCTGTTAATAGGAGATCTCTTCTTCAATTTCTTTGTTTTCTGTCAAAAGCACTACAATCACTGTGACTGGTTTTATAAATGTCAAGCTATTGTTCACAAAAAGAAATTAAATAAAATGAGATACCAAAGCGAATCAAGCGGATGAAATAAATTATGTTTACTCAGTGCACGACAGGACAAACTACATTAACGTCAAGTTAATATAAATAAAGCAATCTGTTATCTGTTTGAACAAGAATCTCACTGTGAGATATGACGCCGGCAATTCTTTCTTAACCTCATCTTGTTTATTCCTGTGCTGGATTTTCGGTCTGGCTCCCGTAACGTCTTTATACCGTACGTTGTCAAATGTAGTGTATTTTGTGAAGTGTTTGTTACATATAAATGGAGTTAACTAAGGTATAATTTTATTTATTTATTCGTTATTTTTACGTACGGTTCAAAAAAACTCTTTGTAAGTTTAATAGTTGTAATGCATACTTTTAACCATAGTTTCGTGAATAACGCATTATGTAGATAATAATTTTAGATTTTTGTGGCCAACTGTACGACTTATTATTGATTTTTTCGTTAATCTGAAGTTTAGATGTATATGACTTCAGTCTTCTCCGTAGTAACTATAAAATCGGTACATTAAACCAAGGTTATTTCTAAGAAGCCTTGTTTTAGTTATTGTTTAAAAAGTTTCGAGTAAGCGCCTTTAAGCTTACAAGTTTCATCATCTTAAATTAAGTCTAACCAACTTTAATTGAAATGAATGATTTCTTTAACTTTACGGATTAAAACTTATCTGGCTTTGGTATCAATTTTTACAAAACAGCAAGTTCAAAATATATGCGTATTATAACTTAACAATATTCATCGAAGACCATAGTCGTAAACTGGCAATTATAAAGGTGTTCTCACATGAAACCTCCTTGGGTCCGGATGTAGGTAATAAGGAGAAAAAAAATAAAAAAAATATTTGTTTCAAATAAATTTGCCTCGTAAACGATGATTCCCACAATTACCGACAGTGAAATTATGTTGCTACTTCTGATTTGAATCCAAACAGAAGGGTAACAGAGCGGCATCTCGTGTTTTATTGATGCAATATTAAATGTGAAACGGGTCGACCTGCGCGGTCAAAAAACTTTAAACAGTTTAGAACTTGTAATAATTAGTTGACTGCTAACCTTTTTACAGTAGAGGACGTTTATTTACTACCCATGCCAGTGAAACGTCATTTGGTGGTCACAACGCAGTTAGCTATCATACGTACAAATTGAAAGAGCAGTCACACAGTATATACCTAAAGTATAAAACACGACATAGATAATATAAAATTGTTTTTTTTTTTTTTAGAGAAATGACGATACTCTGGGTTTTGTAGACGTAGTTCTGAAGGTAAGAGAGCTCAAAGTGTGGACTCCCGAAGAGAAATCATGGTGGAAGAAAAAACCAAGCAAACCCAAAGCCCTTATACTAAATAACGGTAAAAAATATACTAGATTAGATTAGATTAGATATACCCGCGTGAGATTTCCAAAGGGTCACATTTCGACATTATCATTGCGACCACCTGTTTACTTTTTATTTAATTAGTAAATTCTCTACCTGCGGTATCCTTAACTATTTCATCCCAGGTAAAGATTCTGTAATAAAAATAGTCGTCAAATGACGACCAGTTTCTTTTGTTAAATTATGTCGTAGTTTGTATTATAGGTTATTGACTTTAAACTGTGTAACTATATATTTTTACTGTACTATACTTTACATGTTTTGCAATTTTATAATTTATTATATTGCAAATTTTATTTTCAGTCAGCGACTGTATAAAATCTGGAGAATTTTTAGCGATCCTTGGCCCGAGGTAATATACAAATACAAATACAAATACAAATATACTTTATTGTGCACTATCATGGAGTTACAAAAATAAATATAACAGTTACATTAAAAGTATTATTTACATCAAAAAATTATACAAACGAATAGTTATATAATAAAGTATAGTTAGTTGTAGTTAGTTATATAATAAAGTATATAGCATAACATTAAGATAGAACAATAGGAAACAACACAACCCACGCTCGTAACTCAAAGGAACTACCACGGACTGTCGTTGAGCGTGGTCCCTTGGTAATTTATACTTTATTCTACTGATCTCTATAAACGGAAAGGTAATTGCTGTTAAACTGAACTGGTAAACTGAAATGACAGCATTTGCTTCGTTCCGACTTAAACGAGCCAGTTGAAGTTCTTAACAGTTAATTCTATCTCTATTACAAGTTCGAATTCTCACTGCCGCTATTAACGGCGACCGTCAGAGCCAAAAGGGTGAAAATCTTATAGGCGTAAAATATCACGGTTCATAGCCTGTCCACGTATAGAGGTTCGACTTCGAGCGTCTTATTCTGTTTTGTAGTGGTGCAGGAAAAACAACGTACTTAGTGTCATTGTGCGGGAAATGTACCCTGCCGTCAGAGGGCGTGGTGACTGTAAACGGCCGAAATGTCAGCGAGTTAGAACCAGGCGAAGTGGAGATACTACCCCAGATGGATGTCTTCATGGATTGCCTTAGTGTTAAAGAGCATCTGATATTTATGGTGAGAGATTGATTATAAGTTTTTGGACTATTTTATACTTTTAATTGTTTATCTGTGAAATACTAAATAAATAGAGACAATACATGTTTATTTGTAATACCATAACTTTTTCTGCTGCAATTCATTAGCCTCAAAATTGTCGTTTTGGCAAAGATCATGCAGTAACATTGTTTAACATGCAAGAAAATCGCGAAGACTTCTTAACAAAAAAATTGTCGCAAAAGCTCAAATTAATCAAAATGAAAATGTGAATCATTTATATATTCCAGACAGAAATGAAAATTGGCAGCGCCAAAAACTCAAGGAATAACACAGTTTTAAATACAATAATGGATATGCTAAAATTGAAAGCTCATGAAAATACTTTGATAAAATCATTATCTGGTGGAGAGCGAAGGTTGTTATCATTAGCTTCATCTGTGAGTATTGAAAAAGAATAAATTAACACATTAAAGACGACGAGGTCTTCATGTATTCGAGTAATCTGTCAAGACACAAGTCTGACAAGACTGCAACGAGAGAAAAGATATCCGAACATTTTCACAATTTTTAAATATGAGAATTCAAATTTTCCTAAATATATAGAGTAAGAAAGAAATTTCTACGAAATATAATGTCTTAATAAATAAAATACATTAAATAATATTGGTTTGTAATGCTTAATTATTTATATGAACTCATATATCATATTGCAATTAAATAAATTGATACCAAATACAAAGGAACACGGCTTCTTTGATCCGTTTCCAACAATAAATCTAAAATACGTAATCAAATAATTTTCAATGTTGTAACATTAACGCTTTCATTGAAATGATTCAAAACTTCAAAGAAATTAATCTCTTATAAGACGGAAATAAGCTTCTACAAGCTTACTTTGTTATAAAATTGTATCGTCCATTGTAATACTCCGTCCCACGGCCATTAGAGGCGGATCGACACTGTTATTAGATCGTTTGTATGGTTCAGGGCTATTTATTTCATCGTTAAGCTGTTGAATAGCTTTATAGGTTAATACCATGATTTGTTACCTCAAATAACCGGCTCACAATTGCCTTGAATGTGCATAAATCTAAGAATCTTTTAAATTATAATGTCTAACAAGTTATATATTATTTTAAACAGTTGTTTGTCAGCATTACGACAAATTAAGATTAATATTCAGTGGATTACGTGGAGTTAAATAATACAATTATAGAAAATGATATAGTAATTTTTTTAAGCATCGATTATTGCTTTTCTTGCTAGACTATCAGCTTCCTCATTGTGTTTGTCAACATTATGCGCTTTCCTTTGGTTTCTGAGACTAAATTCTCTATACAAAATATCTTTGACAAAACAGAGATAACAATATTTTTTGAACAGTGATTTTGGTCTCAGAAAGGCATGATAAGTTTAACGAATATTATTGTGGTATGATTGTACGAAAGTCTTAAAATTTTAAAGAATTAAAAATAAAGACTTTTCTACTAAGTTTTTTGATCACATAAGCCGAGTGGTTCGAAATACACATTCCACTCAGTCAATCTCCAATTTCGATCGGAGAGCATCAGTTAAATTTATTAAAATGATACCGGTAATATTAGTGGACTTTTCTAGAAGGATAATGTTTAAGCTCCCCTGATGCTTTTTGAGATAAATTTAAAAGATGTACAATAATATCTTAGTAAAACATTTCCAGCTATTATCGAACCCACAAATTCTAATATGCGACGAGCCAACAACTGGCTTGGATAGTTACAACGCATCTCTTGTGGTGGGTCTGCTGAAAGGTCTCTCACTCACCGGCAAGATTGTTATCTGCTCCGTACACCAGCCCTCCTCAGATCTATTTAATGAGTTTAACTCCATATCTTTAATGTCAGAGGGCAAGTTACTATTTCACGGCACTCATGAAAACTGTCGGAATCTCTTTGAAAGGCAAGTTTAAAAGTACAATAATTTGTAACTAATAAATAGATGTAAAAATCAATTTGTATGAGTTTGTTCGTATGTTACATTTAAGTTTAACACGTTCACTGCCTTTAAACTTAAAATATATCAAAATCTCAAATATAATTTTTACGTATTAAACGCAGGGCGAGTCGGTGGCAGTTATTGTGTTAAATTATTCAGTTAATGTAAAAAGTATTTTTTTTCTAATCGTGTGATTGACAAATTTAGCACTAGCTATAAGGGCAAAGTGTTCTATCTCTTTGAAAATGAAGTCCATTTAAAAAATTAAATAACATGCTGTAACTCCAATCCATGGTTAAGGTGAACGACCTTTTAACTGAACTTTCAAGCCTCTTATTTTGGTCATGTATTGTCATTAAAGCTTTACTTTTGCTCTTACGACAATGTTTACGTCGAAATTATCATAATTGGATAAAATAAAGAGTAATATAAGTTTTAAATTCAAAATATTATTTTTTACACTTCTCCTTTTAAGGATAATGTTCGGAATACTTTAAACACACGTAAAAGTAATTTGCACGAGTGTTGTGAGTTTTTTTTTGATTATATATTTTATTTTAACTTTAGTAGAGTAATAGTTAAATGTCGTCGTACCCAATAAGGTATTTAATTTAGGCCAAGGAATTATGTAAATAATCTGTTTACTACAATAATCGTAGTTTACGTAAATAATTTAAATAATTTATTTTATTATACAAACATTTAAATATTAATCTTTATCGCGAGATTTTATAAAAAGACAAGAAAAAGTTATAACTTAACGCTGCCATAAACGGCTTGTTCTCAGCAGTGTCTATGAGCATTTACAGGTTACAAGGGTTTCTGTAATACCCAGTATTTTTAATAAATATTTCTCAAAACTAGTCTGCTTACCAGGTATTCTCATTAGCTCCGTAATTTACTTTAAATGCGGACACGTTAGCTATATATCTTTAACTATGTAAAATGAAACTCTATAGGTAATTGAGTTCGGAGAAATTTCAAAGTAATTGATTTCGTTTATCCGCCCCTTGTCATACTTGATGTCTAATAGGTTTGTTGAAAAGTTGTTTACCACCTTTCTATACCGATAGATTTAAAAACGTAACTTGTCCACTAAATTTAACATTGTAGTTCGAAGCGGTTAAAAGCATTAGGAACTGGTTAAGTTACTTTTAATGAATCGTGGATCCTGTTTTAATCTGTCACCTGCTCGGCTTAACATAGCCAATTTTAGTGAATTAATACCGCTGAACTCAGAGTCATTAA
This sequence comes from Papilio machaon, assembly GCF_912999745.1. NCBI lineage: Eukaryota > Metazoa > Arthropoda > Insecta > Lepidoptera > Papilionidae > Papilio > Papilio machaon. Next base: position 8,826,967 of record NC_059987.1, read on the forward strand.
CTCGTCAGTAAAACCAAGCCCTAAGTCTAGAGTGTCTAAACTCTGAGTTGAATGGCTCGGCTGACTTAGGCTTGGTATATATATTTTTTGCGAAATTAATTTATCATAATGTATCAAATAACTATGTATACATATATAATACATTATATTATTTAGAAAGCGATAAATAAAGTCTAATATTCTTTATTCAATTAATGTCTTGCACCTAATACATAACACTTATTTACCGCAACTAACATTTTTCTTTTTAGTCATTGTTAGTACATAAAACTTATCATCGTTCATCCCACAATATATCCGACTTTAAATGCTATCATTTATATTTAATAAGATACTATTTACATACGATAAATTGGTACCTCCACCACTTCCTTCTAAAACAATGTTGGGTGGTCAAATAAATTTTATCGTACGATCTTAACGGGTGACGGGTCTAGCGATACGAAGAAAAAACTTTATACGATTCTTATTTAAAATTAAGACTTATTCCTCGCCTTATTTTTAAAATATTCGACTTAAAATCAGCTTATGAAATAATAAGATTTTGTTATTTTTAATTTTAGTATATTTATTTATATATTGCAATTTATTATATAATCAACTACGTGATTAACAAAAACAATAATTATAACTAAAGTTAGATAACTTATTTCATTTTAATTGAATCTAAATTAATTTTGTAAGTTTTCAGTCTTAACCTACGTTGCCCGAAGAACTACAATCCGGCTGAATTCTACATCAAGGCCGTGTCGCCCTCTCCGGCTACTAACGTTAACTATGTGGATAGAATCTTGGAAAATAACCGGAACCGGTTTCACGAGTGCGACGAAACATGTTGCGAGACTCACACGACGCCGCGCCCGCCAGTGTGAGTGATACGACGAAACTTACATGAAACGCCCACATAACTTTCGATACATTTATTAATTGTTTTTAATCTGTTAGAAAATCTTAACTGCCTTTACCGGACTTTGATAAATTTGAATTTTTACTCATGGATGTCAGAATCATATCACTTGATGTGGTTTTACATTGTTGTGGATTTTTTTTTTCATTTCAGTTGGGGATTTTATTTAAACATTTTAATGTATGAAGTATTAAACTAAAATTTGTAATTTGTGCCTTTTAATAGACCTTTCCAGTGCTCTTATAGTCAAATTATTTTTAAATATATCGTCAAGGTGATACGTTTAAGAATATATATACATTAGTTATACAGTCTGTCTGTCTATTCTACAACATTTAGAAATAGACTAGACTTAATAGAAACAATTTAACTTATTTGACCTTACTATTGACTTAGTATTAACTTCCTAGACATTTCCTGGCCCAATCAATTTGTTTTAGTGATTAAAATAACCCTAGCCAACAAAAAAAAACTTCTGTGTAATTGAATATGAAAGGTTATCTTAAGTGATATAGATAAAGAAATACTTTATCAACATTCTTAACATTGACAAATGCATCAAATACTTTACCATGATCAAAAATAGAACCGTTGAGAACGAATAATTTAAACTTAATTTTAAATGTGGGTTTCTATTGTTTTGTTTGAAAAATAGATTATCATCTGGCTCATTTTCTTTGTAAGACATACGATAATGTTTTTGTTCGTATGTTTCGTAATAGAGTCCCACGGCATGCCATCAAACGTGTCGTCCTCCACGTTGTGGCCTATTAAAGTTGCGCAACATTGTGAAATAAAAGTTACGTTTAAGGTTAGTTAATTTATGCGAGTTTACAATAGCTCAACATTCTTATTATATGTGTTATATTATGTTTAGAATTTTTAATATATTTACAGCCTTATTCTGTAAATAAACTCTCCCGAAACATATGTACCAAGTAATACTGACATCCCCATCGCTAAAAAGAATTCTTTGAATAAAAAAACTAGAGATAATTTTTTATTTAAAAAATCAAATACTTCATTGAGGTGCACAGTTTTACATATACTTGCATACATGAATGAACTAAATGAATGGCTCTAAAAATAATAAAGAACATCTAGAAATATTCACAAGAATAATTGAGAAATATCTTCAGTATATCTGACTAACGTCTCCGGAGCGAAGGGACAAAAAATGTATGCCTACCGCCTCGAACCAAAATTACATAGTTTACAAATTACACGTCTGGCACGCAAGGCCGTAATATTAAGTAAAGATAAAAGCTCTCACGTTTTTATCCCAACTGAAATAGATAGAATATTTGTTTTTGTTATTAAGATTTGAAAATACTTACGCAAACTGAACATTACAAGCTTAATGTTACTGTATTAGTAGAATCCAATAAATGTATTCGTAAAATAGATATTGGTTTAAATACGACAAGATTGTTACCGAATTATGTAATTTGTTACTAAAAAAGACCTTAACTTAACCATAACTATTTTAAAACAAAAAAAAACTTCTTTTCCAGTCACGAAAATGTATTTTTTTAATATGGCTAATGACATATTCGATTTTCTTACAGATGCAATAGAAGTTGGTCGAAACAAGTACAGTTACTTATGTGGAGATATTCAATACGGCTCAGAAGAAGTTATAAAGGACTCGCAGCTTCACTCCTATTATCTACGGTACGATATTCAATTGATAAATTATATCGGTTATCACACTTCAGTACCTATTATTTGACTTGACTCGTTGGGAACGAGAGTACACATGTACCCAACGTGCCAACTCCAGCGCAGGCATTTATGACACAGGGTTATTGATGGAATCGATTCCCAGTAAAATGATTAGGGTAAAATTTAACATATTGCTGAGAAATTCTTGAGTACATCGTTATCTTGTAATAAGAAGATCTAAATAATAAACGACACTTTTTGATCAAAAGCGGGTTTCCAGCGGTCTTTACAACAATTTTGCTTAGTAATCGCAATTTTGCAATAACTTTTATGTTTATGAATATATTTTACGATTACTACTTAATAAAACATTAACAGGATTTTGAACTGTATTAAAAGCACGATGTTATTTATAGGATCTTAAAAGATATTTTGCAACAGTAAAAGATAACCGTGGCCACTGCCGAAACACACGCATACAAATCTCACATTCTCATAAAAAACTGTGATAACAATACAAAATGTTTGTACAGTATTTTTCGCAGTGAAAACCCACTCAAAAACATTCTGAAGATAAATTTCAAATATTTCTTTGTAGTAAGAATCTTTAAAGTACATCACTCAAAACTCGCATTAACAGAAATAATTTTACGCACTTCTTATTGGAGGGTTTAGATTGGTAGAGCCTTTGTGCAACAGATGTTGTAGCACACTCTTATCATCAGCCTGTGTCAGCCCACTATTAGACATAGTCTTCCCCAATTTCAATCACAGAATGCAGTCCTTTTTTCGCATACATGGACTTCCTGTCATCCACTTTAGATCGCCTACTGCAGACTCTAACATAATTTAAATATTAATTAAAGCAAGACTAAACATCGTCTAAACATTGTCTTTTATTAGTGGCATACCATAACACATGTCATCGGCACTTTGATAAATTATTATTTTTTTACGTTTCTCTTCAGTTTCATATGTCCCTTGCTAATGTAGAAACAGGTTGTGTTGTTTGAATCCTTATACATATAATCTAAGATTAGGTCATTGCCATTCATTACTTATCTTTCGTTACATTTTGGACGTTACATTGATGAGTAAGTTGAGTTTAAAATAAGCAATTTATAACATACGTTTATTTTTAGCTTGTGTATGTTAAATACAAAATATATGTAAAGCGAAAACTTAATTACATAATTTAATATATATTATTATGTAGCCCTTATTAAGTAGCCATTATTTATATAGGATATATATATATAAATCCAGGACATCACTGCATTTTGAATTCTGTAAAAATAGTTCATTACTAAAAATATTTGGTTGTTTCATACCATAGATGTGACATTTAACTTTAGATTAATTAATTATGGTATCATCTTAGTACCTATAATAGTTTACGGCCAAAAGGACTAGTATCCAGGCCAGAAAACATTAATAAAAAAATAAAAAATACAATAGTTTAAAAAACTAATTTAGTAAATAACGGCTAATTTTTTAGACGAGCCCCGACGTCGAACCTAGTCGGTAAATAATATTTATATCAGACTACACTTGAGTTAAGCCGTTATTTACCTAATTATGAGAAAGGTTTTGGTATTTCCTAGGTGCTAGGTGCAGTGGTGATCGGTATATGCTTCGCTGGCAGTAAAGGGACTACACAGAGAGGGGTACAGAACCTACGAGGTCTCCTATGGCTGATCTGCAGCGAAGTGTCCTTCAGTTTGTCTTACGCCGCGCTCTACGCGTTTGAAACAGATTTATCCTTGTTCAGGAGAGAAGTTGGCATGTACCGAGTTTCTGCTTACTTCGTCGCAAGATTTATAAATGAAGTAAGTTATTAATCATTTTCTAACTTATACTCGTATATTTTTCGCAGGTATGTAAGTTTTTTTATGTATCTAAGTTTGTATTTAGGTTAGTACAATCATCATCATCAGCTCACTATACGTCCCTACCGAGGGGCTCGGAACGTACCCCAAGTTAGTGGTGACTAGACCATAGTTAACCACGCTGGCCCAGTGCGGGTTGACTTCACACATATCATTGAATTTCTTCTTAGATATGTGCAGGTTACATCACGAAGTTTTCCTTAACCTTAAGAACGTCGGATAAATGTACATATGTAAATCGAAAAACTCATTGGTACATTACGAGATTCGAACCCAGGACCTGCACATTGCAAGTCAAGTGCTTAACCCCTGAATCACCGACGCTCTTAGTACAATAGTAAATGTAATTTAAACGACTGAACCGATTTTGACAAGTGACGTATTAATCGATTCGAATTCCTTTCAGTCTTTTATTTTTTAGCTATCGTAATAAAATTGCAGCTTGGTATGTAAAAATATTTAATCAACAAGCACAAATAACAAAACATTTCCATGACGCATTAAATTTCATTTTCTACTTAAACGTTGGAAAACAAGATCTTGTAAGCTTGTAACTACAGCCTTGACTTACTGCTACATAAATTGTAGATATTCATATTTTAATTGCTTTAAACGAAATAAATAAATTTGGTAATGACATAATTATCGACATCAGTAATATGGCAAAAGGACATTATTCTACTTTTACTGTAGACCAGTTTAATTACATATCTGTTTCGGATATGACATTTATTAAATCTACAAATATCGTGAAGGTTGACCGTTCTAAATTTGAAGAGAAACTAAAGATGTTTTAATGCGATAGTATAATGTAAAAACATTTTTATAAAAGATAGCTTTTACCCGCGACTCCGTCCACGCGGAATAAAAAAAATGCGCACAAAATAAAAAAAGTTCCTATGTCCGTCTCCTAGTTCTAAGCTATCTCCCCATTAATTTTCAGCTAAATCAGTTCGACCGATCTTGAGTTATAAATAGTGTAACTAACACGACTTTCTTTTATATATATAGATGTCAATTAAAATATTTAAACTAGAATAAATGAGTGAATTTCTTATTTAAAGTAAAGAACCGTTTCTTAGTAATTCTTTTTAGACACTGGCTATAATTAAACTAATTTCTTATTCGTTTAAGAACGTGTTAGCAGAAATAATTGCCTTAGCGACAATAATAATTTGCCTACACTATTTATAGATAGTCAGACAAATTGTTTGTGTAATTGAGTATGACAGAATTTATTGCGACATTTAATTTAACAGGCAACAATATTTTTAATTATATTCAACTAGCTGTCGCCCGAAACACCGTCCGAGCGGATTAAAAAAAAAACTTAATAAGTAGCCTATGTTTTCTTCCAGATTATGTTCTAGATCTTTGCCAAATTTCATCAAGATCTGTTGAGCCGTTCCGGATATACCTTCAAACAAACATCTATCCATTCACATTCAACATTCGCATTTATAATATTAGTAAGATTTTTTTTTCAATGTTTCAAACAAGACATTATTATGAATATTACTGTACACAATAGAGTAAAACAAATTATTACTAACGTCATCTTTTGAACAAACCAAGGACATGAAATTGTAAAGCAGAACGCAGAGCTATTAAGCTAGTCATGATTATGTTATTTTTCCACAAATTTTATTAAAATTCTTATAAATTAAGCAAATAAAAGTCATGATATGTAGCGATAAAATATAATTTATTTGAATGTAAATGTTGTTACTAAAATAAGAAAATATGTTATATTTTTGTTGCGTTGTTAATGTAAGTGTTGTCTATAATATCTTATTAAAATATTTATTATTATTACACGTTATATGTGTAGTGGTATACAAAAATATAATCACTGTTACATTAATAATTTATATTTATATTTTGTATAAATTGATAATATCAGAACGGCAGACAAATACATTTTTTTCGTTGTTAAAATTGTTTTACACTATTTACATTAAAATTCAATAACACTATAATAACTACTATATCACGTTGTTACGACTTCTGCGACTACATTTCGTTGGTAACTTCTGCGTTCTCTTTTTTTCCTACATAAAAAGGCATAGGGTCTTGGTGGCCAGTATGCCACCTCTTTGGCAGAACGCAAACTCCTTGTCTGCCAAAGAGATGGGATGCATAATTCTACACTCAACATATACGTAATTTTATTCCTTGATATAAATAAGTGCATATTTGGCTTCACAAGGCATTTTAATTGGTTTTAAATTGATTTTTATGACATCTTGATAATTAGAAAGAACTGGTGTAAATTCCTTACACCAGTTTACAAATTATTAATTAAAATTCCATACCCAGTTAGCAATTCGTAATAATAACTTTTTAAATATCTAAACCTGAATTAATAATCTATAGAAACAATGTAAAGTTTTAATACGAAACTGTAGACTGAATACATTTTTACGATTTCATAACCGTAAAATAACACTGTTCAGACTTAAATAAGATTACATTTTATTAAAAAAAAAGTCGTTGTTCATTTATTTTGTAGCCATTAAAAAACAGTTATAAATAATAAATTTTGTAGAAATATCAAAATCGTAGAATAAAATATATTTAAACCTGGCCATATTGCATCGTTTGTTTAGGTATTGCAGTTTGACACTTTAAATAAGTAAGGATTACACGTAATGTAATCAATATTTGCATATTAAAATACATAATCAATAAACATCAATATTCAATAAATTATAGATGGTTAATAAGTTACTTGATGGTTATCATTATTTACTGCGCTAAAGTTGTGATGCAGCACCTTTAAGGAATGTATGTAAAGATTTACTATTGCAAAGGTTAAGGGTTATAGGCTGCTATTCGCTTCTATTTAAACTGTCTACATTATTGATGTTAACAATTTTATATGTACATAAAGGTACATTTATAGACGAGGATGATATTTAATTGTATGTCTGTTAGACGTGTTACTTTAATTCAAGTATTTATTAAAAATGAAAATTTTATTTTGAAAATTATCTATTTTTAAACTTCAGCTAAATGATACTTCCCTTTTTTGTAACATACTATAACTTAAAGTTGTTTATTATTATTTTTTACGTTAAAAAACACATAATCGTTAAATTATTATAAATATACCTACATTTTATTACAGGTGCCTCGTTGTATAATTTGGCCAATTCCGTTTGTTACCATAACAGCATCAGCTGTGGAGTTGCCAAACCATTCTTTAACAGTTCTAGAACTATACCTCGCTCTTATTATATCTGGGTTTGCGTCTACTGCATATGGTAAGTGGCATACGATAATACTGTAAAAACAATTGTGCAAAATATACTTTGTTATTTTTAGAAGCAAAAAGTTTTGTGTGAAAAAACATACCTCTGTATATTCAGCCAGTACGCCCACACGTATATGAAGTAAAAAATGTACTCTCATTTGGCTACCAAAGAACATAGTTTTGAATGTGGAATTCGTCGTGTTGTAGCGATATGATAATTTCAGGGACTTTTACCGCATGTTTCCTCTGCTGAAACATTTGCAAAAAAACTTTTTTCTTTTTTACAAAAAAGAACATGATGGTGATTGTATTTTTGTATGAGTGTTCTAAACTGTCAAAATACAGCTGAGAAATCCACGGCTTATAGTTGGATTCGTTAACAAATTCTTTGACAAAAGATAACAATATGATTTATACAGAGTCATTTGTCTCAGAAACCGCGTGTTAGATACAGTTCAGCCTTTTTTCCAGGTCTCGGTATGGGAGCCCTGTTCATATCGACTGGCATGATGGCTGACGTCATGCCGTGTGCAGATTTACCTTTATTCTTGATGTCTGGAGCCTTTCTACGAATATCATCGCTGCCATTTTGGTTATATCCATTCAAATTCATTTCCCATTTCTATTACGCTATGGACGCTATCAGTAATATCTATTGGCGACAAATCGGAGATATTGGTAAGAATTTATCATATTCATATATCTTAAAGGTTAAAATTAAGCTTACCTACAGCTTAAAATCAAATAAAATCTAATACTTAAATATACCAAGCTCATCTTGTATGTCAGTTGATAGTTAATACGTAATTAAGTAGATTCCATTTTTACGTTAACAACATCATTTTTCGTAAAGATTTTTCCAATACTGTAATATATTCTAGTCGACTCAAAAAATCGCTTAAAAGCTTATTTGCTCTAATAACGTATATATTGAGTATTTGTTTAGTAATGTGTAATATTGTGAAATCGCAGTACGTCAACGGAGGCGGAGTTTCCGGCTCTAGTCTATAAAGTCTATAAATTATTGTAACTAAACGTGGACTATAACCGGTTGAATAGCTCACTCAATTTACTAATAAAAAAATATATGCCTCGCTATCTTCACAGCCCACGAAGGCCCGGCCATAACAAGATTGTATGCGCATGAATATGTTATTTCTGATGGAAAAAATACATACCTGCATTAATTGGGATAGAAGATAATTGTATAAGAGATTTTTGTGATTACACTAAAGCAGTACATTAGTGCGGATTTCTCGTTTTAAATCCAAAATAAGGGTAATTTTTTGTAACGATTAAACGCCACTTAGTGTGACAATTATGTATATAGTAAAATAAATTATGTATATATAAAGTATAGTCAGGAATTTTATTTTATAATAATAATATTATTTATATCTATTATACATATACAAGAACTTAATGATATTAAATGTGGATGGCAACAGACGGAAAGGAAGACAAAGGAAAGTATACTTTCTTGGCTTGTGTGAAAAAGATATGCCTAATAGAGATGTACAAATTGTGCCGACCCTTCGAAGGGATAAGAGGAAGTAGATGATGATGATTTTTTTTTATTTTATCTTTCACTGAGTTTGAAAAGAATTGAAAAGGTTTAATACGCTTTACAATTATGTGAAAGCGATTAGTGATGTATATCTCGCTTATAAAATGATTGTTTCGTTAATTTTCCTAACCCCATTGTATTAATAATAGTAAAATAACAAACATAAGTTTAAGTTGTAGGCGTTTTCCCACACTCTAAAATTAGCATACAAAATAAATAGCTTATCTGACGGAATCACGACGATCACGGACCGAATTTGCGTTGCTAAGTTGCTATGTTTGTTTATTTATGAATAAATTTGGATGGAAATTTTATTCCACTAAACCAATAAACATCGCTACATATTTCTCAGTTTTCTCAGGAGAAAGACAGAGAAGATAAAATACATGGAGATAGAAGATTATGTTTACAGGTTATTCAAAACAATATCAGTAACGAAGAACAACAGTCATTAAGTCTTTAAGAATTTAGATGTTGATATTTTGATGGAAGTTGTTATTAAAAGAAATAATACAAGAAAAGTAAAAATAAAAAATATTCCTAAAGTAAATCCTAATCAAATATGTATGTAATAGAAATCTCATAGAGGCGGCTTTTCACTTTTGTTTGTAGACTTGTCAGGTCAGCAGAACGTATTGCTTTTCTAAGTATTAGCAATTTTTTAAAGATTGATAACGATTACAAAACACCAGTGTTCTTCAATATGTTTCATGATAATCTATTAAGTATATGAACGTCACACGTCAGATGATCCATTGACTTGTCCCAATTGTTGCTTCGTATAATGCCTGGTTTACATTATTCCAGTACAATAGGACAGTAGCCCTGGCTTGACATCAACTGTATGGGCACACTGGCGCTTGTTAGTGTTTACACTATGCCAGTTGTATGTTAGGACTGATTTTGAGCGTTAATTTCCTACTGTACTGACATAATGTAAAATATACGTAAGGCGAAAAAAATCCTCCGATAATATTCATAGCTACGTTACCTTCCCTCTGCAACCTCTCTTTGGATAGCAACCCACAGGTTGAAAACCACTGCGCTACATAATAAAGTGAATTCGTTAAATTTATTATAATAGCATATATTTGAATAATTCATGTTTATTTAATTTCGTATACACGTATTCTAATGGTATCAAACGTAGAGAATTTTTATGTTAATTAAAAAATTTACAAGTAAAATGTTTATTCGTTCCGACATTTACTTACGTTCGGTCCTATTATAGAAAACACGTTGATGGCCCGACCACCGTAGAATATTACAATATTTTATTATATAGTGTCATGAATAACTTAACGTGTACGAGTTACTGCATTGAAATATATTTTATACCAACTCTAATCGTAACTTTGGTTTACGAGATCGTCTGTTAATTGAGACTGTCTGATAATACTACGTATCTTTCCGTATCGTGTTTTTTTTGTTAATATTTTTAAGAAACTAACTAACTGCTTGCCCAAAGAATTGAGGCACCAGTTATACCTCCTTCCACATGATAACAAATTTCCTTTCCACAATATGAAATATTGACAACTAGCTTTTACCCGCGACTCCGTCCGCGCGGAATGAAAAATAGAAAACGGGGTAAAAATTATCCTATGTCCGTTTCCTGGTTCTAAGCTACCTCCCCACCAATTTTCAGTCAAATCGATTCAGATGTTCTTGAGTTATAAATAGTGTAACTAACACGACTATCTTTTATATATATAGATTGAAAAATTTAATGGTAAAGGAACAATTCCCGTGTTAAATTTCTTTCTCGTGAATGTTTTTGTTTCGTGTCTTAGTGTTATCACTCATAATTAAAAGTATTTTCAGAGTGTCCAACAAACACAACTAGAATTTGTGTGAAGGATGGTGCTGCAGTTTTGTTGGAGAATGGATACTCCAATAACTTCGTAGTGGAAGATACAATAGGTCTTCTGTTCGTAGCAACCTTGTGGAGTGTACTGGGATATTGGGGACTGAAGAGAGAAGAACGAAAAGGTTACGCTTATTAAAGAGGCTTTTAATTTTTAGGTTAGAATTTTATAACATGCTTGCTATTTTTACCGGTACATTGCATTCAATCTGTGTATTTTTTTATCTGGATACTTGTTTTAAATTTTATATTTGTACAATTTATTACACAAATAAAATTTGAGCAATAAAATGATTATTTAAATTTAAGTATTATTTTCATTTCGAAGAATTATTTGTTCCGGGAATTATTAATTATTATTTAGGCGCATTTGTTCCGGGTAATCTCTGAAACGGCTGGATCAATATTGAGGGATTTTTAAGGATACTTATTTTAGGCTACTTTTTTAAAATACCACTCTGACGAAGTTGCGCTAAACAGCTACTAATGAATAAAAAACTTAGTTAAAAAATTGTAGTTTATTTAAAATATTAAAAATGAACTGAACGTTTTAAAGATTCACAATATTTCCTGTTATATTTAAATTCTAGCAAATTCACATTAAACTTTATCATCAAGAGCAAAAATGCAATGTCAAATGTATTCCTTGTAAAGTTAAAAAATTGCAAAATTAAAGTCAAGTAAAAACATTGTACAAAATTTACTCTTACATTATCGTTGGTCTTAAATTACAGTGAACAAGTCATTTTGCAATTATGTAAAAAATACCCTGTTTGTAAAACGGACGACATCTCTTAGAACACAATAAAAATGTCACGCTTTACAATATCTCAGATCTACATTTCCATTCCTTACAACAATACAGGTCGTTTAATAAACAGGCGTTCCTCTGCTTCTCTTCACTACCATAATAAAAGCCGTAACATGAGCTACGCAGTACATGATTACCAAACAGACACAGTTCCTCCAGAAATTCTCTTCAGCGAAGCCAAATTTCCTCAGAACTTCGGATCCAGTCTTTATACATGGTGATCCTGGAGACTTACACTCTATCGTTTGAATAGAATCCCATTGAAGAATAGAAATGCTTTCAACTCCGTAGTAGAAACCTGAGATGTAACGCAGCCAGGAAACATAGGGAGACGCGCTGGCCAGGTTGAGGTAGATCCCGGAAAACATTGTCCCTACCAGTTCGAAGGGAACGGACACTAAAGCTGCAGTCTCCATTTTGTCGAACACGGAGGAGAGGAATGAACCTGAGAATATTAATACATTTTTAATCATAACAACAGAAAGATACAAATCATATTTGGAGAAGATAGTAAGAAGTAAGTGATAGCCACACACTTAGCTTTGACGTACAGAGTAAGTAGGCAGAAGTACGAAAGTAAGTAGCAATAAATGTTTTTCTTTCTTAATATTTACCATAAGCATTTGCGTAGTTTGCGCACAAAACGCAGACGAAGCAGAAGCCGAGCCAGTTCATAAAGCCGCCTTGGAGACCAGCCACGGTGAAAACTAATGAAGCAAAAAGCACCGGCGCGATCACAGCTCGCGGGATCTGCAAAAAAAAGCTTGTGTTATTCTACGAATTTGCATAATTCGTGTGCACTTAATCGATTGGCCATAAAGTAATAATAACTATAATAAACTAGTTTGCAAATACTAATCAAAAGGTGTCGGATGCAGATGTCTGAATTTTTATTGTGAAATAAGTGTCGTTCCGTCATATTTTTTGTCTTCAAATAAAATATATCCAAATATGATTTTAAAAATTTAATTAACTACGGCACCATCTTTTATCAGTAGTAAATTGCAAACAATTGATTGAATATTTTAAAATCTTGAGAATGGCATTTTACTTCTAATAAAAAAGAGCAATAGGAAAAATATTTAAGGTAATTATTATCTAAGGGTTGTTTACAGTATACAATAAAGATTCATGTTTTTAATTCAATGTCAACTCGCCGTTTACTGTAGCGCGTCAACTTACGAGATAATTAACGAGAAGTTAAGTGTTTTAAAATGTGTATATCCAGTTAATTAAGACTTAATTAATGGTATGCCCATCAGAGGTACGCAGCAACGCGTGACGCGAATCAACCACATACAGTAGGCATTCACTACCAAAAACGTCAAACCAAAAACCGTCCGGGTTTAGTTTGGTAGTACCTAACCCGATTTGGACACGACGACAATCATACTTGTTCATTACATACTTTATTAAAAAAAGCTTTGATATCTTCGCTGTATAAATTGCATAAACAACCAAAGAAATTGACACTAATGAAGATATTACATAATATTAATGACTTTGATAAGATAAGTAAGCGCGAAATTAAAGTCAGTCAAAGAAAGTAAAGTCAAATCACACGGTAATTAAATAGTATAATTATCATATGGATGAAAAGATGTCATATATCATTATAGAATACATAAATATAACAAAGATAAATATACAAAATATAGTTTGTTCTAATTTATAAAATAAATTAAAATGCAGGATTATTTATCTGACGCATTAATTAATCTATGTGCTACTTACCCAAAATATAGCTTTCGACAGATAGTACGGTAACGGGGAATAGAGTCCACTCGCTGTCTCTCTCAGTAGTACCGGTACTTCACTAGGAAATGTGATGAAGACAGCATAGATTGAGAGAAAGATGGTCTCCGTGATGGTGAGGTACAAAAGACCTTCCGCGTTCTGTATATCCCTCTGGTCCAAGTCTTGGAATAGACCAGCGTAAGGCACCGATATTATAAGACCTACGAACTGTAAGAAAATAAATTTGTTACAATTTCTCCTAAAAATCTAGTCCTTAAATTCTGACGCAATTCCGAACTGTTTTTAATTTAGTATTTTATCTAGCAAAAGAATGTCGGATGAGCATATATAAATAGAAAATCGAAAACACATCTTTAAATGGCGGGATTTAATATGTAGATTACATTTCAAGTGCTTAACCACTGAGCCACCAATTCTCTAAGCATTATGTTCAATAAGTCTTATTAGATCTTGTCTGTAATTTATTCGTCAACTCGTAGACAAGATCAGTATTATGTATTCAAGGGGAGACAGATATAGGTATTAGTGGAAATTGAGATTTATTTAATTCTTCAATCATATATCAGCTTCTTGGTATAGCATATTCATAGCTGTCAGAAGCCATCAAATACAGAGTTACAAAATATATGTGCGGATATTCTGTAAGGTGATTGAACTTCCCGTTTAGGCCGGTTCACGTGCAACAGTCTACTTTACCACAATTCTGGATCAGGTTTGGCCGAACTCGTTCCAACCCTATAACTTCTTATAGTACGCCTTTTAATTTTTAAATATAGATGTATAAAATTCGTTTCGTAAAGGTTACAAACTGTTTCGTAATATGCCGATGTCCCTCAAATAATGCCGGTATTGTATCGTCGGTCAATGTTATTCCAATTTAGTATAACCAATGTAGCATGCATGATTTTTTTTTTTTTTTTTTTATAAATAAAAGTTGCTTAATAAATATTAAATTTTCGACTTGTAAATTTTACATCTTCGTTCATTTAAGTGCTTTTTTTTAAGTAAAATGAGATTATATAACTTACCATTAGAAGAAAGAATTCAGCTAGCCACACGGAATTATTGTGTTTTAAAGCGAGGAAATTCCTCCACAACAGCCAATAGAACTGGACGAAATAATTAACTTTAACCCTGCAAAATACAGTTGGTGTTAATATTTAAGAAATACTTATATATTTATCAATACATAAATAAACCACACAGAAAAATATTGTAAAGATATACTTACAGTGTTAAATATCGCTCGAAGTAGACGTTCTAAAATAGATAAAAGATATTTAATATCATGCTACAAAACACACATTCTATAGCAAATTCACTTATTTACTGTTAAACGAATTTCGAATGGATCAAAAAATTACAGCATCACAGTGCTCTTTATTTTATTTATTTATTCAAAAATTAAACTTAATTTTTTTCTTACTACAAAGTTAATTAAAGTAGAACTGAACTCCCAAAAAGAGAATTTATACGAGCGAATATACTCGTAAGTTAACTTTTTTGTTCGAATCTTCAGCCCGTTTTTATCGGCCTCCAGAACTCTTTAATTGGACATCCAAAGATATCGTGAAACAAAGGCGACTGATTCATGTGACTATGTGAAGAATAAAAACAAAGCTGTATTATGTACAGATCAGATGGCGGGTTAGTTTAACAAGAAATCGTATCTTTAAAAAAAGCCCTCATCTCGTCCTAATAGAATCAAATTGGTACAATTTTTAGATAGCATGTTTTACTGATATTGCATAAGACAATAAAGTCTTTCATTTAATACGCTTATCAAAAATTACAAACATAATATTCCTCAATAAAAGAGCACATTAACCGTAGGTTTCTGAGAACAAAATCCCGTTTAAAACATAATGTTATCTCTGCTTTGTCAAAGATAATGACAGGTATACGATATGTTTTATACAGAAATTTTGGTCTCAGAAACCAACGGTAAAATAGTAAAGTAATCAAAATAAAAGACGCTCGCAGCATAGCTTTACTTTTAAATTTTCTGACGCTTACCTTCGGATCTAAAGTACCGTTGAAATATTCAATTTCATCTTTAACATCTCCGATCTTATTTTCAATGGCGGTTGCGAAGTCCGACCGTTGGTACTCATTGCAAATGCGACGTATCCTTTCGCGGCTTTCCATCTCCTTTTCCACGTCCACACCAAGTAAAGTCACGTAGTACTCCGCAGCATTGAACCCAACCGGGCATTTGAAGTTCAAACTGTATAAAGAGATTCAAAATCCTATAAGGCCTGTACATATTACTTCCCGTCAGTACAAGGTTTGGTAAAATAGACAAATAATGTTGATCCTTTGATGCTTTAAGGCAATTACTTATTAAAACATCCTAGGACCGGCTGTAGAAAATATTTTAAAGGCAACGGTTTGGCGTAGGGTTAAGAGCATCGTCTATTTAACCTCGTTCGATAGGTATGGGTGGGTTTGATGACATCTGACAATGATCTCCACTACACATCAACACAAATATATATAGTTTTAGATTTTAAAGTAGCGAAATTATTAATGTAAAGAAAAGGATAAATTGATGGAAAATGTACGTAAACTGCACCTCACTCGCCACAAGAAACATATATATTAAATGTAGATATCTCCTCAGTTCAAAGTAAAAAACGTCAGGCATAAGATATATCGGCAAAAAGTTCATTATCACTACCACAGTAATGTAAAAAAGAGTAACTAAACCGATTACCACAGGTGATCCCGTTATAAATAAACAGGTTTTGCAACTGGAAATATAACCTGCACTTGTGTTAATTATCGTAAGTGGATACATGGATCACAACTTTACTACTCCGATTTACTATGTTTTTTTTTTCACTATCTTATATTCGATATTTTTCTCTAAAATATAAAAAAAAATAATACGAATAATAAAATATTTTCAGATGTTATTAACTAAGATAAAACTTGAATATTTTTAGCGGATAACTGCTGTCTAGTTTCTTCCTCTTGTATACGCTCATATTATAAGCCTTATGCCTCTTAAACATACAGCATTACTAATATTAATATATAAGTATACAAAGATAATAAATGATCATAAACAATGCTGTGTATTTCCTTGGCATATAATATTTGTTTTATTGTTATGTAAATCTGTCATATTATGAGTTTTACGAAAAATTATTAATGAAATTATTAAATAAATTAAGGTATTAAATGAATTTGGGTTTGAATTACAAAATATTTAAATATATTGTAACAATATGTTTAGTTAATTGAATGCAAGATAAATTTATCGTAATGTGGTAAATTTTAAAATGCACTTATACAAATATATTCAACATTGTGATCAAAATTAAAAAGTTCAAGATTAGCTAGAGTTTCTATTTCCTTGTAGTGGCAGGTAACAAAGTTTTTTTTAGAATTAATTCAATCAAATTCGAATTAAAAATAAATTAGTGGCGGCTAAAATCTATGGCACTTAGAACACAGCAATAAATGTCGAAGTTTTACAATGCAATAAAATTACTGTTACCGAAAAAAATAATAATTTTTACTTTCATTGAATTTAACAATTTCCATTTAAATGACGTCACAAATAAATTTACTTGCTGCATATTACACTAATTCACCTTTAAAATGATTTTTAAAAAGGTAATATAAGGTTTCACTGAACTTCTTTCTGACTTATAATCTCTTTACGATTGCTACATCTATGGCGGCTAATTCCATGACTGACGTTTGATTATCTTGTCAAATATAACATGACATTAAAGATTTCTTATACCACGCTACAATTAAAGGCCGCGAAACAAAAAAACGAAAAGGTTAATGGAGTTATGTTAGAGTTAAAATAATAAAGAAAGCACGGACGATGAAGATGGACCATTTGTCTCGTGAAATGAACTGAGGAACAACGTATTAAAAAAAGATATGTGGGACAACATACCTATACATACACATACATACATCATACCTACCTGTAAAGAATTACCTAGCTATATTACTATAATATACATCGTACCTAACTGTAAAGAATAAAAGAAAGAAAGTACACGAAGTGGAATGTGGAGGATTTAATTTTAAAAATATGTATTTATCTTTAATTAAAAGTTAAATCACCGAGTATAACTTTTATCACAAAAAAAAAAGTTTTTTCCAACAGTGGATACCCGATGTTTCGTGAGGATTATTTTAATGGCGAAACAATTTAACGAAGCAAAAAAATTATTCGAGTGTCGGTCAATTAGGCAAAACTAAAACGAGATCTTTTTTAGCTTCTGCTTAATCAATATCCTTGATTTCATAAGAGGTTTTATGTTCTTTTTCTCTAACTGCATCTTAGTGTATCGGTCAAAGAACTTATCCATTCCCTTTTTTTAGTTTTTTACCTGCACATTAGGGACTTGGAATAACGTGTAACTGTCTAATGGAAGATAATTTTAACCTTTTTTATGAGTCAAAACACAGGCCATTAACCCGATCATAGGCGATTGTCCCCGCCCACGAAATTGTCTTTCACAAAAAATAAATCCAGTGTAAATGTAAAGTGTCTCTGACTATCTTATTGATGACATAGACAATGTGAACATACAGAACTTAACACTTTAATATAGACAATTTTTATCCTCTAGAGAATCTAAAAAGTGACGTTTACTAGGTTTATGAGAAATATAACGATAACCAAATAATAAAATACTTCAAATATATGTACTTACGAAGCGAAGAATTGATCTGCTTGTTCGATACTTCCATGGAATGCTACTCTTCCGTTAGCCAGAAGTACAACTTGATGAAATAACTCGAATACACCAGACGCGGGCTGGTGTACGGAGCATATAACAAGTTTCCCCCCGATAGCCAGCCTTCTTAGTCTACTGACGACAGCACTGGCTGCAGAACTGTCTAGGCCTGTTGTTGGTTCGTCGCAGAACAGAATTGGTGGATCGTTTAGTAACTAAAACAAAGAGAAATATTAAACGGTTAGTTCACTTTTAAGATATTCACTTATAGGAGGTTCGGAAATTAATTTCCTTGACTATAGACGTAATAGGAATGTTCATAACATGTTTCGTCAATGTCCGCGTGCATGTTTTGTTAATAAGTAAGCCTCTATTTATGTATAGCCTAACGTTAACTACCAAGTCACTTCTCAATTATTTAAAACACTAAAAGCAGTAAAAGTCAATCTGGTTAATGATAATTTTATAAGTAATACAAGTTAGAAAAGATTTATGAATAAGACAGAATATAGAGACTGGAATTGAGACAATTAATATAAGAAATTGGATACACTTTGTAATTTATAATTTAACAGTGTCTAAATTTAACTTTATAATTGATGACACGATAAGTGTTAAAACACCTACCAGTAACGTGATCTGTATTAATTACATAGACATTTGATGATCATATTAATAGTGAAGAGATTCATTTGTCTGATATGTACTACTTTTTAGCCGACTTCAAAAAGAAGGAGGTTATCAATTCGACTGATTTTTTTTTATGTGTGTTACTGCGAATCTCCGCCCCTGGTGGTTCGATTTTGATAAAAATTATTTTAATCGAAAGGAAGTGCTTGCAGATGGGTCCTATTTTTTTGTTTTTTTTTTAAATAACTAGAAGACTAGTAGATTTTGAATAAGCTTCAAAATTTGTTGCGAAAATTAAGGACATTTTTGCTTTCAGCTTACGTAGGCTAAATTATAAGACCTACATAAAAATGATGTATGGCGAATTGTAGCTCTTTAAATGTGCTAAATAAAAGTCCGCGATAGCATATATCTATCTTTTATAGTTTTTTCAAAAAGAACGTGAGACTTGTAGTGATTTTTAAGGGCTTATTTGTACTTGCATTCATGTCACGTATAACATTATAATTCATGATATGTCATAATTTTTGTGCCTCTTAATATGACCATAGACGTCCAACTGCAACTGAATATTATGGAAGCTAATTATTAACTAATCATAGTTATTAATTTAAATTCAAATCCGTTAAGTTCTTATTAGATTCAATGAGTTCAAACAAAAGCGGCAAAAGTTTTTTTTTTGTTTATATTATATAAAACTGATGGAAAATGTAAATGCCTATGAAGGTATGCATCTTATTAATGTAAAGGTTTAGTGTAAAGATACCATTATTATTCAGAATTTAATAGATGTACGAAACTTTTACATTTATTTCAATAAATTCAATCTTTTATCTGTCAGTCAGGCGATAGATTTAAAAAAGCCGAATTAAAGCTGTCACATCGACATGGAATCTTTCTACAGAATTTAATTATGTAAATAATTCCGGTTTTTTATTCTAATCTTCTACAACGCCTCTCAGCCAGTTTTAATGTCGTTGTTATTAATTTATCGGTTTGTTTGTCTACTGTATATAATTGCTTTGTTAAGGAGTTGGCTTTTATAATAATATTTAACGAATTCCAATTATGTATAGAGATCTTATTTAAATATCTAATTAAAATTAGGTATTATGTAATAGATTACATATATCGTGATGCATAAGAATTGCACGATGACTAATGTCAAGGATTTGTAATGTTTATAATATGTGAAAACTTTTTTAACTTAAGAAACTATTAACATTTGTATGCGAAAGGACCATAAACTACTACAAACGACCTAACAATCAACCACGATGGAATACCAGTGTGAAAAAGAGGCGTTTTATCATACTTGTATGAAGATTTCCATTCACTATATTCATTACTTATGAACTTACTTAATCTTAACTGGCTTTATAAAGGTCGACTTTCGTCGACTATCAGAATGTAGTCTGGTTATTAAAGTGGTCACTTACCATAAAGTAACCTTTTATATTCTTTAATTCCTTCTTCCGTTAATACATTCAGTGCCAGTCGATTAATCTAATTAAGTGAAATTAGCAGTAGTTTTGAATGTGTTAAAAGTGGCTTTACTCACCTGAACTGCTAAAGCGACTCTCTTTCTCTCGCCTCCTGATAGTGCTTTCAGTTTTGTGCGCGTGCAGTTCATGACGCCGAGCTCGCCCAGCAGCTGTTGAACTCTTCGCGCTCTGACCGCTGCAGTCGACCGCTTGTCCATCATCATGCGTGCCTTAAAAATGTGTTCTTATGTATTTATACAGCTTAGGGAGGTATAAATATATTGAGCTAGTACTAAGTACAAATAGCCAACATGGAGATTACCGTTCGGTTTGACCAATGCTCTTCCCATATTCCGTAAGCGTTTGCCTCAAAAATTATTGACTATTAAATCATATATTTCAATCATATCACATATTATATTTTAACATATTGTAGACTACTTATTATAGTTGATAAATGCCATGTAGCAGCATGAACATAAGAAAACATTACTTTACTTGAGCTTTACGTCATTTGAGTCTTGTGCTATTAATGGCCGTCACTTGTATATGAAATTGTAGATACATAAATTAATGTTTATTAGGTGAATGAGATATACTTTGCTTAATTAGTGCAGTAATTAAGTATATCAGAGATTTAAATCTCTCATTTTGACAACTATGGACATTCAATTTCAGTACAGTACAGTAACTTTTTCTGTATGCATATTTAATAAGATAAGATTTATTTGTTAAAATAAAATAATATTCATTCGAAAGTTCAAAAAATGTTTAGATTAACGATGATAAATTTTAAAAGTTAGACACGATTGTATATTTTAAGAAATATGACTTATTTATATTAAAACTATTCCATATCATCATGGATGTAAATCAGCTTAGCTAACAAACTTCAAAATCTGGTTTTAAATTTATAATGAAAAGGTTAATCTTTTATACAAACTAGATTATTCAACAATATTTTATATCAAAGATAAATAACAAGATAGTAAAATTATATAATTTAAAAACTTATAATATTATTCATGTTTATTGTATTAACATTATAAGCCACACATCCTATAGAAAAAAAAAACAGTTTTATATATCTGCATAATTTACTATTTTATACAAATGACACTTTGGAGAAATTGTAGAGGCAAAAAATTACACGTTATCTGTCTTCGGTTGTCCACGGGCCATGTAAAGGTCCGTATATGGCTAAAGTGCTCGGCATTAGCCATATACCTTTGCATTTCTATTAATAAAATACTCCAGAGTTTTTAATTAAAGTGAATGGTTCTTACGCTTACCATAAACTCCATGTGTTCGCTGACACTGAGGTCGCCAATGGACAAGTCTTCTTGGGGCACAAACCCTGATATACGGGATATGAGGTCAGCGCCAGCTAAACGGCCGTTCAGCATGAGATAGCCGGTGATAGCACTTTTATCTCTCCGACTGATCGCCGCCAGTAACGTTGTCTTGCCCGCTCCACTATAAATAAAACATTCATATATAACAAACCATCATTCATATAGTTCAATAATAAAAAAAGATTACAGTACTTTTAAAGACTGACAACTTAATTATGTTTAACTAACAAATACGTATTGCACAGTGTAGTTTTATTTGATTACATTTTCAACTTTACATAACCTTTTGATTTGATTTCAATTGGATATGTAGTTAAAGCAATACTCTTCTTAGTAAGCAATGAACTCCATTAACTCTATCTGTCTTTCTTTTGGATAAAGCAGAGACAGGTAAACTAAGGTTATGTATTTCAAAACATTACACTCATCTCTAAGTAAAACCTGTCAGCTTGTAGAGATAGGTTAAATCAGTGGTAGGGTATGACCTCTGTTATAAGGTCACGCTTAACATATTTTTTTTTGTTTGTAAAATGATTTATGATCATCTACGTGTATACATAATTAATTTTTAATATTAAAATTTAAAAATAAATGCTTAATTATTCATATTTGCTGTTCACACGGCATTTTGATAAATCACGCAACAAAGATCAGTTTGTAAATATTGTACAATAATGTAAGTTTACATAAATATCATCACGTGGATTGGTGAATACTTGTACCAAAGCATTGTGGGAGAGGATCTCAGAATAATTATGATTAATTAAGTACTTAACTAGTAATAGGATTTATGTAACAAAAAAAAGAAATGATATCAAGTGAATAACTTCTCTTGGCCCTTAATGGCAAAGAAATAGAATAAATGAGTGTCAATTGACCATTATTGATTACTTAATTATTAGCAATATTTATAAATGACCTTTAACTGATTTAAAAATCGATGTTTCTACCAAACAAAATGATAATTATGTTCCGATTTCATCCAATTCCCACGGTCATACGAGTAAATGTCAGCTAGACAAGTCTGTTTCTTTATTATTAAGAAGCAAATCGTATTAATTAACATACTATCATTGAAAAAAAGAACGACTTTTGGGATGAGAACTACTTAACCTTTCTTTTTTATGTAAGTCTTAATTCCTATCGAATATAGGTATGTAATAGAAATTATTATTGTAACTGACATTTGTTACTATAACTGCACCGAGTGACACTTTATTTGACAGATATTGTTATCTCTCACATTCTCTTTGAATAGACAGAGACAAGAGAGAAAATTATGTATTTTTAAAAGTGTCACTACGGTAGATTCACAGTGCAGGAGTCATAAATCTCTTATGAGATTTTAAACAGTTGGCAATGGCGAGCACATAGGCTACTAATTTAGTTTTTTTTTTTTTTTAATTCTATGTGGACTGAGTCATGGGTAAAACTATTTATACAATCATGATATAAAAAAGAAAAAAAATCTAAATATTAAAATTCTGTAACATGCAAAACTAATGAAAAAAATACATGGACATATTTATCCGTTTATTTGTTTAAACTTTGTACTATAATTATTAATTTCGAGATAATCTCGCAATGCATAATTTTCCATATCTTACCTTGAACCCATTAATGCCACCAGATTGCCGGACGAAACAACACCGCTCACTGGGAACAAAATAATATAATAAAATATTTTTCTAGTTTTTCATGTAATTATTTCTTGGTTAAATGTTATCCTTACTCGTTGTTTTATTCACTTATTACTATATACATCGGACTTTGATTTTATAGTCCAAATGAAAAGTTATAATAAACCTAATTAAACCATTTTCCGATTTTAAAACTGTAATCAGAGTATTAAAAACAGACATGTTTGTATCATCAATTCAAATACTGAAACTTTCCAAATAAAATAAATCTTACTAATATTATAAATGCGAATGTTTGGATGGATGGATGGATGTTTTTTTGAAGGTATCTCCGGAACGGCTCTACAGATCTTGATGAAATTTGGCATATATGGAGCGCATAGTCCGGAATACTACTTGTAAAGTCTTTTAGTTACAGGCTATTAATAACGTTTTTGTTATTCCGCGCTACAGCTAGAAGACAATAAATGATATTGTCAGCCAGTGAATCGGTGAAATGTGTTAATATTATATCTTATTTCAATTGAATCCAATCACTGAGAGCGTCGGTGGCTCAGGGGTTAAGCACTTGACTTGCAATCTGCAGGTCCAGGGTTCGAATCCCGCCATGTACCAATGTGTTTTTCGATTTTCGATTTACATATGTACATTTATCCGACGTTCTTACGGTGAAGGAAAACATCGTGATGCAACCTGCACATATCTGAGAAGAAATTCAATGATATGTGTGAAGTCAACCAACCCGCACTTGGCCAGCGTGGTTGACTATGGCCTAGTCACCCCTAACTTGGGGTAGGCTCCGAGCCCTTCGGTGGGGACGTATAGTGAGCTGATGATGATTGAGATCTAGAGTTGTTTTAGATATAACGTATAGTAAGTTTAGATTTAATTTAATATATCACAACAGATTATCATAAAAAAAATAACTACTTTGTTGTTGACCAATATCATTATGTTATGGAAACGTGAATGCAGATGACCTTTATAAAAATATTTCCACGGTTCTTCGATGTTAAATATAAACGATTAAGGTGTGGAAATCGATAGTTATGTTTTTCTACATGGTATTTATTACAACGTTTATTGTGGTAGGTTGTACGGCGCCAGACTTACGATATTTTAAAATGACAGTCATTAAAATAAGTGACACGACAGTGGTTAAATTGTACTTAATGTCACTTGAAACCTTAGTTACAATTTTACGCTATTTGTTAACGATGAGACTGGCAACATAAGGAAAAAATTATCTTACGACCAATGTCAGAAACAAGATTTTACAATGGTGGAAAACGAAATGTCCACATTATCTGTTTAAATTATTTATTTATAATGTTTAAAACATTTTTTTAGAATGATATTTAGGTATACTTCATGTATTAGACTGCAACAAAGTTTGCAGTAATTAGCATATCATTGTAAAACTTTATAATTGTAGTTACACAGTTGTCGTTAAAGTTATTTAAGTGTAAACGATTAATAAAATTACCGACATTTACTTGTAACTTAACCAACATTAATGACATCAACGGTTTACAGTTTTTTCTTAATCATAGGTTATGGATAAACCCTGCGCAGTTGACGTTTGTTAACCCGACTATTAAATCAATCTCGATAATAACCACATCAGTTGTTTACCTATTTAAATGATCTCGTTAACGGCGAATACATTAAATATGATTATAATCAACTGTTAAAAATTCTTTATTTTTAACGAGCTTTCATTGGTCTATTTAAAATTGTATTGCTATTTATCTTACTAATAATATAAATGCGAATGTTTAGATGGATAGATAGATGGATGATTGTTTGAAGGTATCTCCGGAACGGCTGAACAAATCTTGATGAAATTTGACACAGATGTAGAACGTAGTCTAGAAGAACACATAGGCTACTTATTACGTTTTTTTTTATTTCCGCGCGGACGGAGTCGCTGGCGACGGCTTGTTCTTTCATATATTAAAGAATCGAGAAGTTAACCGTCGTTTTAAATAGTTCATAATATAGAGTTAAAATATATAAAGCTAAAAGTATATTGTTTCATGATAATTCGGAATTTACATATATACTGCATTGATCCGACATTATTAGGGGTTGCTGCGAAGCCTTTGAGGGTATCAGGAAGCCATGTTAACAGTGTTAAAGTACTATCACCCCCACCCATACAATACATACTAGCCTAGCTTTCAATCGTTTTAATTCAAAATGGATTTTAACCCAAGCGGAGAGAATTGAAAATAGTTTTAGGGTGCATTAAAATCACAAAGACAAGTATAAACATTCAATTAGATTGTGTCATGTAGAGTTTTACTATCAAAAGTGGTAATAGTTTAATTGTTTAGTAAGGTTTTTAAAATTAAATATGCTTAACAAGCGCATTAAAAAAAAACTAGTTTAAAAAAACAGAAATACATTTCGGAAATTAGTTTTGGATCAAACTCGAAATCATAATTAGCATGAATGTAAATTTTTTTTAAAGCACACTGACCTCCATGTAGGACCTTGACCTCTTCGTAAACCGCTGACCGCCATATGCTAGTTTGTATTTTCTTCTTTCTGTACACTGACAAATCTTTCCATGACAGAGTAAGGTTCTCCGGGTTGTCATTGATGCCAGCCATTTCGTCGTCTTCCCAGTTCACTATGGCACCGGTTAGGACGTTTCTTGTAGGTAACTTTAGTTCCTTCATTTTCGGCTTACGTCATTGGCACTGTAAACAAGATGGAATAAATTTATTCGATTAATAAAAGCTAAAACAATCCAGATAGTAAAAAATAATATACACTTATTAGTTACAATAACCTTGATATTTTACTCAAAATCGACCTTATCTATTGGAGTGAATAAAGTTTGGAAAGACCAATAGAATATAAAAGTGGTAAAGAATGACAGTATCACTAGAGTAAGTAGGTATACGATGATCACTAACTGCCAAGCAACAAGAGCTAAATATTTGCTCTATTTATAATTTTTTACTACTAATTTTTACTGTTGTATTTTCAGAAATATTTTTTTAATTATTTAGCTATAATTATTCAGTTTAAAATCAATTTTAAGATATTCTTCCCAAGTAGGGTTGGCAACAGGCAGGCGGCCGGCCGTAAAAAATAAGCTAAAACTTTAAGGTTTATAAAACCTTGTGTGCCGACCCCACGTGAGTAAGATAAGGCTAGGGAGATGATGATGATGATTTTACTTCATAACTTCAGACGAATATCATCTATTTCATGTATTCATCTACGTATTTATGTACACGTGAAACAAATTTGCAGTTATAGTTATACAAATAGTATACCAGAATGCAGGATTTTAAATTATTCGTATATTTCCGCTGTAAAAACATAGTTATTCCTATTATTTTCTTTTAAAAAAAGATAACAGTATAAAGGTTAACGCGTATTGCTCCACTCCTCGTCACTGTCGCTGTCTCGACGCTGCCGTTTGAGCGGGTTTAAGATATTAAATTGCGATACGTCAGTCTTGCTTACACGGGTAGACGACCAGATCGCAAGTTTGGCATTGGAATTTCAAAATAAAAACCTATTTGAGAACGAGCTTGTTATTGTAAAAAATAATATCAGGTTCAAAAAAAGGCCGATGTAGACAATTTTATGTGTAGACTTGGTTAAGTTTTTAAACATGAAAATATGGTTATTAAATTTAAAAGACATGACGATATTTACCTAGTTTAATGTCTGTTGTAAAAGATTTTAATATATTCTATCTTAAAGTGTAATAAAAATGTAACGAGAAAAATTTGCATATGAAATATAACAGACATAGTTATAAGTGCTAGTGTCGCTACAGATAGCGTTACCAGGCGTCCGGATAAAGCCGGACATAGGTAGGCTTTTTGATTGCGTGTCCGGCCAAAATTTCCGGCTTTTGTTAGGCTTTTTACATTTCCCAAACGAGAGTGTACCTATTACTACTGAGACAAAATCCTAAATAATATAGGGTGTCCGACCTTTCTAAACAAATGTCCGGCCAAACTGGCTGGACTGTCCGGCTAGTAGGTTTGGCGATCTGGCAACCCTAGCTACAGAGATGAAACATTTATTATCAATACTTAGGTATCTGTGTGTGCTTACTACACGTGCAATTTACTTAACATATCATAACGAAATTATAACAACATTTTACAGGAGACTTTTAATTATAAAAGACAAATGTCCACGCCAAGACCTGTCTCATATGCTAATGTCTCACATTAGGAATTATTACTAGGAATAACTGGCACTTTTTATTTCTTAAATAAATAAGAGCACCTAGAAGTAATTTAAAAAAAACTAGCAGTCGCCCGCAACTCCGCCTGCGCGGAACTAAAAACTTATTTATTTATTTATTTATTGACTCTTATTGCTAATATAACTTATACAGAAAAAAAATAGTAACCTATATGTTCTTCCAGACTGTGTTCTACATCTATACCTAATTTCATGGAAATTCATGCAGCCGTTCTGAAAACACCTTGTAACACACATCCATCCATCCATCCATGATATCTTTGCAAAGTCAGAGAAAAGAAAAAACTAAATCTTGCCTTGGTAAGAATAATATTGACTAGAATCAAGTACTGACCTCTAACTTTAAATGAGATGCATATAAAATCACTTCGATCCGGATGAGCTTTATAGCGATCTCATATAAAATAACTGGTTTCCAATATATTCGCTTAATTATTGAAACGTTCACAAGAATATGAGAGAAAATTATACTTGACCATGGGTGATTTTTTTTGTATAAAACTGTTTTGTGAATTTTAGCGTTTCAAACAAAAAATCTTACGAAATATTATTTTGTTTAGATTCAGTAAAAAAAAAAGCTAACAGACACATTTAGAATGTGAATATATTTTTCGTTAAACTTGTTAATCTCTTTAAAAATAGCTAATTTATTCTCTAATTAATAATCTTTAGCTTAGAATTTATGTTACTTGACTAGTCTGGACCAGTTTTTTGTGGTATAATGTTTCTTTAAATTCTATATACATTCCAATATTAATAAATTATCTCAGAAAAATACTATATTTTATTATAAAGATGAAATTCTGGTAACATTATTAGTAATATTCCACATATTTATTTATTTTCTGATTTTATAAATTTTTCTTAATATAATCTAAAACAATAAATATTAAAAAATATATAAAAAATTTAATACGTCGGCAGCGGAGCCTTGGGCTCAAGCTACTAATAATGTCTAAGTAATATCATTATTATTGAAATAATTATTACATAATAAAGTTGAAGGTTTGTTTGTTTGAATGTCAGGAAATATTACATTAGCCCACTTATGACAGTATTACGCTACGATATTTTGGAGCCAGGCATAACCACTGATTTTAAATAAACGACGTTAAATTTATTAACCAAAGTAAGCATAGTTACTTTTACATAATTAAATAAAAAGATAGAAATACTGATAATCCAAGATTAAATTACTTCTAACTTTTAATAAATTAATTAAGAACGGCTTAACTTTCGGTGACGACAGCGACTAGTTTCGAACCCCCGACGGGTATTAATTTATGTCGCACGAAAGTTTAAACAATTTTATTATAACATTTTCTACTAAATCTCCAAGATACAACAATATAAACTAAAAGAATAAAGCGCAACAATTAACAATTTCGTGTTGTCATACAAAACAGGTTATGTTAAGATCATCAAAATATTTTCAAGTTTTTTAATATGGCATAAAGTGAGTGACTTATGACTTCTTTTTTTATATTTTATCAAACTAACGCTAAAGCACAGAGGAGATGAAAGAAATCCAATTATAATATGAACACGGTATGGATTTGGTCTATTCTGGCGAATTTCTTGGCATCAAGGATTACAGCACGGTACGAAATTTTTGTTACATTTTCGGTCCGTTTTCGATGCAGTTTGCTATCGGCGTGAAATAATTTTAATTTTAATCTAAATTATGCACAATCTGATAACTGATTACTCTGTATAAATTTTGCCGCATGCACTGTTTGTTATAACAAGATAACGGATACAGTTAGATGTGGTAATGCTCCGTCCTCAATCCTTGTTAACTATATTAAGTATATGTTCGTGCTTTGATAGTCTAATGTTTCAGATGCTTTTACTACGTAACATTGTGAACTGGCTACTGTATTTAAATCCTCAAAAGGTTGCACCAATGTTAATTCAAATAAACTCTTATTATCCTCGCGTATATTATATATATTATTATTTTTAGGAGAAGGTGGCAAAACGAGCAAATGGCTACGTGATATCACTAAAATAGGGAAGTGACCGATTGTTAGTTAGAATGTTGCAGATGGTTTGCTTGTTATCTTGTATCAATTAATTCTATAACTTCCCATAATATTTTTTTAACTTCTCGTGATGACAAGTAATATGTTTTTTTCTTATTAAATAAAACAAACTTAAAACTAATGGGATATCTATACTTTTAAGTTGTTGACGTAACCATCTTACATCTTCCATCATAAAGGAGACAACGTATATTTGCGTTGCTTTGTCAACTTTCATGCATAAAATGTACAGAGTATCTACTTCTACACCTAACAAAACATAATTTTTTCATTATTATAATTTTATGATGACGCTTATCTACAACAACCCCACCTTTAAATTGTTGCTACTATAATTATCTATTTCTATGTTAATATATAACCAAAGATATATAAATTAATGTATAACTTCCTCTGTAAATGTTAGAAAATACTCACATAGCTAAGTTAATTTTATATTATTCATAAAAGTTTGACTAATAAATATAAACATATATGCCTAAATAATGCATTTTAAATATTAAAGAATATGTTTTTAATAGTATACTGCTATAAAAAACATACAGGACTTTAAAGTGTTTAAATGAATGTTATTTGAAACAGCAATTATTAATCGAAGTATATTGTTATTTTAATCGATTAACGAACCTTTCAAATAAAACGAGATAGGTATGTTAAGAGAGAAGCAGAGGTTTCAATCCGAAGATGAGGAAAATAAATATTGAATATATAGAAAAATCTAGCAATCGAAGTCTGAATGACCAATTATTCATTGTTAAAGCTACAAAAAAAAATCATAATACGTAATAATATTGAAAATAAACAACTTTAAAATTATACAAGGTCGTTCATCATCATTTTTTTAATGCCTAAAAACGTTGATTGTAAATTTTTAAGAAATTTACCAAACCGCTTATTATAAAATATATCGTGTAAACCCGGTTTTATAATTGTATCACATAATACAACAAAACATATAATATAACAAAAAACTGATCATACACGACTGTCGCTGAGGAGTCGAGTGACAGGCGGGGATGAAAAAAAAATGTTCCAATAGACATGAAATCCATGATTTCATTTTTTAATTGATCTTCGACTAGAACAAGTTGCTGTACAAGTAAACGATCAAATTATCCCATTGAGAATAGAATATTGTACACTAAACTGTCGCCATATGAGCTAAAGCACGTATGAATGTTGATACAGTTACGACCTAATCGGAGAACTTCACTACCTTTCACATTACCTTTGCTAAAATAGGAATAACGATATGTAACACAAATGTCACGGTAGTGGAACTGCATTGTATCCAATGAGCAAATGACATTTCACCAAAACGGTTAGGAAATAAACGTCCTCGATTATGCACATTTCAAATTAGACTTGAGGTGAGGAGGGTACGGCGGCCATTTCCCTAGACTTGTGTAATGACAAGCCGCGGCCGGTATCAACTTACAACTGATCACAATATAAACATCGCATTTGCCGTCTAGACGTTTGTAGAAAGATTATACAATGTATTTTTACATTATTCACGCTCATTATATACGGCGTAAGCTCTAATTGACTCAATTTTATGAGTTAACGTCTAATTTATAATTATTTGGAAGTCGTTATAATAGCTGTGATTGTGACAGACGAGGGAAGAATCAAACCATGGTTCTCTACAATCGAAGCACTTATACTTATCATTCCTTATATTATTTTTAATAAGACAGAGAAATTATATATTTTTTGGTAAACTGAAGGTCATAATAGTAGGGACAAATAAAGTACTCACGGAAAACATAAATCTGTAATTACGTAAATCTGGTAATCGGTTGAAAAAACGGGACACGACAACCATTTGTTCCTAGTGTGTGAAGGTATGTAAAATCTTATAATGCATTCCTTTTTTATTGAAGCTGACGAAGATTGATCAGTTTGAATAAAGTATGCAGTGGACATAGTAATCAATAAAGACATTATGAAACAAAATTGAATCGTGTAAGTTTTTTGTCTGCGGTGTGAAGAGTTCTAAAACTCATTATAAGACAACTTATTTATAGACCAGTATAAGGATTTGATCACAAGTCCATTTGCGTGTTCGTAAATGTCTATTCATTCTCATTAATAAAAATGTAATTTAAAAGAACTGAAAAAGACAGATTTTGCTCTATTTTTATGTATAAAATCTTAATTTAAACAAAAAACAGAGACAAATAGGTTGACCAAAAAACGAGTTGCAACTTTTTTATAGTTTTTTGTATGCTTCTGTTTTTAATACGTAATAACATCGCCAGTACTAAAATTGTTAAAAGAACACCTTCTATATTAAAATTGTGAACAGAAAAGTAGTAATACTAGTAAAAGTACTAGCATAGAAGTAAAACTATAAACTAACATAGAGATGTTACATTGTTTTAACTAGCAGTTGCCCTCGAATTCGTCCGCGCGGAATTAAAAAAATATCTAATAAAAAATACAATTTATTTTTCTAATCGTTTCATTTATTTCGTAGCCTATTCAATTCAAAACAAGCAAACAATGAAATCTTTCCTATTTATAATAT
Organism: Papilio machaon; assembly: GCF_912999745.1. NCBI lineage: Eukaryota > Metazoa > Arthropoda > Insecta > Lepidoptera > Papilionidae > Papilio > Papilio machaon. Next base: position 8,859,331 of record NC_059987.1, read on the forward strand.
TAGAATAACTTAATAAAAATTATATTCAAATATTTTCTCTATTTCTTGAATTGTATTATAGGCAGCTTAATCACTAGTTCTGGGTAAAATACCGGTTTAGATAAGGCAGTTGTATAAAAAACTTATCTCTCATAGCTTTTAATACATGCCACACATCCTTTTGATGTAAGAAATAGTTAAAAGTTATATCACAGATAAATTTTAAGGATCGGCTTTTTAAAGAATTTTAATAACTGTTATTTCTAGTGCATATACAGCAATAACAGAAAGACGGGAAAAAACACTTTTTGTATTTTCACCTATTGTTTCCACTTCGTAAATATAATTTACAATCTTTTATCGTAAACAAAAAAAAAATCATCCTCTCATTTTCTTAAAAACACTTTTTACAGTAGTTTTAAAAGATGTAATGATCAATTTCATTTCTATCCATTAGTCGTTATCCTTGACTAACGAAAACTCAATAAATCCTATTAAAATTGATAACGTTATGCTGTGTGGGTACAAATTTTCTTTATAATGCTTAGAGTTTCTTTCTGTTTTGCACTTTAAAAATTAACTTATCCTTTTTTAACTTAGGTCTTCCGTAGTGACTATTTGACTACACACGTGGTCAGAGTATGAATTTAAAGTTAGACCTAAAAGTTAATACTATATGCCTTCTGATGCAACTCTTAACTCTCCTCTATGTTGAAAATACCTCATAAAATTATATATGGCAATGAAGCCTTTCTTATTTGTTTGTTTCCATTGTACTCGTATGATCTATCCCAAAACACTACCTTTTCCTTCTCTCTTTACCTTTTCCAGTTCCTAAAATAAATGTTACACACTTCTTCTAGAATTCCGAACGTCAATTACAAATGTAACCTAAAATTTTTATATAATATTAATTATATTTTGAGCTTACAATATTCTCTGGAACTCGAACGTAGTTCTCAAATTCCTAATCGAGACCCTTATATTACGTAAATGTAACTTACTCATAGTTACCGTTACTACAAAAATATGTTAATAGTTTAAATTAATGCTAAATTATCTTTAAATATGTTGTGCAACAAATAGACAACATAAATTTCAAATTAAAAATCAATTAAGAATCGTTACGTTGGAATTTAATGTAATCTTAATAATATTAGAAATGCGAAATTAGATGGATGAATGGACAGCTAGTTGATCATTATGATTATATTCGTAAGTAAAAAAAGTGATAAAACATAAATTGCATTGAAGTCTACCTTCTAACGAATAGAAGTGTTAAAGATAGAATTAAGTAAAGAATTTAAAACAATAATCCCGTAATTTATCATTACAAATAAATAAAGTGATGCATTATTTTTAATTACTATAGTTCCTAAAGTAATGAATACGTGGAATTCCTGCCAGCATCAATTTCAAAACTGTAGTTCTTAAAAAATAATTCGTAAAAAATCAAGGCAAGCGAAGCGAGTCCTACAATATACGAGTATGTATTTTGTGATACACTTAAGTAGGAAACTATTATTGTTTCAGATTTGGGGTTTAGTATCATCATCTCCTTGACCTTGTCCCACTTACGTAGGGTCGGTGCACCAGGTTTCCGTCCTCCAAATCAATCTGTCTGCCGTCATCTCCATTGTCACCCCCTTCTTGATCATGTCACCTTTCACGCAATCCATCTATCTCTTCGTAAGCCTATCTATACCGGTGTACCCCTCCACACACATACTTAATGCTCTCTTTGCCACATGCGATTCTTAGTATATTAATTTCAATTTATTTCTGGATGTGTTTTCTATCATGATTTTTTAATTTCAAATAAGTAAAAAACTAGGACATGTAACAAGATATAAAACTTCGTAAGCCATCCTAAAGCATCGTTTTTTGCTAGTTGCACGTGTTTATCGTTTGTTTAATATACGTTTATAATCACTATTTCTATTCTTGATTTGTTTAAATGTTAATATAATTGAATATCGCGTTGATCTCTAATACTAGATGTTATTATTTTTAAAGTACTATAGGAAGTCTAAAGAACTATTTAAATTGCAACCAAAAACAGGTTTCGTGTAGCGCTTTTTTTTTTAATTTTTTTTTTTATAAAGAGTAATCAAACTTCAGTAGACAATTTTACGGTAAAAATATTACATTCCTTTTCTATAACTTATCATTATAAACAACGTTAATTGTTAAACACGTGATAATTTAGATTATGCAGAAATAAAATAAAATATTGAAAATTGAATTAAAATAGATTAAAAGTAAAAAAATTAAAAACTTACCTCTTAAAAAAACAATAAACAAATGTACTGATTAAACTAAATGTTATTTATGTTACTGCAATTCGGGCGCATCAGTATCTCACAGTATTTTCAAACGTCAAATCCGGTTTCATTAGCCGGTTCTAACACAAAAAGTATTATGTAAATTTACAATAATTATTTTCCAATACTTTTACTAATTTTAAATTCAACTGTAACAAATAGTTTAAAAAAAAACGTTTAAAAGAGGCGTTTGTTGCTCGATAGCGCTCACATCACATGCGACACACACGAGCCTCTCTCGTCGACTGAATTAGTGACCATCAAATTGAACTTATCTTTATGAAATTTTCAACTGAAAATGATTAAATTAAGTCAATGATCTTACATTAATTACGTACAAGGTAATTACCCTTATGATTACGAAAATTAATTTAATTAGCCCATTTTCGGTAAACTTATTCTGACTCTAACCACATCATTTAATGCATTTTTGAATGTTGTGAAATAATATTAGCTATGATGTATATATTCATGCCAATGCATGCACAGGAAAAATACCACAGTGTAATGAATGCCACAGTATAACTAAAATGGTCCACAGCAATTCATCCATAGTATCGAAACTTACTTCCTCAGCCAAGGATGATCAAGCTATTAGAGAAAATGACATAAAACATGATAAAAAAATTATAAAATAACTAGCTGTAGAACTATCCGCTGTCTGCGCGTATTTAAAAAGAAACAGTAACCTATGTGTTCTTCCAGATTAAATTCTACATCCATTTAAAATTTTATCAAGATCCGTTGAGCCGTTCTGGAGATACCTTCTAACTAATATCCATACATCTAAATTTTCGCATTTATAATATTAATAAAGATAAGATGAGGCGGAAATAATTTTCTCTCCAAGTTACAAATCATTATGATTCATCGTCATTTATTGGCAAGAATGAAGTCAAGATAAAAACGACGACGATTTTCTACATAATTTGTATTACTACGCTATCATGGTTATGATGACCAAATACTTAAACATTTTTCTTTATAGCTCATGTAACCATGATGAAACATACATAGATACACAAAATTTAGAAATGCTCGATCGCACTGTTAAGTAAGTTAATTGTAGGTTTTCACTTTAAGGTACGAGTGCAATAAGTCAAACTTAGCGTTTAACCGCGCGACTCTAACCGCGCCTTTTTTATATTAAAAGTGGCAAGCGTGTAAGCGGCCACATGAATTCGCCGAAATAGTGAAGCGACCGCTGCCCGTAGACATCCACAATTGCAAAATCGTTGCCTTCTTTTAATCGACAGATTAGTTATGTTTATAGTGCAGCCGCAACTGCAGCACAAAAGCCGCGAATATCCAGAGACGCGCGGTTAGCCGCCTAGCAGAAATTGGGTTTAAGGAAACCTTGTTTAACATGTTTGGGGCCGTCAGTTCGGAAGACTTGACGTAGTGAGGCGACCGAGTTTGGTTATTAAGTTATATTTATTAACCTTGTGAGGGCATGACGCAAGGGTCTCTTGATTCGAACTGTTATTTTGGGACCGAGGGCAGTAATACAGCAACAATGATGACGAAATATGTAATACTTATACGAGCGATTATGGGCGTCGCCAAGGTGGGACAGGAGGCGATAGCTGCCCCCTATTAGAGAATCGACAAAATGTAAATAGAATAGAATAGAATTAAAAACTACTTATAAACGCTAAGATGTATATATACATGTACATATAGAAAACTCATAAACTACAGGTAAGTTTATCAGTAAGAATTCACCTTAGGATTGGGATGTTAATAAGCATTCCGTTTGGAATAAAAATTTACTATCAACCACCCTCCCCTCCTTGATCATGGGCTGCCGCTTGCAAGCGATTGCAATAAGATAACTATTGAAATTTGTATGTCGCGATGTTTATTACTTTGTAGTGTTAATCGAAGTTCAACGGAGACCGGTAGTTTTAAGTAATTTATATATATATATACCTATATATATTGATGTCCACGATTGACTCAATTCATCTTCTTACAACATCTTACATAAACAACAAACGTTGAGTTTGCATGAGTGAGTGTGATGAGCTACATTTGAACCGGTGTCATACCACTTTGTGCATTTATAGCTACGGATGCTGCCTTCAAGGCCACACGAATAGATTCATAAGGCACGAATCTAAAGGAGGGGCGTGATCACAGTGTTGCTATTATGAACATTCTTTAATCCCATATACTATTTGATTTTTAATGGCAAAAACAGCTAATGATTTTTACAATAATTCAGATTTAAATGTACGTAACTTAGAAAATAGTTAAATAACTTTATTGGCTTATGAAAATTTTACTTAGAAACAGGTTAAAAGTTCAATACACAAATCCTATTCTACTGCTTTGTGCTAATTAGCTTTCGTATTTTCTTTTATTGGGTCACGTTTTTATTTATCTCATTACCTTCAATGATTTAACTTTGTCACGTTTAGAAACTAGATTTTACGGATAGGTGGTGCAAAGTAATGTGCGAACTAATTTCACCCTGAAGGAAAATATAAAAGTATTGTTCTGTATACATAATATAAAAGTATGTTGCAGGGTACCTCTTCATCCTAAACATATCTTATTTAAAAAGTAATTAAGACATTGGACATAGTATAATTGTTCTAATAATAAATTGGGATATAAAGATCACGGTTAATATTGTTTTAATAAAAGCAAAAAGTTCTTATTATTACTAAACCATGACGTTTCAGATAATTAAACCTATTTTATTACGAATTATAAAATATTAATGGCTAAAACACGATAGTTAATTAAATAGTTACCTTGATATTCCGTGGCCTCATTGAAAATACCTAATTTCAATATTATGAAGTGCATCGAAAAATAAATTTTAATGAAAACTTCATATGTTGCATATAGTTTTTAAAAATCATACACGCAGTTAGCGCCGGCTTGTCAAGTCAAATATTTTCGCTCGTTTTTCGCCCTTCAATTGTTTTTAAATGTGGAAACCAATAATTTTGGACGTCGAGTGCATCGTTTGCAACAAATCGTTGCAAAAGATTAATCACATACCCCCTGTTGTGCCGGTGAAAATGAGAAAAATTACTAGTCGTCGGTCGCGAACACCCAATTGGTCGCTCGAGGAAAAACAATACCTTCTAGAGTTAATTAAGGAACGTAAAGAGGTAATCGTTACTAAACCTAATAATGGCCCTAACCAATCTGAAGAAAAAGACGCGGCCTGGAACGAAATATTGAGCGAGTTAGCTACTAAATTTGGTAGCAAGTTTTCAGAAAGTTCAATCAAAAAAGTTAAAACTCAGTGGCAAAATATGAAACGAATAGCACGTGAAGAAATATCTCAAAGTGGATCTGATGTACAAAAGTGTACGCGACAATCTCAAGAAGTGTGTAGCATTCTAGAGTTTATGAAAGACGACTCCATAAAAAGAGACGATGAAAGTGTTCATGAAACTACGCTCAGTGCGAATATAGAGGTTAAGGCTGAAAGTGTAGATGAGTAAGTGTAAATTGAATCATTTAAAATTAAATGACTTTAGTTTTAAATGTTACTGTAACATTAAAATTATCTAAAGTCAATTTCTAATAACAATTATAGACCACTGACATTTGTATTTGACAAGAAAGGGTAATGACATTTTCTTACATACTTTCACAATATTAAGATCATAATATAAAACATAAGGTTATTAATTACAGAGATATGATCCAGTCCTGTAACGTTGAAGATAATAGTATGGAATACGTTCCTAATCAAGAAAATACTACGAATAATATTACGTTTGACTCATCGGAATCTTCTTATCCAGAACAACCAGAACAAATGTCAGAGCAAGAAAATAATGAACAGACCGAAGAAAACGACAATAATAATACGATGAAAAATGTTTGCGCAATGACCGATATGTCCCTTAAGCCTGGACTAAACATTAATCCATTTCACGCAGAATTTCGAGATTTTTTCAAGTAAGTTGCATCGATATGAACGGAGCAGTCACAGTGATTTATAACATGTTTTATTCGCTTTCACGTGTATATGGATCTTATTGTATATTTAGAAGTGACATTGCCCGCGTCAACCATACCTATGCCAAATTCAAGTGACCGTTAAATAGAAAGCGTCTGATGAATAAGGCGAGGAGAAATGACAAGCATTCTATTGATTCCACGAAGGGTGCCGTAGAGCAAACCTTGTCTTATTACTCTTCTTAAAAAGATAGAAAGATAAAGAATAGGTGTACAGTCTTTTATTCTGTCTTCTACTCTGTTTATTAAAGATATGAACTATTTTGAATAAGCAAAGGAGAAGTTGCGTATACGTGGCAACTCATTAGCCTATAGGTAACGGTTAAGTAACAGTAGGCAGTCCGCTTGCTGCATCTTTTATAACAAGTGCAATAGAAAGTTCAATGTCAGGCCAAGAGTCTTGAATTGTATACAATTTTTTTATATCTTTGTAAAAAATACTTGTAGTTATTCCGCGGCAGAAAAGCAATTAAAACTTGAGACCCTAAAAGAAGAAAGACAGGTAGCAAGAGCAATGAGAGAAGCTGCGGAGCTGAATAAAATCATCGCAGAACAAAAACTTAAGCATGTTTTGTGGATGAAAAACATAGAAATGGGGTAAGTTTAAATCGTATATAATTTATTATTTTGCATAATCTACATTGTAGGTAATCGGGACACTATCTCTTTCAACAATTTTTTTTACAAAATAACTGTAATAATAAAATAGCATAATGGCCTCCATGTGTGAAATTAGAAGTTCCCTCTGTATACAATATTTAGGCGTTCTATTGAAACAAGATAGGCCTTTACCACATTATATTTTGTCTTTGTTTTTTATAAAATTATAAATCTCGGATGAGTCCATCTATTCCTCCTGAAATATAACCTCAAGGGGGTAATAGATATCCAAGTATTCCCCTGAACATTCTTTCTGGTTTTGTACAATCGCGCCAACAACAAATTTTAGTAAGGAGATTAACACACACTCATACTGATAAATATATAACGAAAAATGTAACGTTCTTTTATTACTGTAATAGTAATACCATGAAATTTTATGTATATGTATCGATCACTTACATTTGGATTCATACAGTTCGCCTGCGACATAGAGATATTTTTGTTTTGTTGTTTAAGTAGAAATTAACTTTGTTTTGTATTGTTATCCCAGAGGCTAATAGATCTTGGGTAATACAGTAGAACCTGGATAAGTGAGATACCTCTTCAACCGAAAAACTGAAGTTAGAAAGATACCTCTGTAAGCGAGAAAAATATCACGGTACCTTGACTCTCGCTTATCCAGGCACCACTACAGATGGACTAACTCGGAATATTGCAATAACTGATTACTATGGTTTGTTTCAGTAATATTACTCTTGGCTAAAAGCCTTGGTGTCAACTCTATAATAAATCCATAGACAATTAAATTTTCACGAAATTTCTATATGGCTTTATGTCATTTAATACTTTTTTAGCAATATTGGAAAATATCCACTTTTTACATTTAAAGTTCTAATTGATACAAAAGTCATGAGTTTCATTTCGAAAACAAGAACATCATTGAGGCCCGCAATTGCAAGTTTAAGGTATTATTAATTTCTGCCGGCTTAAAGATTACGCAACCTTATCTAAAATTTATTACATATTTTTGATGTACATATGGGCTAATGTCCATTAACCTAAGTTATTACATAATTTTAATCTAGTAATACTTATTAGTTTATTCTGGACTTGGTCAAAGCAAATTTTTTGTGATAACCTACAAAATCATTTGAAAACAATCAATCCCGTCAATTTTATATTAACTATAAAAATATCTATTTCTTACATACAACAATTCCTCATTTACCATGGATTAAACATTCTAAGTTAAAAATACCAGGTCTTCCTGGTACATTTTGTCTTTGATAGAACATTTAAAAACAAAAGGATTCTATAAATCATATTGTCACTGTCAATTGTTTATACTTTGTTATAATATTTATAACAGCCTAAATGACGAGGATAATCATCGTCGTATTATCAAAATGTGATGCTTAGACTCAAATTCTGTTGTTAGTGTGAGTCTTACATTTTATAAGTAAAAAAACTTTAAGGAATAAATGAGTTAAAATGTTAAAATAAAATAAATAAGTTAAATGTTAACAAAGTTAAATTGTTATGAACAATATGGGACTTATTTCAATGAGGAGAAAACTGGCTTTTGCCAAAACGGTGAGAATCAAATAGATGCAAATTACTAAATCTCAAAGCCTGTCAAAAGTGCAGCAATCTTTTTTTTCTTTTATGGCATTTTCTGTGCCTAAGTAGGTTTTTATAAATATTGTGATACAACTATACGAAGTATGTCAAATACGGAAGGTGGCTGCTGCTGGACTACCTACTTGAGCTTTCAGTTTTACTCCCCATTAAAGCTCACAATTTTGTTTTCATTATACATATTGTCAAGTAGCTTCAATAACCAGAAATGGGGTGATCTTTTGACTAATATGCCTAAATCCAATAAAGGTTAGATGAATGCTTCGCAAGCTTGTCTTTTTGGGTGCCTTTGGAACCATTCCAATCAAATGTTGAGGTGCCCAAAAAGAAGTAAGGCTAATCAAAACAGTTATGCTTATTTACACTACAACAATACTACTAGATCTGTATAATGTTATGGTTTACTTGAACAAAGACTGTCAAACATTGCAGGATGTATTCGGGTGAGCCTGGTTCTGGAGCTGGCAAGGGTGGCGGCACTGGAGGCTCCATTCGCGATGCCGGTGGCTCCTTCGGCAAAATGCAGGCTGCTAGAGAGGAAGAGTATTTTTACAAAAAGGTTAGTTTTTGAGATATTTAGTAAAGTGTACATTTTCAATGGAACATCCCTATTACCTTAGATACTGGCTCCTGCAACATTATGTGCATGGAACTAAAAGGAATATTGAGTAGAAAAGAGATTGATTAAAATCATGAACAATCTATGTTCTATCTATCACTGAAGTACCTACCATCTTCAGCCATTATCAAGTTATGGTAACATGGTAAAAAATCGTGAAATGGAATAGCAGTTACAATACTAATAAGAGAACATTAATTAATGCCTTAAATATTGTTGGATTCTACAAATAAAGGCCAATATGCAAATTGATAACTTTTCAGGAGAGACTCTTAAAGTTTGAACCATATAGAAAAATAGGCCGCATAGGCTATTACTTCAGCAAAAAATAATATTTACACCTGTAAATGTGTGTTTTGTTTGCATGTTGTTAACTAAACTAATGTAGCTTTAAACACAAAAAAAAGAAAAATAATGTAATTGTTACTTTGGCTCTTAAACAAAGGAGCCATCAATATGTAGAAATAGCAGTACCAGATAATGATAAGATTGATATAAGTAAAGTTAATAAAAACTATAACTTTAGTACATAAAAATCTACTAGTCTTCTAGTTATTTAAAAAAAATAAAAAAAAAAATGGTACCTATCTGCAAGCAAGCACAAAATAATTTATCAAAATCGGAGCACCAGGGGCAGCGATTCGCGGTAACACATACAAAAAAAAAATACAGTTAAATTGATAACCTCCTTCTTTTTGAAGTCGGCTTAAAATCAAAGTGGCATTGAATAGGTTAAATAAAGTTGTTACTAAAAAAATGAAAAACATATTTTAATGATTTGCAGCAAAAGGAGCAGTTGTCAAATATGAAGCAGGTGTTCAGTCAAGAGATTGCCTTCCATCAAGACCAGATCAAGCGCCATGAAGATGCTATCCGACGTCACAAGGAGCAGATGGCAAAGATGGACGAGAAGTAAACACAATCAGCTGCTAAAGGGTTAACATCAATATCGCTTTGAAAGATCATTTATTATTTTACAGTGTAGTTAAAAGAGTAAGGTTTTAATGTGAAAAATGTTTGCTTTTATTTACTTTAGTTTATGTTGAGCTTTGAGCAAGAAATATATTTCTGAATGGTTGTTTTATTTTATAATAGTTTTTAACCCTAATCAATATGCGTTATGGAATTATAGTACAACATTCTATATCACATTGATTCAAACCAAACAATTCATAGTTTCTTCTGCCATTTATTAATTGCTAGTATGTGCATGACTTGCGTGTACCATCAGGTATTACAGTTGATTAAAGTAATGGTGCTCCCACATTGCCGTTAGAAAATGTTTACTAACGTTAGTAAACATTTTTTGGCAAACATTTAATCACAAATGTTAAAAATGTTCTCATGTTAGAAAATGTTTACAACAATGTTTATAAATATTTTCTAACGGCAATGTGGGAGCACCATTAAGTTAACAAATTATAATAAAATAAAACATGTGTTACTTTCTTTTCAACTAATCTTTTAAGCAACCATCAATGCTCGAATCCTTGAGATAGTCTGTGGCACTATATTTTCCTCTAGCTTTTAGCGTTTCGCGCATCGAATAAGGGCGCCTTTTATTCTTTTTTAAACAAAAACTTTAAGCCATTCCAATGAGCAAATCATCTTCCATTTTCGTGTAGACGCTCTCAGAACGCAAACAAACTGCGAGCCAATACCAGATTTTAAATGTTATAAAATGTTAGTAAACATTTTCTATTAGTGTAGGAGCACTTATAACATGTAACAGTTCCTAACAAAATGTAACAATTGACGACATTTGTGAGTAAATGTTTTTATGTTAGAAAATGTTTACAAACATTTTCTAACGGCAATGTGGGAGCACCATAAGGCAATACATCTGCAATTGCAGATGTCCATGAGTAACGGTTGCTTCGCTATTTCGGTGAATTCAGTTGGCCGTACTCTCGTTTGCCACCTTATAATATAATTAGGTATCTTCCTACTTCTTAATTGATTCCTCTAACGGAAAAACTACTTGGTAAAGGTAGATGATGAACTAACTCATCTATCTCAAAGGTCTACCCTACATTATGCAAATTAGTTTACGCATAATTCGTGAGCAATATACTTACATTGTTATTTTATGTGACAAGCGTAGTATATGAAAGCTACATCTAGGAAAGGTTATAGGCAACATAGTCAGTAGGCTTTTGTGGCGATATTTATATAAACACATAGATGGCGTTTATTTCAGAGGATACTCGTGAGTGAATAGTACAAATTTTCTTTGTATTAAAGAAAATTTTTCTTATATTTAATTTCCTTGTTCCCCCTGAAAATTTTCGTATTTTAATTAAAAGAAATGTATAGCATAAGTATCTATTTTCTGCATTACTCCAGCGAAAGTAAAGTGCAAAAAAAAATCCCATCAAAATTAATTCTTTTTTTAACAATAGTGTTGCGAGTATGTTTTCAATGGCGGAATGCCTGCCTATTCCTTTGAAAATCGATGAATTTCATAAATTGCTATAATTTTCCAAGATAACAAAAAGATAAGGTACCTACTACTTACCTTTGGAATTTAGAATTCTTATGCACGAAACGAAATATTGCAGCATGAATTTTGTAAGTACCTACATATTTCAATAGTAAGAGTCTATTGTCTCTACTTTACTACTTTAAAGGTGTACCACAAGCGGCCGACCGTCAACGCGCTCCTTAACAAAATATTTCTGTCCCGTAATGTGTAAAATTAGAACTGCTTTGTGGCTTGCATTGCGCATTGTGTTTGTTAAGAAATCAATGTAATAAACGTTATTAAACTAGTTTTAAAAATATAACATAATTGTGGTACCTTTAATAAGTATGTAATTCAGAATAAGAAAAAAAAACAAATGCAAACGAAAACGAAAACTCACACTAACGAAGTTATCCGATATTCATTTGCAGGGGCGCGCGGTTTCAACGCAGTGAAGAGAGCGCCAAGCGCCGTTCAGTTTACTACAAACCTGTCTAGAGGCTACATGTCGCTTCTCGCGTTGTTGTGACCGTGTGTAAAGTGCAAGTGTAATAACATAACAGCAAATTGTTTTGTGGTGTGATATTAGTGTTGTGCAACCACCGGAGCGGCGGAGCCGGATAACATTGCTGTGATGCATTTTCGGATATACCTATGGCTGTCATGTTTAGCCCTCGCAGGATACGTACGAGCGACAGAGGTAAGAGGGGCCGTCTTTAAACGCGGCATTCCGGCTTTTTGTTGGTCGTCAGACGAAATGTAGACTCATATTGTCATCACTATGTATGCAGTCTCGAAAACCCACCGACTGCACTTGAGTTTGGCTTGCGTAACTTTCAATGTCAACACGGCGTAAACTTGTATCCGATCTGTACGATGTTGTATTGCACGAACGACGAACTGAATAATTGTCAATTCTGTACGCACACGTCCGAGGAATTGGATCCGACATTTCAATATTTACCGTCGCCTAGCGCGTTGTAATCTGCAAGTAAACAATGTTTATCAAGATTCCTCCGTCGATTGGGGTCGCTTTTTTTTGTTATTATCGCACGTTGTCGAGTCGTAGGTAAATACGACTGTGCCATGAATGGAAACTCAGTGTCGGTCATTCGGCGTATCGCCCACGTTTGGGAGAAAGCGTAAGATTGGTACTTATCTAAGTAATAAAATACAACTTATAATAGCGTGGGTTATATATATCGTGTTTCTAACGGTAACACTCCAAATAGTGTTACGATAAATGAATTTGTCCTATTATTCATAGGTCATGTCCGTAAATCGTAATTTGTTTCCTTCCGAATTACTTGCCCCTTAGTTCTAAGTAGTCGAGCACTTAATAAAATTGAAATACAACATTAGCATATGAAGCTGTGAAATATATGTAGGTACGTGAGTAATTTATTAGCCAAGTCTAAACATTCTTTGCCTATACTAAAATAAAAAAACAAGATTTGTATTATTGTATGAAACAAATAAACCAATGGACCAATTTATAAAATTATTTTGGCATTTGAAAGCTACATTATCACTGAGCACCTTACATAGGCTATATTTATTACTAGAAATATTTGTTGAATCCCATGTGATGTCGCAGGCAAAAGCTAGTTTGTAATAAAAGCTTATATAGTAATAGATAAAGAAAAAAATTTTTTTTTTCACTTTTAGTAAGTAGATACATAAATATGACAGTTTAAAGAACTGACCAAGTAGAAATATTTTATTATTGGTTAATAATTATTTAAATAAATTTCAGATTTGAGAATTGAAAGACACTCTAAAAAATAATACTGTTCATAAAACATCTCAAATCTCGAAATCGTCAAGTTATTTATTAAGCACGTCGTAATAAAATTGACAATAGTTTTGGGTCAGTCCCGTTAACATATAAAATTTAAGATTAAAAGAATGTATAGACAATTGTTGCGTAAATAAAGTTGTATAAAATTTAGATCACTCTTTCTGAGCAAGTTGAACATTCGCACAACGCATTGTCATAAACTTTGTATTGTGAAAATTGTGGTTGAATTCTCTTCAATTTGTTTTTAACCTGAAATTCAATTTGTCCGAGATATTATAAAGGAATGACGTGAATAGGAATAGAGTTCAGCTTAGAGCTGAGATCCGGTGATAAAGACGCGCTAGGGTATGAATCTGTATTGATTTTAATATTTTTTTTAATTATTTAAGTACCAAGACCAGAAATTACTGGTACACTGTTGTAAAGGGAGGATAATGTAGAGTAAATATATGTTATGGCTTTTAAATTGTCGATATGAACTGGGACAGGGCTAGGTCTAATGACTTAGCTGTTTTGTATATCGGCCAGTTATAAGGTTTCGTGGTAAATAAACTTATTAACAACATTATCGTGTAATCCGATATAGGGAGGGTTAATTATAAAGTTAATGCTTTTCATTAATCTAAGTCTAGTTGACAGCTACTTACTATGCCGCAGCCAGGATGTAGAACCACGCGACGTGTGAAGTAGGCTGGCGACCTAGCCTATTGTCGGTCGGCTTTTTGTTTACACTCCATACAGGATGCAATAATGTGATGTATGTACGGAGTACAATAAAATTTTATATAACTATATGTTTATTTTTTATTTGACTTCAAGCTTTAGAATATTTTTGTCACCTTGAAGGTACCACACCTTTATAAATTATAGTAATAATCGTCATTTTTGTACAACGATTAACAAATGAATACCAAAGAATGAATAAACATCTGCTTTACTAGCTATTTCATACGTACCAAAAAGAGAAAACTACTTCCTTGTTGTAGGATTAAAATCTTTATTATTTATACTGTAACTATTAGGTTTCTGGTAGGAATTGTTTTATTAACACCTTTCGGTAAAAAGATATTGCTTTGGTGAGTTCGGTATTTTTTCACAGCGGCGTCGAAAGCCGTTTGAGGAAGGTTTCAGTGAATTAAACATTACTCTCGACAAAAAGCAGCCGAAAATCGTCGTCTATTCCCGCTATTTTCGTTGACACTTGACTTTGAAAGCGACCAAACCACGTAAATGTAGGTATCAGTAAATGTACATATTAAAGTTTTTTTTTACGATGAACTTTTTAATCTGTGACACTTTTTAGGACGATTAATAATTTTTTCGTTAATCATTTATAAGTCTTATTATAGTCTTTTGTTTTTGATAACTTCAACGACTTTGAGTGTTTTAACAAAATATATTTCTTGATGGGGTTCAAAATTCTGGGAAGCAAGACTACACTTCGTAAGCTACTATTAAGTCTTAAACTTATCAACCGACGAAATTGAATAATAATAATAATTTTGTTATTTGATGCAAAATTTCACACAGTTTTTATTGCCGTAAGAAAAATTACATACTTTTTCATAATTAGACCAATATGAAAGGCATAGATATGCGGACAAATAGTGTAACTACATACTATAATGACTATTTCTGTTGCTCATACCAAATCGCCATTAGTGACCATTAAACAACGTTATGGTAGCACTAAGATACTTAGACACTAAGACACGATACACTCATTGTATATACATCGAAGTGTCTCTGCAAGTGTCGACGAGTCTCTTGATTATTTATCCCATTTATCCCGAAATTTCTGTCCTAGACTATTTGTACCTTTAGTAGTAGAACATTAAATGACACTTTAATTAAATAACGATTCGCAATTCTTACCGCGAATAGAACGAAGAAGCGGTAAAAAGGGGCCTCAGCAAATATTTAAGACTACTAATGGAAAATAAACACTTAGTCTGGCGCATTCAAAAGAAATATCTATACGCTTTCGCAGGAAAATATTATACTCCTAAATAAGTATTTAGTTTATTTTTTAATCAAGGAAGACGATGTCGGAGTTCACATCTGGAGGAAATTAGTTCTTATAGCAGCTTTAAAAATAAACGTCGCCGTGTGATTAATTTAGAACTTTTATGAATGCTCAGCCATGTTTATTTTTATCTCATAAAATTTGGTTGATTAAATTAAGTAATTTTAATGGACTTTATAGGTAGTGGATGTTTGTAGTAATAATATTGTTCCCTCTTTTTATTTTGACAAATTGGATTAAACAACTCTAGTTCCGATTGTGTAATGTCAGGCAAGAGAAGTAAAATAAAATTGTTCACCTTTTTTAATTTGACTTCATAGATAGATGGCAAGGACATAAAGACAAAAAGTAATATTACTCTTAAATAAAGATGAGTCAGTAAAAAATAGTAAATGAATTGGTATTATTTATAGACTAATTAGGTTTGTAATTCTGTCTGCATGCAATGCTCGGCTTCCGTTTGGCGATGTATAAATTGCATCAATGGGATCTCTGACCGAGACGCGTTACGCAGACGAAGCTTGGTACCATCTCGAGATTATTGATCTACGTACTGTAACAATTTTGACTGTAAAGAAACGGATTAGGAAAGAGCTGACGTTATTAAATAAATTCTGCCATTCGTATAAAAAAATTACACACTTTCGAAAAACAAACACACAACAAAACAAGTTTTGAGGTTATTCTTAGGTTTTGTTCGACAGATAGGAACGCGGTAAACAGGTCATCTTACTTCTTACTAATATAAGTATATTAAATGTGAAAGTTTAGATGGATGGATAGATGATGTTTGTTTGAAGGTACCTCCGGAACGGCCAATAGATCTTGATGAAATTTGGCACAGATGTAGAACATAGTCTGGAAGGCTACTTATTAAGTTTTTTTTTAATTCTGGGCGGACGGAGTCGCGGGCGACAACTAGTATCTCTTATAAGGCAAAGTGTAAATGATCTCAATTTGTATTTAATATTGGCTTAGGTAATAGTCTGTACGGATTAATTAATACTGTATATACAATGTGCACGTATTATTTACACAATGTATTAACCTAGGTATCCAAGAGTTACCACTGGAGAGATACAACAACTAGTGTTCTACATCTATATTGTTATGTCTATTTTCAATGAGAATGTGAGGGATGAAATGTTTTTTTACGTCTTTCGATGGTGGAAACGTACATTTTTCCCAAAAACAAGAACACATTTTCCATTTATATTAATGAACATGAAACATGTAAAAAATTATTTGTATAGTACTGAATAAAATGGTATACATGCCACGTATTAATGATGACATTTTTTATATACAGCTTGAATAGATGTATTTTTCCGGTATATTTTGATCTAAAACTTTTGAATTTAAAATGTACAAATCCTTTCTATTGCCATTTTTTGTTTTTTTACTCGTTAATATCCTAGTCACCGAGTCATTTTTATGAAACATACATTCTGACATCTTCATAGGTATTACTAAGTTATTGAAATTGTTTTTTTTATTTAAATAAAGAATTAAACTTGTTACCCTCTTGTGTTGATAATCCGCAGTGACAGAAAACCTAACTGAAATACCCATTAAATAAGTATTACAACCACGAGAACCCAGTGCTATGAGTTTATTGGTACAATTTTTCATCTCTGTTTTTTTAAAAGGGATTAAAGGGATAACAGTACAAGTGTCACAGCAATAGTAGTAACAATAAAAGTAAAAGGCGACACTTCCTCCCGCATTTAAATCATTCATGCAATATCCGGGTGTAGGAAAATGAAAACAATGAACACGATCGCATGTAAACATGCCTTTACTCACGGCTGCGCACACGCATCAATTGACTTACAAATTTGTATTAAAAATTAAACAAGTATACTTTTGTACAGCTATATGCGGCAAGTGATTCAGTGCCAAGGTGAAAAGTAAAAATAATGTCAAAATTCAAAGCAAGACTCATGTCACAATAAAGGAAAAAAAAATCATTAAAACTAAAAAACACTTATTCCATTCATCCAAACTTTCGCATTTATATTACTATGATTTAAATTTGTAAGGGACTTAGTATTCAGAAATATGACATAGTAAAGGTTCATTTTATGAGCTAAGTTACTTGACGTATACGTTAAAACTTTTATAATAATATGTGAGGACAAGAAATAGAGGACGGGTTAAAGTTTTTGCCTCGCAGGACTTTTTGAAATAGTATTTTTTTTTTTTTATTATCCCCAGGATGTTTATTCGTAACGGGTTACATTTTACAAAATGTTTTTTTTTATATTAAAATTATTATGAAACAGTTTTCATTAAGAATAAGGTAAGGATAAATCTTTTTTTTTTTGTAGAGCAATATATAGTAAAGAGAGGTAATCATCAGGAATGCGGAAACGATGCTCAGAGAAAGACAGAGAGAGAGTGAGTTGTATACTTGTGGTAGTTGTGGAGGAAAATAGAGTTAACCCATTAAATGTTAATTGTGTTTAAAGTTATAATTTTGTAATGTTTTTCATTCAATCAAAATGAAGCCTGTTTTAATTAAACATATACTCATAATTATTCTACGTCCGTAATTGTTTATTAATTAACATTAGATGATATTTATACTGTTGTTAAATATGTTAATTAGAAGCCACAAAACATACACATGACAGGTGCAAATTAATTTCGATGACGAATATTTCAGTATTGTAATAAATACTGGGCATTGCGTTTGCTAATTGCAAATTTTAATCAGGCGCTGTCAGAATTCTGAAATGCATAAAACCATTGGTTTACTAATACCAATAAAATATGTTCAATAAAGGGTGTTATTGTAATATGGTGTATTGATCATTTGTGTAATTTGCTTTATCATAAAATATTGTTATAATTTTGTTATAATATTAGTAATGATGTGATATGCTTTTAGGTCATTTGCCCTTGTAGATTAAACTGCTGAACCGTTTTCAAAGATGTGGAAGATAAATGTTTTATGAATGAAAGAAGGTTTTTTTTGCGATACCCATACGGCCATCTACGTCGATGTTATTTTAGTCGATTAATTTCTGCAATGAAATAAAGTTATACAGGATGTTAGTTTTTAATGACAGTTAAAATATAACAAATGTTTCGAAGGTCTCTATTGATACTGCAGACATAATGTTTGCTATCCGATTGGCACACGATTTAATTAATGAAATCGAATGGCAATAATTTAATTTAATCGATTACCAATTTCGGTCCATTGGGTAGATGCGATATTGTTTAATTAAAACTCTTGGCTTCGGGTCATCCTAACATTTGAGCTTTATCGTGTGCATTAAAATGAGCACTATTTATAAGCTAATGTTTAAAACGATTCGATAAGAAGTTGTTTATGAGTATAAAAAAATCAGCAATCGAAAATTAATTTTATCTTATAAATGAAGCGGTGTATGCTTCTTTAAAAGAAATCTACATTTACGTTATGTTATAAATTATAATTTTTCTATCTTTTAGCACGAATATGAACTATATGTTCGACTTGGGATAAGACGATCGGATTTATACATAAAAGACTATGGTATTAACAAGAAATTTGTGTAATATTTACATGACAACATTTTCAAAGCAGAATTTGTATCGAAATTCTCCGTCTCGTTTCAAAGAATAAAGTAATATTACTAATATTTCATATATGTAAAAGTAATGAAAAGTTCAGACAATAAGGTTATATTCAAGGTTGCTTTATGGCAACTAATTTTAATAAAATTTACAATTCCAAATAACACAATGAATGGGGTAGACAAAAGGAAATTTTTCTCCGAACTGAGCGAGAATTAAAAAGGACTTGGTGTTAACAATAAATCATAATAAAATGGACCGAATGACATCTGCTTTACAGCTGGTAGGGCGAGGACAGACAATCCATTCAGTTTGCTGAGAGTTTCGCGGCTGTTTCGAAACATCTGTGCAACGGGCCTTATACAATAAAACGATCAAACAAGTTCCTATAGTTCTTAGCTACCCACGTTGTATTTCGTATTTAAAATACATCGTTTTATTATTTTTTAGTAACGGATTTTTTACATAGAGCTGTAGATTTAAGCAGAAAGAATAAAATGTTTACGTCTATGAAACATGATATTTATTGCATAAAGGTGTAGATTCTCTTTAAGTAAGCAAATAACTTCTAGGGTAGTTAAAGTGACTTCATGGTGTAATTATACCATAGTAAAAAATGAAATTTTATGCAGGTATAAAGTAATAAATAATACATCATAAAACTAGGCTAATATTTATTACAACAATTTAAAATTGCCGCGATTATGAAGTTTACTATCGTCTCGAATTAGGTCAGTATTAAAAGCTCACGTAATAACTGCAATAATTTTTTACAACGCTATTACTTTATAATAAACGGGAAACATCGTTTATTTTTAATCTACGAATAAAGAATAACTGCTAATGTAACTTTTTGCTGAAAAAAAAAATACTGGCTGCAAAAGAGCAATATGAAATCTCGGCGTAGTTCTTTTGTTTCTTTTAAGGACATTAACCGTGGGTTTTCGAGACCAAAATCTCCGTTTAAAATATTTTATTTTATACAGATATTTTGGTCTTAGAAACAAACGGTAAGACGCTAATGGCTAGAAATAGTGTTGTGTAATGGAAATACCGCCATTTCAATGCGACATGCAACTTATGGTATGAGGTATATGACTCATACAGAACTGCATTAGAACCTCCAGGTGTCATCATTCGTTTAAATTGCATACACGATATCTTATTTACCTTTGTAAGAAGCCGTTACTGATATTTGATATCGCCGTCGGATTTAAATAGAGTAATAATTTTGAACGTACTGCAAAAGGTGTTTTATTCCTTAAATTACTGTTTCCACTTTATCCATGTAAATTTCTTCATTAAAAATCTATATATATAAAAGAAAGTTGTGTTAGTTACACCATTTATAACTCAAGAACGGCTGAATCGATTTGACTGAAAATTGGTGTGCAGGTAGCTTAGAACCAGGAATAGGACATAGGATATTTTTTACCCCGTTTTCTATTTTTTTTTTATTCCGCGCGGACGGAGTCGCGGGTAAAAGCTAGTATGATTAGTAATAAAAATGGTTAACTGTCATAAACTTATACACACAAGCTAGTTTTTTGTTGTTTTATTTCATTTATTTGAAATTATTGACAAGTAATTCCTTGAATTTCAAGATGTTCTCTCTACAAGTAGTGAGAATATACGTTGTAATATTGCTATTTTTTTTATTATTTTTCCTAATTTGTCGTGACTTTTAGAATTAATGCGTATGAACGCAGCATCATTATTTTCCGCTCATTCAACTACAGACCTAAATGACTAACTATGTTGAATTGTAAATATGTTCTACATTAGTTAGATCCTTATAAAGGATATCATGTATACACGAGTCATACAAAGGATATACTGTGGACAGTCAACTGCATTGCATACATAGATACTAGCCTGTCCAATTGTTGTGTCAATGCAAATTGTTTCAATCCATTTATGCGTACCGCGCACCTACTGGTTTTGGTTTCTATAGTGTAGGAATGCACAGCTGTTTCACTTTGGAATAATCAATTTTAATCAATTCTTGTGTCTTAGGTTTGTTTACGAAGCATGCAAGAACCATTTAGGTCAGATTATGAATTACATTTAGAATTGTAATCTTAGTAATATTATAAATTCGAATGTTAAGTTCCGAATGTTTCTTTAGTAAATGAGAGCTTTAACTGCCGCAATCGTAAGAATA
Source organism: Papilio machaon (assembly GCF_912999745.1). NCBI lineage: Eukaryota > Metazoa > Arthropoda > Insecta > Lepidoptera > Papilionidae > Papilio > Papilio machaon. The sequence goes on from NC_059987.1 coordinate 8,880,506, forward strand.
CTGACGGACTCCCATTTAACAACCCTGAGTGTGGAAGCAATTGCAAAATCTATATCTTATTAAGCTTTTGACCTTTTGAACTCAGGGGTTAAGCACTTGACTTGCAATCTGCAGGTCCTGGGTTCGACTCCCGTCATATACCATTGTGTTTTTCGATTTTCGATTTACATATATACATTTATACGACGTTCGTACGGTGAAGGAAAACGTCGTCTACCGAAATGCGAAAAGTAGATTGCCGAGGTTCATTCGGCCACACCGAATGGGGGTATGAGATCTCTGCCTACCCCACTGGATTACAGGCTTGAGTTGTTTTGTTGTTGTGTTAAGGTATCTAGAACATTATTTAGTTTTAATAAATGAACCACAGCTGCGGGCCCCCGTTCTCTTAACTAGACGCATCCGTCTTGCGGCGTCGCGGCGTCGACATGCGTTTTATTTGCAAGGACTTTTATGTCCAAACCTATTAGAGAACGGACAATTGATGGGAACAAACATCGTATAATGTGTGATACTAAGAATTAAGTTATCTTCGACCAAAAATAAGTCAAGTTCGTAATTGATTATTACTATTAAAACGATCGGTGCTGAGACTTCGAGTAAGAAGTTGATATGATCAATAAGTCTAATTTATCAGGATATGGCTGCCGTTCAAGAGTTTATCTTCCTCTTGACTCTAAGATTATTGACATTTGAAGGATCTGACCTGTTTTGACTGAACTTGAGTTCAGTGATGTTTGTTTTATTAATGATCTTTGTGTATATTTGTATCGTGGTTTGTGAAAAGCACGCGTGATGATTGGTCACCTATAAGTTTATGTTGATGTAATTAATGTAAACATTTTATTATTCATACGACCCTGAACAATGGGTTTCAACAAATCAAGCAAACATTGTGAATCAATCAAAGAAATATGACGTAAATGATTACGAAGAGCAAATATGTAAATATTGATAATATTGCCGAGTCAACTCATAGCCTGTCGTAGGAAAAGGTTCTCAGATATACATACATTTAACAAAAATTTAATTGAGATTTATTTTTCGTTGGCAGTTGTCATTTCACTCTCTCACAAACGTTGGTTAATTAATTTATACATCGTGATATTCTTTGCTTCATTAACTATAATTCCGATTAGTTTCAGTATTAACCAAACTTCTTAGACGCAGGTTGTAGACTTGGTTAATTCAGATCAATGGTTACCTCAACTTAATGCCCTCGAAACGCTTTGACACCACGACTTGATGGAGTGAAATGAATTTTTAAAATGTACATTAATGATTAAGCCTTATTTCCTTTAATGAGTTCTAGGATTACTGGTTTTATATATTTCGAATTTATTTTTAGTTCAGATTTATACGATTGAAAATAACACATTACTATATGTCAATAATTATAGTTTTTAATGTAGTTTAATATTATACGTAATTCACTGTCAAAAGACTCGTATTAAAAAATCCTGTTTTCTCTGTTTTGTTCATAGAAAGTTAGAGGGATGGTAATACATTTTATACAAGTGCTTAAACTTTGCCAATCCAGAGTAACAACCTTTATAAAAATATTAACTTTAAACAAAGCGTGATCCCATATTAATATTTATTATGCTATACGAAATATTTAAATTAATTCATTTTACTACTGTACTATCGTTGAAATTAAATTTCCATCCTTGGTAATGCCCTTTTCATGACCTTCATAAAATTTACTTAATCCATATAATAAAATTGAAAGGCTGCCGAATATAATGCTAATGGAATTGAAGTCCTTTTTAAGTTGTCCGGATAATGCCCGGTCACTCGGGTGAAATTTTAGACAGCGAAATAAGTAATATTATTAATTAAAGATTTGTCAAAATTTCTATTACATTTTTAAAATTAATTTTACAAAATAAGATGTTTTAATTTTATTAAAGTTTTTTGTTGAATATTTAAATTATTTACAATTAAAACAAAAATGAAAATAATTTTGAGTAAAATATGAAGCAGACGCCATTTTTTTTCGAAATTTCGTAATTATCAAGTGTTTTGAAGAAGATTTTAACACTATATGACCAAAGATAATGGATCATTATATTAAAACGTTAATATTTTATGTGTATTTAAAACTATTTAAATAGAAATTGTGTGTTAGTTAGCAACTTTTACAGTATATGGAAAAATGCCACAGAGAATTGGCAAATGTTTAACACGCACCTAAAAACACGCACTACATAATCACGGTCTATAAAATTCTCTCTGACTTATAACTATGAAACAGATCATCATTTAAGGAACACTTACGAATTCTTTGTGACATTTTATAGATTATCGATCGTATAAGAAAATACTTTAATTTCGACGTTAGAATTCGACTGGACTTTTTCACTAACGATGTAATAAAGGAAATAAATCGTTTCCTTAATACGAATTGTATTTTTAAAGCGAAACATGCGATGTGAACTTCCATCGAAACGATTTAATGACGATTTTATTTGCAATTATTAATTATGCATGAGTCGGTTCATGTTAATGACTTACGTTGCCTTGTTTTATCATACGCATTGTATATTACTATAGTATTACAAGATTCAAACTTTATGGCGGCTTAGTTGTTAGCAGGTTAGCTGTGAATGCATGTTTTGTGCGCAGATGTTCCTCGTTGCGACATCTCTTTACTTCTTTCCAAAGGTTTCGTGTTAAATGAAGCTAAATAAAGTTTCTAAATTTGTTACCTAAATGCTTTAAAATTTTTACTTATTGTTTATAAAAGGTAGAAAAATTGTATACGGTACGTAACTGCACAAATATATAATATATATAATAAAAATGTGTGTATAATTCTTAGTCAAAGCAAATATATGGAAATTTGGTAATTAATATTCATAATGCGTTGGCAAACATTGATATCGCCTTCAACAGTGATATTTGCTGGCGATACTATCGCTTTTAATATATTATCTGTGGCAATACATTAAGTAATTAATCACAATGGGCACGCGCGCTATAAATTATTGTGCTTTTTTATTTATAGTTATTTTATTTATTTCCTGAGCACCCAAAACAACATGCGTTGATGTATGATGGAAATAACGAGTGAAGTGTAATGTCTGCCTACCCTTCTGAATTACGAGCGTTAGTAGTATTTAAGAAGCCGATATTCGCTTTTTTTTAAACAGTAAATCCTACGATGAGCGTCCATTTCCATCATTTAAGATTTTACGGATCGTTACACTAATTGTCTTTGTAGTTAAGCAGTTATAAGTAACTGTTACTAATTTCAACGGTAAGTAACAGTAGTTTTTTTTTTCGTTGAATGATTGAGCGGTTAAGCTTATTTTAGAGGACAGTTACCCATCTGGTTATACGTGAGAGTCAGGGTGTATATAAGAGTAAATAAATAAAAACGTGAGTAAAGGTAAGCAACTTTGAGGGCAGCATTACATCGCCCCGCTCCGATGCCTCGTCCCGCTCACCGCAAATTTCGTGCCCGCAGACTAAATGTTTCGTTTGTAAACAGACTAGCTGTAGCCCTCGACTCCGAAATTAATTAAAAACTTAATAAGTAGCCTGTGTGCTCTTCCCGACTATGTTTTACGTCTGTGCCAAACATCAAGATCTATTGAGCCGTTCCGAAGATACCTTCTAACAAACATCCAACCATCCATTTATCTAAACTTTCGCATTTATAATATTAGTAAGATAGATTTAAATGATAAAATACGAGTAACAACAGGCATGTTTGACCTTTGGCAGATTAATATAATAATTCAACAATACAGTATTCAAAGTTCAAATTATACAAACGGAATATGCTTTGCACGTATTTAATTTTAATTCACGTCTAATACAAATAGACAATGAAATTAATGTTATGTAGTCGATTTACTGGCGACCCTGAATGAAACATTTAAATCATCGTTAATGCTAAACGCGCAATGTATTCTGATTCATTCGCATCTCACGTATCTAATTGTTAATTAAACATAATACGTGCACCGCTAAATATAACGTATGTTCTAAGACGATTCATTCTGCAATCTTAATTGTTGATAATAAAACATTGCAATGCTGTATTGAATTAAATATAAACTATTAAATTATATGATTAACAATAGTATTGTTATTATTATTTAAAATTATATGGCGCCTGACTTTATGTTTTATGCAAGTATTTGTTTATTAAAAACTAGCTTTTACCCGCGACTTCGTCCGCGCGGAATAAAAAAAATACACACAAGATAAAAAAGTTCATATGTCCGTCTCCTAGTTCTAAGCTACCTCCCCATCAATTTTCAGCTAAATCAGTTCGACCGATCTTGAGTTATAAATAGTGTAACTAACACGACTTTCTTTTATATATATAGATGACTGCAGTTAGATACTTTGGAGTAAATATTTAATTCAATTTAATACAGTTAATATCTACCCCTAGTACTAGTGGGCATATTTTGGGTATACCAGAAATGAGGGCAAAATTAATAATAATTGAGTTACTTCAAATATACTGTTAGACACTGTTTAGTTAAACACGTGTTTTAACTCTTTGACTGCCGCTGATTGATATAATTGACGTCAACATGGTTATATGTTTCGCCAAAAATATCACCACACTGCTTTCGATTTAAGTACTACATTATTTATTGTTCATAGTATTTCGTAAGACTATAATGTTTCAAAAGCAATGATTTGTCAAAAACCCGCGGCGGGTTCAAGAGTTGACGTGTGTTTAAGCTAAAAATGTATTTGAAACACTGTAAGTTTTTTTATGGTAAGGTATTTAGTTTGATAAAGGTTTTCTATTAGTACATGATCGTTAAAATTTATACGCATAACTTTGTAGCAACTTGTGACAATCAATTTCCGTACAATTATTAAGACTATTCAAATTTTTTAGACTGACAAATAAATGTAAATGAGCAGGTGTCAAACGAATCTGATCTTGATTTGCGTTTGTATAGACAAACAACTAGTTTTCACGATTATTTTTTTAAAATCTATTTTCATATTATGATTCTTCTGATCAGTGTTAGTGATACTTTCACATATTAATTGAATGACATTGACTTCATTAAATAGCTTGACCGTGCTTCAACAGTTGAAGTACTGACTGAATCTTCTACAAACATAGAAAACGAACTTGAAAAGTTAGTTAAAATTCCCTTGGATACTGGATTTTCAAAATCGATTAATCGAATGTGAATAATTGCAAAGAGTTCTCTGCTAATTGAAAATCAATCGATTGTCGGTCGTTTGTGCGACGAGGCGGACTGTCGCTACCAATTTCCAAGTCAATGTATTATGCCAGATAATTCGGATTAAATTTAACACTGTTTGCACCTTATCTTATATCGTGTTATTAAAGTTGAAAATTATAGTTCGAAAATAGAATAGAGGTCCTAGTATCATGATAAGATCGAATAAATAACCACATAATGGTTATATATTCGCCTAATACACACTGTATTATATACATACATCCACCATCATATGTTCACCATCAACATTCATCATTTCGTTGTATCTCATTGTGGCATCATAATTAAATCTGTACCCTGTAACATGAAGGCTTTGTTTTTCGCGGAAAAAGAGACATCACAATAATCATAATTCTCATTCAGAACAAAAGTATTCCAGAATTACAATACAGATTTTATCATTGCTTGTTTCCATGTAATTGTGTAAAAATATTTTGTAAAATAATATATGTGGTTCGTGACGAGAACGAAACGTATTTAATTTTTTTTACTCATACCCCATGCACGCGGCTATTTCTCATCCGAACACATTGTTGGCCCGGGCGGGTGGTTTTATCAATGCAGCACTTCTGGCGATTCCCAGCCATTTTATAACGACGACGTTCTATTTTTAAAATCAACGGTGTATGCATTGTTTTATGAGCATTATTAAGTGCCAGTATTTTTATCGCAAAAGGAGGTTTTAAGATGTTAATTGGCCACCAGTAACAATCTAAAAATTTACCATCAAAGGGACAAAAAGATTTGTCTATGTTTTTAGTTTATGATCTAGATTATAAATCTACGTAATCTTCTTTAGGTTTTAAAATAACTGATAGGAAAGCAGCTATTCTTATTTATAGTGCAAGAGCACGTTTTCGATTAATGTATCGATACAGGTAATAAATTATTTAAATCGATTCTACACTTCCCTAGAATATATTATCTAAACCTGCAAGTCTGCTGCTAATATTAGATAAAGTAAAATTTATTTTATAAATATTAGTCAGAGAGTGAAATAAAAACAAACACATTTAATTACTCAATGGATGAGTTATGTTAAATCTGGTATTAAACAAAGATGTTATTTCAATATGATCAATATTATACTACTAAGATACATAGTCTTACAAATAGTCAAATTATCTATAGACATTCATGTATAAATTTTGAAATATTGTAATATTTTTTATATATCACTAGGTTTTATTCTGAGCTATTTAGTCGAAATATATTGACAACGCATTTAAAAATAAAAGAGCAAAAGATAATTTGTATCAAATTTTGTATTTAGCGCGTTTTGTCACATCATTAATATTTTTTTATCGTCACATCGACATGGAAATTATTCACAGGTTGTCTCGGCTTAAAATCAATGGGCTCCGGCGCAGGTAATCCTGATTAATATTGCAGACTACCGCTTCCGATCCGTCCGAACGATGGAGATTGCTCGATAAACTGATTTCATAATCCCTTCCCCTGGCCGTGCGGGAAGGGTAGACACGTGTTATCCGATAGACATATGAGAGTTAATTAAATAAATCGCATTGCATTACAATGCTTTTTATTAGTCGAACTTTTTCTTTTTCTAATAAAAAATGGATCTCTTATCTCCTGAAAATAGTGTACCAGATACGTACCAGATACCAGATACGTATAATATTTCGAAGAATGTATATTAATCTCTGTGTACAAACAACTTTAGTTGTTATAAAAAGCGTATTAAAATGGAATTATTTCCCCGGGTGAGATCATGGTATGTGAATCGTAGAAAAATATTTAATCTGAAACTGTTCTGAACTGTTAAAGGCTCAACATGTTACTGTGCGTTTTCAATGCCGAAAAACCTGAACAAAATATTATACCTCTTTTTCTTCTCTTGAGAGTTATGACAGTGTTGACAATTTGTTTCTCATACATGTTTCCCGGCGGTCGAAATGCACAGTAATAGAATACCTTATGCCGTAATTTCGTAATGCGTGATAATGTCAGTTGTGGGAAGGTGTGGGCGTTTCCGGCTGTTAGTTGGTGGGATTAGTGTCGCAACACCTTTACGTTGTTTTTGGTTCTTTATATATTTCATGCATATTAACGTGTATATGTGAGATGATTTTTTTTTAAATAAGCAGGCAATAATTTTGAGTACGTGATTTCAATAGTTGTACTGCATTTTTTTCGCCTCTATCCAATTATATATAGCCAGCTTCCCACGATCGGTTTACTAAGATACTATGTTCTATGGTTTAATGACTTTCTAATATCACTAGGATTTTTATGATAATGGTTATCTAACGATTCTATAAAAATTTAAATTTTAAAATGCGCCATAAAAATAAATTGAAAATAATGTACGCGTTTACGGAGTTTATCATTTGTGGCGTCTTAATCAGTTGGTTTGTGTGTACGAGATTTTGTTTTGTTATATAACGTGTAGAATTGAATTTGTAAAGCATAACATTTGGTGCAAGTAATGAAACAAGTTGTATACGTGAAATTAAGTTTTTTTACGTGCCATATCTTATGCGTAGAGTTAGAATTTCTTACTGCTGACTAAGAAAAAATCTTCGTAATTTTCCTTTAGTTACAGCATGTCCTGAAAGTTGAATAGAATTTCACAGGGTGTCGCGTCGTAAAATCAATTGGGCCCGGACCGGTTCACAGTCATTAATATTTCAGGCGGCCTTTTCCGATCGATTCGACCATCGAGATTGCTAAGCGATAAACTGATTATAAACCCCTTCGTCGGCTTCATTTCAACGCGAGACCTGAATACTTTACAAATTTCTATCCTTCATTTCTATCCTCTAATACCAGTCTTTTCTCTACTTTATAAATCGATTCAAGATTCTAAAGAATCGTATGAAGAGTCGCAACGAAAATTCGTGACAAAAAAATTTTGACAGCGTTAGAAGAGCAGCCCTTAGGATGCTTAAACACTAGACCTTGTCTAATCTTCGTTACTTCTACTATGATTGGAAATAATTTGTTTAAAATTTTAATTTATAATATATTAGAAGCAGGCATTGAATCAGATAAGTTTGTTAATAGTTAACGAAGTTTGTCTTAGTGTAGTGAGTAAAGCGCAAATGTAGCAAATAGCTTACTCAGGCGCTTGTATAATCTAACTCCAAGTAATTACGAAGCTGAGGATGAGAAAACCAAATATTTGGTAATCAGGTCGCAGTACTAGTTAGCGCGGGAGCTGATCATTGCTACCTTAGTTATGGAACTAAAAGGAAATTGGAGTGAGAGACATAAGATAATTTTACTTTAACTCAAAATTCATGTCTAGCTAGATATTTAGATACGTATTGTAATGACACTACCAACTTTGTACCACACCACCCTTACAATAGCGGCTTAGGATAGGAGCTGACAAATAAGGGAATACTAGAAAGGCACTTTTGATGTTAATAGCTGAAGGACTTTAGGCGACCAGTTACTTGTCTCTTGAAAAAGCACCTTATTCCGTGCCGTGTCTGAAGCCCCATGCCATATTAAATAAAGCATAATTACAACGGTGACGAGCGCAATCCGTGCTCGTTCTTGTGCACAGATTTAAATTGATTACAACGACGCATTAACTCCGCGGAACTCCATCTCGCGAACTAGGTTAATTACTATTGCAATAATTTCGATCCTTTAATGTATTTTAAAACAGTGATATGTTTGAATATTAAAAAAATATATTATTTAATTTGTACTTTATGTAACTGATTATGTTTACAACATTAATTGATTGAACTGCCGTCTACTTCGAACTGAAATAATTTGATTCGAGGTTAAGTAAATAGTGTCCGATTGTTTTAAGAAAAAAATTTTAAATGTGATAAATTTGTCAATATGTAATGTATCAACAAAACGGAAAACTAAATCTGTAACAACTTGTCTTTAAACAGTTTGATAGTTCACGCTAGAAGCAAAATAACTCTGTTATGTTCCTATTATTATGTGGGCCAAACAGTCCTAGCTGCGAGTAATAGTGTCATCATCTGATAAAATCGTGAGCTGTGCAGTGGAATAGATGTTTCGTTGGTGCAGTGACATAGCACGGTAATTTGTCAACGTCCCTCCCGCCACCTCGCTATAATGGAAATTTAGTGTCAACCCCTCGCCTGCCACCTTAATTACTGTCGATTGTTTTAACCTAACCCTATTTATACTGATGGATTGGATGTAACGTGATTGAAAACAAGTGTTAACAGATTCAGAAAATAATTTGAGGAGTACCTACACAACTTATGATATAACATATGAGGCGGATATAAAACTAGTGCCTTAATTCTACTTTTATGTGAAAAGACATGTTTTCTATTGTACTTAATTAGAAAATTTCTTTGTCAAATATATTACGTACACATAGTATATGTTATACCTTATGTCGATGCCAATCCTATGCTTCCTTAGCATAGTTAAATCATAGTAATGATCCTTATGTATTCCATTGGAACAGCAACTAATGTAAAGGTCACCTATTATTCAGTACTAAAACCATAAAATAGAAACATTATATTTAAGTGTTTTAGAACTAATTTTCTTATTTACTCAAAACAGACACATAAGATATAAAAAAGTAATAATATTGGAAGAGCACGCAAGAAAATTTGCTTACGTTATAATGTCGGAAATGTTTATAATAGTTAATGGAAAGTAGACATCTTGTTTACCATTTGTCTGGAATTAAGAACACATAGTAAAAAGAGTATAAAATTCACAACATAGATAATTTACTTAAAATTTACAGACAGTATGTTTTTTAATAGGTTCGCCACATTTTTTTATTCCTAAATGTTATTCTAATCTGTAATCTCTATGTGTTTATAGACATTTTTAATTACGTATCATAGGAATTATTTTTTTCAACGACTAATGTCGGACAAGGAACTTGTTATAAACTAACGGCTTTGTTCTTGATTCATTGATCAGATCAATAAGCGTATCTAATTGTACGTATGTCCGTAATTAGATACGATAAGTTACTATTTGACACGATCTTATGCCTTATTCGCTTCTTCCCTATTAGGATTATGGTATGTAGTTATTTCACACTTTGTTTTGATATTGCCAATCTTACTAAGCTACTTATTAAGTTTTTTTAATGCCGCGCGGACAGAGACAGCTAGTATGTCATAAATGTATAGGTAATAATTTCTAAAATAGCCACATTTATAATGTAAATATTAGTCTTTGTTTTTGATACTTTTCCTAAACCATAAACATTTAAAAAAAATGAATCAACTCTTTATCTTTTATACAGAACTAGTAGTTGCCCGCGACTTCGTCCCACGGAATTGAAAAATAACCTAGTAATGAATACAGTCTACTAGCTGTCGCACGCGAATCCGTCCACGCGGAATTAAAAAAAAAATTGTAGCCTTTGTGTTCTTCCAGACTATAATCTATAACTGTGCCATATTTTTTCGAGGTCCGTTAAGGCCTTCTGGAGATACCTTCAAACAAACATTTATCTATCCATCTAAACATTTATAATATTGATAAGACATCCCCGGGGCTGGTGAAGCTTCCCAACAGTGAAAGAATTTCTCAAATGCATAATTGCAATTGCTAAATTACCTCATCTTTTATATCTTATAATAGTTCACGAAGTTTATCAAGTATTGTAGGCGGTTAGCTTTGTAACGCAATTATTATTGTAGTTAATTATTAACAAGAAAATAACTTTCCTAACAACTTCTAGTCAATTTATTCGAGTTGTTATAGTTCTGTTATCAAGTCATGAAACAAAATATATCTCTAGTTGTTATCACGTTTATGGTTTAACGAAGTTCTAATTTACTATATCAATTTATTTTCTTCTATGTGATTTCGTGTTTGAAAAGTGGCACAGTTGTCCACACAGAAGACAGGCATGAAGTGGAAGCAATTCCGCGTTTCGTCTGATGAGTATGGTGCCGGAAGCCTATTTTAGTTCTCTTTCCCTTCCCACTGTTTTCTTACTAGAAAAGCATGGGAAGGAGAAGTGGATTTGTCAGAAGCGGGGGCATATAGGAAGGAGAAATATCATCTTTTTATGCGTGCCCTTTTCCGTGGATACCGTTACATTTAGGTATGCAAAGTATTACATTTGGGGATGTTTATAGGCAGCGTTGAAGACCTGTTTCGCTTGGCGTAAGATATGAAGAAATTTGCCAAGCTGACGGCCAACCTCCAATAGTGGAGAGGCACAAGTAGAAGAAGAAGAATAGGCAACGGTCGCCTTGCTATTTCGCCAATCTTCTCATATAAAAAAGTAGTAGTAAACCATCAGAGGCTCGTTTTGAAAGCTATTTTGTTTGACTACTCTTTGGCAAATTATTGGTATAATATATGTGCACATTTTCCTTCATAAGCTGTGATCAACAGAAAATTATGTGAGCACTATCGTATATCCGTGAGAAAATGGTTCACAAAAAATAATTTGAATTTGAGATAGTCAGATCTTTTATAGCTTCGTTTCGTTTTAGTTGTTTTTATGACCCATTATTATTTTATTGGTTCAGCTGTCCTCAGCCGTATTTTATGTGATTTCATACAGATTTTAAGTACATGTATTATATGAGTTGTTTGTTTTAAGTTAATGTATGCAAAAGTTTGGTGGTTAATAAATAGATCTAGTTAAAAATTATGTTAGCCCTTGTTCGCACGGGTGCTTTAATCGCGCGCAAAAAAGCGTTCAAATAGAACAAACGCATTTCTGTTGTATTTGTTCATACGGCTGCGTTTTTAAACGATTTTTTTATCATGCAATTATGACATTTTTAGCACTGGACGATCGGAACAAGGGTGATTTTAAAGCATTCGTTGCTCGAGAGCCGCCCACGCAGAATTTTAACGCGGCGTTAAAAAAACGCCCTTGTGAATGAGGGCTAAGTCTATGAGAAGTGGTGGACTTAGTATAGTTTGACTCACAATATTAACTAATTTGAAACCCCTTACCTGATTTCAAAGAAACCTTTTGCTAGCTATTTTTTTTTTGTTTCAGGTAAGTTCACTTTTGGTTTTGGATCAATTGTTGTGTGACCAACCAAATATTGTAAGTAGGTATATTATGAAATTTAAGGTTTTACTTACTAATGCATTTATTTTATTATTTTTATTGTTACCAAATATTTAAAATTACAAAGGTTGTGAACTTTGTTGACGGTAAATATACGCAGGTGTAGTACACAACGTTACCCATCATGCTTTAGAAGTGCGCTATAGTGTCAATTAGTCACTGTTAAAACGTATAAACGAACCCTTTCTAGAATAGTCACTGATTCAAAGTCCCTTAGTGGTAACTAAGAGCAATCCTAAGTGTAGAATTAAACTACGATTTTTAATAATTAAGATATACCTTAATAATAATAATAAAATATATTAAGGGATTCACATTTATGCGTATTATTGTGAAATTTTGCGTCATTTTCCACTAACTTATCAAAGGGATAAAACCCAGAGGTTAAAAATCATCAGTGGAATTACATTTATATATTTGTTCTAGTGATACAGAGTTTAACAAAGATAACCTTATTATGTTGGAAATACACATACACAGGAAATATTATTAGTAATAAGTGAAAAACATATACACTAAATACGCACAATGTTTAAGAATACAATAGTGAACATTAAAATAATTTAATCAGACGTAAGTTTTATACGAAACCTCAATCTAATATATAAAATTCTCGTGTCACAGTTTTCGTCACCGTACTCCTCCGAAACGGCTCGACCGATTCTCATGAAATTTTGTGAGCATATTGAGTAGGTCTGAGAATCGGCCAACATCTATTTTTCACCCCCCCCCCCCCATTTTTTAATTGCACGCGGACGGAGTCGCGGGCGACAGCTAGTAGATTATAAAACACTGCGCATTGCACATATATTTGAATATAAAGTATCCTAGAATATTTCTATTTAATTTTAACACTATTAGTCCCGCTGTATTTCTATATTTTTAGGTCAATTTGAACTAGATTCTACTACACATATTTTGTAGTCCTAACTCTTGAACTATATCTACTTTTTCTTCCTTATTTTCAACTTTGGATATGTGATTACACATATAAAAGAATTCAACACACTAATTTGCTTAGCTGGTGCAATGTGGAATTGTCCCGTAAAAGTATACTCACTCTATTCGTTTTGTAATCGAAGTTGGGTGGGCGCGGGCTTTATCACGCTTACACTCGACGTAGAGTGTTTCCATTCGGTTTTTTAACACTGGGTATTTAACATGTTCATGCGGCTTACGTGTTTTATAACCGGTAGAAATGCGTGGTTATTTACCATTCAATAGGATTACTATGAATGATCTTTTGATTATTCCTTCGATATGAGTTTTATACATTTGAATGTTTCACGTAAAATCGTGATTTAAAATATGAACTAGTTTAAGGTTTATTTAAATTTAGTTACGGCTAGTTAAACGTAGACGTAACGTGGTAGACGCTAGCAAGAACACCATTAGTTCCTCGAATGGGCCGGCTGGCTCGGTGCAATAACACGAACACACAAAAGACAGGCGTGCAGTGGGAGTAATTCCGCGTTATGTCCGATGAATGTGCGTGCCGGAGATGTAATTTTAGTCGTCTTTTCATTCACACCCTTTTCTTACCTTCAGGTGACCGTTTGCTCGTTTGTCATATTATAATATTAAAAAAATGTATTAATGATCCAACATTAAAAACATTAATTGGTCCTGGTTTCTTTTTAACACGTTTACATGAATTTATATTTTAGCTAGTGATCTTAATTAGAAAACAAACTTTTTCGTGTTGACCGAAGACCCCTTACCTCACTGTCAACCTCCCTCTAACCCGAGGGTGGCAAGTTTCACCTTTTATCGGCAATATTCTGAAGGCAACTTAAATTGGAAAACTGGATTTTAGGGCAGCGTCATGTTTCAAAGAGGAAACTTTAGGAACTTTGTTTCGATTATGTTTTGCCTGAGGTTGGTGTTCCCTTTGAGCAATTCGATACATGAAGCATTATTAGCAATATAAGTCTATTTACAAACTGTTGTTTAAATAAATATCGTTTTAACATAGTATTTTGTACGAGTTTCCGGATTCCGTGAGGAGTAATACTGTAAATTAGTAACTATAAACCGTTTAACAATCGCTTTCACGTTACATATTTACTTTCCGACAATAATGATTCGTTTTTTTTCCTCTTTTGTTAGCAACAACACCTTTTATTGGCTAGTCGTGATAGCATTGCGTATGTCATTACTAGGTGGCGTTTTTCTCTATATTGTGATGTCGCTTGCGTTTCTCACGCAACAGTTTTTTTCCTCATATTCTAACGTCGAACGTAACAATGTGTATTGAGCGATTATTAAACTGAAATCGAAGTTGTTTATGTCTGCACGGACATTTTCACTGAATATGCTATTAAAAAAACTACGAATTTTGTTAACCAAAGACCCTAGTAAAATGATCTTAAGTATAACTTTTGAAAACTTATTTCTATATAAGATGGTAAAACAGCAAGAAGCCACCTGAACTCGCCATAATGACGGAGCGACCGGTGCCCATAGATATGCGTAATTGCATGGCCTACATTTAATCGACGGAGCTGGGGACGCACAAAAAGTAAAATTTTCCCCTTCCTATGCGACCCCTCCTACATTAAATCCCCTTTCGTATAAGGAAAGGATGGGAAGGCAAAGAGTACTAAAATTAAGCTTCTGGAACGCACAATCAACAGACGAAACGCGGAAATACTTCCACTTCACGCCTGTCTTTTGTGTGTCTTAATGACTTAGGAATGAATCAGTAATTTCCTAGACATGACTACGACTTCTTAAACTGTTAGAAGATAACGGATAACCTTTATTTACATTGCAAATAACATTAAGATAACCAGCTTCAATTAAATTCAAATATTTAAATTATGACAACTTCTTAGAATTTTGTTAATGATTTTAATCCTAAGATTTGTTTATACAGATTGAATTACTAAATAAAACATGAAATGTTTTATTTCGAGGAATTTCATTGACACATATGGTCTTAGTTAGCTTTTGTAGAATTGTTTTCGTGTAAAACAGTTGATAAAACACGTAGTTATAATACAAATGTAATCTTGAAAATACTAGATTTGCAACTGTAATACTTAGGCCGATGGTACACAACGCAACGTAAATCGTCAAAACTAATATAGTATTGTTGTGACACGAAAATCGCGCTGCGAGTGCTCCATACACTCAACATTATAAAACACGTAGTTATAATACAAATATAATCTTGATAATACTAGATTTGCAACTGAAATACTTAGGCCCTTAGTACACAACGCAACGAAAATCATCAAAACTAATATAGTATTGACTGAGCATTTTTCTAAATATTTATTTATAGTTTTTCTTTTATGTTGTTTACTGTACTCATTTTTTAGGGTTCATTGAAAATCGGCGCTGCGGTACCCGCCGCAGCACATGTCGAATGAACACCTTTTCTTTTGAATAAATGTATTTCTTTCTTTCTTTCTTTTGTCGCGACACGAAAATCGCACTGTATGTGCTCCATACACGCAACACTGAATCGGTGACTCGAGTCGTCTATTCGGTCAGTACAGGTATACTGATAACATGTCAACTGTATTGATGTGCTTTGCCATCTTGAAAATTGCAGCAACTTTTCTCATCGCGATCTTGACAAACAGGTTGCGAGCGACTGTTTTTGGAAAAGACATATTAGGTATAGAAATGTTGGTGACGCGCGCTGTGTACGAAGCTCTATGACATTTTACTGCGTAATTTCGCCGGGTTTCGAAGATTTACATTGCTTTGTGTACGAAGGGCCTTAAAGAGACTGCTGTATGAACTATTAAGATGTATGAAATACCCTAGCACCTTTTTTTTTGTTTCTTTTTGTAAAGGATATTGACAATATAAAAACGACATTACAAAATGTATTTATGTTTTTGACTTTGTAGTAAAGATGATAATCAAAGTTTAATTTAATGCAAAAGATTAAAGACGCTCTTCTTTGAATGGCAAAGGCGATAATGGTTTAAACTCCGCCCCCATTACAAATAGTCTTCAGTGGCGTAATTTAGAACAAAAATCACTTTCATTCGCCGTTGTTGGAATTAAATTACTGCTGTAACTCGATTCTAACAGGTCTATTGCAGCTTCAATCATTTTTTCGAGCTTTGAGATGTTAATCTTTTGATTAACAATACCTTTTTGTATAATTTCCAGTCACTTTCAAAGAAGACAGGGAAATAAGTATTGCAATTGTATGCTTTAAATAGCTTTTAATGTAGGTACCTACTTTTGTTATTATTGAAAGTGAGTTCGATTCTAGTTTGAATGCTTCGAGTTGTAGATTTGAATGCTTCGAGTTGTAGACTGGCTATGAGAACCAAAAAGGAAAGGGTAAACGATATCCCGAGATAATGGGATTGCATTAGTCACTTCGGCTTTGTTACGGTGCGGACGTAATAGCTGTAATATCGAGCCTATACTAACGGCCTGCTTTAGACAACTTTTCCACTAAGCGACTAGCGGCGAGATTCTAACAGCGCAGGATTATGAGAGTCGTAGAAGCGCCAGGAGAAAAGTATACATTGCTCATAGTAATAGCAGCCATGCATCAAGTCACGCTAGTGGAAATGCGATGTTTTATTTATATTTTTGACTATGTGCACAATATCGAATAGTATGTTATATATTATAATACTAAAGTATAGTCCTTCCATGTGTAAATAAAACAAACTGGAACAGTTTATATACATGCACTCTATGCATGTTTTATTTTACAAATAAGCATTTTTCAAATACCCCCATGACGCTGTTTTTGTTTACCAACCTACTTTTTTATGCTTTGTTAAAATTTCTATTCTTTGTTTTGTACATTAATATCGGTGTATTTTGATATACCTTTTAAATTTATTCATTTCAAACATTTCATCAGATTTTTGTTATAAATCTATTACAATTGTCATAGAAAATAATGTGCATCAGCGTTTTTTTTAAAACCTTTGTAGTCTGACACAGATAATATTAAAGTGAAACTTTTTTTGTTATTATACTATAAATTTTTACGTTTATGCTTCGTCTAAAAATTTCTATTTCTAAATATAATATGTTTCATAATTTACCTAACGGTATTTTGATATTAGCACGAATGACGTCAAAACTACCTGGACTAACATAAATATTATATTATGGTGTGGCATGTCTTATCTACATCAGTATAAATACTTACAAAAAAAAAACAACAGAACCAGAATGTTTTTCATAAATTTCTTCGACAGTAATCCCTTGATGTTCGACTCTATCAGTCGTTGGCAGCGCTGCCATTGTGCAGTGTTGCAACTATTCGGAGTACTGTCTCCCGCGGGACAAAGGCCTTTTGCATTGCCAAAGCCCACCGGGCCCGCACTGCCCCGCTTTCGATTGTTCCCGTCCATCATTAACAGGCTATTTCGCGATGTACCAACAAAGATAGCAATTGGTTTCTTTCGTGTTGCCTTTTAATTTATTAGTATTTTAATTGCACTGTCTCTTTAATGTTTAAAAACTGCCAGTAATTAAAGCCGGAACGGTTTTAGTAAAAAAAAATGTTCATTGCATTTAAGTGTTGTTCTGTTCCTACTTGACATGTCTTATTAAGGTTATGCAGATGCTAGAATTCAATTAGACAATCTCATTCATTCCTCGATGAAAAGACGAAAGTCACCGGAACGGACGGTTTTAAAAAACGATGCATTAATTAGAAGTCCCAACAAAACCTCGTTTCATTCAACAGATTTATGTTCTAAATTGTTCGAATGTTTGTTAAATTTTGTGCGAATTTGTGGTAAAATTAGTATGGCGGGTGTAAATGATGTTATTTAACACGTTTAATGAGAATATGGTGCTAACCTGCATTTGCAGAATTTCATTCGTATAATTTTATAAATGTTTACCATCATATTAACGTCGATTTCACTTAGTTATGTTGTGCATATTTCACATTGATATGAAGTTGGTAGATAAAGGTCAAAGACCCTAAACGCTTACCGAAACCGCAACGCAACAGATTCTGCAGCCACCTAAAAAGCTGCGGTAAAAGTGTGTATAGAAAGCTTTGTACAAACTTTACGTATTCGTCACACGTGGTCATTCGCAAATGCAACCTCAACAAGTAGATATCTGCTTTGTGTGTATAAGCTTTTAGAAACAAAGTAAGTTCATTTATTACAGTGGAGTGCTCATGAATTAAATGTTTTAAAATTTTTATTGGAGGATCAATCTTAAGTAATTACGTTCGATAATTTGCCAATCATTCTATTAAAGAAGATTCGTTTACCGTCTAATTGCCTTTCCTTGTCGCTTAGATGAATAGAGCGAAATGATTTCTTTTGACTGATTTCTAACAGAGTAAGTAGAATTTCTTAGAGGCCGAGAAAATTAATCTTTGATTAATCTCATAACAAAAATTAAATCTGATAATTTTAAGTTTTAATTTTGTTAAAATTTTAGCCATTCATTAGATCGAATGAATGAAGATTTAAATTTAAAAATATTTTTAAGCATCGCGGCAATCATCACGTACTTCTTAGTGATAAACAAATCAAAGGAAACCTCTCGGTCCACGGCCGAGTGTGACTTTGACCTAATTGTTGATGGCACACTGATTATTATTGCTACAGACGAAAGTAGGTACCTATTTCATTGCTCTATATTCGCAACACATTTAAATAAGTATTAAATATATCTTCCAGCTTATTTATAATAAAGATCGTTCGTTTTTCAATGTAGGAAGAACACACCCAGATAATATTATTAACTAGCTTTTAGCCACGACTCCGTCCGCGTGAAATAAAAATAGAAAACGGGGTAAAAATTATCCTATGTCCGTTTCCTGGTTCTAAGCTACCTCTCCATAAATTTTCAGCTAAATCGATTCAGCCGTACTTGAGTTATAAATAGTGTAACTAACACGACTTTCTTTTATATATATAGATAGATTTGACAAATTTCCCAAAGTTTTGATTCGTATGTTCGTATTTGTTTTGATGATATGATTGATTGATGCGTAAAAATAAAGACGAATAAAATACGCAGCAAGCGAATCTTTTTTTTAATTTTAATAAAGAAGATGGAATAATGTACGGGATGGCTGTAAAACTAACGCAGCATTTTGTCAGATGGACGAGTCTAAATTAAACAAGTACGATCAAATCAATCACTCCAGCGCGACCGTTTGTTTGGACAAACGCGCGCTAAATGAAACTATATGGGTTTCTCGCTGTTGTATAATTCATGTAACAATGGAGACCTGATTTTGTTCACGTTCACTGTTTTGTTGGATGACGATGATTTTTAAATCGATTTTACTTTTACAAAATTACACTTTTAAATCCCGCACTTAGTCGTTTGTTTAAATAGGCGAGATATTCGATTTAAAATAACTATGCTGTTGTAGAGTTTGTTTTTGTCCATATTTATGAATCCTTTTTCTAAGGAATAAGACGCCTCTATCCCACAAAATGAATACATCTTCATTTCTTGTTGCGAAGATCTTCTTGTCGCCCCTGACTTAGATTGAATGTCCCATTAGAATAATTGGGAGTCGGGGTTCTTCTTTCAATGTACGAAACAGTATAGCCGAGTTTATATTTTATCGTGACATAGAGGGGAGTAAGTTTCAACTATGTATTAAAAAAACATGTTTTGAGAAGGAAACATTACGTTGAATTAAAGTATGCTAAGCCTTGATTCAAGGTTACTCAAAATTAAACTGCTTGTAAAGATAAATATAAATAAAATAAATATAAATAATAAATATATTATAATAATAAATATACTATTTTATATAGTAAAACAAAAAATGTACGAGATATAGTTCGGCGACTAATTCTTTTACTCACTCCCGTAAAGATGGAAACTTTAATAGACTTCGACTATTTGTGTCAAAGATTATAATTCTAAAAATATAAACCGCCATACTCAAATAATCGCTATAATTGCAAAATAATCGCTAAGGGCGACTTTTAAAGAAGACTAAACATAAGTATGAACAAAGTAACTGCCTAAAAAACATTTAACGAATCCACGTGCGGCAGTAAGTCAGTTCAAGTACCGTTATGCGAATATTAAGCGATTTTAAGGTATAAATGAAATTGTTTTAATTATTATAATAAGATGGTAAAACCGCAAGCAATGTCAGCGGTGCTTTGTATATTCTACATTGAAGATATTGCATTCCGGAGACGTCTGCGGCTACGAATTGAATGATCTGACTGAACTGCCATTCGTAGCATTCCATAGAGCTTTCTCTAACAATTAATTGTTATTTAAAATGGGTCTCTATGGTAAATACAAATTATTTATCTATTACATCGAAGGAAAGTGAAACATGAAACGACGTTGTAGCAATTAGTTTCTTAAAGCTTGCTAAGGTATTTGCATTGTCAGTAATAATTTTCATATTAGAGCCTAGCGGTCGCCGGCAACTTTGTCAATAGAAAATTTTAAAAAAGTACCCTATGATAAGCCCCGTTAAATCAGTCCAGCCATTCTGGAAATTACCCTGAACAAACGTAGCCATGCGGACAGACAGACAGATAGATATATTTTTTTAATCAGTTTGTCTTTGTCAATATAAATAAATTTGTAATTTTTTTTTCTGATGTTATATACAGATACTCTAATTTTATTAACATGAATATAGATGTGTAGATTGAACGAACCTGACATTGTGGTTATTAGGCTGAATAAACACCATTACAAAGAAAGGAGGTATCGAGCGTGCGGTCGATATTTAAACGTCACATCTAAGAACTGCTTCGCTTTGTACATGTATTTTACGTAAAATTGTTTTTTTTTTGTTTTTTAGTACTATTATTAAGTTGGATGTAACATTAATTTTAAACAATGTTTGCAATCTCTTTAGGCACCTCTTCGCCGCGGATCTGCTCTAGTTAACTTTAGCGCCGGTAAAAAAACAAAAACTACCCGCCGCAGCCAACACAATACTTCTTTCAACAAACTTTTCTCGAGTTTTGTCCGAAAATAGATGCAGTTTTTTTTTTTACGTTCATTTTTATAATTAAGTTTGTTTTAATGAATACTTTACGGATTTTCGTTTTAATTAATTTTGGATGTTGAAGTTAAACGAGTTTGTTGTTGTTAACTCCTTTTATTTATGAAGAATACAAGTACAAAAAAGTTAGATAGTGAGGAGTGGAGATAGTGGGATCCATATTGATTGATCCAAAATGAATAAAGCCTTATCATGGTATAAAAAAACCTCTTTGACTATGAAAAATCTAATTACGGTCTTAAAAAAGAAACAACTGTAAACTTTTGGATATACTCAGAATTTCGTCAAATCGAAAAGCAAATATTTTTAAGAAAATTCTAAGAATCTTATCTCCATGTTTATGTGTCAAACTATGTTTTATTTAGTTAGTAACTCTAGTTGTACTCGTGTACAAGAGTTTTATTTATAATTTAAATAATTAACGAACGAAAATGTCCTTGAAAGCGAATGAGAAAGCGCTGAATGACCTTTGCTCGGAGGAGGCGAAAGCGGGGTCGGAGGCCGTCGACGTGGAAATGCAATTAAAACAATGAATTGCTTTCAATCGATTGATCTGTAGAATTATTTAATATCGAGGAGACGAGCATCGATCTCCGTTTGTTCGAGTGTAATTTTACTTTTAATTAAATATTCAGCGGCCTGTTGGCGGGTTTAATTAATGTTGTGCAGTTTACATTATTTATAACTAGCTGTCGTTCGCGACTCCGTCCGCGCGGAATAAAAAAAAACAAACTTAATGATTAGCCTATATGTTCTTCCAGACTATGATCTACATCTGTACGGACCGACTACGACTATGGTCGGACGGTAGGAGTACCGTCCGACCGTCAGTGACAGCGGTTTACCGGAAAATATTTTGCGTAAAAAAAATAGTAAACAAGTGTTTTTCATTGTAAATTATACCGAGAAGTGAAGTTTAGTGTGATATCGATAATTGTTATTGTTATCCAAAAACTATACGCTCGATTTAACCACTTAAGTGCTTGTTATACGTGTTACGTGCGGGAACATTTCTTAGTCTACCGTACCTCTCCGATATAATTTTAATTTCTGATTAAGTGCAATTAAACCGTAGTGGCTACGTAATATTTTTGTAAAATAGTTATTAGTGGTCAAAGAATAAAAGTGTCCGCCTAAATTTCTAAAGAAATAAAACATTTTATTATTATATACAAAATATAAAGTAGCGCCATCTCTTGTCTGCAATGCCGAAGTGTCGTGCGTGTGGTAAATATACGGCTAACGCTGATTGTATACGATGTGCCAAGTGTACAAATGTGTATCACCGCGGCTGCAGCGGCGTACCCGCCGGGTCTACTACCCTAGGGTTCGCTTGCCCGAGCTGTAAGGCTAAACCCACGGATGATATCTCGGCGGAAAGCTCCAGCCCCGGTGAAGAGGTAATAGTCCCCGGAAAGGGCAAGGCTGATCATACCCGTATGCTTTTCGAACTCATCCAAGAGGTGAAGGGTCTTAGAACCGACCTGAAAGATACAAGAAATGAGATAAAACAGTTCAAGGAGGATCTACAAGCGTGCTGCAGTCGAATAAGTTCAATCGAGGAAAAGGTTCACGAGGTTGAAAAAAAACTCGAGACAAAAACATTCGCCAATGATCACCTCGAGAGTACGGTAGCCGACCTGAGGTTGCAATTGAATGAACGTGACCAAGAGTTGCTGTTAAACGATATCGAAATAGCTGGACTGCCAGAGGAGAGGAGCGAGAACGCCCTTCATCTCGCCAGCGTTGTCGCTGTAAAGCTTGGGCTAACACTGGAGGAGCGCGACATCGTGCACGCGGAACGGCGGGGAGCCGTGCGGCGCAACCGTGGCGAGGGCGAGGGCGCGTCGCAGCAGCCGCGACCGCTGGTCGTACGGCTGGCACGCCGCGCGCAGCGCGACGCCATGCTGCGCGCCGCACGTGTCCGCCGCGGCCTCTCCACTGCTGACATGAACCTCGCTGGAACGGTCAGGAAAGTTTACGTCAACGAACACCTCACGCGCAACAACCGGCAACTGTTCGGTAAGACCCGCGAGGCTGCTTCCCGTGCACAATGGAGGTACGTGTGGACAAAAGGTGGACAGGTATTTACAAGGAAGGATGATGGTAAGGTCGTAGAACGCATTCGCACCGAAGGAGATATAAACAAAATTTTTGGTCAATAATTAGTTTGGCTATAAGCAACGCTATAATAAATTATAATATCACAACACGTATCTCTTATAAATTATCAGGCATTTATTACATTTATTTTATACATTTATTCAAAACTAGTAGTTATTACTCATTATTCAGATACGTAGATTATATTAGGCTTACAATAAATTTATTTTTTCTTATATACTATTTCAATTTTCTTTTTAATTATCATTTTTTTAAACTGATTAGTCTGCGTGCCGCCGATTTAATCATAATTAATTTTTGCCTATTCCTTGCTAAATTTTTCACCAAGTATACATTGGTCTTTCATTTTACTAATAAGTTATATTTTATTTTATTTTTGTTTCACAACTCTTTACTACGGTGCAATATTATAATAGTAATGTTAAACAACGTAAGCGCCGACGATCCATATGTAATTATTCATGCATCTATACGTTTTAATTTGCAAAGGCCATATATTGATTGTTATTGTTGCATTGTGGAGAAATGTTATACTAACCACCACAAAGTTAACCTAACTAATCTATGTGAAGACGATTTATTCAAAATCAAATTTCTTTCATATAATGTGTATATTGCTAATGTTGTCTTTATTTTGGTCTCGCTGTTATGTTATAGTTTGTGTTATTGTGGCAATGCAGTCCGGTGGGGTCTTTGTTGTGTTTTCATTGTTCATTTGAAGTACTATCTATATAAGTACTTAAATAAATATGTAAGTGAGCGAACAACTTTATTATTTTATGATACTAGTCTAATTGGAATTATGAACGATATTTTTTTTAAATTATTTTTAGGTATAGTTTTATTGTTTTTCTCGTTTATCTTTTACCATTTTACATTAAATTTGAGCAAATGTATTAGCCGGCCTTAAGTCATCTTTAAAGCTCGGTTTTCTCAACGTCGGCTCGCTGAACACCTACTGTGAAGATTTTGTTGCGGTCGTGGAGCGCCATGCTATAGATGTTATGGCAGTGGGCGAGACGTGGCTACGTGCGGGCGAGGAGGGCAGCGCCCCGCGCCCCGCCGGCTACCGGTTGCTGCACGCGTCGCGCCCGCGCGCTGTGCGCGGAGGCCGGGGTGGGGGGGTTGGTTTTTACATAAAGCGCGGTATCAACGCTCACGTCTTTGCTCACCCCGTCGAACCATCGCTCATTTTCGTAGAACAAATGTGGCTAACGCTTAAGATGAACAACAAGATGCTTGCTATCGGTACCGCATACCGCCCACCGTGGCTTGACGTCGATTCATTTTTTGACGCAGTCACCATTTCGATAAACTCATTAGCGTTTTGTGACAGTATCATATTGCTTGGAGATTTTAACATTGATATGCTCCGTCCTAATGATGCGAAAGTTAACAAATTCAATACATTTTTAAACTGTTTGGACTTAGTGCAATTGGTAGCGTCCCCGACACACTTCACGGATCATAGCCAAACTCTTATAGATGTTATCTGTACTAATATCAGAGTAAGGCATATTGAGATAGAACCGGTCGCCCCCCTGAGCAATCACGCCCTGTTAACTTGCGAACTACTAAGCGAAAAGTCGAAAATACATGCGAAAAAAATTAATTACAGACCTCTTAAAGACATACCCTTGCAAGAACTTGATTTATTTTTAGATTCTGTAAATTGGGAAAAAATAGTCCTTACTCCGGACGTAGATCATAAGGTATGTCTCTTCAATTCCTACGTCACGTCTGTTTTTGATATATTCGCCCCAACGAAGACTTGTGTGTTTAGAGAACAAAACCAGCCGTGGATAACCAATACAATTAAAATAATGATGAGACTTCGGAATGCGGCCCATAAACGTTATTTGAAAACAAAGTTAGAATCACATAAAACATATTATAAAACCTTGAAAACCTTAGTTACCCACTCCATACACAATGAAAAAACGGCATATTTCAATCACAACGTTAATAATAATATTAAAAGACCAAAATTATTATGGCACAATTTAAAGTCGACTGTGCTGCCACCGAGGCAAGATACTTATTTACCTTCGCATTTGACAGACCCCGATAAAATTAATAAACATTTTTTAAACTTGCCTGGGCATCCATGTATTGATCAATCGTACCTGAACTATTTCGACGCAAATCGCTACGCTATTGGTGCATCCTTTTCCCTTCAACCTGTCAATGAGCTGATGATTTCCAAAATTATCACTAACCTTAAGTCGAATGCACTTGGCATTGACGGTATTTCACTTAAAATGTTACTTATGACATTGCCACACTCCCTTAAAGCAATAGTTTCCATCGTTAATTGTTCAATAACAACATCCACCTTTCCAAAACTCTGGAAAACCGCCCTAATCCGACCTTTACCCAAAAAACCCAACCCGCAAGAATTTAAAGATCTTCGTCCAATTAGTGTACTGCCGTGTATATCAAAAATTGTAGAAAAAGTAGTTTGGTTTCAACTTACAGAATATCTAGAAAATAACAATATACTACCTGAACTCCAATCTGGGTTTAGGAAAGGCCATAGTACAACCACGGCTCTCTTGGATGTTAGTGACAACATTATCACTGCTCAGGATAACGGAATGTGTACAATCTTGGTGCTTCTAGATTTTTCAAGGGCCTTTGATTGTATAGACTTATCCCTGCTTCTATCTAAAATGGCCTATTATGGATTCGATCCAGATACGGTCAGTTGGTTCCAAAGCTTCCTCACTGGCCGTAGTCAGTGCGTCGAAATAGTGCAGGAAGAGGGTCGGACGCAGCGTTCTGCTTATAGTACCCTTGAAAGAGGTGCACCTCAGGGAACAATCCTCTCTCCTCTTCTTTTTACTTTATATACAACAGATATAGTTAAGTGCATACGAAATTGTAAATATCACCTATACGCTGACGATCTACAAATTTATATTTCATTTAAAGCCACCGAATGGGCCTCCACCATACGATCACTTAACGAAGACCTTGAGAGAATACAGAACTGGTCCCAAAACAACTGCCTCGTCCTCAATCCCGCTAAGACTAAATATATCGTTTTTGGATCTAAGTATCAGTTAAATAGTGTACCTACAGACTGTCAGGTTAAGTTAGGGTCCGAGAGCATCGAGCGTGTTTACGAAGCCAGAAGCTTAGGATTGTACCTTGATCCAAACCTGCGCTATGAAAAGTATATTTCCGGGGTCATTAGGAGCTGCTTCTATAGGTTAAAAGTGCTGTACAAAGTTCGGAAATACCTCAATGAACAACTTCGCATACAACTGGTTGAATCGCTGGTACTGTCTAAACTGAATTATGCTGATACAGTGTACGGCCCTTGTTTATACGCTAAGACCGGAAAGTTAATTCAGAGGGTACAAAATGCATGCGCCCGGTTTTGTTTTTCTATACCGCCTAGAAGTCACGTTACGCCCTTTTTAAATGAGCACAATATTCTAAAAATCGAATATCGCAGAAAACTACACTTGGCGTGTCTACTTTTTCAGGTTATAAAGTCGCAGGCCCCTAAATATCTGTTCTCTAAACTAAAGTGGTCAAAAGGTAGATGCGCTGAGCGAAAGCAGCGGTTCCTGCAGCTCAGCACGCAGCGACACAAATCTACGGCGTTCCGAGGTAGTTTCCGCTACGCTGCTACCCGGTGCTGGAATAACATTCCGCCGCCAGTCAAGAGTGCGCAAACAAAATTAACTTTTAAAAATAAATTTAAATGCTTTCTCATGGAGATACAAAAAAGTAAATAACAATAACTTATTAATTAAAATGCGGATAACTAAATTACGAGTACTTATTGTAGAACCTCCATCGAATCTCTTTTTTTATTTTTTTTTTTGGTTCCAATTTTTATTATGATAAATGGAAATACATTTTTTTTTATTTACGTTACTATATTATTATTATTTTTTTTTTTTATTATTATTATTTTATTTAGCAGTATTAGCAGATGTACATACTATCATGGTTATAGGTTGGTCTCGGAATTTATCCTAAAAACATTAGACTGCTCTTTAAATTGTAAAGGAATATTTATACTTCACTTATTTTATCACCTGCTGTAACTGACGTGCTGCGGAGTTCAAGGCTTTTGCAGAATATCAGTGTTTCTGCCCCCATGGCAAAGAAACATACAGCTGAGCAAAGGCCCTATCTGTTCTGCATTGCAACGCTTAGTTATAATTTGTTTATTATTATTTTTAGTTTTTTTTTTTTTTTATGTACATTACTTTTCGTGTCCTTAGTTTTAATTATATTAGTGATCTTTAGGTTTTATTTTCTTTTAATGTTTTAATTGTATTATAAGTGTTGTAATGTCTTTGAACGGATTAAATGTCTTATTATTATTATTATTATTATTACCAAATTTCATCAAGATCCGTTCAGCTGTTCCGGAGATACTTTCAAACAAACATCCATCCATCTAAAAAAACGCATTTATAATATTAGTAAGATTATAAAAGCTTACACACAAACACACTCAATAATTGTTAATTAAAAAGTTACGGATTATTTTAAAACTTGGTAAATATTAACAATATTATATTTTATAGGCAAAATTGCTATTGACTATTGATTTTTATAAACCCTACCGTGTGGCTATCTCAAACCTAGATTCGTCATTTCGATGATTTAGTTTCCAATATTTTTATTACTGAAATATATTTCAAGGATTATGTTTGTTACAGTTTATCAAAATAATACCGTTTAGTTCAATCGTAACTGAATTATTAGAACCTTTAACACTATCCACATATACCAGCCGTTCCTGCATCCGTCAGATAGACGGCGCGACGGTCGTTTGTCAAAACTCCCCCGTAGTATCATGGGGGTCGCATCCTGTACCCCATTGTATCCCCTCACGACAACCATTAGTTCAATTAAATCCAAATAGTCTATTTCTACACAATTAAATTGTCATGTAATTTTTTTAAGCATTCCGTGTATAGGTCTATAATTTTTTCGTTCGCTTTGTAGCATTATTAATGCATAAATTGCGTGCGAAGGATATTGTATTAGGATTAATAACATAAATCTTCACCTTTCTATTTAATAAGGAATGATATTCGTTATGAAAAAAAGGTGAAAAATTATGTTCTATATTTAAATTTAATTTTTTTCCTTTTTTCCCCCCTTGTATTTTTTACATAGCAAGAAGACACGATTACATGTGAAAAAGATTAAAATAGCAAAAAGCGGTATTTTACGAGGTCTCGGAAATTTTTCTAACTCGTCGTAATGTGTAAAATTTAAATTAAAAAATACATCTTTTAATGTACATATTTTAATATGGGATAAATACATATCTTACTGTTTTTATAATTTCCTAACAGATGGCGTTAAAAATACAAAAAAAAATAATTCATTAAAATGATTTATTTTTTAACATAAGAATTAATTTTTACGATAGATTTTTCCATTACATATCTAAAAATTATATATGTGCCAAAGCCCAAGTCTGAAAGATTAATAGTTTCTAAGTAAAGACTAGCACAACATTGTAAGAATTGTGAGATAGTATACCGGCTCTTTTCGCTCGATCTGATAAATAAAATTATTCTTTGTTGTTAAAAGCAAAACCTTACCTGTGGGCCATTTGTAAGAAGGTAAATAACTTAGAGGGCCGTCTTGACGTAATCGAAGGTCCGTCGTAATACCTATTACCTTCACGATGTAACTAAACCCGTGTAACTAATGCCATCCCATTATCCTCGGATATCGTTCACCCTTCCCCTTTAGATATGTCTCGAGATCGCTTGATTAACTATAGTAACTTTATACCTTTTTATATTAAAACTGATTGATTTTTACTCCAATACCGATTAATTAATCGCCCCTAATCTTGTAATTTGTAAGAATTCGACGATTTTTCGTTTAAGTTTTATTAATTACTTTCTTAATTACGTCATGGTAATTAATTCTCGATTAATTTGGTAACGATCGACTGTATTAAATGACGTTTTAAAAATCGCGTCCATGAAATTAATTTCCAGTTAATGAAATGTAACTTTTATAAAACTAATAGAGCCTACTTCAAGCGGGTGGACATTTATTTTTAAAAAATAGAAGCATATTATATATGCCTTTGTTTCTCAGGGATAATGTAACATTCTAATGGTGTAAAAACATGTGAAATTGGTCCAGTAGTTTTTGAATTTATTCGTTAGAAATATAAAAAATAGAAATTTTTCCTTATTATAATATTAATGATGATGTCTTTTAAAACAATATAAAATTAAAAAATGCATTTCCTTTGGAAAATATTGGAGAACGATGCTAGCTATTTTTGCTATTGCGCGATATCCGAGTAATCGTTCCAAGATAAAGGCCATCAAGATCCATAAAAGTCGTAGCTCGTATCGCGAGGCGGAAACGCCGAGAGTTCATACGACGTACCTACGGCTATGTGGCTCCCAGCCTTTTACGGAAGTCAGCACTGCCTTGTTTTTATACGTCACAAGAAGAAGTCTATGGTTTCCCTTTGAACTGCAAATTGCCGTTTTTGGATACGTTATATCAAAACGGCAATTTTCTGCAACTGTTACGCACGTGTCTAACATCTAATTTAATTGATAGAAATATTTTGATGCTATCAAGAAGGCGGCAAATGTGCAAGCAGGATACTTGATGTTCACCAATCTATACACATCTCCAATGATATATTGTGTTGCAGATATGTTGCCTAACATTAAGAATAATAGAAATGTTGGACAGGGTTACCTGAAAAAGGATATTTTCTTTATGTATTCATCCTCTCCCCGGAAGGCAGACTTTTCAAGCGGAAGTCACTTATTATGTTCGTATTCTACTAAATTTTACAAATTCCCCATACCAGTCAGATACGGGTTCCTACCAGTTCTTGAGTTGGTATGAATTAATTGAAAAATTACTGTCTAAATTAAGTGGGAGTACTTCATACGGACATAAACAACTCTCCTCCCCTTCTGTATAGTACTGACTGTAATTGAAAATGAACCTTAAGTTTACGTCGAAATATAAACTTGAATGAGTGGAAAACAGTGTAAGCAAATAATAACCAGTGGACTGATATCTGAGGCCATTCTTGCGTAAGCTGCACTAGATACCTTTTTGATATATTTTAATAATCCTTTTGTTTTGAAGTGTACTTATTTTGTTATAGATTTTCTAATCGCTTAACATTGTGTAATTTGGAAATTAATATTTCGCCTTGAATATATCGTAAAGCTATTAAATCTTCAATCTGTTAGACACGCATTGTGAAATTTAAGTACAGCTCACTCCATTAAGTTACGTGGTCTCACGTTTCACATAATACAATTTATTTCTAACAGGATTTGTTGGCGTATTCCCCGAACTAGAACTAGCTGTTCTATACTTTAGACATTTTCCGCACGAGTTCAACGAATACGATAGAAAATTTATAAATAATAGAATCACAGGAATGGGCATGTCGGTCGTACTCTATGCTCAATTTATGGGTTTTTCTGTATTTATTTAATACTAGCTGTCGCCCGCGACTCCGTCCGCGCGGATTTAAAAAAAAATATGCCTGTGTTCTTCTAGACTATGCTCTGCATCTATGCCAAATTTCATTAAGATCCGTTGAGCCGTTCCGGAGATACCTTCAAACAAACAAACATCCATCCATCCATCCATCGAAACATTCGCATTTATAATATTAGTAAGATTTATTCTGGTTTAACAAAATATGCTAGCAGCTGCCGTGGAAATACATTTGCAGTTTTGAAGTAAAATTTGTCGAAATTTACTACAGAAAACACATTTTCATTATAAAAAAACAACAAAAAATATTGCATTACCATATTCATACTTCAAATTATCGCTATTCCAGAGTAAAAAGTAAAAAATTCAATTGTACAGGATTTTTGCAGAAGCATTTCACATGTTTCTGTTCCAATAATATCTAGCACAAGAGTGTTGTTTTTACACGAAACTTATTATAGTGAGGTTGCATGAAACACAAAGGCCACGTGACCTAGATGTTCATACATGTACAAGCATCGGCTTGGTGATACGTAAATCAATATACTTAGGATCTCTGATAAGGATCATGGGATCGCGTTTTATGTGATAATTGAGCACATATTTTTTTGTTTGTTTTTCTGCTTTTACAAAAGGACAATGTGTTGCATATGTGTTTTTCCTGACTAACATTGTTAGCAAATGTATATATTTGTATGTATCAAGTTACATTTAATTAAAGGAACTAATACCTCATGATATAAGTGTAGTCGAATTTTATAACATTGCATTTATGGAAAGTTCTCGTTATATATTTATGTGGTTATTAAATGATTAACAAAACATTTAAATAAATATTTTTTAATAAACCTTTTGATATTAATTTTATAAAATAGATATCATTATAACAAAGATTTCATTTTTATTTTATACAAAAATAAATTAACAATAGTTTAACTTGCGTTCGTGAAACATGTCATGAATATGAATGTTTTTGAAAGAATAAAAAAAGGTATAGATGTTGACATGGGTTCCGAGCTTAATATTCTAATTTATATAACATTTAGATCGACGTTTTTATAATAAAAGGTTTTTCGAGGTAAGTCTTGCATGTAGAATTTCTTCGTAATAAGTATGTAGAAAATTATTCGTGCGTAAATCAATTTAAAAAACACAATAAATATAAAAAACATTTATTTAAATCGACTACTCTATTTCTAAGGCCGGTTAGAAATCCGGCGATTTTATTCGCTAAACCACTTACGCTGGTGTCATAGAGGTTCGTAAAAAACGCGCGTCGCCGACATTTCTATCTGTCATAGCCAAAGAAAGTCGCTAGCCATCTGTTTGTCAAGATCGTCGTGAGAAAAGGTGACATGTAGTCGCTATACCTTCACTGTCCTTATAGACAACTCGCGGCGACTATTTAACGTTGTACGGAGCGGGCGCAAAGCGATTCTTCAACCATACAGTATTAGTATCGACGATTTAAGTTGCTTTGTGTACAAAGATCCTAATACAAATTTTCTAAATACAAAATATTGTTTTTAATATTTTTGGAACGAAGTTCCTTATCGCGCGTTGTGAAAGGGGGCTAGACGGAAAAATTCTTACGAAAAGTTGTCACGACACTTTTTGCTATAGTAAGTATGTTAACGACGAATGAGCGCTACTTCACCATGGCAACGACGTGACAATATATAACGAAAATTCATAGAAGTAAAATGTACTTCTTGTGAAGACTTAAGTTTTTTATTCATAGAATAAACATTGGTTCCTTCACTAATTAATCGAAAGGAACTTCGTTCCATCCGGGTGTCCCTTGACACCTCTCAAGTTTTTTATTTTCCTCTGAAAGAAAATAATAACTTTCGTTTCAGTATTCAATATTAAATGAATTTTTTTATTGAATCGACATCTCACCGTCTAATTATTCTTTTTCTCTCAACTAAGTTTAACAAGCACTTTTAAAAGTTTCTTGGAATAAATTTTAATGAAAGATTCTCATATATTAAAATTAAGAAGTCTTCTTCATAAATTATGAATACAGTTAATTCTGTTCCAATGGGCACAAGTACTTTAGTAATTTGATTTTTTCTTTGGAAGTCAAATCTCTTTTCAAGAGATTATTTAACGTAGTTAAGCTAATACTATTATTATATTATCACCAGTACCTAGTACTACTAATTTGAGACTGTCGACTAAAAAAGGTAGATATAAATTTGTATAATGGTAATGTGTATAAAGTGAACTAAAGCGGGCAATGTTAATATTTTGCAACAAAAGCGTGTCGCGTGGACAGCTAAATCCTGGGGATATTTGCATAATAACCTTAATTTTCCATTTCTTAAAATAAACCGTAATAAATGCCTTTATATATTTTTCTTGTATATCGTTACTTTATACTTCGAAAGCTTACAAATAGTATTATTTCTTGCTGTTAATTTACACTGATGTAAAACTTGTATAAAAACTTAGTTTTATCCTTTTATGTTTAAATAAAATAAGAGGGATATGATATGTTTTTATACTAGTATGTCGACGGTAGAAACCCATTGTTCGAATACTCGTTATTTTTCGCTCATATAAAAATATAGCGTTTAATTTGTCACAGAACTATTTTGATCTTTGTATTACATCCAATGGAAGAGGTTAAAGTAAATTTGATATTAGAGCTTATTAATTCGTAATAAAAAATATAATTGGTTCTATTGTCTTTAAAATCTGTTATTTCTCGCTTAATAAACTCTTGTGTTGTGTACAGAACATTGTGTTTATTTTACACACCATTTCATCCGACAAACAAGAGTTTCCTTTCTCAGTGGTTAGTGTCAGACGATTGGTTTTTATTATGTTCTTTAGCTTAATAGATTATTGTAGATAAATCCATTCAGAAAAAACAAAGGTATATCTCTTGTTGTAGTTATTACATTGAATTTTTGTAATGCTTCTGCTTCTATCACTGAATGAACTAAAACATACATGTATGCTTAGACATACTTATCAATTTTGTATTATCAAAATTAATTGGTAGTTATTTAACAGTCGATGTATTTAAATAAAATACGATCGCATTTTCATTAATACAATTTCTTTTGTTTCAATCATATTTGCACAGACTTATATTTTTATAGACCTGCAGGTGTGGCTCGTATATCTATATATATAAAAGAAAGTCGTGTTAGTTACACTATTTATAACTCAAGAACGGCTGAATCGATTTGACTGAAAATTGGTTACCCCAGGTTAGGATAATTTTTACCCCGTTTTCTACTTTTTATTCCGCGCGGACGGAGTCGCGGGTAAAAGCTAGTTATGAATAAGTCAAACTTTTATGGTATACCTATTTAACTGATTAAATATAAGCTATCGAATGCCTTACGTAGTAACCAATGTATTATGTATTTATTTTCTTGCACGCTTTATTGGTTATCAATGTAATTGGCCTCGTTCGATGTTTTTTGTTGATTGGTCCTTCCTTTTACTAACCTCTGACCCACAAAACGTTTGTCCACAAGAAATTCCGACTGATAATATTATCAAGCGTAATATCACTCCGGGTCAGTAGGTCCCTTGACTTGTGATTTGAACTGGGACAAGTAAATCCAATATAACTCTGATTACACTGACAGCGGTTTGTTTTTCAAGGAAAAGTGTAAATATTTTGCAATTTTTTTTCAAGCAATATCACTATCGACCTATTTAGAGATATAATTAGTAAACCAGATAAGAGTTCCGTTACCTGACAAACATGTTTTAGTTGATGTATGGAGAACATTGCCAGGACTGCACATTGTTTTGTGTCAATTGGCGAATACGGTATAAATATTAGTGGTACGAGAAAATAATAATGACGGTGATATGATATGCTGACGGTGATAAAACCCACAATATACCTTCAGATCGAACTGAACATTCGGGCGGTACAGTTAAAACTGAAGGTGTGTACCGGTCTTAATGTTCCATTACTCGAAACTAAGCTGGGCGGAGCGCTTGCATAGAATATTTTTTTTTTAAAAACTTTATGATAATTTATTCTAGTTATCTAGAGTAACTAACAGCATTTCTGTCTGAGAAATGATTATCAGTATTAATTAAGAATCGCGTCTGCATCGCTATTGTTGTGCATTTCCTTTGCGGCCGGCTGGCGCAGGAAACTTTAGTTTAACAGTATAACAGCTTATTATGAAGTCTACTCTCGTATTTTAGTTCATACAACAAGGAAATATTAATTACCATTATTTTGACTTAGCCAACTAGTTCATTAATAAGCATAAATAAAAACGAATTATAACGGTTTTTATTTTTGCTTCAATGAAATAATAAGACCGGACTTTTGTATGGATGAGTACAATGTGATCTATACTGACCGTCAGTTTGTAATATTGTTAAATTGCCGAAACCAAAGACAAAGTTGAAAATTATGTTAATATTTTTCTACGTTGAGACAATATTTGTATTTAATGTAATTATTACATGAATCCTCTTAATGTTTTTATCTTGTGCTCATTCCATTTCATTTACCTTTACTGTAGGTTTGGAAAAGAAAATTTTCTTCAGTTTCGCGTTCACTTCAAAGTTTCTCAAATTTTGTTTTAATTGAACCTTCGTTTTACGGTCTACTTATTCATTTGAAAAGTTTCCTGTCGTGCGAGCAACCGCCGCTGCTCCGGGATGATTTAATTAGGTAATTTTATGTTTTTATCAACTTACCCGAAAACGGGCCTCTTCAAATTATTACTTAAAACGATCCTCGTTGAGTCCTATGTAAAAAAAATATTGATAAAATTTTTATATTCACACTTAAATAAGGCAAAGAGGTTATCAATTGTTTTACGAGTTAATAAAATGAAGCCACATTAAATTATTTTGATACTTCTTATCTATAAAGAGAAAAAATTGTATTTTTGTATGTCACGTGTAAACGCAAAAGCTACTATTCCGATTTAAAAGAAATCCATTTGAAAGCTACATACTATATTAGACTATATAACATTATACTATACTATATAAGACATTATAATAGATCATACCTTTAACTATTTTTCTTTATTTTCGCTCAGACGAAACCGCTGGTAAAAGTTAGTCATTCACATTATCAGTGTCGATTTGATTAGAAATTGTCTAACAATTTCTAGAAAATTAAACGTCCTTTGTATTAAGATGTATTCACTATGAACAAAAAATATGTTTTGACATCTGCTTACTGTTTATAATGCGAAAAAAATAAGAACTGCATATTGTATGGTACAAAATAAACAATGCCAAAATGAACATTAAAATGGTAGTTATTTTAATGTTAACACAAATTTTGAATAACTTAATCTGTTAGTTGCGTTTTAGTTTTAAAATATGCGTCAACTTTCTCAACCGTGCACAATGCAAATAATTTCATTAAAAAAGTAACGTTGCTTTGGCTAAATCTAGGAAACGTTTGCATACCAACCTACATTTTCCGTTCCCCGAGGCACCGAAATATACGAGAATTCGTTTCGTTTTTCGCATTTCAACCGTTTTTTTTCAGTTGTAAGCAATGTAGTGCATTGTCGGAGTAAGCTTGAGGTTTACACCTTACGTTCGTACGTGTTAACCACGGTTAGTGGAACTGAATGAATTTTCATTTAGATTCACGTTAGAATTTTATATCTACCTTTTTTAATAAGAAAGAAACTAGAAAAGAAGATATCTATTTTAATTTTATCTGCTCTCATTGAATACAGGCAAGGTATCTGTTACACTTTGGAGGTCTGTGAATATCGGTCACTTAACTCCAGAGGTGCTTGTTTCTTTGCAGCCTTAGTTATACAAAACAAGAACTGAACTAAGTTTTCCTAAGATATTTATGCCAGTTGACTTGATAATATTTTATATCTTATATACTTATAATAAACACGTCTGCCACAATACCTTTTAGCCAATTCATTATCGTTGGCTCGTGACTGCCGAGCGCGGGATCCACTGAATGTGAAATGGGCACGAGGTAATTCAATCAATCAACTCTGATAGGCTTCGTATTGTTTATGATCCGAAGGCTTTTAATCCTAATTATATTTGTTTTTTTTTTTTAATAAAAAAGGTGTATACTCAACATCAATACTTAACATGTTGCGATAAATTTCCACTGCCGAAACATCTGTAAAACATGTTGTTATCTTTGTTTTTTTTCTAATGAGAATATACGACGATATGTTTTGGTATGAGAGCTTCAGCGGTCGATGGCCACGGTTACAAAATAGCTGAGGACTAAACACAGCAATCTTTTCTATTTATTAGTCTCTATTTATTCTTCTATTATTATACCACAACCACACAGAAAACAGGCGTGAAGTGGAAGCAATTTCTCGTTTCGTCTGTCGAGTGTGCGTACCGGAGGCTAATTTTACTCCTTTCCTTTCCCACCTTTTTCTCAATGAAGGTTGGGAATGCGAAGCAATTTTGTCGGAGGAGGGGACGAATAGGAAGGGTAAAGGGTAAATATTTTCTTATTCTAGTGGTCGCTTCGGTATTGCGTCGAATTCTGTTGGCTGCTTGACGTTTGCTATTTTACAATAAAATAACAAAACATACATGATATGTGGTAAAGAAATTAATTAAAAAAAAACATTGGTAACGTGTGATTCATTGTGTAGTAGTTTGAGGGCGGTCCGTCGAACCTGGTAACAACGCCTGAACTGGGTCAGATAAGTAATCCGATTGCGTCAAATGAATATTAATGTTCTCTAAGCTTTATGAGTCTACACATCATTTTAATCGGATCATTTTAAATTGAAAGTAAACTGTATGTAGCCAAACATATTTTAATTATATTAAAAGTCTGAATCCTAAAAACTAAGGTTACTTTAATTTAAACGAATTTGCGATTTCAATCCCGATATGGAGGAAAAATATCATTTTTCAATTAAACTTATTTTTTTTTTAGTATTATTGCTACTACTTAACTCTTTACAGAAATTTCAGTTTATTACATGTAAGGGAAAAGCTGTCAACCCAGGAAAAACTGGGATCGAACTCAGTTAAAATACAATGCTCTGTCATCACTTATTAACGAAATAAGTGCAACTGTTTGTGATCAAATTTTTGAATGATTCAACTATCATATCTATTTGCTATCGTAGTTATTAATAAAGTAATGTGCAAGAAAGTACTCACGCAAACCAAACGCAATAAATTTGCATCAATTGCTGCGAATCGATGTTAATTACGCGAGCGCTGAGAACAATGGATTGCATTGCATCTTGTAACCCGTTATTATTAGAACACATTCACAATAAAACTACGCTCAGTAACAGTTAACAATAGGTTTACACTGTCAAAACATATTGTTGTCGAGGGATTTAAATATATCGAAATTTAATCATCTGTTTTAAAGAGGATAACCCCCTTTTCTCTTAAAATCCTAGTTTCGGTAACAAAAGCAACTTCGAAATGTAGGCTTCTTATTTTAAAACTTTTTAGCATGGAAATTATCAAATTCTGCGATCAAATATGTACATTTATGTTATTCTTAGTACTTAAAGCGTAAAATTAAACACACGTTCAGTGTGAACGGGTCTTAAGAAGTGCAACACTTTGAAACGCCGTTAGTTAACAAGTCGCCCTTGCTCTCAAATAAACTAACGAAGCTTTGATCATTGATCTAACGAAGTTCTATTAAAGTATTCAAAACTGATATTAGGTCTTGGATGATATTTAAAATAAACGTCAAATTATTTTTTCTGTAAAAAAATACGCATGCTGAATTTAAAACGGAAGTTTTTTTTTTAGCAAAAATCTATATCGTAACTGTATATATAAAACTGTAAATTTTGTTGATTAATAAATAAAAAAAAAAACTTCAAAGTAGGTTTAAAAAACACCTACCGTATTTATTGTATTTTATTTTATTTGTATTCATTCTTCCTGTCACCTTATATTTATCACTTCTTACCGTCGCGTCGTTAAGAGATCTTTTACATTTGTAAACCAAACATTTAAGACGTTCATTTGAATTCTTGATACATTCAGTGACATTGGAACTTTTTGCGCCAAGAAATAAGACGGGAGTACTGAACGTGTTAAATCAATAAAAAATATTATTTTTGTCCGTAAAAAAGTAACAAAGAACATTAAAACCTTGCGTTGTTTTTCAGTTGGTGATGTTTGTTGGTCATCGGCAAATTCCAGAGAGGGATTGACCTACAAATTATTTTTATATTCTCACTTTAAATCGTTTGTGTGCTGGAGACGATTTATTTCTGGATATCAAAGAATGTGTTCTTGTTATGTTTGATTCGGGTAATTTTGCTTGTTTCTGTTTACGTTGGGAAGGTCGCGGTTGGCGTCACTGTTTCGACTTTTGGCAAACAACTGTACGAACTCGGACAATGTTAACAATTTCTTTTAAACGATTCCAAAACTGTAAGCGGATTACCTTCAGAAAGAGGACGAATATTTAGGTCAATATTTTTTATTAAAGTATCAACAATCCAACAAATCACAAGACCTTTAGATTGAATATGTAAAAGGCATTGTTATTTTAATTTGTCTCGAAATTAAAACGTTTCGTGTCAAACTGCATCGAATAAATAACACTCCAAATTATTACATACATTCTGATGAATGAGTGCAAAGACCACGAGATTAGAAATAATCAAACGGAGATAATGATAAGAAACCAGTTACCGTTGATGTTATTAAAACACACAAGTTTTATATCTTACCTTATTCTATGAAGGCCTTTACCGCGCCTTTTACGCCTTTACTTTAAAGTGGGCTTTTGACCCTAAAATCACTCCACAAAACATATCGTCATCCCTGTCATTTTCTTTGACAAGAAAGATAACAATATGTTTTTAAACGAAGATTTTGTCTCAGAAATCCTCGGTTAAATGTCACAAAATATTTGGTATTTTACAAAGCCTTACGATTAATTCAACGTTAAGATGTAAATATTATCTTTTCTTTGTCTTAAAAACCGACAGAAAGTAGTAATGTCATTCAACAAATATTTATTATTCAAGGAGTCACCCGTGAAATTAGGGATGTTCCACGTTTCCGCTCGATGTCCCTAGCGGTGAATAAAAACGAATTATCTCGTGTTGTATGTATCACCATGTGAGACGCACACCCCTATTATGTACGTGACTTGATTCAATGCCCCATCGATTTATTGATATCGCTATGGACATAATATTTTG
The DNA here is from genome assembly GCF_912999745.1 of Papilio machaon. Taxonomy (NCBI): domain Eukaryota; kingdom Metazoa; phylum Arthropoda; class Insecta; order Lepidoptera; family Papilionidae; genus Papilio; species Papilio machaon. The sequence goes on from NC_059987.1 coordinate 8,920,508, forward strand.
GTGGCGGCTAGTATATGAAGTGTTTCTCTACCTTATCAACTTTTATTTTTATTTCACTGAATATTACACATTATCATACGCAAGTAGCGAACAAAACGAAATAAATTCTTCCTTTTTTTCGTCTGTATTTCTTCATCACTTTATAACTATGTTCATCGACAAATATGTAATAGACATGGATGTTTTATTATTACCAGATTTTTACTATTTTCTCCTGGAAAAAAGTAAGTAATAGTATATTATTTTTATTCCGTTCTAAGAATACGACATTAATGGAATATGACAAACGCTATTCCTAGGATTTCATTTTCCGGTATGTATAAAAATAAAGCTGCTTTATTGTAAATGACCTGAATTATTTTCTTAAGAATTGTTTAATATAAATGTACATTTCTTCAGGAAAGATGTCACATTTTGCCATATATTTATATTTTAAAGTTTCTCTCATACTTTACATTGTTGGGTTATAATTTAACGGAGCTCTTAAAAATTTAATTTCATTTGTAACTTTTTACTAACTAACTAGGGAGACGCAGCCACCCGAAGTGGGTCTAGGCCTCCGACAAAAAGTCTCCACTTTCTCCGATCAAGCGCTGTCCTGACCCAGTCTTTTACATGAACCTCCTGAAGATTCTTATCACGTCCATCCATCGATACCCTGCACAGGCAACTGGCCGCGGACTACTCGGTCGTCCCAAGTATGTGCGTTTAACACCCCGAACATCATCCAATCTTTCTTAATGGCTGAGCCAGAGGAGCCAGCGTCCCCCGGGTGGGGAAGTCCAATGGACTCGCTGGTCAAAGTAGGATATGGTCCCCCAGCATTTGTGCGGTGGGTTAACATCCTTACCACGTAAAAAACTGAAATGTTATGAGTGTAACATATTACATTTACATATCGAACCACAATTTTGTTGAATTAGTACGCTATTGATAGTTTATTTCAAAACATGTATATAAAAATACCGAGTAAATACTATTGTGGTTGGATTTTTTATGTTGTCAAGAAATTTTCCCGTCCATTGCAAAGTGAATTGTAAAATTCTTGGCAACGAATGAAACTGTTTTCCTAGTAAATACAGTTTTATTCTTTTTACCGGTGCTAAACCATATTCAGCGCTTTTATACATTAAATATATACTGCTTTTAGTACATTTCCTTGTTTCCATTGAAAATATAACAAAGAAAAAATAAACGTAATAGAAACAATACTATAGGTGTTATGCGAATACTATAGTCTAATGTGTTGGTTTAAATTTTAAGTATGCTTCTTGACGATATATGCAATACTACCTGTCGCCCGACTCTACTGCGCGAATTAAAAAAAAACTTAATTAGTAGCCTATGTGGTTTTCTAGACTATGTTCTACATATGTGCCAAATGTCATCAAGATCCGTTGAGTCGTTCCGGAAATACTTAAGTTAAATAAGTTTCTTTTAAATACTCTCTAACAAACATCCATCCATCTATATAAACTTTCGCGTTTATAATATTAGTAAGATTACAAAAAAGCCGAGCTACAAGCATCTTTACCTCGAGTTCTTTTAATTTAATTATAATTTATTTCAACTAAGATAGTGAATTTATGAAAAAAAATGTGTATTTACTTAGCTTGTTGTTTTACCAAGTGACCGCATTTCTCCGGGAATGGCGACTTATGGTCAATATTACTTAACATCAAGCTACTTTGTCAGCTGAAAGACCTACTTTGGAGATTGATTTTATCCGCTCAAGTATATTTTCTTTGCTGCAAAATGTTGAAGTCGCACTTCGTTTGCCGCAGGAGGATCTTGTTTAGTAAAGTATATTTTATAACTTTAATTTTTAGCCGACTTCAAAAAGAAGGAGGTTATCAATTCGACTGAATTTTTTTTTTATGTGTGTTACCGCGATACTCCGCCCCTGGTGGTCCGATTTTGATAAAAATTGTTTTAATCGAAAGGAAGTGCTTGCAGATGGGTCCCATTTTTTTTTTTTTTTTATGTAAGATATATAAGTTTACCTCGGTGTCGAATATGTGGTAGCAGTGACATTCGTTTTTTTTATTATATCGCTAGATTTACTTGTCTAATACTTTGTTTGTAAAAATCTTAAGTATCTCTATGGTATCTTTAGTCTAAATTATTAGTACTTAAAAGCAATTTTCTTAAAATAAACGTTTTAAGCTGGAAATTCTCTAACTTCGAATATTGCGTACGAGATCGTTGTGCATTAACTCCGGGCGTGTAGGCACGCATTTCTTTGGGCGCGGCGATGTTTTACGCATAATCAATATTACTTAGCGTAGAGCCCATTTGTTAGTTACGTGAAGTTTTGTTTTATTCGTCGGTTTATACATTTAGATAGACGAACACGAAAGTCGATCGACTTTTTTAATTTGATAAATGACATAATATTGTAAGTAAGTACCGTTATTAATAAATTCAATATTTTTTAAACCAAGAGACAAGAGAGATGTACTAGTACTTCGCACGCCGAATTATATCCATAATTTCCTTACCCCTCTATGTTATAGGCTTGACTGCTAACATTTTATCTCCGACATGAAACAAATTTTGTATTACAGAAGCTGTATTCACAACAACCGTTTAAACGTTAATCTCAGTAACCATAGGTTAGCCTACAAAGGAAATGGTATACCGATTCCGAGTTATATCGTTCGTAGTAATTAATACATGGTACATACAGACTTACAGACAGACCACACTCGTGGCTTAGCTTTGTATCAATCTTCTCGAAAATTATTTCATTAATCTACCACATTTCTATGGATATTAGTGCCTTTGTTGCTGGTGTGTACAAATGTTAAACGACTAAGCTTTCTGGTGAATTACTGTGAGTTTTCGCTACTGAAACTATTTTTATAATATATTGTTATCTTTGTTTTTTTTTGTATAGAGAATGAAAGGGAAGACTCTATGTTTTTTTAAGAAAGTTTTATTATTTAATTAATATTCCTTATTAAAGTATACGCTAGGCTTAATTATTGGATCACCAAATATCGCGGGCTTTTTCTATAGTTAAGTAATTTGAACGTATTTGCAAGACGAAAGTTTTAATGTCAGTAGTATAGTAGACGATCTAGATTGGTTGTCACTTTTATATCTATTAGAAGTTTATTTGCTGCATGAAACAAAACCGTGTTCGAATCATTTAAAACAATAAATGCGTAATATTAATAAATTGTTAAAACAAAGACATTTTTTTTGTGTCTTGAAATTATCCACAATCCACCATAGTTAACAATAACAATGTACATTAATTTTGGCTATAGAATTCTTAAAAACTTGTACAACGTTACAGTTTTATCCTTACTTTTGGAATTGTTAGGAGGTAAAGTTTATCCGAGAGCAACAAGGGGCGAGAATATTACAAAGCGGAAACACTGAAAGTTAAAATATATTGCTGTATCTTATCGGAACCTCGGAACCAGTTCTATTTCTTGGAGAAACAAAATCCATTTACTTGAAAGTATACTGGATAAGAAGTAGAAGGAAATTCATGTTACCTACTACACAATTCTGAAGCATAGTCTGTAAATCTCTTTATAATTTAAATTTGGCTAAACTGATTAAAAATTGTTAGACTAACATTTATTGAGAACACTACCATCTTACTTCCTACTAATATTAGAAATGCTAATGTTTGGATAGATGGATGGATGTTTGTTAGAAGGTATCTGCAGAACGGTTAAAGGGATTTAACGGAAATTTGGCATAGATGAAGAACACATAAGCTATTTAATAAGTTTCTTTTAAATATCGAGCGGACGGAGTCGCTGGTGACACCTAGTGATATGATAATTTGTAACAAATGAGAGACTAACAAAGTCTTGGAACTCATTAAGCTTAAAATATGAGTAAATGTGATGTTTCGTATGCTACTATGAATTTAAATCGGATCTAAAAATATTCTCCTTTCCACAAATTGGAATAATTTTGAAATAAGCATTTAGAATTGCGGGACAATTGAGCGTTTGCAGTCCTACCACTGGAGCGTACCTTGATATTTTGAATTATCGCAGATATTGCATTCCGCAGACGTCGAACGAGGCCGCAAATTATAAAGTCGGTTGACGCTCGTGACATATCTTGAGTTCCAATACATTTAACAGATCAACATACATATAAATGTCGGAGGCCTAATTTTAGACAACTTTTCCAACCTTTGGCCGCTTGCACGTTTGTCACCATTTAATATAAAAAAGATGATTGTAATTACTGGTAAGTAAGCGAAAGTGTTATTTGATGTTGCTAAGGTTGAAAAAATAGTTGGAGTTATGAATATCTTAGAAGTTTTAAATTGATAATATGATATGTAAAAGAAAATATAGGTAAGGCCATTATTAGTTATACTTATGAATTGTGCAGCAAAACATTATGTATTATTAGCTGATCATCCATTGTGCAGTAACAAAATGCATTTTTTAATCAGTAGAGATATTTGTTGTTCATTGAAGAATGCAAATCGAAGTAGCTACGACGGTCAACATTTCGATGAACAAACAAAAGACTATTAGATATCCAAAAAGGATAAATGTTGGCATCACTGCGATTGAGACCTCGAGTCTTGTAGAAAATTAAAAATATTAAATGCAGCATTAATAATTCCAATTTGATGTACCTTATTCCAGATAAGTTCGCTTTAATAAATGGTTCCTTCCACTCGCTTTTTAAAACGTTAACGTTCGGATATTTTTAGAAGTAATTACTCGTTCCGTTTGTAAAGCCGCTGTTATGAATTTCCTTTGTGGTCCGGTTTTCAAGAGCAAACTTCAACTCAATGTAGTTGACTCAACATCTTTCGTCGTGTACTGGCTTTTCATTGTTTCTTTCTAGTGGTATTACAAGTATTTTAATTAAAATTTATTTCATTATTGTATTTCACGATACTTATGTTGTTTTGGTCTTCTTGTAAATATCTTTTAATTTATTATTTCTAAATCTTAGCTTTGTTTATTATAAATGTCAAAATTGTTTATTAGCTAAGGTTGGTTGGTGGTTATGCCTTGTAGTCATGTGAATGTGTTGTAATGAAAAACAGCATTTGGTCCATGTTACTTGTTCCCGCATTAATCTATCAGGGCCGTGACAGTTTTTAATTAGCCGCCCTGTCTTCCTGTCTCCCCGTGCGATGTCCCGACATGGACTTTTACTCGCGTTTTTCCTTTAACCAATTAAATTACTGGAATTGGAAACAGATCGACGTTGTAAACACATAAATACAGTTCACAAGGAAATTTCGTTTAGCAGAAAACGAACTGGCAAGATATTTATCGGATAATAAAAAAATTAACAGAAGCAACCGTAATTGTATTTGATTAATTTTGGATTACTTTATGTTTTAAAAGCTATTGTGGAGAAGGAATTTCATTTTCTGTGCAATCAATGTGCGGTTTTTTTAGTGTTAGATTATAAAATTTTGTTAACTAATCTGTGCTTATCTTTGATTTCAGGTACGTCCGAAAATAAAAGGAATTTAGTACAGGACTTTTATTTTAAGTAAGAAAGTAATTTTTGCTTAGTTTGTCTTTTTTTCAATTATATCGTTAACTGGATAATCAGCATTATCGGCGGACTGAAGTTATTATTGTCGTTTTGACAGATTGCCCGAGGCGTTTCTATGAGTACGGCTCGCTCCGATTTATTAGCCGGCCGACCTAAAATCGACCCGATTTCTTGAAATTAATACTGCCTAGATCCCACTGGGTTATGGCAGTCAAATTTATTGTTCGATTAATAAACTACTCACAAACTTTTAAGGTGAGGGTAACATTAATTCAACTTTAAATGTAGATAAATATTTGTATTTACCATCTTTTTGAAATAAAGGTTAAGCTTCGTAGTTTTGTTTGCACTATTCAGGTGTTTCTATTTCTTCTTCTCAGTCGCTTCAGTCTTTATAGATTGGGCGTAGTCAGGTCATCAAGTAGGTGCCGTGGGCCCAGTAGAAGTCTCTACTCTTCCCGGCCTATTACATTTTTCTACTTCTGCACATATTCAACTTTGGAAAGGTATCTTCCAACCAAACTACTTTTAATTAAAATTATTCAATCATATCTGGACTTGATGTGTGTTTTTAAATAGAGAATACAAAATGATTTTGTAAATGTCTTTGGGCAGAAGAAACTTATGGTTACTTCGAACAACCGAAGCTTAAGAATGCTAATTCTGTGAGCGCGCTAGAAACCTTTTACACAAAGTTAAGTTTGCTTGATTTTAAACAATACCTATTACATTTTATTTGTAAATTAATGTTTCGTATTCTGTTCCTTTATAAATAGATTATCGGCAAACAGACCATTGTCAGTACAACTTCTCCTTTAAGTTTTCATTGTTTTCGCTTTGTTAAAACATTAATGAACTATATTCAAACTTGTTACAAAATTCTATTTTAGACTACAGTAATTTTGGAAATCTTTCTTAACGAATTCATAGTGATAATTCCAGTATCAAGAGGTGAATTACTTTTTTTTTCACTTCAAAACATAAAATTAGTAACAGATTCAGTTTTAACATTACGGCGTCAAAATACGCTTTTAATATGTATGCAAACGAAGACACCGTACGAACGAAGAAACCGGGGGTTTCGGGTTTCGGAAGCACTCGTATGAAAACATATTGTCATCCCTTTATTTATCATTGAAAAGACTGAGATAGCGATATGTGTTTCGACGATGGGGACTCGTGTTTATACGCGCGTACAACCGTTGACACAACTGAGTGTTGCCACATAAGAAATTATCGTGTGGATTTATGTCTGCAAGCGGCGTTTACGGTGATAAATAGGGATTTTAAAGTTATTTCAGTTGAGTGGCTCTTGTGTTGTGGTCCGTTTATGTCGCTAACTACAGTTTCACTTAATTAAATTCTGTATAAACACGGTCTAAGTCAAGTTATTTATGTTTCAAAACGCGAAATATATATTTTTTTCATATTCTGAAATGTCCTTTAAGTAGTTGGGTACCTCTTTTCAAAATAAACACCTTGTCTTTTAGTTCTTAACATAAAGTAGTGCTTTGTTAGTCTAATGTTAAGTAACATATTAACTTAACATGTATAATTTCATTACTAAGCACTCACGTTCTTATATCACGGTCGTAACGCAACTCGGTATCAAAGTTAGTAACTTATCTAAGTTTAAGATGAGGAAGTCTTTAGTTAACGGAAATTGAAAACCGTAACTGCTATCGAAATAAAAACTTTTTATTTTTCTTTACTCTCAAGGTATCTTAGAAATAATATTTTACTTTGATGTTACCTTTTTGAAAATTCTTTAAAATTTCTTCTAAACGTGGTTAAAATGTAATGAAGTGAGCAAAATATCTTTCATAGATCATCATGTATCTTTATATGTATGAAAAACCTTTTTTTATAGCCCACCAATACAATGCGTATTGGTGGGCTATAAAAAAAGGTTTTCTTACAGAATGATGATTGTGATGTTTTCCTCGTACGTACTTGGTTAAAAATTACTAAAAATTATCAAACATTGTACGTTTTAATAGATCAATGAGGTATTTCTTAGTAGGTTTAGTGAAAGCGGGTCTTTATTAAGATCGTTAGTTGTAATTATTCCCAATAATTACAGAGAAAGGTCTCGGTACGAGGATATACATCGTTACTTATTCATAAAGTGGAAAGGTCGCGTCACACGTACCGTAATGCTGTTTATTTGAGGAGGTGCTGCATGTTTGATGTAAATTGCTACGTAGAAACGTGTACGTGCCGCACACGTCTTATTCGTATTTATGAGAATTTTGTGTGTATTATAATGGTCTTTAAAATTTGGTTTATAAAAAAACACAAAGCACAAATAACACTTTGATCTTTATGATTACCTGAGAATCGCAACCCCTCTCTTCTCGACAATCTATCTCCCTCTCTCTATCTCTCTTTCTCCCCTTCTCCCACAATTCTGTAATCGCGAGAAAGTACCAAAGTATTCATAGTGTGAAACAAAAACGTTAAAAGATTCAAGAACTGAATCAGCGCAAAGTTTAGACAAAGGGAGAAAAATTCAAACGTAAAACAAGTCGATCAGTCAAATATCCTGTGTTTGTAGTCGCACGCAATAAGTTCGTTCGTGTCACCGGGACTGGCGTACGTCCAAATTGGCGTCGCTTCGCGCGGCACATAAAAAGTTAGGCCGATTGCCAAACCTCGATATCTGCTGGAGATAAGTGTGTTACATAGGTAGTGGACGCGTACAAGACATGCCTAATACTGTAACTTTATGTAATTGTCAATTCAACTTATTTTTTTTTTACCTGTTTAAAAATTGGGTAAAATTCCACATGTATTATTGTATCAATAATAAATATTGAAGTGGAACACTTACAAGTAAAAGAATTTGCGAAAGAGAATACAAATATCAGTATGATTTTCGTCGAACTAATGAAGCGGCTTATATTGTCTATAGCAATAACACGCATCACAGATCATTGCGTGAATAATTGACATATAATATAAGTATTTTCCCCTTAAAATATATGTATTTACGTAATCCCTATTAAAACAGTTATAAACAATTGGTGTGTCTGTATGTAATATAAAAAAAAAGACATCATATTTCGCGAACATGATGTATTTGCGTTACTTCCAATATGTTTACTGTTTGTCTATCTGTTTGTCTGTCTAACTTTGAGGGATAGGTAGCTGATGCATGCGGGTATGTTATACACTACCTAACTACTACGCTAACGAAGTGTTTAGAATAAACTTTTCTTCAAAAAGCTCAAGCATGAAAGCTTTTCTATCAGCGAATATATTTTTATTTATCTATTTACTTGAGCGAAATCAAAGCTGGTTGCTAGTATTATTTATAGTTAGGTGGCCTAATACTGAGTTCTGTTGTGTTCGTCTAAGCCCAGCCGAGTGTCGCTCTCCAGTGCTCTAGAGGCAAGCGTTGAACCAGACAGACGCAAGTGGTGCTCTTGCGATATAAGTTGAAGTAAATCCGGTTGTCAACGTAGGAAACTTCAGCTATTGTCGACGACCGTGCTGTTTTGAATTTTACATTTATTGCCGCAAGGTTAGAGGCCGTCTCTGGATTTCTTTTGCAAGAGTTTATGCATTTAAATGTAGTAAAAATATATTATTTGAGAAAATTTAGTAATGTCATATAGCTAAAAAATAATTATTGATACAAAAAAACAATCGAAAATAAAATCTTAGTTTTTTTGAGGTTAGATAAGGATACAAAGAGGTATCTTTCCAAATAAAATATTAAAATTAATTTAATGAAATCTTTTTATTTTGCTTCATGTTTTGTGCTTATATAATACTTTAATACTATGTTATTATGAATACACAAACATATTCAAAAGAAGGAAATAGAAAAAGTTATTTCCCGTTTTGTGTCTCCATCCACCTGCGTAAACATCGAAATCTTTTACGACGATATTTATATGATACGATCTACGTTGCTCCGTTTTCTCTTATACAATATGAATTAAATAAAATAAGAAGGGAATATAAAGGAGATAGAAGGAGATATTAAATTTTATCTTAATAGTTTAAGGTAAAGATTCGAAAAATAAAATGGATTTAACGGATCACATCACCTCTGTCCATTTCTCCCTCGCAAAATATCACCTTGTAAAAAATATGCTACAGTAAAAATTGCTATTTGACAGTTAAACAAAAGTTTCAATTTTAATTGTTTCTCATTAAACGTTTTTTGATTAACTGAAAGAACTTCTTATAGGGGTTTATATCTAATTTATATTATATTATAGAAAGCAGTGCCTTCCTCCTAATTCAGAGATAGCCTATAAACTATAAATATTAGGGTAGAGCGGGGCTAGTTGAGCATAGGGGCAAGTTGGGCAATCGAAATATCTCGCAAACTATTCACTGTACGCATAAGCTTTGTATGGCGAAAAGAAAGAGTTTCGGGAGGGATAATCACCACGCGTTCGCTAATGGTGGCTGGATGAACGAGTGAAGCACCAGAGCGTTTTGTTTATTTTGAGACCAAAAAGTAAATACGTCGTTTATCGCAACTTTTCGTCTGTATTAGTCAATTGTTGAATGTTTTCAACCAGGTAAGTGTTAATCTTCTATAGAGTTATTGTACTTTTGATATGTAAAGAGGTTCTGGGTACAATTCTTACGATTTATTTATAAAGACGCTTTGATTTTAAAATTCAGGGTTGGGGTTAGTTGAGCTATAGTTGCTCAACTTACCATACGACGAAACAACCCGGGGAAAACCCTCACTATTTATGATATACCTTAAATAGTGGCTAATTCGTTGCCGTCTGTTCAAACAAGTATAAATATTGTTAACGGTTTCCAAAGGACAGGCGTTTTCCCGTATAATGTAAACATTTTTGGTGAGGATGAGTTTTCTCCATCATTTGTAATCGATCGTTCTGAACGGAAAAAGATCATCCAGAGCTAGCTGTGGTGTCCAGTACTGATCCTAATCCCACTCCCTGTGCCTCAACCAGTCAAGCTGAACCCGAAGCTTGTCCAAGCAACAAATAAAAAAACGAGACGACCTTGTACCAGTATTTTCCCCGGAAATTGTACGACCATACTCAAAGGCTGGCTCTAGAGAAGCAGATAAGACTAACAGAAGAAAGGAAAGCTGCAATACTAACATACTTATTAAGTTGCTAAAATATTATTATTTTTTTTAAGATATCTAAGTCTGATTTTAAACAAAAATACTGAATTTAATCCTGAAGTTAGTCTTAAGATTCGTTGATGTTTTGTTTATTCTATTTTCAGTTTTTTATCCAAAGAAAATTATTGTAAGTTTTTGTTGTTCTGTCACTAAAAGACTATTAATAAAGAGCTGATTGTCAAACACGTATTTTACTTCATCTCTAGTAAACATTGAACTCATAGTTTGGTTAGACATTCTTAGTGCTCAACTTGCCCCATACCCTTGCTCAACTTACCTCACCTATGGGGTACATTGAGCATACTTGACTTTCCGCATTTAAACAGGTGTAGCTCTTAAATTCGACTTGCTACAAAAAATTACTATGGACACTTTTGCTAAGGGATAAATTACTAATCCATCAAGCCGCATAACAACTCATTAAGACTTATCATTGAGGAGCTACATCCGCTCAAGTGAAAAATTGCTCAACTAACCCCGCCCTACCCTAATGCTCATCAGTTCGCTTTGAAGGTCCCTAGTGTACAATTACGATATCCCTTTCAACTATGAACTCAAATATATCTTTAAAGTAATTTAAATATTCAAATATAATATGTTAAATTGTAATTAAGTTATGTATACGACAATAAACAAATTACGGTTCTGTCCCTGTCATTCTTCGAAGATTAAAGTCGCCTCATTAATGATGCCATCATTTTCCTGGTTTCATTCCTGTCTTTTTTACCTAAAGTTACAAATAAATCATTGGCAAAATTCCGCCTTACCAAAATATATATTAGTTAAGTTAAAGTTACTAGTTTAAAATCACAAATATCGATGAATAACACGGAAATCAAAAAAAAAAATTTTTTTCATACCTTTTATTTCATTTATGTAGATTTGTATTATAGGAATATTACATAAAATTAAAAACGCTTTATTGAATCAAATAATGAAATGCTACTATTCAAACTGGTCACAGTCATAGTTGGAGGGATTAACATTTATCATACATCGCAGTTTCTGTAACACCTGGCTCAAAGCCGCTACTGCGCTGCCTGGCTTTTGTTTCTCATTTTATTTTGCCCTCTATTATTTTGTATCCCTGCTGGATATGTATTTAATTACTGTCACCTTTAATCAACGTTTATTATTCTCTTCCCCTTGTATTATATTATTATTATATTTTGTTTGGCACAATATACAACTGGCACAATACATATTTTTATCATTAATTTCGTCGATATACATTTTCACGAGCCGTTCCACTGTTGCCCGGCTTTTGAAGCTTAAAGTTAAGGACAGATAATGGATAATGATGACTTATTTCATTCGTTTTAACAGTATTAGACGCAATCAACGACAACATTTGTTACACGAATTGACCGGCTCGCCGGTGAAATATCACGACCACACAGAAGACGGGCGTGAAGTGAAAGCAATTCTGCGTTTCGTCTGATGAGTGTGCGTGATAGAGGCCCAGTTTTATTCTTCTTTCCCTTCCCAAGGGAAAGTGGGTTTGACGGAGAAGGGGGCGCACAGAAAAAATACATGTCCTGCTTCTGTGCGTCCCCTGCTTCTTCGATTAAAGGTAGGCAATGCATCTGCAATTGCGGATGTCTGGCCAGCGGTCCCTTCGCTATTTCAGCGTATTCAGGGGACCGCTTACTCTTTTGCCATCTTATGATAAAAAAACATGATGCCATTGTAGTTTTTGCTATACGCATGATTTACTTTAATTCTCAAATCCGTGAAACCATTGCAAAGAGCTCTCCGGTCAGCTTTACGGATCACTTCTATGGCATCTTTACAAATACCGCTGTCTAATTACACAATATCATTTCGGTATGTAAGTAAATCACATCCAACAACTATTTTGTTCACCATGATAATATTACAATACAATATTATTTAATTGAACTAAATTAATTTTAATTACATCTTTATCCAAGTTTATTTTTTTATTAAAAATATTTCGGTGCAAAAACCCGTCTTCTTCGTGTTCTGATTTACGGCTAGCAAGATAAGGCGATGTCTACACGAGCGACAAGTGCCTCCTATCGCCACGTGCAGATTAGCTTTTACATGTTACTTTTGAATTTGCTGGCACGAGACTGGAGCGTCGGCGAGAGGTCTCGTCGTCGGATAATCCGATTTATTAGAGCGGACTCATACATGCGTCATATTCATATTATGTAAAATGTACGCGTGTATGACCTTTATCTTCATATTGACGTTATGATACCCCTTTTTTATTACTATTTAATTATGATTATTTGTGATGTTGTTGTTGGAAAATCTAAAGATGATCACTTTGTTAAAGGTTTTTGTGGAGGAAATTTTCATATTAAATGTTTTTCAATTCATACAGTCAACTGCCGCAGACTTTACTTAAGCTTTGACATCAAAATTAAAGTTTTTAAAATAATATTAGTAACAAAAAATAATTTACTCAGGTTTCGTACATTTAAACTTCTTAAGAAAGTCGAGTAAACAATACAAAACAATTACATGGAATCATGTCGGATACCTACTCAATAATTAGCTAGGATCGTAGCTTTTCCGTTTATGGTTCGTGTATTTAAGTATGTTACCCATCAGCCAGTTTACAAAGGTACTTACAGATATGTCTTGGACATAAAGCAGTAGAGTCCCGACTCCGGCTCCGATGTTTAAAGTTTGTACACAGTGCAGCGCCGTCTCATTTCGGATTATTTGCCTTATGAATATTAAAGTTTGTTCGGTAAATGAGAACTCCGTCAGACCCCGCCGGTACTTTGTTATTCTCGGATAAAGGACGGATCCAATGGTAATCTTTTATTGCAGTTTAAATTGACGTTTTCTCGTCTTTAAATTCATTAAGACTTTAATCTTGTAAATCGGAATAATTCTAGTGATTCCATTTTTCAATTAAACAATAAACAAACTTACAAAAAGACAATAATTATAAGACTATAAAGTAATGTGAAAAGTAAATCGACTTAATTCTTTGTTATCGACCACCATCCACATCCAGTGGATTTCCACAATTTTCCCCAAATAACCCACGCTGTGTCGCCATGTCCACGAATCTTGGACCAAACTGCCGAGGCCGTTCTAAATATCAATTCCTTATCTCAACCTACTTTCCTTGATTATAATGCGAGCTTAATCCTATTTACTCTGTGTACTGGCCGCTTGCTCATTTGTTTCTACAATAAAAAAAACAAATAAAAATAGAAAACAATGTTGAATCTGTGGCTCTAGTTTTCGTAATCCTTTGTTTAGACGTAGATACAATTGTCAACCCTTTTTAAACATCGCTTATATTTTTCCTTCAATGTTTTATGTACTAAGGGAAGTTTTCGTTCCGAACAAAGCCGCACCTTAAATAGGGTTTGTTGTAAATATTTTGCGACAACAAACGGGAAATGAGATCCTCCGCTGCGAGGCTCGTTGTGTGAAAATGTGTCATCGCGCGTTGTTCTTCTTATATCTGCGACCTCAATTGTTTACCTCTACACCTGAATGCCTCTGACATTATGCATTGTTATTCCTTAAGGATACAATAAGAACGACCTTCGTAATTTTAGAATGCTTTGCTTTTGTTTTAATATTTTACATTATCAATATTATAACTACGATATTGATTTGTATCACAAGTGTAACAAAAATATAAATAAACTTTAGAAACATAAAAGATTTTACTAAAACATAACTGTCTGTGTAATTCCCAAACAAGATTGTGAGGTATACAATTTCGGGTGGGGCCTGATATTTGGTACCTAATTAACTTGTAAGGTACAAGGTATGCCCCATACAGTAAATATAATCCTTTGGAATATATTTTCCTTTTGTAGTGTCATTGCGTTGTCATTCCTGTAATCAGGAAAATAACAAAAGTTATGTGAGAAAAGACATGTAAAAGTTATTTCGCACGTCTTTCTCGTGTGCGAACACAAATGTTTTACATATAAGACGGCGGCAGCGGTGAGTAACGCATTTCTTTATCTTTAGAGATATTTCTACGTAAAAATATTTCAGAAGGGTTTAATTTATTTATATTGAAATATGTTTATGCTTACTAAAAAGGCTGTTAGACACATATAAATCTCCACTTAAGGGGCTTCCTCAGTGACCAAGAATCATAAAACTGGGTCGGGCCTATTTAGCGTTGCTCGAAATTTTAAAAATTAAAACAATTTTAGTAATAGCTAAAGACAAATGTTAGCACAAATGCGACCGTTTTGAGTCGTTCATTATGCGGCTTGGTAGCGACACCTGGCGAGCGCTGTTCTACTGATTTTTTGCACAAAACAGACGAGCTTCTGATTGCCGTCGCGTCGTTTTTAACATAATTTAGATTTTTTATCAACGTTTTGGTGAAATGGAAAAATTCTAATAATGTTTATAATCAACTTTTAGTCAGTTAAACTGTTAAACATATAAATTTTTTCATTGAAAAAAAAAAAGCACGTAAGAGACGTAATTACATACTAGATCTTTAAAGGTATTGAGCTTCAATATTCATGAGCCACCTTATTATACCCACGAAAAGGATACCGCTTTTAATAAAATTTACATATCAGACGCTCTCTTTAAGGTAACCTCTCACATAGTCGTTAAAATACAATGTTTAGTGAATAACACGAGCAATATGTTGCCTTAAGAGACATTTTATATACGTCAGAGTTTGTCATAAAACAGTATTTTATAAGAAATTTTCTTCTTTACTACTACTTAACGACTGAACAAACAGAACGTTAGTTTAAACGCCTTTCTCTTTATATAATTGCTAGCTGTCATCTGCAGCTAGAAGGATATATTAAAATTAAAAAATAAAAACTTAATTAGTAGCCTATGTGTTCTTCTTCTATGTTCTACATCTATGCTAAATTTCAGCGAGATCCATGCAGCCTTTCTGGAGGTACCTTCATCCAAACATTCGCATTTATAATATTAGTAAGATTTCATTTCATCAAGAATTCGCTGCAGGATCGCCAGCTGATAGATTTTACTTTTTCTCTTTTGAACTTCAGTTATATAATGCGAATATGGTGTTAACTGTTTAAATACTTAACTCTACCTTAATTTAATAAAACAAAAAAAAAACAGTTTTTAATTCAAACTAAATACACTGTAACATATGTTTAACTATTTCTTATTTTAGAGCATACTCGAAAACATCAAAAAAAGTTATGTCGAGTCAGATTCGAACCCGTTTTATACTAATTTAGAATTTTATTTCTTACGTCCGCTTTATGTTTTTGTGACGATATTACGTTTAGTCGTTTAGGCTCCAAGCTGTCACAATACAAATCCACATATATCAAAACAAACATGTATAAGCGCGAAAAACATTACCCTCTTCTCAGTTAGATAAATAAAAATAAAGTAACATGCGATGTCAAAATGAAATCAAAATACTCTCTGATGATTGTCTAAAATAAGATGAAAAGGCAGTCACTCATAAAATAGACAGTTAAAAATCTTGCCGTCCATTAACACAACGATTGCAGACTGGCTATAAACGCAATAAGTTTCCCTTGAAGGATGTCAGCAAAGTTGGCGGACTTCCAAATTGCTATTAAGCATGTGCAGGGCTTGAAAAAAAATTAGGACGATTGCCAAACCAAGATATTTGATGATAATGAGATATATATCACTCGCGTTGTGATAATATTATACTAATATATTTTTCCAGTAGACGCTTTTTTACTAAATCATTTAAACATTTTTCTTTTGATAAAAATGCAAAAATTTATAATTATTTTCTTTACAAAATATTTTGTATAATAATTTGAGATTTTCACAGAGTATTTTTTACCTTTTGACATTTACTCCTTTCATGGTCATGTTTTATTCGTGTTAAGATTACTTTTGTGCCCGTTTTCCTTTTTCTCCTCGTACTCTGTCAGACTGTCAATAAGAACTAATTTATTTATGCTCGTGGCGGAGGATAACCATTTATTATACGCTTTGCACAAAACAACAATTGTTTAGTTTACCCAAATAGTTGTAAGAAAAAAATCGTATAAATTAAACTCGTATTTAAATTTAAAAATAACATTTCTTTGCGTTGAATGATTGCTTTTTCCTATTAAACCTATACAAAATAATGTCATTGCTGAATATTTTTTGTGAGATTTATTTCAAATATTTTGCGGGAAGAGACGGGAAATGAGATTCCCATGCCATATCCCCCGTCGTTCCCCGAAGTACCCCGCTGTCATCCACCGTATGGAGTGTGCCGACGTGCGATGTTTATGCTCCGGCTTTTCCTAAACATATATCATCTTAAACGTACACCTGAATCTAGTTAACTTTATTTTTCATTCATATAATTTATCGAGCACGACAGCATATACAGGTGTGCCAAGTGATTGGCCATACCTTTTTTATTGATACTAAACATCATACAAAGTTACCTTTACTATCCCCATACTTATCGTAATATTTGTGAAAAATAGGATCATAGTATTTTTTACTTAAATAGATATTCATATTTAAAATAAAATGACAACAAAATCTTGTCTTGATCCATATAATCTTAATTAGAACATTGCTGATATGATAATGTAATTAGATTTTTTTTTCGGAATATTACACCATAGTTGATATTTTTCTTCATGTCTTGTTTCACTAGTTTCATGGCCACACAAGACCCTTTACGCGTTCCTGTAAACGATGTTTTACCACAGGCCATTTATTTCCCCGTGCTTTTTATTCACGCAGTCGTGTTTTGTTTACTTTTATTGATCTATGAATATGCTAGGCGCCGTTCAAATATATGCCTTTATGGGACAACTACTTGGGTTGGTGATATGCATTATGCATTACTAGCTGTCGCCCGCGACACCGTCCGCGTAGAATAAAATAAAACGTAATAAGTAGTCTATGTGTTCTTCCAAACTATGTTGTACATCTGTGCCAAATTTTATAAAGATCCGTTGATTCGTTCCGGAGTTACCTTCAAACAAACATCCATCTATATACATTCGCATTTATAATGTTAGTGAGTTTGTATGTTTAGATTTTTTATGTTTTTATGCATTATTATTTAGATTATTAGTAATGAGTTAGGAGTTATTATTAAATAACAAGTTTCATTCATCGAAATCATATAAGTTTCTGTAGCTTTCAAAGATTGCTCCAATTGCCTTGTATACCTTTAGGAAAATTGTTGACAGTTTTCCTTATTCTACGCAACTGAAAGACAGAAGTTAAAATATTCAGTCAGTATAAAAATATGTTTCAAGGTAAAAGAATCATAGAAATCTTTGAACTTTTTTCCAACATTTTTTTCGTAAAAATTTTAAGCATTAACCGCAAATAACCATAGAATTGTGTCTCACTTGTTACGGGTCCTTGGGGAACCATTGAGCAAGCTTTTTAAGGATGAGAAAAAATTACATCGCGACATTTTATCTTTTTTTAGTAAGGATAAATCCAATAATGCGACAGCCAACATTAGTTTCCTGACATATTAGCAAATACTTTAAGAAATGCTTACTATAGCAACATAACTACTAGTATTTTCTCAAATCAAATCTAGAAATTTTGAGAGAGCTTGCCGTTTGGACACAACGCTGTAAAGCATGTACAAGAATCTATCATTGTCTCTGTTTCTCAATGCTGATGTGACTAAATTGTTTTGAAACTCATGATCAGATTTTAAATTGACTATTTTAGCTACTGTTCAGAGGGCCTAGTATGAATATTTCACGTGTCGTCGAACTGCATCAACAATATATGTCAAAATTTGTATGGGATTTGTTGGCTTTTACGACCGGCAGAGGCGCTGTACAAATTTTGTCGATGTCGTTACGAAAGCGTTCTCACGAATATTCGTGCTAGGCCGTCTCATTATCTGCAGATCTTTCATGGCAAATTGACGTATGTTTCATTGAGTGTTTGCATCGACTTCGACTAACATTAATGATGTTTCTAGCAATGAAATCGATAACCTTTGAGCCTTGTTATCGAAGATGTCAAAGTCAACTTGACATTAATATTATGTGCTACTGGGGCACGGATTGTTTACGCGATCAAATATTTCATATAAATGTATTAAAATTTATCAAACAGTGACTAGTAAATTTTAGGATTTAATGAATACACTCTGAGAATGGAATTACGGTCATCTGCCAGGACCTTAATATTATCTCTGAAATCTGTAATCTGTAAATCTTTGGATTTGAGTTTATGAACTGTTTGACCGTTTAATTTGTTATCGTCTGTTACGCTTTTATTACTTCCGTATTAAATTTCATGTTTCATATTTGTTTATGACACATTTGTCGAAATAGTTTTTTTATTTCAAGTTAATTTTGGTAATTTCCCTTTGCGTTCTCAGTAAATAGCTCGTTTAATTTCGCGCGGCGGTCTACTGACTCTTTTCAAATAGGGATCTTCAAAAACTCTTTAAACTGCGTCGTCTATAGACAAGTAGGCTTAGTAGTAAGACCTAGCCGGGCCCGGATCCCAACGACTTGATAAGCCTGGTATTAGCTACTTATTCCTTTCATTTCGTTGCGGGTTTCTTTTTAGGATTCCATTCTAAATAATTTGTCCCGGATTTACTGTATTTAGTAACCTTACTATTGGAAATGTTTCAAAATATAAAAAATTACGAATATACCGTTGGTTTCTGAGACCAAAATCTCTGTACTAAACACATTGTCATCCCTGTCATGCTCTTTAATTAAATAGATATACAGTCAAAACCGTTTATGGCGACATCGTTTAGAACAACATACCGGTTAAATTGACCAAAATCAAAGGTCCTGGCTGAATGTTATATACATATCTTTCCTATTAATACCTGTCACCGGTTGTTACAACTATCGGTTTTTACGACTCAATATGAGTAGTCCCTTCGATGTCGTTATAACAGATTTTGACTGTATTATTGTTTTTATTGGTTATTTGTTTTTTTTTTATTAATCGCTCTTACGGTCTAATTTACGTCGTCAGTCACCAATAAAATGGAAAAAATATATATTAACACCACTAGAAAGTACAATTTGCAATAAGCAAAGAATGTTGTAAGTAAACATATAGATATTGTATTTACACATAGAATTAGTACTTAAAACAAAGTTGCGTGTTCAAAATGATCAATAATGACTTAATTTGCAAATATGATGTGATCTCGCACAATTATACTGCGATATGCACAAAGAATGTTATAATTTCAACTAAAATTAATGCTACCATTATGATGCGACGTTAATTTTAGTGAAACTATTACTAGAAAAGTTACTTTAATTATTAGAGTATGTATGCACTTTACATTTTTATTTACTATTTCTCAAGAAATTTATAATATTATTATCAGAGGCTTTTTAGCTAGTAGCAAGAATGGCGTGTTAAAATAACGTATTTCGAATATTCTTTCGTATACAATAATAGAAGTACGCCCTTGTGCTGTGACGTTGATTCACAAACAGTTGTTATGCTATGCTCATCCAATATGCAGGTGAGGGAAGTGGCTCTTGTAGGTTTGCATCTCGAGTGAGAGCTGCCCACATGAGACGTGCACGAAATGTCTACCGACTTTAATGGTTTAAAAGAAATATTCTATTTTTATAATACGAAATAGTTGATGTTTCTATCGTTAAGGTACACAATAGTTACATTTTATGTATGCAAATCAGCTGAATATGTTTTTGGAAAATAGACACATAATATCACCTGCTTATCTACTAATTTAACGACGAAAAATTTAACGATGTTATTAAACATTAGTGCGAGTTTTTACTGTATTAAGTATTAGTTTGCACTATGACTTCTAATTTAGCTGATCTTACGCAAAGTCTTCATTAAAAATAAACATAATTATATTAAATTATAATTTCATAATACATTTATAAAATAAATATAATATAAAATTAATTGAAAACAATCCGAGTGTGTTAATGAGATAAAATAAAAAACGTATTTGCATTAGGTTAAAATGTATTCTACGTTTATAATTTATTCAGCTGGTTTTAAATTGCACACCTATTCAAAATACGCAGAGCATTTCGACCTTGTTTCTCATGCCTTCTTTCATAATATTTTATTATTGAATTAAAATGGAGTTTACTGTTTTCGAATTCTTTTCTCCACTACTTATTAACTTCAAATGTTACCATATAATTAATTGCACTCGATATTGACTACACACAGAGAGGTAAATTAAGATACATTTAGTCTAGGTTAAGTTTGAGCAATGATTAAACAACTGATCGTTGGTTTCTGAGACCAAAATCTCTGTGTAAAACATATCCTTGTTATTATATTTGATGACAAAACAGAGATAACAATTTATATCTTATCTGTATATATAAAAGAAAGTCGTGTTAGTTACACTATTTATAACTCAAGATCGGTCGAACTGATTTAGCTGAAAATTGATGGGGAGGTAGCTTAGAACTAGGAGATGGACATAGGAACTTTTTTATCTTGTGTGCATTTTTTTATTCCGCGCGGACGAATTCGCGGATAAAAGCTAGTCTGTTATAAATGGAGATTTTGGTCTTAGAAACCCATGGTTAGTTCGACAATTAGAGATATCAAATAATAATATGATGAAAAATACAATTATTCAAATCGATGTTTTTCTCTTGAATTGCTTCTAGTCGACCGAAAAAGGAAATAACAGTCCCGATAAAAGACTTGACAAATGTCTTAATATTTGACAAACACGCTTATCTTTCTTAGAAAGATACATGGAATAATTTTATTTCAATGCTATAATGTTTTTTTTTAATTAAACACACACTAATTCTTAGCATCGTAAGTTATCTTTGTATCTTTTCGGTTCAATATTGTCCTTTTGTTTTAGAAATGTTTTTTTTTATTTATGCGGTTTCTACATTAGCATTATCATAAAACTGGGAACTATCTCTGGCATTACGCGCACTTGCTCATAAAAAGATATGCGCTCTAACTAACGCGGATTAGGCAAGTAAATTTATACTAGAATGTAGAGACTCTAATCTAGCGATAGTGTGTTGCAGGAGTACTAATTGTATCTCAGTGCACTATTTCCTTATTATTTACCATAATGAAGTAATAAAAACAAAGTATTATTCAAGTATCCGTTACTATCCGAATATAGACTTTAAATTAAAATTCATAACATCTGCCTAATTCCTCTAGTTAAAAGTGTTTGTGCTAATTTAAAGGTAGACAATGCATCTGCAATTGCATGTCTATGGATAGCGGTCTCTTCGCTATTACGGCGTATTTAGGTGGCCGCTTGCTCTTTGCCACATTATGATATTTAAAAAAAACAGTCTAATGGGGTTGGAGCTTATTAGTCTCAAGATAAAGACATACTAGGATTAAACTACTTCAATAACCTAATTGAAAAGCCTATCTCTTTTTTTGAAATTGTATAATAAACAAAGAATAACAGTAAAAATACTAAATTACTGGTCAAACAAAAAATATTTGATAGATTCACAATACAACACACGAAAAATCACGACGCCACGTTACGAGTCCGCTGAGCCTCGTCGAGCGGTCAAACTGCACGTTTCCACAGATAATAACAAAATATTTCCAGCTAAATCCGTCCAGCTGACTGAATTTTCACGTTGCATTGATATTATTTGAAAAAAAAGCAAAATACACTTTTGTTTTGATCAACACTTATTCTTCGTCTCTTTAAATTCTAACAAACTGATGCTAGTATAGCGTAATAATTCCCAAATAACTTTTACGTTGTTTGATTATGACAGACAGTTATGTATTCCCATCTAGATATTTAACCCGCTTCTTCCAACGATTAGTTAATTGTATAATATGAATGGTTACTACAAAGACGTTATATCTTTAAGATGCATAAAGTTGCCGTTTTAACAAGGGATAGTGATCAGTAGCGAAAAAAAAACACTACCTTATTTTAGAAGTCTCCTGTGCTTCTGAAAGGAGGGATTAGGTAGATAACTGCAGGATGAGTTGTAAGTATTTTTGGAGTTCGTAGTATTTCTTTACATGTATTTTAACATTTTTTTTTAAATTATAAGCATCATGACATGATTGTTTATAACTTCATGAATTAATTAAAAACAAGATTGGTAAACTTTCGCACTATGCTATCTATTCCATGATAACATCGCCAGCTTGACTCTTGAGATAAATTGTAGGTCACGTGATAATTATGTCTGTCGTACTATCTTGTTGTTGTATTTTGCAGATTTTATAATAATAACACCCATTAAATTGTTCTATATTTCTTAAAGCAAGTAAGCGTATTTGAAGATGTTCTATTTTTTAATTATTACTTGTACTCGTACATGTGTTTTATCTGTTGTGATAGTTTTAAATATTTAATTTATTCAAGTTTAAATAACAACAAATTTTGCGTTCTATAATTTTAAGGTATCAAATGTTGTCATGATTAACGTCTGTTATGTATGTTAATTTCAACGTATCCCTAATCAAATAAGGGTATCATTATAAAAGGATTATGAAATATAATATTATAGGGTCTTATTATAAGAAATAGCGGACCATATGCTAGTTAAAATATGAATTGATTCAACGTTTCCATTCTTTATCAGAATCGATTCGTGTTTCAAAAACATGTTTACCATCTTATCCCTCGTATTCAGTAATTGGACCGTCTGAAAGAGTTTCGGAAAAATAATTCCATTCAGAATTTAGAATTTTATACGAGCTGTCTCCTAATAGGGGAAGACTGAAGAAAGAGTGAATGGATTGTGTGAAAAATGAGATGCATAGAATAGTACCGAACATCTGTAAGAGGTAATAAGAGAATGATGGTACGAGGTTTATTTTCAATTATCTACAATAATCTTTTAAGAACTATTGGATAAAACTTTAAATTTCTATACTTGTAGAAAGTTAGGTACTGTCATTTGTAGATTATATTTCTCTTTAGGAAGGGACGGGTCGTAAAGTTAAATGTTCCAGCTATTAATGCTTTAGCCTCATCTTATAAAAGATATTTCCATCTAATTTTGATTTTATTACCGCTACGGAATGTGTTCGGGGTAGCAATATTTTTTTTAAATGGGACTATCTTTTACTACCTACAATACTTCTTGATCCTTGCGCCTTAGTAATTTAGTAATAGAGTAAATTATAAGAAATGAAAGAAATTTAAATACCAGTTGTTAGAAAGAAGGAAATAAATATTTAAAAATGTTATGTAACAATATATAGAACTTGTTATAACATTGCAAAGATTGTTTTGCATGTTTACGTTATATGTTCAAAATTTTATGTTATAACAAAAAGCTGTCTGGGTAAACCTGATAATATACGCGGCCGGGAACGTAGAAAATAAGAAAACTTTCCCGCGCTCCTTCCTCCATAAACACAATATTGTTTACATACATTGTATCTGGTTAGTTGAAGCATTTCACCTTATCTGATATTTCCATATGGTTAATGGTAATAATTTAAACAACTAGCAATTTAAGTTTAAAGTTTAATAATACACGTATAGTTATTGTTAAAAAAATTATTTATAAAAATAGATAAAACTTAATATCATAGATAAAAGTGTTCTTTGTCTGTGATTAAAAACTGAAAATCTGCAGTAAAAAAAGTCACTATTTTCATTTTTTTACGAACACACATCAAACATAAAAACTTTACAAAAGAAAATTTAATACTGAGATCTTTAATAATGTTTTAACCGCTAGCAATAAAGAGCTGTAACAAAATAACATTCGTAAACCCTAATGTATAACAGTTAGCGCTTTTCGCTCAATTAATTGCAATAGGTGCTGGCCGTATACAGTTCCATGTTCAGGGTAATAGGTACATATACTGTCTGCAACCGCGGTCACTGTCCATTAAGTCGTGAGGTTGCGGTCTCGCTTCAAGGGGCTCGGTACGAAATCGAAACAAATCGCTATTGGGAAGTTTCTCTTACTTATATCGATTAAATTGGTTCAAGATTTGGTATCTTGTTGTGTAGCATAATGAGAAAATCGATATTACTGTAAAGCTGCGGTTTTTCGGTATAGTTTGGTATCAGTGTATTTACAAATAATTGTGTTCACTACAACTTGCATGTATTTACGCGAAGAAAACTACAAAATAAAAGAATGTTCAAGAAGTCTTTATTTAAAACTTTGCTTGTATTTAAAAGAATATTGTGCAAAAATAGCACAATTCCTTGCACATTTTTTCTACGACATCAGACAAAATAAAAACAAAAATTATTGGTTGGCTTCAGGCACACTTATAACAAACCTACACTCCACCTAATTGTGAATGTGTTACATAGCTGCACATTTAGACCCGGCGGATCCAAAGCATTGTGCATCGCTCATTTGAGGGTCCCACATAGCTTGCGTTGTACTAGAAATTTTCTTATTACACATTAAACTGTTAAAGATTTTTTGAGACCTTTTGTGCTACAATTAGACATCCAAGAAATTAAATGACATTATAGGTACAATACTAAAGATGTTTCCTCAACGATAATCCCAGGCAAAAGCTAAGATTTGTTTTTTTTTGTTTCAGGTAACCGAATCACTGATCTAGGATTGAAGACTTTCAAATTAACATCAAAATCTCTAGAAATGGGAACGAAGAGAACATTTTGGGCGAAACGACAAATGTCATCATAGCTGATCTTTATAATTGAATTGTACTAATATAATAATTCAAATATCAATATAACTTTTTTCTACCGGTATTAAAATAATAATGTAACTTTTTTTTCTTTATCATTTGTTTCAAAAGACAGCTTTGTGAACGGACGTAAGTGGAACACGTGAAAATGAGCATCGAGTTTTGGAATATTTAATTCGCACACTTTTCCACGTGCACTTTCCTCAGATTAAATTCAGGACATATTCTGCACAGCGGAGTCCCGCGGGAGCGGTGACATTTTAGAAGCTGTTCTTGTCTAGGATTCACACGTCTCTTGCATTGCACGGTCTCTTTCTATATGATTTCTATCTTTTCACTGAAAGTTTACCTTTTTAAAATTTTAATGACGGCATTCGTTCTTGGCCTCTTTCTCGTCTGTTTAAAATATCTTTCATCTATTTAATAATATACGATGACATAAGTGACAGTTCAAGTCTAAGGCAAGAATCAACACGTCCATCAGTTATTCCCAAACTTTTTTTTCTTGTAGAACCTCAAAATTTTACTGGTTTCATTGATACGGGTGTATTGCTACATATCTTCATTAATTTGTTGTCCGACAACTTTTCTGTCATCATATATATCTGGGTCTTCTGTTGACCCTAGAGGGTCTATTATGACCACTTTGAGAATCACTGCTCTACATTCTGAAGGTACTTGATGATTTTTAAACAATATGTTTCTGAAAGGACTATAAAATGTAGTTACAGTAAATGTAATTGATATCTTGATACTTTACATGTTACTATGTTCATCATGATCGATGCTATTATGGTAATGCTTGGAATCGACAGGATTATTATTGAACTCAATTTGTGAATACATTACTCATGCTGTTTCATGAATATATTTGCATGTTTATGAATGTAAACATATTGCACAACTGATGTAAACACATCAAGTCGTTACTCTGTCTTGTTTCCTTTGAATATGAAGATACGAAAATTTGTATTTTATTATGTTTGATTGGTAATTAGTACATTATAACAGTCGTGGATTATTCCTAATGATATATAAGATCCTATGGTAAATCTTATAATTGTAATATTATAATGCGAATGGATGGATGGATGTTTGTGTGTTAGAATTTATCTCCGAAACGGATCTTGATGAAATTTGGCACAGATGTAGAGCATAGTCTGGTAGAACACGTAGGCTACTTATTATGTTCTTTTTTTAATTCCGCGCGGACGTAGGCTCGGGCAAAGCTAGTAATAATAAACATTTTTTTAAAGAAAAATATAGAAAAAAGTCTTTACTCTAGTAATTAAAGTAACTTTTCTACTAAAAATTTCACTAGTTTCACTTCCCACACACAATTATAATACAATTTAAAATTCTCTGATCGTGAATTTCCACTGCCGTAATTGTTATATTAAAAAACACAGTGTTCTTGTTTTTTTTTTTAACACAATATTAAAACAATAAGTTTTAATACGAGAGTTTCCACCACGGATAATTATAGTAAGACTGTTTTGTGTATCAATCAATAAAGGCCTATTTTTATTATCTCTGTTCACCACAAAATAGGATTAAGGCAGATGATTTGGCAGCTATAGTTTCAATGTAGAACGACAATATTATTTTAATTTCTGAATCTTAGCTATATCACCATGTATCTATTGAGTTAGTTGGTAATATGAATGTAACGGCATGCAATGAACTGCTAATTAAATATAGATAAGCTCAGTCTACACAAGGCTTAGTTTCCCTCGCGTGACGGAAGGTGCGTGCAAACTGCTTACCGTGATGTTTACGTTTAACTATGCACACTACAGAAATTACTGAGCAATTTTTTGATGCTCTTACTGTGTCTAAATATTTCTTTTATTGTTGGTTTTAATTAATTAAATAATATTGTAATTCTTTTTGAATGCATTTTCTCTTTTTTTGTTACTTACATTGTTGTACACTGTAACTGCTTTTTTGTTGTTTGTTCTGGCTTTATTGTCGAAAATAATCTTTGTTGTTATTGTTGTTGTAATTACATTTTTCTTACGAAATTATATTTTTTTAGGTTTTGGATTTTACTAAAAAAATATTATTGCTGATAGATGAATAATTATGAAAAATAGCCAGCGCTCAGTTTTCTGTCCGTGACTATTTCCATACTTATGCAACTAAACTGAAAACTAGTCAGAAATTTGGCACACAGAAAGCACATTTAAATTGTAGATTTCCTTCAACGCTTTAGAGTTCTTCAAAGATAAATTTGCAATAATTTATTCAGTTACAAAAGCTAATAAAATCTTATTATGCAGTTGTAAAAAATAAAAAAAAAACAAAAACAACACTTGGATGTGAAAACCTAATTTAGAAAACAAATTAAATCAATTAAAATTACCAAATATTAATATTGAATTAATTAATATTTTTATGGTTAGAAGCCTTTTATACATGGAATCTGGAAAAATATACTTCCAAAAAGAAAAAAAAAAGCTTTTTTTGTTATTAAAAGCTGTCAACTATAAACAAATTTGGTTTAGCCTCACAACTAGAGCGTGGAAATCGATGGACCGTGTGCGTACAAAAAATACACCTCAATTTCATCTTGCATCCAAATTAAAATTCATTTCAGACTAGCTGTCGCCTACGACTCTGTCTGCGCGGATTTAAAAACGTAATAAGTTGCCTATGTCTTCTTCCAGATGACTATGTTCTACATCTGTGCCAAATTTCATCAAGATTCGTTGAACCGTTCCGGATACACCTTCAAACAAACATCCATCCATCCATACATCTATCCATTTGCATTTGTAATATTAATAAGATTTCTTTAATGACATTTAAAATACAATAATCCTATTAAAATATGCCACAATCTATGTTAGCTACAATACAAAAACTTTTTAAGCCAGATTTACATTGGCAAAATAAATTTATTGTAATTAGAATTTAATATCCCCTATTATTCCAAGTGTTTGTACCAAATGCAGTGTAAATGTACAACATTTTCGTACTTGAGTGTACATGTAAAGTTTTTGTTTCTGCAATATTTCGTAGTAACAGAGCGCATAAAGTTAAATTGTTGTTTTATTAAGATAAACGACTGGGAATGCGCTATCGCTTCTTGAAGACGGTCAAGAGAGCAGCTTTAGTTTATCTCGCGTAAGACTCCTTTGGTCGATAATTTTCTGAAGCATTTGTATTATGTTTGCTAGTTTTGTGAGAACTTGAATCACTCAAAATTGATCGAAAAAGGTTAAGTATACTTTTTTATAAGATTTAAGACTCTTGAATGTATATTTTTCCAATACACTTAATTAGAACATGCAAGTTACTAAATGTTGGAACATTTAGAAGGAAACCTATTTCAATATTTACTTTATCTATGAAAAACATAGAATTACAGATACTTCAATTCAATTACCAATGAATTATTGGTTCGTGATATGTCAAATCAGTTTAATAAATTCATTGTTCTAGAGCTATTAATATGTAATTGAGGAACATGTTAATTAACATAATTTTGTAATATTGATGTAAATTAGATAACCCCAAAGTTTTCGATTAACCAACTGTACAGTCAATACGAAAATAATCTTAAATTCTAATGAAAGTTGATTAAATTCATATGTACTTATTACTGCCTACATACATCGATAAACATTTTTCTAAGTAGCACTAATCTTTTTAATTAATGAAACGTTAAAAATATCGCAAATTTGTATTTATCTTCTAGAATCTAAACAATATATCTAATAGTTAACTATTTGTTTTGGATGTAATAGGTACTTTCCGTTGAAAGTCCATCTGTATTGTTTAGTTCAATAAATTGGCATTAGCGGCCGAAGCGGTCCGTTCGCGGAGTTCATTTGTTAATGAAACAAATGAAGATCCCTTATATACCTACTGTCTATTATACAGCGGCTAATGCTTTGTATTTAACCCATCTTTGATCATTGCTATTTATTTGATCTTTTTATATAAAAAAGCTTAATTAGTAGCCTTTGTGTTCTTCTAGACTATGTTATATATCTATGCTAAATTTCATCAAGATCCGTTGAGCCGTTTTGGAGATATCTTCAAACAAACATCCATCCATCCAAACATTCGCATTTATATTAGTATGATTCCTAGATCTTTTTCTAGAACTAAAGAAATGGGATACAGATTTTTTGTAGATATTCTTAGATGTGTGGAAATTTGCTTTATAAATGACGATATCATCTTTATCAACTTGCCCCTTTCTCTACGGTGGGTCGATACAGTACCTAAGTATACTCTTCCGAAAACAGTATGATGAAGTAGTCATTTAAGTAGACATCTAAGACATAACGACAGTATTTAGTGAAAATTTGTTAGCCTTTTTGTTATTATGTCCATCAAAAATATCCATTGACTTGCTATTTATTAGGAACTCTTGATATCAAAATGTGAAAAGAAAAATAATGAAAGGCACTCTCAGTGAAAGCATAAAGTTTGCAATAAGTTTGAAAACAATAACCAATAACACTGAGCTTCAATATTTGTTGGTGGAGATATTGAGAGCTTCAAGAACTACTTCCGTTGCTTTGTTTGTTATTTAAACATGCTGTTTATAATATTAAAATATGGAACGGATATAAATCCGTTCTTTGTTCTTTGTTATTCTATATTATTGAAGTATTGTACTTTAAAAGAGACAAAGAAACGTGTATATCAATACCAGAAGATCAAAATACGATTTAAAAAAGACGAAGTACATTGATGTAGAAAAGAAAAAATTATATTATGTTATATACCTTGAAAAATTGATCTGTCTTTCATCTACTGCGTGTGAAAGTGTACACAACACAACAACACGCGCGCATTTACACTTAAAAGCAAACACACATGCAATGTATTAGTCTAAGTCATAACGAAATGTAACAAAATAAAAATGTATAAAATTTCATATGTTATGGAAGAACGGGGCATCCTGACACAAGTATGTACTTACTTAAAAGGGTGCCTCAACCTAAAATTTGTTTGTAATAATTGTGTTTTGAAATAAATAAAATTTATTATTATTATTATTATTATTATTAAAGTATAATCATATGTAACTTATGGATATGACTGTACTTTCTTCTGAGCTTAGACACATCTGTTCCAAAATTCGCAGCTCATAAAGTTAAAACGAAATGGCAATTTTATTGAGAAATATGTGCACGAAATTCAAGTGTGGCAGCGACGCAGTAATATTGTAGAGGCGGATCGGTCCCCGGTGCGGCATCAAGCAGCTGAGTGGCCTTATTGTGAAGCTGCAGCTCCAATAGAAATTCATTCCAGTCTTGTGCGACGTTTTTCGCTACTAAATTTTGAATATTGCGTACGTTTCGTCTAGACAGTCGCGTGTTTGTTGAAAAATCTGTCACAGTACTCTGGGGAATTTTAATAATTTTATGTTGATTCTTTCGTTTACAATGACTTAGGAAAAAAATAAAATTCTTTTTTAAAATAAATGTTTAAGTTCTTTTAAATATTGGCATTAAAAGCTTGTAATTGGGACCCTCATATCTTTCGCTTAGAATTATAGAAGTTAGATATTATTTATTTACTTTATTTACAACACGGTATTTTATGAACGGCCACATACATATTAAGAAAAATGGAATGTATCTTACAACATATCAACGTTCAAAAAGTCAAAAAAGATTGCATGTTGTGTACTATTTTAAATCTATAGCCCTCACGTTTTTGCGTAGTTATTTGAAGTGTAATGTTCCGTATAATGTCAATGTTTTCCTTTGAAACATTTTTTTAAAACAGAGATATTTTAAGAAATATTGCTTAATGTTTAAAATTCCTTTGGCCTCATCTCTAAGAATTGTTCGCATTCACGCAAGGATAAAGCATTCAACTAAAATGAGGATAGCGACTCATATATTTTCGGGTCGCTTCTAAGAATTTGAAGCTATTGTAATGGTTTTATGTGAAAAGCTTCCTCGTTCCGAGACGTTTTTAGCTACAACTATTGCGCTCAAACTGTTTAAGTCACGCTTCCTGATATCATTAAAATACACTTAAATATTATTTTGGGACGTATGATTTCAAGCTGTTTTAGTTACGTCATCACCTGTTTCATACTGAGGGCCTAGCATGAATAATTGCGACACGCACATTCGTAATGTCATCGACAAATTATGTCAAGTTTGTATGAAATTTCTTAGTGTACTTTACGGCCGGTAGGAGCGCTACACAAATCTTAATATAAATTTTATCGATGACGATGTCTCACGAATATTTGAACTTTAGCTAAGTTAATTTTTGGTCTTGAAATACTAGGAGTATTTCAAGACCTTATTTAGTTTTGTTCAAAACGGTTGATTTTATTATTTCAAGTTCAGTTTTGTCAATGTTTTTTTTTATCCATGATAGTGTTCACCAGTATTTTTACATTACCCAACGGCAAAAAAACATAAAACTTTTCATGGAAATTAGTATAAAATAGAAGCATTTTGCATTGAAATATTATTAACAACCTAAGGACGACAACCCTCGAATGGTTACCGGTAGTAAAAACAAAAACGTCTGGAGTCTGCCAGTATTTTCTAATATAGCATACTCGTTTATACTAAAGTGCTCATTTCAGCACGGGTATCATTGACCTGTAGTGGATAAACAGTTTTTATTATTTTAGATTGAATATTCATAAACGTTAACCTTTATAAATGTATACTTTACTTTTATCGTAGATAATTTATTCATTTATTGGTTTATGCAAAAATTAAAAATATATATAAAAAAAAATTGATATTTGAAGCAACTCATCTGCGTCATGACTTAACATGTTTAAAATAGAATCAAAAACCATCTACTATTGGAACGAAGTTCCTTATCGCGCGTTGTGAAAGGGGGCTAGACGGAAAAAATTCTTACGAAAAGTTGTCACGACACTTTTTGCTATAGTAAGTATGTTAACGACGAATGAGCGCTACTTCACCATGGCAACGACGTGACAACATATAACGAAAATTCATAGAAATAAAATGTACTTCTTGTGAAGACTTAAGTTTTTTATTCATAGAATAAACATTGGTTCCTTCACTAATCAATCGAAAGGAACTTGGTTTTAGTGTCTTTCGGATATTTTATTGAAAATTTATATTAAACTTTTGGAATTAAAAATATCATTTAATTTAAAGGTGAAATAATTACAGAAACCGTGTCAATTTACACAGCGGGAACAATACAATCTGTTCTATTATTAATTGCTTTGGCATTCCTTCTGATTGATTACAGTTCGAAGCACGCAATACATGACTAATATTACGCCTACACCAAATAAGAGTTAAACAATACCAGTTTGTTATGTAATTTGTGTTACCTCAGAACTATGGTTATTGCACATCGGTTTCTAAGGCGTAAGGCAAAATTTGTTACAAAATAATAAAGGCATTGCATATCTTTTAGTTTATTAGTACCTATACTAACTATTATCTGCGGATTAAACGTCGATCGATATTCAAAAAAAATGTCACGTATTAGCATATCTATCTATCTATATATATAAAAGAAAGTCGTGTTAGTTACACTATTTATAACTCAAGAACGGCTGAATCGATTTGACTGAAAATTGGAGGGCAGGTAGCTTAGAACCAGGAAACGGACATAGGATAATTTTTACCCCATTTTCAATTTTTTTTTTATTCCGCGCGGACGGAGTCGCGTGTAAAAGCTAGTCTTCTATATATATAAAAGATAGTCGTGTTAGTTACACTATTTATAACTCAAGAACGGCTGAATCGATTTGACTGAAAATTGGTGGGAAGGTAGCTTAGAACCAGGAAACGGACATAGGATAGCCCCAAATAATTTTTACCCCGTTTTCTATTTTTTACACCGCGCGGACGGAGTCGCGAGTAAAAGCTAGTCTTCTATATATATAAAAGATAGTCGTGTTAGTTACACTATTTATAACTCAAGAACGGCTGAATCGATTTGACTGAAAATTGGTGGGAAGGTAGCTTAGAACCAGGAAGTCGCGGGTAAAAGCTAGTCTTTTATAGGTTAAAAATTCACTTTTATTCATTTTTCTAAACTTTATTTTGTATAAAACTTGTTCTAGAATCAATGTTAACAAATTTAAACTACTGTTATAAATATAAACATTACAAACGAAGAAATATGTTCGGTAAAGTTGGTATTGTAATGCTCTAGAAAGATCGATATCACTTGTGCAGCAGTTGTTATGCAAATAGTGCATCTTATAACGTTATGTAGATACAGGGGTCGTTAGAGTTCTGTTTCAGAACTGCAATGTACTTAGATCTCTAAGCAACCTTAATACATATACTTAGTGGAGTTAAGTAGAACAATTGTCGAATTACGTAACTTTACTATAGTTACGTTACTAGACCTAGTTTATTTGGTTCCAGGTATAGTGTATTATGGCTGATGATAGCGAATTCAATCTTAATAGTTTTTTTGACAAAGTTTTTTTTAGTTACTTTAAATTTTAATATTTTAAAATGTTTCATGAATATAAGCCAATTATAGAGTAAGTAGAAATACATACATACTTTTACAAGGTTATTGTTAACATTTTTCATCAGAGGGTCCATCACAAGTATTTTCGATATGCGTTTTCGAATTTTGAATTTTGTCAATGAATAATTTCATGCAATTTTTTGTGCTTAGCCTTAAATAACTAAAAATAATTAAAAAAACATTGTTAGGTAACCATTAGATTTATTTTATTTATACTATAACTTACACAAAGCATAGTTTTACATAGTTATATATTATGTTTCCATTGGTATAATATTTAAAAAAAATACTTTTTTTTGTTAGTTTAGTTCACCTATGAGTGTGTTTGTTTAAATCAAAGGTACTAAACATTTATTTTGCATTTAACAGTTAACTTTACTATGAAAAGCTATAGAAATAGAATATTTAATATCGCTTAGTGAATAACACAAGATAATTGTTCTCTTCGGTGTTGCAATACCTAATAGAGAGGACGAAACCGCACGGGAACAGCTAGTATATTATATACATTTTCTACAGCTTTCATTCTACCTCGTTTATATAAAAGGCACCTTCGAGATATAAAAGTAAATGGGAGACCGGTAAATTGTAGAAATTTTGAAGCGACGTTGAGACATCTAGAAAATCATAAGGGCAATATCCAAGACGTTCAATATCTTATTCAGTGATATTGGAAGATATTCCCTGTATTTTTCTTGCGTTATATTCGACGACATTTTCTTCTACAGTTACGAATTGTCGGGTTATTATGTTTGAAAAAATTATAATTATATAATAATGGCCAATATTATTTAATAATAAAAAATTATTTTAATAATAGCCAATCTAGCCGCCCTCTTTTTTATTGTTTCTCAACAATCTTAGCCTACATGATAGAAGGTCACAAAATTTTAAATTAACACTTTGATACATGTTAAAAATAACACCAAATTTGTGTAACTTTAAAATTTAATGTCTCATCGCTTGCAGCCGTGACGCCGCAAAGGGGTCTTGGTAGTGGGGGGATCATATCGGATTTAGAAATTAGAATGTCAACAGCTGTCGCGGCGGCCTGACGTGATTGATGCCACTGCGGAAGCGACTGGTGTCATAGTGCGCTGGCTTGTTTTATCCTAATAAACTGAAAAAAAATATATATCCAATTTTTACTGTGTACGAAATTTGTTATATTAATAAAAGGTATTCCAGTAAAATATAAAATAAAATTGTAGCTTCATTTACAAAATACAACGGTAATTAAGACAATATTACACTTGGCAAAGCTCTCGCGGTTACATTCCGCCTGCAATTTGTGGTGACACCTGGCGACAATCTTACGACTCAAGTTACACTCGTGCTGTCTGTGTCGACTCAAGGATGTCACTGTGAAAGAAAAACAAGCACTGTACGTCAAGACAGACTTGAATAAGAAATAAGGTCCGTTGTTTAGAGCTAAGAAGTTCATTCTCGTCTGTATGTACATATTTTTCCTTTTCCATTTCAAAATTTTACTCGACTATTTTTTCCCTCTTCATTTGTTTAACTTCAATCAGTGACGTTTGATGATTACTTAAACAGTGCCTTAGTTTAGATTTAGT
Organism: Papilio machaon; assembly: GCF_912999745.1. Classification (NCBI taxonomy): domain Eukaryota; kingdom Metazoa; phylum Arthropoda; class Insecta; order Lepidoptera; family Papilionidae; genus Papilio; species Papilio machaon. Next base: position 8,955,764 of record NC_059987.1, read on the forward strand.
TAGAGGAATCTCAGTTAGATTAGTATATGATATTTACTGTTTCATTTCTTCTTCTTCTTCTTCTCAGCCACGTAACGCCCACTGCTGGGCAAAGACCACACCCAAATATCGCCACAATCATCGGTCCTGTACAACACGCAACTGTTTTATTTAGATTTGTGAAAAGAAAATGTCGTGTTAAAAGCTTTTGATCTCGAAATGTATCCATTATCTATATATATATAATGATATATGGATGTATTATCTTCCTATCTAATAAATTCCTTTTCGCATTTTCAAATGAATTTTAAAAACTGTAATATTGTTATTGACCATATACATTGCATTCCGAGAATCAAATATTTATGTTGGTAGCGTTTTGTTTTTCAATTAAACACCGAGTTTGTTCGTCCGTGAAGGCGAAGCGTTAAACGAAATTGTAGTGAAGTTAATGAACATATAATTTGAATTCGTAATTTAAAACAAAGTGTATTTTAAATTACTTAAACGTGACATCTAAAAAAACTATTTGCAGCATTTTGTTGAGTTTAATCTTATTGACAACTGAAATAGTTAACCTAATTGGCTATGAACCCATGTTGGGATCTAACAACCCATTTCTGCGTATCTGCGGTATTTTTGATTTACATTTTTAATCTATTTGGCACAAATCTAAAGGTCGCAGTCGAAAAACAAACTCTATTATTTAGAGATAGAAGATTTTATAATATTTCCGTGGTTAATTGAGTCTATTTCTTATATCGTAAGCGAACGTTCACACAAGAATCTAAGCCGCTGGCGTAAAACTTTCCTCAGTCTGGCTTATGATAAGCCAGTCGAGTCGGTGCATTCGATCCCGCTCGTATGAGCTTTAGTTATGCATTACTCACTCCATGCACTCGCACTAATGCTCAAAACTGAACACTATCTCACTATTTGTCCTGAATTGATTATGTCTGTGTATTGAATCTTTTCACAGTTTTGTGAAAAATGTACAGCTACATTTCTATATTAACATGAAATCTTTTTTTTTTTAAATTGATAATAAAATGTCGATCGATCAATTTATCATTTTGTAATTTTTTGATCAATCAAGAAACCATATGTGAATGTCAACAATATTTATAATCAACCGCCGAACAACATAGTTGACTACGGTTTAGCTAAAGTCGAGCTCCATAGAAGGGTGAATGAGCAGACTTCTCTGAAAGGAAAGTATACCTTTTCAATAAAAACTGTCCTCTACTTGCAAATAGCACCTATTGGCTATTTTCTTTTATTGGAATTAATTTAAAGTGAATAATATACTTAAACGTATTTAATACAGTATGCTTAAAGTAGTTGGTATAGTGATTAGTTTGTCCACCAGGCGGGATGATTGATGAGGCGCTGTCATCGCTACATTGAGCGAAACAAAAGCCGCCATTGTTACATGGCGCAACTATCCTTAACAATATATGTATTAGAAACTTTTACATGTCTGCTTTTAGTTTAATTCCTGTTACCGTAGAATTCCATCACCTATTAGTATTATCCAACATGGATATCTGGACCGGTGTCAGGCGCTGCTATTGTGGTTACTTCTGTCAGGTAATACGTAAAACCTACTTTGTAAATAGTAATGGAAAGAAACATAATAAAACGTGACATGACATCAACAGTACGACAAGGATCTTTTGACACTTTTGACATTGACAGGGGGCCCTAGTGAGATTTCATGACTTAGTTCGACTAATGCCCACCGGGCCAGATAACTTTGTTGGTTTATAGTCAAACAAGGATATCTGGCTTGGTGACAGAGGTGCTTTTACCGCGGTTAGCTATGTAACAAATATATATATATATAAAACCTATAATTTATTGGGTAAAAATACTAACCATCTTTGACATCACTAGAGACAGCTTAAAACAATATAAGCTACGAAAAAACGTTCACAGACTTGTAAATTTTTTGTCGTAGAAACAATTGAGCAACGTTTCATTTACTTTATAAAGTGAACTAAATGATTATTCTTTGTATTGAATCTTGTACTTTTACGTTTAATTGTATAATTTTTGGTCATAGTATAGTTATTCAAACTTTATATAGTTGTTAATTGTCTTTTATACTTGTGCGGTTGGAATGCAAATGTTGCTTCTTGTTATGTAGATACTGACCTAGTGTAGAATTGTGTTGCATTTAGATCACGTACACTTTTTACTTAGAGTAATAACTAATTTTTGCTAAGTAATTCTTGTTACTAGTTCTGGGAATATAAATACATAACCTAGAAATTTTTCATTGAATACAACTGCACAAATTCATAAACTTAACTTTATTATTTCAGAATTTCCCTTTCACTTTCAGTATTTTGATAATGACTTATGTTTTTGAAGTAATCTCATTGTTCTATGCGGGTTGAAATTTTAAAGTTACTTTATTCATTCGTTATCAGGAATCCTAAGATAGAAAATTTGAATGGTAATTCTATAGATTTTTAATCTCTGTCCGAATATTGTTGTATTTAAGAATATGACATAAATATTAATTCATGTATGCAAAAATATTCAATGCATTAACATCTACGAAATGTTTGTTTTCAATCGTCGAAAGCTCATACTCGCTATTTATTTGTTCGGTCGCAGATTCATACAGTGAAAACACGCTATCTTGATCGTTCAAGCTTTGTACACGAGGGCAGAGCAGTGAGGTAGAATAGTAGTACAGTTATTATTTAAGCATTGTTGTCAAAACCGTGCTGTTCTATAATAGTGTAGCTATACTGCTCTGCCTCACTACTCTGCTCTATTAACTGACTTTAATTTAGCTAAACGATTGTGCCATATCTTTTTGATTACACATGTGGACACATTGATCGTGCATGAGGGTTTTTATTTGTTGCCTGCACAAATTGCGGGTTAAAAAATAAAAAAATCACATTTACACACCCGAAATGAATATTGTATATTGCTGTTAAGTAATTAATGAACTAATCATCAAATGCATCAGAATATTAGTTACATTACCCATCAGTTATGAAAGCAACATAGCGTCGATTAATTTTTTTATTCACTTTCTTTTACCTACATTTGGTCTCGTGCTCGTCCTAGACAACTTATTACTTCGTTTGAGTAATATTTTGATATTAATCTGAACTAAATAGTAAACGCAGTGTACACTTTCCGATACCAGAAACGTTGCAAGTTTCTCTAACAATCGTGCTTGAGTTCAATGGGATGTGTTTCCAACTCATTAGCAAACTTGCGACCCGGGGCGAGTCCCAAGGATACGCAAACTTGGAGCGCAAGTGACCTACGGATAGCATATTAATATATTATACTATCCAATTTGTATTAATTTTATACTTTTACTGTCTTATATTTTACTAGCCGCGACTCCGTCTGCGCGGAATTAAAAAAACTACAGGTTTCCTTATTGCTTTCCAAGAGATAATAATTACCAAATACTGCGCATATTGTGCTTAAATTGTTTAAACTTTCGTGAGACATAATAATTAATGAATTAAGAATGGCTTAACTCGCGTGTGATCGTCCGATGACGGCACCGACTAGTTTCGGACCCGTTGGGAGTCCATCTTCAGGGCGAGTGTTTCTTTGAGGACTTCGAGGTCACGTCGCGTCTCGCACTCGCATATTGTACTTTCCACTTTACTCATTACAGTGACAACATAACGGAAATATTATTACAATTTTTGTCTACTAAACATAATAAGAAGTACTACCCTAATAGTTGTTCTTGAGGGTGCGGAAGGACACGCGAGGGTCGCAAAACAGGGGTGGGTCATACGGACGTATATCGGAAGTTCACGACGTATTATTGTTAGAAAGTGTTCTAATAAGAATGTTAAAGTTTTACGAGATACATCATAGTTTTGTCATCATTTCACTAAGATAATTTATAGTAAGCGTTATACGTAAATTTTAAGTGTAGTAAGCGTTTAAGTAAATTTCATTTAATAAAATTACTTAAGCAATAAAATTATATTTAACAGACTCACAGTAACACTTATGGTACATGCCTTTAAGACTATAGATGTTAGTAACCTTAATCGGTCACTCTTTGTGCATCTTTTCCTCGTTCGTGAGGGTCGCGACTTCTCTTTTTGGCCATCTCCCATAGGGCGTTTCTCCACTCTGTCCGGTTCTCAGCGATGTGGATAGCATTATGCATAATATTAAACGTTGTAGATTAATAGTGAACAATTAATTTCCTAGCTACAGTATTCGTAACATCAGTAAACACATGTGAAGAGCATTATCCAAGTTTTTGCGAAGAAAAATGGTTGATACTTTATTAGGCCGGCATTGCGGGCTGAAGTTATTATTACATGTTTGAAGTTCGGACAAGCTCGTTGTAGATTTACTGCGGAGAATGAAAAAGTTATGTAACGGTTGAGAATAACTTGTTTACTGCTCTTTTTAACGCTATCCTCATAAACAAGCTCTATACCCTAGGCTTTTGATGACTGTTACAGCATTCAGTTTGTTTAACTGAATATACTGAAAGGGTGGGAAGGGGAGGTGGATTTGATGGAGGAGAAGATGCACAGGAAGGTTATATATTATATTTTTATGACTTAATACCAAACCCACATATTTACAAGATTTACCTATATTATTATACATTGTCCTTACACAATTTCTCTTTCTAACGTAAACATGAAGTTATAAATTGCAAGTTTTTTACTGTAGATATTTTGCATAAGGATATATCGTTAAAAAAAATGAACAACATAATAACAATTTTGGGTGCATAGTATTGGTTTTTAATTTTGTACTAGAATTATTCTCTTATAATAAAAAAGGGGCCCCGTGTTCCAATCAAATTGAGTCTGCTACCAAATTACATGGTTCCTGTTCCGCGGCTAATAACAAGCTGGATGGGACCCTCGATTTCCTCTGCTTATCTTTCGCTATTTGGGAACCAAGGGTCGGATGTGTATAGATGATTTAGTATACATTTATATTCGCTGGTCACAGTAAATTAAATATCATGTCTAACGCCTTTTAACTTCAGATTACAATACAGAAAGAATACGATGTGTAATCTTATTTCTTACTAATATTATAAACTAGCTTTTACCCGCGACTCCGTCCGCGCGGAATAAAAAAAAAACAAAAAAACGGGGTAAAAATTATTATCCTATGTCCTATTCCTGGATCTAAGCTACCTGCCCACCAATTTTCAGTCAAATCGATTCAGCCGTTCTTGAGTTATAAATGGTGTAACTAACACAACTTTCTATATATATATATAGATATATAGATGTGAAAGTTGAGATGGATGGATGGATGGATGAGTATGTTTGTTAGAAGTTATCTCCAAAACGGCTTAACGGATCTCGATGGAATTAGACAAAGATGTAGAACATAGTCTGGAAAAACAATAGGCTACTAATTAAGGTTTTTTCTAGTTCCGCTGGTTCCGTAATATGTCTCTATATCCCAGCTAGACTTCAACATAGAATTGTTTACTTTCTCTATAAACTAAGCATTTGCGATAGAAAAGGGTATAAATTTATAAGCTCGTGTTTCCACAGATAAAAAATATATTGTTACTTCTCTTTTTTTCAAAATAAATGAATGAGACAACACGTTTTTGTTATGGCAGTGGGATCAATCACTTAGGTAACGTATTAGATGAATCGTTTCTATTTAATACATGATATTACTTGAGACAATAGTATCATTACAGCATTGTTATCAGCATACAGGATGTTACTATTCTACGCTTTCGACAGTTGTGACGTCACTATCCAAATACGTTACAAAGGGTGCTCTTGCTCATTACGGCTTTAATTATCTCGTTTATGTGACATTATTAGCCCTTAGTTTTCTATAGTGTATTGTTTTACTAATTTCAGAATAATTGATGACATGTATTGTTTTATTTAAAATGATAATAAATGGTATATAGGGTAGCATTTTTTGATTACGTCTCCAGAAATGTTAAAATACTGGAATTAGACGTATTTACCGAAAGGAAACTTTCTCCTTTTTTATAAAGAAGCAAAACTGCTAACAAATATTTAACTATTGATATAAAACACAATGAAAGTTATTTAAGACGTCAATTGATTGATTCCACGATCACTCTATGACTGGAAAAAATATTACTATATTTAATAATATTCAAGTTTTGTAATTTAATACATCTATTGTGCAAAGGTTTAGGATGAAAACTATATTTAAATTAATTAATTAAAATAAATGAAGTTAACGCACGAAAAACGAAGAAATAAATTAAATCGGTACTCGATTTCATTACAAGACGGTCCTTTCAATAAAGGGTTCACCTTCTCTGACATTGTTTAGTTCTCCAGACGTCTTTAACATTTTTAAATATTATTTCTTTCCAAAAAACAATTAACTTAACAATTATGATTAGAAAGTATGAATTGATTCTGTGAAAGAGTATATTAGAAAGAGGGTAAATTCAAATATGACGGCTGATAGAGATATATGGAGTAGTTATATAATTTGCCGACCGCCGTAGGGACAACGGCAGGTTGATTACGATTTTTAAATGCAATTAACTTCTTAACTTTTTACGTATTAATTATGTATTTTCGAGTAAGAATAGCAATAGCAAAAGGATAACTTTAGAGAATGGGAGGGGTAGAAAAAAGGGAGTGACGACTGAAAAGAAGAAAGATAGGCCGATGGATGAAACTGTTGTGCTGACCATAGAGTGAGAAGTAGTGGTAGGTATGTCAGTGTAAGTACACATATAGCAAGCCAAATTTCCTACGCAAAGTTACAGTTCCAAGGTAGTTTATTAATTCGACTAGAATAAGTTGTTTTTACCACTACCTCGTTAGTTTAACTGGCTTTAGTTTAACCTTGCCGGCCGCAGTGGTTTACTATGGCTTCCTCTCGTGTTACACATTACAACGCTGAGGTAGCACACCAGCTACATCTAGTGGCAGTGGAGATTGTTTAGTTTGTATTACTTAGGCACAGCAACTATTTGATGGTCATTAAAAGCTTAAGATAAATGTATAAATACTTACCGTGAATTTCTGATACTAAAATTCTTGTTTAAATCTTTTTTTATCTCTGTTTTGTCAAAGATAACTACAGGGACAATATGTTTTGTAATTACAGATTAAAATAAAGCTTTTGAAACAAAATTTCGGTTAAAGGTTACAGCGAATATAAACCGATATTAAAAAAACAAAAATCGAGGTTAAACGGAAACAGAGAACAAAATAATCAAAAGTCGTGTCATGAGCGAAGTGAAGCGGAAGGCCTTCCTTTATCCGGTGCCCTTTCTAAATCGCTCAGCTTTTTTATTCGTGTAGGACAATAGGCTGCAACGTGATCTGACAATAAATATCAAATAAATCGTCCGATTAGATATTGTAGATAAATATTGTATATTCTTTAATCAAAATGCGGATTTGTATCTCTCTGTCTGCCTAGCTCGTATCCCACATGGTGGTGGGGTCGGCTTTTCCAATCAGTTTCTTCCACCTCGCCCTGTCCTCGACAACTTCATCTGAGACTTTGCACTCTCTCATGTCTTTTAGCACTACACCTTTCCATCTAGTTTTGGGTCTGCCTCTGGATCTGCGGCCGGGAAGGGAAAGATGTAGTGCTAAATTACCGACGTAGTCCGGCGGCCTTCTCCTTATATGACCATACCATCGCAGCCTACTCTCAATTTGTATGTCGTTACGAAACGATTTTCTCTAAACGTATCATTTATTTTAATATTCGACCATTCGATTCATTTTCGATCATCATAAGTTCGAACTTAATAAAAAGCTATCATAAAAATTTATACAGCTGTGCCCAGCAGGTAATTGAAAATTTAACAGTTGAATCATACAGGTATTTTTTTATAACTAGAAATAAACAGGTTTATCGCTCACTTTCCACCTTTTTCATTTAAATATTAGCAATTTATTGATTTAAAAAAAAAAAAAATTAAACATGCTACAAAAACAAAATGTAACAGAACAGAGATTGAGAGAACAATTACACGGCAACGCGAGTGGAACTTGTGACGTTGTCAATTAAGTTTTTCGATTGCGGACTTAAACCTATTAAAGTCGTATCGAATGTCTGATGTAGTTAGTTTACATGTACGAAAATCAAAAGAAAATCATTTTATACACAGAATTTTTATTACTGTAAATATGCCAGGAATAAAATAAAATATGAATTAACAATAAATATTCCGTATTTGCTTTCTATTCAGCAAATACGGATTTGATTTTTCGTAAGAAAGTTACTCAATACGCACGTCGTAAGCATTACTGCCACACTCACAGTTTGTTACTGATAACTAATAACTGCACTTAATGTAGATTTTATTTAACAATTCTACACTAAAATATTTTAATTTAAAAGTTTCTCTTAATGGCTATTAATTATTTTCTTCCTACATGAGTAACGTAAAAATAAAAAAGGCTTGTAAAGGGGACGGCCCTCGCCCTATTTCTCTACAACCCGCATTTTATTACTGTAACGAAGTACACCAGTTTTCTAAGCCAATTTTTCTCTTATTCATATCCTAGTGTTATTTTAATTAATACGAAGTTAATTATATATGTATATGCTTTGAAATTGTTGCAATTGTTTTTTTTTTTTAAGGGACATAAATAATATAATGTTTTCATACACGTGTTGTGACACTGAAAAACCAACCTACACTAAAATAACACAACTTCGTTATATAAAATAAACTGTTTCCACACTTCAGACTTGCATGTTTCTTGCTATTTTACGTGTTTAAAGAAACCGCCAGTGGGCTAATGGCTCCTACACTATGATGGGTGCAACGCAAACTTTCACGTCAAAGTAATGGTTAACCAGCTGTTCCGGTGTCTTCATAACTTTGTAGTCTACTCACTTAACGAGGAATACTATTCAATCAAAAAAATTAAAAAGAAATTGGAGTGTCTGTATTTAAAAAAAAACATATTTCCCAAACACGATGTAATTGCGATGCTTACAACGAAAAACCAATTTTTTAATCATTAGACGAACATAAAAAAAATGTCTGTCAAATCCATGTTGGTTCCGGGTAATGCCCGCAACGGCTGGACCGATTTTGACGGAATTCGGAAGATAGCTGATGTATGCGGAAATATTATATCCTTTTTTTTTTTTATTTCATCGCTGACGATGTCGCGTGCGACTGCTAATTTATATATAAATATACTAGAATTTAAATATTTTGATACCACTTATTTGTAATATTTTAACATTTAAATTTAATAATTTTATGTCCTGTAGAATTCTTTGTTTTTATAATTTTTTATTTGAATAAAATTTAATAGAATGCAGATGCAAAAGTAATCGTATACTTTGGAGAAGAGATTCCACTCATCAGAGTGATAGGTTCTTTTCTGTCAGACTTTAAAAATCATGCCGAAATAAAAGTATACAGTATACTTCAGCTATCATTCCATCAAAGCCATACATTTGTACATTAGTTATAATGAGAAGACATACAGCAATGTTGTTATTCTCAAGTATTCAAGCAGAAAGTCTCGTTAACAGTAATTGGATTTTCGGTTTCCTTCGCTAATTACATGAAACACAGTACTAATAATAGGCTTACGAAGCAGAAATAAATATCGAATTAGCAATAATTCCACATCTGTACCGTTTTTGTTTTAACATTTATAAAAAATAGCGAGGTAGACTCTTTGTTTGCCTGAGTAAAGTAATGTTGTAAAATAAAATATCCTATATTCAATTAGTTATTATATTATGTAAAAAAAGTAATATTTTGAAATTTTGAAAGATTGGTTAATTGAACTTTGACTATTAGATAGCAATGTATGTTCAAATTCCGTATTAATATTTGTTTACACAAACTAAGGTGGCGCAATGACACGATGTGTGCCCTTGGCTTCCGACAACAAAAATCTAAACTTTCTCCGATCCCACGCTGTCCCGATCAAGTCCAAGATCCAAGATCTTTCATCCATCCAGCGGTACCTGGGACGGCTAACTGGACGCCGAACACTCTGTGGTTAATATTAATATTTGTTTTGATTTAAATAATTTTAAACTACAAAACAAACTTGTGAAAGATAAACTGAACCGTTTAAAAAGAATTAAAAGGTACTCAAAACATCGTCCATCTTAAGAACTAACTAATTCGTATTTTGAAACCGCTGTTAGCAAAGCGGAGCTAAAATTTAAATTGCACTTGCCGCCGGAAAGCCCATCATTAATGCATATTTATGAGTGGGGGGAAAAATCTCGACACACAGTCATTAGTAAAACATTAATAAAGATTTGACGCAATTGTAAAGCGGAAGCGACTTCAAGACACCCACCATATGTTATATGTGGATAGATTTATAGTGAATCAAAAATTATGATAGAAATATGGTTAGATTTTTAATTTGGCATATCTCTAGAGACTTAAGTGTTGTTTTTATAGCCCAGCAAATTACATAACAGTGGGGGAACAGCTAAGTTTACGGTAAGTCGGTTGTTGTTGGTAGTGTATATTACACCTTGTTCATTAATAAAACTAGTGAAAAGAGAAAGCATGGTAAATAATAGTGAGCAAAATATTAATTGCCATTTCAAATCTATTGAAATTAGTTCGCGTCAAAAATAAGTTAAATTCTACGCTGTAATAACGAAGTAAGAATGTAAAGTATGCTTTGGCTACGGCCAATTTTCAAACATTTACTAATCAAAAAACTGACAATAGCTGACGTTACTTACCTACTAATATTAATACATAAACTTTAATTCTCAAACCGCTATATTGTAATAACTTGCACCAATGTACTACTTGGCGGGGAGCGTAATGGGCGCGTGCTTTTGACGGGGGCACGCCCAGTCGGGCTCACTTCGCTGTAAATGTATTGGATATTGTGCTTTCTTTTTGTTATCAATGTTTTCCACGTAATTTCACAACGCCGTACCACGAACTAGTTAGTGAACCACTATCTTTGTACATTTATCATGGAAGCCACGACACTAAATTAACAACAGCTTAATGGATAAGAATTTTATGTGGGCGTATGTCTTTATTTCAACGAAATGAACGTATCCATAAAGTGTTTCATCGACATGTAATAAACCATTTTTGTGAAAATTATGTTTATTTATTTTTAACATAGCACTGATATTAGATTTTATACAATTGTTTACAACCAATTAAGTTTGACTTTCCAATTTTTAATACTCAAGGAGCACTCACAACCAGGTCAAGATTCGATGCCAGTCAATAATTATTTTTTAAAGAATTTTCTGTAGAAATATATTAGAAATTTTTAATTAAGAGTACGAACAATATTGACATGGTTGTTTGTTCTAAGTACTTTTTGTTTGTAGTAAGTTCCAAACAATTGTTAAATGAACGTTGAATTTTCTCGTTAGGTTCACTTCATTCTTGTTAGTTTTTTATTACTTCATTTATTTTCATGGAAATGTGTTAGATGTATTTTCTTAAGTAATTATGCCATTAATAATGTTAGGTAAAGTAACTATGTAAATATCAGAAATAGATGAATAAAATAATCTTTTATTTTTTAACCCATTCTCTAATTAACTTAAAAAATTCGGACACATTGAGTTTACGGTAAAGTAGTAAATTATTTACTTTATATTTATAATAGCGTAGTACGAAAGTGTCTGGTCAAACCCGCAATGGGTTTATAGACACTATTATTGTAATTTTGTATATTACACAATGTTTATATATATTAAAAAAATGAGTTCTAAGCGAATTAATTTACTTTAATATTGCTAATGTTGCTATTACCGTGGATTTTTCCTCTGCCGAAACAAAATGCAAAACTATATTCTCGTGTTATCTTTGAAATGATTATTGTGATATTAATAATGTAACAACAGTCACAAAGCTTAATACATTCGTAGTGTTTCAAACGTAGAGTAATCCCTCTAAAGTTTAGGTCAAAGTGTATTTGTGTACGTTCTCTTTGTTACTGGTAAGCCGTTGTGATGGATGCGTGTGTAACCAACCTTACAAGTAAATACGTCTACAACTAGTGACAATAGTCTGATTGCGCCCTAATAATTTTCACTGTATTGTTTCGGACAATAAGACCATATCTACAGTGTAGTCCTACACTCTACAATATATTCTCTTTGTTGAATAATATGTGAATACAGTATAAATTCTACTGTAAATAGAAGTATTGTAACTACTACTACCACTACCATAAGTACTGATAGCAAAGCAAGGCAAAATTGGATTCTAGCAAATCTTCAACGACCAGATTGGTGTGCCATAGTGACGTGACATTGAATCTAAAATTGAGGAAACTGCGTTACCTTTTTTGCATATCTTATTTGCTGCTGTGTGCTACCGGTATTAGTTAGATTAATGGCGGTCACGTTATATAAACGTAACACCGTAATTTTCAGGCTCGTGTTCTTAGAAATGTAGATTGTTCCTTGGAAAATGAAAATGTAAGTAAATTATTCCAGAAAAGGTAAAACTGGCAATATTGAAGCAATGCCTAAAAGATCGATTTTAAAATATTACACAGTTAGGAAGTTGTAAAGATCACCATTGCACCCCGAAACCCGCGCAGTCGCACCTGAGGATGGCCACCGAAGGGGTTTTAGTGAGTAGAAATCTCACATAACCCTATCTAAAAAGGCAGGGAATCTTTTTGAAAATTCCCCCCCCCCCCCCCCTTTTCGCCCAAGACAAGATAAGTTAACGTGAAAAAAAACTTTTGTAAAAGTTAACACATTTTTTACGTCGAATTTGTGTAATTAATTTAAACATAAAGGTATTTAATGCTATCACGCACATAACGTCGCTTTTGAGGATGCATAGCGGCTTCACACGTGTCGGGCTTCACGTCGGTATGCGTTGCGACTGACAACTACTCATGGCACGTCTAACGGCCGAAATCGATATAGGATCTCGTATCTCAATTTCGTACCGTTTCCCAGTTGCTCATGTTTTCCATAAGGTTACGTATATTATTATTAAAGTATTCTATATGAGAAGTTTTTATCGTAATACCTAAACCTATTTTTTGTGAATAAAATCGTAAATAAACAAAATAAAACTTCGTATGGTCCATAATCGTGGTGTTATCTGCGGTATAAAAAAGATTAAAAGAGGTTACTGGACGCCGGCGCTGATGTACTCGTACCTCAAAAAGCCTTTAACCACGAGTTTTATATTCAATGTATTATGTTGCGAGAATGGGGAAAAATTATATTTGTCTGTTATAAAGTATTCAATTCTGATAAAACAAAGATAGGATCAATTAATTTAATTTAGTGACGCGCTCTACAAATCTACTATTAGGAAGAGTATAAGTAACCGTTATTTGTCTCTGAGTGCGGCAGTTAATCTACTATTTAGTATGATTGGCTATTTCCCCGATATAGCACGTCCGCAGATCGCGCTGTGGTATTCAAGATGGCCTCTATTACCGACTTAATGCGGCCGGACATAATTAATGACGGCGACATTCGTGTGACCACACTTGTGTGTTACACTATAAAATTGTTTTATATATATAAAATGCTCTCGACTGCAACTAGAGAAGTTGAGGAAATATGGATTTTTATACTCGGTTCTGACACACTCTTGATTCTACGCGTACATACTTTGTATATACATCCTTGTACTTTTAAACGCAATGATGTTCGTCAGATGAAGAGTATAAGATATTCGATTCGGTCTACAAGGAACAAAAACAATCAAGTTTAGTAGTATTTTAATTGAATATTTGTTCATATAAGTGTCAACAATCAATATATTTAATATAGTACGTGTCAGGACATAATAGGGTGTACGAACTAGATCGTTGTAAGAACGGGAAGGTATATTTATCGGTTGATGCGTCGCGTCTCCGGTGACATCGATAAGGCATTTTTATCGTCATTCTGCTCTATTAAGCGAGATGAGCACGGTCTAGTGACACCTCATACACGTTGATAACCTCCTTGATAAAAAAATATAAGCGAATTTATTCTTTAAAATTACAGAAATAAGGTTAAAATTATCGTCTTTCATTACTTAAATTAAGTGTAACTTGAAAACGTGTGATTTTAAATGTACGCAGATGTTTATTTGTAGATCCAAAAAATCTTTCAACTCTTTAGTAATAAAGTTGCCTATAATAGCCCGCACACATCAGCTACCTTCCAGTAAAAGTCTCTTCAAAATCGCTCCAGTCGTACGTACATATATATATTTTTTATATAACACATACCGACACTAAATTTTTATTAACTGTGTAGATAGATAAATAAGATTAGAAACGACTTATTAATACTGTTAATATCTTATGGTACATTATACTATTCGTTATCCATCCATTAACAAATGACTGCTTTGAATGTAGATTTTAGAAATGAAAACTCAATACTTTTCATAGCGGTTGTTGTAGTGTTGATGTTATTACTAGTGTGTAGACGTGTGGTATGAAGTAATATCGATGGCCGCCGATGATAAAGTACGTGAGGCGGGTGCTAACGTATTGCAATACTTTATACTCTGAGGAAGATTGATTTAGCTAACCATTGCGACCACAGTATCATTCACATGAAAAAGACTTTAATCATATTTGAAGTATGTATGGCAAACTATTTTTACAATTTTGCTATCTTCCGAAGTAAACAAAACCCTTACAACTTTAAAAAGACATGATTTCTATAGTTAAAAATGAGCCTAAGAAATAGAAACGCCCGACGGCTTGTTACGCTCGTTCAGAGGTGCCCATTTGCTGGTTTACAACATTAAGGAATTAAACAAGAGAAAAAAAAAACAAACAAAAAAAATACAACTAGTAGCAACTTAATATAGATAAAAAAAATACAGTTACTTTAAAATAAAAAGGAGCACATTAACTTTGTATTCAATAGATAGATTGATTATAAGTTTATTTGACTACGTAATAATTTTTGCTTAAATCTTTTTTTACATAGTTGTCCAGATACAGGATCTTTCTAGATTTATTAAAAATGGAAAAATATAAAAGATACATTGAATAGATACACCTGCGGCAGCAGATTGGATTCACGGATCTTATCTGAAGTAGAGACCTTTTATAGTTTCACCTTGGCTCGACGACGCGAAATGGGTGTAAGTCCCTAAGACGTAAGCCAACGATGCCTTGTGCTTGTTGGATTTATTTACCGTGGTGCATTTTATTCTTTATTTTTATTTTATTCTTTGAGATGAAAAAGTTAAAAAAAAAAATTAATTTATCTTTCTTTATTTTCACTATCGAAACACATGTTCAAGAACAAACTATCATTCTTTTTTTTTAAATAAAACCGAGGAGAATGTGCTAAGACAGATATTAAAATATGTTTTTTTTACAAAATAAAATTTATTTTATTTCTATACTGAATTTAGTTGAACAATCTTAGGTATAATTGTCAACATTTACTCTAATAGAATTCAGTATGATAATAAACAGGACGTCTAAGCCGACAGTAATTAATTACTATAGGATTAGATTGTCCTCTTGAATTAAATTTAACACGTTAATTCTAAGCATAATTTATGTTCCAAATCTTAATTTACAACGGACAGGGCATTTTTGTATTAGGTCATCCAAGTAACATAAAATGAGTATAGTGTTGTTGGATTGTTTTGTCCGTTTCATTGTGACATGTAACTAAATACTAAAGTGTCAGATGTTATTAGATTCGTATTTTTTTTCAGATTGACTGTTTGTTTTTTATTATGAATTACTATTAAAAATACTGTAACTTGTACAGTGATAGCATTAAAGATATGTTTTGCTTACATTCTTGGTTTGTAAAAAAAGGGAATTCCAAAATGTTTTGTAAATTATAAACCGTAACATTTTGCCTTGGTTGAACGTGCATTCTGTACATTGTAGGAAAATTTTAAGGTAAATATTTACATCAACAAAAATTGCAAGCGCAAGCCGAGTACGTAATGGCAGAGGTGCTTGTTTTTGTTTTTTTAAAAAACGTTAAATATTAAAAAGTACTGCGTTAAAATATTCGTTGGGATAACCTAGTTACTATTGTTGGTTACTAGGGCAGCGTTTTTATAAAATGGATTCAGTATGGATTTGTAAATCTACATTGGGCATTAGCAAATTTAAAATCATTCGTAACGTTTGACAAATGTACGATTTTAAATTAAATTCGTATGTTCTGAGTCAGTGTGGATTACTAAGGCCTCGACATAACAGTACTGAAAACTAATTCAGTAATTATTCATATAGTTAATCAAAGTAAATAAAATATGTAGTTACCATACGTAGAAATATGTGAGGCTGGCGCGGTGTAACGTAGCGCGGGGAAGGGCGTCCCGGGGCGGCGCGCCGTCTGCATTTCTTTCCATTCTCTCCGACAGCTGCTTATTTCCCGGAAATCCCTTCTGGGACGCGAAGCCCCCGCGCTATTTCACTTCAATATTATTGCCCGTTAAAGCCATCTTTTGTTACTAAAACGTACGGAAATGGAATAGCTAAAAGCCTCACCTTATTCTGACGTGAGTAATTTTACACATTTATGAAAACTTCACACTTTGTCAAAACCTTTTTTTTATTCACACATATACGTAATACGGTTTTATGTATTCATCATTTAATGGAGTTAGTGATTAACTATTAAAATATGCGATGAATATTTTATATCACGTCATAGAGGATTAGCTCTATGTTTGTTTATTTGTATCTGAAATTATCCTCATAATGTCTGTAGTACTTTATAATTTTTGACGGCTGAAACAACTTTTAAAATATATTTTCTAAGGTATTAAATTTATAGCAAGTTTGCTTAAGTCGTTTATATCCTTACAAATTAACAGAGCAATAAGTAGGCGGTTCGCGTTATGAAGTCGACAGTGAAATATTAGGCGCGGGTGAGAGCGAAAGTTCGTTAACGGGGAATCGAATCCCAAAGGAGTAGTTAAAGCCTCTGAGCTATTGACTACGTGAGAAGACTTCGTCGAGTTCATCAAACAACTTCCAACATTACTGTTGATACTCGATAAAGTTTCGTTCGAGTTTTTATAGTTATTGAGAAATTCAATAAGATTTATGATTATATCATTGGCTAATTCAATTTTGAAATATCTTCGTAAGTATTCTATAATATTACCGAACGCATCAGCAACCTTCCCGTAAATCGGTCCAGCTATTTCGGTGATTACCCGAAAATAAAAACACTGATTTACGAACAAACAGTCAAACATTATATATATTTTGTTCGTTATAAACATCGCAAATACAAGATGTTTACGAAATTTTTTTTTTTATACTATATACACACGCTTTAATTTTAATTATTGTGTACATGTATAGATAACACTAGCGTAGCGTTCTTAAATAAATTAAATGTGTTTAATTTCATGGCGAATCTAATGAGTAGAATATTAAAACAGTTGCGACACATCTTAATTAGGCGAAGACGTGGTGTGCATTTTATATTAAATTGCGTGTAACTCGATTAGTTCTCATAAATATGTACGTGTGCTTTAATGAGACAATTCAAGCAAGTAAAATACTGTACGAATGTTTTGAAAGTGTTATTAACATTCATGGAAAATTTAATTTTTGATTTTATTATCTAAACCACTAGTAAGGTAATTAACAAATACTTTACTTTGTGTAAAGTTTGTATTTTCATAACCGTAACCAAAAAATTGTCGAAAAAAATAGAATGTATCGAATAGGTTTTGGTAAGCTGAATTCTACACTATACTACGTATATTTCATATTGATAAGTTTTGTAATAGTATTTTTTTTATTTTGAGTTGGTTGTGAAAACTTGGACATACTAAATCGGCTAGCAACATCTAAGCGTTATGACCGTCTATTGACTTATGGTCCATATTGTGCCGTCGCGTCGCAGGCAATAAATTCGGCGCCACTCAACGGTTGTCCATTACGCAAGCAGTGTCTGCCGGCGCCGGCGATGTGACGGATGCTGTAATGATGGCAGTAAGTGCCCTATATTGTCACATTAGTGTTTATAGTTATAAGGGTCAGTTTTCACTACCGAAATTATGTAACAAGCTGGATATATAATATATATAAATATATGTAATACAACGAAGAGTTTTACTTCAGGCTTGCAATAGACATGTTTTTATTAACAATAAGCTCGCACCTGGCACCCTGTGACGTCGTGTCATGCCGGGGGCACATCCTGCGCCGGCTGGTAATATCACGCTTGTAATATTACTGTTTCTGTCTCTTATTTTGTCATTTCTATTGTAAACTGTGATTTAATACCTTTAAACGTGATATAGCAATTTCAATTGTTCACAACAATTTGTAACTTCAAAATGTAATAGTTACGGAAATTAAAAGGAAATCGGATCTTCTCTACTTATAGTTTTTAAATGAACGAATGCTTTAATAATAATCACGACAACGTATTTGTAAAATTGGGAGTTTAAAGTTGCATTGCATTCTAAAGTAGATCCGAAAAGAATATTTATTGTTATTTGAACACCTTTATCGCTCGCAACTGAAATTAATTTTCCTTCTATTTTTCTCTTTTCTCTTTTTTACTCCATCTGTATAAATCTCTTAAAGACAGACTTTGCACACAGTTATAGAAGACGAGTGGCGCAAGTTCCATGCCATTTGAATATTTGAAAGAAGAAGAAAAAGAATAATTCCAAAGAAAGTGGCACCGTCCGCTGTGAAAAGGATACATTGCTTTGAGTGAACATGAATTGTCGTAATATTGTCCTTTGAGAGTGCACAGTACTGCACTCGAATTCGCTTCATTTCAATAAAATTTGAATAAAACTGGATGTTAACGCGCGAATAAAGTCAAATTGTACTCGCTGCTACAGTGTGTTTATTTCTTCGTGGAGTGCAATGTCACATTTACATTGCTGATTCTTATATCACGATGCAAACACTTCGTATAGTGCTATGAATATATTTGACTGGACATTTATAAGGAGTGTTTGAAATTGGAATTTAAAATTGACAACTTAATATTAAACAAAATAATATTTTCTTAACACAATGCAAATGGACAATTAACTACTAAGTTGACAATTGACTATCATAAGCCTAGATTATGTTTTTTTCTCAATATTGCACTTAAAATAAGATAACAGATATTGCAGTTTCGGCTACAGATTCAGCTGTAAGAAAATCATGTAATATACAAAATTATCGTCATAAAATTTTTTATGAATTTACTTTGGCATTATATATGTTTTTAATCTAAATAATACATTTAAAAATCACTTCGAAAACATAATAGACGCATTTGCAGAGTAAACTCCGAATCGTAGTACGCGCAAGTGGCGGAAAACGAATGAGTGAACGGTCCATCGGCACGTAGCCGCGGTCGCCGCGGACGGTAAAAGTGCCCTTCACGTGAAATTACGTCCGCATTCATTCGGAATCGAATCCAGACCCGAACGGGTGGTGAATTTGGCAAATGAATAAAGTAGACTAGGTTACGTTTATTCAACCCACTTTGAGGAATTCGATCGCGGTTGCTGCATTCATTATATTATTAATTAGGTTTAATGTTGTGTTTATATGAATTTTTATTTTGCATATATACTAGTGACTCATGGATAAATACATATCTTACTGTATTATAAATGCGAATGTTTGGATGATTGATTGAAGGTATCTGCGGAAATTTGGCATAGCATAACCTGGAAGAATACATTGGCTACTAATAAAGTTATTTCTTTAATTGCGCGCCGACGGAGTCGCGGTAGACAGCTAGTTAGAATATAAAAATGAAATTAAACAGTTATCGTATAAATGAGCCGTATTACTCGACTAAAGGCAATATGCTTTTCATGGATATCTTGATGGTTATCTTGAGTGTGTGTTTCATTGTGACTAGCTAACAAGAACTATTGGGCAATTTCTAATTACCAGGTTTGATTTTAATCGTATTTCCCGGAATGTTAAGGGACGTCATATTTTTCATGGTTTAAAAAATTAATTACCTTTTACATATAAAATTGTCGCAGGACAAGTATTTTCACCGAACAATATATCACTACATCATACATGATTAAAATTCGATTATAACAAATTGTGATTGTGATCGGAAACACGGTAAATCATTAGCAGGGTACAGACGCGCCGCCGTGTGCTGCTGCCAATTAGCAACGATTCTACGTATTCGAGACAACAAAGAGCACGATTTATATGTAGTATATAGCAAAATGTATTGTCTATTTGTCTGTACTTTGTTCATTTGTTCCGTAATGAGATTCCTCACTTAAGTAACTGAGATTCATTTATTTGTTGGATCTGATTTTATAAATTTAAATTATAAAATCTTATACTAAATCCTCATTCGCACGAGCGTTTTTTTTAACGCAGCGTTAAAACTCGACGTTAGCTGTAAACGCTTTAAAATCACTCTTGTTTCCTTTTCTTAGTGCTCAAAGAGCAACACTGCGCGATTAAAAGGCGTCACGTTTTTAAAGCGCTGCCGTATGAACAGACACATGGAAATGCATTTGTTCTATTTGAACGCTTAATATATTAAAAAACGCCCTCTTGAATGTGGGCTAAGCGTTTTAAATAAAAATATGTTCGTCAATGACTTCGATCCGTCAAATATCTTTAGAAAAATACAGATTTCAACCAAAAAATTAAGTATTTACTTTAACATTAATTAATCTTACTAATTTTATACATGAAAATGGTAAAGTAATACTATGAGTAAGTAACAAACCTTGCAATTTGTTTCATAAAACTCAGATTTTATGAAAGTAAAAAGATTCCATCCTGCCAGCATACTGAATACTCAGTAACTGTACATAAATATTCCTTTACCCCATTTCCTTCTCGAAGCTACTTCCCTTCGATAACGGTTACTTCGACTATATTGAGATTCTGAAGGAAATCAAGGAAAAACGAAAAATAAATTTGTTTTATCTACGTATACTCTAGAATTTTTAATATCACATTTCTTAATCAATTTGTAATAAAATAGAACCGATCCGATCTTGATGAAATTTTGCACAGATGTAGATCATAGTCTGGAAGAACATATAGGCTACTTAGTATGTTTTATTTTTATTTTCGACGGAGTCGCGAGCTACAGCTAGTTAGAAAATATTTGTAAATTAACATGTTCCAATTTTAAACAATTCCAATTCCGCCATGTGAATTTTTAACACAGTAATATCGTGTATCCAGGGATTTCTACTATTCGATAACAACACGGTACAAAGGATGGGTAAATCAATGTACACAAATGTATCCTCTATTGAAGCCCTCTTAAAAAAAAAGTGTTTGTTTTTGACACGTGTTAAAATTCAAACAAAGTTTGAATTCATAAAAACATGTCATTTGATGTAAACATTTACACCTGGTTGAAATCAAAACTTTATTTAATTCTCGCCATCAAATAAAAATAAAATTAACCGCCACACTAATAGTCGTGTAATGATTACTTGGGGAGTTCCAATTTAGGTTTCAGTATTATAATAACTAATTTTTATTTCCGATAACAGTAATTTGCAAATCGATTGGATGGCTTTTGGTAGAGTTCTATCATTAGCATAATCTACTGCTTGCTTAGAAAAACTTACACACCAGTCTGTATAAGTAGACAAGAGAAGAACAATTTCACTGTCTGATTTTTTGGCTCTAGTTGGTTTATAAAACACGAATTTGTTTTTCATACAACAATCATATAATCTTTGTTGTATTCCTCGCACTGATATATTATGAGGCAAAGCTTACTTTATGTGTCAGCATTAAGATCTGTATCGTCTGAGTTATTGAAGCAAATTTCCATTTGGACGTAGTCCGTTCCCCACGCGGCCGAGATGTATGGCTTTGACGGTACATAAATAGTTACAATATTGTGCTCCCAGCATTAAGTGCCGGCGACGCAATTCGCTGCGTTTGAATAAAATATCACCTGCCTCTGGAAGGTAGTTCGCGATTGCTTTTTGAATGAAATAAGAACTACCTGCTAGGAGTTTACTGGCGTACGTTTTACAATAGTTAGTATTATTGTTGTTGGTTTCTTTCCGGAGTTTTAAAAACTCATGATGTATAAACGTTGTTTACTGTATTTCAGCTCAACAATGTTTATGCTATATGTTATGTTCTATTCTGACTGATTGTGGATTAAATCGTTTGGCCAATTTTTAAGTGAGTTGTGGCTTTCTAATTATTTTTCCACGACCTAGGGGCTTAGCACGAAAATTTGCGACATAGTGTTCGTAGCGTCATCGTCTAAGTTTGTTTTAGATTTTTACAGCGCCACTACAATTTGGGCTTAAAGTACAACGACAAATCTCATACAAATTTTGTCGATGACGTTACGAATATTATATCGCAAATAATTCGTGCTAGGCCCATTGTTATATGGGTAAAGTTCGGCTTTTTAGTTTTCTATGAATTATTATTTATCTTAATAATTGGATATTTGTTTGAAGTTATCACCATAACGGATGCATTGATCTCGTTGAAATTTGGCATAGATGTAGAGCATAGTCTGGAAGAATACATAGACTACTAATTAAGATTTTTTTTGAGTCACGGGCGACATCCAGTAATTTATAAAATATCTAAAATATTTTAAAATTTATCGAGTACCTACTAGAAATACGATGTACAGAGTATTTGGAATTGGTTTCTCAAACAATCAGCGTCGTCCACAGTTACGTAGGAGTGCATTACCTTGTTGATGTGCTCTGCACGTCGCATTAGTTTATCACGAGTACGCCCGCCATTAATGTAAATTGCAGGTGCAATGAATCTCGGTACTTTTCTATAGCAATTTAATGCTCACAGTCAGTCAGAAGAGAACTAGCATAAAATAAAGTTATTGTGTATTATTTAATTTATGTAAGTTTTTTAGTAAAAGGTTGAATTACTTATGTTGCATAATGTATTTATTTTTTATTTTGTTTCAGGTAAACCTTGGGATGTTCTGAACGAATCCAAAATCTTGTTACGAAAATTTCTTTCGCCTTGGGTAATAAATATTACAGACGAATCCTCATGAGCGTTACTTCATAAACACATATGGTTTTTAATTAAAGATTTCTAATAAAAATCTAAATTAAAAAAATAAACTGATATTTTTTTGTAATGAAAAACCACGGAAATTAGAAATAAAGTTGTTTAAAATAAACACCTCATAATGCTTCCTTTATTAAGATTCGGGTTAGTGGTATTTATCCATTTAGTGCCTCTGATAGCTGCTACGGATATTCAAGTCGACCAAGAGTAAAGACCTTTTTTTTTTTTTTTTTTTTTTATTTTTTTTTTTATTTATTTTTTTTTTATTTTTTTTTTAACGTCAGGAAATGCATTTACGCACCTCTACGCCGGGCTGTGCAATGGCGTAGGGAGTGTGGGACTCGCCGGCCGCAGAAGGCGACCGGAATACCCACTAAAACCTGACTGCCCTCCGACGCATTATGGCGGGGCCACGGGAACGCGTGAGCTTACTTCCGTGACCCCGCCTGCGTTGTCGCCCACGGGGGGGGGGCTCCTCTCACATATTTGTGGGGTGAAGGGCGGCGGCGAATTGCCGCCTCCTTCGCCCCACTCTACGGCGTCGGAGCGGGGGCGCCAGAGGGTCTCTCTCGCGCTCCCGCTCCTGTGCCTCCTTCTGCGAAATCACTTCTTCGCAGAAGGAGGCAACGGCGTCCCAGGACCTCTCACTTCCTAACATGGCGCGTATAACGCCAGGAAGTGAGAGGTCCCCACCTATCGTCGCCACCAGGGTGCGGCGCTCTTCTGTCCAGGCGCAGCACACTTCCAGTGTGTGCTGCGCCGTATCCTCGTCGTCGCCGCACCCATGGCACGACGCCGTCTCCTCCCTTCCGATCCGACGCAGATACTGTCCGAAACAACCGTGTCCGGACAGCACCTGCGTGAGTCGGAAGGTGAGGGACCCGTGGCCCCTTCCGCACCACTCCGGGAGCTGTGGGCGGATGGCCTCTACTGTGCGGACGCCATATTCGACGTCCGCTAGGCCTTCCACCCAGAGCTCCATGGTCCTCCGCTTTCTCCTCTCCCGGGCGTGGGCGAGCTCCTCCGGGGCGAGAGATTCTCCCCGGGTTCTTCGCTCAACCCGCGCCCGGTATGCCTCAGCCAGCACTCCCGCTTCTATCTCCCATGGGGGAGTACCGGCCAGGACGCAGGCCGCCGCGTGGCCTACCGTGCGGTAGGCCCTGCAGGCACGTCCTGCAATGACGCGCTGCGGCCTGCGGAGGAGGGCCCTGTTCGACGCGTTTAGAGCCTCTGCCCATATCGGCGCGCCGTACAGGGCCATGCTGCGGACGACCATGGTGTACAGCTGCCTTGCTTGTACACCCGGACCCCTCAGGTTCGGAAGGAGCCTCGAGAGGGCTGCTGCCGCGCCTACGAGCCGGGGGGTTAGCGACCGGAAATGCTCCCCAAAACGCCACCCCCCGTCGAGGACAAGGCCCAGATACTTTATACTGGCCTTGACCCCGACCTCGTCCCCGTTGACCCGGAGTGTTGCCCCCGACGGCACCCTCCACCTCGGCCCTTTAAAACATAGGGCCTCAGTCTTGGAGAGCGCCACCCGGAGGCCCAGCGCTTCGATTCTCCGGGTCACCAGGGAGGCTCCGGCCTCAGCCCTCCGCCTCAATCTCCTCCAGGTGGTGTCCCGGACGGCGATCATCGTATCGTCTGCATAGCAGATAACCGCCATCCGGGGCAGCACCTCTCCGCGGATGGCCCAGTCAAAACCGATGTTCCATAGCAGGGGTCCTAGAACAGACCCCTGGGGAACACCGGAGGCCATCCGCCTTTCCTCCCTTCCTCGCCTTGTTATGTAGGACACTACCCGCCCCTGCAGGTAGTGTCCTACAACCCTCCGGAGATAGAGGGGCACTCCATGGAATCGGAGTGCCTCCTCTATCACTGCGAAGGGGAGGGAGCCGAAGGCGTTGGCAATATCCAGAGATATCGCCATAGCCCCCTGCCCCCTCTGGGCCGCGTCCTCCGTGAACCTCTTCAGGGCGGTCAGGGCGTCTAAGGTCGATCGCCCCGACCGGAACCCGAATTGGTTCTCGGAGATTTGCGGCCCGATCCTCTCCAGATGCTGGATGATGCGGGAAGCCACCACTCTTTCAAGCAGCTTCCCGACCTCATCCAGCATCACGAGTGGCCGGTGCCCGGAAGGAGAGTGTGCGGGTCGACCCTCCTTCCTTATGAGCACCAGCCGTCCCTCCTTCCACACCCCAGGGAAGCGCCCCGCTGCCAGACAATCACTGAACAGGCAGCGGAGGCGGGCCCCGAGGTGTTTGAGGGCGATGGGGAGCACCTTGCCGGGCACCCCATCCGGTCCCGGAGCCTTCCGGCCCCTGAGCCGGCCAACCGCCCTATCCATTTCCTCCTCTGTTACCAGAGGAGCGTCAAGGGCGGTGTCCTCCTCCTCCGCATCTGGCGGTGCCATGCGCGGTGGTTCGAATGGGGGGCTGTCAGGGAACAGCCCCTCAACCACCGCGCTGAGGACGGCCGGCTCCATATCCTCCGTGGGGGGCGCCCTCTTCAGTTTAGCTCGTACCATATGGTACGGGCGCCCCCACGGGTCCGCGTCAAGGGTCGCCAAGAACTCCGCATAAGCAGCGTCCTTGGCGGCCCCTATGGCGGCGGTGAGCGGCGAAGCGTCGCGCCCGGGGATCCCAGCGTCGCAGATGGCCGTCAGGTCCCGGCGGAACCCGACGGCCCTTTCTTCGACCCCCAATCCTTGATGGGGGTCCGCCGACCATGCGCGGACCACGGCCTCCTCTTCCGCTAGGTCCGTGTCGAGGCGTGAGAGCTGCCACCTCGGAAAGCCTCCCACGCCTCTTCCGCCCACCGTCCGGGTTTGACGCCCGCAGGGCGCGTTGGAGACCCTGAACCGGATATACAAATGGTCGGACAGGGTCTCCACCTCCTCCAGGACACGCCAACACGTTATGCGTGCACCGATGGCAGGGGTAGCGAACGTTACGTCCACCACTGAGCCACCCCGCCCGCGCACGCACGTGTAGGCGGTGCCCTGGTTCTCCGGGGCTAGGCCGATTACTGTAGCCCAGTCCCGGAGAAGCGCCCCTTTTGCGTCGGTGATGGAGGACCCCCACTCCGCGCACTTAGCGTTGAGGTCCCCCATCACGATGACCTGGGCCGGCGATGCCCTCTGCACCACCGGTTCCAGGCCATCCAGGAACCTCTCGAACTGCGAGAGGTTCCTGTTTGGGGAGAAGTAGACTCCGATGAGAACTACTTCCCCCCAGTTTGCCGCCACGTAGCCTGTATTACTACACTGTATTACTACTGTATTACTAGACCTGTATTACTACATTGACAGTTTCAATGCGTAGTACGCTCACTACGAGAGTGTACTAACAACGAAGTTCATCTTTTGTTGGTTGCTGCAACCTTCCGTTGACACTTTTCACAACTCCATTATGATGCTAATGGTTATGTTGCTTTTAACATTTGCATCTGCGACCGTTTAATCCGAAATGTTTTTAGTCATTTAAAATCTTAATTAATGGCTTCAATCGTTTTGTGCATTGAAATTACGATTAGGAATAAACATCACCATTACCTATATTCGATCTATTTTTATAAAAACCAGAATGATATCAAAAAATTAAGGTCTTCAAAGGATAATGGATCATTTCAGAAGGTTTAAATTTCCGACAGTTTACGTTTCAGACAGAGACACTGTCGGCCTGCGTCAAAAAGATATATGACTTTGAGAATTGGTTGGAATGCATAAATCGTCACAATATTGCCCTTTGAGAACGCCGGGAGGCGACGAAATGCTCCCGCTTAAACAAAGCATGACGGAATCCTCTGAATAACGTTTTATCCCATCTCATGTATTCTGTTTCTGACTCTGGTATACAAATGTCAATCATTATTTTGTTATATATACTCTTTGCTGCGATGATAAAACTACATAATGATAAAAACTATTTAATTATAAAGTAGTTACTAAACATAAACATTTAGTTTTCCATCTATTTACTATAGATACTATAGCTCTAGACAGATATTAAAAATAATTCTTATTATATCGCAAGTAAGATAATAAAAGTCCTATAAATAACAAAATACGAATAAACTAAAAGTAATGAACAATTTTATCCATTGTGACTCAACGTTGCGACTTGAACTCGGAGATTCTTCTTCATAATCTTCATCATCTTCTTCACTAACCTCATAACTATCATCTTCTATTTTGTTTTGACTGAAAATAGAATATATATTTAAACAAGATTCTAGTAAGATTTGTTAGAAAATTAAATGCAATTATTGTACTTACTGATCTTTTGCAATCGCATCAATGATATATACAGTAACCAATTCCTTTGCATCTTTGGCGGTTACGAATTCTTCATGTAGAAAACTATCCCTTGGTACTTTACGTATATCTGCATGTCTCAAATCATGGGCCATCGCTAATATGTCTCTGACATCTACTAATTTATCATTCAGTGTGTAATGTAATGTAACTTTTGTTGTGATTTTTTTTAAATCATAAGGTGGAGGTCTTTCCCATCCGTATATCTGTAAATTTCTTGCTATTCCATAATTCCATCTTCTGAATGCTCTGTCTCTAATGTTCTGGCCATAATGAGCGAATTGTTTGATAGATCCTCCTCCGATCAAATCTACATCAACCTCACTGGTCGTCTATAATGATAACATACTAATTAAATTATGAAGTCTATTCTTTAATTAAATACTAGCTTTTACCCGCGACTCCGTCCGCGCGGAATAAAAAATAGAAAACGGGGTAAAAATTATCCTATGTCCGTTTCCTGGTTCTAAACTACCTCCCCATCAATTTTCAGCTAAATCAGTTCGACAGATCTTGAGTTATAATTAGTGTAACTAACATGACTTTCTTTTATATATATAGATAGCCGTCGTCGCCCGTGATTTTGTCAGCGCAGAGAAAAACAAAACGAAACCCCTTCACAACAAAACTTAACCAAAACATACAAAGGTATTAGGCAAATATAATGTTACGTTTTATTCTTACCAGTTCAATTTTATCATTCAGTGATTCGCAAAGGTTTTGAGAATGAAGATAGTTGAGGCAGAGGCTAGTAGTGTTGATATCCAAGGCCACGGTGGAATTAGGTGGATAAAGCTCCACGTAGCCCAGTGACACGCCAACAGACTGACAACAAAATTTGACCTTGTTTGACGCTTGAATGCATTTAAAAGAAGTATGCTAATAAATCTAGCTAACTCGCGTGTTTTTTTTTTTTTTTTTGTTGGAATATATTACGATAAATTAAAAAACTTACATATAACATGTCGGTGATTCGGGAAATTTTTAACAGTTGCTGATTTGGAAAGTGATTCTGATATCCCACAGGACCCAATAAATGAGCAGATATAAATTTTCTATTAAATTCCGGCCTCATGCTCGCAAGTACCAAGAAATTTGTGGCACCTTGCGAATGACCAATGAAATGCAAGCCGTCTTGTTTCGTGTGATTCAAGATATAATTGACGATCGCAGCGACGTCGTATCTACCAATATCTTCGAATGTGAAATCAAAGAATTGCAACTTTTGAATATTATCGTCTGCGTCAAGTTTAAGATGACGACGTGAATTCTTTGTGCCTCTTGCATTTCCCAACCAAACGTCGTAACCGGCGTCTGCTAAGTGGTAGCCTATAATAGTGAATATTTATAATTTAATTTGGTTATTGCTTATTGTAAGAAGAACTGTTTTAACTAATGTATTGAGTAACATTACAACATAACATTTACAAGCAAGAGTCTGTTTAAGTTTGCTTCAATTTAAAGTATTAAATCTACAGTTCAAAGAGGTAATCAAAAAAACAAAATTTGTATTTACCCATGCTGTATTCAGAGCCATAGATAGTGAATGAGTTAGAAGCACCAAGTAAGCCGTGCATTAAGAGAACTATCGGTCTATTTTCGTCACCCGAATCTTCATTCTTTCGATAAGGAATTCTATAGACTTCTAAAATATATTCGTCTTCAGTAATAACATTATGAGTCTCGGCATGATATCCTTCTGCTATGATATTTTTAAACTGAAATAGTAATTTAAATGTTTAAGTGTAATCTTAACATGCTGTGCAGTCTTTGAGTACCACTATTCTTCTATTCTATAGTATAGGTTTAACGATTAAAAGGTTTGTAAATAAATTACTTTGTTACTTATGTTGTGTTTTGAGGAGAATGTTACATATAGATGGAAGATCTTTTAATGGAGATTTAGCATATTACGTCTTATATTAGAATATAACTTGTATTTCTGTAATGTAAATTCTGCTTTAATTTTGTATATTTTTTTCTTTGTCACTGCAAGTACATTACTTAAGATTACTAAAGTATTATCTAGATTCTAGAACTATCTGCGTCTTAGTTTATTTGATAGCTTACCGTTGAATAAACATTACGTGATGTAACGTTCTCTTGTGTCGGCAGCACCTCGTCGCCCGCTACTATTGCGATCACGCACAGAGCCCACCACATCGTGACTAGACAAATGTCCTTATACGCCCTTCAATCACTTATTTATACCTTACATATAATCTTTACAACTGCCACATTATTATGTATACTTATGGACACAATTCTGTACGGATTATTATTATATAAAACGCACAAATAGATTTTGTCGCAGTTGACATAAAAGCGAAATTCCCTCAAATTTATTTCTGTTCGCGGACCAATATGTTATGTGATTCACACTTTTATTAACGCAATACTATTTTTTATGGGCCATTTGTTGTTCACACTCTCACGAATGGATAAATCCATATATTATTGGATTATGAGATTACGCTATTTTATTTAATATTTCTGTGTTGAATTTACGAATATGTTTATATCGATTTGTCCCATTTGCAAAAAGCTATTTATTGACTATAATTACAGATTATAGCGGGGGTTATTATTCACAAATTAACAGGTATAATACGTTAACATTTTAATTATTTCTTTTACTTATTTTTGGCTTAACCTTTATTATTATAACAACCTACATATTTTTTCTATCTGCTAAAAATGAATATGAAAAATTAAGAAAAAATGCCTCAGCCGCATTCATAAGATACTTTACAAAAAAAGAGATGCTGGATTTGGTGTAAAAAACCACTGTAATAGCAAAAATATCTATGTATGAAATTTCAATGTTTACTCCTTCGTAAAAGAGATTTTAAATGGTAAATAACATCATAAGGCTGCCTCTGAGGTGCGGATGCCATCTTTAAAGGATTTTAATGCTTCTTAAAATACATAATTCCGAAATTACAAAAGGGTCTGTTACGGAACGCTTATTTTAATGGACTGAGATTTGAAGTTAATACATTTAAGTATATTTAGGATCAAAAGGTTTTAGAACAAAAACAACGAAGTTTACTTTTACACCTCCCATTTTCAGAACTCACCAAGCTAAGCAAAAATAAATCTTAATAAAATTCGTCATTTCATCATAAAACGTAAATCATTAGTAATAAAAATTTTAACTGGAATTTTATGGTTGACTTCAAGTCAATAGTAAAGTTATAAATCGAAGCTATGACATAAATTCTTAGTAGTAGCAGATATGATTGATTATGCTTGATCGAAGCAAAATTTCACAGTCGAGCGCGCGACCATTTTAATCTGTAATTAAGCTCTTATTAAAAATCGTTTAACACACGAAGCGTGAATAATTATTGACGTACCGAGCTGCCGTAATTAGGAATTTATTACTATTTAAATCACATTGTACTACAGTAAATATTGGGAGAGTTTCTAATCAATGAATGAAAATTTCAGAACATCCAATAATCAAATGTTTGCTTGTTTACCACCTTCTTGTAGAATAGTGTAAAACATAACCGATGAATAAATAAAAGTTTGAAAAAAGTTTCGGTTAAAAGTTCCCACTTTTCAATCTCCCTTCGTTATAGATAACCCGTCAAGCCCTCAAACAAAGTGGAAAGCGTTCCTCATCTAACTGAATTAAAACTTCTGAGAGCGGCCCGAAAGAAAGTTAAATAGTACACGGAACAAACAAACAAACTTCCTCTCTATGAGTAACGAGGAAACTCGCGAGATCCGCGCGGACCGATTTTGCGTATTAAAATTTTATAAGACGGATTATGGTCGTTTAAAAAAGTTCCTATGGAATATTTTGCTTGCGCGGGAGGTTTATGAAGGGACATTATTTCGCGAGTCTCCATTTGCTTAATAGAACAAATTCCAAAGTTTTTCGTCTTTAAGTTTATTTCTTTGCATCTAAAAAATCCAATATTATAAAAGTGAAAGTGAAATTTAAAGAAGCATTTAATTTTGTAAATTCATCAATGACAAGTATTTAACAAGATTAATTCATGTTTCAACATAAATCTACATACATTTACAAATGTTCATCACAAATCAATAAATTATGCATATTTCAATGTCCGGTTTTGAAATCTGCAGAATGATAAAATGGTGGAATAGGTGTGGTAAAGCCGTTGATTGACAGCGACTGAACGTTTGCGGCGCGTTGGCTCGCTTGTTACGTTCACGAAATATCCCGCTGTCCCTATGTCACGCTCCATATTGATGAAGTGGTTGAAAAAAACTATTCTTCAACTCTCGGATATGCTAAAATTGTTATCATGCTATCCTTTTAGCACCGTAAAAAATTTCATTTGATTTTGATGTGAAACATCTATAGGATCACTTGTAAACCGAATCGTTGGCGTGGCGACGCTTGCCGTGGCGACGGGACCCAAGCTATACTAAGGTACACATATATATATATTTTATGTGTTTAGTTTAATAATATTGAATATTGAATATTACTATTATTATTATTAATCCACATATTTATTAATTTTCTGATTTAAACATTTTTCTTAATATTATTATTATTATTATCATTACTATCATTACTATCATTGCCATTGTCACTGTCATTATCATTATCATTATCATTATCATTATTATTTATTTAATTATAATATTTAATATTTTATGCAAATTACTTGTACACACACGATGTTTCACATCTGCCAGGCGTCCCATGACGGCTCACAAGTTTTTTTTTAACTCTTGCAGTTTTTTAAGATTGTCAAGATTTTACATGTATTTTTTGGATTAAGATTTTATTGATTGAACTGCTAGAGGGATTATTATTTTAAACTTTTATACTAGCCTTTGTAAAAAGAAGTGTTTCCGTAATGGAAATCCACCAAAACATTTAATGTAATGTAATCTTTTTTTTCTACATTTGCGCATATACATATGTAAAAAATTGCTTTATTTGCATGACGGCATTGTATCCCTGACTTATAGAGTTTTGTGATGTATTGTTTTAGTTGTTAGCGAACTTTGGTAATAAGGCACGGATTTAGGTTTGATTTATAATAAAACTTGTTCACGCCCGGATTTAGCTTATTTGTTAATTTCTATTTATGAATAATAATCATATTCACAATAATAAAATTCACCTTTAAGTTGAGGAAACTTTTCTTCATAGAAATTAATGGTTTAGAATATTTTTTTTTAATTTATTATGACGAAATGTAGATAGATCTTGGGTTTGTATACAATACCAACTTTTATAGTGTAGCCTTACAGCAATAGATGGCGTTGTCATGAAAATGTAATACCGTATGAAGTATAAGCAAGGGCAGTATACGAGTTGGAGTCTTGGAGTCAAACTTTTAGCTGTCATGCAATTTAAAGTTAGAATCTCAGCTATTTAAGTATTGGGTTTGCTATCGATAATATACAAACATTTCCACGATCGCTTAAATAACTATTTTAAATTAAAAGTAAAAAATAGTACTATAGTTAAAAATAAGCGGAAAGAATATTGAGTAAGCCTCACAGTTAGCGCGCTGGTCTAATCTTCAGTTGCAGGTACAAAAAGAACACTCATACGTTCCAATTCGGAGCAGCAATTGTCGATAGTGAGCACCCTTTTGTCTTTTTAATTTGAAAACTACATTTCCAGATAAAAGCTTAGGTATTCCAGGAGAGGAATTTATAAAGGTGCAAATACATAACGATAAAAGTCAATTAAATACCGTTCGCTCACAGAAAATCGTAAACTATCTACATACTTGTGTTAACTAGTTTTATCTCTATTTTTTCATAGTAAACGAGAGCTATGGAAATATATTCAACTGTTTGAATATTAGAAGCTCACGGTGATATAGCATTTACACTTCAGGTGTTTATAACTGAATCACTTGAAGCAAATAAAGCGAGGCGACGTCGGGTGCTATAACGACGCTGCTGTAAGGGGCGCTATCAGGAAGCAATTTATCAACCTCCATACACCCTCCCTATTGCTTTATCGATAACGCCCTGCGCTAGTTAAGAGATAGACTTCAAGAAGTGCTTCAAAACGATAGTGTTGTACTCCTTGCATCGATATTGTTAGAAAGTGCACTAGTGTTGTGTTCCAACTATTGTTTATCGATACAGCGTATTATCTCGTAAATAAAGGATAAACTAATTTCCATTTCACCTAGTCTATTTTAACCACTTTAAGGACTATTTTTGTACAGCTCTAATGTTTAGAAATAGCTCTATGTAATAACAATGATGCGAGAAAGGAACTATTTGAAATACACTAAATTTATAATTATCATTTAAAGCATGTGACGTTTTGCTGTCAGAATATGTCAGTTTGATTCATTGTAGTGTTGTGGCGAAACTAAATAGGGCGTATAACAACACAGTTATGTAAACCGAAAAGGTCTAAAGGATTGTTTTCTATTCAGATACATTTAATCTAATTGTTAGTTACGGTCGAGGGTTTAATTCGTGCGTTCAAAATGATACACTACATGTAGGTTTTCTTTTATATATCCAATTATGTAACTGGCCATTGTTATACAACGGTTTAAATTACGCGATGAAAACTAATTATAACTTTTATTAATACAAATGATGTATATTTGCACCCTTAAATTATGAATTGTAAATTAATTTTAAATTATAAAATCATCTAAGGCTTATATTCTGTAATATTGTTATAGTTTATATTTCTTGTAAGGAAGGTTTTTTGTGAAATCTTACTAATATTATAAATGCGAATGTTTAGATGGATGGATGGATGTTTGTTTGAAGGTATTTCCAGAGGCTCAATGGATCTCGCTGAAATTTAGCATAGATGTAGATCATAGTCTGGAAGAACACTTAGGCTACTTTGGCTTTTTTTAATCTCGCGTGGGCGGGCTCTCGGGCGACAGCTAGTTAGTAAATTATACGTTATCGATCCCTTTTATTTCAATAACAAGCGACCATAGTTCACCCAGGTGACCAGTTACAAATAGCTTGCCACTTTGAACCACACATAGACAAACTGTCCTCATATAAACAGGGCTCTACAATCTTCAAACAGTCGATAAATAAATGTATCGACGTCCTGTCACCTCGGCTGTTTAAGAAAATGGCGTCGCAAGCACCCCTCGCAACGAAAAGATAAGGGCTGTGACACATGTAAGCTATAAAATATCGTCCACTTACATATTATATTTACAGACGTTTTGTTATGCTCTGGATATTTGTATGCACTTTAGGCTTTGTACACATTACGAATTATCTGTCGGAACATATTTTTTGGTCTTTCAAAGATAATGATATCAAGAAAGCAGTGTTTAGTGGTAGAGCCTACTAGAATAAAAATTAATTTAAAAAATAGTTTCAATAGAGTAAACGTGGTGATAAGTTAAAGATCCCCATTCACGACCACTTTAACTTAGATTTAAATTAGAATTCGTTTAGTTTAAGTTAATCTGCGGAACTTCATTAATCTTGTCTTCTCAGTATATGCGTGATATGCCATCAAATTAATGCACTTGCAAAGATGAAGTTCTCCTGATCCTGATTAATGTTCCTTCTTGTAAGCAAATTGGACCGCTGCTGCTATGATAGATCATCGAAACGTTTGGAAGCACACGTAATTTTCTTTTTAACATGCTTTGTTAAAATCCATTAATAAGTATTATTTTCAACGTATAATAAAAGGTAATATTGTATTCCAGAATATTGGCAATCTTGCCACAACTTTAATTACAAACGGGAAAAACTAAATACAGCTGTATACCGACTTAATTTGGATAACATACTGATTACATACTTTGAAACATAATCTGTAAAGAAAAGAAAATTATCACTTGTCAAAAGGCAGCAAATGAATTTACAAATGTCAATTTCTACATCATAAAATACATTAATTCATTTCTATATAATTTTACAATGACCAAAATGACGATTCCGAGAGATAATTCAGAAAATCCGCCATGCTCGCAGTGTCGATTACTAAGAAAATCGTTCGTATTGATTGCTATGTCAGCGGTAATACCCATCATAGTATTCAGCGCTCTTCTGCTTCTGATGGACGTTGGTAACATGGACATGGAATACCGGAGTTTGGGTAGTGTCATCATAGAATCAGTAGCAGGGATTCTGCATGTGCAACTCTTCGTAGCGACAGCGTTGCTCATCGCAAGCGTGACCAGACGACGAAGAATATACAAATATCGAATTTGGTATCTTATTTTCCATGTTTTCGTAATGGTATTGTCTTTTGTAGCTTCGATTGTTCTTACCATAATTAATGAATCTTACAATTTGCTTGGAGCTACTGTCATTATTATTTTGTTATATTTCTATGTTGTATTTAATTTTTTGAATGTAATTAGATATAAAATGTGTTCGGATAAATAAAGTTTATGTTGGAATATACTTTTTTGTTAAATTTTTCTAGTAAATGTTTATTTTTATTGAATTATAGCCTGCGGCTACGTCCGCGCAGTTTGATAAACTTAATAAGTAGCCTATGTGTTTATCTAGACTGTGTTTTACATCTGTGCAAAATTTCATCAAGATCCGTTTAACCGTTCCGGAGATACTTCTAACAAACATCCATCCATCCATGCATGCATCTAAACTTTCGCATTTATAATATTAATAAGATAGGAAGTTTCCTAAAAGAAACTGTTTTCTTGAAATGCGTTTTGTCATTGCTTTCATTAACATTTTCACTTCGCTTTTACAAAAATAATACGCTCTTGAAAAATTCAATCAAGATCAAAAGCAGTAAAAAATCTCTCCGAAGACAACGACCGTAACGTTCTGCAGAGCAAATTTCTTCGTGCATTTCTCCGAGAAGTCGCACCCAATATCTTTTTTTATGTTAAGTGTACGGACTCGTAAAAAATGAATAAAAACTTTACTAGTGCTCCGTTCATTGACGACAGTAAACGCTGGCCCGCTACCGACGGTCACTACGTTTTCTGAAGTAAAGATTTCTTTGGCAATATTTGAGCATTTATGATCTACACGAAATACGATTTTTTTAGGAAGTGTAATCCAGCTTAGGACCACGATCCC
Source organism: Papilio machaon (assembly GCF_912999745.1). Classification (NCBI taxonomy): domain Eukaryota; kingdom Metazoa; phylum Arthropoda; class Insecta; order Lepidoptera; family Papilionidae; genus Papilio; species Papilio machaon. The sequence goes on from NC_059987.1 coordinate 8,992,028, forward strand.
TCCTAATGTTATGTGGCGATGTGATCGAAAGATGGGATGCGCTAGCTTAGTAAATATGATCGCTGTAAATATGATCCGGTGAAAAACATTCGAAAAAATACAATATAAAAAAATTAGAAAAGATATACTATCATTTTATTTCATCTTTCCTCTCCTATAGTCCTGATCTAAAGTCGATTACAAATTCAATTCATTCCAGAGATTGTTCCTATTCAGAAGAACCGCTTCGATCTGTGCTTCATTTTATTTAGTTTTGCAAGAGAATCGTTCTGTTTCGTATCGCTACCGTCGCTCTTCCATTGACCGCTAACTTGAGTTTTTGTACTCTATATTTGAATCAAATTGGTAGAACTCTTTCGGAATTCTAAACATGGTTTTGTTTTCGTGGCTTCGAACAGGGATCCCCAAACTGTTTTGAACATGTGATCCCTTTTCCATAATGATCTGTTACCTCAGACTCCCATGGCCAAATTACCTAATTTTATGATCAATTATTATTATTTTTTTCATTCCGACTTGGGTCAATAAAAGAAAACAGAGTGAGAATTAGCATTGCTTTAGGTTCCCCAGGGGGGGGGGGGTGATATCGACCAGTTTTGGAATCCCCGGCCTAAACATTATAGTACCATTGTAAAAGTAATGTTACAATCTTCGTATCTAGCATCGAAAATAGAATTATTCAAAATCAGTCCCTTGCTATTTGAAGATAAACTCTATTCTATATAAATACAACAATTGTCTTTAATTTCATTAACCTTATATCCTAATCAAATTAGTGGAATCATCACCTGCATTAACATCAATTTATAATTGCAATCGAGCAGAAATAAATCAGATATGGTATCAATTTAGTTCATAAATCTCCGGTCAGACCCGACCGAGTGACATTACCCCGGCCATTGTAATCGATTTTATCTCTCGACCAATAATCGATTCTGTCTCGTGTATATCGATTTTGTCGCTATGATTGTTTAACAGAATTTATTAAGTTATTTTAAACCTTGAGCCTAATGTCCAATATGTTTTATTATGAATATCTTTTGAAATGTCATAAATGAACAATTTTTAACTTGAATCTTGTTGTTCTTTAACTTTGAATTTTAATAGCTTTAATAAAAAACGTTTAATACTTTATGAAACTTAAAATATTTAAATTTTAAAACTTTGCCGATGCCGATTTTTTTTTTTTGTAATTCGGCGCGGACGGAATCGCGGGCAACTGCTAGTATTCTATAAATCCCTTTAGTAAAATTGAGCGATAATTTTGGCAAACAGTTTTCGCCTTCGGGGATTGAGTTAATTTTCTTATCACGCTTTGCTTTTACAATTTCGATTTGCCTTAGCATTTACGAGATCAATCTTAAACTTAATCCGCCTTATTATAAAACGTGGTCTAACAATAAAATCTGGTTTAAACCTACATTCGAAGTGGTTTATTTAAAATTCATATTACAAAACTTAGTTTAACGTTAAACCTGGACTATCTATGGTAACAACTTTAAACCATTGCGTTCCCAGGTTTAACTATTTAGACCACAGATTTAGACTTATGTCAAAAGTGTAAAATTTAAGGTTATTCATTTGAATTTGCTATCCGCTTAGTTACGAGTTTTGTGCCTTATCGGATTTTTGTTAAAAATCTGATTTGGTTAATTTAATGGACATGGAAGACATTGAAGATATTGAAACAATGGAGATATTAGAAATGTCACGTCAACCTAATAAACGTCGAGTTCGTTTGGATCCTTTTGTCGAATGAAGATTTAAGACAAAAGTACCGATTTACTAAACGTTTTGCGGAAAAAATAGTGGATCGAAAAAGTAACGCACGATTGTGCGACTAATTGACGCAGTATTTCCTAAAATATTAAAAATTAAATAATTCTTCCGGATCAAAGAAAGTTTTTAAACGTAGTAGTAAATGAAGTAGTAGGTAATTAATTATTTACTTTCTTCTCAGAAGTCCAATTTGCAGATCATTTTGCATATCGTTGATCCATTTTCAATTAGTTTATTGACAATTACACACGTACAAGCAAAGATCGCGCGGGGCGGGCACTTTCAAAAGAATTCCGTTTGACGTGCTTTATTCTATTCCATTTTATATACATACCCGATAAAAGATAACCAGATGTTACAACTTTCGCAGAAACGGAACGTTTATTATCGAATGACATTTAGTGAGCGAATGATTATCTGTCATAATCGATTGACCGTGGTTCAAATTCTTAGTTTATGAAGTTCTGCTTTGGTCTACGTTTTGTAATACGGATTCATTTAGACCATGGTTTTAGAGATTAAGCTAGACTACGTAGTTCGGGTTTAAACTAGAGTTGTTGAGATTTTTTGTAATAAGGCGGTTAAAGTTATAAAATCAACCTTAGAAATTATTAAGTTACTGGCTTGAATTAAATACTTATACATTCATTTAATACCTATAAATAGTTTGATTGTTAAAGAAAGAACCGCTCAGTACAGTTCCTTACTTTTTAATTTACTACTGTGATCATGTAAAGTTTTAAATGTGGGCAGTTTACACGACAAACAAAATTGTAGTCATTGTTATTCAAGATGGATGCCGCTCCTACTTTTAAAATAAATGTTACTTGAGAAGTAACGCGTTTTTCGTCTTTTCTTTTTACAACTTAGACAATGTTTTAAGAAGATGTAATGTTATTACCATGCTTTTTATACTTTTGTGACTTAACTTTTTTATTTAAGTGTGTTCTTACTGCGTTTAATCCTAACATTTATTTTTGTTAAGATATGGGAAATAATAATGCCAACCTTTATTTATTTAGGTATATGGGCGATAATAAATAAAAATTATTAAATACAGTTTAAAAAGGCATTACGGTGGAATCTGGATAAGTGAGAGTCCAAACGACCGCGATATTTTTCTTTTTAGCTCGAGTTTCTCGGTTATGGAGTTCGGCCTAAACCCCTCTGTTTCTCCTGCACATGATGGAGGGGCTCCGGGCACGTTTTCGCTCTCGTCCGCAACCCCGCGTCCGTCAGCTGCCGAAGCAACTCCCACTACAGAGGAAGTCGATCCCTAGCCACAGGTAACGGATCAATGGAGTTCGTCCTACCAGACCAGACAATGACTCTCGTTTAAAGAGGTTTCTCGCTTATCCAGATTTGACTTTACGTGATTTGGCAATGGATGCTTACGATTACATTTAATTCCAAAATACCTTATTCTATTACTTTTTTGCGTTTAAAATATAACTATACTTTCCTGTTCTGCAACTATTATTTAGTTTAGAGTTTTACGAACTCAGGTGTATTCATTTCATTAATGGGCACTGACTTTGATCGGTATGATAGATACGATTCTCTGCTACTACAAATTGAATGACATTTTATTATTAATGAGCTTTAAATATCAAATACTGACTAAAATTCTTCTGATATTCGCTCTATTTTGAACGTATATGACGTGACTGTATTCTTCAACTGTCGTTTGACATAAAATATAACGAAGTAATAATTGAACATCGACCTGCAGCGATTCGTTCTGTCTGCTGAAATCAACATTATTTTCCATTTTGTTTTGCTCCATGCATATTTCATTTGATATCGTAAGTTACTCAGTTCAGACAGATCGATAAGTTCACCGATACGTGGACCCGTTCGTTAAAACTCTTGTGCTTCTCAAAATTTCACTTCGAAGATTGTCTTGGTAATTGATTTGTCACATTACAAAGTTCTCACAACTATTCTCTGCAGCGACTTACGGTTTACTAAACAACTCGACCAAATAAAAAGGGGGATCTACCTAGCCCTTTAGATAATTTTATCCATTCATTCGTTCATTGCTTCATTGATTGTTGATAACTTATGCTTCAAAAGTTTTACACGTTTCTTTTTTAGAACTATTGTTACACGTGCCATTTGGTACTCTTTTTTAGATGGCGCCGCAGGGGAAGGTTGTACGTCTGTGGAGCGTTTATTTTACATGATTTATGAATATTGTGAAATACGGTACGTGTACCTTTTTATTTAGTTGATGAGTGGGTATTATTTTAAACGTGGAATTCCACTGCTGAATCAAAAAGTTGTGATCTACGTTTATAAAAAGAATGGAAGGGATGCTTTTGTGTGTTTCTACAGAAGAAGCCCACGGTAAATGATGTAGTGTATTGTCAAATCTATCTGGATCTTAGAACAATATATTGACTACGATCACTGTTTAAACATTTCTGATGTTAACTAAAATAAATAGTGGAAATGAGTATTATGTATTGTTGATTCCACAACGACTTAACTGTAACTGTAACTATAGAACAGTAAAATATTTGTACGAATGCAAATATTTCGTTGTTCGATACTCAAAGAGGTTCGTTTCACGAACATATTTGTACAATCGAATGCGTTACCATTCGTGTTTGTGATACAGCTTGAGAATTCTTACTGATGTATAGTGCATTTCGATCCGATTTCTACTTATTGTTAGCTCAACATTACAGTTTTGTGAAACAGGTTAAAGAGTTCTTATTTATTTCTTAGTGTTTTTTTTTTGTCTGATAACATCAGTGGCGTAGTTGTTAGATGCTTGAGGGGACCGGACTCGTAATTTACACGTGCAGTGGTTCGATGGCCATGGGTTTTTCCATTTTCGAATTTCATATTACATTCGACTTTTTAACGATGAAGGAAAACATCCTGATGCAACTTGCACATATATGTGAAGAAATTAAAAAAGCTGACGACATGTACTTTCTTGTCATACGGTTTTCATAGGTACATTGAGTTCTTTGTCGTATTCCAATGATCTTAAACTTACTTACAATCTTAAAATATACAACTAATTTTGCTATAAGTTATTAATGGATCTTAAAGTTATCCAATATCCCAAAACTAATAAACAAAATTCACTAAAGTTAATTTTGTTAATACTAATGCGAAGTGGATGTTGTATTTAAGTTTAGTCTAAAGCCAATAAGAGCTGCCAAATTGTTATCAAGGCCGGCTCATCGAGGGGACACTCTCACCTCGAGTGACGGAGCCTTCGTTATAGGATCGAAATCAATTTACTTCCTCAACGCCTAGTTATGTCCCAATTTCACGTCGATTAAGCCACTTTATTGATATAAACATAAATACTATGAATATAAGATCGCTGTGCTCAAAATTGGTGTTAATTTAATGTAGTCACTTCTATGTTTATTCATTTGTTTTCGAGACCAAAACCCTCTATATAATATATCTTTATATTTGACAGACAGATAAGAGTGTTTTATAAAAGGAATTTGGTCTCGGTAACCAACGATAAGTGAGGTTCATAATAAAATAGCAGATTATTTTTTCGCAAAGCTGAAAATATTATTATTCACAAAATAATCCATCAGTAAAAAGGAAGAATAGTTTCCTAAGTGTGTTCCCAAACTAATACGGTATGGATTTTCGTAACAAAAGAACACTCAAAGGTTAACATTGAACCTGTAGATGAACCGTCTATATTTTGAAGTACACATAATTCTAAGCTACTAAAGTATTTAAAGTAAAAATATTTTTTCGCATATCTTATTAGATAAGTCGTCTTTAAGTTTTTATATTTTAAATTGTAAAGTGGAGATTGTCAGTGTTCGGAAGTCATTAGCATCAAGACCCGAGGGAGCGGCTACGTAAATGTACTGTACAATTCGATTTACCTCATTATCCTGAAGTTTGTGTTAAACGAAAACAATGTATTTTTAGAAGTTTCACTATCATTAAAAGTACAAGAAATCTTGTCGGTAGTCGGACCACTAGATGAGTGTAGCCTGGCTTTTTTTGGTCGTGTACCTTTTGATAGTTATGTTTATTTAAAAAAAACAATTCGCATTCTCAAAAGCATCGCATCTCTCAACTGGGATAGTAAAGTTAAACGAGCCATTAGTCGGTACCGACTGATAGATGGCGCCACACGTGGAGTCTGACAGTTCGCGTCAGCACAAGCACTTACCCCACTTGATATATGACTATGTCGATCTATACAGGGAAAACCCCTTTCTTATATAACCTCTTATAAGGTGCGTAAATATTTAAGGCGTAAAAAAGATGTGAGCAACCATCGAGGCTTTATATATTTTGGTGTTATGCCTATATAGAGATGAAAGTCTACATTGTCAATTTTTCCATATACTATACAACTAAGGTTAATTTTATCTACCAATGAACAATTTGAATTATCATAAAGTAGCCAGAAGTGGAAAAAAAAGAAATGCAGAAAGAGGTGAGAGAATAATAGAAGCCTATAGAACGCAATTTAGCTTACCGTATGAAAATGTATTTTAATCTTTGTTAGTAGTTAACATTGATAGAAATAGTCGATGTGTTTTTGTTTTAATTCTTTGAATATATCAAAGTAATAAGAATCTAAGCTCTATACGAAAATGGAACCGCTGATAGACAATTTAATTGACTTATTACACTAGCGAATGAAACGAAGCTTTTATATTCATCATCTCACTATACGTCCCCACCGAGAGGCTCGGAGTCAGGGGTGACTAGGCTATAGTCAACCACGCTGGCCTAGTGCGGGTTAGTTGATTGCACACATATCATTGAAATCCCGATGTTTTCCTTCACCGTAAGAACGTCGGATAAATGTACATATGCAAATCGAAAACACATTGGTACATGGCGGGATTCGAACTTTGGACCTGCAGAATGCAAGGCAAGTTTTTAACCCCAGGGCCACCGATATTCTATACGCTTTTATATTACGAACATGTTAATATTATGATTCTGACATTTATCAGCTTAAAATATTTTTTCTCCAAGTGGTAAAATACATTAAAGAAAACTTTTTGTATAAAAGGTAAATGTAACCACATACTATTTAAGATTTACATATACTTATTTAGGTTCCGAAATCAGCGCCTGAAACAATTAATTCAGTATAAATGATTATTTTCAATATATAATTTATTTCCATCTTAATTAATACTTTACTATTAAATCGCATGTTTTTGTTACACCCTTATCGTAGCTACGACGTAGCGGAAACATGTTCAGGCGGCTACGCGGAGCTGGGGGAGGCGTACATCAGAATCAATTTATTTGCTCATCTTGCAGCTCTGCCCCTGCAATTTAACCTCGATTAAGCCACCGGGTCCGCTGTAAAGAAAAAAATACGATCCACTGAAAGAGCTTTATGGAGAGCGCATTTACGAAGATTAGGAAATGCTTTCATAAATTATTTTTTGACTTATGTGCAATATTGTAAAGGTTTCCATTGAATAAGATGTAAAAACAAACTTAAAAGAAATAGCCAATGGCAATATGATAATGCTCTAATCTACTCAATGGTAGTCGCCACCACAACATACGTTGCACGAATTGGCCGACTCGCACGGTGCAATACCACGACCACACAGAAGACAGAAGTGAAATGAAAGCAATTCCGCGTTTCGTCTTATGAGTGTGGTGCCGGAGACATCGTTTTAGTCTTCTTTCCTTTGCCACCCTTTTATTATATGGAAATAACTAAGGAATAACGCATAGGAAGGGGTAACATAATTTTTCTGGGCGTCTCCTCCTCTGTCGATTAAAGCTAGGCCACGCAACTGCAATGCGGATGTCTATGGACAGCGATCGCTTCGCTATTTTTTCGAATCCAGGTGGCCACTTGCTTGTTTGCCACCTAATACTAAAAAATACTCTATTGGAACGGAAAAAAGATAGGATCACGGCGAAGAAGTAAGAACTTTTCTAAATAGTACTAAAATATATTCTAGCAATTTGATTCATATTCATTCTTTCGGCAAATGAAAGCGTTCAATATTTAGATGACGTCGCCGAGTGTGTTCTCACTTTCGATACATTGGCGAATAGGCGAATAGTTCGTGACTCGACTCACGAGCACCTCTAACACGCCACATTCGTATTTATTGAACACGTTCACTATCGCCGCAAGACTTCGACCGCAGATCGATAAAAATTTTCATAACATTGATGTTAAAACATTCACAACCAAGAGTTCACTTTCATATGAAAATATTGTAGAGGCATTTAACGTGTTAAAGATGTTCTGATCATCAACTTTCCCTTACTATCCTTTCTCTTTTATAAGGCAAGATCAATCTTACTTAATATTAAAAATGCGAATGTTTAGATGGCTGGATGGATGTTTGTTTGTAGGTATCTCCAGAACGGATCAACGGATACTGATGAAATTTGGCATAGATGTCACATAGTCTGGAAGAACACATAGGCGGACGTAGACGCGGAATCTAGTCTATTATATCTTAGATCTCAATGGGCAGAGATAATCAAATGTTATTGAGTAACATACAAGGTATTTAAAAACTAAAATTTATCTCAGTCATTTTTTATTTTTATCTAAACATTTTTCTTGCTTAGGTCCTGTACAAAACTATGTAACACGTAATGTATGAATTTGACGTCCGTCAGATTGTATTATTTAAGCGTTGAATAGTAATGAGATATACCAACACTTCGGATAAATAACATTTATTGATCAACGTGGAATATTCGCTTAAGCCAGTATCGACGTGACGGCTGGCTGAAGTAATTTGGTTAATGTTGCCTAACGGTTGCCGATCGTCTCTCAACGATAAGCGAATGTTGTCGTTTAATGTTGTTGAAAATTGAAAGGTTTCTTCGATTCATGAAAGAAAATTGGTACAATATCTCTTTTTATTCACATGCTTAAGAAATAGTTCATTACTTTTGACGTATTCTTTTAAATAAAATGTATTTTTATTCTCTACGCAGAAGTTGTATTCTGACCGCTTATTTGAAAACTTAACACTTCCTATCTTTCTGATATCATAAAAGGTAACTTCTTAAAGTACAGAATTAGTACATAAAGTAAGATAAACATGAAATATACTGGTAGTATGTCATGTCAAACCGATAAACATGTCACTGAAGTAATCAAAACATTCGCGTCACACGAAAGTAAAGGGGAAAGTTAAATCAAAATTGTAAACTACCTAAGTCTGTGTGTAATGATTTTACCAAGTTATAATTAGCAATGCAACCTCGAGTAACATTCCAATATATGTACATACTTCCAATAATATATATATATATTGCCACATATTTTGAACAGAAACTAAAGTTTAAAGACCCAAAAACATATTTAAGTGTCTAAAAATAAAAATTCTTATAAATTTAATCACATTTTTGTATACATATTTGCAAAGGTTTGTTAACATGTCGAGGTATTCTTCTTTTCTCAAATTAACATACGTCCGTACCCTTGTTAAAGCTAAACCCTCGTAGATATTGTTCAGCGGAGACGCATGACATCAGAGATGCCGCACTTCGCTTTGTCGCACGCCGGACAATGTTAATCTGTACTCAGGCAAGAAGGCTTTGAGCCACAGTTTTTTAAGTGGCCGTTAAGTCTTTTAGGACTTTATCGACGAACTAAAGTGTCCCATTAGTGTTAAACATTACCTTCCTTTCGTAGAAAAAGGATAAGCTCTTTCGAACATGAAAAAAATCTTCAGTTCGTGATATTCGTGTTGTATTTGTTATTGTGTTTGTAATAGTTATTATATAAATGGAAGTGAAAAAATATCGTTATCGTTTCATTTTTTGTGCGAAAAATAAATTAATTCATTACAGTTCCTTGTGGTCTATTGTTTTTACGAAAATAGATTGATAAGTCAAAGTGTTTTATCGGATATTGCAGATCTCAAAAACAATCATACATGATTGCCTTTTATTGTGGTCACTACAGTGACCACAATAGATTGCCTTTTATTGTGGTCACTACAGTGACCACAATAAAAGGCAATTTACAAACGTTCTACCTTTTCCGGCCGGACGGTGGTTTTGTGAAATTGTTTTTGACGGCCAGTTACTTTCAGTGTACCTATCTTGTCAGTGTGTGTTAAATTGAAATTTTAAGATATATGGCACGAGATTTTTTTAAATACTTTATGGTTTTTAATTTTGAATAAATTACACAGTTTTAAATAAGGTATTTTTAAAGGACAGCGAATTAAGTAATGAAATTCCGTTCTTTGACTGACATACTTCATCTTATCTATCTATCTATATATATAAAAGAAAGTTGTGTTAGTTACACCATTTATAACTCAAGAACGGCTGAATCGATTTGACTGAAAATTGGTGGGCAGGCAGCTTAGAACCAGGAAACGGACATAGGATAATTTTTACCCCGTTTACTATTTTTTATTCCGCGCGGACGGAGTCGCGGGTAAAAGCTAGTATTTAATAAAAGCATTTAAAAGTTATTTTGTGTTGATTCAAGTAGATGGTTTCTACTTTATTAATAGTAAAGCCACACCCAGTAACATCGCACATTGATTAAAAAATCAAAACGAAGTGGCAGCGTTTATGGTTCCGCCAAAAAATCGTTTTCAATTATAAACCCTATCTCGCGTAATGGAAACTGTTCGACAAATTGCTTTCGATATTTTTTTTTATTATATATCGTACTGAGTACTTTTGGTGACTGACATAAAAAATCTCTGCCTCATGTATATTGCCTTTCACGATTATTGAACTATACGAGTAGTTAACGAGATGTTTTTTTATAAAGTTGCGATTTTGTAGGTACATAAAATATAAAATTAATTAACCAAGTCATTTAATTACTAGTCGATTTATAGTTTTATGGGCATGGTAAGAATGACTGATACACATAGTCTTTAATTGAGATTATTATAGATTTCTCGCACTAAGGGAGACTTAACCACACTGAATGCGGTACGAAAGTCGAAGAAATTATAAAATTTCTAAAAATATATGCACGTTTAAGTATCCAGTATACTTGACTATTGGAATTTATGTAGAAGATGTCATTAGTGAAGCTAATGTGAAAATTACGTTGTAGATTAACACGTTTCATGTAACAGAGAATTTTTAGTAATAAAATGTACTGGCCTGGTGAACTCGCCTGGCGAGTTTGTAAGAAAATCTTGTTGAATTCTAGCAGTCACTTACGCATAACGTGTATTTTACATCCTTCTCAAGTAGTAGTCTTCATATCTCAGAGTCGCGACCTTATAACTGAGGGTCGTGACCACATCCATCTTCGTAGTCGATTTCCAGGTGCTCGTAGCACTTCGTAGACGGTGGAGTCGAGAGTACATTTTTAATCCCTACTGTGTTATTTCACCATCCTAACGAAGACGTAACTATTGTCAATAGAATGCAACCATAATGTAGTTCCCACACTAATGGTGCTTTGCAACAATGCGACCGCACTAACGTTAAATGCATTCACCGCTCGTTCAAACTAAGCATTCACATAAGCTCGCTATTATATGAGGTATTTTGTCTTTACAATTTTGTTGAATATTATCCTTAAAATGTTACCATTTTATGTCTCACTCAGTAATTTTATGCTCATTAAGAGAGGCTCTTAGTTGAAGTATAAGATGCTTAGAATAAAATGAATTCGTAGTCTGAAATTATTTCATTATTGTGATTATTTAGAGGTATATTCAAGATGAAAATGCTGATTCGCCAGGTTGAAGCTATGTACAAAGTAAGTCTCGAACTATTCATGCGTTCTCATATCTTATAACAGATGTATTAATATTGTATCTAGTTAATATAAAAGACCTAAAAAGCGCTGTAGTTTAGTCTTATCACACACACAAACCATAATTTGTACTACATTCGGACTATAACTTTCAGTTGCCAATTAAGCAAGCTAGTACGCAACGGTTCAGTTTATTATTTGGAGTGCAAGTTACAATGAGCCCCGACCGCAGGGAACACAATTTCAAAGGATCTTGGAAACATCGTTGCAATGATCAAATTGGATAACTTTTTGTTTGTTATATTAATTAATTTTAATAATTCGACTCTTAAGTATACTGGCTATATAAAATGATGGGTTTATTTTCACTTTCGGTATTTGGTTTCGAAAGTTTTCAATTATGTTCACGCAATCTACGAAACTACGAAATTAATTAAACTTCAGCTCTAAAAATAATTTAAACTTTCTGGTAGCATTGACATTCTAGTGCTTTGATTTCTTTACGGTTTTTCCTAAAGGTTCTTGTTATTAAAGAATTAATTTACTGCCACATTCTTACACACTACTTAATCAATCTCTAAGGGAGATTTAATATTAGTCTTCTACACTTTTGGTTTGTAGGCACTTGAACTATTAAGCGATTCTAAGTTAATCAGTATGATCACAAATCCACTATTTGTCGGGCATGCGCGTCTAGTATTTAATACTACGTACGTGCCAATATTAATCTTTCTATGAAGCACTCAGTAGTACCTGAAGGTGCAGTGGTACAATATAAATCCTGATTGTATCAAAAACGGTAATGTTTAAAGCTAAAGACTCTTACCAATATCGAAAGCGCTGACTTAATGCTTGCAAAAATTCAGATCGTTTTATTATTTATAGTTTTCTTTGAGATTAACTTGCATTTAATAATTGTCGTAACTTTTAAAACAACGCTTCTGAGATAGCCTGTGATATTTTGGTACAATTACGAAATAATTGACGATTGAATTTTGCTCATTCCCCTAACATCCCGCTGATGCTCCTTTGTTTCTGTTAGTTACTCATTTATAAGTGTACATTAATATTTTCTAGTTACTGTGAAACTAAACGATATAGTCTAACATCTAATACTGTAGAATTACTTACAAAGTGTAATATCATGAGGCTCGAGCATCGTCTGCATCGACCCAGTAGGTCGCAGCTGCGGCAATTTTGTTAATGTCGTCTCGTAGCTACCGATCGGATCTCCCTGATTACACGTTCTGATCATGTCCTTGCAAACTTAAACGGCTTAAGGAACATCAATAGAATTTATGTACGTTCAATTTATTTTATACCTTACTTTTAGAAATATCATTTCTAGAGATATTATAATCTTTCTATTTTCAGAATTTAAATCTACAATCTTATATTAAACTGTTTAAAATGTGGCAACTGTATTTAAATTTATTTAAGTAATAAAATATGAAATATAGCAAATTTAAGTAGAGAAGCTACAATAATTCACATAGAGCTGAAAAAACATACCTATTCACCGAAAAATGCAAAAAAAAACATTTTTGAGCGTTGACTGTTATTTTTCCAAATGCGGTATCGATGGGAACTTTTCAGGGTTAACATATAATGATTTTCTAACATTTAATCTTATTTCTAACAACTTTCAGCTCTAAGCGAATTATTGTAGCTTCAATATTTTATTTGACTGGATCAATAGTTCTATTAAGTTAATTGATAGTTACTACCCCTATACATAAAGATACACAATAAATCAAATATTGTATTATATTTCTTTTAATGGATTCATATATTTTCACCATACAAGTACGGTGAAGTGATTTGGAATAATGATCACAAAAAGCGTTCTTTGAACTCTTTGTTGTAGTTCATAACTTAGGAGGCAGAGTAAATACGTCAAAAATGTCTTTGTGAAAAACTCGAGCTCATTGATGTGAGAAGGCGCAGTTTCCACTGCCGAAACATCAAACAAAAAATATTTTTACCTTTGTATTTAAACGGAGTGAGAAAGATAACTTTATTCACGTATTGCGGCAGTGGAAATTTATGGTTAAAAGAAAACTTTTTGGGGAAAAATGTACGATGTTTCTATTTTATAGTATTTGTATAGTATTGTATTCGCATTTATTCCAATTTGACAAAGATCTTTGTACTCGAGAATAATAATAGTAACAATGTTGAATTCGTGAACTTATTTTTATCCTTTTTTTTTTGTTGTTTTATAGTCACCTAAATTGCTCTTTAATAAAGGAAACATAAAAAAGCGTTTTAATCGTTATACCATGCGAAGCTCACATTATTTATGAACAAGTACGATTACGTGTTGCCGGAGGTCTGCGCGAAACGACACTTTGTATTGTTCCCTCTACTTTGGAGATTTGTGAAGCTCTTTAGCAACTTGGATTTAACGCTGTAACTTTTATTGCGCGGCATACCCGTTGTGTACATTACGGGGCAATCAATCATCGCTCACAACATCAAGCCAAAACTTCCGAATGAAACTCGAGAATGTCGATTTAATGGATCCGAAGGAAATGTGTGGCTATGAAATTCGTTAGCAACTCTGGTCTGGCAAAAAATTCGAGCCACGCTATGTGTTTCTGTATCGTATATTGAAGAGTCACTTATGATTTAATCTTTATAACCTCCAACATAATATGAAAAGTAGCTAATCCAAATATATATAAACTTCCCAGCGCACGCAAAGTCATTTCAAGATCACTAAGGAAGTCCTTAGGTGTAGGTTATGTGTAAGAATTCTACACTTAGTAACTATTGAACAATTACGATATTGATATTATTGGTTGGAGTTTATGTAAATGGATCCAATAACGTACTTATTTGCTTTTAAAATAAAAAGGTTGTACACATCGAGTGAAGAGTGTTAATAGCTTAAATATTAATTTAGTTAATGAGTGAGATATTTGATGACCTTTCTGTAGAGTTAATATCTGATGGGTTCACTATTGATAATTGTATTTTATTAAAGAGATAAAAATTAAAATCATTAAATTCTTGGCTTTTATACCAAAGTAAGTAATAACCCCCAGTTCTCACGAATGACCGAAGTTCTTGGGCAATTAAACTTTCTTGGCCAAGTGTTGTCGCTCTAATCGGCAAGCGTAGTTAAACTGTACGACCGACGCTCTAATATTTGTTTTGAATGCAATATTAATTGGTTATAGAAAGTGGATTTTATATGTTTTTAGTTAATAAGCACACGTGTGTGGAATTCGCCTACATCATAATAATTTTATATTGTTTTTTGTTTCAGGTACTTATGATAAAATAGTTATATTAAAAATGGTGTCATCTGTAATGTAAGCAATCATTATTATTACACAAAGAAAGTGTAAAATTTGATGTGAATTTTTGTATCTTTTCTTGAATTTTAAATGTGTAATATCACACTATGTAATTAGTAAATTGTGTAAGGCCCTTCGTACACCAGGCAACGTAAATCTATGAAATTAATATCGCATCCTTGCGTCACCAGTATCGCGTAGCACGCGCTCTATACACAAACCGATAAATCGTCGACGCGAGTTTTCTATTCGGCCAGTACAGTTTCAGCGACTACACGGCTAACGCGTATTTACAAAATATCAACTGTATAGTTTTACTCCTTCAATCATCGAGCGACTTCTCTCGCGATGATCTAGCTAAACATTTTGCGAGCGTCTAGCTCTGGCGACGTCAATCGGCAGAAAACATCGCCTTGTGTACGAAGGGCCTAAGACTTTGTACGATCGTGCATAGGCAAAGTTCTTAGTAGTCATTATTCGCTCCAGTCGACAGTGTATTAACGTATTAACAAGTTTACATACTAACTTATCGGCTAAAGACAAGTTAATTTTCACACAAAATCTAATGTAAAATGTCAATTTATTAGCGACTCTTTTTTTTGTTATTCCGTTTCGATATCGCGTGATGATTAGTGAATACAGAATGAATCGCAGATGCGTTGCCGGCCTTTGAGAAGGTGATACGCTCGCTTCTTGAAGGACCCAAGTCGTAACGGTTTGGAAATACCGCAAATAAAAGATAAAGATAAAGATAGCTTTATTTTCCCTTAAACACAGTTACATATTATAATTACATATTATTAAACCTAATTTTCGAACAATAAACTATTACTAGTAAAATAATGCTAATATTTACTACCAATAAGAAATGTGTTAGTTTTGTTAGTTTCTGTATATGCTAAACTTATTATTTAAAATTAGTATGGTTAGTGTGAGTTTTCTCCTTGATCTTCTGTGTAAGGGCCGCCTAGAGCGGTGAAAGCCTCCTCCAGATTCTTCCATGTCTTTCTGTCCGATGTTAGTCTGGTCCAGCTGTTACCAGCAATTTTTATGATATCGTCGCACCACCTTAAATGTGGACGACCCTTTCTTCTTTTGTTGTTGATGGGGAACCAGTTAGTTATTACTTTTGTCCACCTTTCGTCTTTTACTCTTTGCGTGTGTCCCGCCCATTTCCATTTAAGTCGTAATAATAATTTCACCACATCTTTAGCTTTTGTTTGTTTTCTGATTACCGTATTTCTAACTTTATCTCTTATTTTAAGTCCTAAGTAGCTTCTTTCAATGCCTCTCTGACATATCTTAATTTTATCGAGATTTTTTCTAGTTAAAGGCCAGGTTTGACTCGAGTACGTGAGGCAGGGCAGTAGACAAATGTTCATAGCTTTCGTCTTTAGTTCGGTGGGGATCTTACTTTTAAATATGTCTTTTAGAGACCAATATTTGTTCCATGTTCTTTTTATTCTTCTATCTATCTCTTTATCTGTCCCCGACTTGAAAGAAATCAAATGACCTAAGTAAATGTAGTCTTCGACGTATTCTAGAGGAATGTTTTCCAAATTTATACGGACATGCTCTCTATTTGTCATTACCTTAGTTTTACTTTCGTTTATTTTTAATCCCACCAAGTTACTTTGTGCAGCAAGTGAATTTAACATAACTTCTAGTTCTTGGGGGGTTTCCGATAGTAGTACTACATCATCAGCAAACCTTAAATGACTCAAGTACGCACCGTTTATTTTTAAGCCCATTTCATTCCAATTTAGTTTATTGAATACATATTCCAAGACCGCTATAAAAAGTTTCGGGGACATTGGGTCTCCCTGTCTCACCCCTTTTTCAATTTTAATAGTTGGACCATGGCTTTCTAATTTTATATTTGCAGTACTTGTGCGGTAAATCTCTTTAATAATATCCACGTAGTCCTCGTTTACCCCTTGTTGCGATAGTGCTTGCCATATTGACTCATGTGAAATTGAATCGAAAGCCTTGCTATAATCGATAAAGCCAATATAGAGAGGTTTATTGTATTCTGTATATTTTTCAATTATGAGTTTAAGAGTGTGGATGTGATCCACCGTCGAGAAGCCGCTTATGAAACCTGCTTGTTCGACCGGTTGGTTATCATCTATAATTTTTGATAATCGTCTTAATAGAGTTGATGAGAAGACTTTGTACAGGCACGACATTAGGCTTATAGGCCTGTAGTTTGATATTGATTTAGGATCACCTTTTTTGAATAGCAGGATTATTTCAGAACTAGTCCATTGTTTCGGTGTGGTTCTCAAGATGTGATTAAATAATTTTGTAAGTGGGGTGATAAGAAAATCTTTCCCTGCGATGATCATCTCATTGGTGATTCCGTCCGTGCCTGGGCTTTTTCCTGTTTTGAGGTTATTTATTGTGGATTCTATTTCACTTGTAATAAAGCATGGTGTTGGTTCTTTATTCATAATAGGAGTATGGTTGCTTAATGGGGAAAGATGACCTGATTTCGCATATAACTTTCTATAGAAATTAGTGGCTATATTCATTAAATGTTGTCTATTAGTACAAAAAGAGCCTGTCTCGTTTTGTAACTGGCTAATCATTTGTTTTGATGTCGAAAGCTGTTTGTAAGCTTTCTTAACCGCCCCTGTGTTTTTTAAGTGTTCCTCTATGACTCTTAGTCTGTACCGGTGTAAATTTTTTCGAATTTTCTTATGTATTTTCCTGTATAGTAAGCTAAGTAGATATTTTTCTTCTTTGGTTTTGTATGTTTTGTTTTTTAGCACATGTTTTTGTTCTTTAAGATCGATAACTTCTTGTGTTATTATATGCTGATTTTTATTTTTGTTTTTGGAGATGCAGGATAGTGTGGAGCTTTTTATGATGTGTTTTTCTAAATCGTTGTATTGTGCCTGGACGGGTTGGTTTTCATTGTGCTTGTAGCTGGAGAGTTCGTGTTTATACTTATTAAGATCTATATATTTTGTGTTAAGTTTACTGTACGCCGTTCTTGATTTTTTGGAGGTTTCTATTGTAAATGTTGCACGCACGAGACGATGATCGCTGGGATGTTTAAGACAGTTGACCACGTTAATGTTTTCAACTAGTGTAGGTCTATTTGTTGCTATAAAATCTATTTCGTTTTTTGTGTGCCCGCCGGGTGCTTTCCATGTCCACCTTAGCTTGTGCGACTTTTTAAACATTGTATTTACAATTTTAAGTTGGTGCTTTAAGCAAAATTGTATAAATTTTTCTCCTCTTTTGTTTCTTTTTCCGTACCCATATTTCCCCATTACAGAATTTTCTTCATATTTAGGCACGCCTATTTTTGCATTCATATCACCTAAAAATATTATGTTTTGAGTATTTTCTGTAAAAGCTCTTTCTAAAGAATCGTAGAATAGCTGTATTTCAGTTTCATTGGCATTAGTTGTTGGCGCATAGACTTGTAAGATGGTAAAAGGCTTTCCTTCGATGTCCACAGCAATAGTAGCAACTCTGTCAGAGAAACCAGTGAAGTTTTTCACTACAATATCCTTTTGTTTCTTAATAAGGAAGCCTACGCCTTTCTGGCCACTTTTGATGCCGCAACAATAGAGCCAGTAAGATCCTCTGTCTTCTATAACATTTCCTTCTCGTCTTGTTTCCGATAAGCCAATAATATCCCACTTTATTTGAGAGATTGCATGTTCTAATTCTATTATTCTTGTTTCATTTACTAATGACCTGACGTTGAAAGTCGCAATATAGTATTTTTTTCTTTTTATTTTAATTTCTGGAGGGTTATAGTCTACAACCCCCGCGGTGACAAGCCGTTTTGGGGGAGGGATAGATAAATGATTTACTTTTTTTCGTTTTTGATTTTGTATATATTGTACGTTCGGAAGAGGCTTGGCTAGTTGCTAATTTTCATTTTGAGTCTCTGAGGGAGATTTTAGATTATTTTTATCTTTAGTGCTTTTTATATAGCTAAGAATAGGGTTGGGGGAAGATGGATTTTGTTTTTGTGTTCTGTTTCTTTTAACAATTTGTTGGTTTTTTCTTTGTTGGAGTGTCCGTGTGTCTTCTGCTAAGTTTGGCGGAGTTACTTCAAGTTCTCTTTTTAATACCGCAAATACCGTTTTACAAACTTTGAATGTCATATTTATTTATATCAAATTAACATATTAAAAAATTATTTTCAATCTTCTAACTGTAAAAATAACGATACTTTTCACTATACTTTCAACCCCTTACAACATTTTTTTCGCATTAAAAAGCAGCCTATATCTTTTCTCGGGCTCTAGACTATCTGTGTACCAAATTCCATTTAAATCGGTTCAGTATTTTTAGTGTGAAAGCATAACATACAGACAGAGTTACTTCCGCATTTTTAATATTAGGCTTAGGGAGGATAATTTATAGATAATAGAAGTTATATTTGGTAAATAGATAGCGTGTTTATATTTAAAAGATTTGAGGGTAGTGAGGCAGGTGGGTAAAAGGAGGTGGGTGTACTTGGTCGTTTAAACGCGCGTCGTCGCTAAGTACCATTAGCGGGCCGGTCACGTTCCCGCCGACGTATTAACGACCAACTGTATTTTTACAGCTGTTTAAGAGTTTTTAATTTTTTATGTAACTGACACACTTTTTAATTTTTTTTTTTGTAACAACAAAACAATTGAATTGTATTATAGTAACATTGTGAAATAATAAAACTTTTCTGAAATTTTGGAAGGATCTAAAAGAAGAAATATGACCTGATATTAAGTCGGTCGTTCTTATGTCCTTTAATGAAATTATTCAACTGGTTATAGACTTTTGTTTAGATTTTTTTTTACTTTGAATTTGCAACTCTTTTCCAATGTATTTAGAGACCGTAAAGCGTTTTATAGCGCAAACGAAATTTCGTTAGCAATTAATGTTAGTATTCATCAAGGCGTAAATTTCAAGGCTTATCAGCTATTCATAAACTTTTGGACTCACAACGAACATCGAATTTAATAGGCTTTATATTTAACTAGCTGTCACCCGCGACTCCATCCGCGCGGAATTAAAAAAAAAAGTAAGTATATATGTGTTCTTCCAGGTTGTGTTCTTCATCTGTGCCAAATCACATCAAGATCCGTTGAGCCGTTATGTAGATACCTAAAAAACAAACATCCATCCTTCTAAACATTCGCATTTATAATATTAGTAAGATTACTTTTTGTTTTTTTTGTTTGTTAAATTCTTTATTTTCAGATAATAGTGGGAAGCTTTGTGATTTTTTTAATCGTAAATATCTTTGCACTATCAAACGTTCGGAATGTGTTATTGAGTTTTAAATACATGAGAAATGTGGCGAAAGGTAAATGATTAGAAAAGCGTTTGCGGCTCGCGTGCGATGCGTCATTAATCGAGTTTGTTTAGCGGCGGCGGCGTGTGCACTTGACGATGTAAACGGGCGTCGCTGCCTCGAGTACCATTAACACCGTATGCCGCGTATCCATACCTTTTGTGTATTCTTTGAATAAACGTTGAGTTCAAACTTTACCAGGGAGGAGTCTGTTTTTATTATAATCTGTCGTGTTAGACTAAATATATTACTAAATCTAGACATTTCGGATTTAGAAGCTGTAATTGCAGATGCAATTTAGACCCTTAGCAACAGACCGTCGGCGAATGAACTTGAGTTAACAATATGCGAAAAGCTAACCTCTTTCTAAATAGTCCAAGCCTTTTTCCCAGGAGAAGGTTTCTGACGAGAATTTTAGCATTAAGTGACAATTTTGGTTCTCTTCTCCTTCCAATATTAAAATAATTAGTGATGCAAACTTATAAATATTTTATTAAATATTAATCTGGCTTATTTGTCCCTCTTTCATCGCAAGACGCTTCGCCTTCGAAATCATTGAGTATTATGTAGATTTTAATTTCCAATTAACATAATTATTCAGCGAGGCGAAACTTTCGGCGCGTTTCATTAAAAGCTATTCACAAAGTTCGTAAACTGGGATACAGCGTACAGACAGAATCTTAGAGGTATGATATAGAAAGATATGTGGCCACGTTCTAATTCGAAGTGATTGAAAATTGGCCGATAATTAAACAAAAAAAACTTGAGAGGTGTCAAGGGACACCCGGATGGAACGAAGTTCCTTTCGATTGATTAGTGAAGGAATTGTAATAAATGTTTTTTAATTTTTTTTAAGTCGCGACACCACACTGTTCAATGCGAAATAGAAATGAAAATATCTGGCTTGCTTTCTATAAGAGAGAGAGAGAGAGACAGAGTGTCGTGTTCCATAAGTGAGAGAGAGACAAACAGCAAAAAGTGTCGTGACAACTTTTCGTAAGAATTTTTTCCGTCTAGCCCCCTTTCACAACGCGCGATAAGGAACTTCGTTCCAAAACAAAAAAAAAACACTAGAATTAATAAATACTTGAAAATGATACCTCAGCCACACATTATATTTATTAGTTACCGCCAATAACGTACATGACAATGGTAAACGTGAATTTCTATTGCCAATATACTAGTGCAAAAACTTATTGGCATCCAACTCAAACACTTTTTGTACGGCTGTTTCGACAATGGAAAAGATAAATCTGTCCT
The DNA here is from genome assembly GCF_912999745.1 of Papilio machaon. Classification (NCBI taxonomy): domain Eukaryota; kingdom Metazoa; phylum Arthropoda; class Insecta; order Lepidoptera; family Papilionidae; genus Papilio; species Papilio machaon. The sequence continues at coordinate 9,013,377 of NC_059987.1, forward strand.
TGCTTTTGTATCACTGATTGTAACAATCTCATTGTAACATGCTAAGGCTTTTTATAGAATACTCTGGGGAATATATAGTACTCACGCACTAGCTTCTAGTAGTTAGTTGTCTCTGAAACTATGCATGCTTATCAAAAAAATACTGAAGGTTTCGATTGTTACTTGATAATAAAATACGATTCTTGTTGAAATGTCTGAAATTTACGACTGGAATTTTGTTTTAAACGTTACAATAAACAGTTTAAAGTGGTCCATAGAAGATAAAGTTCGGGAACACCTTTAGCGATCTCGAATGGACGAAGTTAGGTAGTCGTTAAACGTTCGCTCCGAGTTAAGTGCTGTTGACGTAGCTTACTGCTGCTTAAAGGACTTAGATACCTTTGAATTTATCATTGGGGAGGCGTTTTGTTTTATAAGATATACATATATGATGTTTATAACCAACAAAAAATACCGTATGATTAGATATTGATTATTTATTTAGTTTAAAATTTATTTTTCTCTTCTTATTCTTTATTTTAAAAAAATATAAAATAAAACTTTTTCACTACAAGATTTTTAATTGTAAGAGTACTTTCGTAAGGTATATGTGGCAAGAATTATATATAAATTAATCGTCGTATAATAATATTGGCAACATTTTCTGAACCGAGACCGGTTTCCCGATGTTGACCTATAAAGTGGACATTCCGCCAAACCGCAACTCGACAATAAATTATTTGTTACCATAGTTTTCGTATATACCGAAATACATATTCCAAGTAGTCTGGCCAAAACACAAAATGACCTTTAAATTTATCAAAATATAATATATGTATTTTAATTCTTTTTCGAGGCTATTTAGATATAATACTGTTAAAAATGAGAATTTACAAAATTATAGCTGAAATTTATGTATAATAGAATATAATATAATAGAAAAATTAAAGTAATAATTCTGGTTAATAAAAGATAATAAATATCGTCCTTAATAATGTAAATACACATTTTTACCTACTCTATAAAAGTCTTTTGTTTTAAAATTATAATACTATAGTACACCAATTTTTTTTATGCAGACACTGTATTAAATTAATGTCAATTAAAATGTATATTAAAAACATAACAAACTAAGTGTACAAAATACTTGCGGCACAACGCTCGGTCAGAACACCGCGCGCTTCGCAACACAATCCAATTTATCCTTTACTTTGTGGATGTAAATTACATACATTCGCACTCATGTAGCGGGTGTTTTTTTTTTTTAATCGAAATTAAGTCGAATTTACAAAACTATTACATTATTAAATAATCATAATAATACCAGGCAGCTAATAGCTAGAATTATAACAGTGATACCTCACCCTACAAAATCAAGGAACATAAAACAATGTAATCTCCAAGACGGATAGATAGAGATGGTTATTATTAGGAGGTATACGATTCCTTTATGCAGTAAGCTTGTACCTATTTGTAATGAAAATGAACAAGGGTGCTCTTTTCTGAACGGAAATTCAGTGACTGTTGGGAAATTCTTTCAGAGCTGCTCGTGATCGTACATAGTCGAATTTCGACAGTAATTAACACTCCAGCTATGTTGAGTCTACTTTTGGTTTTATTATTTAGTACTTTATTACGCTTTCGTGTTATTACAAATTTGTCTCCAAATTTTTAAATAGATTTTTATTTAAAATGAGCTCATTTGTATGTTCTTTACAGTAGAAAAAGAATATTTTTTTGTTGTATTATTCATAAAAAAGTAAAACCCGCTACCATATCTGATTACAGTTAAAGTTAAAATAAAAAAAACTATAGTTAATCTATATATATAAAAGAAAGTTGTGTTAGTTACACCATTTATAACTCAAGAACGTCTGAATTGATTTGACTGAAAATTGGTGGGCAGGTAGCTTAGAACCAGGAATAGGACATAGGATAATTTTTAACCCGTTTTCTTTTTTTTTTAATCCGCGCGGACGGAGTCGCGGGTAAAAGCTAGTACAATATATTGATAACTTTTAAATTTAACTGTCAGTTAGAACTGAACGGTTCCTGACACAAGTTTGTACTTACTTAAAAGGATACCTTAACCTAAGATATCTGTATAATAAATGTGTTTTTAATTATTAATAATAATATATTTTTTATTTCAATAAAAAAAATATTATTTTTTAATTTTTTTATTTAATTTTTTTATTTCAAATAAGAAAATTAAACCCGCTACAGATGTCCAGTTTAAACTGGACATCTGTAGCGGGTTTAATTTTCTTTATAGGTATAGTTGTGCATCAATTCTTCATTACGAAAGTATTGAAAACTGCAATCACCAACTTATTATATGATTTTCATTATTTCGAAATCCTTGGCTCGGCTCTGAATGGCGAAGTTCCAATAAAAGTTGAACCAACTGGCGCCAGAGGTACCTTGCTTAGACTTGTTTCTACGAGACAGTTTCGTGTACGTACTAAGTTAATTTTAAACATGAGACAGAGAACTGTCGGATGACATAAACCAAGTAAAAGTGTCGTGACTTCTTAAATACTTTAAATCAACATGGTAGGTTTTGAATAAAAATGCATTTAGCATAACTTTTTTATGTTTTTGTTGAAAATTTCTTAAATTTATTCAAAGTAGTTTTGTTTTTCTAAGTAAGGAACGTAAAATATAAACAGAGAATTCAAGCACGAGTAATAACAAAGTTAACATTGTTTAAGACCCCACCAGTTAAACAATGGTTAATGTTTTGGTAGGTTTTAAAATTATTCAGTAATTTAAATGTATTAGTTTATGAAGCAAGCCTAAGGTCGTACGTATACAAGCGTAGCAATTACGTAGCGAGTGCTACATGCATCGCCAACGTAGCAGCAAATCAAGTGACTTTATACTTATTTATTGAGCCGTTATGTAGAACTCCGACGTAGACGTCAGACGGCGTAACTTAGCTGCGCCGGTAAATTAATACTAAATTTGAGATTTCCTTCAAAGTTCGTCTTGTTTACAGGTAGCATTACTTGTTCGCAACTGTTTTCATTAATAAGGTCGCTTTGAATTTGTTTAATATGAGTTAAAATTTAGGCGAGTACGGTCGGCGATGTTGAATACTTTTAGACTGTTTGAACTTTCATGGGTACTCTAACGTTTTAAATAAACCTCATATATGAATTTGTATGTCATTTGTACCGATTTTGACTTCATTAAAAATACATTCAGTTGAGCATATTTTTTTAGTTTAGAGAAGATTCTCTCTCTTTCTTCTTCTATAATTTATTTTAAATTATCTCTAAATGTTTACTTCTATTCAACGTAACAATGTCACTTGTGCAGTGTTCAACGATTGCAAAGTCCGATGGTGATTATCTAAATCGTTGCTTGGTCAGCCGAGCTAGGCAGGTTCGCCTCCGCCGCAATCCAGCTCGCGGCACGTGACGGGAATGAGACAACACGACACGTGACCCGAATGAGACGACACGTCAAATAGTACTGAGAAATGTATATTCATTTGGAACATTCAACCAGCGACATAAAAAATATACCTTTGAAATGCGCTATCTTCTTAATGTATATAAATCTCGTGTCACAATGTTTGTCCTCAATGGACTCCTAAACCACTTAACCGATTATAATAAAATTCGCACACCATGTGCAGTTCGATCCAACTTGAGAGATAGAATAGTTTAAATCTCAAATTATAGTCGCAATTTTAATTTATTGCTAATTATTTGTCTGTTATTATTTGACAGTCACAATTATCTGTTAACTCCAAATGATTCTAACAGATGTCGATACCTTTCGACTGGGTTGAGTAAGTAATCAATAGATGGCGCTGCTATGGTAAATCTACGAACGTGTCATATAAGCTTATTAACTGCGCGCGGACGGAGTCGCAGGCGACAGCTAGTATGCTATAAATCGTAGGGTAATTAAGATTTCTAAAACCATGCTTGCCGATACCACGTGAGTGGGATAAGGTCTGGGAGATGATGATAATGTTATAAATAGTAAGGGTATTAGAAAATATTTTGTCGATATTTCTTCCCCTTTTACAAAAATAAGGCTATATTACAGCGAATTTAATTGCAGTTTATTTTATACTTTTCTTTATTCTTCTTTTGAAATAAATGTAATGTCATACTCATACTTTGTTGTAAAAGTAAACATCTTTGGAAGTGACACCTTTCCCCGCTTCAATTTACGTCTGACAACTTTAACAAGAAATGTCATATTGTGAGAATAACAATTCTTTTTTCGCACGACTCGGTTACAATTTTTTTCTTCATTGTTTCTTATGATATTGGGTATTAAAATAGTAATAAAAAGTAGAGTTTGGAATATTATGGCCATGTTTTTAACATTACATTAATAATGTTTATATTTTAAATCCGTAGAGAAAAATGAAAACTCTTATCATATAGATATCATCTCTTTTCCGGGTAACTAAGAAAGTTTGCGCCGCGCATTGAATATCTTAAATTAGTCCAGCCATGGTCTTAAAACACAACTTATTAAATTAAGGCGCGTTACCCGAGTTCCCGGCTCTTATCTACGCCGGCTATTAAAACTTGAAGCGAACGCCAACTGTGGCCACCCCGCTAATTGCATGCGACCTCTTACGGCTATTGTAAGAACTAGTACCTAAGAGATATTAGATTTTACGCAGGGAAGCTTGTATCGATATCCTCAGCATTTTCCATGCAAGTATTATTTTTTGGCGTCTTTTATGACGTATACATTTCACTGCACTCGCTAGTTGTCGGCACTAGAATTAAATTTGGGTGAACTCATTATGCGAGTCTGGCGAGTTAACTATAAACGAAAAAAATCCTAGCAGCGTGTACCGTTTTTCTGACACTTTTATAAATTTTATTTATGGAAAATTTATGTGGTTTAATATAGGAATGAGTGTGTCTGTCCGCGAAAGAAGCAAGTCATTATAACTGATGTTCCTTAATGATTAATTACGTCATCTAAGTCATAGCTTAGCTAATGGCTCTGCTAATTAGTCGGGGATAAATCAAACAGAAATAACAAGTTTTAAGTACAAACAGGTTAAGTAAAAAAAATCAATAAGATAATTGGTTCTCCGTTTTGTTAGTACTTATAATGAATGCGATTTCCATCACAAGTTATCATTACTTAAGTTTTAAATAAGTCCCTATTCGTGCATTCCGTTTAATATCGAGTTCACTAGTAGTTAAGCCTTCATATTTCCCAGTTCCACATTAACTAGTTCCGCGCTGCACTAAGTGACATAAGAACCAAAGTTTAAAGCCACATACAGTTGGCAATGAGCACTATTTCAAAACTTTTATTTTCAAACACAAACTGCCGACTAGTTCCACTTTTATCGAACAACTGACTGTACACTACTTAGGAAATTATATATTAAGAAATTGTTTTTATTATTTCCACCAGATTTATAAAATGACGTTTTAAAGAATCTACCGATGGACTGATGGACGACGAGCACAGGTATTCCGACAAGTCTCCAAGTGCTTAACTCTAGTTCGACGGACAAACAGACGATCGCATTTCTGTTGTCCATCGTTTGTGTCCATCAAATACCATAAAAACGTGCCTTTATACGTTGATAAACAAATTATCTACTAAACACAATGAAATTCAAATTTTTAACATTGTATATCATTTTTGTGACTCTGAAGCTGTGTATATACTTTCGTTTTTATTTTGTTGTTGGAGAGTGATTGATTTGCTGCGGCTCTTTGGCACTGCGCCATCGGCACATGAACATGTTTTATTAACGCTACGTCCGCCCTCGCAAAAACAACGCCTATATACAAGAACTGAATGTCGTATAAAAACTCTATTGTGATTTTATTAAAAAAATAATAGAATATCAAAAAAAGATTTAAGGCGACAATATGTAAAGTTAATTTTAAGGCTTACTTTGCGTTAGAAACGCTGTTGTTCATTACAAGAAACAAGTAAGTTTTAACCTTGTGAAATGGGACTTCTTTAACTTAATAATAAATATTTGATACAACATGATGGACAAAAGTTTAGTTTTAAAACTTATTATATACTTAATAATTTCGCAAAGTTATAACGAACTAAATAAGCAACACGTTTTAAACGAATTTTCAGTATGTATAAACGAGCTGCGGTACTAAAATTATTTTCCAATTCAAAACTCCGTATGGAAGTTTTTTTGATCTTTTTTCAACTGCCAAATCCGTTTACATGCCTAGAACATCTCCCCTGGGTCAGGCTTGTAACGTACTTTTACTTTTTTATTATCTCTTTGAAGTGCACTTTCGGTATGCTTTTTGATATTGTTTTTTTAGTTTTTTAGCATATTTTGTTGAAAGAATTGATGAATACCAATTGAATATTTAACCATTTTTTCAATTATTGCAGAAATACAGTACAGTCAGGTTCCTTCGCGGTGTTCCACTTACAGAAAAATAGCTTTGTTCCTTGCAAGGAGACAACCTCCGCCCAACAACTGACGATCAATAACTCATTATTGTTTTCAGTAATACGATGTGTACCATGGTAGGATGGCAACTTGTGTTAAAGGAATCTTAATTAGCCTACAACAAAGAAACATGTGAACAAACGTCAAACGAGAGACCGGAATTAGCTATTAAGTATGACAATGGGTTTGTTACCGCAACTGTAAAGAAATTAATTTACGTCAACTGCAAGTTAACCACGACCAATAATTACATTCTGTCTACTCTGTCTATTGAGCCGATAATGTTCTTTGTGAAGGTTACATTAAAGAAAGGGAACATTAAAATCTGCTACTAATAGTGAAATTTTCTGTTTTGTTAATGCACAGTTTTTAAATTTAAGTTTTAGACCTTTGTAATTACAAAATATACAGATATCTGGAACATGTTAGAGGAAAATATTGTATAAGCTTTATAAATGTAGACATTAATCGAAAGATACATTTAGAATATAAAATAAATTGTGTTAAATCAGTAAAATTTCAGGTCAAAAGGCACTCGAAATATAAAATTCCACTGATTCACATCGCGGAGGCAATTTATGAATAGACAGAGCATCTCGGTCAGTTTTACAAGGGCAGTTATTGAGTCGGTTCGTTAGCGGTGGCGGCGGCGTACGGGGCAACAATTTGAATATAGTACCTCGACTTTCAACTTTTAGGGTTTGTCGTCTTTTAGGAAAATTAATAATCGGGTAAAATATTATTACAGAAGTATTTTTTATTGCGTATTACGTATGCGTATGAAATAAATTAGTTACTATTTTCTACTGCTAAATTTGTAATATTACTTCTAATTACTTAAATGAACCTTATTTTTTTTTTTAAATATAAGAGCTACTTTTAAATATGAACGCGACTTATATATGTTAATCCGAATTATCGATAATTATTTAAAGATTCCTTATAGTATAAAATTAAGATAATAATGAAATACCAAACCATTTATACTGTAATTGTAACACAAACTTAGGTTAGAATAACTGAGCTGTGAATTGCGGTGCCGTTCGACCTGCAAGCGACCGTGGAGGTCGACCGCTGACCGCTCGTAGCAGGCTCTACGATCATTAGCTACGTAGCACAGCAAGCGATAGATCTACGCACAATGTAGAAATACTACGTATTCCAATGACGTTTTGAACTTTATCCTTTGTTAACTTACAATTTAATAATTATTTTTAAAAAATCATAAAATTTCGTACACATATATATATTAAGATATTTAACGGTATTTATTTGCTTATAAGTCATGAATATAAATATTTTTGATACTCGTTATTTTATAAAAATGTTGCGAGAATCTTATAAATATTTTTATTTGTGTAATCTTGATTAATATGGATAAGTAATATAGACAATTATTCTTCATGGCCCAACGTGCTAAAGTAAATCTTAGACCATCGCAATCCAAAGTCCGTTACGTGAGTCGAATAAGTTAGTTTTCGAATAATATATTATGGAAAGAACGTATTTAATATTCTTCGCTAATTTAGATAGCTAATTCAAGTGCTGCTTGCACGAATCCGAAATGAGATGTTAAAAATAAATTCACACATTAATTTCGATAACCACTAAAGGTAATTAATACTCGTCTTTATTGTATTATTAATAAGGAATAAAAAAATGTAATTCTTATAACAACGTTGTAAGGCTCAGAAATGTTCCCTGTATTTATGTAATTTTATATTTAAAAATATGTTATACGTTGAATTGGTGTTTTGAACTTGCGCTCTTTGACTCGTCCACGTGTGCGCTCAGCTCGTAAATAAGCTATAAACAGCGACCTCTTGCGTGCTATGTAAGCTATAAATAACTGGCGACCGTCTGGCAATTGTTTAATGCCTGTATGACCGCTCTAAACTGCTGCAGCTTAAATTGGCGCCGGCCATAATATGTAGCCGCTCCAACGACGTTTGATAGTAAATTCAGACCAGAACAAACGATATAATGTATGTTTAACAGTGTGTTTCTGAGACCAAAATCTCTGTTAAAACATATCGTTATCTCTGTTTTGCCTAAGTTAATTACAGGAATGACGATATGTTTTATAAAGTTATTTCTGTCAGAAACTTACGGTTAATGTCTTTAAATTAAATCTACACATTTTAATTTATTATTTGTGAGAGAGCAAAAAAACTTTATGTACGTTTAGAGAGTCCAAAGGTATATATTTGAGTAACCAAAATTGGATGACAAATTCGAATATCAATCACCTAATACATCGTAAAATTATAGATTGTCATTAGGTACCTATGGCTAGGGCTAAATGATATAATGCAACAGTATCTTAAATATGTTACGAGTATGTATAATAGTTACCATTTACTTCTATTTGTAATGCACCCAAAGGCTTGTCGTATTTCATAATAAACATACTTTGAGCATACATCATATCGAGTGTTCAAGTAAAGGATATGTCCTTGAACGTAGTGATTGATTAAGGTTTTTTGGTAGCGCGCCCTCGGCACCCGGACGTGACGTATTCGTAACACGTGCACCGGATAACCAGACAGATTTATTGAGACCTACGGTAATATCAGTGTGTAGTCACGATCCGACATTGAATTTAATATTACATGTGTAAGAGTAGGATATTTATTATAAGGAGGCAAACGAGCAAGCGACCACTATCCATAGACATTCGCTATTGCAGATGCGTTACCTACCTTCAATCGACAAAGAAGGGGACGCACCGATTGATAATACGAGTATTTCCCGTTCCGACGTGTCCCCTCTTCCACCAAAGCCGCTTTCCATGCGTTCTTTATAATAAAAAGGTGGGAAGGAATCTTTTTCTAGGACTAAAATTAAGCCTATTTGAACGCACACTCATCAGACAATACGCGAAAATGCTTCAACTGTCTTCTGTGTGGTTGTGGTATTTCACCGGTCGAGCCGGGGCATTCGTGCCACAAAGTTGTCACTAGCGTCTACCACTAAATTATTATTTCAGCCGTAATTATTGTAGAGAACCCACTTTAACTTTATACAGATAATTTTTTACAATCATGAAACAAAGCTATTCCCCAAAATATTACATCACAATTGTAATTTAACGTGCGCATTGTGAAAGTGGTCCACTAACTGCACGCCTGACAAGCAGCACTCGACTTTAAGACGGTGGAGTAAACGTTTTGTGGTGTGTTAATTTACTTTCAAATGCGCTACTTACAGTGGTGGCATTAAGTGTTTTTTACTTGATGGCGACTCTATTGTATTCTTTGTGCTCGAGTTAAGGGACCTGGTTTTAATTAAAAATAGCTAGCAAGCAGGTGTCGGGAGACTCCATTGAACTCTGATTAATTGAACAGGAATAAAAGGGTTCTCGTTACTTGTTTGATAATTTTTTTCAATAATATGTTAATTTATCTTTTCAAAGTTTCATTCTTTGATAAAACTTTGAGTAAATATTTACTATTTTATTTAATGCAACATAATAATAATTCTTCTGGCAATACAGAAATATAATACAAACTATCTTTCACTCTCTTAAAAAAAAGAAACATGTGGCCAGTAGTGTAAAAAGTAAAAAAAAAACTATATATAATACAAAGACTCGAATCACCAAAATTCGACTTAAACTCTCGGCTTAAATGAATACGTCACCGCAGCAGCAATTCACTTACATGTCAACTGCATTTTAACTGGGCGTTCCATTTTTGAAACAGATTTTTTTTCTCATAGCGTGTTCGAGTAAAAGGTTGTATTTTTGTTTCAGTGTGCTTAGATCAAGCCACATATTCATGTTAGTTATAATAACATATTACTAAAGACCTAATTTTACATAATATCGATAACTAGCAGGTAATAAAATTAGTTTTCCACTGTTCATTGAATACGGCGTAACCACGGATTCAATTTGAATATTAATTTTCAAATTTTTGTTACAATAATTAAGTTATGGAACAAGAAAATTTATGAAACAAGAAATTATGAATTCGTTAAACAGACTTTATGATACAAGTAATAAAGTTTTTGTTTCATTGTAATACTAGCTGTCGCCCGCGACTCCGTCCGCGCGCTGTTAAAAAAAACTTAATAGGGGTATGACGAATAGATAGTAGCCGATTCTCAGACCTACTTAATACGCATATAAAATTTGGTAAAAATCGGTAAAGCCGTTTCGGAGGAGTATGGTAACTAACATTGTGACACGGAAATTATATATATAAGATAAATTAGAATATATAACAGTTTTATGTATTATTTCATCCAATTAAAAATTATAAAATTTAAATATATTTATGTAAAATATTTAAATCAAACGACACGAATCAATAAACCCGCTGACATCTTGAAATAGAAATAATCTTAGTTTTAGATCTATTTTACTTGTATTTTCATCCAAGATATTGACAGAGCTTTCACAATAATAAATCTTTATACTAGACAACGCGGCAACGGAATTGGGATTTCCATTTTAAAATCATCATAAAATAAAATCATTATGTTACGACAATACATGAAGTGGAGCTCAGGTAATAAGGATAGCAAAAGAAATAAGAAAAATTAATAGACATAGAATAATAAACTATTGGACAGTCGTTGAAATTAATTCCATAGCTTGAGTTTGTTAACAAAAACTTTTGGAAATACGCGGGATCATATAACCGCCACAATTTAATTATTATTTTTAACTTGCTGTCGCCTGCAAATCCGGCCGCGCAGAGTTAGTAATAAGTAGCCTACGTGTTCTTCGAAGCTATGTTCTATATTTATGCCAAATTTCATTGAGATCCGTTAATCCGTTTTGTAGATACCTTCAAACAAACATCCATCCATCTAAACATTCACATTTATAATACTAGTAAGATTGAATTAAAAAAAAATTAAGTATTAAATACATTGATCATATCCTTTAAATACCTTTTCAACCGCATCATTCAGATGAGTTAAACGACGGGTTAACTAAGTTTAGCTTCAAAGTGAACTTCCGTTGCGCGCATACCGTTTGCATCTCGGCAAATAACTCCAGACTCAGTGCAAGAGCGTTCCCACTTACAAAACTTTATTCCATTAGATCATAAGAATAGAAAGTGTGATGGTGTTCAAATATTAGTTGAACTAGAACTTACGACTTTTACGCATATAATTTAAGTTTTAATATTTTTGTATTAAATCTTTTTCTATATAATATTAAACCGATGTGTCTCTTCCTACCCATTTCACAAAGTAGAGTCGGTAGGGGTGGGTATAGGAAGAGATGGATGGATTGAGATAAATGTTACATGATTAAGAACGGAGTAAACGACTAAAATAAAGTACTATTGTAATGGAGGACGGAAACCTGGAGCCCGGATCTCACATAGACTGGGGTAAAATGGACATTTTCACGATGGAGACTATCTCAAAGAAGAAAAAATATTTAAAACGTCTCTACGTTCATTGTACTCTATACGTGCGATCGTCTTAAGAATTGTTAAATACCGTCACATCTTCTTCATACTTTCGCAATCTTCGCTTTCATTTGTACATGCCTCAGTGCCTACAGATGGCACCTTCGCTTTAATTAAAAATATCTCCACAAGCATTAGAAGTAACTCGGCGCGGTTCAAAGTTATTTGAAATCATGTCATGTCTTTATAATAATGCACTATAAATATTAATGAATTTAACTAAGTATATTTCGTGGTATAAAATATATAAAGTATAAAATATATTTATAGTATAAAATATATATATCACTTTATACTGAAAGAAAAGCTTTTGGGTTGTGAATTTCAAAATTATAAGTATGCTATGCGTCACAACTTCCAACTTAAGTCTTGCTGAAATAATAGAAACTTTTAATTACAAATTGCAACGACGTGTAATTAATTTAATGCTAAACTAAGTAACTGTAAACTTTTCCTACGAGACATGTATAAAAGTTAATTAAACTCGTTACTGTTATTAAAATGACGTCATGTGCGCACGTGTTACACGACAGACGCTGCATTATCTTTGAGATGGTACACTAAGCTTTATAAATTAGTCTTATATATATATATATAAAATTCTCGTGTCACAATGTTCGTTCCCGTACTCCTCCGAAACGGCTTGACCGATTCTCATGAAATTTTGTGAGCATATTGAGTAGGTCTGAGAATCGGCAAACATCTATTTTTCATACCCCTATTAAGTATTTTTTAACTGCGCGCGGTGAGTCGCGGGCGACAGCTAGTTTATTTTATAAATGTATAAATAATTTCTCAATTATTAAGTTTTGTGTATTAAAATACATTAAGCTAATTGTTTAAATAAAATTATGGATTCCGAATGTGCCTTCAGTGTTTCAAGGACTTCATATCAAGGATGTCAGTGAGAAACAAAGATAATCAATTTTGTAGTTCGCGTAAACGAAGTAAGACGGGCAACTGTTATTTTCTATAACAGTTAAGATTCAGACTTCTTTAATAAATCACCAATTTTTTCAGTGAATATCCTTACAATTCGTTTACAGAATTTATAATCAGGTTGGACTACGCTTGCATAAAGCGGTCCCTTTTAACACTGTAAAAAGGAGAGTAATACAAGTATCGTTGCAGTTTTCAATTTTCCTTTACTTTAAATTGTATTAAGCTTTGCGTTTTGATAGAGAGCGGAGTAAGCTGCATAAAATAGCTGAGGGGAATCTCGTCGGAGATTAAATTGCACTGAGCTGCAGTTGCGAAATTATATTATGAGGAAGTGACGCGAGCGCTTGTCCGCTACCCCGCCGCCCCGCCGCCCCGCGCACTCTCCGCACACTCCCCGCATCTCGCACTCGCCATGAAACGATTACGAACTCGTTTGTAATGAAAAGCTTACAATATGTTTTTGTTAAGTGTTTTGACAGTAGAAATCCCGAATTTGTACATGCGTGACAACCCTGTATTTAATTAATTAGTAGAGTCCTTCTTCATAAGAAAATCTCCATAAACATAATTTCTATTAAATAATGTGCTAACTATTTGTACCGTACATTTCTGTAGAATGTCCAACATTTGTTAAATAAGCTACCGACAGTTATCGTGGTTCCCAAGTTACCCAATTTCACGGGTCAATCACATCGTGTAGCGCCAATAAACACTTCCGGTTCCGCCCTGTCTGTTTGCTTCCCTGTATTCGAACCTGATCCAAACTGTCGAACTCCACATGGTATTAATTATTTCATAGCTCTATGTATTGCATATTGTAAATATATAATATCATGTAGCATTTTGCTAAAATTATTATCCAATTTAAATAAGCAATAAAATTCAAAGGTTATCATTTAATGTCAAAAATAAATATCAATGACTGAATTATAAATAATGGCCCATTGTTTATTAAAAAAAAGTATTTTTGTTTTTTCTTCTTTATTAAATTAAAAATATAATATCTCTTCGCACGCGTAACTGACTTTGTATTCCGACGGACGGCTTCCGTCAGCTGCTCCCTGAATAATTGACAAACAAAATAGCCACTCGAATATACTGTTAACTTCTCTTTTACGACATTTTAAAAAATATGAATATTTTGTTATTCGTTTGCCAGAAAGAGAAAAAGTTGTATTATTGCAACAATAAAAATAAATTAGTCGAGTAAGTTGAATAATCTCCATTCAAATTATCTCTACACTATGATATATAATAAAAAATATATACCAACATAGTAATGTATACTTATTACCTATTTGAAATATGACGAATAATTTTTGTAAGAAACACTTCCTAAAAACTTTCTTAGAACATTTACGAGTATATTCCAAACTTGCCTTGTACTCATTTGTTTCATATCTTAAAAGGTGAAGAAACATTAAATATAAAATATCTCGTTATCATTACAAGTAACAATTCAAAGTAAATTAAACAACGATTTAACAAATGTGAATTTAAAACGTTTCACGAACATTAGTCGTCCTTTGTACCATACAATTTGTTTGCAAAACACACGCATATTGCTAGAAGCGCTTATGAATCTGTAATTGAAGCCTTTTATATCATCGTTCAAACAGAACAAACAAACAGTAATTAGTGTAAATAAAACCCAAATTAAATAATAATAAATCATTGAAAGGCGAGAAACATATAATTATAAATCACCGTAATATGCTATTTCCTAACAACATCCATGACCGGTTCATAATTCCATCTATTGTACCTTATCTGCTGAACCCTGTATTCTTAAGCCGATTGCTTATAATCATCATCATTAATGGAGTAACAGCCCGAGCCAAGGTTCCTGAGGGAGCCCTCGAGACTAGTTACTCTTAAACGAGGTTTAGGCTAAGCGCCATCTGCGCCCGGCCAACTCAAGCCCGGTGAAATGTAAGTGCCTCCTCAAAGCAAACAGTGACTACTCAGTCACAAAAAAAAATACCGTAAGAACGTCGGATAAATGTACATATGTAAATCGAAACTCGAAAAACACATTGGTACATGGCGGGATTCGAACCCAGGACCTGAAGATTGCAAGTCAAGTGCTTAACTCCTGAGCCACCGACGCTCTATAGTGCTTATATAAAGGTTTTAAAGTAGAAATCGCTAGGTAACCTGTTGTTTAAATATAAACTTGTAATTTACAATTGAAGCCGATAAAAAAGTGTTTAAAATACGACTAAACGTAACACTGCATTCAGTTAAAAAGTCAATAAAAAGCGCACAAAGTTGCTGAGCTAATTCCGCACTTTTAATCGGCGTAAACTGCGCCAATACATTTGTTGCTCGTAGCTCGCACGGGCCACAAAAGGCGGTCGTCAAAGGCGGCTGGGACCGTGTTTTTTCTACGGAGCGAAATCGAAACGAAGCGATCTGGCCTCACGGGCTGTTTGCTTATTCGATCGCGGAGTTAGTTAAATATTTCCCCGCACAGTTATTTTTGTTCCTTTGTCACGTAAACTTATGAGCTTCGTTTTAACAGGTGTTCAGTGTTACTTAGTTCATAGAACCTTTGAAGACAACTTTCAGTTAAAAATATTTGACTTGTATGTTAGTTTTGATTTTTTTTCTAATTTAGTAACTCGTCATCTTTAAAGAATTTTCAGAATTTCGATGGTAGATAAGGCAGATGCTAACATATTTTAAATAATAACTTATTATTTAATCTGTATAAAATTAATAAGAAAATGAAAGTTACTTAAATATATTCTAATAACAAATATTGGAAAATCTTTTCTCGATATTATATCTGACTGAAACCAATGTCGTCGCAAAAATCTTACGAATATTGGCATTGTATCCAATATCGTTGAAATTGTGTACTCACTGCTACTGTGAGGCCATATGCATTGGAATGCAATGTTGAAGCCGAAATTGTTTAAACCGACTTTATTAATTTAAAAGCTAAAAGCCAATGGAAATTGGTTCACGTATATTGGAACAGAATTAAGTTTTTAGTCATATTTTTTTGCGGAAAATTTTCAATATTCGAATATTATCATCGTTTACTTCATTGAAGTAATTAATTGCTAAATAGAATTTTATCGCAATCACAAAAATGTGTTTATATGCACACTTTCTTTTTTATTTAATCATCGATTAAAAACTCGTGCTAAAAACTATCAAACTACAACTAATTAAATATTTACTTCTTACCGTTGGTTTCTGAGACCAAAATCTCTGAATAAAACATATCGTAATCCCTGTCATTTTTTTGACAAAACAGAGATATCAAAACAAGGATTTATGTCTCAGAAACCCACGGTAAAATATCTAAAATTTACATATAAGAATAACTAAATACCCACTCTGTATACTGCAAAACTCAATTTTTATTTTTATTGTACTTTGGCTGACTGGGAAATGCGCTTTCCTCCGTTGAACCGGACTATCTATCTGTATTTCAACTTGTGTGTGACAAAGTTACGTTTGCCCTTTTTTGATTCGTGAATAATAAAAAGACGTCTGGTGCGCAGTTATAGCAATTTGCTTTGAGAGCGTGTCTTTGTGACGGAGCGGCGCTATAGTGTCGTTACGAGCCACCAGATGCATCTCAAAGCTCTACTTATTTTTATAATTACGTACTTAGCGAGGCAAATTGTTTCTCTTTCAAATGTTTTCGCTCGAACACTGTTATTTTAGTTTGTCGTTAGATTTAAACGTTTAATATAAAAGACAAAGGTGCATCATTAATTTCTTCTTTGAAGAAGAAATGTAACCCTTTATATATGTTACAATAAAGACCCGAGGGATACTATAAACAAAACAATACGACTTAGGATCCTGTAAGTTAATTAATATTTAACTGTACAAAATAACTATAGTAATTGCGCAACCATGAAAACGTTACAACCTTTTCCCTTGAACAAACTTTGTCCCATCGCTGTAATATTTTGCCGTAGTTTACGTAATTATACTCCGTAAGTTTATTGAGCACGGTCAATTAATTCTCAGAGTGTCCCCGTCTTTATTGCAGGCTGGTAATAAAAATAATAATTTGTCAAGTGGGCCGGGGAAAACGCCGCGGGCTCCCAGTCACGCCTCGCAGTTTTCTTCGGGGAGAATCCTTACCAACTTTTTTTTCATGACTTTCACTAGTATCACTACTAAATTTCGTAACAGCTGCGGAAATCGCGAAAATTTTCCCGCCAATTACTTAATTCTTTGACTTAACGGGCTTTAGACTTTGTTACAATTATCTAAGTTTGATAAAAAGGTTGAATATTTTTTATCGTGTACCTATGCTTCTGCTTCGTATAGTTTCACCGAATTCAAACTGAACATTTGTCGCCCACATTCTTTATAAATTAATTCGAATGGCCGAATACCGCAATAATTGTATCGATAAATAATAACTTTAATAAAGCCGCAACACAATAAAATTGTTAAAGTTTTTAGTGTTCAATGAAATATATTTTATTCGACCATTGTACAGAAGTCGATTGCGTTCTCTAAACCATGAACTGTCTGACGCAGAGTCTAGACAGTAAGCCAAACATCGCAGTTATGAGAAATCTACACGATCTTTATAATATTTGGTATCACGAGCATATTTTATTATGCGCTCGAAATACGAGATTAAATTACTTTTTCTATAACGATAACTTGACGACTCCACAAATATATCCCTGGAATTTAATCAGTTTATGTTGATTAAGATCCGAATATTCGCAGAAACTTCAAAAGTTTGTATAAAGTTTTCTGGTAGTGAAGATGACAGTAAACACCGAATTACTAATAGCAAAATTAGTTAGCTTTATTTTAATTTTTTTTAATTAAAATGTATATTTCTAAAGCTATCTTTATTTACTGCAATTTTGTAAATTAAAGAGCTCTCTCATAATCAGTTGCAAGAATAAATTCATATTTCAATTAAGACAATTTCCTTCCAAACACGTGCGAGACAAAGCCGTCCGTGACTAAAGGATAAATTTGTAATATTTTATCTCGCAGTCTTGATTTATTGCCAGCATCCGACAAACGTTTTTCCCCTTTAGCGTTTTATCGCTCGCTCTTTAAATCTCGAAATCCTTAAGGAGAGGACGGTGCTATTCAATAGTTATCAAGAATGTTATGTAAGATTTTCAAGTCTTTAATTAGCATCGAACATCACCGTATTACGTCAACACCAAAGAAATGATAGATGAGGCTAATTGATTCAACTCAAACACGTCTACAAATGATAGTCACTATTTTAGTGACAAACTAAAATGAAACCGGCAAAAATCATCAAAACAAATTCATACAAAAATCAAAATTGAAAATAAAACCTGTGCGATATTGGAAACTATTAAAACATTTTTTTATTCAAATCCCAGCTAACGACTCAATATCAAGGCAATGCAAACAATAATAACACGTGCGTTCAGCAGCGGTGCGAGAATGCAAATCAAGCGGGGCACAACAATCAGAACTTCAATTAACCGGCCCGCTGCAACAACTAAACTAGTTGACGCCCGTACTCCGCACACTAAAACTGTGGACTTAGTTCCTTTACTTGTTATATCTTAATTTACTTGGAATGTATATCTATTATTAAATAATCGACTAGTGAGATTGTTTTGAGTATAATCCAATTAGCTGATAGATACTAGAGTTTGTTTAACATTTTGATAGATGTAAATTAAAAATTTAGAGACAACAATCTTTGTTCTCGTTTTGTGTTTGGACCTAAATTAATCTAATAAACTGTCCTCCCTGGACAGGTTACAAAATATATCTTAACGTTATTTTGTGTCTCTTCCGTATTAGTTTAATTAATAATTGCTTTTAGCTTCATCGTTGTAAGCATTTTAACTTCAGCACAATTTTAAAATGTTTACGACCAACAACTGTCACCTTTTTTGAAATAAATAAGAATCCATTGATTATCTCAGATTTTATATTAAGTCCGCAGTACCGGTAGTCGTATCCAACTTGCTGCGTGTAAACAAATCCAGGGGGAAGATGTTTACAATGGGCCCGCATTTAATCGTCTCCTGCAAACCCAACACCAGCGTCAACGGGCTTCGAGGGCTGTCGTGTTTGGTCATGCAATGTACACAGCCCACATCGATTATGCCATTACATATACAGCTTATATACTTGTTTCTAATATATAAGTTGTATATATTATAAATTATAAGTGCTAAAGGCATTTAAGTTAGAAAAAATTATGGCATATGCGAAACTGTAATAATTTATTTAATTTAAGTATAATGATTCTTGAAACACAATTTTTACTTTTTAATTTTGCAAGTATTCTATGTAATCTACATTCAACTTAATATTATTTAGGTATGGAACAACAAAATATCTTTCTAACAACATCTTACACCAAACCTTTTTATTTTTCCGAAATGGCGAGTTATTCCAAGAAATCGCGCGCTCAAAATTGTGTCGAATTGAAAAAAAAAAAGTATGCCAAGACGATGAAAAGAACTACGGCCCAGATGCTTTCCGTACATTCATAAATAAAAAAAAAATAAACAATGAAATCGCGGGGAGTACGGTCGAAGTGCGATGGCCGGGTACTAACAATGGTGGTGCCTTGTACGGACCAAAGATTGTCTCGCTGTATTGTGTGGTACAGGATTGGACCCGAATGAGACCGGCTCTCTAAGGGGAAGGGGTATGCGGGAGAGACATTTTGATGTACGATTTAAGCGCCGTATTTGTTGAATAGCCTCTCAATATTGTTACAAAGCTCTCTAGGATCTTTACGGTAATTGATATTTCACAAGAATTGTATAATATTACACACTAGTTGTCACCCGCGACTGCGTCCGCGTGGTATAAAAAAAAACTAATTAGCCTATGTGTTCTCTCAAACTATGTTCTACATCTATGACAAATTTCAGTAAATTTCGTTTAGCCGTTCTGGAGATACCTTCAAATTGGATGAATTCCAACCATCCATCTAAACTTTCGCATCTATATATATAAAAGAAAGTCGTGTTAGTTACACTATTTATAACTCAAGAACGGCTGAATCGATTTGACTGAAAATTGGTGGGCAGGTAGCTTAGAACCAGGAAACGGACATAGGATAATTTTTACCCCGTTTTCTATTTTTTTATTCCGCGCGGACGGAGTCGCGGGTAAAAGCTAGTTTATAACATTAGTAAAATAAGATTAGTAAGATGTGAAATGAACATACATTATCGAAGATAGTACTCGATGTTGATGTTACCACTCCACTCCCTAATGTTGACCAATTTTAGCAACAACTTTACTTATTTGGACAAAATACACGTAATTGACATCGAAAGTATACGTCAGACAAATAGCATGACTAGTAAAGGTCACATATTCGACTAATTGCCAATTAATTTTTCTTTTATGTAATTTTAAATTAATGAAGTAACAACATTTAACATATCTAAAGAAGAAGTTGCCACAATGTTTATCATTTAAGTATTATGTTCTAAATGTGATCTTAAATCTTCTTAGGTTAGATTGCGCTGCAATTGGCTGATAAGTATCTATTAATCAATGAAGCCATTCTCATAGATCAAGTTAAGTCCCGTTACGCCTTCGAGAATTGCTTTAGAATTACAGAGATTTTTTATAGCAAAATTACTTTGAACTTACATTACATCTTTGACAAACCTTAAAAATTAATGAAGATCTAAAATGTCAATTGTTTACGATTTTATAGAAGTGAGATATTGCATAAATTGAAAACAGCAGCACGGCAGCCAAAATAAGTTTATTACATTGTTTAAATGCTTATACTAACAATATTTACATTTTTACAATATTAACTACTACATCTCGTTAACACATTGAATTCCCGCGCGATTCTCTTATTGTCATCTATCTTTTTCGTAATCTTAAAGTCTAAGATTCTCAGTGGCCAGTATGCCACCTCTTTGGCAGAATGTTTAATCTTTGTTCACCAAAGAGTTCGAATACGTAATTCTGCACGCAGTAGTTATAGATTAACAATGAAAAAAAACAATGAAACAAAGAGTTGTAATTTCAAAATATTCCTGATAAACTTATTATAATCGTCAAGGTTCTTTATCAACATAAAAAAATAAACTTCGCGTAAGAACTTCTGAAAATATTTATATTCAGGATGAAGCAATATTTGACGTAAATGAAATGAATTCGAAATCAATTTACTTTAACAATACAATAAAAATACTTACGAAATATATTTTGAAAACTCTTAGAGAAAATGTTGATGGAGGAAATATTTTTATGTACTGATTTATATTTTAGCTTTCAATGTTATATTGAATTCGCTGTGGAATATAAAATATTATCGAAATGTAATTATTTTCTTTATAAATTTATATTTACACTTAAATATCGTACAAACGTAATTTATGAATAATTTAATGTACGAAATGTTTATATTAATTTTTATCATCCTGTACATGAATTTTTAACAACAATTATGATAATCCTCCATCATTCGTCAAGTTACTCGCCGTCTCTGGCGTTACCATCAGAGTTGCGTTTGCAAGTTTAAAGCCACTCTGTATTCTCTAATGAATTATTAAGCTTTTGTACGTCGACTTTGTCTCCCGCAACTTTTGCCTCCTTACAGAAGCTCGTAAACTTGTTTTGACGTAACTTAGAATAATTAATTAAACAGTTCTCGGTTCTGTTTATCTCATTTATTTTATAACGAAGCTTGTTTTGCTATTCATTTATTATTAAATGCATATTTTTATAAGAATTAAAAAAATATTTTCAGTGTTGAACTTATGTTTAAATATTCAGAGGCTATTGGCAGATGATAAAGGCTGATTTAATAAAAAGAAACCAGACCATTTTGACGAGTTACACTTAGTTTTAACAGAGAAATGCTCTGTCGTTATTTTTCACCTGACAAACGCAAAACATTCAAATTAATGTAAAGCATATAAGAGCGGGCACTGGATCCCTTGGTTTTGAAATAAACACATCAAAGCAATGCGAAGGTCGAAGCTTTTCGGGTTTAATTTACATTTCAAAAACGCAGCATTTTGTATGCTTTTTAAGGGACGTCGTTACTGACGCGTATCATATCACAGTTTTATGACATATTTGATTCAACAATTTATAAATATTTTTTCACTCTCATGTTGACCTAATCAATTTTTTCTCTAATTAAAGTATCCAAGTATCCAGTATAGACGCATGTTGGCCATAAGCTGGACTCAAAGAGTGACAAACGAGGAGGTTCTGCGACGAGTCCACCAAAAAAGGGAACTTTTGCAGACCGTCAAGATGAGAAAAGTATCCTATCTCGGACACGTGCTCAGGCACGATAGATATGATCTCCTCCAACTCATCTTGATGGGAAAAGTTGCCGGCAAAAGGAGTGTTGGCCGTCGGAAGAAATCGTGGTTGCGCAACATCAGAGAGTGGACTGGAATTGCGAGTGCCGCCCAACTGTTTCGCCTCGCAAGGAATAAACAGAAATATGGAGAACTGACCGCCAACCTTCGCTAGTCGGAGAGGCACCTCAAGAAGAAGAAGAAAGTATCCAAATATTGTCCCATACGTTTATAATAGTAGTTACTAGTATGTCCTCAGTCAAAGCTCTATTCCACTGCCGAATCCTTGTATCAAAACATATTGCTATCGCTGTAATTTCAAAGAGGATGAATGAGACAACAATAAGTTTCATTTAATTTTTTCGGCAGTTTGAAACTCATAATACTATTTTTCACAGTATGGTAGTTTTCTAACATAGGAATGTAATCAAATGATGCTAAGGTGTAACCGGAAATTGTTACACTAGGAGCCAAACAGAGGTCACAACATGATGCAAATAATTTGGCAAATTAATTCTGCGAGGTACGGACCCGGACCGCCGGGGTTAATACAAGAACTCAGCGGACCCTCGGTAATTCTACTATTTACCGAAAGAACTCACGCGCGAAATGAATTTAAGCAAACGTTCATCCTTTCTTATTTTTTTTATACAATTGTAGAATGTACAAAGTCAACTCATGTTTGAACGAATAACTTATTTGATTCGGTTTTGATTCCACTTACCGTAAGTTTTGTGTGTTTAAAAATTTAAGTTAGACGTATTCTGAAAATAGTAAATACAAAAACTTTAACTATTAAAGTTAAATTAATTTAGGGGGACATGCAATCTTTCAAACTTATCTAATTGTGTAAATATATTAATCTCGTTTTTTTACCGATTCTTCATACTATACGTCTCTTTGTATCCACAAACAACAAATCTATATTACAATCTCCTTTAATATAATATTAAAATACTAAAGCAAAAACAGATAAAATATAAGGTAATCTTTCGTTAACATATCCAACGTTCAATCCTCAAACAAAATGGTAAGGTTAAACAAGGGATAAAACAATGGCTCGTTCCCACGGACCTTCTGTTTTCATTTTAATGAAAAAAAAACGAGAATCCGGGATAATCGTCTCATGTCCCCTCTGTGTTACACGCGCCCATTAATGTACAAAGGCAGGCAACACAAAAGTTCCTTCATCTGATATCATTTGAGATATTACATCGTAGGCTTATTGATATTAAAGGATGAGCACATCACAGCATTATTTTACTGTTAAAGATTGTAAGAAAAAATCTAAGTATTTTTTTTCGGAACGTACAAAACAAAAATGTAACTCCCAACTATTGTTACCCAAAGGAGCAAACAGAGATAACTAATTTCCATTAGGCGAGGTTCTGGCTCAGTTTTGTTCGCCTTATCCACATTTATATTATATATATCTACACATGCATGTTTTTTCAGATTCCTCCAATACATTGATAATTACAATTTTAATAAGTAAGACTAATTTTTTCGTGTAATATCAAATTTAAATTTTCCTTTTCTTAAATCAAAAAAGGTAATATACTTTTAGAAATAAAACTTTTAACCCCATCGAGGTTTTCCTTTCACGAACAAGTCATAAAAGATATTTGAATGGTCCCTTTAGCATTAATATGGAACCTCTTTACCCTTTGAGATTTTCATCTTTATGAACTTCTTGCATAAGAATCAAATTGTAAATCCACCGCATCAGCATTCAAGTCGCAAGTAGGCAATAGAGTCAAGCTTGAATTTTTTATGTTATTCAAATCTTATAGCTGTTAGGGGACAAATCTGGCAACTTTTGAGTCGTATGGAATATATTCAAGTTCTCTTTAAAAATTAAAACTATAAAAACTTTATCATTGTAAATAAGTGAGTATGGTCTTTTAAAACTTGGTCTTACCAGCGTAATTGTACTACTTCATTATTGCACGACTGAATCAGTTCGTCTGGGGAAATACTACGTTTTTAAAGATATACTTAGTAGTTGCTCAGTTTAGTAGTAACTTAACCAATAGTGTAAATATTTCATACTAAATGTACAGTACATACTCAGTCAAGTAAGTATACTGTAGTATAGTAAGGATTAAACTTCTCTGAGTGCCGCATAATCACTATCAGACAAGATTAAAAAAGATAACACCAACTACTTAAAATATTAGAATAATGGACTTCGTATTTAAAGTATCATTATATCAGCCAAGTAAAGAAATTTGCTATAAAAATTCACTTAGTCCGAATCGAAAATTTGTAATAATAATAACAAAAAGAGGGATAAAGCAATGTCCTGCGCGGATCGGTCTGTTTTGATTTAATGAAAAGCCGAGGGCTCGGGATTACTGTTCTATACTATCTATACAAGAACCTAATAAAAGACAAAGGAAAAAAGACACAAAAGATTGTAATCGGATAATATTTGCTACATAAGCGAGTGTTGTTTCCATTAGTACGATGTTTCTTATTGCGAACTTTTTGCGGACATTTCGTTTATTTTCACAAAAATCTGTAAATGTTATTAGTGATTATGGAATTACATTTTCAGTTTGATTGTTAATATATATTAAAGATAATAAAGACAGTAAAATTAATCTTTTTCCTGATCTCTACCCTGACTTATAAATAAATGCTTCGATAAACGTTTGATCATCACATTGTTCGGGACAAAGAAGTGATTTATTCCATCCTTCTGAACTGTCTAGCTCTTGAAAAAAGTTTTTTTTTTTTAATAAAAATAAAAGAAAAGCATAGGTAAGAATTATCGCATTTTATGATCCAATATGGTTGGATTTGTACTTCTAGTATATAAAATTCTCGTGTCGTGTGAACATATTCAGTAGGTCTGAGAATCGGCCAATATCTATTTTTCATACCCCTATTAAGTTTTTTTTAACTGCGCGCGGACGGAGTCGCGGGCGACAGCTAGTATTACTATAAAAATCCAAATCAGCATATATATATAATGTTTATACAACTTTACAAAAGATGAAGAATTTCTTCATTCTCCGTGTTTGACGGAGGATGAATTTCATCGTATAGAGAAAACTGTTTTAGACATTAAATCCATCGGGATTTGTAAGAAAGTTCAGCGAACCCTTTATAATTCTGCTATTTATTATCGAAACAACTTCCTTGTGAAATGGGTTTTAGCAAAAGTCCTTCCTTATCGTTTAATTTCACTGAAGGCAAACTCTATCGAAGTATAACGTTAATCATTTATTAAAACCAATTAAAATCCTTATCAAGACTAAGCTTTTAATGCTGTGGATTTTTGTAATGATATATCCAAGTTTTCGATAAACGTATTTTTATATATATATATATATATATATATATATATATATATATATATATATATATATACTAGCTGTCGGTCGCGACTCCGTCCGCGCGGAATTAAAAAAAAAAAAAAAAAAAAAAAAAAACTGTAAATCTAAACCATTCTCGAATCTCCACGAACACACACAAAAAATTTCATCAAAATTGGTCCAGTCGTTTAGGAGGAGTTCAGTCACATACACACGCACACAAGAAATATATATATTAAGATATATATATATATATATATATATAATAAAGTGGCAAACTAGCAACATCTGAACCGCTGCCCATAAACATCTGCAATTGCAAATACTTTTAATCAACAGAGTAGGGGACGCATAAAAAGAAATTTCCTCTCCCTATGCGTCCCATCGTTCGGCAAATTCTCATTTGGCAATGCTCTTCTCCTTCCTTCCTTATATGAAATAAGTAAGAAGGGGAAGAGGACCAAAATTAGGTATGCACAATAATCAGACGAACGCGGAATTGCTTCCACTTGACGCGTGTCTTTGTGTATGTTCGTGGTATTTCACCGTTCAAGCAAGACCTTTCGTGCAACAGATGTTAATGTTGCTGGTTCTAACACTGTTAACTATTTTCGTCGCCATTATTCAAGTCTATTCTTGATATTTGGCAGCTCTATCTGTCAAACGCTATCTGTCACGCAGCGGGATTAACATTAACATTATTATATAAATCCGTATCTTAAGCTTTTTGTGTAGTCGATGCTACATTCACCTTTATCGCTAGATAAATTCAGTGGCGAGTTTATATAATATCGCACATGTCCAATCGCTAAGTTATTGCGGTAGCAAAGTCCGCTCTATATCACAGTTGGCTACACCTGCAACCACATTATACCAACGCCGCCTCTAAGACTTTTATTGTTACCATCATAAATCTATCAATGGGTCACCGACGCTAAATAACGCTAATTTTACTTGCACTATTATAACTGTAATTAAGGATAAGTCATCAAAGGCAATTTTTCTTTCAATTTTTTACGTATGAAAAATAGTGCTAAAATTGCGATTGATTCTATTATGAACTTCTTAAAAAGTAACTCTAAGTAAGATAATATAATACGTAATCAAAATTTAAATCAATTATTGAAAATTATTACACAATTTATAATCGTAAGTTGTGTAATCTGATTTATAGAAAATTTAAGGATATCAATGGAAACCTTAACTAAATTATTAATGTTCAAATTACATTAAAGAATTTTCGAGAAATACGACGCCTTTAAACATATTGAATAACAATAATATTGAATCATTTCTAACTAAAGGCCATCCTTAACTTATCTCAAATCTCAGTAAGATATTTCTTCTCACAAATTGTATCTTTGCGATTTAAATGTAAAAGGAAGTGATCAAATAAGCGGCTTTACATTCATTATTCATTAAAAGATACTTTGTTTATATTTCATCTTTTTGTAGGAGCTTTCGTAATTTAGATTACAATTTACAATTATTAAGCTTCCATTAAATATTTCATATCTTTACAGTTTTCCATCCACCTAATATATAAATGCCGTAACAAGTTCTACCAAACACTATTAATAACAAATTAAATTTTGAAAAAAAGCTGTGATAATCCATCCTAGCGATAATAAGTCTTTTGAAATGGTCTAACAGTTAATATAAAAAAACATCGCCATTGGAGCGGGAAAAATATGGAACTACTATATTTTCTAGCATTAGGCGATTTTTGCACCCTAAAGACCAAATCTAATCATGACTGTTCAGTATTATTATAATCTGTTACAATCATAAAACGTTGTAATTAGTGGTTCTCATTAATTATCAAACGTCAGTAGCGCCACCTATTTGTCGTAGTACGCAGGTGTGCTTCGTTTGTTCCACTAATTGCCCGCGCTAACCTCCATCCTATATATTTTACAAGCAGATTGCTACGCGTTCATTGAAAGCTATTTTGACATAAGCGACACGCCACGGCTTTTTTAGGGTGACAAAGAATGTACGTCTAATATTTTTCTGTCGTATAGCCTATGTAACTCAGGGATAATTTAGGATTCTTATAGTCTTATTTGGGATTCATAATCGTCCAACTGGTTTTTCAGTTTATTCGCTACAAACATATACATTTTTCCTTTTTATAACGTAATTATAACAGTTAAATCTTACTAATATTATAAATGCGAATGTTTAGACGGATGGATGGATGTTTGTTTGAAGGTATCTCTGGTACGGCTCAATGGATCTTGATGAAATTTGGCACAGATATAGAACATAGTTTGGAAGAACACATAGGCTACACAAAGGTATTATAATATTAATAAATAAAAATCTGATGTTTTATGCGCTTTTAAAAAACATTAATTTCATAAGGTCATATCGAATCTCATATGTCATTCTCTATTTCTGTACAGAGATATAGAAATGTTTATTTTTAATGAATTCATTACATTTAACGCTAAAAGCTTGAAACTTGTTCACGTAAAATCCGCTAATTATACACACGTTGCCAACATACAGAAATTTATATGTTAATAGCACTTTGCAACAACATAAAATAATTCTACACACAGTTGACATTTCAGTTGTAATCAGCGCAGATTAGTGAACCTAACGATTTTAAACGTTATTTGTAAACAGAGGTAAATTTATGAGAATTATCTGACGATTATATGAGACTAGTTGTCGCCCGCGAATCCGTCCGCGCGGCGTTAAGACAACATCATAAGTAGTCTATGTGTTCTTCCAGACTATGTTCTACATCTGTGCTAAATTTCATCAAGATCTGTAGAGCTGTTCCGGAGATACCTTCAAACAAACATCCATCCATCCATCTAAACATTCGCATTTATAATATTAGTATGATGGTTGTTCAATTTCTCCATACTTTTTTTCGGTCAATTCTCAAATCGACTGTATTTTTTATTTGCACAAAAACAAAGAATTTCCGCAGAGGAGGGGACGCATAGAAAGAGGATATATCGTCTTTCTGTGCGTTATCCTCTGTCGATTAAAGGTAGGCAACGCATCTGCAATTGCGGATGTCTATAGACAGCGGTCGCTTCGCTGTTTAGGCGGACTTAGGTGACCGCTTACTCGTTTGCTACCTTATGATATAAAAAAAAAAAATTATGTACTGTTGTTATTCTTCAAATAATCTTAAATTTTAATACACCAGTGAATATGATATTATCAGCAAAATCATCGTGATTTATCAAGAAAGGCGCTTACAGAAGTTCCCTCTTAAATCCTGAGTCCATTATTATTCAGCTTTTACCCATCACGGGGTAAATTTGTGTAATCTCCGGAGATTTCTTTTTATTTCGTTCGTCTCCTTAGTTTGCGTTGATTTAATCCAGTTTTATTTATCCGTGAAGCTAGAAGTGTTTTTTTTTTCGTCATTTTTTCGCGTTAAAATATTTTTTTTATTTAAATTACCAACAATAATTTGTTTTTTCTTCAAACCTAAAGAATTAGGTAATTCTAACACATTGTTTATTTTGCTTCAAAGTAATTAATTTGATTACTGTAATAAGCTTCTACTAGAACTGTTAGAAGAGAACTGTAGAAATATAAACAAATTGAGTTGACCCACTGACACGATTCGACAATCCGGATTCGGGACATACAAAATCCTAATACCGGGCCGCATTAAATTACGGATCCATTAACTTGCGTGAAAGAATACTACAGAAATTAAAGTGGAATGTTGTCAAAATTTGTCACCAGTATCTCTTAATTTGTGTTACCTTGGGTTTCTGAGACCAAAATCTCTGTATAAAACATATCGTCATCCCTGTCATTATCTTCGATAAAACATAGTCAAAAATATTTTTAAAACTGAGTTTTTGATCTCAGAAACCCACGACTTTATCTGTCGCCATCGACTTCGTCCACGCTGAATTAAAAAAAAACTTAATTAGTAACCTATGTGTTCTTCCAGACTATGTTCCACATCTATGCCAATTTCATCAAGATCCGTTGAGCTGTTCTGGAGATACCTAAAAGCAAACATCCAAACATCTATCCATTCGCATTTATAACATTAGAGAGTTGCAATGCACTTATTTAGACCTTTATATTAAATACTTTTGTATAACTCGTACTTTTAGCGCATTTCTCATATTTATCAAGAAGAAATAAAACCGCAGTTTTTTCTTGTACCATTCATACTACATTTTCTAAGGAAAATTCACCTTGAATACTACTATTAAGAATTTCCAGATCTACTACACCGTAATTTATCAACAAAAACGTGATAATATCCCACAATTCCCTGAATGCCCGTCTCCATTAATACAACGCCTTCGCCCACCATCAAGAAAATTTGCTTAATCTCTGAGGATTCGTTTTATATTGTGCACCTTAATTTACGGGTCTTTGATCTCATTTTATGGAATAATTAAATAAATACTCGTTGTCGGAATAATTTAATAAATGACTATAATTTTTATTACTTCCTACGTCTAAATAATTAATTCAAAATAGTTGCACTCACGTTTAGTTGGTTGAGTGACGACACAAAAGGATAAGAGATTAGGCTAAAAAAGAAAAAGTTAAGGAATGCACCTGCAATATAATTCATAGCAATTATTTATTAGCACAGCATGAGGTTATGTTGAATAAAACGTATATTTTTAATGAAATACTGGGTACATATAATAATGTTTTATTCTTGAGAATAGAATGAAATTGTCTTATAATTTCCATTCTTTATCAAATGAGCATCCATTTTAACAGTAACATAAAAAGATACGATTGCCAGGGGCGTACTTAAACCAATTAATGAAGGGACGTTGACTTTTCGTTAACGTTTTAACCTTTTTGTTTCAGGTAAATTTCGTCGGCGTTAAATGGAACAATAACATTGTTAGTGGTTATAAAATTGATGGTAAGCGACCGCGGCGCACCGTGGGTGACCTACAAAAATATTGATTACCCTACCCCCGCGGAAAGCCTGTTTTTATGTAAGTTAGGATAACAAGGGTTGTACATAAAATATATCTCTTTGAATATTATGTATGACTACTAGCTGTCATCCTTGACTTTGTCAGCGTTGCATTAAAAAAACTTAAGTAGCCTATGTGTTCTTCCGGAATATTTTCTACATCAGTGCCAAATTTCATCAAGATCCGTTAAGCCGTTACGGAGATACTGTACATGACTGGCCAGAGCCAGTCAAAGAGGTTTTTTATTTTATATTCGTAAAATGTCATGATTTTCACTTTTTTTTCTTGCTAGTTCTAGTTTTTTTATGTGTGTTACTGTTTTCTGAATTATACATGTTTGTCGTACAATCTTTTATTATTTAAAACCACGATTCAGTTCACTCGATAACATATTGGTCCTTTCGCCGCGCATTCGTTAAATAATAGAAGATGGTTTACGAAACTCGGTATAAATCCGTAAAAAGAAGTGACAACCAGTCGAGGACCGCTCAGGATCTCGTACAAGATACGAATATTGGTGCCCTGGAGTCGCGGGCGTTGCCGCTGCCGCCGTTCGAGGACAACCCGTCTGTGTCCGCCTCCACCAACGATCCGCCAGCGCAGGCCGGGGAAGTGCCAGAAGTGGTGTTTGGTAAAGGTATCGTTCCGACCCCGCCTGCACCCAATGCAGTCGCATCCGATATAGAGTCTTACGAGAGACGCACGTTTAGGTCATCAGGTTCACGTACTTCCACAGTAAGAGCACAGCAGCTTGCCGCTGAGGCGGAGCACGCTCGACGTATTGCAGAATTAGCAAAAAAGGAGCTCAATTTACAGCGGAAAGCCGCAGATCTCGAACTACGAGCAAAACTCGCTGACATTGAGGCGCAAGGCAGCGCGCGAGCTAGCTCCCGTAGTAGTAAAGGATCGGATAGTGTTAGTAGTCAATGTAGAGTAAAGAAATGGTTACACAGTTTGCACAGTGACGATGGCCCATCTGCAGTAAAGCCCACACGTGGGTGTCCAGGCTCTTCAGCCCCGTTGGACACTGCGCCCCATAAATTGTCTTCAGCACATGACCGTTTTCCATATAAGACTTCTCACGACAAACACTTATTAAATTCTAATTTTCAGATGGAGAATAATGACGAAAGTCGTTTAGTAAGGGCCCTAGAAGCCATTGTAAACAAACCGCGAAGTTCAAACATTCAGCTGCCAATCTTCGATGGTAAATCGCCTACGGATTGGCTAGCGTTTAAACGTTCTTTTTTAGATACCTTACCATCTTACTCAGCGGCCGAAAACATCGCTCGTCTAAATTCATCTCTCCGCGGTGCCGCGCGTGAGGCCGTCTATAGACTACTAGTAGCGGCCCACAACCCCATGGAGGTAATTAATGCACTAGAAATGAAATACGGACAAGCTGAAGTGATCGTGTTACAAGAGATCAACTCTGTACGCGCTTTACCTAGAGTAAATGCGGAAGGTAAGGATTTAGCTGACTTTGTTTGTAAAATAAGAAACTGTCTTGAGATTGTTCGTTTATTAGATCAAAGTGACTACCTCTGTTCACCCGAACTGTTTGGTGCAATTATGTCTAAATTATCTCCACTTATTAGAACACGATGGTACGACTATGCAGATAATCGTGTGAACAACCGTAGTCGGTTGGAGGTTCTCGTAGAATTTTTAACTAGAGAGGTTCAATTACAAGCAAAGTACGGCGCACATATTTTATCTTCACAGGGTTTCTCTCAAAGCTATCGTAGTTCGCATGATAACAAAGGCAGAGTCCAAGTAAACGTTGTCGCTGAACATCCTGAGAAAAAAAATGTAAATAAATCGGTAAATATTTGCATATTTTGTAGTGAGTCGCACAATGTAAATAAATGTGACAAATTTTTATCATTGTCAATATCTGACAGATGGCAATGGGTAAAGAAAAATAAAGTGTGTCACAGATGTTTAGAAAATAGGTTGCATAGGTTTAAATTCTGTAAAGTAAAATCTCTTTGTAATATTGAAGGATGTACTTACAAACATCACCACTTATTACATAGTTCTAATACGGAACAGAACGTTATTGCTCATACTGACATGGACCTTGACCATTCTGACTCTGATGTAGATAAGGCCTCGCGAGCGGAAAAAACTGAAAATACGAGTCGCGAGTTTTGCAATATAGAGTCTGCTGCTCATACCGCTACTACACATTCACCGAGTCGAACTCTAAAATCTTTATGTCACCCTGTACTGAAAGTAGTTGCAGTCACTGTGTCCGGTCCGCTCGGTTATGTAAATACATACGCGTTGTTAGATGATGGTTGCACTGCGACTTTCTTAGATTCTACAATCTCACGCTCAATCGGAGCCGTGGGTCCATCCAAACAAGTACGTATTGACTGCGTTGGTGGTTTGAAGCGTGAATGTAATGTAAATTATGTAAATATTAGAATTAAAGGAAAATATTGTGAGAAGTCATATAATTTACGCGGCGTACGCTCGGTCGAAAATTTATGTGTGAGCCGTCGCCCGTACATTGATAGAGAAGAAATAAATAAATTTCCTTATCTCGCCGACATTTCCGAATTCCTTTGTTATGATGATGTGCAGCCAATGATAATTATAGGGGTTGATAATTGGGAGCTTATGATATCTACTTCTACTCGCTTTAGGAAGTCTTCCGAGCCCGTAGCCGTACAAACGGCGTTGGGATGGGTATTATATGGTTTTATGTCAAGTAGAACTAAGCGAGTTGATTTCGTTAACCATGTTAGCATGAATGAAAATCACGAAAGTAATTGTCTATTAGATACGGAAATTAAAGAATATTTTAAGTTAGACTCTATAGGTATTTCAAAAAAGGATTTTCGGGGTAATTCGGACACCCATGCGCTCAAAATTTTGGAAAATACTACACACCGCCTCCCTAATGGGCAGTTTGAGTCAGGTTTATTATGGCGGCCCGATATTACGCACGTTCCAAACAATTTTAAACTGGCACTTTCGCGTTTTTTATCGCTCGAAAAGAAAATGCAAGCAGACAAAAATTACGCGAAACTTTACAAACAGAATATTCATGCACTTTTCGAAAAGGGCTATGCAGAAAAATGTCTGAGTCCTCCAGTAGGTATCACATGGTATTTACCACACTTTGGGGTAGTCAATGCAAATAAACCGGGAAAACTGCGTATAGTGCATGATGCAGCTGCAAAATTTCAAGGGATCAGTTTAAACTCTTTACTATTGCCGGGTCCTGATCTATTACAACCACTTCTCGCAATTCTTATGCGCTTTCGGGAAGATCCTATTGCCCTCACAGCAGACATAAGGGAGATGTTTCCACAGGTGTTAATTAGAGAACAAGATCGTGACTCTCAAAGATTCATTTGGCGCGACGACCCAAGTGAACCTTTGGGACTATACCGAATGTCTGCTATGATTTTTGGAGCTTGTTCAAGCCCGTGCACAGCTTTGTACGTAAAAAATTTGAACGCAAAAGAACATGAGCGTGAGTTTCCCGATGCATCTCATGCTACTGTTTACGACGTCTACATGGATGATTACATCGCTTCTGTAGATAATGTATATAAAGCAGCAAATTTAGCGTCTGACATTGTAAATTTAAATAAAAAGGCTAACTTTTTGATGAGGGATTGGATTTCAAATGATCCACAAGCACTTAGCCACTTACCTTCTGAATTACGTTCGAAAAAGTTAGAGGCTGTCAATTTAGGTGAGAGCTCCGTAAACGTGTCTACTAGAGTTCTGGGCTTAAAATGGCAGCCTGACCGGGACATAATTAGTTTTAACTATTTGGAAGATTTTACAGTATCAAATGTACTTACAAAACGTAACGCTCTGTCTCATTTGATGCGCATATATGATCCTTTGGGTTTGTTAGGGCCACTAGTCTCAAGGGGGCGTATATTGTTTCAGACTATTTGGCGTAAGGGTATAGATTGGGATGATCAACTCTCTCAGACTGATCAGAAATTATGGCGGGAACTTTTTGAAGATTTACTAGCTACTTCACAGCTTCAACTTCCTAGATATTACAGTCTGAGCGGGTTGGTTCAAGAGCGCGAGCTTCATATTTTTTCTGACGCCAGTGAACTGGCATACGCGGCGGTATGCTATTGGCGCATTATCTTTTCCGATGGTCGTGTGAAGCTCTCTCTCATATGTAGCAAAAGTAGAGTAGCACCACTCAAACCCATCTCCATCCCTCGCTTGGAATTACAGGGTGCATTATTAGCAGCACGTTTAGCATCATTTGTTGAAAATTCTCACAAGTACAAGCCGGTCAAAAGAGTGTTTTGGTGTGACTCTCTAAACGTCCTTGCATGGTTGCGTAGTGACGCGCGTTCGTATAAGCCGTTTGTAGCACATAGAATTGGCGAAATTCTTGAACTCAGTCAGGTAAAAGAATGGCGATGGGTTCCATCATTACACAATCCTGCAGATGACGCAACTCGTTCAAAACGTCTTGCACTTTATCAAAATTCACGTTGGGTAGTTGGACCTAGTTTTTTGATTAAATCGATAGAAGAGTGGCCATCATTTCCATCCGTAGATATGGCCGAAAAGAGTAACTTAGAATTAAAATCATCCATTCCATGCAATCTCATTTCGTTAGAACTCACTTCCATGCCACTTAGTATCGATCCTAACAGACTCAGTTCTTACCTAAGATTAATACGAGCAACGGCTAGAGCACATAAATTTGTAAAACTATTGAAGGATAAATCTGTTCAGAAAGACCTCACTGCCGAAGACCTACGTCTTGCGGAAATTCATGTGCTACGACATAGTCAGCTTGAGTCATTCCCCGAAGAAATAGATTGTTTGAAGAACCACCGTCCCTTACCACGCAAAAGTAGACTTTTCCATCTGTCACCTGCTTTCGACGAACACAACCTCCTGCGCATAAATGGTAGAATAAATAGAGCTCCAGATATTGGCGAAGATATAAAATGCCCTATAATTTTACATCATAAGCACCCAACTACGAAGCTCTTGCTCAATTTTTACCACAGGAAGGCGGCGCATGGAAACCATGAAATGGTGGTCAATGAAGTCCGCCAGCGGTACTGGGTGATAAATCTTCGTAGCGCTGTGCGTTCAGTAGCTTTTCATTGTCCATTGTGTCGAATAAAACGTGCCAAGCCTCTAAACCCGCCGATGGGAGATTTGCCAGCCGTACGTTTGAGTCATCATAGAAGACCCTTCACGTTTGTGGGTTTGGATTATTTCGGTCCTGTTACAGTGACTATAGGCAGAAGAACTGAGAAACGCTATGTTGCGCTATACACCTGCTTAGTCATTCGGGCTATTCACTTGGAAATCGTTCATAATTTATCCGCAGATTCCGCATTAATGAGTTTACGACGATTTTGTGCCCGTCGCGGCACACCGAGCGAAATATGGTCGGACAACGGAACAGCCTTCGTTGGAGCAAGTAGAATGTTAAGAGAGCTATATGGGGCGGCGATTACCACTTTTGCCGCCAATGAAAACATCGTCTGGAAGTTTCTTCCTCCCTCCGCACCTTTTATGGGGGGCGTATGGGAAAGACTTGTCCGATCAGTCAAGACCGCATTAAGAGTAACCTTGCACAGTCGTTCACCATCAGAAGAGGTATTTTGCACACTTTTACTTGAAGCTGAAGGCTTGATAAATTCTCGACCACTTACACATGTACCACCTGAGGCAGACAGTCAGGAAGCGTTGACGCCTTTTCATTTTATATTGGGAGCTTCTTCAGGTCGGCCTATCCCTGTCGCCGTTACTGACAGAGACTTAGTGAGCAGAGCCAGTTGGCGAAAAGCAGTAAGACTTCTGGATTTCTTTTGGTCTAGATGGGTCCGCGAATATTTACCGACTCTTAACCCAAGACGTGGTGGAGGAACGGATACAACTGTAAAAGAGGGTGACATAGTTTTGGTCGTAGATGACCAGCTACCACGTGGAACATGGCCAAGAGGAAGAGTGTGTAAAGTTTACTTTGGACGAGATGGAAAAATCAGAGTAGCCGACGTGATGACTGGAGCTGGAATGCTCAAGCGTCCATCTAAGAAGCTAGTGCTTCTTTGAAGAAGGGACTATGTACATGACTGGCCAGAGCCAGTCAAAGAGGTTTTTTATTTTATATTCGTAAAATGTCATGATTTTCACTTTTTTTTCTTGCTAGTTCTAGTTTTTTTATGTGTGTTACTGTTTTCTGAATTATACATGTTTGTCGTACAATCTTTTATTATTTAAAACCACGATTCAGTTCACTCGATAACAGATACCTTCAAACAAACATCCATCCATCAATCAAAACATATTCCTTTTTAATATTAGTAAGATTATGGATATTATGTAATCATCATCAACCTCTCCTTACCCCTATGGAGGGTCGGCACAGTATGTACTACTCCATACATCTCTATCAGCCGTCATATCTGAATTCACCCCCGTCTTACGCATATCATCTTTCACACAATCCATCCATACTTTCTTTGGTCTTCTTCACTCCCTGTTATATTTCCGTGTTTTATCGTTTGAGTAATTTTTCTAAATTTTAATTTTGTTTTAATTTTATAAAAATAACCATTCAATATTAAATTATTTAGTACCCAATCGTGTATTTTACAATTTTAATGTGGCCATATATTTATGTTTATTTCAGCACAGTCTGTAATTTTAATCATTCGATTTAACCTGTTTTCATTTAGTAAGTTAACTGATATTGAGGCAAATTAATTCGGATCGGGTATTTTAAAAAACATTATTTAATTCATCTCAATTTTCCTGATAGTAAATAAAGTTTATATTTTTTATATAAAATACGGCCGCATTCAAGTTCTTTTATTTTTAATTTTATGCTTACTTGTCGTATCAAATGCATAATGAAGTGTTATATTTAAACAGCATTAAAAGAGTTAAAACCGACATTCGGAAGGATTTCAAAGCTATCTCGTTTCGGAGGCAGGCTGTAAAGGTTTTGATTTACGAGCAAAAGATCGCACCATAAATCAACACAGTGCTCGCAGGGAAAAAAATTACAGCGCTCGGAAAAATTACAATCGCTGTGTAGCAGCGCTTGCGACGGACGTTTCCTTCAGTTATTAATTAATCTGTCTAATTAAATTTGTTACGCACCCATCAAACAGACGATCCCTTTTCCAGTGATGTTTAAAGAAAAACTTCTTTATCTCAGTACAAAATATCTTTTACGTAAAATTCATTAATTGGTGATCAAGACTTTAAAAAAAGTTTGATATTTTTTATTAATTAATAAAGATTATATGAAAGCGATGATGCGATATTAAATCTTGAAAAAAAAACTAACCATTGAACAAAATTCGATGAAACTTTGGTATGATGGTCTAAGGCCGCCAGAAAATGTTTAAATCCTGGGCAATCCAAAAAATAAAATAACGTTTTTGATTCAACTTCTAGTTTAATATTAACATTATTTTTCTTTTTTTTTTCTTTTGATATTTGTTATTTTTTTGAAGTCATTTCAGCAAGTGGTAATTAGAAAAACAAAATTTTAAGAGAAAATGTCATTAAAAGAACAGATACCAAATAGAAGTTAAAATATCTGCTTCAATTTAGTGCACCTTGCTTCGGATAAATTGTTTCACTGCCAGTCGGTTTCCTCCGGAGACATTGCGTCGTAATATTTAAATTTTAATTACTCTTTCACTGATACTATTACTTATTTATAATAAAAGTTGACTTTCTATAGGCCTCTGAAAACTCTGCCACTATCAAATATCTCGATCGAATATCTGATTATTTTTAGATTTTTTGTGTTCAATGTAAACTTTAAATGTTTAAATAATTCAGAAGGCGCTCAAAGAAGTCGTACAGTTTTCATTTGTCTATTATTGCTTAAAATGTATCAAAGAAAATAACATCGCATCCAGACGGCGAGAGTGCACTTGTTCTTTCAATAATGAACTAATAATTCAACGATTTCAGTTAATGTGCCCATCGGTCTTATACTCGGTGCAATTTAAAATGAACTTAAATACAAAAGAGATGCAGTTGTATTTAGAATGGCAAATGAGGTGTGAATTAAGTGGCGCTCGGAGTGGAAGAGTCGCAGGCCGCGTTGCTTGAGCGCATTCATTGTTGTCGGCGTCCTCCCGTTTCCCTCCACTTCCCTCTTGCCCCCTTCACTTCCTCGGACGTCTCGACACCACTTGAATAGGATTGTTTGCTACTCTCTGTAAGTCTTTCAAAGCGCCAGCGGACCCTGAAGACATTACAATGTCGCGCTTTTGTTCGACTCGTTTTAGATAAATAGGAATTCTTTATTTTACTTACATCTGCGCTGTAATAAGTGTTGAGATCCACATTATATATTTGGATGTTTCTTGTATAAAAGTTTAACTCAATGAGGCATATGGGTAAAAGTACAGTTAGCATGCAAACTTCGTTGCCATGGTGATTTGTTTGACAATTCGAATACAAATTACTAGTTATAGTGTTGTTTATAGAAACAAGAAGAAGACAAAATAAATCACTTTAAAATGTTTTATTATACTATTAAATGTTAAATAGATAATTAAATTAATAAACATACTAATTGAAGCTGAGCAATCTAAATGGGGGCAAATCGTTAGCGATATCGTCAGGAAGGTTTTTGGAACCGTCATAGAGACATTACGTCGGCTAATTAGAGGGAGGGGGAATAACCCAACAATTGACACCGCGGCAATTTCAAGAAGACAAGAAGGGCGTCGTTTCTAAGAGCCGGTTTGGCTTGCGAACGCCGCCAATTGTTTAGTAAGAAAACATTGCCTTTGACATCGCGCTTGTTCTTTATGTCAGCAATATTTTCACTCGGTTTTGAAATTTCCCCGTGAAAGATGTTTACCGTGAAGTAACGGTCGCTTTGCAAACATACCGTTTATGTTAAAAATACATTCGAATTTAATATAACAATGAAGATTAATTTTTCATAGTTTAAAAAGCCGTTTGAAAATCACGACAGCTAGAAGTAAAACGAAGGTGTAGAATATAAAAAAAAAAGAAAAAATACTGCCGCTTACATCTTGAATATAATACTCGTACATATAGGAAAATATCGCAAAGGTTTGAGCATATACGATGTTTGTTTTGTGTTAACTTTATCCTGATGGATCAAAGAGTGGATAAAATCTAAAAAACAAGAGTAAAACCGGTCTCTAACTTTCCAATCATCAAACTGTGCACATAGTTATGAATGTTTGAAATTATTAACTTTATTCAGAATACAGAATGTTACAAAATTTTGCTTGTTACCATTTTGTTTTGCGAAACATCTGAATGTGAAAATTTTATGCGCGAATTTATTTCTAACGAGTTATTTGATGTTAAACATTACATAACCTAATTGGATATGTATTTGCATATTGTTTATTCCTATTATGTACAACATATGTACTTGTACTTTGTAAATAATGCTTCGGATTCTTAACATTGTTTAAGGTTTCCTCCAATGAGAACTTGATAGCTAATTTGTAATCACCGTAGTATCTTCTCTAGTCCTAAAGTATGGCCCGCTCGTTGCAATACAACGACCACACAGATAACAAGAGGAATTTAATCCACGTTTGGTCTGATGACTGTTGTGTTAGAAAATTCTAATCTTTCTTTTCTTTCCAGCCTTTTCTATTAGGAAATTCCCACATTTGAAACAATTGACGGAGCAGACGATAGGACCAGAAAAGATTTTTTTCTTCGACGTAACAACATTCTGTGTTTGATTAACTTTTACAACGTATGTCTCAATAAGACAACGTACTAAAGCTCGGCCGCTACCTACACTAGCTACGCGGCACTATACGTTGTCTACGGCTCATTATCCCCTTAATATTCCCTTAGCGGCCCGGATTTCCATTAAACTTTGTACATTTTAAACAGTTGCCTTTTGCGCCCACTTCAGAATTCATCGCATATTTTAAGGTCTCACAAAGTGCTTTGTTTAACTTTTTGAGCCGCTTTGGAGGGTGACGCGACGCGTGCAAAATGTTTAACTTACAAACATGTTTTAAAGGGGAATTATTTTATGAGAGATTTTCGCTTGAATAATGAAACCTTAACGAACGTGAAATAATAAGATACGACTTCCGGGAAGTGTTTGTTGTATCTTTAATTGCCTTTTAAATGAACGTGATACATATATCTATGTATTCAAATTTAATACATAAGAACCTTTACAAAGTAATTATAAATAGCGTTTACTCGAGGATAACGTATGAAGTAAATTTAATAAGAAATTATACAGCGCTTGAAGGTGACTACTCTATTCAACATGTACAAATTGTGTCAGCAGTGACGTATCTCTACTTTTATAATGTACACAACAAATACAGTTGCACGTGACTTCATCTGCGCGGAATTAAAAAGAAAGCTAGTACCTAATAAATGTAGCCTATGACTTTCGGGGATAGTGTAGCTTCCCATCAATGAAAGAATTTTTTAAATAGGTTCAGTAGTTTCGGAGTTTATTCAATGCAAACAAACAATTAAATCTAATTGTAATTTATATTTGTGTTTTCCTATGTAAAGATAAATATAAATTGAATAAAATATTAAAAATGAAACTGTCAAACTATTAAATCTCTCCCTTTTATAATATTAGTATAGATCATTTGCTATACAACCAGGACGGTTGCAAATATGCTTAACTAATTTAATTAACTCGACAAACACAAGAGTAATTCCATCGTTTCCGTTGTTAGCACAGTGCCAAAGCAATTTCAAGTCCATGTTTAAATAGGAACGTAGTATCAGAAACCTAGTGATCTACTTACTAAATTATACTTCAGCTTCAATTCCCTGCTTTTTTGGGTTAGAAATAATAATATGCAAATAAAAATTACATGAAACTTCATCATATATTCACGTTATATTTATCAAATCACATTGGGCTTTATCACTGAACACAGATGTTAGCTCTTCAAAACACTGAAGCCGCGTCAGGCCTCTTCTAAAATTGTAGAAAATTATTGCACGAACATTTTCCTTAGAAAGATTCATTTTCGTACGTAACCTCACACATTCCAATCGACGCTGTGACTAAACTATAGCATTAATACTTTCAACTGTTTTTAGATTCAAAATTTAAACACATTCGAATATACTCGTAGAATAGTTCCAAATTCAAAATTGCCGGGAAATAGGGAAACTACAGAACTTAAAAGACATGCCTCGTATTCCCTAAGCTCCTAGTTCCTGGGACTTAAGGGCACAAGCTGAAAAATAAGTTGTTATATTTACATATTGTATGTTTGGTTTAAGCAGGATTAACTTACAAGGCCTAATTTATAACACAAATGTCTGAGTAGTACTGACTGCAAAAACACGATGCCGAATTTGTACGAACAGTTGACCTATATGCAAATCGTTAGTGCTAACTAATAGAGCATTCTATTTGACACCTCAGTGAGATTGAATAGCGCCTTTGAACCGTGAAATTAATTCTACAAACGGAATTACAAATTGCTATGTACTGAGTAAAGTTTTGATGAATGTTACCATGAATTGTTACAAAATGTTCTTATCGGTATTTCTTCAAAAGG
Organism: Papilio machaon; assembly: GCF_912999745.1. Classification (NCBI taxonomy): domain Eukaryota; kingdom Metazoa; phylum Arthropoda; class Insecta; order Lepidoptera; family Papilionidae; genus Papilio; species Papilio machaon. The sequence goes on from NC_059987.1 coordinate 9,055,274, forward strand.
GATGCATCAGGTGACACTATGCTTTTTAAATGTTTTGACAGCGAAAACCCAACATTAAATCTAATATATAAAATTCTCGTGGCACACTTTTCGTTCCCGTACTCCTCCGAAACGGCTTCACCGATTCTCATGAAATTTTGTGAGCATATTGACTAGACTGAGAAGCGGCCAACATCTATTCATACCGCTATTAAGTTTTTTTTAACTGCGCGCGGACGGAGTCGCGGCCGACAGCTAGTTTCAATATAATTCGTATCTTTTATATAAATACTGAAAGATAACTGTAATAAAATCTTCACTTAAAGAGAGCATTATTGTTAATCTGTATACGGTAGAAACTTGATTCCGCATCGTTTGATTAGATAGATTTCATTTATTAGGTATGCGCTAAATATCACCGGAGTCGGAATTTGTGTAGCGTCAACAAAAAAAAATGGCTTTGGTAGCACCTGTTTCGAATACTGATTATTGGATGATTGCTATCACGACTCGGCCGACCTCTGTATATGAGAAATATTATTTATTGCGCTCAGATAATGCGGGGCCGGAATGACCCGTTGTAGGGCAGGATCGACCACCCGTCGTTTTATGTGGAGGTATATTGCGTTGTTACACCCCATGTGTTCTAATGCACCTTTCCACTTGTTTTATTGCCGCCGTAAGCTATTTAGCAACCGCTGCCTGGTAAAATACCTACGAAATCGACTATTTAAAATCCCTTTGTATCTTATTTAACGATTTTTTTTGTCTATACGGTTTTTAAATTTTACGATCGACATCTCCAAATTATTTATTTTTTGTTTGTAAAAATCGACCTAAATTTCATGAAATACAACTAGTAGAATTTTAAAAAACTTTTTTGTAATTCTGTAAAATTTATAAATTAATCTAGAGATAAAATCGATTAAACTAAAATTCGATTAACAATCTATTATTAATGCTTGTACAACTAGTACAATCAAAATATTTATTCTATATAATTTTGAGCTTAAAGGAGGTGATCTTGTTAAAGTGAATACAGCGCTATCTGCCGTAGAAAACGTGAAACATTTCCATTGAAAGCCTTCCGCGATTTTCATCCCGGCATCTGTTGGCGGCCGTCGGGAATGCGAAAAGCTTGTACCTCCCTTCCCCTACTTCCCTTGTCAGCGCCGCGCCCTCCCCTCTCCTCCGTGAAAGCCTATCGATCGCCCCACGAGCACTACACAACCTACGCTAACCGAAGTGCACTGCCACATTTGTGGTAATTCCAAAATATTAACAGATTCCAGTACAATCTGTAATATATAATAAACAGCTCTTCCTGTGTACGACTGTATCAGTCTAGGAAACACACAGAGGTGAGTGACCTTTTATCTACATCCCCACTGTTGTATGGTTCCATTGATGACGTATACTTATTCAAATTTTGATTATTGTGCTTTTATCATCTTCTACACGTGAAACTTGACCAAATTACACTATATTGCAGATATTATCTATTTAGTGTCTTTTTTATGTGTTAAAATCACACGTTTCGGTGCAGTTGAAGTGTTTTAGGGCGATGCGTTAATGACGTCAGTGAGAACTTTCTGGAAATAGGTCGCGTTTGGAATAATTACGAGGAAAATTATCTTCCACTGGGTTTAACTACGATCATCCGTATGTAATCCGTCACATTTACCTTCGAAGATAATGCTTTTCAATTTAGATAATAATCATCATGTGTTCATAAAGGTTCATGTAACCAGTTTTGTTTAGCATTTTTTGTTTTAGGCCAATGTAAAAGGCACGAAATTTACTATAGTTGCATGTAACAATTATGATAAATGTATAAAACTGAATTTACATGTATACTATAGCTATTCTGCAAGTGTCAAGATTCGTCGCATACAGTGTGTTTTATAATCATGTATTCAAGAATGTATTTGAACGTTTCCAGGAGGGAGTGAGCGCGCAGCCGACGGAGATAACGGTGCACATACAGCAGGACGGCGCAGCACCCGACCGGGACGTCTTCATAGACGATGACTCCGGCTCCGGCCTAGGCATCGACGAGGCGTCCGGCTCCGGCTGGGGGCCCGGCCCCGGCGTCGACGACGAAGACGGCCGCGGATCAGGTGACGGCGCCGTCCGCCCCGCCCTGTCCGGACTGCCCGAGGATGACGAAGACTTCGCGCCGCGCACCACCGCCGCTCCCGGCACGCCCGCCCCGCCGCCCGACTATCCGGACCTCCCTGAGCCGGACAACGCCCTCCCGACCCCAACGGGCCCAGAACCTCCGATCCCAACACCAAAAGTCCAGCAGCCCGATTTAGTCAGTCGTGAGTAGAGGCCAGAGCATGCCAGTTTTGTTGCGTTAGACATTTTTAGAACATATTTATTTTTTAACATAATTGAAGTTCAATAATGTTTTTTGGATATTACCAAAATGTTAAGTGATGCAAGGACCACGTTGGTAGGTTGGCAGATTAAAAATAATAAATACAAATTAAATAATGTATAAAGAGTGAAAACGTGGATGAACGACGATAAGAAAGGAACGAGAGATATGACAGAAACAAAATACTTGACCTACGTTCAATAACAGCGCTACTACTACTAAATAGCTTTACTATTTTAAACACTATAATAATTATTTTAACTAACTTTATAAAACAATACAATTGCAACAGCGTGTGAAAAGGAATAATAATTACGATATGCCAAAATGACGTACGTCATGTTTGGGATTCAGCGTTTTTTTAATAATTAACCTCAATGTCTACTCACCATGAATCTGAATGTTTAATTAGATTCTTTAATTAACGCGTTAGTTTCCTCTAACACGTACTATAAAGTGGATGTCAGTGTTATATTAATCCAATACATTGTAATTAATATTTGCTTATTTGTTCAATATTCGTATTTTTAATCGACATTGGAGGGAATTGGTAAGTTCACAGCATTTACATCGTAACAATACTTCATATATTTTCTCACCTGAAATTCGGACTTTTACTATACATTCGGCTATTCGTCCGAATCTATAATGTTAAATTAATTTACAAAATAGTGTATTAATTAACCCGTTTAATGCCACCGTTAATTTTCTATTAATTGCATTAATGTGTATGAATGGCACTGGACGGGTTAAAATCCGAATTTGTAGTTAAAAATCTAATATTACCCGCTGCGAAGTCGTTTAATGATTAGTACCTTAATTTAGATTTCTCGTTATAAATCTATACTAAGGTACACTCTAAGTAATCACTAAGTGACTGAGCACGACATTCTTGCATGATGCAATAACAAAAATCGTACCAGGCTAATTCATTCAAGTATTCTCTCATCACAAGTAGTGACCTAGCATGAACCCTGGTTACATTCCATACGCTTGATACCAATCATTGTAGTATCAGTGTAATATAATTTAGATAGTTTTTTTTATTCCAAATTCATATGTATTAGTTAGTTTTTACTCCATATCCTTACTTCTCCTAACAAATCCAAAAAACCCCCTAACTTACCCGAGTCTTCGTCGTCGTAATTTATTTCTATTACAAACTTTAACACTATGATATTATTAGGTTTTGAATATTAAATTATAGTATTTTAACTTTCAAAGTCAAACTAACAATAATTTCCTCTAATTTCGTTAGGTTAGGATTCATATTAATTTTTAACACTTCTCATGTCGACTATTTCCTGAAAATTTCTCAGAGTTTTTACTAAATATGATAGACATGAATCTAGAAAACACAATACAATAAAAAAGTACAGAAATATTTGCTCATTGTGTATGTAGTGAGTGATTGTGTATTGTTGAATTCCAGCTCGCATTCTCAAGGGTCAGGAGGCGGGCGAGTCCGGCGGGGAACCGCGCGGCGCGGGAGGAGAACAGTCCTCGCGTCCTGACGTCACTGACATCAATATATCCGGAGAGGACGTAGGACAGGAGATTGTAAGTAACTTGAAAGAGGCTTTGTGAATGTGGATAGATATGAAAGGAAATGACGCACAAGACGAGACAGCTCCTGATTGTCATCTGAATGACATTGATATTAGGCGCTGTAGGTTCGTCGCACTTATAAAAACGAAATCAACATAAAAAATAGTCATCAACCTGAATGCCCTCTCCTCTAACATATATATTATCATCGTATACTGTAAATCAATTGATGGTGATCAATTTTATAGTATATCATTTTTATTTTTTATTTTAATGTGTGGTAATGCATGTGGTTCTGACAGTAAGTTGATTTGTGCTTTATGAATAAGTATGTTCGTATGTGTTCCAGGACCAGGTGCCGTCAGGCACACACATCGAGACGGAGGCGCGGCCGGCTGACACCGGTGTCTTCATCATGAACGCCAAGCCTGAAGACCGCGCTACCAGCTTCTTCGCGCAGCCCGGCATCCTTGCTGGTGAGTGCCCACTTTCACAATAAAATTCTTAATGTTTTTTATTGAATGTTGTAGCAAGATAAAGATGAAATCTGCCATCAACTATTTGGAATTTTAAAAAAGATCTCAATGTTAAAACAGTTTTAAAAAAAATAGTTTATTAAAATTCTTTCAAAATCAATCGAAATACAAATGTCATTGAGAAAATGAAGCAGTGACATTAACGTCTCTGAATGTTGCGTGCATAACCTTGTATTTATCTATTCCAGCTGTGATCGGCGGAGCGGTAGTTGGGCTCCTGTGCGCCATCTTGGTGGTGATGTTCATAGTGTACCGCATGCGCAAGAAGGACGAGGGCTCGTATGCGCTCGACGAGCCCAAGCGCAGTCCCGCCGCCGCCTCCTACGGCAAAGGTCATAACAACCGCGAATTCTACGCGTGAGACGACACAGAACAAACCGCGCCACGTCTTTACTAACAGCCACAGATTAAAGAATGTTTTTAATCTGTGGAATTTTTTTGTCTGACTTTTTTTGACAGTTACGCGCCATTTCGAATCCTGTTTTAATCTTTGACGTGGCCAAAATTGTTCTGTGATCGTCTCTTACGAAATTTAATTTACGAATTTTAAAACATTATTGTGTACGGATTGTACTATTTGTACAAATCGGGTACATTGTTTTGTAATGTCGGATATTTAATTTAAATGATGGAAATTATCAAAATTGAACATATTTAAGACCAAATTTTATATCAATCGACTATCTTGAAAGCCTAAATATTAACCGAAAGTGAAAACTAAGAAATGTTAGTATCATCTTGATATTGATTTCTAGTTTAAGATTTACTACGTATGAATTATATCATTATATTTGTATCTTTATAGATCTTGTATGTTTTCTGTAAAAATAAATGTGTGCCATCCGCTTCCTTGAATTGTACATTGCTACCGCAATAGTTTATTCATAGACAAATAATTTAATGTCTATGGTACGTCCATATCCCAAGTATCTATGTAATAACTATGTAATATATTGTTTTTGTATGTGTTTGTATGACCCGCTTTCACCCAAAACGTAAGCTATAAGACATCAGTAGAGTTAATCTAAGGTGCTTCAATACAAGTTGTGTTTTTTGTGTTAACTGACAAAATATTAACTAAGTCATCAATTACGCATTTTTTTTTACTTCACTTTAAGTTTTATAGTCTGTCAAATATCGTGGTTATGAAAAATATACTTTCTCGAATATACTTATGGCAATTTAATTAAAAAAAAATGAATTAAAAATTATCGGGTCGAAAAATTAGTGGCTCTTTCATACTTTTTGTTCAATAGATGCTTTTACCCATCAAGCGTTTAAAACTATGAAATATGGCAGCTATATTTAAATTAATATTAACATATCTCTTTTCCTTTTAAAATCTTACTTTGAAGTTATGATTCTTTTATATGTTTTTTTACAATCTTTGTCTTGTCTATATTTATCTAATCTTTGTTTCCAATTTTCTAGAAACTTCTTAGAAACATTGTGATCTTTCTCATCTTCTGAAAGAACACAACAATATGTTTTTATACAGATGTTTCGACAGTGTAAACTCACAACAACATTTGTCTTTGTTTTTCCACTAAACCTTATTTTATTATTTTTGTATTTAGGGTTTTTACTAACATTTGGATAATTTTTTTAGACTAGTTTTATTTTAATAAGTTAAATATTTTCTCGTCATTTTTAATCAAATTTAATTATGATAATTCTTTTTTTAGGTTGTGCAACGAATATTCTTTTTTTTTTTGTACTTTTGTGCCATTTTCACTTTTTAATGTTATTTAATACTTTAATTTGTGGTAACGTGTGTGTTAAATTTACGCATTTTTACATCGTCTTTTTTTAATATGGCAATGAATTAAATGTTATTATAATTAAATTGGGTTTCGCTAATCATTATTTTTAAATAATATTAACTACTAATTGTATGTAAAAAAAAAATATCTGAATTGATGAAACTATTTAAAATTAAATATTAGTATTTAACTATAGATTTTTCTAGAATGTTAAATATAAGAATTTAATCAATAATGGATTTATACGTAAATCGAAAATATAAAATTCATTTAAAATATACACTTTTGTGTACTTTTACCTGACAAGCTTTTTTTATTTTAATTCAATTGATTTTGCATATTTATAAAATAAAAATACATTCCTAAGGGATTCATATATCCATATAAATAATTGATATGGCTAGATTATTTACTAACGAACGAGCTCTGAAGAAAAAAAAAATACATTGCATCTAAACGATAAGTTCATTTTGAATAAAAACGGAAAATACTTTGGTAGTAAGTAATTCCGCCATAATAATCCATTTGAACGCTCACTAGGATAAGATCTGTATATTGTAACTGTAAAAATCTTTTAGTACTAAAACCGCGTAAGTTTAAAATAAAATAAAAATATCTTGTAACCAAAAATATTTAAAGATAACTTACTCCGTATAGTTTATATGTATTTAAGTTTACTAAAATCCTAACAGTTATATAAACGGCTTTGTAATAGGTAGAGTTTCTGCAGAAAAAAAATTTAAAAAGTTACTTTACTAACCACATTCAGAAATAAACATCGAGACTTCTTTAACTCTTCTAAAACAAATAAAAAACATTCTATAGTTTACATTTTATTTTTAATCTTTGACGCGCATACTTTATCTGTAGATAATAACCTAATCTGTCAATGTCAAAAGTGACATAATCTTTGACGAAATATATAACCTCATTTGTGTCACAAATATGAATAACGATTTTCATGTTGTGAACGTTTTTTCTGTACGTTGTTTGTAATATTTAATTGTCATAAGTAATTTTATTAGTATAACTTATGGTAAATTTAGATAAGAAAGAATTTGTGAACATTTTTAAATTGTTTTTTTTTTTCACTTGGATATAAAACAGCGGGCGTGAATTGTAAAGTCAACACAAGCTATTTTGTTTTTACCAAATTGTTTAATTGACTGTACATTGTGAGTTTTATATGAAATAAAGATTTTTGGGGCTTATTTTATCCATATTTTAATTAAAACACAATTCCTATAAATGTAAAGGGCACAAAATATGACTGCAAGTTTTTTACTATTTCTATTTTATTTTGAATTATAAACTTTTATACTTGTTATGTATACAACATTTTTTCTTACTTACATTAAATTACAGTTTTAATTTTTTTATTTTATTCGAAATAGATTACACAGCAAGTTCCTTACACAGCTTAATATTGATGAAATAAGCCCTTTATCATATTTTTTACACGTAATTGTTTTCGTTCACTGATGTGTCTGTTTATACTATGAAACGTTTAGAAGTAGGGTAGACATAAAAATATCGGTGTCCACCTTGTAAATAATGCTCCTTTACATATAGGTAAATATACAAGGTCATCATGAACAATTTGTTGTTTTATTTATTACGCCTATAATATAATACTAGGGTACTTCGTTTTCCCTATTTCATAATTTCATTTAAAAAAGTACAGTACAGCCTTTTCGTTGGCTTCACTATTCGAAGACCACATCTAACTTGAAGAATAAGACAAGGTTACATTTGTCTTCAATAATCACGTGCATGTCATGCCATCTACTGGTGAATGTACAGAAAAAAATTGTCAACTTGTTTTTAGGTTAAAATTTAAAAAATCATTCCACGTCACTTAATAACACAGGTAGTTTGTTAAGTATTTATATTATAATTCACTGAAAGATTAATGAAAGTATAACATTAAAAAAAAAAATATTTTGTAAATTCTTCGAATATCTACAGCTAGATGGCGTTGTTATCTATTACCAGTTATTAAGTTTGTATGTTAGGAACTCATCATTTCAAAACTTTTAGTATATTTAATAACATTACATCGTTTTGGTATTTCAACATATTATTTTGCTTTATTTATGGAATGTTACAAATATTTTTATTTTTTCGTAATTATTAATTATAGTTTCTGCGTACTTGTGACTTTAATGTTAATTTTGATAAGGTGTACGAGTATTACATCTGCAAATTATCCAACGTTTTTGTCCAATTATTTTGCCCATTGCATCACAAGGCAGCGTGGCCGAGTGGTCTAAGGCGCTGGTTTTAGGCACCAGTCCGAAAGGGCGTGGGTTCGAATCCCACCGCTGTCAAATGACTTTTTGATAATTTTTTTGCAAAAAATATTTTTTAATAAAATTACTACTTACTTACTACTTACCTACTTTAATGCTTAAAATAAACGCAGACTTGATTCATAAGTATCTTGATTACTAACGTTTAGTATTTTTTTTTTAATGAAAAAATACATATGTACAATTTACAAAGGACTCCTTCGCGCATGCAGTTCAAAGAAAGAAAATATCAAAGATTCGCTTTTTTACCGTTAATATGACACGTAGGGACAGAAACATCGCCTCTTGAACGACGTTATAAAAAGATAATATCTTATATCTGAACAGTTTATCTCAATCTGGTATAAGAGTGTTAAAAGACTGATTACAATCACTACCCATATATCAGAGTTTAGTGCGAGTTTAATTCCTCTCTTTAAGATTACTTCAAGAAAACAAAGTTCACATAATTTATTCTAGAAGCATTAAAATAAAAAAAAAAATATGTTATCATGAATAAAACTATGACTGTACTATAGACTTAATTATACATTGTATATTTATATTAATTCAGGCTTTATAACTATTTTTTTTTTTGGATCTTAAGAACAATTTCAGTTTAAAAATGTACCTATAATTAATAATAACCCAGAAGTATACATACAGACTTACCAATTTATATGTCAAGTAAGAACACGATTTAAAGATGAACGATCATAATTTGAAATATATTTTTGCCCCAAATAAAATTAATAAAGCTCCATTTCTCAGCAAAAAATGACATACAACTATCACTACTTTCGCGCTCGTGAGATCAAATCAAAATATTAATTAATGTTGTACTAATAAATCAAGTTGGTCTACGCTAAATGGTACAGATAATAAATCAACAGCTATAATTTACAAAGAAACTTTCCAGGGCTGTCAAATACATTAAAAATATATATATTTTTTTTATCTTTTTAGTGTAAAAAATTTGGAACAACATTTTAAAGATATATTTAATCAGACTAAAGCAATCTTAATTTTAATTAAATTTATTGAAACACGTCATCATCATCATCATCTCCCTGGCCTTTTCCCACTCACTTGGGGTCGGCACACAAGGTTTTATAAACCTTAAAGTTTTGGCTTAAGTTTTTAGGGCCGCCCGCCATCCTGTCGCCAATCCTACTTGGGAGGAGTTTTCGACTACAAATGCTGACTTGGAATTTTTGCAATGGTAATAGTTGAATTAAAAAAAAAGTTTCAAAAGTGGAAACTCGCTGTTAGAAATGAAAATGTATTATTTTCTGTAAAACTGATGCTGTGACAACCCTCATCTTTTAGTATCAAATCAAAATCCGGCGAGTTTTAATCATGACGTACACGATCTCTTAGAACAATCGCGAATTTTTCAGACTTTAATATTTTATTATACTTTACTGCGTGCATTTTTGACCTGAGAAGTGCGAGGCTAAATGTGGGCCACTTTTCGATTGGTTTGAGGCATTACGGAAGATCTTTGTTCATCATTAAACGAATTGTGAATAATGTTATTGTACATAGATATTTAGTTATCTTTCGACCTATCATTTGAATCGTTTAACAATCATTAAATCATAAGCACACGAATGTTAAACACAACTTAACATACTTAAATACTTACTTCCTAATTCAATCAGTTTGAATGAAGTATAACGAAGTTGTATCGTTTCTAATAACTCTACCAAACAAAATTTATGAGATCAGGTTGTTGCTAAGGAAGATGACATGTGTTTTTACTGTTATAGATATTAATTCAGACAGGCAAATTTTAATCAGCTAAAAATCGATCGACATAGAAACTGCATTTAACGATTTTGAAAGTTGTCCGTTTTCTTTTGTTGATCGTAAATTATGATTTTATTTTTATCTTTCGCTATAAACCAGGATCTAAATACATACCAGATAAACAGGATTATAAAAAAAATCTTTCAAATTTGACGCTTATACTACATAGACCTTATTAGTACTTGAATCCTTCATCATACTGAGATTTCAAAATCTCAGGGAAACAAACAACTAATAATTTGCTTAAAAATTCAATAAAAAGGATTGCCGCTAACTTATTCAACAGTTATGTAACTGTTAGATCTTTTTTAACTGTCACATTCAACATACGTAATTCACACGCCAGGATTCCAGTTACTTTATACCTTCTTAGAAAACTCAGGCAAGGACATAAACGACAACATTTCGTTGTTTAAGATTTTTTACTTGATATAGTGAAGTAGTCGCGGGTCAATGCACTCGCCGCACATCACACGAGACTTGCCGCGGAACTTACATCTCATATCGACATCGACATTTTAAAAAAATATGAGAGCATTCACTCAAATCAGATGTAAAACTACCGTAACACATCACTAATATTAACGAGCGATCGGCGACTATTCTGGGTGAAGTTCATGAATTTTAGGCCAAACTTCCGTCCGTAGTGGTGGACGCCCGATTTAAGTATATAAGCTCAGAGAAATGCTCTCACTGTATCAGTTCATTCAAACGTCGGCTGTCGTGTATTAGCTCCAACATGGCGGCCAAGTTCATTGTCACACTGACGTGCTTCGCTCTCTGCCAATCCACCCCGGTCCTCTTAAACGGTAAGAAACGCCATTACTAGAATATTTTAATGAAAGATCTTGAATATCCAACACCATGAATAGAATAACCATTAAGTTAATAAGCGGTGAAACATATATTATAATCATTCTTTTTTTACAGGTGTAATATACCGTGAGGGTCGCAACTATCCAATCGATGCCGCAAATTTACCAAATGTCATTGACATACAGTTTCCTCCAGGACAAGGGTTTGCCGAAGTGTATCCAGGGAACGCAATCGCCCAAGCCGAAGCTTACGAAATTCCCGGTAACACTGCTGCCATTGCTTCGGCGCATAACGGACAATATTTCCCCATTCCCCCGCCGGCTACTGTAGTATCGTACCAAAACTTCGAAGCACCACAAGGTATGGGATACTTAATACCAACCTCGGCGCAGTCTTCTGCCGGTGTCCATGGTAATCATGAGTCTGCCACATCTTCTGCTATCAACTATGGGTCTGGTTCGGCAAAATCCTCTGCACAAATCCAAGGCACAGGCACATACGGAGTCACATCTAACACTAACGTCTACAGCCAAGGATTTGGTTCTGCAATGTCAACGGTGAACAACGGTCACGAATCGACCGTAACATCCGCTCAAACGCAAGGCAACGGATTGAGTTCAGCCAAATCGAAAACACAGAGCGGTCTGGGTACCACCTTAGCAGAAAGTCAAGTGAACGGTGCTCATGGTTCAGCCACCTCATCTGTAAAGCAATCAGGGACCTCGGTCGATACATCAGCTAACACCCAAGGCCATGGGTCGTCAGCGAGCGCTAATGTCCAAAAGGCGCAAGGAACTGGTTTCACCAAGACAACAAGCAAAAAAGGAGTTAAATGGCAATTCGGAACCCTTTATGGGACACCATCCAATGTTGCAAACGTACACGCTCAAAGTCAATCCGGACCTGGAATTGCTCAGTCTACAGCTCAAACTATTGGCCACGGATCGGTCAACGCAAACGCTATCGCTAACGGAGCGGGGCATTCCACCCCGACCGTCAATAACTACGGACACAGCCCTATTACTACTTCTGCTAATGCACATGGACTTGGAAGCGCCACATCAAGTGCCACCGATGGACTTAACTCCGCAAACGCGGTTGCCAGTACTGATGGTCATGTAGTCCCAAACACGGTTGCTAATACTGTGGGACAAATTCCTTCTTATTCTCCTAACCAGGGATATGGCGTGGTGCAATGGATTCCAAATGTCCACGACGCAGGCTACGTGCAGTCCGTGGCTAACACTCAGGGTTACGGCACCGCTAACTCTGCAGCCAGCTCGCAAGGACCCTATGGACCCCTGCAGTCAACCGCTGACGTGAACGGTGCTGGTTATGCGCATTCCGTTGCCAATGATAAATACGGTTCCGTGAACACCGTTGCCAACTCAGGCCATGGTTCTGCCAAATCCTCCGCCAACATCAATAACCTAGGATACGGCTCGGTGAGCTCAAATGCCAATGTGAATGGTGCAGGTTACGCTAACTCAGCTGCGAACAGCAATGGCTTGGGCTACGGATCGGCTGTCTCGAACGTTAATGGTAACGGATCAAGCAGCTCTAACGTTTTGTCTTATGGGCCAAACTTTGCTGGATCTCAGACGATCGCCAATGCCCAATCTTCGGGCTCTGGTCACGCCATGTCCTCGGCGAGGGCTCAGGGCTTGCAAACCGCCTACAGGGTCGTCAACACGTCCGCTAACACCAACGGCTACGGGTCTGCTATCGCCAACGCGCAAAGCTTGTGAATAAGCGACTTGTAAACACTCAGCGATCACTTCAAGACGACTTAAATGACAATCGTTTACTTGTCTTGATGTTTTTGCAATCCTTCTTGCATATTTATTAGAATTTAATTAAATTATTGTCAATCATGCCATGTTTTAGTGTAATTGCCGATCGATCATGTGTTCATGTCAAGAATATAAAATAAAAAAATGTTTTTAACAAACTCTTTTAATGTAAAATAATGCCCTTATAACATTGAAATGAAATACACATAGCCCTTCACATTAAAATAAACATATAGTTATATCTTTATCTCGCATCCATCATACAGTCTCAGTGCCAAAACATTGACAAAATTGGTCATAAATTCGTTTAAATATTCTGCCGTCAGTTGGCACCAAATTAATTAGTGCTATAATAGGTGAGACACGTACGATAAATACAAAATAACATTTTACTGTTTACAATTTGCCGCGCATGAATGGCTTTAAGTACTTGTGGAAGGTTTGATTGACAGGTTCCGCGTTGAGTGGACTCTTCATTGCCTCCTCCATCAGACGTTCATACGCGCGACCGTCGTAAGCACCAAGAGTTGAGTTTAAAATCTAAAAACATAAATTGTACCATAAATATTATTATTACATACATTAAAACCTTAAGTTGTAATTAAAATTATCTTATCTGTGTTTTTCCAACGCCAGAAAACGTGTTATCCCATCTCAACGTTGGATATCAACTATTTTTCATTTCCAAATCTTTCCAATCACAATAACTTTGTTACCACAAATAATTATATTGGTTGTGTTGGAATACAATTGACAATAGTAGTCCATCCATTCAGCCTCGTTACGCCCACTGCTGGGCATAGGCCTCCCTCAAAGATCGCCACGATGATCGGTCCTGTGCAACCCGCATCCAGGATACTCCCGCAACCTTGACCAGATCAACGGTCCATCTTGCGGGAGGCCTAGGGAGTTACAATAGTAGTAGGAAATTATATTTTTGAACCTCGTCTCTAAAGTCGAAGGCGTCTACCAAGCCGACTGCATTAGGCCTGATGGCTGCCAATAGCTCTATGTATCTTCGCTGCAATTCGTCGACGTCTTTATCCGTAATCGATGCATACTGAAAACAAAGTCAGTTTTTATCTATAAGGTGATTTATTTTTGACAAAACATACACGTGAATCATTTGTGTTACTTAATCGAATAACCTTTGCCCGCTGCGGATTCTTAATCAATTATTCCAATCTTATCGTTGAAAGATATATAATTATTATATTCATTTATAAATTCATAAAGATTAAATTATTTTGTTTTTTATTTTACTCAATGAGTTGAAATTTCGATTGATAATTTATAGCAAAAAATACATGTAAATAGCTAAACAGCGAGTTTATAGAAAATATTAAATAACTTTAAAACATTCTTAACGGACATGCAATAGATTTTATCATCTTCATCTATATCTATATATCTATATCTATATATAAAAGAAAGTCGTGTTAGTTACACTATTTATAACTCAAGAACGGGTGAATCGATTTGTTTGAAAAATGGTGGGCAGGTAGCTTAGAACCAGGAAACGGACATAGGATGATTTTTATCCCGTTTTCTATTTTTTATTCCGCGCGGACGGAGTCGCGGGTAAAAGCTAGTTTAATCATAAAAGCCGTTTTCGGGACGCTTTGTAATATTTTTTGTTACTGCAATGTAGTGCAGTCGGCCGCTATCTAACATAACTGTTGTGTTGACCCGCAAGCTTGAGATCGGAACAACCACAATAGATGTTGATTCAGAGGTCAATGTTAATTAGGACGTGTAGAGATCTCGTACAAAAAACTTAAAATCTGCCAATCATCCATTTGCTTTTTTATCGAATATTTTACACATACATATCAGTCAATTCTTCACCAAATTGGCAAACTTGTGTCTATTGAGACTAATATTTTTATAATAAACAAAGGTCCATTCTTTTTTTACAATCAAATATTGGCAGATTTTTATTTATTTTCTAATATTTCTCGTACCATTCCAACGAAGTCTAGGGTTATTCTAGGATATGGTTTGATATGATAATAGTCAAATTTTGGAATTCGAACCCTCGACCACGTATTCGGATGTGCATATCCTTAAACATTAGGCCTGAGTACTAATAATGAGTTTGAAAATTTGAATCCCCTAAACTTCAGTAGTAAGCTAACACCTAAGCTTAAAGAATTCGCGACTCGCCCGCAACTCCGTCCGCGCGGAATAAAAAAAACTTAATTAGTAGCCTCTATGCTCTTCCAGACTATGTTCTACATCTATGCCAAATTTCAACAAGATCCGTTGAGCCATTTTGGAGATACCTTCAAACATCCATCCATCCATTCACCTAAACATTCGCATTTATAATTATTGTAATATTAGTAAGTAACTATAAGGCATTTATTTGATACATATGTACTGCTTCCGACTTCATTCATAATTTATGAATCCATTTCTCTATCAATAAAATTATTACAGTTATTCTAAACCAGCTATCGCCCGCGACTCCGTCCGTGCGGAATTAAAAAAAGACTTAAAAGTAGCGTATGTGTTCTTCATGACTATGATGTACTATATTGTGTGTCAAAATTCATCAAGATCGGTTTAGCCGTTCCGGAGATACCTTCAAACAAACATCCATCTAAACATTCGCATTTATAATATTAGTAGGATTATACCATCTTCGTGTCAATGAACTTTAGAAGATCCAGATATTATTACCATTATTTATTATATCAAATTAATGTAATTTATTTTACAATCAACAAGTTTTAATTATCAAACATCCTCATTAGTCTTAACGACTCTGAGAAATAGAATCTTGCAGACTACGGAAACGATCCTGGCAACGGTGATTTTTTATATGGCAAAATTGTCAATAATTGAGGTTGTAACTATTAATAAAAGCTATTAAAAATGCTTAATTAATTATGAAATAAAATTTTACGCATAATTTATCATAAGGACGATCATACTAAAAAACTTCATTAGCAAAATAATTAAATTGAGAGTAAACTTGTTTGTTAATTTATAAATGAAATAGCTGTCGCCCGTGACTCCGTCCGCGCAGAATTAAAAAAGAAAGTTAACACGTAGCCTATGTGTTTTTCCAGACTATGTACTACATTTGTGCCAAATTTTATCAAGATCCATCGAGCCTTTCTGGAGATCCCTTCCAACAAACATTCAACTATCTAGCTGTCCATCCATCCATCTACACATTCGCATTTATAATATTAGTAAGAAGTGAACAATTTCAAATAAAAGTAGTAATGATAATTATCTATTCAACATTATCTATTCGTGTACAGCAAAAAAATCTAGTATTAATTGCTTTATTAACTAAGGCCATTCATACAAAAGGTTACGTGAAACCCGATTTCAGTTGCTAAGTGACTTACACAATACAATGTCATACAAACAATTATCGCCTATATAACGTTCTTTCCTCGCCTAAGCCGGTCTCTAGATAAGGTCGCTGCGATTTTGAAGATATCGGAGCAAATCTATATCGTTGACATTTTGTAAATTCGTGTTAACTTTGCAGTCGTTATGCCTGTAGACCGAATAGACGACATGCATCGACTATTCAACGCTACTCGCGACCCAAGTATACAATTTTATTTTCATATATTTACCAGCAACATATCGCCAACTTTTTCAAGTGCCCAGTACGTCACATACAAATCCACCAGTTGTAATAAAACTTTTCTTAAAGGCGGAGACAGGACGGCGGCTCTCTTATCCATCTCAGACTTGTACACTGAGAGAAGAACAGCTCTGCCATGTGCCTGATACAAAATAAACAATACATTTTAGCATACAACATACCGTCAGCTTCTGCTGCCGAAACACATGCAAAAAAAAACCACTTTGTTTTCTTTCTCATTATTTTTCAAAAACCACAGATATTATAAGTTCTTCTATATGTTAGTACAATAGAATACACATATCAATCTGAGCGTCTGTACCGGAGTAACAATTTAAAAACAAACGTACCTCAGATGCTGCAGTAAGGAATACTGAAGCCTTGTTCCATGCATCTTCTGGGGATAGTCCGGATTTCTCATAGTCCTGTAGAATCTTCACAACACTCGATATTTTACTACAAAAATAATATTTAATTATTATTAAAGTCAACTACTTGCGTAGATTAATCTAATATATAAAATTCTCGTGTCACAGTTTTCGTTCCCGTACTCCTCCGAAACGGCTTGACCGATTCTCATGAAATTTTGTGAGCATATTCAGTAGGTCTGAGAATCGGCCAACATCTATTTTTCATAACCCCCCCCCCTTTTTTTAACTGCGCGCGGACGGAGTCGCGGGCGACAGCTAGTATTATATAGGAAAATGTAATTACCGTATGGCAACAACTTTAAAGCTCTGTATTATTCCGTCAATGGAGCCGTCCCACGCCTTCACTGTAGACTCTCCTGCTAGGTACGCCATTGTACCTTTCAAAGGTCGACCTTTGACATGACCGACCCAAGCTTTTACTAATGATCTGCAAATAAATATGCACCATATCAAGAATAAGTATAGTATAAGTATATTTTATTTCACTTGGATATCTGATTTGCTTTTTTATAGATGTCATTAATAAAGGGGTACAGTAAAAATAGCTCGTTAAGGGCATATGAAGATAAGTCTCTATAAAACTTGAGGAATATTTGCCACGAGTACATTTCAATATTTACTTCTTTCATAACAAACTAGTACCAAAGTAATTTTGTGGCATGTTCGTAATTCTGATTATGTCCAAAGGTTCAATTACCTGGCAGCTTGCAGTAGCAGCACTGTGTTCTCACCCTCGTATGTATAGGCGGCAGTGGCCAGACCGTACGTCTGCGCGAGGTTAGCTGACAGCATGTAGCCGTGCCCGCCACACGCCAATCTACACTTCTCTATCATTGCCGTGGCGTCTATTGTACTCAATGGCTTTAGACAACAAGCTAACGCATGTAACTGGAACAAAATATAGTTTCTTTGTGTTCATATTTTCATTTTCTTGTTATTGGAGCTGGAGTTCGTACAGGGTACTGTAAGCTGGTAAACTTGCAAGATTGATAATGTTGATCTTCTCGTTTTAAAATCAGGTTAGACATCTTATTTTATGAAGCATCTTTAAAAAAATTCAGCAATATTGTTAAATATATACTTTTATGTCTTCATTTCCAGTAAAAAAGCGAAGTAAGCAAGAGTTGAACTACAAAATATTAATTTCAATATGTAGAAACTGATGGTAATTTGTCGGTGAAGTATCACCAGTGTAGATTACCTCAGGCAAGTTGTCAAGTTTGCCGCTTGCGAGTTGTAAGGACACGCTGTAGTATATCTCCCACAACCACATGGCGTTCATATAGAACGCATGGCTCGACGCAATCGCGATGAACAATTTGTGCTGCTGAGTCACGTAGTCCAAGATTTGAGGTTCAGGTTCACTGATCACAGAGAAAGACTACATCATCACGATCTTTAAAGATAATAACCAAATGCGAGCGGCGTTGGTTTAGGGGTTAAGCACTTAACTTGTAATATATAGGTCCTGAGTTCGAATCCCACCATGTACCAATGTGTTATTCGATTTTCGAATTACATATGTACATTTATCCGACGTTTTTTATGGTGAAGGCAAACATCGTGATGTAAACATAAGAAGAAACTCAAAGATATGTGTAAAGTCATACAACCCACACTGGGCCAGCGTCGTTGACTATGGCCTAGTCGCTCCTCACTTAGAGTAGGCTCCGAGCCCCTCGGTGTGGACGTATAGTGAGCTGATGGTAATGATTTTTGCGGTGGCTGATAACGGCATTTGATACTGACGAGGATTTATTTGGGAGAAGTAGATAATCTCAGATTGGGTTTAACTTATTGTTGCTTACTCGGGTTTGGGCTGCGACTGCCTCCTGATAGCGCTGTACCTCACCGCTATAGTGACCGCCTTAGCCAGCATGTTGGCCATGTTACTCACTATTAGGACCCGAACATACACCATGGTTCCGTACGTCAGCTTGCTGTTGCTGCCCGCTACGAATGTTCCATCCTGGAATATAATTTATTTGAATTACGTTGAATTACAACAGGAGACAGCAGATTGGATATTTTTAGCTTACTAAGCGTAGTTACGTAGTTTATTATTACCTGATTCAATGTGTCATTGTAATTTTAAAAGAAGTTTGTTTTACAGTTTGTGTTAATTTTTAATAAAGTAAAAAGGTGACTTACTTTCAAGACCTGTGCATTCTTCATGAGCATTCTGTCTCTTGATATTCTATGGTTTTCGAAGCCCAGGAAGCCATTGTTAACAGTGTTGAAACCAAGCTTTGCTCCGATCTCGCCAAGCTTGATTCCAGGCAAAGGCATGTGGGTCTCTTCATCTCTGATCTGTACCATGAAAGGATGGATTCCGTGGCTCTTTCCTTTTATATAGAGACGGGCCATAACTATGCAATAATTCGCCGTGTGGGCCACTGTAAATTAATGATTTACTTCTTTCACTTAAATTTATTTTTCACTGTAAATTTATATATTAATTATAATACTTTTTAATCTGAATGTATTTAAAAGTACTATGTAAATATATATAAATTGCTTGCGCGCTATGTTAAATTGATTCGGGTTTATATTACAATATTGGTACACTTATAACTTACAGCCTCCAGGCCACCATTTGTAAGAGGACAGCACAGGACTGTGCAAAACGAATTCCTCCGTGTCTGGGTCGTATGTTGCTTGCGTCTCCAAGCCACGTATAAAGGTACCATGTCCCAGTTCCGTCTGCAAAAGTAATAAAAAAATTAATCGATTGTCAGCTTATATAGTATGAGTTCATGAAATAATTCGAAATATCTACTACATATTTTATTGGTAACAAGGGAAAGTCAAGATACCTGAGCATATGTGCCGATTATCTCCATATTCTTTGCCCGTTTCATCCAGTACTCCCTTTGTTCGTCAGTGCCCTGGCCCATGATGGTCGGGATGAACATCGAGTTATGCAGCATGAATGGCGAGTTGTCTTTGAATATTGCAGATGTTACTATGTTACGGAAGTTAAGCCTGCAAGAGAAATAAGAATTAATATACCTTTTTTATAAAACAGCCAGTAAAGGAGTGGAGGAATCTGCCTCTAGTACTTTGTCACGAAAGCGAAGCGATCCCAAATTTGCTATAAACGTAGCGTGGATTTAATTCGATCCAGCGAACAATTTAGCAGCATCACGTAATGGTGGGGCTAATTTTTCATAACATTGTTTTATTTTCATGTTTCGCGAGTTAACTTTCGCTTCGTTTCCGGTTTGCTTTCGCTATAAGAACAATTCAAGGACCAATAATTAACTCACTTAGTTTTCTCGTCAATAGACATGTTTTCATCCTCCGTTGAATGTAGAGTTTTGTAAAACAACACAGATTTACGGATGGCGTTCTCATATTTCTCTTTATGACTCAAGTATTCCTCGGGAGTGTCATCCAACAAGCCTTTAATGCTTAACACCTTTTGCTCTAAAATAAAGATATTTAATAAAATTTTAATACCCTCCATACTAAATGTTAGCTCGTTAATTTGCACGAGATTTTAGATAACACAAGTTTAGGTTTTGGCGGCATCTAAAGTGGAGTTATAACCGCAGTTAAGCGAGAGTCGCCATCATGCTTGAATATTTTAGTTAGGCATCGTCTAATAATCACATGAGGCTCGAAAGGGAGGTGAATGGTTTCGATAAAAATCACGAAACATCACGAGGATGGTGGAGAGCCTAAAATGATATGACGTATTTATTTTCTGATTGATGACAAAAATTTAATTAATTTATTAACGATAATCCGATTAATATAATATTAATTAACTATTATAACTATAACTATATAATTAAATATTATTAATTATTATAACATAATTGTATTTAAAGATAATTCATAAAATTTCAAATGTAATAATTAAAATAATACACTTGATTTTGAGTATGGGAGCAGAGTCAAAGAAAGTGGGGGCATAAAAGTTGCAAAAAAACATCACGTAATTAATAAATAACCCCTTATCATTTTAATGATTTTGTAGAACATAATTTCCATGCGCCTGCAAATTTTCTCAATCCTTATACAACAGCTGAATACACGTACGAGTATTTTGCTGCCGCAGTAAAACAGGCGTCCTATTATTTAAAAAAGTCTTTAAGAAACGAACATTTATTTTTCAGAGACATCATAACTGAATTAGATAAAAAAATATTATAGTATTAACCTAATACTATTATGCTTTAAAAATTTGTAATATAAATAATCTTTTTTTAATATGAATATTAGAAGTGTACGGCCAAAGTCTTAGATTACATGATATCTCAGAAGTAGGATTTTTAATATTTCAGTTGAAACGAAACAGTGAGCCACGAAGTAAGTCATTTGATAAATACGATGGAATGACTTAAATAATCTAAAAACCAGATTAATATGCATATATGCCAGACATATTGTTGCATATAAATTAATGAGTATTTACGTTGTTGCAATAAATTAATATGTATCTGAAACAATTAAATTTTTTCCGTCATGAATTCATTCCGTCATCACTAAATAAAATTAAGCGATCTTTTCATTGCAAATTTGTAATATCAGTTTCTATGCATGCAGGGAATTAGACAGACCATATTAGTAATTGGCATTAGCATGAAATGATAAGAGGAGGCCAGGATGATATATATGTTGAATAACATATGTTTAAGAAATAATGTAGATGATTAGATGTATTATTAATTGGAAGGCTTTCCACTTGATCATAAAAATTAAGTCCATGTACTTTTTTCAGAAGTAGTTACCATTAAAAATAAATCCCCTATACAATTTTTAGAAATTTAAATTTTAACAATATTTTTTTACAACGAAAATTTTCGGTACTTTTAATTAAAAAAAATAGATTTTAAATCAACCGATACAGATAAACTAATGAAACTTTCAGGATTTATTGTCAAATTCAATTTTTTATTTATTTATTATCATCCGCCCGGTGTTCTGACAGCGCTTAGCGCCCAACGCGCTGTGATAAATAAATTCATATTGTTTAAACTTATCGGGAACAGTGAAATTTTTTTTCGGAATATTAAACTTAAATAAATAACGCATGTAACCGATAAAAAAATCATTTTTTTACCCAGAAGTTAATGAAATTTTCATTTGTTAAAAGTTAATTAACAATATGATAATAAACAAATAATTTTTAGCTATTATTATTTTATTAAAATATAAACATTTTACAATAAATCGTAGGTTACATTTTAACGCGAAAAAGGGATTGAAAGTGGGGTGAAAGTTTGTTGGATTTATCGTCATATTTACAGTTAGAAGCTTGAAACTTATTTTTAAGGCTGCTAACTAGAGTAGAGATATAAATAAATATAAAATCCTTCAAGGATGCTAAATAACAATAGGGGATGAAATTTTGTTTGGGAACATGTGCGGTTTTGGTGAATGTTTTGTTTAATATGTTTTGCTTTTACCCTTGCCAATATTTAATCCTTTACAAAGGCTACTATTTGACGCGAAAAAAGGGTTGTAAGGGGTTGAAAGTGGCGGTGGAAATTTGTATGGAAGTATCGTCATTTTTACAGTTAGAAGCTCGAGAAACTTATGTTTTAGGCTGCTGATTTGATATAAATAAATATGATATTTAATGTTTGTAAAAGTTTTACCCTCAAGGCTGCTATATAATAAACGAGAATAGGGGATGAAAATTTGTATTGGAATAGGGAGAAAGTTTAAGTAAAATACCACAACAACAACAAAATTCACGCCCGTAACCCAGAGGGGTAGGCAGAGACCCAGGACCTACATTTGGCGCGATCCTGGCACACCTCTCTCTATGTTCTTCTATATCCATACATCAAAGCATAGCACGTAGATTAAGTAAAATAATTAGCTTAAAAGAAATGTTACCCGAAGACAGTATTTCACGCGGACTATGTCGTCGCTAGCACAGCTAGTAACTAAATAATAAAGATGAAATGATAAAGTTTTATTTATCAAAACGATTTATTATTAAGCCACAAACAAACAATAAAATTAATAAGATAATTAAAAACTACTAAAATGAATATTTCCTATTTAATCGATGAATAAAAAATCGATTTTAAATATCGAGTAATCGGTGCAGCACTATGACAATTACTTTACGCGTGACCAATGAAAACCTACCTAAGTTTCTCCTTTTCTCTGTATATTTAACTCCCCAGTCTAAAAAGTTCGTTAATTCTTCTACGTTAAAGTTGCATTTCGCCCGTTCCCTTTGCAAATCTACATTAACTTTGTTAGCAGACATATTGCGCAACACTACAAACAACAACTAAAACAAACAAGCAAGTAAATTATCACTTTGAAATCTTAGATTATTGCGACCAAAGTACACAAATAACATATAACATGAATAAAGTTAAACAAAATAGTATTAGTACGACTAATTTGTTCGTTCTCTTTTACACGTTTATCTCTTAAATATAAATTTTACAAATATTTTTTTTATTTATCACAAAGAACACAAAAACAATGACTACTTCGCTAACGGTTCAAAATAGTACTGATGTATAGAAACAAATGATTATTGCGATAACCGATAACGCAATAGAGTCCGTGTTGACGTGTCGACAAGCATGAGTAAGAACGTAATTGAGAACAGATGATATAACGTCTTGATGCTTGTCGGTCTGTCACTTTATTTTTAATCGTTTGTCTTTTAAATTATATATATAATTACGAAAATCATTGCAATTTTTATCAATTTTATATTTATACTAGCTGTCGCCCGCGACTCCGTCCGCGCGCAGTTAAAAAAAATAAATGAAAAATAGATGTTGGCCGATTCTCAGACCTACTGAATATGCTCACAAAATTTCATGAGAATCGGTCAAGCCGTTTCGGAGGAGTTCAAGTTCGAACCCGGTGACACGAGAATTTTATATATAAGATTCGATGTTATTAACTAACGGCCGATGATTATAAATTAAAAAATACAACTTAAGTTGAAAAATTTATTTGGAGTAAAACAAAATATGTTTCTTTATAATTG
The DNA here is from genome assembly GCF_912999745.1 of Papilio machaon. Taxonomy (NCBI): domain Eukaryota; kingdom Metazoa; phylum Arthropoda; class Insecta; order Lepidoptera; family Papilionidae; genus Papilio; species Papilio machaon. Next base: position 9,079,218 of record NC_059987.1, read on the forward strand.
GTAAACACAATAATTATATTTGTTTGTAATTAAAAAACCATAACCTATTATTATAGATATTTTAACTCTGGCATAATTAATTAATTGATATATAATTATTTTCCATGATTATAATTATGTTAATTATCCATTAATCATACATAGATTTGGATATAAGTTTAATAATGCGACGGCAAAAATATGAACAATTTAAAAGAATATAAAATATATTTTTATTGCAATATAATATAATAACAATAATATAATTTAGTTATCTATAATCAGTCCGCTTTGGTCTTAGATAAAACTTAACAAATAGGCAAGATTGATAAGATACACGGACGAGTAGCATTCCAAAAACACGATAAAGAATACATATTATAATAATTAAACTGGAGTGTATATATGTTAGTAATATCGACAAAAATCATATTTATTACGTACAACATGATGTATATACGTTAATTATAACGAACGCCATTATTTATTTGTTTTTGTTTGTCAATCCGCAAGTCCGCGTTTGTTCCGGGTATTTTCCGAAACGACTGGATCAATATTGAAGGTACCTTTACTGGTAGATAGCTTTATGTGCAGGAGTAACATAGTGTATTTTTTTTACGTTGAAGTAGCAGGCAACTACTAGTATAAATATAAAATACGACTTTTGGACTCTGATCAGAACGAAGTGCGTTAACGATGAATTGCCCCTGTCACACCGATAGAATACATGTTCATATCTATATTTTATCATTAAAATAAACTGAGATTAAGATAGTATTGTTTTTGTATTAACCCCAAATCAATATTTTTTGTTATATAATTTTTTTTTTTACTTCACATTTACTTAATATTAATATGTAATTTACTAGTTATTCCCAAAACCTAGTCCCTAGTTCCTAGTTTACGATGGTATATCAGTCGATTGCAGATTCTCGATTATATTATCGATATTTATCTCGATATTTTTTTTTAATTATTAAAGCTTTCCTTTCGCCAATGGTTTAATGTATTTGTGGAAACTCGACTGGACAGATGTTTCATTAAGTGGACTCTTCAGTGCCTCTGCCATCAGACGCTCGTACACTCGACCGTCGTAAGCGCCCAACGTTGAATGCAAGATCTAAAAAGTAAAACCTAAATAAGTAATTTGCCCACAAGTCCTCTTAATTATCTCACAATTTCAGTGCTAATATAGTCTAAAACAAAATGATTGCGCCGATGAATACTTCATAGTTACTATTGAACGCAGTAGTTGTAATTTTTTCGGAGCACGACCACCAGGGAGCCATTGTAGAAAGGGGGATCACGAAGCGAAAAATTTCGGTGATTTTTCCACTATGTAGACGTAGAGACTAGTTTAAAGTAGCAAATCATTAAAAAAAAATAACAAACCTCGTCTCTAAGGTCAAAAGCGTCCACCAATCCGACGGCATTCGGTCTTATGAGAGCCAGTAACTCTTCGTACCTAAGCTGCAACTTGTTCAGTTCATTTTCACATATCGTCGAATACTGAAACAAATAGTTCGCTTTATTTATTTTTACCTACATATGTCAATCAAACAAAATATGACCCAATAATATCAGAAAATATTTTCTTCTTCCTTTTGTATACTAACTCTCAATAGATCTCCTGTAAACTCCAGTGCCCAATAAACGAGGTACAGTGATGACAACTGTTCCATAATGATCTTGACGTTGGCACTACAAGAAGCTGTCAGCCGCGTTACTTCATGCCAGTACGCCTGACAGATCATAGCACGGCAGTGCGCCTAAAAATTAAAAGTTATAGTAATTAATGTCCGACATGTAACTAATAAACGTAATAATTTAATTAATAACAAAAGTAGGCATTAGAGGGATGTTATTTTCAGCTGTGGTACATAAAGTTTGCTGCGATTTTATTAAGAGGGACTTAGGGTAGAATAAGTTTATGTATCTCAGTATAACGTTACCTCAGACGCTGCAACTAGTCTGACCGTGGTCAGCTGCCAGGCGTCCTCTAAACTCATTCCAGTCTTCGTAAGTCGCTTTATATTTTCAGAACATGCCGCTATTTTACTGGAAAAATAAAGTTTTAAAATTTAATAATTTTCAATCTTACATCTTACTAATATTATAAATATCAAAGAACAGATGAATGGATGGATGTTTGTTAGAAGGAATCTCCAAAACGGCTAAGCGGATCACGCTGACAACATAGCCTGGAAAGAACATATAGACTACGAATTATTTTTTTATTCCACGAGGACGGAGTCGCTGGCGACAGCTAGTATCAGATAGATATAATTCATATCTAAACCCCATAACAATTACATGCATCATATTTCTTCAGTTGACATTACTTCTTTTTTGGGCAGAGATTAGATTAGTCCTATTTACCTTTTTAATTAAAAACAAAATATAGTTACCCTGCAGCGACAGCTTGGAAGGAGCGTATCATCCCGTCAGCTGAGTCGCTCCATACAGCTTTCTCTTTGGCAGCCGCGCTTGCCAGGTAAGCCACGGTCGGTGTTAGAACCTTGCCACTCTCTGCCTGCTCCCATGCTTTCACTAAGAACCTGGAAAGCAAATGTTCCTTACTAATTAGAATGTATGGTAACTTGGTAACGCATTCGCGGCACTGCGGACAGTGAACAGAGCAGAGACATAAAAAATACTGACCTGGCAGTCTGCAATAGTAGAACTGTGTAATCTCCTTCATATGTCCTGGTGGCGGTGACAAAGGAGTAGAGGAGTGGCAGGTTGGAGGACATCATGTAGCCGTGGCCGCCGCACGCGAAGCGACACTGCTCGATTAGCGCGGCAGAGTCCGATGTGCTCACGGCCTTCAGACAGCTTGACAGTGCATGTAACTGGAACAATACAACGTTTATGATACGGACACTTTTAAAGAAAGGAGAAACAAGTAGAATCAATACACAATGAAATTCATTTGCATATTGCAAAACTGTATTGCAGAAGTTCGTGCCACTACTCCCTTCGCATGGGAACTTACCTTCTAACTACTCAGTTCGATGAAACTCTATTGGTAGGAATAAGGGGAGGATGGTGTAATAAGTACTGCGAAAACCTTTATAAAAAAAAAACTTAATAAAATAAAAACCCAAACAACACCAGAGATCGGTAAACCACAGGTGATAGTTATAATTGAAACTGGTAATCAAACAAAAGTAATAATCAGCTGAAATTTTAGAATGTCCACTGACGATGAAGTGATAAGAAAAGTACACCGAAACTAAAATGTAAACATGTGGTAAAGAAAAACAGATTCCTAGAAAACCAGTAACGCAGGTACCTATTCAAGAATCCAAGGTCAACGACGAAACACGACGACAAAGTTTGTTGAACTAACGTCTACTACGAATGTTGGAAACTTAAGATTAATTTTTGTATTTCTCTTGGAAAAATATTTTTTACAATCTAATCTAACCTCTGGCAATGAATCAGTGTTGCCTTTCCTCATATCGGCCAGCACGGCCTCGAAGGTGCGCCACAGCCATAGCCCGGTCAGCTGCAGCGCATGCGCTGTCGCTATGCAGATGAACAGCTTGTGCTGCTGCGTCGGGTAGTCCAAGATCTGAGGCTCCGGCTCACTGAGAATTTAGTACCATAGTTGTTGCAAGTAAACATTGTATTTAGAAATATTGTTCCTAGCTCTATTTATACTGCTATACTAATACTGAAAAAATAATTGTCATGGACATACTCGTATAAATGTTCTAGGCTCTTTTAATTTATTTAATTACAAAATCTTGAAACATATTTTACCCTGGTTTGGGTTGTGACTGTCTCCTCACTGCTGAATACCGTACAGCAATGGTGGCTGCTTTCGCCAAGTTGAATGCTGCTTCCATAACCAAGGTAACTCGAACGAAAACCATTGTTCCGTATGTGAGTTTTTCATGGCGAGCCACTTTTACGTAAGTACCATCCTGCCAATTATAAATCACACATTGTCAATTAACTGTTGTAAAACGACAATTTGCAAAATTAGCGTTTAATAATTATACTTCTCGGTTATTCCCTACTTGGTGTTTATAAGTGGTTACAAAGGATTTAAGTAATTAAGTAATTACTACGAAAGTAATTCAAGCAATACCGTGTTCAGCAAAACTGGTACAAAGCACTTAGGAATATATTTTGTAAGTATATATATGTGTTTATACAAAAAGCCACAATCGAAAGAATCCGTTCATAAAGTACTGTGAAATAGCTTGAACGATTTTGGAGAGAAAGGTGTCATTATGTTCGTTTTCTTCTCCGGATTATAATAATAATAATAATAATATAGTCGAGTTATGCATTCGAATAAAACAAATTACTTATACCTTCATTACTTTAGCGTTCTTCATCATCATATTCTCTCTGGGTATCCTATACTGATTAAATCTAAGGAACCCGTTATCAGCAGTGTTGAAGCCCATACGGATACCGACATCTCCGACTTTCACGCCAGGCAGGGGCTCATGGGTGTCCAAGTCTCTTATAGGCACGATGAACGGGTGGGTACCGTGACACTGACCGTTGGTGTACAACTGCGCAACCACGATACAGTGATTTGCAGTATTACCAACTGAGAAGAAAAAACAAGTATTAAAAATCTACGATCTTCTGAAATATTATGATTTTTCATCTAGAATATAATGTGTTTTGACTAGATATTAGCGGTCCCCCCTCTTCGTCATTTCATCGTGCGTTATTCAACTGCCTTCCCGTCAAAGTTCCATTAAAATCGGTTCAGCCGTTCCGGACTTTACCAGAATCAAACATCGCCTTGACGGACAGACATACAAAAATTTTAAAAAATATTTTTCGTTATCAACAACGCTGATGCTGCTGATGTATTTCACAAGTACAAATGTGTTTTTTTTCCTCGTTTATTACATTAAGACACTTAGATTAGATTTTATTAATATGAATAGACTAGTTGTCGCCAGCGACTCTGTCCGCGCAAAATTAAAATTATTAAGTAGCCTTTGTGTTCTTCCAGACTATGACATGTATGCCAAATTTCATCGAGATCCCTTTTTCCGTTCTGAAGATCACAGAAGAACATCATAGTACGCAGTATGATTATGTAATAACAAATAGAGTCAAGTATCAAAAAATAATTACTGAATATGGAAAAACACTTGATGAATACGTAATTAATACGAACTTGACTTTCATACCAAAATTCGTACGGCGAAAAAAATCTACAAATAGAAATAACACATTCGATTACAATGAAAACTTTATTCAAGCATTGCTTAATGAAATCAGTTCACGAAACAAAGACACTTGATAAATTCTATTATTTTGGTCTATTTCAGTCTCATTGTTATTACTTCGTATATTTCCGATTTACGTTGACAAATAGATCGTGATTAATTAAAAATAACTAACTTTTTTGCCGAACAAATTCTTCGTGTTTTACGAAAAAAAAACCAAGGCTCTTGTTGTTCTTTTTCTTTATTTTATTATTAGTATTTATTACTCACGTCCTCCTGCCCACCACTTGGTGGAGGTTAACGTGGGGCTGTGCAGTATAAACTCCTCAGTGGCAGGATCGTACGTTGCAGTCGTCTCTAAACCACGTATGAACGTACCGTGACCAAGTTCTGTCTGGAAATTAATAGAAATGCAAATTAAGCACGTCTGATGTATAAATTACACTTATTCAATCGATACTTGAATAGGTATTTCTTAAATTCAAGTAACGTATGTTTTTCGTTAGGTAAAGGACAAGTTTTTGTTATTAACTAAAGTAAGAATTGAATTTACAAATTTAACGAAACTTGCAAGTAATTTATTTTTAACAATATAAAATTTTACGGTGCGGTGATTTACGTGACAAAAAAATGCCTTAATCCTTATTCTCTATCTCTATACTGATATTATAAAGAGGAAAGATTGTTTGATTGTTAGCTTTAAAAGGCTTCGAAACTACTGCGACGTTTTAAAAAATTCTTCGGGAAGCAGCACTTTCCCCGGTTGTTGTTGTATTTTACTAAAACTTTAAAACATTACAACCAAACATGTTAAACTTACAAGACAGTCACTAAACCAAACTAACTGTTTTAAACGAAATTTGGCTGTATTCATTTGAATTTCCGAATTTCATTTGGTTCCATAGTTTTGGCATGAAAGTGAGACAGACAGACAGAGAGAGTTACTTACGCATTTATAATATTAGAAAGGATGAATAAATTTGACCTGTATTGTTTTCTAATGTACACTCCAATGTAAATGAGATACGTTTTGTGAGTATCTATCCTATTCTATCACCTTTTTTTTTTTAGATAAATGGTATTTTTTACAATGGGTACATTATTTTTAAGCGTTTTTCATTAGAAGATCATTGCTGGGTCAGGTTTCACATCAAAACTCTAAAAAGCCACACATTCTAGTTATTCTACCTGTGCGTAGGCGCCGATGATCTGCATCTCCAAGGCTTTAGGCAGCCAGTGCGCCTGCTGTTCTGGCGTGCACTGTCCTATGATGGTTGGCACGAACATTCCCAGGTGCAACATGAAAGGTGACACGTCTTTGAAGAACGCATCTGCAGTCCGTCGAAGCACCGGAGTTCTAGAAACATAATATTGCCATGATATGCATCTGTTGCTGATCTTTTGTTTATAACCACGGTTTACATTGGTTTCGATTTACATTTATGAGGTCTAGTAAGCTAGAAATATTGACAAACAAAAGGAATAAAACTGCCAACCTCAAGAAACTTCTTAAATTACATGCCTTTTTTAGCTTATTACTTAAATAAGGTAATTTGAACTTCTTGCTACTTTGCTAGACATTTGAACAGGACCGCAAGGTATAAATATGTGGACTCATGACAAAACAAAACAATTTCCTACTATATTTGCATTACAATCAGCGAGCTCATCCGGTATCAAAGACTTGGGGCGTATGCATTACTTACATCAAATTGAATCTTGAATGTCTACAAGTCACTAAATGTGATAATATTGTTACTGTCCTTTAATGTCCACTGAATAACATCAACAACTTACCCTAGCGCTTCCAATCCCGTTATTTCGAGTAGCTCATTCTTAACAATGTTAGAGTAAACGCAGGACTTTCTGACTGCGTTGTCGTATCTCTCTTTTAGGTTGAGACACTCTTCTGGTACCTCGTCTATTGAAGCTGCAATATTCAATGCTACATCCTCTGTAAGAAAGTCATAGATCTCTAATTATTAATTAAAGTCTATATAGAAATATATATTTTCATTTATATCTTAACTATTCTATCTATTTTGTTGTATCCATTAAAAGTGACATTAACTTATAGAATTTATCCTTTTTTAAGTACATCCCCCTTTTTTCAATGATAACTTCGCTATTTTAGCAATACTAAGTAAACATTTCGTTGTTTGCCAACTTCTGGTATTAAGCAAGTTAACTCTATCAGTACTTTCACTACTATCCCAAACGACTGATATCTTCTATAAACTAGTTCACCTTCAATATTTTACATGATGTGTTTCCATCTATAAGAAATGTAAACAATGATCAAATTTATCAACAAATCTCTTAATTATTATTGCAATAATAGCTAGCTATTCTGATTTTCATAGTAAGTATCAACCTCGTTTAATAGAAGGTTAAGGAGAAGAGTGCTTCTTAATGTTCTACATTAGTACCATCATGCGTGGTCAACATCATTAGGAACTATCAAAAAAGTAACGAATTTGCTGACCTTTTGTAAGAAAGAAGAGAAATGAAATGGATAGTAAATTAATCTAAAAAGGTCAATAACTTTCACTCTTAATACTATATACATACATAAGTTATTTTCAATCTGAATACCTAACTATTAATATACTTTAGTAAAACAATAGACAGACTGGTCAATCAGTTATTGCGCTGGCGCAGCGACCTAAATTGATTGTTGGCACAAAACACAATTCTATATTGCATTTTGTATTCAACTCACAAAATAAATTTTAACTAACTTAGATTTCTAAAATTACATATTCTCTTACCTATTTTTTTCCTCTGTAGGGTTTTGTCTTTGCCGCCATCGAATATATACGTGACTTCTTGGATATTGAAATTACATTTTAACCTCTCCATCTTAAGGTCTGGATTCACATCAGCCTGAGATCCTTTAGTCATATTTTTTACGATTTATTTATATGCAAAGCGCTTAAAATGTTCGTGTAAATTGACGGCCGTCGCGCTACAAAGCGTACTTTTGTACTGAATTTCGAGACGTAGTTTCACTAACAAATGAACACTATAGTATGCAATTCGAATGACTGGGAACCAGACAATGATAAAATTGACATATTAATCATTATAATAGCCTACTAGTTGCAGTATTAACTAACTAAGGATTAAATATTTGAATTCTCATCAAAACAGGAATGTGTTAGAGAAATAAAAGTATACTACCATTGCTGATCTTGGCACTCTCTTTTACGCTTATATCAATAATATGGTTGACTAATATTGAAAGAAAATAGTATAATATTAGTAGAAAATAGTACGTTACTTGTAGAAAATAGTATAATACTCGTAGACTATTGTATAATACTCGCAGAAAATATAATACTCGTAGAAAATAGTATAATACTCGTAGAAAATAGTATAATACTCTTATAAAATAGTGTAATACTCGTAGAAATAGTATAATACTCGTAGAAAATAGTATAATACTCTTAGAAAATAGAATAATACTCTTCGAAAATAGTATCATGATGTGGATATCATTTCATGGGTTTATCACCGACATATGTTTGCAATTAAATTAGTGGTGCACAGTGAACTCTGTGTATCCCACTAATAGAAATTAAGTAATATGCCATGTATCCAGTACCTGACATATGTAATTTGACCTACATACACGGACAGGCTATAAGCTGTGGTATCTTGTTCCTGTTTGATATTCGCTATTTTGGCGCTGGCGGTTGCGTTATGTAGCGGTGAAAAGGATTGGAACTAATAAAAAAATATAGAATGCGTTTGAAACACATGCGTTTAAGCCGGAACGATGTAATTTCCAAGCTATAACCTATCAATCTATAAAGATCATTGAATTTGACGTCAAGATGATAATATAACTACGAAGCAGACAGGACCGTCTTAACTAGCGTTTCCAGGCGTCCGGATAAAGCCGGACATAGGTAGGCATTTTGATTGCGTGTCCGGCCAAAATAAACGGTTTTCCAGCTTTTGTTAGGCTTTTTATATTTTCCAAACGAGAGTGTACCTATTAATACTGAGACAAAATCCTAAATAATATAGGGTGTCCGACCTTTCTACCCAAATGTCCGGCCAAACTGGATGGTCTGTTCGGCTAGTAGGTTTGGCGACCTGGCAACCCTAGTCTTAACCATATTAATCACCCAGTTGCGAAAATCACGACCGACAGACAAAATTCTAATAATTATATTTTCGTTATAAGTAAAGCAAATCTTACTAATAGTATAAAAGCGAAGGGTTTAGATGGATGGATGAAAGGTATCTCCGGAACGGCTCAACGTATCTTGATGAAATTTGGCACATATGTAGAACATGGTCTGGAAGAACACATAGGCTACTTGTTACGTTTTTAATTCCGCGCGGCCGGAGTCGCGGGCGACAGCTAGTTAAATAACATTTAAAAGATTTTCCCAATTTAGTGTTATTGATATCAAGTACACGGTATAAAATTTAAAATTTGATTTGCTATTGTTTGATAATTAAATATGTTAAAATGCCAATCCGATGCAGTGTCATTGTTCGACTGGTTGAGAAATACTAAATACACATTTGTAATTCACTTAAAAAAAGACAAATAACTACAATATATATTCGCTGTGGGAGAATTCAAAAAATTTAAATCATGGAGTCGTTTCCAAAAAAGATTATCTCATGCACCCGTAACCCCGAATAAATAACAAAGTCATAAATTTAATTATTGTACTTTATTTAAAACAAAATATACCAAATATTAATAACTTGTACTAAATTTTATATTTATATATATGTCTTGTGTTTACGTGGACATAATATTCATATTAAACGGGTTTTTTATAGCTTGGCTTGTATCAGTAGCGGCTTGATGTACTTGTGGAAGCTCTGGTTGACGGGCTCCTTGTTAAGTGGACTCTTCATCGCCTCCTCCATCAGTCTCTCGTAGACACGACCGTCATAAGCACCGAGGGTAGAACACAAAATCTAAAACAATTTTTATCTTTTATTTTTTAGCGTTTTTTAATTGGCGATGACAGTCTCTCACTCTCTCTTGTGTTAATGAGAGAATATAATTTCTTTGTTACTCTTCTCTTATGTAAGAAAAACACAAATTTTTCCTACACAGGATAATATCACGACAATCAACTCGTGTCTATCTGTCCAGCAACATGGAATAAGATCTGTTATACTGATCGTTGTCTACCACAAATGTTTGTAACATTCTGTGTCATAGTCTGAGATTTTTTTGGTATTCTTTACGCTCGATAAAAACACGGAGGCGCATCACATATTTTAATAAAAAAAATTGTCGATGACGTTACGAAAGGGATTGTCACAAATATTCATGCTAGACCCTATGTAGGTTTTCACTAAACTAACAAAAAACGTATTGTTATTGTTCCTTTTCAAAAATAATTAGACCAATGATATGTTTTAACAAGTATTTCGGCAGTTAAAACAGGTATGACAAACTACCTCATCTCTGATATCGAACGCGTCCACAATTCCCACAGCATTCGGTCGAATGAGTGCCAACAATTCCTCATATCTTCTCTGCAAGCTGCTGATGTCTTCTTTAGTTATATTCGAATACTGTAAACCAATAAATGTGAGTAATTTCAAATATTTAGACGTCGAATCAACAACCAAATAATGACAAAATTACATATTAACTATTAAATTTAAATTCCATTTTTTTTTACCATTAACATATCGCCGCGTTTCTCTAGAGCCCAATACTTAAGATACAGTTCCGCTAATTGTTTCAAAACTATCGCCAAACTTGGAGATACGGTGGATGATATTCTTTGAATCTCCTTCCAGAACATCTCGCATAGAACAGCGCGAGCGTGCGCCTGCGATATAAAATATTGTATTAATACTTACGGACAATTAAATTAAGTATAGCCTAACCAATAATATATAAAATACTAGCTGTCGCCCGCGACTCCGTCCGCGCGCAATTAAAAAAAAACTAAATGGGGGGGGGGGTTATAAAAAATAGATGTTGGCCGATTCTCAGACCTACTGAATATGCTCACAAAATTTCATGAGAATCGGTCAAGCCGTTTCGGAGGAGTACGGGAACGAAAACTGTGACACGAGAATTTTATATATTAGACTAGCTTTTACCCGCGACTCCGTCCGCGCGGAATAAAAAAATAAATAAATAGAAAACGGGGTAAAAATTATCCTATGTCCGTTTCCTGGTTCTAAGCTACCTGCCCACCAATTTTCAGTCAAATCGATTCAGCCGTTCTTTAGTTATAAATAGTGTAACTAACACGACTTTCTTTTATATATATAGATATCATGTAGAAGACCAAGAAAAACATGAAACTAAGTTTATTTATAATGATAATGTCAAAGAATTTGGTGCTCCTTTACCTCACTGGCGATGATCAGTTGCACAGATGATAAGTTCCAAGCATCTTCGTAATCCTTCCCGGACTTGACATGTCGGAACAATGATTCACACGCTTCCTTTGTTTTCCTAAATTTTAAAAGGTAAGAGTTAAGTTATAAAACTAATAATAGAGCTTCCATTACTACTTATTGGGTAATTTAAGAGTCTAATATATTACTTAACAAGCTTTCACCCGTGACTCCGTCCGCGCGGAATTAAAAAATAACTTAATAAGTAGCCTATTTCTTCCAGGCTATGTTCTACATCTGTACCAAATTTCATAAACATCCGTTGAGCCTTTACCAACATCCATCCATCCATCCATCCATCCATCCTTCTAAACATTTGCATCTATATATATTAGTGGGCAGGTAGCTTAGAACCAGGAAACGGACATAGGATAATTTTTACCCCGTTTTCTATTTTTTTTATTCCGCGCGGACGGAGTCGCGGGTAAAAGCTACTTTATAACATTAGTATGATAGAACATGACAGGGATGGCAAACTTTCACCCGTTAACGTGCCGTTTTTTTAGCCGACTTCAAAAAAAGGATTATCAATTCGACTGTGTTTTTTTGTATAAATAAATATTTAATAAGGTCATAGACGAGCAATGAAATAATTTTGACTTTGAACTTAGATTTTCGGAATGTAGGGATCTTCCCTATAATACTTATATCACACTTTTTTCCTAGATTTTTTGATTAGTGATGTATCCAAAATTATTATTCCGTATTCTAGGAATGGCGAGCCATCGGTTCACAATCCCTGGAATAGAATATGACACATGAAGAAAATAATTAATATGACAAAAACTTCTTACCCAGCAGCGACAGCTTGAAAGCCTCCAATGATACTTTCGGGCGTGTTCTGCCAGCAATGACTGCCACTCTTCAAATACTTGGCCATGTAAGCGACAGTCGGCGTTAAACTTTTACCCTCTCTGGCTTGCTTGTATGCTTTTACGAGATATCTGAAATAGATAAAATTAACAAATAATATTATTTCTTACTATGTTATCTGTAAAAAGCGATACTACCAATAGAAATTATTCCGTGATCATAAAAATCAAATTAAGATTTTAAGAAATTTCAATAGAGTTACTTATCCCCCAAAAGAACGCTTCTAATGCATGTGATACTAACCAACTAAACGTGTTTTTTAGCCGACTTCAAAAAGAAGGAGGTTATCAATTCGACTGAATTTTTTTATATTATAATGTGGCAAGCGAGCAAGCAGCCACCTAATTTCGCCGAAATGGCGTAGCGACCACTGCCCATAGACATCCACAAGTGCGTTGCCTGCCTTTAATCGACTTAGTAAAAGACGCACAGAAATAGAATAATTCCCCTTCCTATGCGTCCCCTCCTTCATCAAATCCACCTTCCTATCATTTCCTTATAAGAAAAGGATAAGAAGGGAAAGAGGTCTAAAAACAGGACCTCGGGATGCACACTCATCAGACAAAAGGCGGAATAACTTCCACTTCACTCCTGTCTTCTTTGTGTGAGTTATAAAGCATAAACGTCAATATTTTTACCTGTTATCTGTCATCATTGTCATACCTTACCAATTTTCAAGGCCTTCTGAAAGCTATATTATAATCTTTTCGCTGGTTTTTGAATTTATTGCGTTTACCCAAAGTTTTTAACTATGTAAACTAACCTGGCAGTCTGCAACAACATCACAGTGTGCTCTCCTTCGTAAGTGACAGTTGCCGTGACAATGCCGTATATGATGGGCAAGTTGGAGGACTGCATGTAGCCATGGCCGCCGCACGCGAAACGACACTGCTCCACGCAAACTGAGGCATCTTTACTGCACACTGCCTTCAGACAGCACGCCAGGGCATGGAGCTGAAACACGTCTTCAGTCAGTTTTTGTCTTTTTTTATATTTAGTTACGTGTTCAATATTTCCCTAGCTTTTAAGTTGATTTGGATTAATCAACTGTTTTATCTTCTCTTCTCTATGCTCTCTAGTCTTAGTGTAGATTGCCTTCGTGTTGACGTTCATTCATTCCATTCCATTTTACATATTATAATATTGTAATCCAATTAATACGTATAATATTGCTATCATATAAATTTTAATTCAAGGCGAACATTACATTTTATAATTCTGTGGTAATTGTGAGATAAAATGAAAAGAAATTGCATATGCATATATGCATATGTCGCCCGCGACTTCGTCCGCGCGGAATTAAAAAAACAACTTAAAAATAACCTACATGTTCTTCCAGACTATGCTATGCATTTGTACCTAATTTTATCAAGATCTGTTCAGCCGTTTCGAAGATACCTTCAAACAAACAAACATTCATCCATCGCTCTAAACATTTGCATTTATAATATTATTAAGATATGGCGGTGAATTTTTGTTCTTTGGTTTTAACCATGGTATATATTTGTAAGTAAGCACTTATGGCAGCAGTAGTCACCTCTGGTAGCTGGTCCATATTGCCGTGACGTATGTCTGCGACGACCTTGGTATATGTGCTCCAAAGCCAGCGGCCCACAATGCGGAATGCGTGGCTCGTTGACACCGCAATGAACAACTTGTGCTGCTGTGTCAAGTAGTCCAAGATTTGAGGCTCCGGCTCACTACAATATTACATATAGATACGTCATTTCCTTTGAATGTTTTTTGCATTATTTTCTACTGTCATTCTCGAAACCAGATAAAGCGGTGTCATCAAACCATTATCAAAATGTTCTCAATTAGTATTTTTTAACAATGAGGAGTCTTTAAATGCTGACGTCAGCCAGACAATACTTTTGAAGCTGAACAACACATCTGCGGTTCATCTGATGTTGCACATATTCATAGGTTTCAAATAAATTAATATTAAGCGATTCGCTAGTCGCTTGCCCCTCTTCTGCTTAAAAAAATTAGGATAAATATTGTATGAAGATGTGGTTATCTTGATCCAATATGTCTCTTGTATGAAATGTTGACTCACTTAGGCTTGGGTCTGGATTGGTGCCTGACTGCTGCATAGCGCACGGCGATGGTGGCGGCGCGCGCCAGCTCGTACGCCACGTCCGCTACTATCGTGACTCGTACGAAAACCATTGCGCCGTACGTCAGTTTATCGTTCTTTGCTTTAACGTATGTACCGTCCTGTAAATATAAAGTTTTATTAGTTGGTTCTTTCGTCTGGTTAGTATATTGTCGTAATTTCATTGTTGTATTAACAGTTGAAGTAAAACTTTTATTCATGGAAATTAAATAAGCTTAAAAAAACATAACGTACCTTTAACACTTGAGAATTCTGCATAAGCATATTCATTCTTGGAATTCGATAATTGTCAAATCCAAGGAAACCATTGTTGGCAGTTTGGAATCCAAGTTTTGGTCCAATATCGCCTACTTTGATCCCAGGTAACGGCATATGAGTTTCTATGTCTCGTATTTGTACCAAAAAGGGATGAATACCGTGGTTCTTTCCCTTGATGTATAACTGGGCCATTACGATGCAGTGGTTGACAGTTTGCGCCACTAAAACATAGAATAAAGTTACGACAAATAACAGCTTCACAGTTCAATTAAACAGTATTTCGTATAGAAGTTACTTACATCCTCCGGGCCACCATTTGTAAGAAGTCAAATTTGGACTGTGTATGATAAATTCTTCCGTGTCAGCGTCATATGTAGCGGTTGTCTCCAAGCCTCTTAGAAATGTTCCATGACCAAGTTCAGTCTGGAAGACAATAGTTCAAGAGAAGACAATAGTATAGTTAATTAAATTCAATCTTACTAATATTATAAATGCGAATGTTTAGATGGTTGGATGGATTAATGGATCGATGTTTGTTATAAGGTCTCTCCGTAAATGATCAACGGATCTTGATGAAATTTGGAGATTTGGAGATGTAGAACATAATCTGGAAGAACACTTAGGCTACTAATTTTCTTTTTAATTCCGCACAGACGGAGTCTCGGGTGTCATCAAATATTTTCCACGGTAACTGAATAATTTAAATATAAAACACTTATAAAGTAACAATCATCATCAGCTCACTATACGTCCCCACTCAGGGGAACCTATTCCAAGTTAGAGGTGATTAGACCATAATCAACCACGCTGGCCAAGTGCGGGTTGGTTGACTTCACACATATCATTGAATTTCTTCTCAGATATGTGCAGGTTGCATCACGATGTTTTCCTTCACCGTAAGAACGTCGGATAAATGTACATAATATGTAAATCGAAAAACACATTGGTACATGGCGGGATTCGAACCCAGAACCTGAAGATTGCAAGTCAAGTGCTTAACCCCTGAGCCACCGACGCTCCGAAAGTAACAATACTAAACAGATTCTAACAAAGCGGAACGAAATAAAAACACAATCTTAAAATTAACAATAATAATGCTGGTTAGATTACTAATAAAGTCCTTTACGTTAAAGATGTGTAATTAAAAGAACAAAGAACTTACCTGAGCATAAGTACCGATCATTTTACTACCTTTCTTGAGCCATTCCCGCTGCTGTTCCGGCGACGCTTGCGAAGCGAGCGTCGGCAGGAACATACCAAAGTGAAGCATAAATGGTGTTACGTCCTTTACCACTCCATTTATAATTTTGTAGTTATATGAAATTCTAGAAAATAAAATCTTATTATGTATTAATTAAATTTACAAAATCGTGTCAGTTATTGCGGATTTATTGCATAATCCAAGCACACTTCTACGAGTATCTTGGGCATATTCGATATAGACCGATTACTATAAAGTACATTAAACAGTTAATTTCAATACAGAACATATAAATAAAATTGGAGTGCCTGAATGTAAGATCGGAAAAAATCATATACATAGGTATATGCTGATAACGGAAAACCGTTTTTTTTTAATTTTTCTGTTTGCTTTCAATGCCGCTTTTCTAAGTATTCTCCGAAACGGCTGGGTCGTTTTTTGACAGGACTTTGTTTTTGAGGGTAGGTGATGGACGTTATTATATAATAAACTACCTATAAGTAATTATTTTAAAATGGAAGCCATACCCCTCATCTTTATTTCGTTTCCGCTCTAGTATTCCTTTCATAAGCACCATGAAAAGAATGCTCCCCTTGCGCACCGAGTTCTCGTAGCGTTCCTTGTGACTCAAGTACTCCTCGGGAACATCGTCTTTCAGTTCCTTTATACTTAGCACATATTGCTCTGAAAAAAATGTCGGTTTCGATATTATTTTCTCTTATCTTATTATTTATTATTATTAGAAGTAAAAAAGTTTAAAATATGTACAAAATAGCAGCGATTGAAAATGTCAATATTGTATGTTATAAATGCGAATGTTTGGATGGATCGATGGATGTTTGTTTGAAGGTATCTACAGCTGGTATCTCGGTAACTGCCTAACGGATCTAGATGAAATTTGGCAACGATATAGAACATAGTCTGGAAGAACATGGAGGCTGCTTATTCATTTTTTTTTTTGTAGGCGCGGAAGGAGTCGTTGGCGCCAGCTAGTCTTTTATAATTCTCATACTTACCAACTTTTTTCCTCTCCAATGTGTTGTGTTTCCCACCATCCACTAAATGAATTAACTCTTCGACATCGAAAGTGCACTTCTTTCTCTCTTTGACCAAATCTTCGTTTACATTAACTTCACTCATGTTAATATCTAAAAATTAACATCAATAAAGTTTACTTACGTATTCTATAAAAACTTTTTTAAAACACACGTTTTATAAAAACATAACTATATAGATAAAATTATTTATTTAATTAAACTTACTATAAGTATTTAAAAACCAAGTTAAAATTGAATGCAACATTATGATAACCACTATTTTTAGTACAAAAGACTATTAATTTCAATTTTGGTAGTAATTTTGCTTTAAAGACGGTAATTTATGCGAATTGCAAATTACTGCAAATACACGAAACGTGCACGACCGCTCAAGATACTACGGTAATGAATAAGTTGTTATACGTCCTATAAAAGAAGTTATAAAAAATTGTAAACACATTAAGGATTAACGTCATTAATATTAATTGTTTTAAATATTATATTTTACAGGTAATAAGTACGACTAAGCACGATCTGCGATAAGAGTTTGTACAATGCTATTCAAAGTTCATGGTGGCATGCAATGCAATGTAGCACGAGACGCTACGAGGAACACAATCTTACTTATCGCCAAGATGTTTTTCAATGCTGTTGATAGGTACATCAGTTCTCACTCTTTGAAGGCACACACGTACGCAGACATGCACTTTCAGCTAACAAAGCCGGCATAAATTTCGAATTTATAGTGTATTGGCACCGTATCCTGAAGTTATACGTAAATGTGACAAGGACTCTCCAATGGAACTTTCAAATAAACAAACTCACAGATACATACAAACAATCTTACAAACAGCATAAAAACATTACCTCTCGTCAGTCATGTAATTAGCATTATAATGCTGTTAAAAGAAGATAAATTATTATTACATTACCTAATTATAAGTTAGATTAATAAAAAAAAACCTCTTGAAATGTGTTTTTATCGTTTTAAGTAACATTGGCGGAATTTTTTTTTGCCCAAATAAATATCTCGTACGTGCGTCGGTTACAAATGAAATTCAAAGCTTCTTAACCTTAACTATTCAACGTATAATATTATACTTATACAACTTTTTATATTCTTATTTCATCGTACGTACTGCGTAGTAAATATTGGATTTGACGAATAGAAAGAGGGAATGCACTGGCAGAATAAAGATTTTCTTTATGTGCGTCCCCTCCTCCGTCGGTTAGAGGTAGGCAACGCATCTGAAATTGCGGATGTCTATAGGCAGCAGTCTCTTCGCTATTTCGGGGAATTAAGGTGGCCGCTCGCTCGATTGCCACCCTATAATATTTAAAAAAAATTCGTGCATATAATTAATTAATAAGTATACTTAAAAAGATCTGCAGGTTCTGGGTTCGAATCGCGCCATGTACCAATGTGTTTTTCGATTTACATATGTACATTTATCCGACGTTCTTACGGTGAAGGAAAACATCGTGATGCACATATCTGAGAAGAAATTCAATGATATGTGTGAAGTCAACCAACCCGCACTTGGCCAGCGTGGTTGACTATGGCCTAGTCACCCCTAACTTGGGGTAGGCTCCGAGTTCCTCGGTGGGGACGTATAGTGAGCTGATGATGATGATGATGATGATACTTAAAAAAACGTGATAATTTCACTTATACGAATTTTATTATTTATTCTTTATTAAAATTTCGATTTATTATGAGAAGATCGCAGTTTGTAACATAACAAATTAGCGTAACAAATCCTATAAAAAATATGAAATATAAAAATGCCAAGTCTCGAATGGTTACGTATGTACTAGTTTCCCTACAAAAACTTTAGTCCTAGTCGTTTTCCATGAAGCCCTTCGTACACAAGGGAACTTTAATCTTCGAAATCCGGTGATTTTAGACGCTAATCGACGCAACACAAAATCATAGAGGTTAGTACACAGCGCGCGTCGCCGACATTTCTATCTGTCATCTCCAAAAAGAGTCGCGAGAATCGTCGTAAGAAAAGCCGCTTCAATATTCAAGATGGCGGAGCTATGTATAAAGTTGACATGTATTCTGTATGCCTGAACTGACCGAATAGACAATTCGCGTCGACGACTCAACATTTTCTCTCAAAAAAAGATAAGTAAAAAATACCTCACCTTGATCGCGAAGACGATAAAAACAAACAAATCACGCAAGTAACAAAACAACATACGTAATATGAATATCTACTAACGTTCTTGCAATATTCTAACAGATGATATGTTGATAAAATTATGATATATACCTATCTAGAAAGCCGGTACACCACGGCTGATAAACTCAAATAGGTAATGTAGAATACTCATACGATCTTAAATATACGGCCATTATTTATTTTTAATTAACAATGATAAAGTTTTTAACAAATAATAAAAAAAAATCCTGTAAAAACATGGACACAATATTTTTACAAACAAAATACTGCAAATTTTCACCCATGAAAATGGCTAGGCCATAGTGAGGTGAAGTAAATTTGCGGGGAGTGGGTGTAATTGTCCGGTATTTATGAATAGAACGAGGCGATAACTAGTATTACACTATTTATTACAATTGACCAATAAGTGTTTATAAGATAATTTTTCAATGTCGATTTTAATTTTTTTAATTCACAAATATGATCAGTGTCGCTACGTTTTTCTGGTAATTAAAAAATAACCCTGTATTTTACAACAAAAATATACCGAACTTTCGAGCATCTGATGATAAAAATATCAGTGGTGGCGTACCGGCAGTCCAATTACTTTTCATATTTTGTAACCTCATAGACTCATAAACTTTGTCACTTTGGCAAATGCAACGGGAATGACTAACCCCTACAGACTGCCCTTAATCCGTCTTAACACCCCTCTGAGGAATATGACAACCCTTAACGTTTATAACAAGTTCAAAAAATCCGGTCTTTTCTATATAATTTGAGCGCCATCTATCCAAATTTTATCGAGATAAACCTCAGATTAAGATGAACTTTAATTTTATGAAGCAGAGCCATCTACCAGAGCAAAACTGAGTTATTCATTGCACAACACGATGGTAAATGGACAGACAACTTGCTGCTTGCAACATAGTTTATGATTGGTCATATTTTATAGTTGTCTATACTTATTATGATTACACTTCAATCGTATATGATTTTTTTTGGTATCCAATTTAATGTTTATATGTGCTAATATTATACGTACCTTATTTGGTAACTTTGAGCTTATAATAAAATCTGGTGATCACTAAATATGCAAATCGTAAGTACTTTTCACTTTTGGTATGTAGGACTAATGTATCGAGTATCCTCCGAGAACGTACTAAATGACATACATAAAATTAATTACAATCTTGTTGCAACTAGATACAACTAGATACTACTTCATTATTAGTTTGCTCCGTTGATATAAAACAGTTTGAGCGGGATAACAAGTTTTTTATGGTTGTGTCATTTTTCAAACGCTTTAATGCAAAGTCACAGTAATTTATTATACATGTTTTAAACATAAAGCAACTTACGTGCAACTCGGTCGACCTTTGTAACGAATCTATCCAACGATAAAGTAATTTCTGTGCTGTTATTTGCTTATACAATGGAACATAACCTCCAAATTCAAGTAAGACTTTACTTTGGTACTTGTTTTTTTTTAAGAATACTTAAATAAACATAGAATATTATTTTGGTTGACAATACACACAAAAAACAAAATTTTAAACTGCAAAACAATACTCCTACCAAACAAAATCATACTTATATTATAAATGCGAATGTTTGGATGGACGGATAGTTTGTTAAAAGGTATCTCCAGAACGGCTGTACGGATCTCGCTGAAATTTCTCATGGATGTAGAGAATATAGTCTGGAAGACTACATAGGCTACAAATTAAGTTTTTTTTTAAATCCCGTGCGGTCGGAGTCGCGGGCGACACTTAGTTTAAAAATAAAACACTAACAAGGAAATAGCAAAGTATATATATTTTAAACAATAAATCACAGTTTAACATAGCATATCACAATTTGCCTTGCATGAATGGCTTGAGATATTTGTGGAAGGTGTGATTGACTGGTTCAGCATTGAGCGGACTCTTCATAGCTTCCTCCATCAAACGCTCGTAAACTCTTCCATCGTAAGACCCTAATGTTGATTGCAACATCTGAAACAAAAAGCATTATGTTTTTCCACAACTAGTTTTAACTAGCTTTTACCCGCGACTCTGTCCGCGCGGAATAAAAAAAAAATAGAAAACGGGGTAAAAATTATCCTATGTCCTTTTCCGGGTTCTAAGCTAACCCACCAATTTTCAGCTAAATAAGTTCGACCGATCTTGAGTTATAAATAGTGTAACTAACACGACTTTCTTTTATATATATAGATAGATGGATTTAAACCAATAACAGTTTAAATATAAAAAAAAAAACAAGTTATAATATAAGTAATTTAGCTAGTAAGTTTAGTATAGTAAATGGTTATAATTAAGTTAAATTATATGTATTTATAAGTAAGCAGGAACAAACAATGTAGCACAGGGATATTAATAAAAATAAAAAAAAAAGATAACTAAAACCTGTGCAGAAAAGAGTACGGACCAAGCGTCTGTAGATGTAAAAATATTTAAAAAAAAAAAAAACCAATAACACGACTGATTACATGAGAAAGTTAAGTTGTTGAGGAGTTAACAAAGAAGTTATGTAAAGCAAAAAAAAATATTCAATAGTTCTGAAAATTCTAACCGGAATAGACAACGTTTTTCTCATATTTAAATCAGTTTTTAAACCAATTATATATTAAACTATAAATTTAATTACCTCAGGTAAGCAATTTTAAGGTATTCAATTGAGAAAAGAACAAAAATTTTTCATTTTGTGTCTAAAGATTTTTACTTACTTCATCTCGTAAATCAAAGGCATCTACCAAACCGACTGCGTTCGGTCTTAAATTTGTCAACGTCTCTTCGTAACGCAAACGTAATGATTCAACTTCATTTTGAGAAATTGGAGTGTACTGGAAGAAAACAAAATAATTATATTTTTTTCCAAAAAAAATTGTATTTTCATGAAAGTAATATAGTACTTTATTAGTATTTTAAACATCTAGATTTCTAGATTGTCTCTAAAATTACTAAGAATTAGATACAACAAGTTTATGTCTAAAATTTGGATCAAATTAGTAAATTATTAATTAATTCAGTTAAAAATAGTCATTCATAACGCTATAAGACCATATTACCAAGAGTAAATCGCTTAGTTTTTCCAATGCCCAATAAGTGCAATATAAATCTACGAGCTGGTGAAGAACTTCCTTCAACTGTGGCGACACTGTTCTAGACATTTCCTGCACCTCTTCGTTAAATGCAGACATTATAATTACTCTACAATGTGCCTGAAATAATAACAACTAGTTACTAAGTAGTTCTAGTTAATAACTTGTACTAGTTAACTGATGATAGATCACAATTGGAGTTCACTAGAACTGCTTTTAAATATGACTTGTGTGATGAAACTCGTAAATAATCCATACGTCAATGGCTCCTACGTATATATACATAACCCACAATATTGGCATTTTGTGTACCCTTAGTAGATTTCTTTTATTATATCAAGGGAATTATAGTGTTTTCTTTTTTGTTTTCTTCGGTGTTAAATTTAGTTTACGTACTTCAGCCGCGGCAACCAACTGCACTGATGTCATGTTCCAAGCATCTTCAAATGACATTCCTCTGCTAACCCTGTTTGTCATAACTGTAACACAGTGTGCTATCTTCCTACAAACAAAAACATAAATGTAATAAGAAGTATTCTTAATAACTGTTATCCGAGATACTGTCCACGTAGAATTAAAAAAAAACTTAATTAGTAGTCTATGTGTTCTTCCAGACTATGTTCTACATCTGTGCCAATTTTCATCAAGATCAGTAGAGCCGTTCTGGAGATACATTCAAACCAACATCCATACATCCATCTAAACTTTCGCATCTATATATTAGGTCCTTACATATGAAATTGGCGTTTTGTATGGGAGGAAAAAAAGTCGAATATTTTTTAATATAATATATTTAATTAATCAAAGTATGAACCATTATTTTCTTTGCACTTTTGCCATCTCATAGGTAGTTCATTGATCCCTTTACTAAAAAAACCAGTCGGACGGGAATCAATAAAATCTTTGAAGACGATTTGGACTGCCCCATCGGAGTTGAATTTTTTCCCTTGCAAGAAGTTATCCAAATTTCGAAAAAAATGGTAATCTGTTGGAGCAAGGTCCGGGGAGTACGGAGGATGTCTTAGACTTTCCAATTGAAGCTCTTCTAATTTAGTAGCCGTCTGTTACGCAGTGTGTGGTCTAGCGTTGTCGTGAAGCAGCAGTGGTGTGGAGCGATTGACCAGCCTAGGTTGTTTAGCCGATAGCTTTTCCATCATGGTTTGCAATTGCTGACAATAGACATCAGCCGTAATAGTCTGGCCAGATTTGAGAAAACTGTAATGAACAATACCGGCACTAGTCCACCAAACGCTTACAAGTAACTTTTTAGGGGTTAATTTTCGCTTGGGGCAGGATTTGGCTGGCTGGCCAGGATCCAACCATTGCGCTGAGCGCTTCCGATTATCGTAAAGAACCCATTTTTCATCACAGGTAATGATTCGGTTTAAAATACCTTCATTATTGTGCCGGTTTAGTAATGTAACGCAACAGTCGACGCGCGTTTGCCGGTTTGCTTCAGTCAATTCGTGAGGTACACACCTTTCAAGCTTTTTAATCTTCCCAATTTGCTTCAAGTGAATTAAAACAGTTTTATCACTAACATCGCAGCCTGCAGCTAACTCGGACGTGGTTTGCGATGGATCCGCTTCCAAAATAGCCTTCAACTCTTCATTATCAACTTGAGTCTCAGGCCGTCCACGGGGCTTGTTTTGCAGATCGAAATTTCCAGAACGAAAACGTTGAACCAAAAACGAACTGTGTTTTCTTTTGCAACACGACCGCCATACACATCATTCACCCTTCGAGTCGTTTCCGCAGCACTAGTGCCACCGTGGAACTCGTACTCGTAAATAATGCGATATTTTTAGTTTTCCATTTTGTAAAATGAGTGACGCAAACAGAAAAAAACAGAAGAAAAAAAACAAACGAATGACGGTCATCGAACCACAGATACATGAGTCTATAGCTGTACAAATTTGAATTTGGAATTCCTTACCAAAGAGGAGAAATTCGTGATTAAATTGGCCAGTACGAAAAACGCCAATTTCATATGTAAGGACCTAATATATAAAAGAAAGTTGTGTTAGTTACACTATTTATAACTCAAGAACGGCTGAATCGATTTGACTGAAAATTGGTGGGCAGGTAGCTTAGAACCAGGAAAAGTACATAGGATAATTTTTACCCCGTTTTCTAACAAAGTTTGGTAACATTCCTTTGTTATTCTCATTCTGTTTACTATCATCAAAATCCTTATGTATTTTAACATATTAATATTAAGCAGACTGGTAACGTGTTTTACAGTATGCCAGTACAGTAGGACAGTAGCGCTAAAAATCTGCGCTGGCATAATGTAAACACCAACTGACGCTATTGAATCCGTACATGCCAGCACAGCGCTACTGCCCTTCTTTACTGGCATAGGGTAAGGCATAATATTACTCCGCACTTCTAGAAACTATTATTTGACTACATTTGACAAACCTCATGGCGACTACTTGAAAGCCGCGAATGATTCCTTCCGTCGTGTTTGACCAACCATCGCAAAATCTTTCCGCTGCTGCCGATTTCAGATACGCCACCGTCGGCGTTAGGGCCTTCGAGTCTAATTGTTGATAAGTCTTCACTAAAAATCTGAAATCACAATAGTAAACTCATAATTAATACGATTGCTTTCACTATAAAACGCAAATCTGTTTAAATATACTTAGATTTGGACTTTGTCGCCATTGTTAATGTGGCAAAAGAAACATTTTGATACAGTCAACATAAAAATTACCAGAACTCTGATTCTTTCTAGAATAATAAAACTAATTTTCAAAAAGTGTAACCTAGCAGTCTGCAGAAGAAGAACAGTGTTCTCTCCCTCGTAGGTACAAGCAGCAGTCACAAGGCCGTATGTGAGCGGCAAGCTGGAAGACATCATGTAGCCGTGGCCACCACAAGCCAGCCGACAGCGCTCCACGCAAGCCGCCGTGTCAGCTGTCGTCACTGCTTTCAAACAGCACGCTAGTGCGTGTAACTGAAGGATGAGAAGTAAATAGGTGTTATTAATTTAATTTACACAAGAAAATCGTGGAACGGTATAGAACGTGTTAACCTTTTACTGAAAGTGGGAATTGGCAGAACGAGTTAAGATTTTAACCAGCCTGATTTAAAACTTGCTGGAGATATTGGTCATATGTTCATGTGTCTTCCGATATCAATATAGATTTCATCCATCGCAGTATTTTTGTAATAAGTAAAAATTGCTTTGTACGAGCCTTTCGTACAAAGCAATTATTCCCTCAAAAGTGATACATTAATGTACAAAATGGAATTAAAAAAATCATCAAGAATTAATTTAAAAATAATGTCTAAAAAATGACGCGATGGTCACCGTATACTTAATTAATACCGTTCATATCCAAACAATAGTGGTCAAGTCGGGTCAGACATTACCCTCCGATTAACTTTCAAACTTTTATTTTTAATCATCTACTTTTTATCGATATTAGAATAATTTATTTTCAACCATTTTTCATGAGTAAAACAACTAAATCTATCATGAGTTTTCACAACAACTAGGTACTCTAAATTCTTTCTCTCAAAACATGCTACTTTAGTAATAGCGAACAACAATGACATCAAACTTGGTTATTACAATAAATAGGTCGAGAAGATATGCGTAGGCTGAAGTCAGTACATTCACTTTGACTGATAACTTATCGACCTCGTGGAACCAGATCGCTGCTTAAACAAAAAAAACATTAGAATATTTGTAGCATCAAATGCCGGAGGCCTAATTTTACTCCTATTTCTTTCCCACCATTTTCTGTTAAGGAAAGTATGGGAAAGGGAAGAGGATTTGAGACATAGGTAGGGAAAATATCCTCTTCCTGTGCCTCCCACGTCGATTAAAGGTAATCAACGCATCTGCAATCGCGGATGGCTATTGGTCAATTTCAGGTGGCCGCTTGCTCGTTTGCCACCTTATAATAAAAAAAACAACTCTTAAAACATTCAGACTAAGCCTTATTTACTTTAGTACGTAAAAATGGTAATGACTTTGAACTTTTGAATACTTACTTCAGGCAAACGCTGCAAGTTACCCTCAACGAGCTGTTCATTGACTTCGTTGAATGTTAGCCAGAGCTTGTTGGCTGTGATACGAAACGCGTGAGCGGCCGCTATGCTCACGAACAGCTTGTGCTGCTGCGTCACGTAATCCAGGATCTGACACTCGGTTTCCCTTTACCAATACAAAAAAAACAATAAAAAGTATCATGCGATTATCATCGGGGAAACAAATTTCCTTTAAATTTCTATCTTATTCTCAAACCTGACTAAATAGACAAAAAAATCTACTTCGTAATACTAAGATTCTTACTATTCCTATAGGTCCACAAAAATAACTCAGTAAGTAGCTATTTATCAGTTTTTTTTTCCATTCCCTAGCTAATAAGTAATACTTTTTTTCCTATTGGTAGGCAGCCACTCCTTAGATCTAACCTAGATCAATAGGGTGGCGACGCCGCTGATCAAAGGACCATAGAAAGTAAATTAAAAATAATAAAACTAATTTTTCAACATACCCGGCTTTTAATTGACATTGTCTTCGCACTGCTGAGAATCTGGTTGCGATCGTAACTGCTTTGGATAAATAGTTGACCATATCAAACACTATGACCACCCTCACAAATACCATGGCACCGTAATTCAACTTGCTGTGCCGAGATTTTACGTAAGTACCATCCTAAAACAACGAATATTTTAATTATAATAAACTTTGTAGGTACTATAAGCGAAGGTTCTTCCCATAATTGTTAAATATTCTGAAGGTCTGCAAAGTTACTTACTTCTAAAACTTGTGCATGTTTCATCAACATATTAGTCCTTGGTATTCTATAATTGTCGAAACCTAAGAATCCATTGTTAACTGCATTCAAGCCTAATTTCGCGCCAATCTCACCGATCTTTATTCCAGGCAAAGGCATATGGGTTTCTTCATCTCGAACTTGTATGATAAACGAATGGATGCCATGGCATTGACCTTTTGTGTACAACTGTGCTACTACGATACAATAATTTGCTGTTTGACCAACTAAAAAAAATTATACAAGTGATGAAAGGAATTCCAAGTTATGACTACGTTACCATATTATAATATACTAACGTCCGCCGGGCCACCACTTGTATGCGGTGAGTGTGGGGCTGTGCAGCACGAACTGTTTGGCAGCTGCGTCGTACGTCGCCGTCGTCTCCAGGCCGCGGATGAACGTGCCGTGACCTAACTCCGTCTGAAGAACAAAACAATTGTCAAATGTCTTTTGCCATTCTAATGACAGATGAGTAACTCCAAACATAAAAAGAACCATTTATCATCATTAGGCACCATATCAATCGGGATATAGAAAAAATTTCGTAATTTTCACTGACTTGAGCATAACTACCGATGATGCTGCAATTCCAAGCACGCGGCAGCCATTTTTCTTGTTGCTCCTCATTGGCCTGATTCAAAATGGCGGGCATAAACATGATGTAATGTAGTCCTAGCGGAGAACCATCTCTTAACACTGACGATCCGAGAAGACCTCCGACCACGTCCCTATAAAGTTATTAAAAAACCTAATATAATCTCTTTATCCCAGAAACTATCTAGAATAAATAAGAAAAAAATGGAATGACCCAAGACTATTTATTATTACAAAGTTTAACCATTTTGTAGTTACCTGTAATTGTTAATATTTGTCTTGCCTTCTTCCTGCATTTTTCGCACCAAACTAAATGCAACTACGGAATTCCTTATCGCATTTTCATATCTCTCCTTGTGACTGAGATACTCTTCTGGTACTCCATCGAAAACCTCTCTTTTACTAAGCATTACATTTTCTAAAAAAAAAAAGTTTATCTAAAAAATAACCATCCTATTATTTCCGGGTGTTTTTTTTCTAATTTAACTAGTTTATTGTCTAAATCCCGCTTAAAGGCTAAAAAATAATTCAAGAAAACTAGTTCTATCGCCTGAAAGTGGAATCTTGACGTTACTGTTAACATCGACGTTACCGTGGGTTTCCATTACTGAAACACATACACGAAAACATATTTTCATCTTTCTTCTCTTTAAAAAACATACATAATAATATGTTTTTGTACAAATGTTTCACAATGGAATCTTATCGACGCTGGAAAGCGTAAACGCTGTAACCCCGAAAGTATGAACTTTACAGGAGAGCCAAAAAATCATAACTCGTGAGCTGATACGCCTACAAGCATGCGGTATTTAGCAATGTTGTGTAGTTTGTGCTAACCTATAATAAAATCATTATCATTTGATAATGGTTGAAATTATTAAAGTGTGAAAAACATATTCGCGATTTCAAGGGTTACAGCGTTTATGCTTTCCAGCGTCGATATAATAATTTACTCTGCAACTTCTAAGCTTTGTTAGTTTTTATCTGGATTAATGACGTATAATTATCTATTCAAGTAATTAAATTGGAGTGTTTGTATGTACCGAAAAAAAATCATTTCGCGTAAATGATATATTTGCGTTAGTTATAACGAAAATCTAATTTTTGTTTAATTTTTGTCTGTCCGCAAAACAGTATTTGTTTCGGATAATCTCCGAAAGGCTTGGACAAATTTTTACGGGAATTAGACGGATGTATGCGGGAATATTGTAGGCTACTTTTTAAATTTTACACTGACGATGTCGCGGGTGACCACTAGTCAAAATATTATGATTACATACGGAGGTAATTACCTTATAATTGAAACTTATTACACAAGTTAAAATGAGTGAAAAAATTGCTATAAAGTTAAATCTAATTACGAAACATCTTTAAGAATTAATTAATGCATAAACTTTTGCGCATATATTAATTTCAATGTCTTATTCAAATGTATCATTCGGCTACAAATAGTCCTAAAAATAATTACCTCTATCTTTTCTTTCCCTCGTTTTTTCTAGTCCTCCATCAATCAAAGTCGTTAATTCTTTAATATTAAAAGAACACTTATCACGTTCCTTTTGTAAATCTTCATTGATTTTATTCATTTTCTTTTTCGGAGTTTTATAATTGCGAATAATGTCACTACACGTCGCGTCGTCAGCTGATATTTATATTGTGCTCACTCACACGCGTGTGCACTACTCTACGACTATACGATACTGACTTAACTCCACCATACTTTCATATTCGTGACCTTAAGAAAACTTGTTACGTTACGGTTAAAAGGTTTAGCTATGAATATGTTTGTGGATTCGAAGTCGATTAACGTTTAAACGTAATTGTTAAAATTCTAATAATAAAAACAATTAAGCCTAGATTGTGGTTTTATTATTATTTATAGGTATTTTATGTTACTAGATACCTACGCTACCCTGTAAGTAACTGTATAACTTGTATAGTTTTTTTTTTTTTTTAATAAATTATAGTGTCTTATTTGTAGTAATAAGTATTAGTGTGTTGTAAGTATTGTAAGGAACACCCTATGCAGCATTTCGCCAATAAACTTCTCTTGCAGTGATGTACTACATACATAAATTAATAATATACAAGACAAGATAATTTGACCGATTTCGCACAGCTTGGAGATCTTTAATTTTGCTCCAAGCGCTACGGAAAAACTTTAACAAAACTAAAAATTTGAACAATTTTTTTTTTGGGATTCTATTAATAAAAAAGGCAAAGATGGATTCAAAACATTTATTGAATCATTTTTTTTTTACAATAGGGTTACTTAGAGTTACTTCTTCGCGGTGACGGCGGCTTCATCCTCACGAGCAAAGGACTGCAGGAGCTCCTCCTTCTTGGCGGCGATGCGCTCCTCACGGCGCTTGCGAGCCTCCTTCACCTTGTTACGACGGGCCTCAGCCTGGTCACTATACACAACAATTTTTCCTCCTTACTAATATAAATACGAAAAGTTTGGATGGATGGATGTTTATTAGAATGTATCTACAGAACAGTTCATCTGATCTCGATAAAATTTGGCAGAAAATAATCTGGAAGATCACATAGTTTGCCACTCATCAAGTTTTGGTACAAAGTTTTTTTTTTTCAAATCCTAGCGGACGAAGTTGTGGGCAAAAGCTAGTGTATGCAATGGCTTAGGATAAACGACCAACAAGCATTTACATAGGCGAAAAACTTTACTGTGGGATTTCTCTACCAAAACACTTGTAAATATAATGCCTTCCTCAGTCATTGAAAACAATAATTGTTTTTTTTTTACATTTATTACTATCATCAGTCCGCAAAGATTAACACACCCTAGTCCTTAATGGGTTTTATGTCTACAATTACATTTATACTAAGTATTAAATTAATATGTCACAAATGGACAAGTAAATATTATTTATTGTGTTCATAATGAAAGAAAATTATCGTAATTATTACTTTAGCTAAAATACTATCAAATGTAATTTTGTTATTTTACGTTAATATCAGAAAATAAAATTAATAGTCTAATGACAATGTTTGTTTTTATCCATAACCATACATTTAAAGGTTAAAGTGGTATGGGTATGACATGAGGAGGGAATAATTGCATGTGGCAAAGAGAACGTTAAGTATGTGTGTGGAGGTACACCGGTATAGATAGGCTTAGGAAGAGATGGATGGATTGCGTGAAAGGTGACATGATCAAGAAGGAGGTGACAATGGACATGACGGCAGACAGATTGATTTGAAGGAAACCCAGTGCACCGACCCTACATAAGTGGAACAAGATGATGAAACACACCTGTCTTGGTTCAGTTCTAATCTCAATATATAAATAATAAAATTGTATAATATGTAAATTAGGGGTATCCCACAATAAGAGATACAAGATTTCAAGGTCATACCTCAACATCTTAGTCCTGGCCTTCTCAGCCTTCTTCCTGTGGATGTACTCCATAAGGACACGCTTGTTCTTGAACACATTACCCTTCGCCTTCATGTACAGAGCGTGGTACAGATGCCTGTCAATCTTCTTAGCTGTTCTGTACTTAAGAAGCAGCTTACGGAGTACCCTCTGTCTTTGTACCCATAGTTCCTAAAGAGAGAATTTAATTTGTAAATTAATACATCATGAAAGTGAACTTGTCCAGGCAACTTGTTAGCACTGAATGTGTTATCGGTTTTCATTTTCATACAATTTTTATGGTTATGCAATGACTAATAAATAATTTTAGATAATTCTTTAATGTTGACTTGTTTCATATCAAATCAGCTTTATGTTGATAATTACAATTAAAAAATTAGATGATAGTTAATCTTATGAGTGTAGAAATTAGAAATTCTTTCCAATTACAATTCAAATTATTCAATGTTGACAAATTTATTGCTGATAATCACACTTTGCAAGTATCTGTTCTAGGATTCCGAATTGTGTGTGTCTAAAAAGATTTAGAAGAGAGAAGAGAAGCAATAAAGTGATATGCTCTGAATACATAAAAAATCAAAATGTAACATTGACCAAAATAAAAATAATGTATTTTACACTAATCTTAAGAACAATTAATAATTTTTATCATGAAACACTTACTTTTTGAGGCATACGCGCATTAGCAGTACCTCTTCTTTTACCAAATCCACAGTGACGACCCTTTCTACGAGCTTCAGTGTTCTTGCGAACGCGGGCGCGCGAGTGCACTGCTACGGGTTTCTTGATGACGAGACCATCCTTGATCATCTTACGGATGTTCTGTCCTGGAATATTATATCAAGATCTTTATAATCTATAGAAGTCGTTGATAACATATCTAGGTACTTTGTCTAAGACTTGGTGCTATTTTCTGTTATTCTGTAACCTCAAAAAGTATTGATACCTTCTAATCATTAAGGACCAAAATCAGTCATTTCCATAACAATGACCACTGTGATAATGCACTTCTTTACTGTCGATGTGCACGGTTAGGCAAATGTTTAGCCGAAATGTTCCAAAACTTCGCCTTACAAAAACCTAGTGCACCATAAAACTTAGTCCATATAAAATGATAGTTTTATCATTTTGATCAATGTACTACTTGATTTTCAGACTGATGTAAATATAAACACCAGTATGATTAGAACGCGTGCTAAAAACAATAACATTATAGCCCATTTTACAAAAGTTATATGCCCTGTAGTTGTGAATGACACAAATAAATTCAACATCGAAGTACCGGCAATACTTACGGGAATTGGTGTTTGCAATCTCATTGATTTCATTTGGATCCAACCACACTTTCTTTTTACCACATCGCATAACAGAGGCTGCTAGCCTCTTCTGTAGCTTTAGAGAACTGAAAAATAAAATATTTCGTTGACCACATGGCGTACATTAGATCGTGTTGACAATCCATAACTAATAATACGTAGCACTTTCGGCTATGATTTTTATTCCAAATTTGTAATAGAGATGAAAATGTAATAATTTTCAAAGATTAGCACACATTTAAAGCCTAAAACTTTTAATAAATTAAAACTAACCTCATCTTGAAACGGTGAGTTCCACAACGCACACAGGAAAGAAATATGGCGGGCCTTAGACTTGAAGTGTTTCATTTTCATAGAGTAAAATAAAAAAACAACACCGGATTTCCTCAAGTAAAAACTTATCCAAATTTAAGCGTTTTACAAAACATGCTTTTATCAACATTTAAATAACTAGAACGGTTTGTAAATTTTTAAAATTGATTTGTTTTTTGTGATAAAAGGTTTTGAAAAATAAAAATTCACAAGACCTACTCTTTGGTCTTCTCATACGTCATTTCCTTTTTCATCGTGTCAATTTTGACATATTGACAGAAAGTGACAGCTGTTTTTGTGATAACAGCTTCTTATAAATAATAAAACAAATCATTGAGCAATAAAAAATAATGAGGTTGCGAGTTGGTTACGAGTTGCGCACACTTGACCATTGCAAGGAACTGGCGGGGCGCGGGTTTTGACTGCGTAATCGTAAATAATTACCACATACGTAGAATTTCGATAATTCACTTTTTAATACAGCTTCAAGTGTCAGTTCATTTTTAATTATATTTTATGTTACGTTGTTCAGTGCCGCGTATCTCATAATGTCGGTATCAGTGAAAGTGAATCCAGATTTACAGAAAGAAAGGGACAATTGTACGTTTAACGTTATAGAACTTACAAACGTAATTGATGGAGGGCCACAAAAAACCGAGGAAAGAAAGAAACGAGGTGATCAACAAATTTTTATTAAATATCTACAATTTTAATACAGATTTTCTTATTAGAAAATATACTTGGAGCAGAAATATATATTTTTCTTTTAAAATAAAGATTTATTATTTAAGATTTATCTTAAAACATACAATCTACTGTAAATCGCGACATTTCTTCTACTAATTGCGAATCTTTTACTAGAACAAAGAGAAATCTTGTAATGTAGGTAAAGTTCATAGTTCAATCAATTTATCTTAAAGACCTGAATAATATATTTATTATGATGCACATAAACATTTCATTTTAGATATTGAACAAAATAGTTAATGTATATTTTATTAGGGAAATTAACATGTACAAAGATTTTAAAATTAATAATAAGAATTTCGTATGATGAAAAAGTGTGAGCAGCCACTTGGAACATTTGGAACTTGGAACACTAGCCAAATGGACTAAAAAAAACTTATTACATGTTTAATTTAATGAATAATTCATATAGTTTAACTCCACAATAACTAAAGCCTACAAGTTTTTATTTATATTAAAACATGTGTGTATTCTACATATTTTTGCATAAATTACAAGCAATTCTGTAAATCTTCATATCGAGGGGTGAAAGGCTATTTGTTTTAAGCAACATTTTTTGCGATATTGACTTGTATATATATTCAGAATCAGAAAAATTCCCTGATATGAAGATTACTTTCAAATTCATCCCTTATTTTTTCTAAGATTGAAGAAGAATCACTAGAGCATCACTCATATCATGCTAGTTTATTGCAAAATAATCCTAGTAATAAAATTACATAACTAATTAACTTCTTACTGCAGAGGAGATGGTGTTCAACGAAGGAATCCATATTGATGAAGTGCCATCGGACTATCTTAGCCACAAGGAAAAATATGAACTAGCTGTTAAGAAAGCATGCATGCTGTTCAAAATGATGCGTAGACTTCAAGAAGAAGATAACGCTGGTATGGAGAATTACAGGTAAGTGCTTAAATTTAATGGAATGTAAGAATAAAAAAAAATTACCACCCTTTTTTGTTTTTTATAGGAGAAGGCAAACAAGCAACGGACCGCCTAAAATTATTTGATCTGACGCCATTTCTATTTTCTCATAACAATGGCTTACATCTTTAGTTCATTTGTTTACAAAATTTTTGCCTTCATTTGGAATAGGACAATTTTATTTTGATTCTATATATGTCAAATCTTTGGACAGGGCACTTTTGGGCGGGAATTTAGGGTCCGCCATCTTGGGCGACGGTTCGCCGCTCACGTTGCACTATGTGATGTTTATACCCACCCTAATGGGGCAAGCGACAGTTGAACAGCAAGCATACTGGATCGGTAGAGCCTTCAATCTTAGCATCATTGGCACATATGCACAGGTTTGCTCAAATTTTGTACTCAAACAACATAACACACCCGTATCCCAAAAGGGAGGAGGAAGTTTTCTTCCATGCTTATATGGATGACAAAATGTTGTATAACTGATTAGTCACCACAAATGAAATAATAGTACCTACCTAATTATAATTGTTTAAATATGCAAATTACCAACGAATTGATTATTGCTTATATTTTTAATCACTTATGTATTTTCGGATTGTAATGTAACTAAAAAAAAAAAGAATTTTAATATCTTTACATATTACTGTAACTTTAACTAAGTAGCGAATTTTGTCCGTACATTTTTTTTAACATTCGTATTTATGTTCAGACGGAGTTAGGTCACGGCACGTTCATCCGCGGGCTGGAGACGACGGCGACGTACGACGCAGCTGCCAAACAGTTCGTGCTGCACAGCCCCACGCTCACCGCATACAAGTGGTGGCCCGGCGGACGTTAGTATATCATATCCTATGATAACATAATCACTTGAGCAAACAGCTAACTTGGTTTCAACAACTTAAAGTTCAACCGTTGAACCGCCACATTTCAAAACGGCCCTGTTTTTGATAACAGCTAGCCGTAATGTAATACGGCGGATTATAGAATATGACTGCGACAGTAACACATAAAATACAATCGTCAAGAGCTATTTTTAATTTTGCATTTAAATTACTGTGTAAAATAACTTCATTACTTATAAAAGTTAACACATGTGTCCTCGCTTATTTACATACATACATAATTGTGAGTTCGCACTTCCGAAAACTCAGTTTTACAAATATTTTTAGCCGACTTCAAAAAGAAGGAGGTTATCAATTCGACTGATTTTTTTTTTTTTTTTTATGTGTGTTACCGCGAAACTCCGCCCCTGGTGGTCCGATTTTGATAAAAATTATTTTAATCGAAAGGAAGTGCTTGCAGGTGGGTCCCATTTTTTTGTTTTTTTTTTAAATAACTAGAAGACTAGTAGATTTTGAATATAGCTTCAAAATGTGTTGCGAAAATTAGGGAAATTTTGGCTTTCAGCGCTTACGTAGGCTAAACTATAGGACCTACATAAAAATGATGTATGGCGAATTGTAGCTCTTTAAATGCGCTAAATAAAAGTCCGCGATAGCATATATCTATCTTTTATAGTTTTCCCACAATAACCATTTTTTTTCTTTAGAAACATTAATTATTTAAAACATTAAAAGATATATCTTATATCTTAGATCTAGATATATCATCTTATAAAAATGTTTAAAAACCGTACTTAGATTTAATACGCAATCCATTGTTTTAAACCAAACATATTTGTATTTTTTTGCAAGTCGGTTTTCCCACACTTTAAGGCCTTAAAAAAAGGTTCAACCAACTTAAAATATCATTATTATCTCTGTTCTTTCAAAGAGTTTGGTTAGAATGACGATATGTTTTACATTTATGTTTGTACACGTTTTTAGACAGTTGAAACTCAAGGTTCAATGTCAGTGTAAAATTAATTTATAAACCCGGCTTTAATCTCACGACCTTTAGATTAAAAAAATACATCAAACCAACAAACCCATTAATTTTTTTGCGTTCTTTAAACAATTCGAAAGACTTGGAATATTTTTTTTTTCTTAAAAATAATCCTAACTATTCTCAAAATATGTACCTCTCAGTTAATAAAATAGAATAAACCGTCTTGAATCGAGTCCTTGTTTATTGAACTTTGATCAGTAATATGAAAATGTGTGTGTGTGTGAAGTGAGTAAACTAAACACGTTACTATGAATTTACAAACCATCGAATAAAACATATATCTTCATCCATTTCATTCTAGTAGAAAAAAATGAGATAACAATAATTGTATTTGGGACAAATGGAAAATAACGATTATTTTTATCGATCTTCTAGTACATAATTTAAAAAATAATCTATACCTTGAGGATCTACCTTCTTGTTATCAAAGTGATAACTGAGTGCAAGGAATATTTATTTTGATTAAGTAAACAATTATTACGAAATTCAAAGATTAGTTCAATGACATGAGATGTCGATGTTCTAGATGTTTCTATGGTTCTATCCATATCTAAGCGTTATTACGATATTCACCAGCAGTATATTAATAAGATTAAGTTTTCCTCGTCTATTTTAAAAGGATGTTGACATAAATAAATTATTCCAGCTTTTTATGACTCTTTTACCTCTAATAATGTTGTAGGTAAACAGTTCGATCTATTATTTGATCCAACATTTGAAATAGACAGTGAGAAAAGATTTGATAAAAAATTAAAGATAGAATAAAAGAAATAATACACATTTATGTTTTAGTAATCCCTTCAAAATATTGATATTGATACTTCGGAAGTCACAAGTTTAATTTCAGTTATGTATTTTAAGTATAATCGAGAGTCATTGTCTGGTCCTGACGACAATCCAAATAAGCGAGAAAAAGATCGCGGTCTTTAGACTTTAGACTCTCGCTTATCCCCAAGTTCGACTGTAGTTTAAAGATTTTAACATCCGTGAACAGAGAAGCAAACTGCTCGAATTTTTTAGAGTAATTTAAGAAATAACTTTTAAAGACATGTACAACGATATGTCTGTTTCCAACAGTGGCTCACACAGCCAACTACTGTGTGGTAATGGCGCAGTTGTATACACAAGGGAAGTGCCACGGCATTCACCCGTTCATCGTGCAGCTGAGAGACGAGGAGACGCACATGCCACTGCCCGGCATCAAGGTCGGCGAGATCGGCGCCAAGTTGGGCATGAACGGCACCAACAATGGCTTCCTAGGCTTCGACAATGTTAGAATACCGCGAGATCACATGCTCATGAAAAATTCTAAAGTATTGGAGGTGAGTTATATCTGACTAATCTGATGATGGATGTTCGTTAGAAGGTATCTACAGAATGGCTGTATGGATCTCGCTGAAACAAGAAGGATATATCCTCTTCCTATGCGGCCTCTCCTCTGTCTATTAAAGGAAGGTAAAGTATCTGCAATTGCGGATGACTCAGGTGACCGCTTGCTTGTTTGCCACCTTATATAAAAAAAGGGCCGGCGTTAGGGTTGGGCGACCGCCCGAGGCGTTGGACTGAATGGGGTGCCACAAGTCTGAAATGTCTCGTTCTCTGTTAAACCCCACCAATAGTTAAAAGAGCACCGCAGAAATCTCGCCCAGGACGCCTGAAGAGCTAAAACCGTAAGAATTTTAAATCATTTCATATTGTTCATAATTAAATTTATTTACTTTATGCATTGATATCCGGGTGATAAAGATAAGTAAAAATGTACCGAGGTTGGATTTGATGATAAAACCGATATGATACTAATTAATACAATAAACTGCAGCCCTTTAATAAGATAATACATATCAATTATTATAAATTTCTAAATAAATATATCAACATGTAAAATATGTACACAATAGTTACAATTTTTTTTTAACCGTGAAGTTCATATATTTTATTTGACATATTGGACCCACAAAGAAGTAAAGTAAAATTAACATCGTCTCTTCCTAACACAGACATGTAAATGAAATATTTTTTTTTTATATCATAAGGTGGCAAACGTGCAAACGGCCACCTGGATTCGCCTCAATAGCGAGGCGACCGTTGCCCATAGACCGGTAAAGGTAGACAATGCAGATGCGTTGTCTACCTTTAATCAACGGAGCAGGGGACGCACAAAAAGAGGATATTTCTCTTTCCTAAGCGTCCCCTCTTCCGCCAAATCCAATTTAGAAATATAAAAAAAATTAGACCTCCAGTACCACACTCATCAGACGAAACGTGGAATTGCTTCCACTTCACGCCTGTCTTCTGTGTGGTCGTGTATACACTACATATACTAAAATATAGTTAGATTTAAAAAAAATACCAACAGGCGGTAGCGTGGCTGTGTTAAGTTTATACGTTTCTGTGTTACATCATTGACCGTTGGTTTCTGAGAACAAGATCTCCATAAAACATATTATTATCTCTGTTCTGTCAAAGATAATTACAGGGATAACAATATTTTTATACATATATTTTGGTGTCAAAAACCCACGATCAGTGCATAAACTTGCTTTAATTTAATACCGACGCGTAACCCAACAGGACGGTACATACGTGAAGGCTCCGAGCTCTAAGCTGACGTACGGCACTATGATGTTTGTGCGCGTCATGTTGGTACATGACGTGTGTAACTACATGGCTAAAGCCGTCACCATCGCCACCAGATACTCCGCCGTCAGACGTCAGTCGCAGCTCAGACCTAAGTAAGATATAAATACTCAACTTACATAGAGACTTGTACTAATGTTAAGTTCTCAATGTATCGCAGAGGGTGTCCACAATGCACAGCTCAGAACTAACGTAGTAGTAAAGCACTCAGCATATTTTTCAATAATACTACTTTAGATCAATCAGGTCACACAAATTGTACCAACAACCATAGACACAGAGCTGCACAGATTTAATTTGATGGGTCCTATCCTATAAGGGCCAAAGTAACACATTGATTTTTACTTTTTTATGTTAAAAGTTACGTCTTTGTCTAGTTAACAACTTGCACTACGAGGCATGCCTTTTAAGTTTTGTCGTTTGAAGAAAAAAACACAACTAGAATCTTATAATACT
The DNA here is from genome assembly GCF_912999745.1 of Papilio machaon. Taxonomy (NCBI): domain Eukaryota; kingdom Metazoa; phylum Arthropoda; class Insecta; order Lepidoptera; family Papilionidae; genus Papilio; species Papilio machaon. The sequence goes on from NC_059987.1 coordinate 9,118,647, forward strand.
TTTTATTGTTTTTAAAGGTATTCACCACGTAGCTTAATACACTTTTCCATTCGCTCAAACCAGTTATTATAACATTTATTCCACTCTAAAGTGGGGGTGTTGAAAATGACTCACTTGAAAGCGTCGACTGCTTCTTCACCGGGCTGGAACCTTTGACCACGAAGACTTTTCTTAATTTTAGGAAATGTAAAGAAATCGTTAGGGCTTAGATCAGGACTGTATGGAGGATGGTCAAGAATTTCTACTTTTTCCTGCTTCAAATACTCAATCGTTTGACGAGCGCTGTGTAAGCTTGCGTTGTCGTGGTGCAGGATAATGCGTCGCTTTGAGTTAGATTTTCGCATTTCGGCGATGACTTGTGGTAAACAAACTATGGTATACCACTCTGCATTCACCGTTCTACGATCTTCAAGTGCAATTGTCGCAACATGGCCTTTTTTTCCAAAGAAGGTGGCCCACCATCTTCTTTAAAGTGCTTCGCGGACGAACAACTTTAGTCGGCTTTGGCTTGTCTTGAAAGACCCAGATTGTAGATTGTTGTTTGGAATCAGGATCGTAGGCATAGATCCAAGATTCGTCATCACTGATGATGTCGTAGACGTGGTTTGACTCTCCTCGGTCCAACCTTTGCAGAGTTTTCTTACACCATCTGACGCGGGCCGCCTTGTGATCGTCTGAAAGCAGATGCGGTATCCAACGGCAAACTAGCTTTCTCACACCAAGCGCTTGATGCAAGATCTTCTGAATAGTTGTCCCTGAGATGCCTAATAGAACCTCTATCTCTCGATACGTCACATGACGATATTCGAGAATTAGTTGTCTCACAGCAATGATGTTATCTTCGGTGAAGGCGGATTTTGGACGTCCTTCGCGAGATTTTTCACTAAGACTAGTATGTCCACGCTGGAATTCTAAATACCAGCGTTCGACAGTCCGCAGACATGGGGCTTCATCACTGAACACAGATGTTAGCTCTTCAAAACACTGAAGCCGTGTCAGGCGTCTTTTAAAGTTGTAGAAAATTATTGCACGAACAGTTTCCTTAGAAAGATTCATTTTCGTACGTTACCTGGCAGATTCAAATCGACGCTGTGACTAAACAATAGCATTAATCTTAATACTTTCAACTGTTTTAAGATTCAAAATGTAAGCACACTCGAATATAAAACAGTTCAAATTTCAAAATTGCCGGGAAATATTAAAACGACAGAACTTAAAAGGCATGCCTTGTAAACACAAATACACATTTACAAGTGTAAACTTGTTTTTTTGCTGAAGTAAAAGGACAAGGAGCAAGTATGCCTCTTTTCCTATATGCTTGAAACGTTGAGAGCCTCCTGAAAAGTTGTCAATTTGCACATTGGCCCTTATTTGTAGGAGCCATCGATTTAATGAACATAAAACTGTATTTGTAAGCTAGGATAAATATATGACTACAATAAAAAGGGAAACATATTTTTAAGTTAGGAGCTAGCGAAAAATCTTTAAAAACTATAAAGTTTTACCAAATTTTTACGATGGGGTTCCACGGTACACGGCACGTCATTACTTTATTAGTTTAAGTTAGTTTTAAAATAGGCGACATTTTCGCGTTGCTAACGTACACTTTGTGATGTGACAAGTGAGCCGGAGCCTCAGATCTTGGAGTACGTAACTCAGCAACACAAGTTGCTGATCGGCATCTCGAGTGTGCACGCGTTCAGGCTCTGCGCCGCCTGGCTCTGGGATATGTACAACAATGTCACAGCAGAACTCGAGACCGGAGACATGGAGAGGCTGCCTGAAGTTAGTATTAAATTGTTTTCCGAAGTGTTTTAGGTCATCTTGTTTTTTTTTTAAAGTATTGTCTTTCTTTTAGTGAGCGTCGGTACAGATGTTAAGCACTTGATTTGTAATGTATAGGTCCTAAGTTCTAATCCCGCGATGTACCAATGTGTTTTTCAATTTATGTACATTTTATCCGACATTCCTACGATGGAGGATAAACACATTGTTGCGTCCTCGGGGTTTCGTCGCGTTTCCTTGAACCTTTATATGTATTAACTTTTCACATTTTTAAAATTTTCTTTTTGACTTATTAACTTTACTTTCATAACTTTATCTTGTTCCTGTTTATTGTAAAATTCAATGTGCAATATTAATCTGTTTCCGCATAATTCACACATATATGACACCTTGGTTGACTATGACTATGGGAACGTTTAGAGATGATGATTTGTCTGTCTAGTTTTATTTTTTTCTAGATCCCTTGACATGGGTTAAGTCAGAGACTTTATTTACAGCTTTAGGTTTTTTACTTTAAGTTTTACATTGTGTTAACTGTCTGTCTAGTTGCATGCGTTATCGTGTTGCTTGAAAGCGATAACGACAAGTGATGCTGCGGCGTGTGTGGAGAGATGTCGTCTGGCGTGTGGAGGACACGGCTACATGCTGTCCTCCAACTTACCTCTCACATACGGCCTGGTCACCGCCGCCTGCACATACGAGGGAGAGAACACCGTCATGTTGCTGCAGACTGCTAGGTCAGTTAAACGTAGATATAACGTACAATTACGTAGAGTATATAGCATACATGGGTCGACCGAGTGGTCGGCGCCCAGTTGGTCGTCCCAGGTATCGCTGGATAGATGAGGTGGATAAAGATCTTCGGGAGCTACAGATCCTGGACTGGGTTGGGACGGCGCGGGATCAGAGAAAGTGTCGACTTTTGTTGTCGGAGACTATAAGGCCCACTTCGGATCACTGTATCATCCTAGTTAGTTAGTTTTCATAGCACTGCGTTCTGGAGGTCTAATTTTAGTCCTCTTTTCGTTTTCATCCTTTTTTATTAGGAAAGGATGGGAATGGGAACTGGATTTGGCAGAAGATGAGACATATAGGAAGGGGAAATATCTTCTTTCTGTGCGTCCCATTCTACGATGATTAAAGGTAGGTAACGCATCTGTACTTATAGATGGCTAAGGGCAGCGCTTCATCATTTGCCATCTTGTAAAAAAAAAAACAACAATCACCTTGTGTAACTAGTAAATAAATGCTTTCAAAAATAAACAAAATATTTCAACTATTATAGTAAATATTACTTAATTAAATAGGTAAATGAACAAACACGACATATCACAGTTGGTCCAAGAAAAATGTTGCCACATTAAACTTTGGCCATAGATACAAAAATAATTCTTTCTGTTCATGAACAAATAGAGTTTTGTGCAGGTTTATTAAATTTATCCAGAACGGATCCCGGTTTCTAAATAAATTTCACAATGCTGATTTGAATTCGAAATTAACTGGTGTGTAGTAATACAGTACCTGTACGGCTGCAGGTACTTGGTGAAGGCGTGGCGCACGTCCGCGCACGCGCTGCCCCCCACAGTGCGGTACGTGGGGGAGGCGCGCGCCCCCCGCCGCTCCCCCCCCTGGGACAACTCGCTGCGGGGCGTCATCAGCGGCTTCCACACGCTCGCCGCCGGGTAACTAACATACAGACATACAAATATTTCATTTTGAAAATATATAACACAGATCAAATTTAATTATTACTGATTTTAGGACATTTATCTTACTAATATTATAAATGCGAAAGTTTGGATGTATGGATGAATATTCTTTAGAAGGTATCTCAAGAACGGCAGCATAGATCTGAATAAAAATTTGAAGATGTCACGAAAAACACTTTAGTATATACATATTTTCTTTTTTAATAGGAAAATAGGTCTCTGCGTGTCGCAGATTGAGAAACGTCAGGCGAGCGGTATGTGTTACGAAGACGCCTGGAACATGACCTCTGTGCAGCTCACGGCCGCATCCGAGGTGATATACTGTTCATCTTATTTGTTCTTTTCATTCAAATTTAAAATAAAAACTTTCTTATTTTGTTACTAGGGTAAATTATTTAATTAATCAATTCAAAAAAATCTTTGACAATAAATTTAATGTTTTACGTAAATTATGATAACGTCTGTAACATTTTGGTCCTAATCTTTGAAACATTAATAGTATATCAGATTTTTTAAAGTTTATTTTATAACTAGAAAAACACAATTACGGAGTGATAATTATTATTACTGCAAAGGTTCCACTGTTATAAAACCTTTTTAAAATCCGTCAAACTATAACAGATATGTCTGTGTTGCTAGTGCAAAATGTGGTCATAGAGTATAAAAGTGTGTGTTGCCAGGCGCACTGCCGCGCTATCATCTTGTCAAGCTACTACACGGAGACAGAGAAGATCTCGCGAGATGTATCTGCGCCGCTACGTCTCGTACTCACACAGCTCGTCGAGCTGTATGTCGTGTACTGGGCGCTGCAATGTGTCGGCGATTTGCTTAGGGTCAGTCTGTTTTTTATCACCAGAGAAGATCTTGTGATCTTATTTGGACAATGTCTCTTACTCATACTATTGTGCTTTTACGATTTAAAATTTCTTGAAGATAAATTAATTTGTAAAAAAACTTGTTAAATGAATTTTAACACAATAAATGAATATTTATCTGAAAATATTTAATTTGGATGGAGTTTTTCTGCTTGTCCGATATTTTTTTTTCTTAATTTAATGTCTAAACTATTAGTATTACAATGATTTTTTTTATCCAGTTTACATCGATATCGGAACGCAATATCGAAGAGTTACAAAACTGGTACGAAGATTTGTTGGTGAAGCTCCGACCTAACGCTGTGGGGTTAGTCGACGCTTTTGATATCAGAGATGAGGTAAGATCGTACAAAAACCTTCATAACATATTTAATTTAAAAATGAGAGAATAGCGAGTAGGTAAATAGTAATAAAATGTTGCTAGTGTCGTAATTTTCCTCTTTACATTAATTTGCATATGCACTTTTTTTTAAACCTTCGTTATCAAATATGTTAATTTTCTCCTACAGATTCTTCGCTCTGCTCTCGGTGCTTACGATGGTCGGGCATATGAGAGACTTATGGAGGAAGCTATGAAGAGTCCACTAAATAAAGAGCCAGTTAATCAAAGCTTTCATAAATATCTAAAACCATTTATGCAAGGAAAGCTATAAACAACGTAAATTGGTTTGAGTGTTGCTATTTTTTCAATTAGGTCACAATAACTGACTCAAAATTGACTATAAATATATTGCAGGAAAGGATCAATATCAGTCACATTTGACTACAAAGCTGTATTATTTTTAAGTAATAGAGACAATAAATAAAAATAGGTTAACAAAAAGTAGCTACTTATTATGGTAAAAAGTGATATCAAATTCATGTCATTATATTGTGTATATTTTACTGTCTTTAATGTTATTGTAAATAACAAAAAAAATTATGAACGAAAGTATATTGAAATATATTTACATTTTATGCTTTATGGTGATGGATACCGAAACATTCCTTTATGAAATTTTATGAGATTTTATAATTTTAATAATATATTTTTGTATTTGTTTTTTTAATGGAGTTTTATTTCCTCTTAAGATCTGCTAATAAGGTAATATCTAATTATATGTTCGTTTACCTGATTAAATGTTTCATAAAAAGGTTTTAAAAATCATTGAAGAAAGATACATCCATTTAAATAAGTATCACAACTTCGATAAAATATGCAGCTATAGTAAATTCTGGTGTGTGATTTTATAATTAATTTAATCCTGACTTAAAACAGTAATTTAGTCAATATTAATTTTACGGTAATAAAGTTACTTACTCTTTTCCTAAAACAGACACTTTCATAGCTTTTTAACACTTTTTAACTCAACTAAAATTGATGACTGCAGATCAGCGGTTCACGTGAACGAAAACCAGGTTCAGTGCACTCGCTAGCAACATAGCTCAATTGGTACCTGCATAGCCTTATGATTTGCGATTCGAATTTCAATTCCCGAAGCAGCTCGTTGGCTCTCACAGTTTTGGTATACACCGCGAAGAAAATGTGAGCTACCTATTTAGTTGTTGAGCTGCAGCTCAACGGTTCAAGCTATGTGACTAGAACTATGAATCGGTTGAGAGCTGATTTTTACACTCATCTACTGATCTCATCACAAGACATGTAATATTGACACTGACAGGTGACAGCTGCAAGCCCTAACCTAAAGCAGAAAAATAAAAACACAAATATTTATATTGCAAAATGAAGTTATGTTAAATAGAAATAATTAAAACTTAATTTAAAGGACAACTGTTAACACCAGTATGACGTATTTTGATAAAGTATGCCGGGCATGTTTGAATGCCAAAGAATCTTTTAAATATTCTCTATTTGATAATGTTTCACCAGACTTTTATTCATTTTGTACATCAGTTGAAGTAAGATTTATTGTTTATTTTTTATTGTAATAACATAATTACGGTTCGAAGTTTGTATACCGACTAATAGCCAAATTATACATCCCAAATTACTTTAAATGTATGTACTATTAAACTATCTCATAAGACTATTTATTTAATATTTTTATAGGTGTACCAAAACGAAAATTTACCTAAAACACTATGTGATAGTTGCTACGATCTTCTTACAAAGGTTTTCAATTTTAAACAAACATGCATCAAATCCCAAAATACTCTACTTGAATGTAAAAATAATGTGAAAACAGAAAATAATGTAAAAAATCTTAGTGATGTAGATATAGGGATAGAGGTAAATAATGATGATGACTATGAAAATGGATTTGAACCAGAAACCATTAAGATGGAAGAAAATGTGGACGAATTAAAAAATGGTAGGTAAATTTTATTCTAAACCAAAGCAGACAATGGTTAAATTTATTAACTTAATTAATTTAAACCAAGAAAGCTAAGTGAATTTACCCAATAACACTCTAAGGAAGAATACAATTTTATTGACACCTCAGTTGTTGATTAAGTTGTTTTTGCTACAGATCACAATATAATTGACAAACTGACAAACATAGTTATATAGTACACTAGCTTTTACCCGCGACTCCGTCCGTGCGGAATAAAAAATAGAAAACGGGGTAAAAATTATCCTATGTCCGTTTCCTGGTTCTAAGCTACCTGCCCACCAATTTTCAGTCAAATCAATGCAGCTGTTCTTGAGTTATAAATAGTGTAACTAACACGACTTTCTTTTATATATATAGATATGCAAAAAACATATGTTGTAAAAACTTAGTATTCAAGCCTTGTGTGGCTGTTGTGCATTTTTTTATTGTAGACTAATGCAATTTTTGTCATATACATTTGTTTACAAAAATAATTTATTAAAATTGACTTTTTCTCTTCAAGATGATAACAATGATATTAATACTGAAAATGCTAATACAGATGATACTAATACAGATGATGACTCATCTAATTGTAATAGAAAAAGAAAGAAGAAAATTTCTAACAGGTAAGTATCATAATATTAAATATTAAATTGTACACAGAATAAGTTTTTTAATACATATATTTTACATTTACAGACTACAAGAAATATCAAAAATAAATTTATCTAAACAAAGAAAAAGAAAGCCACAAATTTTATCGTGTAAACTGTGTAAGAAATGTTTCAGTTTTCCAGAACGATATGAAGCACACAAATTAGAACATGAGGGTAAAAAAGTAAGTTACTAATGGATTATTAGTAATACCTAACAAAAGGGTAATTATTGAATGAGTTTTTAGGGTTTAGTTCTTAACATCCTGTCTTTGATTTTATGTATAAGCAAAATGTCTTTTGTATTTAATAATTATGTTCATTCCTTTGTGTTATTTTAGAACCTAATCAACTTAACCAATTTTGTTAGCTGAGGTGTCATTTTCATTCGCCTTCTTCCCCGGAGTCTCATTGGACAGTCGGGGTTGTTTTTATTTTATGTAACAAATCCTGTTAATATAATTCAGGTAACAATATGTTGTCCTACATGTGACAAGACATTTTTGACGTGGAGTGGTCTGCGGAGGCATAAGGAGAGGCACATACAGACTGATCCCGAAAGTCTCAAATGCCGCCAGTGTGACAAAGCATTTAAGACCAGACACACACTCCGCATGCATCTGAACACGCATAAAGAACGGAAGCTCTGTATATGTGATGTTTGCGGAAAGAAATTAATTTCCATTGGAAGTTTGAAGGTAATGATATAGTCTGACCAGAAGTATAAAACACTCGCCATATTATGTTATATACCGACGCTGGAAAGCATAAACGCTGTAACCCTTGAAATCGCGAATATGTTTTTCACACGTTAATAATTTCAACCGTTATTTATTTATTTATTTATTTAAGAAGTATTATATAAATTATCAAACGATAATGATTTTATTATAGGTTAGCACAAACTACACAACATTGCTAAATACCGCATGCTTGTAGGCGTATCAGCTCACGAGTTATGATTTTTTGGCTCTCCTGTAAAGTTCATACTTTCGGGGTTACAGCGTTTACGCTTTCCAGCGTCGATATGGAGTTATGGAAGTCGAGAGTAGGGCCCTTAGTCCAATGCTTTTATATTCTTGGTTAGGCTATAAACATTCATATCTGAAGCTCAGTTGACGCTCAATTTTATCTATCGATTTTACGTGAAATAAAAATTTTTATTTACAGATTCATTTAGAAAGCCATAACGAGAACAGAGTAAAAAAATATGAATGTAACGAATGCGGAAAGAAATTCTTTGGAAACGCAAATTTAAGAAGTCACATATCGAAATACCACAGGGAGAGAAAAAAGTATATATGTGAATTATGTTCATTTCCATTCATAGATAAATACTGTTTAAAAAAACATCTACGCTTACATGAAGGTTTGAAGTTATACAAATGTGATATATGTGACAAAGCCTGTGCTAGAAAAGTAGCTTTAATTGAACACAAAAGAATACATACCGGGGAAAGACCGTTTACATGTACCGATTGTCCGAAGTGTTTTTCAACTAAGCAAAGACTAAATGAACATTATAGAACTCATACAGGTGAAAAACCACATAAATGTTTAGTGTGTAATCAGGGCTTTTCACAACGAGGTACAATGAAGAGGCATATGAAGGTACATGATAAATTACCTACTACCCACATCTAATGTATGTGTAATAAAAAGAAATAAAATGTGTAAAGTGTTGCCAGCAATGAATATCGCATCAAATAATAATTAACTAGAGATCCTGAAAAGTTTCAGTTGTTCAGAAAAATTGAAATAAAACTAATTTTCATAATTACCCTTTTTTATTACTAAAACAGATTATCCTTAACACTTTGATATCACGATTCATAAAAAATTGACTGTTTTTATTTTTATGCGTTACACGCTTTATATTATTTGATATATAAAGATTTGTGAGTTGTACAAATTGGCTGGAATAACAATTTTCTTCTATTAATATTTTCTTTGCTACACCATTTCTTCAATAAGCTTGTGAGGTTATAAAAATGTACTCAGATTTTCTTAGTTTTGTACTCATTACTCGTCCAACATTTAGATTATATCACAAACCCTCCAGAAGTAAGTTAAATTAAATACACTGCAATCCTTATAAACATAATGAATGAATGAATGGCTGAACTCTCAACTGCCCCTGTACTAAATTGTCTGCACCTTGTTAGAGTAATATACTAGTATATAAATTACGGGGAGGCTGAAAACCAGCGCGGCCTTCAGTGACAAGCTGGAGGCAGCATCAGCTGAGCCTCTTCCCATTTAGCCAAGAACAATTTTTTTTTTGTTTTTCTCTTTAATCGATATCCTTATAAGTGTGATTTGTTTTGTTTTTGGCTAATAAACTGGATTTTTTTTATTTATTTATTTATTTATTATAATACTGCAAATTCGTTGCACTGATAACTAGCTCCACTTTATTTTCACTTTCTCATAATTCTTGATTTAAATTAAAAATGTTCCCAAACTTTTTGATTTCTATATAAATATTTTATTAGTATCAAGCTTCCCCATTCCAGTTTCTATATGTGAGTGTTTTTGGCCCGTTCATCAATAATTGCATTTGTGTCTCGGGCATCACATTCTGTGTGTCGGAAACCTTCCCATGACCTTTCATGTGCCTGTTTAATGCACATTTCTGTATAAATGCCTGGTTGCATAGTTGACACTTGTGTGGTTTCTCTCCGGTATGTATCATTCTATGGTTCCTTAGATCTTTACGTGCCATAAACTTCTTTGGACAGAGATCACAAGCGTAGGGACGCTCACCTGATAACAAAAATAGCAATTAAAATTTTAAATTACAAATAACTTTTTAAATGACTATTGTTTTTTAGCCGACTTCAAAAGAAGGAGGTTATCAATTCGACTGTTTTTTTTATGTGTGTTACCGCGAAGCTCCACCGCTGGTGCTCCGATTTTGATAAAAAATATTTCAATTTTTTTTAATAACTAGAAGACTAGTAGATTTTGACTTTAGCTTCAAAATGCGTTGCGAAAATTAGGGACTTTTTACTTTCTGGGCTTACGTAGGTTAAACTATAGGAATAGGACCTACATAAAAATGATGAATGGAAGAATTGTAACTCTTTATTACATTTTATTATGTATTCTTTAAAATGAGGACTAAAAAGTTGCATTTAAGAACTTGATTTTTTTTTTTTTTTAAATCATAAATAATGACTTTACCAGTGTGTGTTCGCATATGGATTGCTTGAAAACTTCTGCTTTTAAATGTTTTATCACAGAGTTGACAGGAGAACGGTTTGTCTGCTGAGTGGGACCTCATGTGCTTCACTAAATCTGCCTGTAAGAGAAATAGTTGAACAATACAGGAAATATTTAATCTTAAGTTAGCTTTTCATAAGCAAAACAATTTAAACATGTATACCAAAAGCTAAATATAAGAACATTACAATTTTAATATCCAAGAACATCATCATGGTGGGTCGAAAGTCCGTACGAATCGCTGTACAAAACACAATTTTTGATGTAACATGTGTGGATTAAGAGATGTGAAGGGAGCTACTGTGCAGCTCATCTTAAGCGGATAAAATAATTGAAACGGACAATACTAAAGAAAAATGACCAAAATAACAACAAAATATGTTATATGTTACAACTTACATCGTAACGAATGATCATAGAGCGTCAGTGGCTCAGTGCTCACTTGACTTGCAATCTGCAGGTCCTGGGTTCGAATCCCGCCACATACCAATGTGTTTTGCGAGTTTTGATTTACATATGTACATTATTTATCCGACGTTTTTACGGTGTAAGAAAACATCGTGATGCAACCTGCACATGTCTGAGAAGAAATTCAATGATATGTGTGAAGCCAACCCGCACTTGGCCAGCGTGGTTGACTATGGCCTAGTCACCTCTAAGTTAGGGTATGCTCCGAGCCCCTCTGAGGATGTATAGTGAGCTGATGATGATGAATGACCATATTAGCCGAGATCATCTAACAAACATTTGCATTTATAATATTAGTAAGATTACAAGATACCTTAATATAAAACCTCATATTGCACATATTACAGGCAAAGTTCTTGATACCGGTGTGTCGTATGAGATGTATCTTCAAGTTGCCAGGTTGAGAGAACTTCTTACCGCACTGAGAACATCCATAGTTCTTCTCGCTGCTATGCGTTTCTATATGCATCTGAAATTTTACAGTTGCATTATAAACAGATATAAAATATAAACCAAACTATGAATATTTTGTTGAAGCATTTCTATGTATTAGAAATCCAACATCCCCGTTTCTCTGCCGGTACACATGTTGCCAATTACTAATGAAAATTAATATCTTAACAAACCTTAAGATTATAAGCTTGTACAAATTTAGCATCACACAAATGACACATATGCCTCTTAACACCGGAATGAATAAGTTCATGGTTCTTCAGTACACTTAGATATGCAAAGCACTTATTGCATGTACTACATTGATATTTGCGACCTGCGGTATGTACTCGTATGTGACTGTTCAGATTGCGGAGGTTCAGGAATGTCTTGTCACAGTATTGGCACTTGATATCAGGCTAAAAAAATATATTTGAAGATTTTAAGACATACTGTAAATCTTAGCCATATAAAAAAATTCAGTTTAATCACATATTAGTCAATTCGTCGAATGAATTATAAAATGTATTAACTCACTTTTTTTCCAAAATGACTTCTCATGTGTGCTTCGAAATTTTCATATTTCTGGAAATTTTTCCCACATTTCATACACTTCATTCGTTCTTTTCCTGTAAGAGTTTTCTCTGTATACTGTCTTATGGCTCTTCTTCTTCGCCTAAAATACATCCAAATAGTCCAACATATACAGTAGAACCTAGATAAGAGTCATTGTTTGGTCCAGACAGACAACCTCCATAAGCATGAAGCTCAAGTTATTAAGAAACCTCTATTAGTAAGAAAAATATTAGTCCCTTAGACTGTCACTTATCAAGGTCCAACTGTATATGACCAATGGAACAAAATGTAAACAGAAGAATTTCAAATTCCACATAAAAAGGTAATCATTATGCTATTTAATTTTTTATGTTAATTAGTTATATGTAAAAGAGATTTGCCAGAAATAATTTGAAATACACAAGTTTAAACATATATACACATACCTAACTTTTGGTTGTTCCACTTCAATATTCATGTTCTCATGTATTTGTGCATCATTAAGCTCTATTACTGAAACTTCTAATAATTCATTTCTTTCACTGTTGCACTGATCTGATCTTATATCCTAAAAAAAACATGAAATTATGAAATTGTTTTGTAAACAATAGACATGTAAATATATCAGAACAGTCTAGCTGGTAATTGTTTAAACGAAAACTTGTTTGTTTCATCAATTAAATAATATGAGAAAAGATGACTTTTCTTAATTTATACCTCGGTAGTTTTTCCATAACATTGCTGTTTCAATATAGTATTTGAGCGTACAACACCTTGCTTGAAATAATAGAACTTGTTTAGCAAATCTAAGCATGTTTGGCAAATTAACTGTGGTAGATAGTCATTCTTAGATATCTGAAAAAAGTATGTACATAAAAATGAGTATCAAAAGTTGAAACAATTCTTCAATCACCATTCTACCATCAGTTGTTTAGACTTATGACGAGAGTTCATCTTTTTAAATCATCTTTATTAGTGCCTGCATCAGTTTTTCTGTCAAAGACCTGGGTGCCTTCAAGAGTTGAGTAAATAGGAATTTATTTAGATAGTGTGCGCCGATCTCATGAGTAACATAAGGCCAGAGAGATGATGATAATAAAAGCCTTAGCTATGTCAGCAACAAAATTAAGAGTTTTGTTGAAAATTAAATTAATGCTTTTGTAATTTAATCAAAGTACTATTGTAGTAATTTATTGGCGGAAATTAGAAAGTTTTATGTTATCCGTACCTCCACGGATGTACAGTACTTAAATACTTCAGCTGTACAGACGACGAATAATTCCTTTAAAGGACCCGTATCAGATAAACATGCACGACAAATTTTGCTAAAATCCATTTTGGTCTCCATTGTTCTTTAGAACTTAATAAAATAGAAAGTTTTAAATCAGTTTGCAAACAGTTTTATCCAGCATTAACTATTTGAGCACCATATTAAATTGATAAAAATAATAATAAATTTATTATTGTAAATGTTGTAAATAAGTAAAATGACAACTGAAATGACATTATGAACTATAGAATAAAAAACAGAAAGAAACATTATATGTGACATACAGTACAGTTCATAAAAATCAAACAAAAGTGAAAACACTATTGATGTCTCGTTGAAGATTTATAGCTTTAAATTTAAATAATAAAATTCAGAATTCTTTTGTGTATTCGTACAACCGATACCATCACAGTGAAAAGCAATGAATATATTAAGAAGCAGATTACCTCTTCTAATATTAATCTATTACGGTACCCAACATTTGAATTTTTTTTTTCAATGTAGGTATAAGCTAGCGCCTGGCCCCGATTCCATCTGATGTAAAGTGCGGATATGGTCGAAAGATTGTACGCGCTAGTTTAGTAATGCCTATTCACCCTTCTCTTCAAGGAATAGAGGTCATACTTGGACAAAACTAACGCTTCCAAATTGTTCCAGTCCCTTGACCCCTGATCCCCTTGATGGGAATGGTTGTCTCATGCGGTTCCCTATGATAATTAGTAAGATTAAAAAGCCGGTATCGAAATGATATTCATCGGTTCCTCTATATACTCTCGCGGGAATAATATTCCTTAACTTTCATTTCTTGTGCCATTCATGATCAGGAAACCTAGGTAAAAATATTACTACAATAATTAAAGTTGTTACGTTAATAGAAATATTATAAGTAACGTGCCTGTTACATCAACTGAGCTTGCATACTGTGGAGACATTGTGCCCTAACTTTATCGTAAACCCATCTTACTAATATTAATATAACATTAAATGTGAATATTTAGATGGATAGATGGATGTTTATTTGAAGCTACCTTCAGAATGGCTCAACGGATCTTGATGAAATTTAACACTGATGTAGAACATAGGCCGAAAGAACACATAGACTACTTATAGAGTTTTTTTAATGCCGCGCGGACGGAGTCGCGGGGAACAGCTAGTATATTATAAGTACTGAAGTACTTTATCTAATAGGTCAAGAATAAGTGGGTATTCTTAATTTCATAAGCACAGTGTCACATGTCCACCAGTGCAGTGGCGGAGCAAGAGCAGAATTTAATGTGGGCAAGTTATCTTCCGCGAGGCCCTCAAGTGGCTATCGAACTTTTATTACTTTAATTTATTTTTAGTTGATTTAATGCATTTATGGTCAGCCACCTTAGGCCCCCTTCGTCATTGTAATAAGGACGAGCGAGAACCGCCCTACCCTATCTCATATATTCCCATTGAATTTCGCGCGGTTCTGCATGGTTATAGGAAGTTATTTATTCATCATCCTTCACGTATTGTAGGCGCATAGGAACAAACAAATGCACAAACCGGTCTGTTTCTGAAGTTAGCTTTTTAACAGTTTAATTTATTAATTGACAACAGAGAAGTTTAATTTGTTTTAATTCATAACTCTTCTACGTGAACTTACTTTAATTCTGGCTCTTTTAATGGCATAATCGAGCTCCGCGCTCACTCCGCAGAATGCAATAGGTATCTGAAGCTAACTTCAGCTTAACTTAATTGCAGTGTCCTATATACTTACTCTTAAATTGTAGTGATAGTACTGTTTATCTGTAATGTCTCATTGAAAATTGTTATCTAAAGTATTTTGTAATATTAATCATCGGCAACACAGACTACTTTGTACAAAGTACGTTAAGTATTCATGCTTAATAATGATAAAAATTTCAAAGTCTTGTATTATGCTTTTCAAATATGTTGGCGGCCCTAGGTCATAAGCGCGCGGCGCTGTGCCCTCCCCCACTTTCCTTTACGCCCTGCTGCACCTAAAATTGTGTTCTGCGCAGTGAATCGCGCGAAGTTAAGAGGCGTCAAAATATCTAAAAAACATTGTACTCACAAACACACAGATATGATAAGACCTATCATTATATATAATTACACCTAGTTAATATTAAGGCCATTTTTATAAAAGGAATACGCTGTTCGCCAAGTAAGTAGGTACGAGCAAAGCAATAACATATTAAAATTAAAGTTCAACTGCGGCTTGGGTCTGGTTGTTTTATTCTAAACCAGCTATTTTACACTCATATTAACTATACTAGATAGTCACTAATCTAATACATATATATTAGTTAAGTCCCGTTGTATTTAAACAAGTGTTTTGTGATGCTGACATGCTGACGTCAGTTAGCGAGGCGCTAGACGCTTCGTAGAATAGATGTTTCATCGCATTAGTTAGTTTAGGTTATGTTTACAATGTTCATTGCGTATATTTTTCGCGTTTTAGTTATGAAATAAAAATGTGTGTTCGTAAAATCTTGTCAAGGTTTAAAAGTGTAAAAGACTGCCTTCATCGTATTGTTAAATAATGAAAAATACAATTCAACATATTCAGCCAATATAACTCGCTAAGATTACACGTCGTCGGTCGCATAACATTAATGAACGAAATGGATTACATTGTGGAGTTCCAATGCTGATAACGAGACATTTCAGTAACAAGTTTGCTTTGATACAGTGCGGTATTGTGTGTTTTGTTTACAAATTTGTCATAAACATAACAATGGGCGACAACGTCAATAATGTGCCTATTTTAAACATTCCTAGTAATGAAAGAATATTAAAATTAAGCGACAAATTTTATAAAGATTTTGGCTGCAAACCGTGTTATTATGTCCGAGTGCCGGGTCGTGTAAATATCATCGGGGAACATATTGATTACTGTGGATATCCGGTGTTGCCCATGGCTCTGGAACAGGATATATTGATGGCAGCAAATATTATAGACGACCCAAAACTATATTTACGAAACGCAGACTATAAATATAAAAGTGTTGATATTAAAATAAATACACAAGAAGAACTTGATATCGTACCAGATTTAAATGGAAAACCTTATTGGTATAATTACATTTTATGTGGAATTAAAGGAGCAATGGAACACTTGAAAAGTACCGAATGGAAAGGCCTTCAGCTGTACGTTGACGGTAATATTCCTCCCGCTTCAGGCTTGTCTAGTTCTTCGGCGCTTGTGAGTGCAGCATGTTTAGCGTTTCTGTACGCTCAAAATGGTACTTTGGATAAGACTGAAATTGCTTCCTTGTGCGCTAAAAGTGAGCGGTACATTGGAACTCAAGGCGGAGGTATGGATCAAGCTATTGCATTTCTCGCAAAAAAATACAGTGCTCAATACATTACATTTCAACCATTAAACGCCGCACCAGTTGCATTACCAGAAGACGCCGCATTTGTTGTAGCTCATAGTTTAGCAGAAGCCAATAAAGCAGCTACTAATGATTTTAATAGAAGGGTAATAGAGTGCAGATTAGCAGCTAAAATTATAGCCAAGTTATCTGGCTTACCCTGTGAAGGGAAAATTTTAACACTAAGTCAACTTCAAAGGAACCTTAATAAAAAATTGGAAGAGATGATAGAACTAGTCCAGAAGTATATACCTCAAGATATTTATACAAAAAATGAGATATGCGACATTCTAAATATGAAGGAAGCAGAAATTGATGAAATATTCTTAACTAGTAATACGAAGCATTTAACGGAATTCAAACTTAAGCAACGAGCACTGCACGTTTATCAAGAAGCTCAGAGAGTTGAAGAATTCCGTAAAATATGTTCACAATCTGAATTAAGACACGATACCATGAACGGAGCAACGAATGGCTCAGGAAATGGACATCTCAATTCTAACAATTCAGACTTATTGCTTGCACTTGGAAAACTAATGTCTGAAAGTCATGAAAGTTTAAAAACCTTATATGAATGTTCTCATCAAAATTTAGATCATCTTGTTAATATATCTCAAAAATTCGATATTAATTCCCGACTCACAGGCGCAGGATGGGGAGGCTGCATTGTTGCTCTATGTCCAAAGGAAAAAGTCGAGCAGTATATAGAATTATTAAAAGAAGAATTTTACGTAAAATATTGCAAATTAGATAAAAAGAGCGCGGAATCCTACGTTTTCGCAACAACTCCAAATCACGGTGCTTTGATATATAGAAATTTATAAGAATTTATCGTATGATGATTTCAAGGTCATTTGTTTTTAAAGTTATTACAATAAAGACTACGATTTATATTTTTAGAAACATTAAAATTAAATTATATGTAAAGATATTTACTAGGTCATATTTGTTATTATCTACGCCATCTACGCATTTATTTACCATTCTACTGATTGCCAATTTCATAAATATAGGTATTAAAATGAAATATTTTTTAATTCATTCAGCAGTGTTACAATAATGTAAAACATCCAATCAATTAAAATTACCATAATCTTACATCAATTCCAAGGTAAAGGCGATGTTCCATGTGATATTTTAGGTTTTGCATATTTGTGTCACAATTCGTTCGTTTTTCGTAATTCGTACAGCTGCAATAAAACTTTCGATTAGTCTAGTTTTTGTTAGTTATGAAACAAATGTTTATTCCAATATTTTATATGTCGAATAATAAATTTATTCAGAAACAAAATCGTTTGTATTTTATTTATTTCTTACCCATACCTAAAATTTAGAAGTAGTCTTTGGAGTTGGTATCTGCTACCTTTTACCCGCTACTCCGCTACACGGAATTAAAAAAAATACTTAATAAGCCTATGTGTTCTTCCAGACTATGTTCTACATCTGTGCCAAATTTCATCAAGATACGTTGAGCAGTTCCGGAGATACCTTCAAACAAACTTCCACCAATCCATCCATCTATCCATCGCATTTGTAAGAAGTAAGATTAATCTCTGACCTCGCAAAATTATAGCTATGTTTACCTTTGTATGTTAAGGTCAAACTTGATAGTGCGAAGAAATTGTCACAGGTCTTCTGACGTGTATGTATTGGTGAAGAACATTTTAATTTATTTCATACTAGCTGTCGCCCGCGACTCCATCCGCGCTCAATTAAAAATAACATAATAAGTAGTCTATGTGTTCTAGACTATGTATATCATAGTCTGGAAGACATCTATGCCAAATTTCATCGAGATCCGTTGAGCTGTTCTGGAGATACCTACAAACAAACATACATCTGTCCATCCATCCAGCCATCCAAACATACTTTACCTAATAAATCGTAGGCTTGGTATCACAATAGAACCTACATGCAAATCACCTTCCGGTCATTTGTCCTTCGTAGGAAAGGCACAGTATGGCACTACTATTGCATACCTCATAACTTCATTTTTACTTTCAACCTCTTGCACACAATCCATCCATATTTTTTTGTAAATAGACCTAGACTAAAATTTCTTTAAGAAATTTCTTATAAACAATTTAAAATATGAATTCATAAATATAATTCGAATACTAACTTCTATGGTGCGGGTCCACCGTAGAAGTTAAGTTATTTTCACCTTAATATTCACATAGTTCGAAACCAAACCCAATCCCTATAAAATGTAATAGTACATTTTCAGCGATAAAGTCCTTATCGCATTTATATAGCAGGTACTTCAAAACTTATAACGCTCGATTGCAAATTAATGCGGTCATTGGACATGGGAATTGAATTGTGAAACTGAAATTTTACGATTCCTATAAGAACTACACCTCCTTTCTTTCTGTCTTTGTAAATTACAGATAAGGCAGATTTTTCAAGTTCAATCCCTGCCTGAAATCACGGTAAAAGTAGGGCTGTATGGTAGGTAGGGTGGTTAATATTATAGTATAGTAGTGTCTTAAGTTTAAATAGCTTTTGTCTTTTTTAATATGAAAATTTTATAGTGACCAATAATAATTAAGACTTGGCTTAATAGACTTAGCCATAAAATTAAAATATGTTTTTAACATGTTGTCAAAGTCAAAGTCACTCGCTTTTGAAATTTTCAATTTTCCAGATTCAATGAGCAAAATCTGCCATTGTATTGTATACGTTTACGATTTTCTTAAATAAAACAACCGTTTCCAATAAGTGAAGAGAAAACTTGGAATTATTATTTTCTTTGTACTTCTTGTAAATAATTCTCTCCTTGTAAACCATATTAAATACTTAGGTAAGTTCTATGAAAAATCTCAATTTAAATGTTTTAATAAACGTATGCACTCATGTACTTTCTTTTAACTATTTCTTAGCTTTCTTTGGATAAGCAGCAATGGCTTTATCAGAGGTATTATTGTTGGTTTTTGCAATATACAATATTAGGCATGTTATAAATAAATTTGAGGTTATAGTGTTGTTGGCATTTTTAAATGTTAATTATTATATCGCCCAAGTCTCTTATTGCAAATATTCATCGTTTCAACCTATTTCTTATGTTTCTTCTAATTACAATGTCATAATTCACGCAACATATGTTGACCAACATTGCATCATCTTCACAATAACCCTAACAAGATTGTTATCCATGTATACAATTACAAGAAGTAAAATAAGGCTAATAAGTGAGGGGCTGAGCAATTTACTTAACTATGATTTGTATATTAAGAAACCTTAATGTTTTTCTCACCTCATAGAAAAAAATATTTCATATGACAACTTCACCAACATAGATATTTACTTTATTAATAATATTTCTTCTTTTAAAACCTGACAATGTAAAATAATGACAACTAGATGTTGTGTAACTTCATATAAGCTGTTTTCATGTTTCATTGAGATGTATTTTAATACAAAGTGTTACCATTACAGGACTTAGATATAAATGAAGAGGGTGTAAAGTTGACAACATCTCAAAAGAGAAGACTACGACGTAAGAAACTTCGAGATGCTCGTAATGCTCATTTAAATGAAAGATATAATAACATATTAGTTCCACAAACATCTAATTTTGTTACTACATTGTCTGCAATACCGCCAGAACTTCTGGTAGGAGCATTATCTAATGCCAGTCTGAATGGAATAGGCAATGTAAGCAGGGATCTTGCATACATTTGTCAAGTAGATAGTTTTATTGCTAATTTAGAAAACGAAATGTCATCTAAAGATATGAATACCAAATCTAGAGAAGAAGTAATAGCTGCCAGAGAAGCAAAGAAATTGAGTAAACAAAAGGCAAAGAAAAAAGATGAAAATCAACAGCATATTAAAGTCACTGACACTGAACCAACAAATGAAAAAGATAAAGAAGTTCTTAATGTAAATAATACAGCGAAGGAAGGGACTACAGAGTTATCTAAAACCATTAAGTTAGAAACAAAATCTGTAAACAAAGATCAAAAAGTAAAAGAAAGTTCAGAAAAGGCAATAGCAAAAGGTTTACCAAAAGGTAAAGATGAAGTTGACAGAGCTGTAAAAGAAGAAAAAAGCATCAGTTTAGAAAAAACTGAACTCCAAACAAAAGATAAAGTTAATATTACAAAATGTGAGCCAAATGTTAATGAAAATAAATCTGAAAACGCATCTAGTGTACAGTCTAAAGAACAAATAAAAGCTGAAAGGGCTGCAAAAAAGGCTGCTAAACAAGCTAAAAAGAAAGGAGGAGATAATGTTGAAAAGGATATTAATAAAAATTCAATAATCTCTACTCCAGTATCAATAGGTAATGAAAAATCTAATCTTGAAGAACTAAACACTGTTAAAGATAAAAACGTTGATGATTTAACAGTAAGAGAAGTTGTAGACACATTGAAAGACATTGTGAATGTTGCTAAAGAATTTCAAGCTGTTACAGATAAAGTTAAAGCTATGGACTTAGGTGGAAATAAGGTAATTTCTCATTTTAAATAAGTACTAGAAGAGTTTTATAAGATAAACTATAAATATTTTGATTACTCTACACTAGATTTATGAATTGTGTTTCTTTATCCACTGCGGCACCTTGCAGTAGTTGTGTATAATAATAATAAAATTCATATTATTGTATTTTAGCCTGAAGAAACTACTAAGAGCAAAGCAGAGTTAAGAGCGGAAAGAAGGGCAAAACAGGAGGCGCAGAGAGCTGCCAAGCAAGCACAACAGAAGCCAGCAGAAAAGCCGGCTAACACAGAGGAAAAGGAGGTTAAAAAACAGGTTCAGGTACATCTTACATAAAGAAAAAAATGAAAACAGTCTGTTGATTGATCAACAGATTTTAATCATTCAATCTGCTTACAGAAAGTTCCTGCTAAACCGAAGGCAACTGAAAAACCTAAAGCAAAACCACAAATGATGCACAGAGCCAACTGGTTCCAACATTTGTACACTGAACATGATAAAGAGGCTTTGAAGAAAATTGCACTCAATTCCAAGTAAGATAAATATAATGATGTTAATTAAAAAAAATCAACTTTTTTGTATTATATAGAGTTTATGTGTTCATTAAATCTTCTCACAATTGAGAAATAAATATATGAGAAATGAATATATTCCTAATACATCTTCCATAATTATCCATTTACATTAATGGCTATAAGCCTCTGCTTACAAGTGACTCTTCACTTAATAGCCGCTTTTACTTGCGACTTCGTCTGCACTAAATTAAAAATAAAAGTGTGAAAAATATCTCACATATTACTTGAGAGTATATATCGGTGAAAAAATTCAAAATTTGTGAATGTTACACATTTCTTATATGATTTTGTGCATTTCCAAATGTTTTATATCTTTACCAAATTTCATCCAGATCCGTATAGCCGTTCTGGCAAATATCCATCCATACATCAAAACTCCCGCATTTATACATTTATATTTAATAAATCCACTCTTGGCAATTAAAGAAATTTGGTGCAATATAATGACTACACATTAACGGCCCTATTTTTTGGTGTTCAAATAAATATGTGGGTATTTTAAGCCATTCTAATTAAGTTATATTAACTGTATTTTTGTGTCAGTCTTCACCCGGCAGTGATCAAGTTGGGCGTTCAATTGGCGTCTCAAGTTGTGACGGGATCCAATGCGAGATGTATAGCGCTGTTAGATGCACTAAAAAAGGTTATTACAACTTATATTATTTTAACTTGAAACACTAAAGCCATTTACAGGATCTCAAAAATAAATATTTTATGAACTAGCTGTCGCCCGCGACTCCGTCTGCGCGGAATTAAAAAACAAAATTATAAGTAGCCTATTTGTTCTTAAAGACTATGTTCTGCATGTGTACCAAATTTCATCAATATCCGTTCAGTCGTTCCGGAGATACCTTGCATCCATCCATACATCTAAACATTCGCATTTATAATATTAGTAAGATTGTTGCAAAAAAAATATTTCTAGTATAAGATCAATAATATGTTTTTTTATAATGATATTCAGTTCTGTATTGATGTTGAAATTATATATTTACCGCCATATTTTTATTTATTACATATTTATTTAACAAGACATAAAGTCCAAAATTGTTGTCTCAGAAAACAAAAAACGTTTACATGTTTTTTTTTTATTTAACATATGCTACAAACTAATTTTGTCAGATAACTAATAACCAATATAGAATATATAAATATATATACTAGATGGTGAGAGACTACACACTGCCCGCTAAGACGGAATTCGCACGTGGTCTGGAGTCACACTTAGCGGCAAGTCTGGAGTTCTTGTGGGCCATGCGTCAGCCATCTGCCTCACAGACCAACGCTGTCAAACATTTCCGACGTCAGTTAATGCAACTGCCCAATAACTTGGATGAATTTCAAGTCAGTGAAACAACTGTTTTTTAATTAAATTAGAAAAAAAAAAAGATTTATTATACATTTATAACACTCAGGAATGACTCATTCATCAAAATCGGATCAGCTCTTTAAATGATCACAATGGAAATTAAAACATTTATATGTACGCTTCAAATCTAGAGCGAAAATGTTGGTAATTACATAATACAGTCAAACCTGGATAAACTAGAATCATTGTCCAGTTTTGAACGACCTCAAGTAACAGAATCTCTATAAGCTTATTCAGGTGTGACTTTATATCTAGATATTTAAAGCTAGTTTTTATGCAACTATCATATTAATGTAACTTAAATTTATATATTTTATATTTTTTTTAACTAAATAATATTACATATTATATTTTTATAGGCTAAGAAGAGTCTAGAGGAAGATATTGACAGATACATAAGAGAACAGATAGATATGGCGGGCGAGGCTATCAGCATCGCTGTACGCAACAAGATATCTAACGGAGATAATATTATGACATATGGATGGTAAGTCAAATGGTCAATGTTTGTGTATCCTTGAGTTTGCATTGCCTTCACACCTGTTCAATAACACTGAGAGCACAAAATTAAATTCACTATAATTGTGTCATGAGTCACCACTTTTAACTTACTATACTTTTTTAATTTCAATATAGAGCACAACACATTTAATGAAGAATTAGAAGAAAATACTAAATTATTAAAAAAATATTTTTCACTACTTCTAACACTACTTTTAATACTAATTTCAAGATAATTTTGTAAACCTCTTTAGTTGATTCCGATAAGACATTGTGTTTAGATTTGTGTAGATCAGCTCTGAACCGATTCAAAAGTTAAGCTCACATAGGCTTGAACTGTTGAGCTGCGGCACAACAACTAAAACTAAACTAACTATATAGTGTTGAACCGTGAATTGACAATTCACGGTTCAACACGATATAGTATAACTATGTGAGCCTAGTCTTGAGCTAAACTGCGAGTTACAGAGACCGATCATAATTCTGAAGCTACAAATTGAGCTGAAGGTAAAAACAGCGAACCGGTTCAATGATCTGCTCCACACATGTGAAGTATATAGATTTACAAGTCGACAATTGTAGTTGACTTACTCCACCAGATGACCACAATGGAGTTCAATAACGTATTGTATTGCAGTTCATCGCTGATCGAGCGTATTTTGTGTGAGGCGTGGGCTAGTGGTGTGCGGTTCCGCGCTGTCGTAGTTGGTGACCGAGTGCGGCGCGGCGCTCGCGAGATGCTGCGCCGCCTCGCATCTTGCGGCCTACCCTGCACCTACGCAGACATCTCCGCTGTCAGCTTCCTCATGCGGAATGTTAGTCATACCACTGTATTACACTCTTTAATCTCTTAGCGTGACTTGGTCACCTTTCGAAGATAACTTCGCATCTAGCACTATCAGAGACAATTTGATACTTTCACGGGAATCTTAAACTCTCAGAGACACTTTACTGCCACATTTTATATTATTAGACGCTATTTTTTTATCTTGTAAATTATGTGCAGTTATATGATATCGGGAATTGCTTTCTACAGTTGGGAGCACTTATGTCTTATGTAGGGCTTTTCAAACATCAGCATGTCCTGTGTAGATAAGCAAGGTGGTGATGGGTGCGGGCGCGCTGTTGGCGAGCGGGTCTGTGCTGGGTCCGCTCGGCAGCGCGCAGGTGGCGCTGGCGGCGCGCGGCCGCAATGTGCCAGTGCTCGTCGCCTGCGAGACTCACAAGTTCTCTGAACGTGTACAGACCGACGCCTTCGTATACAATGAGATCGGTGAGACATACACAACACACAATTCTGACATACTCGAACCCAGGACCTGCAGATTCCAAGTCAAGTGCTTAACCTCTGAGCCATCGACGCTCCTATTTACATAATAATGCTGTTTTCTAATCTATAGGAAGGGAGAAATGTCTCTTTCTGTACACTCCTTCTTCTATTTTTAATAGACAACGCATCAGCAACAATTAAATTTGTTGAATATGTCTATCAGTAGCTTTCACTTCGCTATTTTAGCGAAGTTTATTGGTTGCGTAGAATAATACTTGTCTAGCATTTTTACATGTATGTTCACTTTACTTTCTTAAGGTGATCCTGATGACTTGATCGACAAGACGGATGAGAATTCACCGCTCAAGGACTGGAGATCGAATCCCAATCTGACACTGTTGAATCTGACATATGACGTCACACCGCCGAGCCTCGTCACCGCTGTTGTGACAGAGCTGGCAATACTGCCTTGTACTAGTGCTCCTGTTGTGTTGAGAATCAAACCTTCCGAATATAGCCCGCTTGGTTAAAAAAAATTACAAAAACTAACAATCTCCATAAGCAAGAAATTTGGGTTAGAGACTTTTTATCCAGGTTCAACTGTATTTATATGTTAACTTTGTTATAAATATATAAAGCTTATAAATTGATTATAAAAAAGGTTGTATAAATGACTTTATATGTACTTTAACTACAGTCTTCATTTCAAATAGTATTAATGGTTTATAACTGTTACGTAAAATTAATACTCTACAGCGGGTAACTGTGAATAATATTTTTTTTTTATTAAATTTTTGGAGCAATTTTTAATCTATTATTTTCAGCTTAATAATATAATCTGAACTAAACATTGGTTAAAAAAATATGTTTCAAAAAATAACTTGGAAGTGTTTCTGTTTGTTCTCAATTTTCAATTCTGTTGAAATAAGTAATTATCAATGTAAACAGGAAAAGTTAATAATATTAATTATCAGGACATTGTAATATATAAATTATAAAAAAAATATAAATAATTGTAAACTTTATTTTAATTTGTACTTTTTTTATAAACCGCTACCAATGTGTAAATAGAAAAAAATATCACTTTCTTCTGAATGTATTGTGCTCAAATTATTATTTCTTATTGCTGTGAATTGTTCAATATAAATCTACTCAGAATTGCCAACTATTGAAATAAAGTTGTTTTGAAATTTATTTTAAAAATATTTTTTAATTTCCCAGTTATATTTTTATTAAATGTTTATAACTTGTATCTTATATATTCACATAATTATATATAAGGTTTACTACAAGAAAAAAGAACACAGTTATAGATAAAACACTTATATTCTCCATAAAATAAATGTTTAAGGTGATACAAATGTGCTTGAACAGAAATATAACCTTCCTAAAAATTTATATAAATTAAAAATTATTAAATTTATATTACTCTTTATGAGGATGTTCAGACTTATGTATGGAGAAATCTAATCTTACATAAATAATTACACACAAGAATAGCAAGTATAGGAAGCCTACAACCAGTAAAGGCTCCTGTAACATCAGAATACGTGGGAATGTGTAGCGAAGTTGAAAATCTTGGATGTGGTTCTCTACAACATTTGTCTTAGTAAAGGTTATCACGGGACGGCCTTTCGTATCTAAGTATGTGTAATGCAGGCTGTCCGGTAATCTTGTGACACTGTACGGAGTATTGATTTTGATATTCGTTGAACCTTCAGGCAAAACAATCTTGGTAATCAATTCATCAATTTGCATGTCATCAAATATGTGATCTACTACTCGCATTTTAAGCAAGTATTCATTGCCTGAATGGTACAAGTACTCATAACTTGGCACATTGTAACCAAGGGTATAATGTGACCTCCAGCCACCAAACAGTGGATATCTAGGTCTGAGGTCCAACTCAACTGAATCTTTCTTGACTTTCATATTCGAGGTAGAAATATTTCCATTTGTATCCCTATAGTACACATCAGCAGCTGAAGCCGGGAGCAGGGTTTTGTATGAGCGTACACTGGCAGGACCACTGTGATGATCTTGTTGGTAGTCATAGCGAGAGAATGGTCCTTTTAGTTTCGCACCTGTATGTTCTATTTCAATCTTTTCCTCAACAGCAATGTTGCCCCAGTGTGAAACTTCAATCAACCGCTCAAGACGTGTAACAGTTAAGAATGGGGAATTGTTCTTGTAGTGTACACTTAATTCTTTTTCTGTAAATGGTCCAATGTTACTATAAGGACCATATAAAATAGTACCATCTTGCTGAGAAAATGGTTTTACTTTAGTAAACGACTCCACAGCCTTCGTAATCATAGCGACACTTGTTTTTTGTGAGGTGACAGGGTAAGGGGTGAAGAAATAAAGGTTGCCATTGTATTTTACTAGTTGATCTTCCTGCTGTGTAATAGCAGTCGGATATGGAAGCAGTGATTTGGTATATACCGCTTCAGCTGTCAGCACAAGGGAGGAACCAGCGTTGATAGGTTCTTTTAATTCGACTCTCCAAAATTTGACACCGTCATGTCCTTTCACTGTAGTTTCCACCAGACGTAAATCTCTGTTATTATTATCTTTAACTCCAACAAAAGCTAAATTATTCTTTGCCGTGCTTTCAACAGCATACAAGAAGTTCTTTGCCGGTTTCTGTCCTGCGTTCTCCAAGGTTATTTTTGATGTTATTTTAACTAGTTGAGACGAAATGTCTATGTGGCGATCAACATTTTTTAATCTTATATCATCGGATATTGTATCAACGCTTACACCATTACATTTTATTATAACACAAAGCAGAAATGCTAAGCTAAACGTTATTTTAGCCATCGCCGGTATCATTTTTCTGACATTTGACAACGCACTTCAACAAGATTCGATGCGGAAGTACACGCCAGCGCAGGAAATACGTTACCTTAAGTTGCCAACTCAAACACACGTTCTGCAAACTAAAAACAACAAAAAAATCCGTCTTTCATAACTTTAACAGATTCATCTATTACAAAAGTTTCTTCTTATTTTCTCTATCTTTTTTCCTTTTAATGAAAGTTCAGCGAGAAATCTCTAAATATTTTTCGGTCTCTCTCTCTCTCTCTCTCTCTAGGTGCTTCTCCATTTATGGAGGTTGGCCGTCAGCTCAGTGAACTTTTGCCGGTCTTGTGCCCACTTCTTGATATTACGGTGAAAAATACACCTCCGTGAAGTTGGCCCCCTCACTTTCATTTTTTTAACTTTTTTTTACGCAAATCGTTTGAGAATCGTTTGAGAGAGTTTGAGAGAAAAGAAATATCGTTTGAGAGTTCCTACTTTCTCCGTAAAAACAATTTCAAATTCTAGTGTTAAGTTGGCCCCCTCACTTTACTTTTTTTTATTTTTTTCAATGCGAATCGTTAGAGAGTCGTTTGAGAGACATTAAGAGAAAAGAAATATCGTTTGAGAGTTTTTACTTTTTCTGTAATAAATATTTTAATTCTGGGCATCGAAAGTTACAAATCGATTTTCTTTTTTTTCCGAATTAAATATGGCAATCATGCACTTGGACGTTTCAAATTTATTGTGTAGGTAGAGAATGGTAAAAGAGTGATTGAAAGAAAAGAGAAATCGTTTGAGAGTTAATACTTTTTCTTAAATAAATATTTCAATGTCGGAATCGAAAGTAACAAATCGATTTTCCTTTTTTCCGAATTAAATATAGCAATCATGCACTTGGACGTTTCAAATTTATTGTGTAGGTAGAGAATGGTAAAAGAGTAATTAAGAGAAAAGAGAAATCGTTTGAGAGTTAATACTTTTTCTTAAATAAATATTTCAATGTCGGAATCGAAAGTAACAAATCGATTTTCCTTTTTTCCGAATTAAATATGGGAATCATGCACTTAGACGATTCAAATTTATGGTGTAGGTAGGGAATGGTAATAGAGTGATTGAGAGAAAAGAGAAATCGTTTGAGAGTTAATACTTTTTTTGAAATAAATATTTCAATGTCCGAATCGAAAGTTACAGATCGGTTTTCCTTTACTCCGAAATAAATATGGCAATCATGCACTTGGACGTTTCAAATTTATTGTGTAGGTAGAGAATGGTAAGAGAGTGATTGAGAGAAAAGAGAAATCGTTTAAGAGTTAATACTTTTTCTGAAATATATATTTCAATGTCGGAATCGAAAGTAACAAATCGATTTTCCTTTTTTCCGAATTAAATATGGGAATCATGAGAATAAACGATTCAAATTTACTGTGTAGGTAGAGAATGGTTATAGATTGATTTAAAGAAAAGAGAAATCGTTTGAGAGTTAATACTTTTTCTGAAATAAATATTTCAATTTTTGAGATTTGTAAGTTTTTGAAAATCGATTTGTTACTTACGATTCCGAAATTGAAATATTTATTTCAGGAAAAGTATCTACTCTCAAACGATTTCTCTTTTCTCTCAATCACTGCCTAATCATTCTATACCTATACAAAAAATTTGAAACGTTTAAGTGCATGATTGCTATATTTAATTCGGACAAAAGGAAAATCGATTTGTTACTTTCGATTCCGACATTGAAATATATATTTCAGAAAAAGTATTAACTCTCAAACGATTTCTCTTTTCTCTCAATCACTCTCTTACTATTCTCTACCTACACAATAAATTTGAAACGTCCAAGTGCATGGTTGCCATATTTATTTCGGAGCAAAGGAAAACCGATCTGTAACTTTCGATTCCGAAATTGAAATACATATTTCAGAAAAAGTATTAACTTTCAAACGATTTCTCTTTTCTTTCAATCACTCTATTACCATTCTCTACCTACACCATAAATTTGAATCGTCTAAGTGCATGATTGCTATATTTAATTCGGAAAAAAGGAAAATCGATTTGTTACTTTCGATTCCGACATTGAAATATTTATTTCAGAAAAAGTATTAACTCTCAAACGATTTCTCTTTTCTCTCAATCACTCTCTTACCATTCTCTACCTACACAATAAATTTGAAACGTCTTAGTGCATGATTGCCATATTTATTTCGGAGTAAAGGAAAACCGATCTGTAACTTTCGATTCGGACATTGAAATATTTATTTCAAAAAAAGTATTAACTCTCAAACGATTTCTCTTTTCTCTCAATCACTCTGTTATAATTCTCTACCTACACCATAAATTTGAATCGTCTAAGTGCATGACTGCCATATTTAATTCGGAAAAAAGGAAAATCGATTTGTTACTTTCGATTTAGAAATTGAAATATTTATTTCAGGAAAAGTATTAACTCTCAAACGATTTCTCTTTTCTCTCAATCACTCTCTAATCATTCTCTACCTACACAATAAATTTGAAACGTCTAAATGCATGATTGCCATAATTATTTTGGAAAAAAAGGAAAATCGATTAGTAACTTTCGATTCCGACATTGAAATATATTTTTCAGAAAAAGTATTAACTCTCAAACGATTTCTCTTTTCTCTCAATCACTCTATTACCATTCCCTACCTACACCATAAATTTGAATCGTCTAAGTGCATGATTGCTATATTTAATTCGGAAAAAAGGAAAATCGATTTGTCACTTTCGATTCCGACATTGAAATATATATTTCAGAAAAAGTATTAACTCTCAAACAATTTATCTTTTCTCTCAATCACTCTATTACCATTCCCTACCTACACCATAAATTTGAATCGTCTAAGTGCATGATTGCCATATTTAATTCGGAAAAAAGGAAAATCGATTTGTTACTTTCGATTTAGAAATTGAAATATTTATTTCAGGAAAAGTATTAACTCTCAAACGATTTCTCTTTTCTCTCAATCACTCTCTAATCATTCTCTACCTACACAATAAATTTGAAACGTCTAAATGCATGATTGCCATAATTATTTTGGAAAAAAAGGAAAATCGATTAGTAACTTTCGATTCCGACATTGAAATATATTTTTCAGAAAAAGTATTAACTCTCAAACGATTTCTCTTTTCTCTCAATCACTCTATTACCATTCCCTACCTACACCATAAATTTGAATCGTCTAAGTGCATGATTGCTATATTTAATTCGGAAAAAAGGAAAATCGATTTGTCACTTTCGATTCCGACATTGAAATATATATTTCAGAAAAAGTATTAACTCTCAAACGATTTATCTTTTCTCTCAATCACTCTATTACCATTCCCTACCTACACCATAAATTTGAATCGTCTAAGTGCATGATTGCCATATTTAATTCGGAAAAAAGGAAAATCGATTTGTTACTTTCGATTTAGAAATTGAAATATTTATTTCAGGAAAAGTATTAACTCTCAAACGATTTCTCTTTTCTCTCAATCACTCTCTAATCATTCTCTACCTACACAATAAATTTGAAACGTCTAAATGCATGATTGCCATAATTATTTTGGAAAAAAAGGAAAATCGATTAGTAACTTTCGATTCCGACATTGAAATATATTTTTCAGAAAAAGTATTAACTCTCAAACGATTTCTCTTTTCTCTCAATCACTCTATTACCATTCCCTACCTACACCATAAATTTGAATCGTCTAAGTGCATGATTGCTATATTTAATTCGGAAAAAAGGAAAATCGATTTGTTACTTTCGATTCCGACATTGAAATATATATTTCAGAAAAAGTATTAACTCTCAAACGATTTCTCTTTTCTCTCAATCACTCTCTTACCATTCTCTACCTACACAATAAATTTGAAACGTCCAAGTGCATGATTGCCATATTTATTTCGGAGCAAAGGAAAACCGATCTGTAACTTTCGATTCCGAAATTGAAATATTTATTTAAGAAAAAGTATTAACTCTCAAACGATTTCTCTTTTCTCTCAATCACTCTCTTACCATTCTCTACCTACACAATAAATTTGAAACGTCCAAGTGCATGATTGCCATATTTAATTCGGAAAAAAAAGAAAATCGATTTGTAACTTTCGATGCCCAGAATTAAAATATTTATTACAGAAAAAGTATTAACTCTCAAACGATATTTCTTTTCTCTTAATGTCTCTCAAACGACTCTCTAACGATTCGCATTGAAAAAAATAAAAAAAAGTAAAGTGAGGGGGCCAACTTAACACTAGAATTTGAAATTGTTTTTACGGAGAAAGTAGGAACTCTCAAACGATATTTCTTTTCTCTCAAACCCTCTCAAACGATTCTCAAACGATTTGCGTAAAAAAAAGTTAAAAAAATGAATGTGAGGGGGCCAACTTCACGGAGGTGAAAAATACGATAGTACGATTTTTCGGTAAAAAATTACAATTTTTAATGGAGAAATAAAAATTTTTGGTTTCGTATACTCTGTCCTCAGTTGCCAAACTTTTGTAAATTCTTCTTTACTACTCTTTGAAAAAAGTTTTTGTAGATTTGTTATTAATCGCGTGAAAATAAAAGCAATAAAAGTATTTTAATATAAATGCTTGAAAAACTATCTCATGTATTTCCTACTAAAGCGTGTAATTAGTTGTTATACTTATAACTAAACTTTTTTAGAACTTAGGACAATATATTTTTCAAAAAATGATTAAATCGTTTATACGATTTTCCCTGCTCTTTCTAGGTAAGTGAATTTGTGTTTTATTAACATTTTTAATGTGCCTGCTAAAATGTAAGTTTAATTATACTATTATTGATGGACTGCTATTTAAAAATTATCCTTTCATTTTTTAGTTTTAAACCTATTAATACCATGTGAGGGTTTGAGAGGTTTCGGGAGAGGAAGCTATGGCGGCAAGTATGGCAGCAAAGGCTATAAAGAACCCCAAGCGAAAACTTACGCTGGGGCAGGTGCTTCCCAAGGACTTGCAGGACAAAGTGCAACACGAAGAGGTTTGGGAATATCAGCTTGGGGAATTATAACACTGGTTGTATCGTGCATTTTGGCGATCGTCGGTTTATATTACTTTTCAATATGCTATCCTGTGATTTGTCAGAAGAACAAAAAGTATGATATGATGGGATTAACAAATGTAGTTTAGTATATTTTTTATTTTATCTAGAATATTTTTTAAAATACCCAGTACTTAGATTTTTAAGATACTAGTTGATAATTATAAATTAATGCACTGACACATATCATACAAAAATTTTTGACTTTTGTTTGATGTAATATTAAGAATACAGACTGCCAAATGATAACTTACAATAAAGAACAAGGTTTCAGAAGACTTCTTTTAACATAATATTTAAATAAAAATCTCAGTGATTTTACATGAGAGATGACATTTTAGAAATTTTTTCATGTTTTTCTCATTGTTATGGTGAAAACAAATATAGGATTAAGAAAAGCTCTTCCAGTAATTATAATTATGATGCACAAATGTTAGTTTTAAATAATTTTATATAAAAATACTCCGAAATGTTGCAGTACAAACAATTAGAAATACAATTATACATTATTTTGACAGTATTAAAAATTACATAAACAATACGTATAAGTTTCGGTCATAGTTTAAAAGCAAATTTAAATTCCTAAGTATGATATCACACTACATTTTGTTATAATAGATGAGGATAAAGTTGTTATATCTCAAGATATAGAAGATATTAATAAAAATACTATCATATTGTAAAATTTTAAATTCATTTTAAATTTTCATGCTATTAAATTCCAATGAAGTGCCATAGAATTTATAAATTTTCATTGCGGTTTATAATCAATAAAATGGTATTATTTTGTTGATTTATTAGTAGAAAGTGTACTATTATATATTTTTTAAGTAATTAATTGAGTTTAATTGAGGGTGTAATTTATAAGAAACTATGAAATGCAAATATTTTTACATTATAATATGGTCTGATTTATTAAATGAAATATTTTTAAAATGTACACTAATTTTTAGGTATAATGCTTAAATAATGCTCAAATATATTATAAATAGCATACAATGTGTATTTATTTCACATATTACCTGTGACAGGTAACCTGTAATCAAAAAGTGTGTGTTAAAAGTTTAGTACAAGATAAGCAAAAAAAAAAATTAAACTCCTAAAATGAGGGAAAAAAACTTGAGAGGTGTCAAAGGACACCCGGATGGAACAAAGTTCCTTTCTATTAATTAGTGAAGGAACCAATGTTTATTCTATGAATAAAAAACTTAACAAGAAGTACATTTTATTTCTATGAATTTTCGTTATATATTGTCACGTCGTTGCCATGGTGAAGTAGCGCTCATTCGTCGTTAACATACTTACTATAGCAAAAAGTGTCGTGACAACTTTTCGTAAGAATTTTTTCCGTCTAGCCCCCTTTCACAACGCGCGATAAGGAACTTCGTTCCAATAATAAAAAAAAACAACATTGATATATTAAAAAATTTATTAGCCTTCCAATTTAGTAAACAAAACATGGCCACAAATCACAAATATCTAAAAACATACACTGGAAGAGAGGCAGTCAAAATATTAATAATATTTGCCTTATTTTTTATTATGAAATTACATTATTGAGACCATTCACTACAACATAATGTTACAAAATCTTGTATAGTTAAGTCAGCGTTAATTATATAACATAATAATTAAAGTTTAATTATTAATTAACTAAGATTTATGGCCGACAGTGGCCATAAACTCCAGAGTAGTAAACAGTGATATTTATAAAAACTATATTATAATAGAAAAAATAAACATTTCAAAACTATTTACGCCATAATTTCAAAGATATGTTAAAAATTGTACAATAAAATCTATTGTCTTAAATGGAAAGATTCTATCAAATATACAATATTATAATTAGTATTTATAACGAGAACTGTAATAGATAAATGCGATTTTTTACATTACCTATCTTTATAAAAAAAAAATATATTTTTTAAAGTAAACATATTGATAAACGAAATTTAAAAAATGTCCGGATCCAGAAATGTGATGTTTTGAGACTATAAAGATCTTAAAAATAATTAAGTGACACTAAAATTGGCAGTCTTAAGCATTATCACTTATAACTCATCCTTCTCCAAGTCAACATCGGAGAGATCAATGTCCTCTTCGGGAGGTAATTCTCCATCCTTCCCGTCCCAGGGCTCTGTGGTACTGATCTTTGGCATTTCAGCGCCTTTCACTGGTGCAGTTTGGCCACGTCCGAATGAAAGATCCCTGAAATAGATTTAATATTTACCTAAACTTTTCCTTAATCATATGATTTTTAATAAAAAATACGTCATATTATGCACATTTAGACACTGCTACTCACAATCAAGATTTTTTAAATCTTTCATAACTGTAGCATTAAGTTAGATGAATATTTAAAAAAATGAAGCCTAACTATAGTATAAAGTCATACCTTAGGAACTCGTTGATTCCAGTTTCAGAGAATGATCCTCTGAGCGTAGAGAACTTGAGTTTCTTAGCATTGACAACTGCCATGGCCGGATATCCAAACCCGCCCAGCTCCAGAGCCTCCTCCAGTGCAGGCTGCGCTCCAGCCTCCGTCCATACCCATCTACAAATTATTAGGATTCATATTTTTATTTATTGACAAATTTAATCAAAACATATGTGCAAAAACATAATTATTTTCTGTGTTGTGGGATTTGTCGGGGGAGGGAATGTGTGGGTAAGGAAAATTACAATTTTCTGTTCATCTTTTCTGTCCATTTGAGGTTACAAGAACTTTAAAATTACTGCAGATGTCATTTGGCACATACTACTATTATAAAAAAATTAATCAGACTTACCCCCACATCTTATTCTTATATTTGTCACCGAGACGGGCTAGTATAGCGATGTAGTCATTACGGCACGCCGCATTGCAATCCAAGATGTGGGGCAGTATGGACACCACACACAATGGCTTCTCGCTACACACCTTCATAGTCTCTTCATTTACTACCTAAATATATGGAAGATATAAAAAAAGCATTATTTTATCTGAATAAATATAAAACATGAAATAAAAGTAAGTTATTTTATATCTACTTAGAATTTTCATAGCAAAATAAACTCAAGAATACCGTTTTATTACAAACTAGCTTTTACCCGCGACTCCGTCCGCGCGGAATAAAAAAAAATAGAAAACGGGGTAAAAATTATCCTATGTCCGTTTCCTGGTTCTAAGCTACCTGCCCACCAATTTTCAGTCAAATCGATTCAGCCGTTCTTGAGTTATAAATAGTGTAACTAACACGACTTTCTTTTATATATATAGATTACAAATAAGCACTAAATTTGAAGGATTAAATGTAGGCAACGCATCTACATTTGCGGATGTCTATGGGCAACGGTCGCCTCGCTATTTCGGCGAATTCAGGTGACCGTTTGCTCATTTGTCATCCTTTGATATAATAAAAAAATGTACATTTTGAATAATTTTCTTCTAATTCTAGTAAATTTAACAACACGGTAGCTTGCTACATTGTATATATTACAAGTTACAAAACAAAAAGAGTTTTGAATAGCAATAAAGTAACATGAAGTAATACAAATAAATTTATTTGAGCATTACATCACGAAACATTTACTATAACAACAAAGTTTAATGGAACTGTGAGTCTATCAGGAATATTTGCGATATGCGATTTCGTAACGTCATCGCCATTTTAAAGTTACACATGATAGGGACAATGTATAAATATTAAACAAAAAAATAAAGTTGAAATGAATAAACTGCATACTGTTATGTTTTAATTTGAATTAATTAAGTTTAATCTTAATTAAACAACTTTCACAAGTAAGCAATTAATTTGCATTGTAGCTTTAATTAAAGTGTAATAAGTAAACAATTCTCATTCAACATTAATTTTTCAAGACTCATAGTCAACTGGCGTGCAAATAGTAAGTATGGTTATCTTATTTAATCTTACTAATATTATAAATGCGAAAGTTTATATGGATGGATGTTTGTTTGAAGGTATCTCCGGAACGGTTCAACAGATCTTGATGAAATTTGGAAGTCTGGAAGAACACATAGGCTAACTTATAAAGCTTTTTCTAATACCGCGTGGAGAGAGTCGCGGGCGAAAGCTAATTTCTAAATAAATATTTAAACAAACAATAAACAGTTATATTGTTTTCCAAGACACCTGAATTGTGGCAATTTCGCTTAGTTTCAACCTTGGAAATTTACAAAGGAAATGTGGAGCAAATCATTTTTATATATTAAATTATAAAACAACAAATAGGATAACTCATACCTGAACAATTTCTGGCGGGGCAATATTCTCAGCGAGCTTCTCCAATGCATAAGCCACAATATCGCTCGATGTCCTTCCACCGTTGTAGTCCTCCACAGAGTCGGATGTCTTCTTGCCAGCATTGAACAGCTTGATGGTGGGGTAGCCTTGGACTTGGTAACGAGAGGCCATAGCCTGGTGCACTGTTGCATCTAATGCACCAACTTTTACCTGGATATTTTTTTTTAATTTTAATTGATTACAAATTAGATGCCCTATATTTCTTATATTGTATACAATTGTAATGAAAAAGAAATATATCTGTTATTAAGTTATGGATTGCAATGTAAAAAAATATAGTGTATACAAAGTTTTTATTAACATTATTAAAAATTTAAAGTGAAATAAAAAAAAAACAAGTTGGCCGTGGAATTTAATTGTTTTAAATAAATGTGTAATGATAAATTTCAAGCAAGAAAATTACGTATTAAATGTTTTCTTTATTTTACATCCATAAAGGATAAAATAATTACTTTAAAACTATTTTATTTAATAATCATATTATAATTATCCAAGTAATAAAATTATTATTATAGTATTGTTTCATTTAAAGGCTTCAGAATTAAACATACATAAACAATTAACAAATATTTTTATATAAAATGTGTATTTACAGCAAAAATACTCCTATTTAAATATTTTAACTAGTCTCTAAATAAAAATCTCTGCCTACCGCTTTGTGTTTAGACGGTTCTTGATGTTTTTAACATATCAATGAGATAAATTCTGAAGGTTGGACTAGATAATTAAATAAACTATATGTTACATACCTTTCCTTTGAGTTCCGTTGCAGCTTTCGCCCAGTGGGGCTCCAGGTTCTTGCAGTGACCACACCAGGGGGCGTAGAACTCCACCAACCAGAGATCTTCACTGTCCAGCACCAGTTCTTTAAAGTTGCTGTCAGTCAGTGTGATTACATCAGACTAGAACAAAAATAAACTGATTTTTAGACTTTAATTTCTATAAACATATTGGTTGCTTAGTGGTCAAATGTAAATAATTAATTTTCTAACTTCATGTTCTAGAATCAGGAAAGGCATACTTTAACGTAACATTTGTAAAAAAGTCCTAAATAGATTAATAAAACTAACACAGTTTTCCAATTTAATTATTAAAAAAAAGTGCATAGAGTAGGCCAAGGTTTAATTTAGGTAGTGTAGGGGTCAACAAACTTTAGTTCAGAGATATGTGAGTGTTAGGTGTAAAAGCAAGTATTTTAAGATTAGGGTTACCCTATGAAATATGTAAAAATTCGAACAGATAGAACAATCTAGAATATAAACCTACATAGTACCGCACATGGTAATGTGTAGGTAGTTTAACAAGGTCAATAATTGATTAGAAGTCATGTAACACCCACATAGTATGACACGGTGAAAGGAGAATTGTGTAGGCGCTTTTTTAAAGGCCAATTTATTTTTTGTCATTACAGTTAAAGTTATTGTGAATTAAAATTGTAACACGTAAGTCTGAGTACCGACCAATGTTATATGTATAACATGTTACACTATGAGTCAGGGTTGTGTTACGAGAAACATAGTGGAGGTAATATTAGGGTAAGCCATGACTACATCCCGTGTAGGCAACGCGTGTTTAATGTACACTACATCCGTGGTGTACATTAAACCAGGGATCTCCAAACTATTTTGGACAAGTGACTCCTTTTCC
The DNA here is from genome assembly GCF_912999745.1 of Papilio machaon. Classification (NCBI taxonomy): domain Eukaryota; kingdom Metazoa; phylum Arthropoda; class Insecta; order Lepidoptera; family Papilionidae; genus Papilio; species Papilio machaon. The sequence continues at coordinate 9,157,285 of NC_059987.1, forward strand.
AAAATGAACTGTTACCTCAGCCATGGTCAAATTACCTACTTTTAAGATTAATTATTATTATTATTCATTCTGACTTAGGTCAATAGAAGAAGACAGAGTGAGAATTTCAATACTTTGAGTATAGATGTTGACCCCTTTGGCAATACCTGCACTAAACCATGAATTGTCGGTCAGTATCCCAGCTTAAAAGAAACATTTAAAAAACACCAAATTTTTAAATTCTTATTATAAGTTTAATAGACACCTATCAAGTTTTTTTTTTTAAATTAAACATGCTATTAAAGAGGATCTATCTAAATATAGAATAGCATTTTTATGTTGAGAAGCAAAGTAAAAATTAAATCCAAGTACAATAAAATGCTAAGTAAAGCTAACTTACAACTAATAATTATGAGATTGTGGTATCTTGGGTTTGCATACTTACTTTTCAAAAATATGTTACACATTATCTTGTTTACATAATTAGATTATTCTATGATAAAAGTCAAAAACATGTACACATTGTAATAGATAAGATGTTATTGCCCTCAATTTACTCTTGTATAGCAAAATTTATTTACTGACTGGAATATTGGACTTAAGAGTTCAGTGTATGTTTTATTAACTCACTAGCATTTACCCGCGACTCCGTCCACGCGGAAAAAAAAATGCACACAAAATAAAAAAGTTCCTATATCTGTCTCCTAGTTCTAAGCTACCTCCCCATCAATTTTCAGCTAAATCAGTTCGAGCGACCTTGAGTTATAAACAGTGTAACACAACTTTCTTTTATATACAGACTATGAGACATTATACGAAAGTAATTAAAAATCAAGGCGTCACTTACATATACTTCGGTGTAGGTACCGTTTAGTTTCAGACTAGTCGGGGTTCACTCTTCGGGGTGATTGGATTAATAGGCTACATTCGATACTGTCTGAAACTAGTCAGTACTTACACAGAAGTTTACTTGAGTGAAGCTATGATTTTAAATCAATATAATATGTTTTGTTGTTAAAAATATTATGAAAACTTATAAATGAAAAGCTAATAAAATATTTATATTCATTACGAAAATAAATTTTAATCATTAAAAGGTACCTATTTTTTATTAAATTTATATTTAAGTTTCACTATCCTGGGTGGATCATCATCAAACACTTTGCCACGGAACAAATTCAATTCAAGCAAATTTATATTATTTCTTTCAGTTTTCAGTGGTGCTGTCATTTTAGGTTGTTCGATTTGCTTCACAAGCAATATTTTCTTTACAGGTTTCCAAGGTATCTCATGACCATACAAGCCACTTCTTAATCTCCACTATTGAATTATTAAAAACTTTTTATGAGAAAATTGTAAAAGACATTTGATCTTATTAGATCATGTTATGAGGTAATAAATCATGGCTCTAGTAGGTATAGTGTTTTTAAAATGGCTTCCAACAACAGAAGCTTTGCAATTGAACAAAAGCAATTTTGAGCTTTAATTAAGTTATGAAATCCATCAGTTAAAATTTTAATTTAGAATTAAAATTTAAATTGAAAGATACTATGAAAAAAGTACTATTTACCTTGTCAGATGATCCACCAGACTTCTTCCCGAGGTTTTCATATGCTTTCTCCTTTGCCGCCTTGATTCCAGCATCCACAAACCCTTCAGCAGTTCTTTGGCCCTGGTATGGAGTATGTTTGATACCAGAGAACACTTTGATAGTTGGGAAACCAGTAACTCCATACCTCTGTGCCAAGTCTTTGTGTTGATCTGCATCTACACCACCTACTTTGATGATGCCCTGTTATCATAGAAAGGAAAAACTATCACTTACAACTTTATTATTTGTATCACTAGTTAGTACACTGGGAAAGATAAAATAATGCACATGTCATTCGGAAAGATCTGGGATTTATTTGGGATTTACCCTTTTTCAATCAGTTTATCTTTACCAAACAGCGATTGAAACAGAATTATAAACATTACTAACTTATTAACAAAATAAGAACATAGGGTAAGCTGTTCTTCAATCTTGAAAAATCTAGATTCATTCAGGCAGATGAAATTATAAACTTACCTTTAACGCGCGAGCAGCTTTTTTATATTCGGGAACAAGGTTCTTACAGTGTCCACACCATGGAGCGTAAAATTCAACTATCCATATTTCATCAGATTTAGTGACGAGTCTATCGAAATTGCTGGGAGTCAATTCTATTACGTCCGACGAGGAGTCGTACAAAGCATACGTCCCCGCCACGAATAGGAGAATACCTGCAAAATACCGTTTCATTATAGTAAACGCCGCACCGGTATAAATAAAGTATATGATTTGTAACTAGCATGAAGTACAATTTCACGGTTAAATGTGTGTTATTAAAACATACCTAGACTACGCATTTGTAACATTATCGCTAACTTTATTGTTTCAAGTAAACAATAATTACATGCACCAAAAGATTTTAATTAAACCGGCACCGACAACTCATATAAAATGAAAAACACGTCAATCTTTTCAACCCGAATAACAACCAAAAAGTTCTGGAGTTGTCAATGGATTTCGTGGATTCTTCTCATTGGACATTTTATTTTTCGCGCTATTTTTTTCCGTGTTACCATGATCTTGCCTAAAAAAACTACAAATAATTTCAGCTATGAATCAATTTTGGTTAAAGAGATTATAAAAGGTAGGTATTTCGTGCATTTGATGTGTCTAGTAGAAAACAATACCTATCTAGTTTTTAATGTTATATCTTGTAATATCTACCCTAACAAAATGTTTGTTTTACAGAGAGTGCCGCCGCCCGCGGCCGTGTTCATGTTGCAAGGTAAAGTTTTTTTCTCTAGAAATATAGTCTGTTTCTTTTTTGACATTTGACATTTGAAAATTAAATTGCCTGACCTGAATCACATATAACATATAAAAGTTAATATTAGACGGTAAAATATTTAAACAACACAAATTATTTATATCTTTATATTAAAAAAATGCATAATGCCACGTTCAATGTTATATGGAACTCTTTTTAAAGGTATTTTTGCAATCTTTGTAAATGTGACAGTTGTGTTTTTACCGCGTTATTTTGATATTTTGGTTAGGTCGTTGGCACTTTGCACAGGGCAAATTAGGCGGGAAACTTACCAACGACCGGACATAAGACATTAGCTATTCCTAATTTTCTGTTATTCCCATTTATTTCACAGTTTGCAGACAGTTTCATAAAATGAGTATTCCCGCAACAAAACCATTCACTGTATTCGTAGAAGGCAATATTGGCAGTGGTAAAACAACATTCCTAGAACATTTTAGACGATTCGAAGATATCACGTTATTGACGGAACCTGTTGAAGAATGGCGAAATCTTCGTGGATGGAATCTATTGGTATGATGTTTTCATTTAATTAATTATTACGCCACGTGATTGTTAGGTCTGTCTTTTTATGTACTTATAATAAAAATACGATTATAGGACCTCATGTACAAGGATCCAGCAAAATGGGCAATGACTTTTCAAGCGTACGTCTCACTTACTATGTTGGAAATGCATCGCAGAACGACTACTACGCCGGTGAAACTAATGGAGCGCTCAATATACAGCGCTCGATACTGCTTTGTAGAACACATGATGAAATCAGGTGTCATGCACCCTGCTCAGTTTGCAGTTCTTGATGAATGGTTCAGGTTTATCCACCAACAGATACCTATTGATGCAGATCTTATTGGTAAGTTACTTTTAAACACCCAATGTTAATATTTGATTGACCTATTTTCATAAATATCTAGATTATGCTATGTTAATCTACACTCACTACTAAAATAAGCTTTTTAAATCTATCGCATACTTGTATCCTGTTCAATCTTGATGTAAAATGCTCAACATATACACATATACAAAATAATTCAAAATTGATAGAATAACAAATATTATTGGTGTGAACTCATAATATAAATAATGTTAATATTAATTTCAGTGTACCTAAAAACAAGCCCCAGTGTTGTGTATGATAGGATAAAGAAGAGAGCCCGCTCTGAGGAGCAGTGTGTCCCGCTGTCTTATATAGAAGAGTTGCACAAGCTGCATGAAGACTGGTTGATCAACAGGGTGCATGCTGAGTGTCCCGCTCCTGTAAGCATTTGCATTTAGCCTTTGTTATTGATATAATATTTTAATTTCTGAATGTTTGGCCACCAAGGTTTTGGATAAAGAAGATTGCATGTAGCTGAGATGCGTATGCTAAGATGGATGTGTGGAAGTAAAGATAAAGTTAAGAATGAGTATATCAGAGGAAGTTTGAAAGTAGCGCCAGTTATCGAGAAATTGAAGAGCAGGTTAGTGTGGTTTGGACATGTTATTCGGAGGGATGATGATCATATAATCAAAAAAGTAATGAGATTGAATGTGGATGGCTTTTTAGCCACCTTACCTTACCTTTTTAGGTAGAGGAAGATCAAAGAAAGTATGGATGGATTGTGTGAAAGAGGATATGCGTAAGAAGGGGGTAAATTCAGATATGAAGGCTGATAGAGATGTATGGAGGAGTAGTACATACTGTGCCGACCCTCAATAGGGATAAGGGCAGGTTGATGATGGTAATAATATTTTAATTTCAAGACCATATATATGAAATGCTTAGTTAATTTGTTCTCTACATCTCTATTTGTATTAATAATTGTAATATTTGAGGGTGTATGGAATATGCCATCAAATTATAACATTTTTAAGCCATATTTTTAAGAATGTACTATTGCACTAAGGTGTGACAGCATGATGTAGATACAGACCTTAGTAAAAAAAATAGAAATGAATGACATACATTTTCAATTATTGCATCATAATTACATCAAATTTAGAATTCATATGAAGGAGAAAGTTAAAAATGTACACTCACCAAAAAGGATTGATACCAATTAAACTTAATTAAACAATTAAATTAAACATTTTGCAATTGGTAATTTTACTAATATTATAAATGTGAATGTTTTGATGGAGGGATGGATGGATGGATGTTTGTTACAAGATATCTCCAGAAAAACTCAATGGATCTTGTTGAAATTTATAATGGAACATAGACTGGATTAGGGTTTTAGGTTAGGCTAGGAGTCCATGTGTTCTTCCAGTCTAATGTTCTATTAAGTTTTTTTTAAATAATGGACGGACGGATTTGTGAGCGGCAGCTAAGAAATAAAAAATTTCCAGTAATTTATTACATCTTTAGTTTTAATAGTACATCAAAACAAATTAGGTAAAATATATCTCATTTTATTTCAGGTGCTTGTAATAGATGCAGATCTGGATTTATCTCAAATAACCGAGGAGTATAAGAAAAGTGAACACAGAATCCTGAGACAAGCGGTTGATGTTGTGATGAACTCACCAAACAAACTTAGCCCTAAGAAACCTATCACAGGCTCTCCTATATCTATTGTACCAAAGATAAGACTTTAACACTTTGATTTTATAGAAAATTATCGTAATTAATTCTAAAATATAGTAATGTCTATTTTTGCACTGAGATCTTAAAGATTAGAATGTTCTTCATCACAATTTAAAGACATCAAAAAAGGATTTTAAAAATAGTATATATGTATTTTGTAGATACTGATTTAAATGTAAGGCCCATGTGATTTTTAGTAATGAAAAAAAAATAATTAAAAAAAACTAGTGTAGCTAAATTGAAATTGATTCAGACAACGGAATTTTCCGAAAATGTCGTGTCCTGAAATACTTAAGTTGATTTCAGTTTTAATTAATTATTAGTTTTTAATATTAGTGTTTAATTATAACAAATCCCCCTTCTGTTCTTAGTTTTAATTTTTTTTTCTGTATTGCCGTTTACAAACAGTATTTTATCTTTAGTAGAACATTGCTTTTATGATGTAGCTTATGTTTCTAAAGCTAAATGTTCCAAATTTATGCATTTAACAAATTGATTTTGTTCCTTATTTTTTTTTTTTGTATTGAATTCAAATATTATATTAATAATAGACAAAAGTATGAATGAAATACGTAAAAATTAATTACCATAACTAAAATGTATGACTGAATTAAACACACTAAATTATATTTAAATATCTTTTATGTTAAAAATATCACTTTATCACATAATTATATTTATTACTAGCTTTTACCCGCGACTCCGTCCGCGCGAAATAAAAAAAAAAATAGAAAACGGGGTAAAAATTATCCTATGTCCGTTTCCTGGTTCTAAGCTACCTGCCCACCAATTTTCAGTCAAATCGATTCAGCCGTTCTTGAGTTATAAATAGTGTAACTAACACGACTTTCTTTTATATATATTTATTATAACAATATTTATATGTAAAGTAATTAACTATAGTTGTATTTATTTTTAAAATTCCAAAGATTCTTTTCTTGTTCATATTCTGACGATTTTGACTTATTTAATAGGTGATTTTATTTAGAATTAATGCATATTATACAATTTGTTGGTAAACTATATACAGTCTTCATAACAGTTATTTTGACTAACAATTAACTTGACATTGCAAATTAGTATGACATGATAAAAATTACATTCCTCATACAGAATCTGTACATTAATTAATTTCTTTGTGACTTTTTTGTGTTTTTAGTTACGATTTATTTATTATTTTATGTATGTATTTTGATTGACATAATCCTGAGACAGATTTGTTAAGTTTCTACTTAAAATATTTGCATCCTTAAAAATTAATGTTCCGAGATTGAAAATTACCAATTGTGTTACAAAATATATCAAAATTAAATTAATGTTGTTTCTAGATATGTTGATATTGTATGCATCTGTATGAATGTATAAAAAGCTCGGATAAAAAATACATCAGTTAGCTGCTATATAAATTATTAATAATAGTACTGTTCAAATTCTTCAAATCTTGAGCTTTTTAATTTATGGTACCTTAATTTTCTATTAACGTATTATTTTTTAAATCAATAAAGATTTTAAAATAATATTGTTTTTTATTATATCTTGAAATATATGTGGATTTTTAGATAGAATTTAGGAAAATAAATCCGACAATTTTTTGAAAAAGGAACTCAAAGAAACGTAGTATGAGGTGTCCACAAAAATAAAACACTTCGCCAATGTTACTATTTTCTAGTAAAATTAGTTACCATGGCAATGACATTGTTGACTGTCATAGCGATATGTTTAATTCCAAATCGATTCATTCAATTTAATCGATGTTTCTAAACATTTCACCTCACTACGATGCTAAAATATATGTCAAATGTGATCTATTAAATTGGCCCAGCTGTAATTTAAAGAATTTTCGCATGTCAATTGGCTGTAGCTGAATTGCCTTAGCCTATACTGAAAAAAGTTAAGAGTCGGTGTTGCTATAACATTTTTACATATTGCTAATTTCTAATATTTCGGTTTCAATCTAGGCTGAATTTGAATTTAACCTAAAAAACTACTAAAAATGTTTTCGTGGAACAGAATAAGTTAGATACTAAAGATTAAGGCGTAAACGTTATTACTGACGATTATGTTTATAGAAGTGGCAGAAGAATCACATAAAAGCGAAATTCCTAATTTTACTTGCCTCTACAAGTTCTACGCATTAGTGCCTATTTTATTTTCCTTTATCTAAATTCATGGTGTTTTTAATACTTAGATTCATTACAAAACAAATAATTACAGATATGAAATTCCCGTAAAAAAGGAAAAGGAAAAATAGAAAATTATGGCAACATTTTAACGTCAAAAGAAATTTTTGTCATTCTCAGGTGTTTACATGCCGATAAGATTTTAATTAGGTCAAATTTATGTTTTAATATATTATTAGATAATGAATTTTTTAATCAAATTTAAATTGTAATTTGCACTTATACAAAACTTTTTTATCATAAATTGTGATGACTTCTTGCTGTGGTAATGAATTGGTATTTAATACTGCATTAAGCGAAGTAGTATCCAGTAATTTAGATTTTATTGCAAATTTAGTACAGAACGAGTACAGTGCATGTGTTATCCTCGGTGCTCTCGGGCTTGCTAGTGCAATTTTAGCAGCATTTACTTTTAGGAACAGTGCAAATATCTCAATTACGTGCAAGAAACAATCCCATTTTATAAGAAAGTAAAAGTTATGCAGTTTATCGCATTCTGCTGAGGCTACCAGGTTTGTGATTTATCTTTATTCATTAATATAATTATTATTTAAGCAATATCTAAACCCAGAATGTTTAACATAAATGTTAATAAGTTATAAGTCCTTGCCTTTTTTAAGAATGATCATACAATTTGGAAGCAGAACATATTATAAATATTAAATATAATATTATATAATTAAATCTATTTTCAGTTATATGTGAGATAATGTCTTTAAAACAGTATATTTATCATATAGCTATAAACTTTACTTCAAAATTTGTGATTGTAGCATTATCTATTACACCATAACAAATGGGCAAATAAAACTCTATTCTTTTAATCATACTATGGTATTTACAGTATATTGTCATCTACTTTCTACTATCAATCAATTAATATTATATGGATCCTGTTAAGCATATAAGATACAACCAACATTATGTTACTTTTGAGTAAATATGATTTGAAATTTAGAAGTAACTAGGTGTCGCCCGCGACTTCTTCTGCGCGGTTTAAAAAAAAAAGTAACTAGTAGCCTATGTGCTCTTCTTGACTATGATCTACATCTGTGCCAAATTTCATCAAGATCCGTTGAGTTGTTCGGGAGATACCTTCAAACAAACATCTATCCATCCAAACATTCGTTTTTATAATACTAGTAAGATATATTAGAATGTGTATTGTTACATGGTGTCATAGAGTTTTGTTTGGTGAATGTTATGAGGCTTTTTGGATCTCCAAGTATATAACATTTGCTTAGTAGATTTTTACTATATATATAATTCAATTTTCCACAAATTGTTAGTTGGAAATTTTCTTTTTAACAGGTTCCTATATATTCTTGAAAGTTATAACATGAAATGTTTTTATATTATAAAGTGGCAAACAAGCAAGTGGCCATCTGAATTCACTAACATAGCAAAGTGACTATTGTCCCTTAATATCCACATTAAGCGAAACAATACTTTGACTAGTACATGTGCAATTTAACTTACATATTTCCCTCATCCTATGCAGCTCCTTCCTCTCTAAATTCACTGCCATTTCGTCCTTTTCTTATAAGAATATTTGAGAAGTAAAACAGGAGTAAAGTTTGAGTTGCAGGCATATTTAAAATCTTACTAATATTATTAAATGCCATAGTTTGGATAAATTGGTGGATGGATGGATGGATAGATAAAAGCTTAATTAGTAGCCTATTTGTTCTTTCAGACCATGTTCTACATCTATGCCAAATTTCACTGGGATATGTTTAGTCTTTCTGGAGATACCTTTTACCAAACATCCATCCATCCATTTAAATATTCGCATTTATAATATTAGTAAGATATGCATTTTATAGCATTCTGTACGTGGTATTGAAAGCGACGCTCGTTGATACTGGTCGTATCTCACCTCGAACGAAAGTGAGCGCGGCCGAGACCGGGTGAACGGCGCTAGTCTAATCGATGTTACCTCATTCTACTGGGCTATATCACTTTCTTACGCAGAAAGCGTAAATTGTGTCATGTTTATGCATTTCATCTACATTCCTCCAGCATAATGTTTAAATATAATATTAATAACATTTATGCAAAATATTAAACTAGCTGTCGCCCGTGACTTTTCTCGTGGAATTAAAAAAATCTGTATCTTACGCTAGACAGTAATTTACTTCTGTTAAAAATGTGAAACGTTTTTATTCAGCCTTTCTGGCGTGACGTAGTAACAAACATCTATACATCCATCTATACAAACATTCGTATTTATAATATTAGTATAATCTATCTATATATATAAAAGAAAGTTGTGTTAGTTACACCATTTATAACTCAAGAACGGCTGAATCGATTTGACTGAAAATTGGTGGGCAGGTAGCTTAGAACCAGGAATAGGACATAGGATAATTTTTACCCCGTTTTCTTTTTTTTTTTTTATTCTGCGCGGACGGAGTCGCGGGAAAAAGCTAGTTAAATAATAAAACATATTTAAATCAATTTATTTATTAAATATTTCAATAAAGCGTATAATATATTGTCTTATTGCTGCACGCAATTGCTCCTGCTAATGTAAAGTTAGTATGAGAAATCTAACGATCTTAGTGACCAATTAACCACTCTAAGTGCGGCAATAACTAAATTCGATATTAGCTTATGTATTAGAAAGAAATTGTAGACAAATATTTTAATAAACATTTATCTTATTGCTTTCATGGTTGTAGAGTATAAATACACTAGCTTTTACTCGCAACTCCGTCCGCGCGGAATTAAAAAAAAAGAAAACGGGGTAAAAATTATCCTATGTCCTATTCCTGGTTCTAAGCTATCTGCCCACCAATTTTCAGTCAAATCGATTCAGCCGTTCTTGAGTTATAAGTGGTGTAACTAACACGACTTTCTTTTATATATGTACTAGCTTTTACCCGCGACTCCGTCCGCGCGGAACAAAAAATAGAAAACGGGGTAAAAATTATCCTATGTCCGATTCCTGGTTCTAAGCTACCCGCCCACCAATTTTCAGTCAAATCGATTCAGCCGTTCTCGAGTTATAAATAGTGTAACTAACACGACTTTCTTTTATATATATAGATATAGATGTGCTAAGGTATGTAAGTTCGTAATTCCCGCATTGAATACTGAAACCATTAACATACAACCGGGTCAATGTTGCGTGCTGTTTCTGTTTTCATAAAGTTAGAAATAATCTTACTATCTTACTGATATTATAAATGCGAATAGATGGATGGATGTTTGTTTGAAGGTAGGTATCTCCGGAACGGCTCAACGGATATTGATATTTGGCATTGATGTAGATCATAGTCTGGAAGAATACATAGGCTATTTATTATGTTTTTTTTTTTAATTTCACGCGGAAGGAGTCGTGTGCGACTACTAGTATAATATAACCGTCATATTGAGATAGAAATTTTTTTGACTTTGTACTTCTTGCGTTACCGATTAACTGTCTATTCTCTATACATTCGGTCAATCAGTTGTATTTAATAATGTATTGCTTCATTTTGCTGAAGTATGTAAACAGGGGTATGGAATTTTAAACACGATCGCAACCGTTACGAAATTAAATAAAATTGCTTAAAAAAAAACTTTTATTTCGGACCAGTTACATCCATATAGTGTTAGTGAAAAATAAAAATAAAACAACAGATACTACGACTATGTTAGTAAAATAAGATAAATCAGTTCATAGTTCAATTATTTTGTTACCAGGTTATTGTTCGAAATTGTTTAGCAGTAACGCTAATGTTTAACATTATAGTGTTACTTGTAATTTCTGATTTCCGTATCGTATTAAAGTTTTCTATTAAAACAGGAGCGTCGGTTGATTAACCAAGTAATTTAATTAACATAATAAATGTATTAACATTAAGTATTAACTTCAACTGTGTACCTATGATTAATATAATTATAGCATAAGAAGGGCTCTATTAATAACCCTTTAAATCTAATCCGACGAGCATAGGAGAGTGAGGTGTGCCAGAACCGCGAAAACTGGAGGATCGTAACCTCTGCCTACACTTCTAGGTCACGGGCGTGAGTTATATTGTTGTTGGTACTAATCAGGGTTTCCTTCGAGAGATTGCTACTTGTTAACTTTGTGATTGCCCTCTGTTAAAGAGTAACGAAATAAAAAAGCTCTCATAGTCAATCAAGACAATCGTCAGCAGCTTTTACCGAAAGGATAGATCGATTCGTCATTTACAATTTGTGTAATGTCAATCAGTTTGAATCAATCAGCCGGCCACGTTCACTGGTTCTTGTTTAATGATGACAAATGAATATTTAACAAAAAAAATGTACTCAAGATAAAATAGTTTTGGTGATAAGAGCTTAAAGTTGCTTTCCTTAAAACTTTTATCGCAAATTTATAGCTCCAAGACGGCAGAGGTCTTCTAAATCCTCAATATTTTTACACTATTCAAAATTAAAAAACGCAAAATGATCTTTCATTCTTATATTAACCCTTAATTCGATGGTGTCCAGTGTGACGAACAACTAATTAAAAAAAATCTACTGAACTAGTTTAGAGAAAAATACATAAGATTTTGATTTTAGTGCATAGGTAACATATAACAGATTTAGTAAAAAAATATAATTTGAATAATAAAACACTCAAAATGTCAGTTTTTGTCGAAAGTGGCGTCGACGCCGAAGTAATCTGTTTTGCTCAGGGTGTTTTGTTCTATTTTTATTGATTTTTACTAACTTTTAGACCATGTCTGTATTAATTTATATTGCTGATATTATATATATCTAGAAAATAAGATAATCACGAGCTTCTACACTCATTTTCACTATTTTATCTCGCTCTAAATCTCTTGTCCGTCACACCGGACACTGTCGATTACTACGTGAAACTAGCTGTCCGGTGTGACGAACATTGCCAAATACGCTACGATTAACGCCTTTTTGTTACATTTATTGTTTTTTGCACAATATCACATGTGGTTGAATGTATTCTTCTATAAATGCCTATTTTGTTGTTTTGCGTTTTTACAGAAGCATTTGCATGGACGCATTAACAAGATTTTAGCTTTAGTACCAAAACATCGTGCCCCATCTGAAGCTAGTAATAAATCACCAAATCACCCTCACCAGATCCATATTTTTCATCTTCTGCACCTTCAATAACTTCTTCTTTGGAATGGCTTAATTTATTAGACATTGACGAATGTGAACATGAAAGAGACTTTGAGCCCTAAAAGTAGTAAAAAGACTACCGTCTTTTGCATGAAATGTGACGTAAGACTATTTTTTACAGGGAAGAACCCTCGTAATTGCCATTTCAAATTTCATACAAAATAATTTTTATATTCATAGTTATATTTGATTACAATTATTAATTAATTTTTGTTTTTGGTGTGTATTTGTTGTATTTATCATTTCTGTTAGTCATTTGGTAGAGTCCGCCCCAACGGACATGTTGTTTCGTTACATACTTGACAATGTCCGCTGTGACGGACATGTGGTTTATCATAAACTGTCCAGCACTAATTTTTTTTAGCATTTTTCCTGTACTTATTTCATATCCAAAAATATGACTTTACTATAAAAAAACAGTTTTTTTGTTACAAAAAATTTCGTCGAATTAAGGGTTAAGAGTCGCGGGTGACAATTAGTGTACTTATAAACTAGAACGTTACTAAAAATAAACCAATATTTCTTTACATTATTATATGTTATACATATAATTATATTGTATACAAAATAATGAATTTGTATTATAATTTGCTATGTGTATGTCTAACATATGCGGGACCACTTTATATTGGGCTATCGATTGAGGCGCTATATAATTGAAACAATTTAAATTATGAAACAGTCAAATTCATTGATTGTGTTTGATGTAGGAGTGCACTTATGTGTCACAAGTACGAAAGAAGGACTTATTCATCATTCTCCGTTCTTATATTTAGTATCTACAGTTTGACAATTGATTTGTCTTTTAATATTGTCTATAATCAAGACTTTTCCATTGCCTTTTTTGACGAAAAAAGAGCAAGCGGTCATCTGAATTCGCTAGTTAATATTTCTCTTTTCTATGCGTCATCTCAAATCTCCATTTCCATCTTTTCCTCATAAGAAAAGGGAGGGAAGGAAAAGAGGAGTAAATTAGGCTTCAGGCACGCACAGTCATCAGACGTTACGCAGAATTACTTCCACTTCACGTCTGTCTTCTGTGTGGTTGTAGTGTTGCATCGGGCGAGCCGGCCGTGAAGCGCCACGACCACACAGAAGATAGAAGTGAATTTAGGAATAATATTAACATGTAGAGTAATTCTCCTATGATGATCTTAAATAAATCCATATTAACCAGGTTTTTGATAAAAGTCTACATTAAACTAATTTTACTATGTATTACAATTGTAATGAGTTCGTTACAGTAAAAAAATCACTGTGAAAAAAAAATTGTGAGCCGTCATGGGACGTCTGGCAGATGTGAAACATCGTGTGTGTACAAGTAATATGTATAAAATATTAAATATTATAATTAAATAAATAATAATAATAATGATAATGATAATAATGACAAAAATGATAATAATGAAAAGAATGATAATAATAATGTATACCTCAGTATAGTGTGGCGACCCGTCGCCACACCGTACACTCTACTACACATAAAATATATATATGTATACCTTAGTATAGCGTGGCGACCCGTCCCCACGGCAAGCGTCGCCACGCCAACAATTCGGTTTACAAGTGGTCCTATAGATGTTTCACATCAATAATCAAAACAAAATCCATTCGATTCAGTCCGCATAAGAAAATATGGCATTACAATATATATTTACCGAATAATTATGTGACTGCGATAAATAGGCTACATATCGGCCTGTTGAATTATATTATGTCGGGGTACGGTTGAATATCATCTACATCCTTTCCACCGTTGCCCTATCACGTACGCGGTAAAAACGCAACGCCGACCGCGGGCCGTGGAGTGGGGAGATCGGGGTACGGGACCGAGACATCGTAAATCGTCTTTAACTATAGAAAAACGGACTAATTAAAGAGCCTCAGTTTTACTAAATTATTACTGCAATACTTCACGTCGAGTGCGGCAAATCGACGGTCACATATATGCATATCATGCTGACAATTATGTCTTTAACGCATATCGACTGACACTTTACACACACAAAACGAACATACAAACAAGTAAGTTTAGAACTTATAGTCCGTTTTTATTGAACCTAGGGAAATGCACGAGCTTGACAAGTCCAGTCTTTTAAAAGTCAAAGTAAATCGTCCGGCTTGCATCACCACGAATGCGATCCAAACTTTGTTATTTTTAATCTGTTCCTATCAATAAACCAAGTGACAGACAAATGGCTTTCGTCGCGATGCTACTAATGTGGTACTGATCGCCTTTTTTATTTAGTTAATGCCCAAGTAAGCCTATGTTAGAGTCTGATAAATATAGATACGATGTTTTTCACAATATTAACGATTCCCTAGTTTCTCTAGCTTTGTATAAAAATATGCGGGAAACAATATAAAATGAAATTTTAATTAGTATATTTTTAAGTAATGTTTTTAAGATTGTTAGATATAATATTTTATCTCTAATTACGTTAAAAAGTGGGGTTTATAATACACTGTATGTTGGCAATAAATCATTTGCGCAATTAAAGAGTCTAGAGCTTGTTGCTAACACCGCGTCTAGGGCATTTAATGCAGCTTGGATGATAATATCGTTACATTAGGCCAGAGATTCTCAAACTATGGGATCGCAAGTAAATGTTGTTTGTGATACCTATATAATTCACTGTAGATTTCATGTTCAAATAATAAAAAAATCTGTTTATTTTTTTAATGATAGCAGACATTATTTCACATTGATATAGTTTTTATTTTTATTAGCCGACTTCAAAAAGAAGGAGGTTATCAATTCGACTGTATTTTTTTTATGTGTGTTACCGCGAAACTTCGTCCCTGGTGGTCCGATTTTGATAAAAAATATTTTAATCGAAAGGAAGTGCTTGCAGATGGGTCCCATTTTTTTTTTTTTTTTTTAGTATTACAAGAACAAATAAGAGGGCATTAAGTAAATACGTGACACGGCATAAAGAACAAGTGCATTGAGATTTAGACCACTTTTTTGTATCTTGAATGTCTTTAACAACTTGTAGGTCTGGATATTGTAAATTGTGATAAATAGGATTTCCAGTGGTCTTTGAGAACCTCTGTATTAAGGTGGTCTGTGCTTTTATGGCGTGTTTCAACCGGACTAGGCTTCTAACAAGGACAGTTACTCGTACCTTTATGCTATCGTTTCTTGTATTATATTTCGTTATTGTTACAGTGAATGTTTAAGATTATCGATAATTTGATTAAAGTTAGGTAAAAAAATTGTTATTATCACCGTGTAACTTAAATATCAATATAAGGTAAATTATCAACATTAAATAGGAATGTACGCATTATTAAAAGTAAATTTAATTAAGGTACCAACTGTCATACTCAGAGTCCCTTATTAGTGGTGTAGTTTAGTGGTTACGAGCTAGTATTTACTACAAAAACGTAACTATTTGGTATCATGATTAAAAACGTGATTACTGATTACTATTAGGTTGAAAGGACAATATTTAATTTATATAATACTACAGCATCATCATCATCAACCTGCCCTTATCCCTATGGAGGGTCGGCACAGTATGTACTACTCCTCCATACATCTCTATCAGCCGTCATATCTGAATTTACCCCCTTCTTACGCATATCCTCTTTCACACAATCCATCCATACTTTCTTTGGTCTAATACTACAGCATATAGTCACATATTCTGTAGTATTAAAATGTATCTATCACTAAAATAATATCGTTGTGTGTAAATTCAAATAGAATGATGTAACAATAACAAACTAATACTTTAGATAAGGTATTGTTTATTTTAAAGTTATAGCTTATGCCCACGACTTTATCCGCATGTTTATTCGGGTTCAGAAATATATAAAAAAATAAGCCTATGTTACTTACACCATCCATTAGTTTAGTCAAAATCGATCCGGTAGTTTCCGAGATTACCCGGAACAAATGCGGATTTGCGGACATACTTACAGAAGGACGGACAGACAGATTAAAATTAAAAAAAAGTTATAGGTAACGTTACGTGTAATGTTACATACAGACACTGAAATTTTATTTATCTGTGTAGATGTGATGCGGGGAAGGTAAGCGGGGTGAAGTCAGGACGGGAGGTTGGTTGATAAAACCGTGTTAGCGACAATACCAACTGTTTTATATTCGCCATTAATATTAACCGCGGTAGCTTGCGTCAGTGCGATATTTGACTCGCTGAATCGTCTGCACGACCATCGATTGACTTTCATTGGGCCTTTTTAAAATTCATTGTATACTAACAAAAACATGTTTTGTTTACCCGAGATGTATGTACTTGTGAGAAAAACAGATTGGAACTAAATGCGATAGGAATAATGCATATTGACGTCAGCGGTTAAAAGGTTGAATGTTTTAGAATAATGTGCTATTGGTTTTTTGAAGGATACCGTCTTTTTTTTTTAACTTCATATTTATAGAACTTACTAGCTGTCGCTCGCGACTCCTCCTGCGCGGGATTAAACAAGAACGTATTAAGTGCCTATATGGTTTTCCAGACTATATTCTACATCTGTGCCAAATTTCATCAAGATCTGATGTGGTGTTTTGGAGATACCTTTAAATAAACATCCATCTAAACATTCGCATTTATAACATTAGTAAGAAGTTAGATTATAAATTATAATTACACTGTTCCCCTTAATGATTTTTTTCACATGTACTCAATAATAGATTCTTTCCTAACAAGTTTGTATCAGCTCTTATTCTCGTACATGCATGTTACTTGGAGTCTTTGACCACCATGTACATTCAAAAGGCGGTGCAAAAAGTGGTTCAGTGCACTCGACGGATAACCCGACTAATGTGCTGGTCCCCGCCATAACTCCACAAACACCTACAACATAAATACAAGCAATGCTATTTAGAACTAGTTATTGTATACAGTAAAAGGAACATTAAATCGCGGCGTTGCCTGTCAGGACGGCATTAATTGCCTTTTTTACGCCTTCGTGGATTCTATAAAAGACCAAAGAGTTTTCTGATCATTAAATTTTAATTGGTTTTCTTGTAGATCGACCTTTAAATGCGCATAATCTATTTAATTTTAAATTTTATATAGAAAGTTATTTCTGTCAATTGGAAGTGATAAAGCATAGATAATGGTATCGGCTATTGAAAAGTTGGTGAATGTTATCTAGAAATGCGGTTCAATACACCGCAGGTTTGGGTGATTCCCAATATTACTCCATACGTTATATTTTAGAAACTTTAATCGCAAGTAAATGAAATTCGGACGGTGAGCGTTTAAGTACATACTGTGAAATACCGTTCATTTCAAAACGAACAATAAAATACTGTCTGATAATAAGAAACTTACGCCTCAGTTATTATGAAATTGGAGTGAAAATATTGAGCACAGATAATGATCAGTCTATCTTATCTAAACAGTGCAAATAGAGGTCAGAAGATAAGGTTTTGTCGAGATGTAAGTTTTTCTACCTTTCTTGATTTTACGAATGTCAGAGTGATTGATAGCTGGAGATAATACTCAGTCGTAAAAGATGAATCGAATTAATCATAAAATGATTTATATTTTTTACACTAAGTACTGAAGTGTAATACATATAGAATTTGCTAGTTTGTTTCGCCTTTTTATATCAAAAGGTGGCAAACGCGCAAAGGGCCACCTGAATTCGCCGAAATAGCAAGGCTACCGTTGCACATAGACATCCAAATGCAGATGCGTTGCCTACCTTTAATTAACGGAGAAGGGGAGGCACACAAAGTGTGTCTTCTGTGTGGTCTTAGTATTTCACTAGTCGACCCTGCCCGTTTATCCACCCAAAAAATATTGTTGTTGCGGATCTACCACTGTAAAACATCTTTACCTCTTTCTACTCCAACGCTTGTTAATGTTACATTAAACGTGAGTATCCAATTCCGAAATATTAACATTTACAGAAAAATTTCGTCCCTCTCTGATCTTTATAAAAAAAAAGATAATAATATCTTTTTGTGCACGTTCTTCGGCTGTTTAAATTTATGGGAAGCTGAACTATTTGACAATATATATGTGACGTTTTTAAAAAAGCCTCGTGTTTTGGTAGCTTTTTGTATCCCTTTTACAACGCGACACTATATGAAACATATTTCAATGCACTCGACTTGATACATAATAATTGCAAATCAACACTGAATTATAAAATGTTAAAACAATAAAGAAGCGGATAACATTGTGGTAACAATGTTATTCGACATTTAAATAATTGTTTACACGGTTTGTTGTATTAAGATTTGATGGTAATTCTGGTAAGACCTCTTTGTTCCATTTTGTAATATAAATTGTAATTATATTATTGCAAGATAAAATTTAGATTACACACAGCGATGCATTCTATGTGGCCAAAGTATATTCATTCATTAAAAAAAACTCATTTTAGCAAACGATGTCGAGATAGCTCACTGATGACATTGTCGATTGATTCCACTGTCGTATCTCAGCTTTTTCAAAAGAAATAAGAAGGATGAATGTACGTTTAAGGCTTTAGAAACCCATTCGATACTTACTAACATTTTATCCCCTTTAAGGTCATTATACAATTGTTTTTTGTTTCTTCCAAAATATATATGTGCAATTTAACGGGGAATAACTTTTTTAATTTTTGTCACAATTACCTTGTACTCAAATTTAGGAAATAATTGTACTATTGTGTACAGGAGCTAAACTTCAATGAAAGAAATTGCGGTCGTTGTCCCACCTTTATGTTTGAAGTACGTTGCTCTTACATATCCATTTGTTGTTTATGAAATTATCATATCCTTTGTATATAAGCCATGGATTTGTTTAACGGTACATGTTCTGTATGTTTTACCAGTGCTTCCTAAATACTCCATATTTGCGGGTCGCATAAAAATCTGATGAATAATATAATACTGATCACACTTTCACGACATGACAACAAGAACTAGCATAGAAATATTTATTATTTTTGTAAAAACTCAAAAATTATTACATGTACCGTATACTAACTGTATACATTGTATTTTAAAAGATTGGGAACCCCTGGTTTTTTCTATGATATTTAAAATTTATATTTGTTTTAATTGTTACATACACGCTAATTAAAATCGTCTAGAGTTGTAATTAGATATCTTTGTGTTTTAAAAGTAAGTTGTTTTGATGCCTAAAGTTCTACTATTATTTTTATTATTTTACATCATTGTATTTATAGTCTACACCTACATTAATATGTGTGAATGAAATTTTGACTTTCATAGAGTATAGATAGGTTAATCTTAGAAACAAAAACTTATTGTAACTACATTTTGTGATTATTTTTCGAAATAAGATTGTCTAGAATATTCTATATTTAATTATATTTGAAAAAAAATACTTGCTGTTATTTATTCAACTGAACTTGACTTTGTGAACTTAACTTTTTCGTAAGTGCCGTTGCCTTAATATATTTTTAAGGATAAGATAATGAGTATGGAAATATTCTTTATGACTCAGGAGGTAGAGAGAAGGGGAGAAAGTTATGAGTATGTAATATATTCTCATCTTTTGTTAATAAGTGTGCTAATTTTTAAATTGATTGGTTGATCTTTGCATCGGTAAAAATTCCGTTACATTGGTAGTAGGTCAAGTTAAAGATTAAATTCTAACAAGTCATTGCCTTTAACTATTCAGGATACCGATAATACTACTAGTACTAATAGTTTTGGAGGTTTTGTTGAGAATATCTTGCAAATTTACTCGGCTCCTAATGTGATACTGTGACATATAGATCCGAGATTAATAGTTGGTAAGATTGGTAGACATAATCTATTAGTATCTGTTAGGTTTTTATTACTCATTGCCAAAAAGTCCTTCGAAGTTTCATAAAATGCAAATCTCGTGTTCCAATTCCAATACGATAAAATGACTAGTATATACGGCAATAATTTTGCTATGTTAGGATGTCATTATCGTTTGTAATAAAATATCAATTTATTAGATAGTTGTATTAGGAAAGGAAGTGCAAGTGGTCAGTATGTAGAGCGCAAAGCGTTTATCTTGTCGTAGAGGCGGTGCGGTGGTGTGACGTAAGTGAGCGGCCCATTCGGCCAGGCTTTTCGGCGGGGCCCCCACCAGCGCGGTTTGTTTACAAGAGCTCACGCGGCCGCCGGCACTCGTCACCGACCTGTACGAGAGACGTGACGCCCCGCGCTAAACACAATCACCATCAAACGATCAAGTGAACAAGTGATCATACAAAACATTTTCACACAAAGTTAAACACACAAATCGCCCGCGAAAATCGTGGCGCACTTGCCAAGATACGTGCGTGTGTGTTCAGGATCCTCATCGCATCCAGAAACGACCGTAAGTTTTTATTTTCAATACGCCATTAAACTAGTTCTCGTATCTAAAATCTATTACGTATACGGAACAAATGCAAATGTTCATTTTTTTAATGTTTTTCCGCCGATCCGAAATATGTATGTTTCACACTCACAGTCCATAATGCGTCGTAAATCTGCCTCGACGGCTATTTTTGTTTAATGTCTGTAGTTCGTTCAGTTTTTGTAAATATTTCGACAATCGTCTTAGACCATTCATCACGGGACTTAGCAAGCGTGTATTTACCCTGCCGTAGTACATGAACAATTTGATCCTGTCATTTTGCTAAAACTAATTCAGCAGGATCGAACATCATTTTAATTTCATATCTATAATTGAACGGATGTAAAACGTAAAATTCGCTGTCTCGATATGATAGTCGTAATAACGTCGAAAGTTATATGTATTATGAACACATGTAGTTAAACGTACGATAGACGTACCTAACAAAAAAATCTTAAGAGTTATCATTCGTAGAACATCAAAGGAGAATAATATTTGATGGCATTCCACTTAATTAACATCAGCAGTGTATTCTTGAAGGTCGTAATTTTTATGTCACTTGCGTTCCATTTCGAAACTAAAACCGGTTGGGATCTTTTTAAGCTGGTGTAATAAAATCGAGATATCATTGCCTGAGATCAGTGCACGCGTTTACTGCACGGACACGCTGCTTAGAAAATTTTGGGAACTTAAGGTCATAAGAAGCGTAAAGCAAGCCTGCTCTAAATTTAGTTTTATATTAAACAATTTAGTACCTACATAGAGCCACACACGCTAGTAATTATTTCTAGATTAAGCTTATGCAAAGAAAAGATAAAGGCGCGCATGAAATATTTTTAGGCATTCTTCAGATTCCCTGGTAAGTTTTTTAGTGCAAATTGGACAATAGATTTTTAACAGTTTTCAACAATAAACGTACTGGTTATGTTATTAAGGATTTTCATTTGGCACACATCTCTCGCCTCGTCCACATTTAAGAATCTACGAATGCTAGCTCGTCGATTTCGGGTGCTTACCGCCCTTCTTTACTATCAGAATTTCATCAACATCATCAGGCTTTGTTTGCACACTGCTGGATATAACCACAATGCCTTCCCAGTATGTGGTCCTCTGCCTTCAGCATTTCATCATATGGTAAATGCCAACATTGGTACTTGACTATTCGATGTTTGTGACTAAAAGCACTAAATACAGATAAAATAGTGGACATTTTGCTGTCTGCTTGTGCTACGGATTCCTTACGAGTTTAATTTAGTACTACTGTCGTCTGAGTCTAAGAATATAGGGTGGTCCGCAACTAGTCTACATTGAATGTAATTCCGTTGTGTCTAATGACTCCAGTCTGGTTGTCTATTTTTATTTTTGCGTCAAACCTCAGGTGGATTTGTCTTCTAGGTATGTCTTGTCTATATTACGATGTATGTTTAGGAGTTTTATTACTTGTTGCATAAATGTATTTATAAAGATCAATATTTGAAACTGATGTTGAAGTTCAAATGGTTCGACGACTTTTTTCTAGACTCTATAAATAGTAATCACTACTTCTCTGTCTGTAAGTTTTTATGACTATGCGCGTATTTGTGTGTCTAGAATTTGTTAAATGACTTCCAACCTAGAATAGTTCTGTTCAATATATTTTGTGTGCTAAGTTCATTTCATTAGGCATTAATTAGCCAGTTGAAAAATATAGGACGCCTAGTTATTTCAGCAAACGTGTGGTTTTTCAATAAAATAAAATTTTATATAAGTGTTTTTGTCATCACTATTTTTCCTTCTGAATTCAATGTAATAATAATTAAGATACTGGTTCATATTATCTTCTTTCTCTTACCAGAAGATCTATTTGTAATCTTTGAGTTCAAAGTTCGGGAACATAAAATGTTGCTTAGTTCTAACAAATCCTTATCTTACATTAGTATTAAGAATTTGTTGTGTGGGCATTGTTTTATCTCTTGGATTATGTATGCTGCATTTTAATGTTAACGTCATCTTACGCGATAAAGATAATAGTGACATTGGTTGCGTGTTGATTTGATTTACATTAGATCTCTTTACAGCTAACCTGTTGCTACGTTACGTTTGATTCAAATATTAAAATTAAAGTTATTGTTGTATTGTATTAAAGTTGATTTAAGCTGTCATTTATAACTGAAAAATACTGTAAAATGCTGTTGAAGCCCATCTCTTTCAATTGTTTTTTTTCTGTAAATAAAATTCTCCCTTATTTGAAAAATTAACAATAACATTAATCTTTTGACTTAAGCAACGGACTTCATTTATTTTTTTATTAATATTTGTTAGTGTTAACAAATATGTCGAAGCGGTGAGTATCTTCTTCGTATAATTTGTTTCAGCCGCGCCCCCCTGCGGCTTGTCCCTTTTCCTTGGCGACCTCTAGACGTACGACCTTTTTCACATTGCAGGAACATTGCCGTTCCTAACTGCATAGTTAAGATACAGCTAAAAGTTCTAAGGCTATAAAGTTTACGTAGAAGACGATTATTTCTTGTTCAGTTGATATTATTTTAAGAAAAGTGTTTTCCTTTCGTAATATCTTATAATAACTTGTTGTGTAATGTTATTAAAAGCGTGTATTATTTCATATTATCATAAAATTATAGTGTTATTATTTTTATAAACGATTCGTTCAAGAATTTCTTGCGTGTCATTGATAAGGTTGAGTTTAACCGAAGTTCTGAACAGTTCATTAGCTGTAAGATAACTGGCAAGTTATCGGTCATCGACCGATCGCCGGCGGACTTTTTAATAGTTCCTTGCGAAAGAAGCATGAACCAACATGGACGAATGATAAACATTTCTTAATACCAATAGTACTTGGCTTTTGCACGGGGGAAATATATCTGGGATATTTTTTCATATATTCATGAAGTCTTTGTATCATTACATTTGAATTGAGACAATAGTTTATATTTTATTGTGGTACAGTCTGCATTTGATCAAGCATACATTCTGGTTTCCAAGTTCAGGTTTATATCTTCAATTAAATTGAGATAAAATTAAGGTTTAATCTGTGCAATTGTGCATGTGCAAGTGCAATAAACTTATGCAATAGTCTATGTGAAATGGTAACTTTTCGCTGGCCAGTGTCGGGGTCGCGTTCTACTTCAAGTTTCCGGTGCCGATGAAAGTAATTAGTGGAGTTTTCGCTTTCATCTAACCAGTTTCCATCTTCGACGTTTGTTGCTAATCACATGGCCAGAGTGTCGCGTGCGTGAGTGCGTGTCGTGTACGAATAATCATGATAATGTAGTTATATATGTGCGTGACGATATGCGAGATGTTACCTATGTTTGGTCGTGTCAAATTTTTATGAGACCGTCTCGATAATCCGATGTTTGAAATGTGAGTGTCTATTGCTACGGTTTCTATCTTTTTTCCATTGTAAAATGTTAACGTAAAATGCGGAAAATTAAAATGAAAATCTCATTTAATCATTATTGCTTCACGCATACATATATACTCAATAAGCAAGACACATAAAATAGATTCACTCATACCCTATTTTTATGACCGCAAATATAGTTCACGCATTGAGTCATAAATATAGCTTCGAATATTTTATTTATATTTTTAATATCTGGCCATTTATTTATACTGGTAATTCTTACGTCGCGTCGTAAATACTCGGACTTCAAACTTTGCGGTTTTGACTCTCGTAAAATATTTTTCTTAGTACAAAAATAAAGCATTTTTTACTACCTTTAACGTTTATGTGAATTAAAAGAACATGTCGAAAATTCTATCTATAACATTTCCTGTAACTGTTCAATGGTTGCCAGTGATAAATTGCTTGGTTTCAGCTAGAAATTCTTATAATTCTTTTAAATAGTATTTTAAATCTGGATAAAGTCGGAAGTTGTTGAACTGAGGTTTTTTTATGTGGTAAACTTCCAATTAAACTCAATCATCATGTCACCAATCGGTCACAGTTGTTGCAATTTTATTTTTCACCAATTGGGACAGTTTATGTTGGACAGACCTGGCAGTTGGTCCTTAAAAGGCATATTTGTCGCAAGTATTTTTATTGCCAGTATCCGGTAATTAACATGTTCATTTGCAAAATTCCTTATATTTCTATGTAATGAGTTGCGACATATATCGTGCATAGCGATCATTAATTTCTCTTTTTAAAACTTCAGTGAAAAGATGTAACCCAATGCCGTAAAAAGGTTAAATTTCATCACTAAATCTTCGCTCACTATGACGTATTTTCATTCTCGTATCAGAATTTATTTTGTATTTTTTTAAACAGAATCTAATATAATGAATATTTAAATTAGCATTACATGTTTGCAATGAATGCTGGATGCAAATTGCCGTGTCGTCGAGTAAAAGTCGACTTTCGGCATCTCTGACTCGGCTCGGGCAAACGAAAGTAATCCGCGCGCAGCTCGGCCGGTGTTAGTTTCGCGCTCGAACCTCATACAGCTGTTTTCCATATTAATAATAATATTATCTTCTAAGAGTAGTAGAAGTGTCTAATGACCGATCCCTATAATCGATCTTGAACCATTTTTACTTATCTAAGATTTCTTTTATCAACATTTTGAATCTATTAGTTTTAAATTTAACCGATAAAGATGACTTCGGATTTTGAGTTCTTCAGATTTATTCTGCCATATTATCCTCAGTAGTCATATCTTGTGCCAAAAATCATCTTAATACGAAGTATAAGTTTGCGCTTGTAAAGTCGATGTAAACTTTTAAGGCGATACGAACTTGGAATGCCTACGTGTGTCGCAATCAGCAACAGCGGTACCTGTTGCGCTCGAGCCCTTGTTAAACGAATTTATCGCGGTTCTGTTGCGACAAACGTCAGATATTATCCTTCTGTTGCGACAAACGTCAGATAATTATCCTTTTATATTGTAACAATTGTCAATTTAACAATAATTAATGCAAACTATTATTTTACGTGTTTAAATAACGATTTATTATCAAAGGTTCTGGTTAACAATTAATTTTTATTTGATAGCGAATGTTTAGCTTGATAAGTTTTAAGTCATTAAGTAGGTTACTACATTCTATAGCAATTTATCTAGTAGGTTTTTTTTTTGTAGATTTCATATATAGCTTTTATGTTTTAAATAACATAAAACATTTATTAATGGTACAAAAACGACGCATGGCTTAACCATTTCTCGCATTCATTCCAGTGAGGATATGTCGATTAACATTCGCTCAGAGCAATTGAAAATTACGTACTCGTATTCAGTAGGTCAGCGTGCTCGGATTCGCGAATGAGCGAAATTTAAACAAATGATATTACGAGCGAGGTAAAAAGTTTCGCGTTATCGCTTTACCCGGCCTCTGGGCATTGACAGTAGTGTCACAGTTGCTAAATTTCGCAAATTCGCTATCATTGTGACATGAATTCGTAATGAGATTCGTTTTGTCGGAAATCTGTATGTGTCAGTGTGTTTTTTCAAGACTTTTACTGCGTAGTTACTCACGGAGTTATCTTACATAGGTTTATCAAATTTTAATATTTTCAGGAGCACAGAAGTGAAGGAAGGTTGACATTATTACTTGCTTTCTATGTTGAGTATTTTTATAGTCTTTTATTTGCCTGTATGAAAATTGTGATGAACATGAAATATGCAGCACATTATCGTGTTTCCATTAAGAATAACAGTAAATGAAAATGTATAGAGTTACCAAATTATCCGTATGACACTAACTTGAATTAGTATCTTATTGAGAAATCGCATCCGGCTTTTTGTTTAATATTTTTGCCATCTCTAAATAACAGTGGTGAGCAGAGTGTTGATTTTTTTATTTGTAAAGCACTTAACATTCGATTTAGAAAGTTTGATGTCTGTATCTCGCGTCAAAGGCCCTCCCAAACTAACGTCGTGTCGATGGGACTATCTCGATGACACTCGACAAAAAGCCCGACAGTATTCAGTGGAGCGTTATCGAAAGAGAAATTTCGGTCATCACCAAAATCGTTCATACGCCAGATCAATTCCAACTCAGGGTTGTCACATTTATTCAGTTTGTTCAGTGACAAAATCTTACTTTTGTCAAATGTACCAAGTTATTGTTATAAAACCAGTTTGCATCATATTAAATAATAGCATTTAGTAACATTTCTCTTGCAAGTCAAAGTATTCAAGGAGATCTCGTTGTAAGGCATTTAATTCAAGTTATTTTTAATATAATTTACATTTATTCGTCCGCTACAATAAAATCACTATGAAATATGATGTCTCCGTTCTAAAACAGGTTGTTAATTATTTTTGAATTTAGAACGTTCTTTTTTTTTTTATCGGGCATATGGCTTAAGAGTCGCGGCCCTGACTAGCCCAATGCCAAAGTAAAAGTGTCTAAAAATGTAAGTCGCGAAATAACATTGCGATTTCGCCGCAACGGGGTTAGTGATGTGGGTCAAATAACAGCTATCTGCTAGTTGATACCACCTTCGTTTTATTTTAACATCTGCTCGGTGGGCGGTTCACGGTCATTGACAATTTCGACTTACTTCTTTTATTTGATACGAGTAATGGAAAGCTACGGTTTGATGATTTAAAACACATATCCATTATGTTGGTATTTTAATAATGATATACTTTAAAGTATTACTTCAATTTTTTCTGAAATATTTCCTTCAATAAACCGTTTCCAAATATAGAACAATTGAAACTTTAAAGCGTGATTAAGTGCTTTTTGTAAAATGTAAATGTAATATTGTCGTAAACCAGTCTTGAATTTGATACGGCACCGACCCGATGGTACATGTGGTGAACGAAAATAATCTTTTATTTCTTCTTTACACAATTCATTATAAATAAAGTTTTAGTCGTATTTTGATTCAACCGTCGATTCTGTGATATTTAAAAATACATTAAACGAAATAAGTAATGGTATTTTTACATAGCCACGTACTTTTACCATTTCATTTCAACAATTTATTCTTGTAAAAGCTCCTGATTTTCATTACTTTGTTGAAAAGAAGTTTAATTGTTAATATGGAATAAAGTACCACATCATGAACCGATATGATGACATTTTAAGTTCGTTGCTTCGCATGATCCATAGATAAGTTCGTAGTCGTGACTGGCAAAGTGGAAAGTATGAAATTCTGTCGCGCAACGATAACGGCGACCTTAACCGCTGAACTTCACCCACTATTGACATCATGCGGCCGCAACTAGCTGACAGCTTTTAGTTTCTAATCTCTTTATCAATAGTTCCGCAGCAAAGCTTATAACCCAGCGTTTTATTTTTAAGATATGTTTAAATCGATTTTTCCTGCTACTTGTGTCATTTGCTACCGTGGAATTTCACTGCCGAAACACAAGATAATGAGAAAATGCCAATATGTTTTTACACAAGTGGTTCGACAGTGAAAACCTACTAATAAAACGCAAAATGATATGCAATCAAAAGTAGCTGGTTTCATCTCAGCAGAATGAAACGACTTTGTTAAACAAAAAAATTTCTCAATTTACATTTCAACGTTTCTGATTGCCTAAATTGCTGAAGGTGATTTAATTTTTTATGATTTCTTGTTGAGCTTTGAACTGGACATCCGCCAATGTTTTGTATATAACAAACGCCTTGTTCCGGTCGACTGATCTCACGCCAAAATGCACAACATCTCATTTATATATCACTCTTTGTCATTTATTTTCTGTCAAAATATTATCAATTTAATTCTGATGTCAACATGTTGCAGCATTGAAAATCAAAGACTTTGTCTATGGCTTAAACATTCTCGTAGATTAAGAGATGACGAATCTTTTATGAGAGTATTAAAACTAAGAAACGTACGTGGAAACTTGTTCAAATAAAAAAACTTGAGAGGTGTCAAGGGACACCCGGATGGAACGAAGTTCCTATGAATTTTCGTTATATATTGTCACGTCGTTGCCATGGTTACTAGCAAAAAGTGTCGTGACAACTTTTCGTAAGAATTTTTTCCGTCTAGCCCCCTTTCACAACGCGCGATAAGGAACTTCGTTCCAACAGATGAAATTATCTTCCAGCAAAATCTGCATCCTTATAAATGTAATGTAAAAATTAGGAAACAACGAAATTCTTGATTGCATCCGTATTTACGCTACGGAAACAATAAACCATTTAAAAGTCATTATAGCATTTTGTATTTTGTACTTTAATATAAGCCTCTTATAAATTGTGGAATAAGTATAAAAAACCAGGTTTCCATTACTTTCGTGTGCACAGTTTTGTTTTATTTTCGACGTTCGTGTATCAGAAGTCTCGGGAGAGTTGGTTAAGGATTGTCTCGGTATCTTGCGGTCGTAAATAAATATACAAAACAAACACTGCAGGTACACTTACCATCGACCTCTCGCCTTCCATCGGTATACACTGACTCATTGATATACAGGGCTTCTTTATATTTTAAAAATCAAAGTTTAAATGTTTTGTGTCCTTTCTATTATATTGTTAGGTTTTACAAGATAAATTGTCGGAACTATTCTAATATATTGTAGATTCCTGGTAAATAAATCCGTATCTGAAACTTGTAATTATTCCTTAAACCGTTATACGATTTAAAGGAATGATATGAAATTGACATTTGTATAAAATTTGTGTATAAATAAAGACAAGTTTAACTCCTATCGTAACATCAAACTGTCATATTTTTCACCCAATATATTAATTTTTCTTTCTACGCTAATTCCATTTTACGACGAAATTGTAAGTTATGATCGGGGAGGTGTTAAATCAGTTTGTTTTTTATTACCTACAATTAAAAATTTAATTGATTCCGATACAGGATATTAATCTTAAGTTGGTAATCTTTGGTACTGAGCTTTATTGGTTCTTAATTGTATAAAAAATAGTTTAAAAACGAGTGCGCTGCGCAGATAAAGCAAATGGAAAATCGAAAGAATTATGTTGAACGTACGAGAATTCCTTTAGGCTTGCAAAGTAGTCTGTCGGGTTTTCACTGTGCTAATTCATTTATTCGTTGTATGCAAAGGCCATTTTACTGAACGACGTTTGGAGGCGTTTTCGATACTGCCGATAAGATATTAAGCCGCCCTCTTATGTTCTTTCACTAAAACTTTCACATCTGATTTTTATGTCTTGAGTAATTATTGAAAAGTACAAATTATATCAGCCTGTACTATGATTATTTCAGTAGGTATACATATGTTGTTTTAATGTTGAAATTGAGTCTTTTTAGTTAATGCTTAAGCACGAAGAAAGTACTGAGTAAAATGTGTTGAACGTTTATTAAGGTATTGCATTAAAGAATGATAATACTAATGCCAAGTATACAATTTCTGACACTAAAGAGTCTGTTAGTAAACTAGAACAAGATATGAAGGTCGCAAGTAAATTACGTAGTAAATAATTCCATAAAATTATCAACGTTTGTCCTTTGAATGTTTATTCATCAGACTGCTAATCAATAAATCAATATCGATAAGACTTTAGGAATTTATTGTCCTCTGAAATATAACAAAAAATGCGTTTGAAGCTTATATATAAGTATTTGGCAAAGAGACAATCAAGGTAAGAAGCTAGTGCTAAAATGAAAGCCGTGGAATTAAATCATTACACATTATTAATGTGTAATGATCGATAGCATATTTTTTGTTTCTTTGGAATATCTTACAGAAGCATAAATTATATTGGATACAAATTTAAAAGCTTCACAGCAAGCTTTAAAGTTGTTCGCAGTTGCTTGCTAGTGTTTAGAAATGAACAACTGTCCTTAATACATTATAACACAAAGTAAATTAAATGCAGTTCTGGTCAATTTGTTAGAAAAAGCGGTCTATAAGTATCGCTTTATCTAGTCCAATGACATGTAGTACTCATATTAAAATTCAACTGCAATGATTCAGTGGACCTTATGTTTCTAATCTAGTCAATATTTGAATGAATATCACCTTCAATTGTGGCACATGTTCGTACTCTGGCAGCTGTTAAATGGCTGCAGGGTATCGCCTCTTCATTTACACGTTCCACTTTGCCCAATAAAGTGGAGGTGAGTGGTGTCAAATCGATGGTACTACTGATTTGTAACGACCTTGTGTGCTCGCGTCATACTGAAATCCGTTTACGGAGTTTTCCATTATGCCGAATATTACACAAGATTACTTGCTTTACTAAAGTCTGGGTGAAATTTCTTTTGTTTGTGGCAAATATCATAATTAGATGTGATTTCTATTACATCAGGTTATTATGTTAGTAAAAGGAAAGTTTCTGTTCTTCGGCACAATTTTTTTTTTTTCATTAATATATCTACGATATTCAAGTATGTTCTATCGCTACTAAATGGTTGAAGTCAACGTCTTCTGAGTATTCAAATTTGACCTAGTTTTGTAACATGCGTAGTTAGTGGTTTACCTCATAGTTCTATTCGATGTTTGATTTAAGTTTTCCTTGAATCATTTAGTTACGAGTCTCGCTCGATATTTGTCGTGACGTGTGCCGCTATGAGATCAACAATGTCAAGGCGCTGTTATGTCAGACTTACGTAAGATGTTTGACTAGTTGAGAAATGGCGGACAAGACGTAAAGATTAGCCGCAGCTTAATCTTACTACAAAGTATCCGTTTTTGTGTCAATCATGTTTTAAACATAGCCGTGCATTGGGATTCCCCTCAGCTTCTTATTTTGATCTCGTGCCAGATATCATTGGCTTTGGTTGTGAATTTCTTTTGATCTTAATGCACGTAATGGCTAGCAAATCGAATAAGCAATATAACTCCACAGGACGTCTTCTGTCAAAACTTGGTTACACACGCACAACCCTTCGTGGAAGACTTGTTACCTACTGTCTTGTAACCGAATAACTCGTTTTCATATTTTAATTATTGTTGTTCCTCATTGGGTTTCGATTTTGTTTTAATTAAGGTTTATGTAGTACATCTTAAAATAAACGAACACGTTATTTACCTTTTAGATTGTATTTAAAAAATACGACGTACGACTACAAGATGGTACTGTTATCATCGACAAAATTTGTATTAAAATTTGTGTACACCAATAATTTCATACTAATTTTGACATAATTGACGATGATACGAAGGCGATTGCCCCAAATATTCGTAGTAGGCCCATTGATACTTTTTTGGCTGTTGTTACATATCACGATTCATTATTACTAATTCACCTATTCCGTCAACATTCTTTGAACTGATCATTCTCGTAGTTTCTAATATAATTATTCATTTGTACTTTTAAACCCTATTGTTACAGAATGCAATGTATCTGGCTTATCTAACTCACGGAGTGTTCGAATCTGGACAATTATAGGTATCGTTGAGCAATTACTCTTGTATTTATCAATTTAGATAAATCACTTATCGCAACGACATTAGCTGCTGTTGATAATTTATACACGTATTAGGCCAGATTTGATTTGCAAATTTGCTTGTAATCACGCAGAGCGCTCTCAGAGCATAGAACGTGAGCTCGATTGTAATTATTGTAACCAGCACATTGCTGGTATTAAGTAATTTAGTACGTTAATTATAATTTACCGTTCTTGTTTTGTGTGCTTTTGATCGGCTGTTGTTATTTGATTATTTTAAAGTACATATTTGAAAAAATCCTGCATTGTAATTTGAAAAAAATGCATTTGAATTATTGCTATTTGCTATCGGTATATTTCTTTATATATAGGTACATTATCAGTTTACTTGTAGTTTATATAGAGTCGAATAAAACTGTCTTTGAACATAATGATAATATGGATTAAAAATAATCTTATGATTTTACATTCATTTGTTTTCACTGCTGATTCTCATCTTCTTGTTTCGACGCCAATATAAGTGTTTAATGTCCCCGTAAATTATATTTTGCCGAGCGCAGCTTCTGCATTTTTTGCAATGATGTCCGAATGCGATTGTAGTTTATTGCATGTTCGTACATTGAGACAATGCTTGATTTAATGATGTCGACATTAAGCGACTGATCGCTTAACATTTCAAAATTTTTATTTTAGTTTGTAAAGCAATGGTTAAGATTAAATCAAGTTTTTTTTATTTACAATTGTACCTTGTAACGAACCCTTTTGTTATACCTATTTCATGGCGGGTTGCCGGTGAGAACCTGGTCTTCGCATGGCCGAGAGCCAGATATGCTCATCTTCGACCATTTTAATATTTAACAGTCTAGGGTAAGATTTTTTTTATCTACGAATCATTAATATATTGTAATTGAATTAAACATTCTAAATGATATTGTAATGTATTTGAAATGGAGTATAGTGATGCGCGTTTAAATAAGCAATTAATCTCGAGGGCGCGATGTCATCGGCATCGTACCTGCTCACTCACCTTGACCGCGCGGTGTCCTCTCACTCGTAGAACCATAGATGTTTCGCCTAGTGATGTACTGTATCTAAGTAGCTATCGATAAACTTTAAAGATAATATAAAATTATCAGAATTAGACATGATGTATTCTTTTAAGAGACTCTACTGTGGCATACTCTACTCTAGCATGGCGAATGAGCCACGATAAGATTAAGAAGATTTTAAAATATATAATTTTGTTTTATATGCGTGTGTTTCTAGACAACCTTTACATTTTACTTCAATTCATGTACTTAAGTAGGTTGCGACTTCCTAATATTTGATGTTTACTTTTGTTTGTTCGTAGGAATATATTTTTATCTACCAAAATGATTTAATATTTATAAATACAATGAGCTGATAATGTTTACATCTGTTTAGGTTTGTTATTCCTGCGGTTGTTTTATTTGAATGTTGCCACTTACATATGTATGTACATATTATTTTCTGAATTCGCATCAATTGTGAGCTGTTGGGCGGCATAATTTAACCTACTGTGACCATGAATTCTTAAAACTTGTCCCTCTTTGTCCTCTCAATTTTTTTGTCTTGGAAAATGTTACATTTGTATAAGAATGAAAACTATATGATCAGAAGATATATCATATTATCTATATATAGGTCCTTATGTATTTGTATCATCAATTTTAATAATGTTGCTATAGATAATATTGTTTAAAATGTTTATCGAATTACTTTTTCAATAGCCATAGATATGTAGGTACTCTTTCAAATTATTTATCTCGTTTTTTTCCATTGTAACATGCGTATATACGATCTGATGAATTTTATATCGATGTTAATACGTCCTTTTGTCCTTCTGGTTTATGCATACGAATGTGTTTGTGTATCGGCATCATTTTTATCATGTATGCGAGATTTTAAGGCGGGACGACATCGGGACGGCCGACCATTTTGTAATGTCAGTGAATTGTAAGTGAGGACACGGAGTTGGGCAATTCCTCGTTTCCTGCCACGTGTATAGCATGGTTCTTAAATTTGAATATATCTTTTTTTATGGTTGTTGTGTCGACATGATAGTTTATTCAATTTATGCCAATAGGTCCGTCGTTCGAGACGAATGATTCATTGCGGCTCAATCGCGGCGAGAGATTAAATGAATTATTGTCGACGTATCGCATTGTGGATGGACTTTGCGTGCGCCTCTCCGCGGCCGTGCGGGGTTGACTTTCATATAACTTTGATGCCAATTAGATTGGTCCGGACGCGAGCGCCAGACGGCGATCGCTTATAAAGGGATTTTGCGGTCGTAGCTCATTTTAGACACGTATGCAGCTATTCTACAATAGTATAAGTCCAAGCGTGTCAGGAAATTTATGGCTTTTGTTACTGTATATTTTGGCCTTCCGACCAAATCATGCAATGCATCTCTTTAGAGATGTAACTATTTTTGTCGGATGAATCGACCGATAAATTTCATCCGAAGACGTTTTAATATTGAAGTTTGAATTGCTTGTAGACTAGTATTAAATTATTTTTATTGCTGTCTTAATGACAATAAGATAAAGTTAAAAATCGCTATCTGTAATTCAATAAGTATGTTGATATATACAGGATGTAGACAATAGTAAATCACCAAATATCTCTTTTTATCCAGAGATATATTTAAATTAAAAACCCATAGTCTGTTACCATTTCATTTTAAGTTTCAGTTATAGATTTCCCATTAGACAGCCTTATTACATTTAAACTGACGAAAGTTCACACATGTATTTGCTAACCCGGCTTTCATCTTTGAAGTTGGTGTTCAAAATATTTATTTTTTACAATTCCAATTGAAAGGGAGAAAGTACCACGTTAATATTCATAAAATATTAATAACTTTCAGAAAGTTTTCTATTCCATCTCATAAATATTAATTTTTCATTCGAAAAGTTTGTTTTTGGCAGAGTCTCAAGTAGATTTCACAAAACAGCTCTGCTATTTCTCGGTAACGCCCTAAAGACGTTGCGAGCAGTCGGCTAGTGCGTCGCTTATGATAAATAGGGCACAGTGTTTAAGGTTGTCGGGGCAGTAACCCGCTGCACAAGTGGCCGGACTATTTGCCACGTCCCGTTATCGCCGCGATAGGGATTCTACGATAGCCTGCGCCGACTTACGTGCGTTTATCTCGCCACTCACATAACGTTCGTTTTATTTAACAATAGACGTGAAAATATCACTACATCCCCGACCACTACGATCACGTTCGGACATCATCATCGATCGCAGCTATCGTGAAGATAGGTTTTTTATAAGAGATAGGCTCGGTGCAGTAGCACGTCGCCACCGTGTCACCCGTGGTCATCGGCCCCAGCTGGTGAGTTTCGCAAGTCCAGTTACCCATACGAGTCGCACTCATTAATATTCCACGGCCGATGTTATTGCGAACCTAGCGTCGGCGTCCTACGTACGGTATTAGCGTCAACGTAGGTGCAATTTTTTATGTCACTCTTCTATTATATGACAAACCCTTGTGTTTTCTTTGAGTGTATTTATCATTAACTGTCTCATTAACCTATTGTAAAGAACCCGAGGAGATACTAAAATTCGCTTGTTTTATTCAATTGCAAGCTAAATGTAAGTAGAGGCCAGCTTAAAAAGCGTCGCAAATGAAACAAAGACATTCCGCGATGCCGAGGCGAGAGGGAATCTTCCGAGGAGGGCGGCGCGCAGACAGCTTTCGTCGTGTGTAAATGCGTGGCGCACAAAAAACGGCTAGGCGGCCAATAAAAACCCCGTCGGGAGAAGTTGAGGGGCGGGCTGCGGGTGCAGTGCGTCGCGCCGGCGGCTGCACGGTGCAGTCTCTCTGCGCCAGGCTGCCTGCGCGCACGCAGCTCGAACACCCCCTGCGAGCCGGCACTGTCCTGCATTCGACCCCCTGAAATATGCTATTCGTCCGCGACCGACCGATAACTCTACCAGTTTTCGCGATCTTTGACTACTTTAGTCGGTCCGGGGACCGTTATTAGAACACGGACGCGACCGACGGACCTTTGCGTGCGTGTCGTTTCCGCTCGGTTAATTTTCGCTTCTAGAGGGTTGTAGTATCCGTCTGTCGGCTAGCTTTCGGTGGCGATGGCGTGAGTGTTTCTAATGAGCCACATGTTCGATAAGTCTTACGACGAGATGTTGATGTGATGTTTTTTTCACAGAGCGGCGGTCGCTGCGACAGTCTCGAACGGGCAGGCGGGCGCCACCGACCCCGCCGTCGAAGAAGGCGCTATGAAAGGAGTCGAGGCGACACCGGAAGAGCAGGAACGGTTAGCGACCGGAAATAATAATGGTTCCCTCGTGTGCAAGCTGCCCGAGCCGGAGGAGCCGGACTCGTGTGCCGCGTTTCACTCGACGCGTATCTTCATGTTGGTGTTTCTCTCGGGCTGGGTGCTACAGGGAATGTTCCTCACGTATTTTGTGAGCGTAACGACGACCATCGAGAAGCTGTTCAAAGTTGAGTCGAAGACAACGGGCACGCTGCTGGCCGCGACGGAGATCGGGCAGATATGCACGGCGTTGTTTCTGACGTATCTGGCGGGGCGCGGGCACCGGCCGCGCTGGATTGCCTGCATGATGCTCGTGCTGGCGGTGGGTGTCATCGGCTGCATGATGCCACACATGGCCTACGGCACCGAACTGCTCGAGGTGCATCTCGACTCGCACACTGCCGGCGCGGGACCCATCTGCGCGCTCGACAAAAACTCCTCACTGATCAAATGTGACGACGCCCAAGTGCAAAGCACAAAAACTAGATCCTCGATCACGGCTGTCGTTATACCGTGGCTATTCATCTGCTTGCTCGTGGTGGGTGTGGGACAAACCGGAATCGCCACCCTGGGCATTCCTTACGTCGACGATAACGTGGGGAGCAGACAGTCGCCACTATACATGGGTAAGTAGGATTGTATGTTAAGTATAGTATTTAAAGAAAGAAAAACGATAACGAAGAATATACCGCGAACACGATCCGAGCGCAGTCATGTATAAATATGTTGCATCGATAAATTCAGTCAGGATTGTACGGAAGAATCGGCATACAATATTAAGTTTATAAATCACTGATATCGCCCACTGCACGCCTACATACTTTGTACTTACTGTCCTTTGGTACTCGTACGATATTGGTGCTACATACATTTCAATTGGTTTTGATCCTATTTTTAATGTTAATTCTAGCTAGCTCTTTCCCCACGGAATTAAAAAAAAAACTTAATAAGTCGCCTATGTGTTCATCCAGACTATTATGACATATATTAAAAATTTAAGTGACATCTGTTTATTTGTTCAGAAGCTACTTAATAACAAACAACCATCCATCCAAATAAACTTTTGCATTCATAATATTATTAAGAAGTAAGACTAGTAAGAAGTAAGGTTAGCTTGAAGCGCGTTGGTATATTATATGTGTATTAAAGCAGAGGTTATTTTTATTCAATGATAACTTTATACGCAACGAAGAAAATCTTTGTTTACGAAGTATGTAGTTATAATTTATTTATTTTTAAATGTTGCACTGCTACAGTTACGTAATATGTGTTTTTCTTTCCTGAGTATGAGACTTGGTTACAATCATAAATTGAAGTATATAAATCCAATACAATTAATTGACGTCGTTTGATAATACTTAATTATTTTTCAATTGTAGCTTCCATATAATATAGAATACTTCACTTTCCCGAGAAAATTCTAGAAGAATCTAGTCATTGCTTAACATTGTGTTCCTAATCAAGCCCAATCGTCAATTCCGGCAGTTGAGTATTAGGTTATTAGGGCTGTACAAACGTAACCTCAAGATTTCTGTCTCTCAGTTTTAATGACTTAAGTTTAACAAACAAAGATGTTTACTTCAATTATTATATGAGTACAGTTACAGTTTTCAATATCTAAGTAAGGTAATTAAATTATATTTACGTTTATAAATATTGTGTTTGCACATTGTAATAAACATCAAGCAATGTACTATATTATCATTTTGTACACGCGAGTTAATCTGTAAATTTTATTAGGATAACAAATAATTTACGTAAGCTAGTTCCATAGTTAGCATTGTATAATTTTAGATTAATATTTACTACTTGTGACTTTATTGTAGTGAAGGAATTCGTAGTTCGTTGTCGACCTTTCCTAAAATCCAGACTGTCATACTAGCTGTCATCCGCGACTCCGTTGTAGAGTAACGTGATAACAAACATTCTTCCATCCGAACTTTCGCCTATCTGTCTGTAACATATTATAAAAAAAATTGTCCAGAGTGCCATAAGGTTTTGAAAAAATTAAAACATATGGTTCTAAAATTTCAAATCTTTACTACTTAACAAAATATGCTATGAATAAATAACTAATGTTGTGAGACGCATGACGTTATCTATATATATAAAAGAAAGTTGTGTTAGTTACACCATTTATAACTCAAGAACGGCTGAATCGATTTGACTGAAAATTGGTGGGCAGGTAGCTTAGAACCAGGAATAGGACATAGGATAATTTTTACCCCATTTTTCTATTTTTTTTTTATTCCGCGCGGACGGAGTCGCGGGTAAAAGCTAGTTTTAAATAATTAGTAGTAGAGGTCGAGCGACCGGTTTTTCGTTATTGTAAGGATCTGATGGGTGTAGGTAGTTGTGCAGTTTGTTTTGTCTGGGTGGCGTCTAGTGGTATGCGCGTTGCACGCTACACGCTGCACGTTGCACGCTACACGCTGCACGTTGCACGCTACATGCTGCAAGCGGCCGATAACGTGCTCGTTGTGCTCGTTGGGCCCCTATGCAAGCGCTCCGGGCTATTGTTCTTACAACTCTGAAAACATAACCATTCAAAATTAATTTTAAGTTCTTTTGATTACACATTTTTCAAAGTAGTCCCAGTCGTCTTTTTGTTTCTGGTGTTATTACCTTATAGTAGCGTAGCTTGTAGTTTGCACGATAAAGCAGGTTTGGTTTTCATTACTAACAGGTTTAAACTTTGTATTTGAGATCTGTCTATACACAAACGAACAAATAATTAAATCCTATATATTATCCCACGGGAACCGTACATTTTATCACCCTTCGCACGCAATATATGAGTGAAAAGAGGATTTTAAAAGTGAAAATGTAAAAAATACATATTTACATATTCGTTTTAACCGTTCACACGGTGGTGTGTGGTGTAAAAAAGTCAAAATGTGGCGTGCGTGGGCCGCGACATGTGCAGGCCTACGTGAGGGTTGCTCAGTAATGGTGGCACCACACTAGAGTGGTGTGCTAGCACATATTAGCATATCTACAATATTATTCTACTGTTTATTTCACCCTTACATATTAGAACGGATTATTTTTTAGAAAATATTCATTACATAGTATACTTATTGTAGCTTTTTAATTAAAGTATACAAAGTAAAAGTAATGGTTTATTAATAGCCCCGCTGATAGACGCGACCTAACTCAAAGCAACATTACGGCCTTGTTTTGGTGTTACGTTATAGAAACGCGGAGTCTATTTTGGTCCGTTGCCATGGTAATATTAACATGAACTAATATATGAAGAAAAAGATTATCCTAGAAGGTAGATTTGGTGGCAATCTTTCTAATAAAAATGTAATTTTAATTATTACGTTTAGAAATTACTTCGAATTCCTAGATCATTATTTTTATCTATAGTTTCTTGTCGCCTTCTTAAATTAATCAATTAATGAATGCATGAAACTTGAATTTTTAGAATCATTATGGGTTAACCTTTTAAGTAAAAGAAGGCGACGAAATTTTTTATGTGTAACTTATCAAAAGAAGTTATTTAAAATTGGATTAGTTAGTACAAAAATAACGTAGTAGTCTGGTTTTGGCGCCGAGTAGTTACAAACCCGTCTGATCTTCATTCCCTTTTCAAATTATAACATCTCACTGATTAAATAATCTTTATTACTATTAGAAACTGTTCTTATAAAATAATAGCAGGTGTGAGAGAGTCGGTGTAATAGGTCAGTGTTAATACTAGTTTCACACAAGGGCACACAGGTTAGGTCAGACGAGTACTGTCTTTTATTTTGGCGCACTACGCCGAGGCAGGACAGCAGCGCTTTGTACATACTACACTGTCTACTGCTCTGCCTCACTGTTTTGTCCTCGTGTGAATTATTATAAGATCAGTGCGAGCGTAACCGCGGCAAAGGCACCTGCTTCGTGACCGCCGATACGATCTGACTCTACCTCGTTAATCATGAGTAATGGAGGGCACTTTATAAATATTTACTTAGTATTTATTCCTAAATAATATTCTAAAGGTAAAAAAAACTTAACAGTTTTTTAACAGTTAATAAAATGCAGCAAATTTTACTAAAAAAAAACTATTATGTTTTTTTTTTGTAAAATTTGCTGCATTTTATTTTTCATAAAGAAAACTTCATCAGTGTTATCTGAAATAAAGCTGATCCTTCACTAAGTAAATTATGTATATCCAATTTTTTAAAACGACGCGGCTCGATACCGATGTCAGGTTACCGTTAAGATTTTAACTTAGTCAGTTTCTGATGCAGTAAATAAGTATTACATTTTTATACGGCTTCCTAAGAATGCAAGAAGCCATCTGTAAACCTCTATAGTCTAGAGTCATTGTCCGTTCTCGAAGGACGACCTCCATAAGAGAGAAACTCTATAAGCTTGAAAAATGTCGCGGTCCCTTCGATTCTCGCTTATCTAGGCTTTATTATGTATAATTATTTTTCCAAAAGTACATAATAGGTGTCAAATTATAAATATTATGTAGCTTATGTGTGTAATTACTATACTTATATTACACAGTCATAAAACTTTATAAAATATATGTAACTAGCTGTCGCCCGCGACTCCGTACGCGCGGAATAAAAAACTCAGTAGCCTATGTGTTCTTCGAGATTATGTTCTACATCTATGCCAAATTTCATCGAGATCCATTCAGTCGTTTTGGAAATACCGTCTAACAAACATCCATCCATCCATCCAAACTTTCGCATTTATAATATTAGTAAGATTATAATAAAATGTGAAGTATAAATAATGAAGTTATTACTATAGTTTAATATTAAATAGCAAAATTATTTAATACACAAGATGTAGATAACTTTAAATATTTATGCATGTTTTTCGCATTCCTATCGTTATCTATGTAGGTCGATCAGATCCGATGTAAGTTATGTAATTAATTTTCTTATTGACTACATTATTTTATGTGTATATAATTAATGATATGATTTAATTTGTTGACCTTAATTAATAATGACGATGTATATATTGACCTAAATTAGTGTATCACATACTGTGGCTGATTTATCATAACACGCGATATGGGTCGCCCTTGTTTGTTGACTGTTCCTACATCACTCGCTTTACTTTGACTTCCCTTGGTACAAGTTAAATTATTCATTTAATTATTATTTTCAATGCTTTCTTATAGTTCGAGAGGCTTATTAATATCGTCAAGAAAAATGGATTTAATATTAATAATTATTATGCAAATGAAGAAAATCGATTGTATTATTTATTTTTTGTTATGTTTTTCATAATTATTACGTTATAATTGTACTAAAATAAAATGGATATTTTCTAAGGTTATTTGAATATTCTGAGCTGCTTTCTATTTTATTTATGTTTCGCTCTCCAAAATTATTTTAGAATTAAATATTCCTTTATAGAAGTATGGAGCAACATTGTAGCAGTGGTTTTAAAACCTACGTATTATTGCCGGAGGTGTAAAACTGGTGTATACAATTACCTCATACTTTTCTTAGAGAAATTCTAGTTTAACTTTCACTTTCGATTGTCTCGGAGATTTGAAGCGGATCACAATTATTTTTAGCGATATCTTTACCTAGTACTATCTCTGCCTATTTTAGTAAATTACTTCAATAACTCAAAAAATATACATTAAACAATTCAACTCAAAAAATTAGTTCTTCTTAGGTAAGCTTATGTATCGTGTTATGAGTTTAATTCCCATCTGAGGTTTATTTTACTTTAACCATTTTTATTTAGCAATGTTTCCAATTTAGTATATTTCAATTTAATAAATTTTCTTTAAAAAAACAATTGAAGAACAAAACAACGTCATTTATGAAACGGGCAATAGTTACCTGATACAAAAAATGTTGGATATGACAGGTATTTCAGTAGTGGCAGTACAATTGTGTCAGTGGGCCGGGACGTCTCGGCACCGTGCAGGGCGGTGACACAATACTAGCCACTGTATTTAAAATATTATCTCTAATTTGTACTATCTCAGATTATACAGACGCGAGTCATGTAATTTAGAAGTAGTAATTTTAACTACCTTAAATTGATGTGGTTAGACTAATTTACTTTGTATTTATCTATTTTAGTTAAAATTATTTCTTTAAAATCGAAAAGCTGTTGATTACAAACTATTCAAAAGTTGCCTGTACCTGGAATCGATCCGGATTTTCCAGACGTCTTGGGCGGTTCGTTCATTTTTTATATGAAGAAAACTTAATTGGACATGTTCTCTTTAATTAATGATTACTGTTTATTGAGTATAATTGGACAGTTTCATTCCCATGTTATATAACGTTTTGATTCCGGCTTTCATGTCTTCTTATCTATATATATATATAAAAGAAAGTCGTGTTAGTTACACTATTTATAACTCAAGATCGGTCGAACTGATTTAGCTGAAAATTGATGGGGAGGTAGCTTAGAAATAGGAGACGGACATAGGAACTTTTTTATCTTGTGTGCATTTTTTTTATTCCGCGCGGACGGAGTCGCGGGTAAAAGCTAGTTTAACATATATACACGAAATAGCAATATGAGATCATATTAAAAGTTAATACCTGTCCTTAACATTTAGTAGTAAACACTGACATCGTCGTCATTTGAATCATCTGCCAAATTATTTCTATAATTAATTTTATATTTCAATAGATAGGTAAAGACAAGAAATCGAGACAGTGTCGTTGTATTTCTAAACAGGTCTTGCTTAGAGTTTTTGATGAATTTTTCCTCAATATGAATCACAAGTTCTTTGAAAGTTCAGTTTCGGCTGTGGCTTGAATTCTTCAAATTGTATACGCAACCAGCAATTTGTATCCGGCGCTCTACTTTCTTGCAGAGAAGTTAACAATAGAATTGAGTTAAATAGCTTTATTATTTAGTGTTGGAATAAGCCAACTTTCATATATATATATATGTACAGAAATGTAAATCATATTATGTAATTTTGCGGTGAAACAAACAGTATATATTTTATCTTTGGTTTCTCAAATCAAAATTCCCGTTTAAAACATAACGTTGTCCCTCTCATTATCTTTGACAAAACAGAGGTAACTATATTTTTATAGAAGGATTCTGGTCTCAGAAACCAACGATTAGCCAATGGCTACAGAAGACCAATAGTAAGTTGAGTTGTAATTTTTAGTTTAGAAGATAGGATGACAGTATTTTGCGCTTATGCTTCTTTTGTGGATAATGAGAGTATAACATACAATGAATTCTGCTTACGTATGCCGTA
The DNA here is from genome assembly GCF_912999745.1 of Papilio machaon. Lineage (NCBI taxonomy): Eukaryota > Metazoa > Arthropoda > Insecta > Lepidoptera > Papilionidae > Papilio > Papilio machaon. Next base: position 9,201,087 of record NC_059987.1, read on the forward strand.
GCAGACGTAAACGTTCAATTATCATACGTAATATGCGACAGATTACAGCCCGGCGCGGCGCAGTGCACTTGTGCAAGTTTTTTGCGAGCCTATCGCATTACATTGTAATCGCTCGCTGCGCCACTTGGCGTAGGTCAGTTTCCCAACCAGCGGCCATTGCAGAGATTAGATTACCAATGACAGATTAGATATTGGATTTTGATGATATGCGAAGCGTGTACATTGCAGCCAAAGGTGATTGAATCGACGTTAATTTTACTTTTGTTGCTGCTTTCATTATTTGTTTTCTTTTTCCTTCCAATAATCTTGTTTTTATGTATATTATCTTAATATATTTTTATTGCAGTTCTAAAATAAAAATGTTAAACAATTCGGTTGTGTTAATTTTTGTTTGGACAGGTGGATTATCGCTTATGTCTATTCATAAAAGTTTCCGAATTAGTCATACTTCCAGAAACTTATTTAACATGTTTTAAGATCAATGACCGAGCCACTATGACTTGTCTATTCGTATATATATACTATTTTAACTAGCGGTTGCACTAGGCTTTGTCTGTACCATTGAAACAAGAATCATTTTTTAAATCATGGATTATGTATCGGTTTGGTCATTAGCTATTTAATAGTGAAGAGTGAACAAAATAAAATAACAATTGTCATTAAATTACGCTACAAGCTCTATTCAACTTTCTGCAAAGAAATGTTACGGAATTTTTAATAAGTCTTAGAATTTTTTGTATATTACAAGGTGGCATACGAACAAGCGACCACTTCAATTCTCCAGAATAGCGATGCGACCGCTGATAATAGACACTTGCAATTGCTGCTGTGGTATCTACTTTTAATCAACGGAGGATATTCCCCTTCCTACGCGTCCTCTCCTCTACCAAATCTACTTCCCCTTCCCATCATTTCCTTAAAGCTTGGGAATGGGTCGTGGTTTATAATTAAGCCTCTGGCGCGTACCGGCATGCATACTCCGGCATTATTTGACGCCTGTCTTATGTGTGGTCGTGGTATTTCACCGGTCCATCCGGCCCATTCTTGCATCCAACAAATATTGTATATATACCACGTAAGAAAAGTATTGTCTTGTACTCTTTTGGGTAGTTATAGTTGGTACGATATGGAGTTTTTTGATTGACGACACATTGAAAACATCGATGCTTATGCGATCAGTCGTTTTAACATAATTATCTATTTCGAAAAGAAATTAATTTACCTTTACATTAATGCGTCAGTGTTAACTTTGGTTATATAAATATATAGTACAATGCACCACTGGATGCACACGACCGATATGAAAGGCAACAGGACTAGGACAGATAACCTTGCCGCGTCCGCTTCTGTAAATAAGGTCGTGTATGTCGCAATCACTAATATATTTATTGTAATAATTTTATACTAAATGATAGCCATTTTAGGATTGTTCTACAGATCTACAAAGTCTTATTATCTTTTAATTATGACTACATCTTTTTAATTTATACTGCTTGTAATCTTATCCACTGCACAGGATCTTACCTCTATAAATGTTCGAGCGTATACGGAGGCATTCACTCGTCCTCGCTTTTCCTAATACGGTGTAATGCATGCGCACTAACATCAAATCAATGTTATAATTTTATGTTAACTTGTTTCACAAAGTTATATTCTTATCCATTGTCCAAATTAGGAATTAGACTGTGGTATCGTTATTTGCAATTGCGCTGTAATAGTAGGGAATAACATCTCTAAGGTAATGCGGCAAAAAAGAGATCTAGTATAACATTTAAAAATAAAAATTAACACAAGAGTACAAATTAATATGGCACAGTTTTTACTACTTTATTAAATGTAAAACATAAATTTGCATTTGTACCGTTTTAGTAACATTGCGAAGAACATGTATGTGATTAATAATGCATTTTTACAATATTACCTTCATTCATTTACTGACATGAAACATTAATATGTTAAATATTAATTCTGAGAATATTTTCGTATAAATATTTTATTTTATTTTTTTCTGAATGAGACAGACTTTTAAAATGTTACTTGTTTTATTTCGGTACGCGGGTTACATTGGAAATATGAATGGATCCAATATCTCGATGGTTGTAAAAGCCGATAACATTTCCGCTCCGTTACCTCTCGGAACATGTTCCAAGATGGCGGTGGATATAATGATGCAATTCGTCATTTTCGACAATCCACACGAGCGTTAATTCGGAGATGCAGCACTTGCGCGCAAGTCATGATGCATCGGAACCGGTAAGGACGGTTATACGCCTGGTCATACTTACAATTTAACCCAAGCCACGAGTTATTTTAAACCTTAAGTTAAATTTGATAAAATTTAATATTGTTATGTACTCGATTTCAGTGTTAGCGTGTAGGTTGCGAGGTGAATAAAAACTTGAATCGAGCACCGTGTGTTGTTCGTTTTGAAAAACGATCCTGACGAGACGATTATTTATTTAAAAAGCGTATGATGATATTACATATAGTAGCATATAGTTTATATTCCTCGCAGTGAAGAGCGCGCGACTTCTCGGTTGGGTTTTTGGCAAGCGTTGCAGTCGATTACGAGGAAAGATTACCATCGGGCGCAAGTACTTGATTGTTTTTCGGTCAGTCACCCACCAAGAGTGTTCCTTTGTTAAATTTTTATTATAACATGCGATATTATTTCGGAAACTGGGACAGTTGGTTGTTGGGACAGTGTCATCGACCTTCGATTACCGTCCGGTTTCGTTATCTCCCGTCAGTCCGTGCTTCGGCCACTAGCTGCGCCGGCGCCGGTCGACTGAAAGAAAGAAAGAAAGAAAACATTTATTGCCACACACAAAAAAAAAAATATAAAATCAAAAAAGAAAAACAGACACATAAAAGGCACAAAGTGTGGCAAAAGGGAGCCAGCTCAGCGAAGCAGGGACAGACTAAACTGCCCCTGCGCTGGTTTTCAGCTGGCACCTTTATAAATAATAATAGTAATAATTAAAAAAAAAAAATAAATAAAAAAATAAAAATAAATAATAAAAAATAAATAAAGTTATATATAAACATTGAAATGGCCCAAGTCAATTTAATTGTTTAAAATTACACTGTTTTCAATGCAACATTAAAAGTTAGACAACTAAGTGCTAGATTTTTGAATAGAAAGTAACCATGACCTTAATTTAAATTTAAAAGAATTGAAGGAGATAGAGTTTCTGATAGGAGGTGGGAGATCGTTCCAGCACTTAGTTGCAGCGAAACGAAAGCTACCACGAAAAGCACTCGTATGGTATTTAGGAAAATTGAGACGTGGTGCCGTTCTAGCGAACCGCTGTGAAAACGTTAGCTTTTCATATAAATAAGAGGGTTCGCCTGATTTTATTACTCCGAAAAGCAGCGTGGAAAAGTGCAGGATTTGTCGATTGGCCATGTTTAGCATATTGTGACGGTTTAAAAATGGAGTGATATGAGATCGCCGGGGGATTGGAAAGCAGAAACGTACGCAGGCGTTTTGAATTCTTTGAATTAATTTTTTAGTCCTAGCGTATAAGCACCCGCTAAACACAGAATCAGCATACGACAATTTGGATAAAATCAACGTTTCACACAATTTTACGCGTATGTCTACCGATAAATATTCACGAATACCATACAAGACTTTAAGCCTATAAAAGCAATTGCGCATTATTTCTAGTATGTGTTCCTCAAAGCGTAACTTACTGTCCATTTTTAATCCTAAATTACGGGCTAAAAGTACTCGCTCTAAAGAACAGCCATCAATAGAAATTTGCGGATTCTCTGAAATAATTCTGTCTATCTGCTTACTAGTTCCGAAAAGCATGTATTTTGATTTTGAAGGGTTGAGTATTAGACTATTGAGTTTACACCATTTTGCTATAACCTCTAGATCTGCATTTATTTTATTTGCGGCTAACTTGGTTTCGTGTGGTTTAAAAGAAAAGTATAATTGAATGTCGTCCGCATATAAATGGTATCGGCTATGTTCAATGACGTTAATAATATCTGCAATATACAAAATGAAAAGAGTAGGTCCCAGAATAGACCCTTGTGGTACCCCTCTGTTAACAGTTCTTTTAGTGGATACCATGTCTGGCCCATTATCTCTACCGAGCCTTACATATTGTACTCGATTATTTAGGTAACTAGCAAACCATCTTATTGTAGAGCAATCGAAGCCATAGTAAGCGAGCTTTGACAAGAGCAGCGTTGTGTTTATAGAATCGAAAGCGCGAGAAAAATCAAGTAGAACCAACAACGTACCTTGTCCACTATCTTGTGCTACCAGAACATCGTCAACTACGTTCAACAAAGCAGTCACTGTACTACGAGACCTTCTAAATCCGGATTGCTTGACAGGTAGTATTTGATTTTGTTCAAGATATTCTGTCATTTGAGTACAAACAATTTTCTCTAAAATCTTTGACATGAATGGCAAAATACTTATTGGACGAAGGTCCCTATAATCATCTGGGTTTTGTTTCTTTGGAATCGGTTTCACCGCAGCTACCTTCCATTGTTCAGGGAATGAACCCGTGCTAATTGAATGATTGATTATTTTTGTTATAACTGGCAGAGTATAGGGTAGTGTAAGCAATAACATATTTAAGGTGATGCCGTCATCACCTTGGGCGTTGGTTTTAAAATGTCTGATTACATTAAGTACAGTAGTTTCATCAACAGTTTTTAATTTGAATGTGCTGTTGTTGAATCTATCAAATTCGTAACGACTAAGAGTTGATAAATTTATATTATTGTTATTACCGGGAATGTCTAAAAAATAGTTATTAATATCATCAGGATTACAGAGATGTGTTGGAAGGACGTAGTCTTTATTTTTAAAATTTGCCACATTGCTTTTGATATTTTTCCATAGCGTTTTTGGATTATTATTGGTGTTAACGAAATGTTTGAAATAAGCAACTTTTTCACGATTGATTGCAGAATTCACAAGATTTCTAAGATCCTTATAATATTTCACATGGGCATCTAATTTAGTATTCCTACTCCTAAGGTATGCCTTATCACGTAAATTCATCATTTCTCTGACATTGTGCGTGATCCATGGATATGATTTCTTCTTTAACAGAAAGGATTGCACAGGCGCATATACATTAAAAAGTTCAAGTATTTTGTTGTTAAAATTAAGTACCATTTCATTCATGTCTCCATATATAATTTTATCCCAATCTGTAGAATTTAGGTCATAATTAAAATTTTCAAAGTTAATATCTTTAAGCGGTCTCCGACTTATTAATTTAGGCGCTGTTCGCACAGTTTTAATATTAAGCTGACAAGTTATAAGGGCATGATGAGAAATCTCAGGGATGTGATTAACTAAAACATTATAAATAGCAGCATTGGAACAAACTATGTCAATTAATGTTTCATTGTGTTCTGAAATATGTGTAGGTTGATTTACAAACTGAGTAAGATTCAGATATGTTAAGAAAATATTTAATTTCCGTGTATTTGAATTATGTGGGAGTAAACAGTTTATATTGAAATCGCCTACTAGAACAATATTCTCATATTTGCCGAAGGAGGAGATTGATTCAGTAAGTGCATCAATAAATACGTCCACATTAAGCCAAGGAGGCCGATACGCTGTGCCAATGGCCGTCTTAATACCACCTATACTCAGACTTAACCACATCTGTTCGACGTCATCATTATTCGACGGATGCACTATCTTACGAACGTTAATTCCGTGCCGAACGAAAAACCCAACTCCACCACCGCGCTTACGCACTCCAGACCGTCGTGGTATGTGCAGGAAACGATATCCCGGCGGAGATGGTGCCCGCCCCTCCTCTCCCTCTCTTAACCAAGTTTCGTTTATGGCTAAAATATCTAAATCAAACCGTAATATGGCTGCTGTCAACTCATCGTGATGGGTTCCTAAAGAACCTGCATTTAGAAGCCCAACTGACACTTTTTTGTTTTTTTTAAATTTAATTATAAATGCAAACGTAATTTGACAGTATTTACAATGTGCAATGAATTCGCATAATTGTGAGGTGTGCCGCCAGTCAAGTCCGTAAGTGTGATCATTCTTATTTACTATTCTACTATACCGCACACAAAAGTGTATGTAGTAAGTGCGATGTGTTGAATGTATTGTCTTACAGTAATATGATGTGTAGATTGTTTTTATGCAATTGATTTTATACAGCATTAAAATTTTTATACAAATACAAGGTGAAAAACAGAATAAAAAAATTAATAAGGCCAACAAAATCGATATACATAGTAGAATTAAATAGTAATAACGGTATGTTACGTAATAAACAAAAATCATTGGTTTATTAGCAATTCTAGTTGTATATTTTTTATACAGATTTTGCAAATATTGAGTTATCAGACGTTTATAAATTACAGGCAGTATCCAAAACAAAGAAGTAAATGTGGTAATAAATTTTAGATCTGAGTAAATACAAATGTTAGACTCATTAACGTTAAGTAAATAATTTGTAATTTTAGGAACGAACAGTTTCATTAACCAAAAACTTTACTTAAATCGCTTTCAAAACGCAATCTATGAAGCGGGCAGCCATTGTCTTTTCGGGCAAAAACTTTACCCCCACGAGTCCAGACATGTTTCCAGTTGGTAAGTTTAGCTTCTGTACGCGCCTTGTAAAATATGTGACGATTGTACCTAGTCAATCTTTCATTGATGTACAATGGACACGCAGCAGTGGTAAGTCCCAGCCCATCCGTAGTGATACCTCGTCGAACTCGAGCCGCCGCCAATAGGTTATCGCGGGGAGTGCGACGTGCAAGCTGTACCACAATAGGGCGTGGTCGTACTGCGTCGCTCTGATCGCGACGTACGGCTCCCACACGTTCAGCACAGACAACATCGCGCTCTTCAACCGTCACCCCTAGTTTGGTTACGACAGCGAGCACGAGGTGTAAGGTAAGCTCATTCTTTTCTTCAGGTATGCCAGCGATCTCGATGTCATTGCGCAATAAATCTTGGTCCCTGTCGTTGAGTTCCATTTTTAGATCGGCGATCGTATTCTCTAAGAGAGAAATATCTTCAGCACGTTTACCGTCATGTTCATGTTTTGACTCCACTACTTCTATTCGGGACTCAAGGCGGTCAAGACGTTGATTACACGTGTTAATTGCAACAAGAAGATTAGCTATGGTACTTTTGAAATCCAGCATATCATTCCGCATTTCTTTTATATCCTGTCGTAATAATTTCAGTTCGCTAGTCAATTCATTCGCTTGTAAACCGGATGCAGTAGACACAGCGGAGGCGGGTACTATTGTGGCCATAGTCTTTTGCTTCTCCTGCCTGCGTAACGTGATATTTTCACGGTGGGTCTCATCCTTATTGTTGTTGGGAGACTGCTGCAAGCCTTGTTTCATTACAGTGTCAGTTTTAAGCTCCTTATTTTTACACTCCTGACACTTCCAGTTCTTTTTATTTTCCGTTGACATAATATTATAAAACCGTTTCTCGGTAACATTCGTGCAGAGAAGATCATAATATTTGTGACAGTTGTGGCATTTCAAAAATTGTCTTTCAGTAATTTCTTGCGAGCATCCATTGCAAAAAATTTTTTGCAATGGATGATGGATGACTGAGATTGAAGCGACTGCTTAGTTAATGCAGCAACTTGATAGCACGACTGTTTAATTGTAGTTTGACGAAGTTAACTATTGGAATGTTAAGAGATACAATTACCAATAATTTCTTATGTACGGGCTAATGGCCCTCAATTGGAACTCGCGACGGCCCTCTGCGCCCTGTCTGCTAAAGAAATTGTCATCTGTTTATGTTCATTTGATCAAGTTTTTTATTATTTTAAGAGTGCTTGACGCTTTATTATCGGCTGCGTTTATTATAAAAATTATTTACTTATTGTCAAAAGTGGTATAATGGAGATGTTGAATTAAAACCATTCAAAGTTACTTATATATTTGTGGTATTATTATATTTATCTATGATTCTATACTTTTATTAAAGGATTTCCAAATTGAAATTTTGAACATGAATATTGAATACAAGGACAGATTTATTTTTAAACGGAAGCTGAAGTTTACAGAACATTTCAAATTTAAATTTCCTTTTAATCGGCCGTTCCGCTTGAGATTACGAGTAACGTTTAAAATAAATTCAGAATGATAATTAAAGTGATAAAAATAAGTGTTTTTTTATTATAAACACGTGTTTTGCTGCAATGCCAATCGTGAGGAATGTTATCAGATCTTATATCACTAAAGAAGATATAATATTTTTATGATTTATTTATTTCTTTTTACGAACGTAAAAATATTTCAAATTAGGCTATGGTACGAGGTGTCAGGTACGCAGGATTCAATATAGCGTCGCTGGTCCCAATAATTCATAGCCGTTCACTCGTCCTTGCTTTTCCTAATCTGATGTGAGGCATGTACAAAAAGTTTACTGATTAGATCGAGAAAAACATATATATCTACTTCTTACTAATATTATAAATGCAAAAGTTTAGATGGATGGATGTTTGTTTGAAGGTGTCTCCGGAACGGCTCAACGGATTTTGATGAAATTTGGCACAGATGTAGAACATAATCTGGAAGAACACATAGGCTACTTATAAAGTTTTTTTTAATTCCGCGCGGACGCAGTCGCGGGAAAAAAGCTAGTTATTATATACAGTCAAAGAAAATGGAGCATTCGTCGTTTATGTATGTGACATTGGATTTTTCTGATTTGTCTTTGTTTTAATATTTCTTTTCTTTGTCAACAGCGATTACCATCGGTATCAGAGTTATCGGTCCAGCTCTTGGCTTTATGCTGGGCGCCCTCTGTACAAGAGTGTACGTGGACCCTTTGGCAGATCCTGGATATGATAACACTGATCCACGATGGGTCGGCGCTTGGTGGTTAGGTGAGTAATTCTGCTATTTTATAACGTATAGAAATTGTCTTAACACATTTCGTGCTATTACGATTTTACGATGTCTTCGAGTATGCTGCATATATTTCTCGGTAGACTCGGTAGACGAGTCGCCGGTACTGAACGTGTTAAACTTTTCATTGTTTTCCACATGTAACAAAGTTGTAGTAGGTTAATGTTTTACGACAATATTATGCAACTATGTGCCTAAATGCAATGCAATCTTCGTAATTATCAGTCAAACTATGGGGAAAAGAAAATAAGTTCATGCACTTGCATCACCTCATTCTCCTTAATCCAAGGAACCTTACGTTTTTTCATTTTAATGACTATTCGGCAAATAACTTTTCGAAAATTCCATTCACGTTACGTTATGACTTGAAGTAATTTGTATAAGTATAGCAGCGGTGCAGATTGATTAAACGTTTTTGCAAAGTCATTGCCTCGTGTCAATAATGAAATCAATTTATTATTTCTTTTTATACCTTTTTCTACTTTAAATCCATTTAGACATATAAAACTTTGTTGAATCTGAAAACAATTTATTGATTTCCCGTCTATACCAAAATGTTCAACATACATTTTTTTATATTATATCTGAAACACGATTACTATATTATATACATCCGATGTTTTTTCGAAACAAAGAACATAACATGCATTTGTTTTTGTATGTTTTGAATATATTCCTTTATTGACTTTCGACAATTTTTATAGGACATAATATTTCTTTATGCTTATTGAACTGCAGTAAAATAGAAATTGTATAATACTAGCTGTCGTCCACGACTCCGTCTGCGCGGAATTAAAGAAACAACGTTTTAAGTAGCCAATGTGTTCTTCCGTTTAAGTTCTACATCTATGTCAAATTTACCTTCAAAAAAACATCCATCTGAACTTTTGCATTAGTATAATATTAGTAAAATTATTTAATTTAACATAGTGTTTACTGCCATCCACTTCAGTTCCTGCTAATAGAAAAGACGTAACATATTACATCAAAGTACTAGAAACTAAAAGTGTGAAAAAATGTTGCTAGTTTAATAACGCAGCACTTGCTTGTAGTAGTCGTAAAAGTAAATTACTTGACTATTAAACTAAGATTTACACCAGTAAAAGAGAGTTTAATGTTCTATTAATTAACTTGTCTCTACTTACATAGTTGCGTCAACCTTCTCTCTCGTCATAATGCATTTCGTTCCACGCAACAGGAATACCAGAACGCTTTGCATTTTTTGTGTAAAACGGAACGTAACAAGACGAGAATAATATATGTAAACTCGACAAGTTTATTGACTCTTAAGTTTTATGTTGCTTTATGGTCGTAAATACGTACATTGCAGCGGCGCCGCAACCATTTGTATGAAGGGTTCTCGGTTGAGTATAAATCAGAGGCGAGGTTGAAAGTTACTTGCGAAATATACACCATTTTATAATTTGACACCGTCGATTAATGCTGCAAAGTTATTATGAACTTTAAAAGTAATTTAAACATGTCTTTAAACGGTCAGCACCGTTCAGTCGAGAGCTGGCAAGCTCGCTTGTGACATAGTATGGAACAATGGTGCGAAACTCCGCTAAGGCAATTCAGCAGCATCGTTGGCGCGTTATTATGTGCGTTGTGCGGGCGCAGGGCTTCTGTTCGATGGCATTCCATCGTGAAACTGCCATCTACCGTTACGTAGCCGTTCGCCTCGATGGATTTGCGCGCGAAATTCGCAAAGAAAGCACACGCGTGACCCGGGTACCGATCGAATGCGTGTGCCAGCCCTCGCCGTGAAATTTGCATTTCAAAAACCACAAAGGCACTTCTATTGCCCACGGGACAAGGTCCTAAGTCCCGCAGCCAATTGCCCCAAGTGGAGGAGTGCCAAGCGTGCCTCGACTGGCAATAAAGAATTCGCAAACACTCATCGAATGGTTTCCGCGTATTTCCTCATTGTCCGAGCACTATAAGCTTATGAATGGAGCGCTGAATTTTAATAAACACCTCGACAGATCTTCTTTTACTTGTACCGAACGTGGTAATAATCGAAATAGATTCAATACGCTCGTATCGTACTTTGTAATCGTTTTTATCTGTATCGAATTAGCATTCAGTGTCGTTCGGCCCATTTGTTTAACTTTATAGACCGATAATTTGTATTGTAGGCTCGATTTTATTACTTATTTTATATGATGCAAGTACATCGCGATCGCGAGTCGAATCTTCGAGCGAACTCGTTTAATTAAACGGTTGCTAAGCGATATGGGCACAACACGACAATCTTTTCGGTAACATTAATAACGCCGTACCGCTGCTTCGACCGTCTTCGTAGTGACACAGCGCATTGTGTAACACCAAACAGATTCAATATACTCGGTTATTGAGCAAATAGATCTCGTGCCGCAATATGTAAATCAACCGGCAAACGTTTCCCGCATTCGCTGCCAATCAGAATCGACTGCTTTGTGATTATATCTTTAAGCAGGTGGCATTGTTTAATGTAACTCTTGCTTACAATTGATTTGGCTACAACAGTATACGTTATTGCTTAAACGATAGGCTCATATAGTGCTTAGAATTGTTTGTGAATTGCATACTAAGAGTTCTATTCATTTTATTACACATTTAGAAAATGTTCTTTCTCGGATATAGAGTCCCGAAACGTTAATACTTATCGATATATAAGATTAACGTTTCGCGAGTACAAAAAAGGTTTACAGAACTAGAAACGATATGTCTTACGAAATAAACGATGTAGGCTGTTGAACCTGAATCAATTCAGGAATTACTGGATTTCATCTGTATTAAACGATTGCATTTAAAAGGCAACTTGTGTTATATGTTCTAATGTTAAATACAGTCTTTATGGCAAATGTAACATAGTCCTACAATGTCCTACGATGTATCTCGTTTTGGACGAGAGAGGTGTAATTTTCTCTCGGCTTTCGCTTTTCTTGCGGCTTGGTGTGACGCGTGACGCTGCGCAGGCGCACTCAGTATTACATAACGTGGCTTACATCAGGCGTCGCCGCGGCTAAAATAAGCCCGTGCCGCTCTATTCGTCGGTCACGGCCAAGGCTGCGGCACGCTCACAATTATGCCGCCGCCAGTAATGAGGATTTAGTGGGTGGACACTTTTACTTTCGGCCCGGCATTACTTGATGACCTTTGATACGTCGCCTCTATTTTGTGGTTTTTAAACTAATCTGCATACTCGATTTTTGAAATACTCTAAGTTTTTGTGTTTTCCGATCGGCCTAACGCGAAACACCCTTGAATATACAAATTGGATATATTTAAATAATTTTGTTTATTATGTTTTAAGTGACAGAAAACCCAATTTTTACTAATTAAAATTTCCTAGAGCTCATTTTCAAATTAACCTTTTAAATTCTCTGGCAGAATATGTAAGACGTTTAGAGTAAATCTAAACGAAATCAAATACAATGAACCGAAGAGATATAGAGTCGTGATAATAATATGAGCGAGAGCAATGATATTTTCTTCAAATCGTGGCAAGTATATTCCACTTGGAAAATACTTCGTGGTATTTTGCAGTACGATGTAAGATAATTTGCTATTATCAATTAGGTTTCTCGACTGGCGTATCTTCGTCATGTAGGCAGCAGTGGCCGGGGCGACAATGGTTCCTTTGTGCGCAATGTAAACAGCTCATAATCGCCATGTAGTGCGTCTAGCGAACGCCCTTGACTGTGCGCCGACCGGGCGACCTTGTGGCCGCGCAAATGTTTTCTGTTTGAATCTATCGCAATAAATGTATTCGGCCATTTCAAGGTCAGTGCGGGGACCAAGGGGCTATCGTAACTATCAATTTTTTGGAAGCATCCGCAAACTTCTAGATAAGAAGTTTTTTTTTTTAATTTCATGTCTTATCGCACTTCCGAAGCTCGTTAGTCAATATCATTATCAGGAGAGCCTATGACATTCAGTAGTTTGGTGACTTTTTGTAGGGTTTTAATGGTTACCACATAACTAAGAGTTTGGACAAAAAAAAATAACTCTATTAAGCTTTATCATATTTCCATTTCATTCGAACCTAGCTGCATTCTTTCGTTATGACAATTGTTTCAAAAAAAGGATAGTCTACGTACTTTTCAATCTCATATATGGGACACAAACAGACGTAGTTCTTTTAAATATCACTATACTAGTTAGTTATTACTACTAGTTAGTTATAATAGTTTATAAATAAACTCCGGATATAAAATAGGATTCTTCACCTCGACGCGCCCCTCGACTCCAGATAATTACTATACACCTTATCCGATGTTCTGAATAAACAATGCTTGCCTGCTTCCAATGTTAGCCTCGTATTTTATTTGTTCATTAGCATTTTTTTTTCGCGAAGACGATTATAAGAGTTTCTTAGCACGTATTTTGCGGACGCTATGTACTGAATTAATTTGATTCATTATTGTCCAGATAATGGGCACTAGATAATTAACGATAACGTATTGTACAAATCTAGGGGCGGTTAACTCAGTATGATTAGCGGATATTAAGAAAATATATTATCACATACAGGTGAATTTGATAAGCTTGCGATTATTTATTTATCATTTAGATTATATAAATGGTGTAAATAATTTTCGAGTAACGACACAATTACAAATATAATATGGGTCACTGAACAATGTTAGCTTTTTTTTAAATGTTGCCAGTCTTTGTATCCTTTATTATATGTTTCACATGAACATGAAAGATATTATAGTTTTAAAATTGTATCTTGTACAAATGTATGTGCACGCTTTCGCGAGGAAATGTTCACACCATTATCCTTTGGTAACATATCGGGAATAGGCAGTAGAAACTTGTCTCAACTGAACTCTCTGACATTTATCAAAACAAAATTGTCAGTTGAAATCGTTCAAGTCGCACATCGCGCGTTCTTCACGCAACCATTTATAAAATGGAAGCAATCTTCTGTTATTACGTCACCGAAGTCAATTGATTGTAGGTGCGTCTTACGAGATTTGCGTGAGAATTTTCAATAAACATTTCTTTTTACTTTGTAGTTATAGCTTTGATTGAATTCATCTTCGTTCCGGATTCTTAAAATAGAAAAAAATCACATTCGTTTGCGGAGCTTTTACAAAATTATGCATATTTTATAAAAGCATTTTATCTAAAAAATTAAAACATTAATACAAAATACAAAATAGTTATGAATAAAATTATGTTGTTATAAGATTTAAGCTTAATTAAACGTACGTTTGCAGGTATGGTGGTGATAGCGGGCTTCGTGGTGATCCTGTCGATCCTCATGTTCTTCTTCCCGCGACAGATCAAGCAGAGCCCGCAGCCGCTGCCGAGGAAGAAGAGTAAAGAGAAGAGCGAGCCATTCTTTAAAGGTACATAAGTGAAGAGTTACTAGAATGTCGAGACAGTGCCCTTATAATCAGTATGCCAGTTAATTGTTAAGGTCTCTTTTCAGAAATTATTAAATATGGTAAGACAAGCTATCACAATTTTTATAAAATATAACAATGTTTAATTTGTTAAAAGCCAAAGCCAGGCTTTACGGATTTACAATATAATTAATTCACTTATACGTTTATAATATTCATATTATTGTCATATGCTTCAGATTTCTTCGCGACGATAAAACGTCAGCTGACAAATGACATCCTGATGTGGCGCACAGCGAGCTCGGTGTTGCACCTGATGCCTATCAGCGGGCTGGTCAGCTTCCTGCCCAAGTACCTGGAGAAGCAGTTCCGGCTGCCGACGCACGACGCCAACCTTGTCTCGGGTGAGGTACTACGATGAACCCTGCATCTTGATAACATACACATTACCTGCTGTACTCAGAGATCTTTAGTTATTACTGCAGTGGTCCTTTAGTGTAGGTTTTTCATATTAAATTTACACTAACCTCTATGTTAAGCCTCCCCTGATTTAGGTAGACTTAGAGCCTCTCCTTTGGGACATTATGAACTAAATCTCAAAGGGGCTGTTTAAGTAACCATTTTAAAACTCAGTGTATCTTAAAGATTTGTAGGTTTAAGGCAAGATGAAGGTATGTGCCTCACACTTTTGTGAACCTCACAATCTGGAAACGTAAAGTTTCGGTAAAATTTTTATCTTGTACGCGGTTTTCACACGCGTGGATGCCGCGTGTTTTAGTTTATATTAGATACTAGCTGTCGCCCGCGACTCCGTCCGCGCGCAGTTAAAAAAAACTTGATAGCGGTATGAAAAATAGATAATAGCCGATTCTCAGACCTACTGAATATGAATATAAAATTTCATAACAATCGGTCAAGCCGTTTCGGAGGGGTACGGTAACTAACATTGTGACATGGAAATTTTATATATAAGATTTATAAATATGGAGTTAACAGATGAACGTTTTATTCCATCGAAATAACTTTAGAAATATTCATAATTATCTTTCACAATAAATTATTCATAAATAAAATTAAAATAATTGATTATATTGACATTTATTGTTTATGTATACGTTTTAATTAATGTAAATTATTTCTGTCTTAATCTACAAATGAGAACGTTACAAGAATCATTAAATATGTTACCGTTATTGTTCCCACTTGCAGGTCTGGGTGGTATCCTGATAATGGGTCTGGGCATCATAACATCGGGTGTTGTGATACTGAAGCTGGTACCGACGGCGCGTCAGGTCGCCGCCTGGACCGCAGCCTCCGCAGCCATGTACAGTGCTGGTCAGTTACAATATATCTACATCTGTAGTCAGATATAGTTTGACCAGGAAAATTTCTGGAAATAATAACTTGTATTAGTAAAATAAATTTTATTAAAAAATCCTATAATTTGAAGTATTTAAAAAAAACTTGAGAGGTGTCAAGGGACACCCGGATGGAACGAAGTTCCTTTCTATTAATTAGTGAAGGAACCAATGTTTATTCTATGAATAAAAAACTTAAGTCTTCACAAGAAGTACATTTTATTTCTATGAATTTTCGTTATATATTGTCACGTCGTTGCCATGGTGAAGTAGCGCTCATTCGTCGTTAACATACTTACTATAGCAAAAAGTGTCGTGACAACTTTTCGTAAGAATTTTTTCCGTCTAGCCCCCTTTCACAACGCGCGATAAGGAACTTCGTTCCAATATGAAAAATGTATTTAGGCATTTAATGGTTTCCAAATACTGGATTTAATGTTTAATTCTTTATTGATGTAAAATTGTTGCTCTTGTGACAGGTTTTTTATATTCCTGGTCAGTTATAAAATAACACTATTCCTGTGTCATCCAGGTATGGTGGTATTGATGTTTGTGAGTTGTCCCGAGGAGAGTTTCCGTATGCTGAGTGAGAATGGTGTCACCAGCAACTTGTCCTGCAGCGCCGCTTGCCACTGTGATGGTGCACCATACAGCCCCGTCTGCGGACAGGTTGTACAACATACATACTGTTAAACACACAAACAGACAAACGCAATTAATAATAGATATTACATACAGCGCTGTTCAAATTCTAGCTCATAATTCTTCTAAATATTTTAGCTAACGTTACGAAAGAGGCTATCCGTAAATTAAGTTTCATGAATTTTATGTTTTTTGACCCTTAATAGTCGTTGTCACAACTAGTCACATTTGGGAGACTCCCCCCTATCTAGAGTGATATCACATATTTTGTAATTTTACATTAGAAAAATTTATTAAATAAAAAAAATAGTGTTTCGAATTTTTTTTTGTATTTATTTAAATTATATTTAGTGTTGTAATACGAAATATCGTATGTTGAAAAAAGTGTGATGTCACTAAATTTTTGACTCTTTCATGTCTCTTTTCACATAATGTCACACTTCGTCAATCCTCTCCTTCCCCTTTTACATGTGACGTAATTTATAAATTACCTCTAAATGGATCTATACCAGTTATAAAAAACTGCACTTGCAGTTTTCTTGCAAACTTCGAACCGCTATAAAGTTTGAATCTTATTATACTATAGACTTTAAAGATGACTGATGATTTTTTTACAACTTTGTATGTTATTTTTAGAAATCAATACAGCATAATACAAAGTGTATGTGTGTTTGTATGTATGTGTGACGTTGGTGTGTTTGTCAGGACTCGTTCACATATGTGTCGGCGTGTCAGGCGGGCTGCGAGTCAAGCCGACAGCTCGACAACTCCACCTGGCTCTACTACAACTGCTCCTGCATCGAGGATCACGAGCGAGGGGAGAAGGCTATGGCTATGTGAGTCTTCATAACTTTACCACTCACAGTCGTTAATTTCCTCCCTTAGATAATAAAGTGACCAGTTAATAACTTTTAGTGCGATACTAAGTCTCTAAGCAGTGATAAGTTTTGTTTTGTATTTTATAAAAGGCTCATTAATTATTACTAAGGCTCTTAATTTATTACGCGTCTTTATATCACAAATATGTATTTACGAAGACGTAAAATAACTTGTTATATTAACAAATATAGCAAATAATTATAGTTTGACAATTTCTAAGGAGTTTTATTTATGTAATTCAATATTGCCATGTGCAAAATTATCGTGATGTCCAACCATAATCCGACACACACTGACTTAAACTGTCCAGATTTATAACTTACTTAAGAATGGCGGTATTAAGAGTTCTTGAACCGAAAGAGATGTTTCAAGGACCTCGAAAAATAGAGGACTGTCTCTGCCTACCTTTCTGAGTTACGAGTGTGAATTATATTATTGATTCAACTATAGCAGTGATTGTCAAACTTTTTTCTTTCACCGCTCCCTTTGAAAATTAAATATATTTCAGAGCCACCTAATTTTTATTCAGCCCTAAAACTTAAAAACTACAATTTCATTACTTTAATTAATTTCAATGCCCCCCATTTTTGGGGCCCCTTATTGCCCCCTCCTAGGTTTCAAACGCCCCCAAGGGGGCGTTATCGCCCACTTTGGGAAACACTGAACTATAGGAAAGTAAAAGAGTTCGCGTATTGAATGTAGCATGTGTTTTGTGTAGTCTCGAGCGGTACGCGATGTTGAATTCATCTGAGGTGTTGGGTGGGAGTGGTGGGGGTTTGGCGGTGAGCGGGGAGTGCGGGGGTCCGTGTGCACAACTCTACGTCTTCGTGGCAATCTTCGCCGCCGCCATGTTCATACATGCCACCGGTGAGGTCGGAGCTGTGCTGCTCATCATACGATGCACTGACAAACATGGTATGTATTATGTCAGTCAAGATTTTTTTAATAGCTAAAAAATGTGTATTCAAAATATTTTTTTAAAAATGTATCGTAAAGATCATTAATAATAAAAAAATGTCGTTTTTTATTCGTCTTTAAAAAAAGGGATTCGGATAAAAAGTAAGAAAATTACTACAAAACGTCTAATTTTTGCTTGTAAATGTATCTTATGTAAATAAGTACGAACTCTACTAAAATGTAATTACGTTTGAAATATATGTAAGAAAAGATATTGAACGATTTTTATTTGTACAGACAAGGCGATGGCGATGGGCGTGATCCAGTTTGCGATAGGCGTGTTCGGCAACGTGCCGTGCCCCATACTGTTCGGTGCGGCGGTGGACGCGGCGTGTCGGCTGAGAGACGCGGCTTGCGGACTGCTCGGCGCTTGCGCGTCTTATGACAACGACAGTCTCAGACATCTATATCTAGGTATTACTCTCTCATATTTACTCTTGTGACTCGAGAAAGAGAATTTCTCTTTCTCTTCCCCTAGTTAGATATTTGGTGGTACTTATGTCTACCACTAAACTTGGTAGACTGAATAATTTTCATCAATACTGGTCATAAACTACTTACTATCTCACTAATATTATAATTGCGAATGTTTGGATGGATGGATGTTTGTTTGAAGGTATCTCTGGAACGGCTCAACAGATCTTAATGAACATATGTTATTTATTATGTTTTCTTTAACTCTGCGCGGACGGAGTCGCGGGCGACAGCTAGTGTAAAATAAATTACATTGATGTCTGTGTGAACTAAAAGTGTGTAAAGGTTAATAAAAGAGATAAGTAATAGCTTGTTCTTTAATATGTCACTCACTCATCGTCACATTTTACTTAGATATATCTTCTAATATAGTTTATAAGCTATATGGCTAGACTAGCTATCGCCCGCGACTCCGTCCGCGTGGAATTAAAAAAAAGACGTAATAAGTAGCCTATGTGTTCTTCCAGACTATGATCTACATCTATATCAAATTTTATCGAGATCCTATGAACCGTTCTGAAGATACCTTCAAACAAACAAACATCCAAACATTCGTATTTATAATATTAGTAATATACGGCTAGATATAAGATGTATAATTTAATATTTTCAGGTCTAGCGGCGGGGCTGATGTTCCTCGCGTTCATAATGGACATGCTGGTGTGGAGCAAAGCGGGCCGCATCGACATGAACCCCGCGGAGACGCCCGACGCCGCGCCCCTCGCCAGACCCCACGCCCCACACGAGCCCCACGCCCCACACGAGCCCCACGCACACCACGAACCCCTCGCACCACACGAACCCCACGCGGCCCCTGACACGCAGCTCTGACGTACGCACACCTACGAGTCACACTTTTGAACTAATATAACCTTTAAATTGAAGGTAGTAAGGTCGATTATAACTTGCACAGTCCAACTAAATGTGAATTTAAATTTGGAATACTATAGCCAAAAGCCTGGTTTACATTATGCCAGTACAGTGACAGTAGCGCTCAAAATCAGTGCTGGCAGGCAATTGACATACTGTAAACATTAACTGGCGCCAGTCAATACTGTCCTATACTGGCATAATTTAAATCAAACATAATGCTATTTTAATTCTGACCAAACAATGAGCCTATAACATGGGTTATATCTTGCACGGAGATTTAAAAATGCCATCAAAATGCTAACTATTGTTTTTAGCGGAATTTTATTAAAGTTACTAGATTTAAATTATTTGTTGTACGTATTTACGTATTACGTATAAAAATATGAAAAATTGCATCCTGCAAAATATATTTACATTATATTTATATTACGCAATTATTAAATCTTGACTGTCAGCAAAATTTGATGCGTAATTTTTTTTATACATATTCAATAAAAATTTTACAAGACACTTACTGTCTGTAATTTTTTTTGTTGGCGTGTAATTTTTTTTTAAATCTTTTTCTATTCAAGATACAGATATGTAACAAGGCCAGTTTTGATTAAGAACACTATTTCTATAAAAAAAAATACAGTGACCAGTAATTTTTTTTTTTGTGAAGTGTTATACTAAATATATTATTTTGAACCCATCGACGAATAAAGTTACATATGTATGGGATCTATATTTTATATGTAACTTTAATCATCAATAGGCTCAAAATATTTTTTATGTAACACATTTAACAAAAAAAATTTTTTTTTTCAAGTAATAACGAATGATATTTCTAGTAGCTTTTTTTTGCATGTAAATAATAAATGGCTAAGGAAAGCCATATGCCAAAGTAGTATCACAATTATCATCACATTTCAATGCATAATATTTAAGGCATAATATTTTTTTTGATATCGCTCTATGCTTATTGAGTTTTTTTTTTATTTTATTATAAACTTATGAACAAAATGCATTTTAAACTTTGGTTTTCTTTAGAAATCATTAAAGAAACAATGATTCAACATCACAATAGATATGAGGGATGTTAGAATAAAAAATAAAAAAAATTGATCACAAGATATCTATGGGTTCTATGTATAAGGGCCAAAGTAACAAATTAATGATTTTTTCTTTTTTTAAATTATTTAAACTTTCGTGAGACATAATAATAAATTAATTAAAAACGGCTTAACTCACGTGTGATCGTCCGGTGACGGCACCGACTAGTTTCGGACCCGTCGGAGGTCCATCTTCAGGGCGTGTGTTTATTTTGAGGACTTCGCAGTCGCGTCGCATCTCGCACTCTCCCTGAAGATGGACCCCCGATGGGTCCGAAACTAGTCGGTGCCGTCACCGGACGATCACACGTCAGTTAAGCCGTTTCTTAATTAATTTCCTTTTTTATGTTAAAAGTTACCTCTTAATTTACTTAACAACTTATACTAAACACAAATACTATATATATAAGTTTTTTTTGCTTTAGTAAAAGGGTCTATGTTCCATCTTTTCCTATACGGTTGAAACTTTGAGAACTTCTCTGGTAAAGTTGTCAATTTCCACATTGGCCCTTATTCATAGGAGTCATTGGTATGTTATTATTTTAACATATAATAAACATAATATAGTTAATATAAGAAATGTGCCTAAATATTATATATCACTTTATCCCAGGACTGAGTTTATTTTAAGACTGGGCGCGCAATATATTGTTTTTAATATTTTTTTTTCGTTCATTTGATGTGTTTAGATTTTTTTTTGCATTTAAGTTTAATAATTCAGGTGTGTTTTTATATTTATATATGTTAAAATAAACCGGCAGCTTTTTATGTATGTATAATTTGAATTCCGTCAGTTTATAATCGAACTAGATAAAATATAAAATATTACATTTTAATAATAAAATTTGACTTATCTATTAAAGTTGGGTTTTTTTCGTTTGATAACTGTTAAGATATTTAATTTTTATTTTAAAAATATATATCAAATCAATAGAGTCCAATAAAAAATCTATAACTTCTAGCATCCATTGTTTTTTTTTAAATTTACTAAAGGAATAAAATAGGGTATCTAAAGTTAGTCTGTTGGAAAATATACCAACTTATTATGAATGTTTAATCCACGATTTTTAATTTTTTTTTAGTTCGATATTAAATTGACGAAGTTCGCAAACGTTCGGTGAAATATGACAATATGCAATAAAACCAAAGTTACGTACAATATATTGCCAGCTCAGTTAGTTTCGGTTATTGCGAATTACATGGCTAGTGATTAGATGTTTATAATTAGTTTAGAACAACGTGGTTTTTTTTTTATGTAACATTTAAAATTAAAATACAATTGTAAATATAATAATATAATGAAACAAATAATCACATAATAATCTGTAGGCATTTTTAATAGGTAATTTTTAATCTGTTGTATTTTCTATTAAAAATATAAACAATTTCTTTTAAATTACACTTGAGCTGTATCCAGACATTTTTATTGCATTTTAGACGTCGATAATTTTTTTCTTCCATTGTATGAAAAAAAAAAATTAAATTGAATATATGATTCGATTCATATCAAATTATCGATTTTTTATCGATTCCATTCGATTGACTAGAAAAAGAATGTTTACTATCTATATATATAACTAGTTTTCGCCCGCGACTTTGTCCGAGTGGAATAAAAAAAACTTAATTAGTAAGCTATAGTAATTAGTGTGCAAACTATGTGCATATTAAGTTTTTTTCAACTCCGCGCGAACGAAGTCACGGATAACAGCTAGCAATTTTAGAGCCGAAGTGTTTTTTTTCTTAAAAATGACTTTATGGCTCTTGTGTAATATTTTTTTAATTTTTTATCAAAGGCTGGGTCGTGTGTAAAAGAAATTTAGTATATACGATTGGTTATAAATAGTTTTAAGTTGAGAGTAAACCGGGATCACAATATATGTTTACGAAAATCTGTGATGTTTCTATCACTTTTACAATATGTTTTTTTATTAATGTGCGTTTCCACTGTTGTGAAATTTTTTGACAGTATATTGTCTTTTTAAAAAATGTGGAATGAATTTTTTGTTTATGTAATTATCCTTTCAGTGGAAATTCAGATTTATAATGTTATATATATAGAAAATAATCTTATTTTGTTTTGCAAAATATTGTAGCATGTTTCTATGCATGTTTTTTGTATTTTTTTTATCGATTTTTTAAAAAATAGAATATTTTGACAACAGACTGAATAAATGAAATAATATTAAAGATACAATTTGCCATCGAAATAATAATTTAAATTAAATATTTAATAATTTTATCATTTTAATCGAAGGTGCAAATTTTGTGCAATTTTAGACAAAATATATATTTATATGATTATAAATTGTTTTTTTTTTACATTTTTTTTATTAATATTGAATGAATTGTGGTCATGATTTTTAATTAAATTTAAATTGTATTTATATTTATATAATAAAATAAATTTAATCACATTTTTGTCGCTATTTCTTTAGCTTTAGTGAATATTTTTAATCTATATTTTTTTCTTATGTACTTCTTGTCGATGTTTAGATAAATTTTTTGATTGTTGTATGTTTTTTATTGTATTGGAAAATGACTTTCTCTTTCTAAATGTTGAACACAATTTTACTAGTCTAGACTTAGTTGTAATCAATAATACCTCTGGATTTTAGATGTATGAATGTGTATCCTAAAAGGTTAAAATGCCGTTTTCATTGTAGCTAATACTTGTATAACAACAAAATGTTGGTTCTATTTTCTTAAACAGTACGAAAGGCATCACATATAAAGAAGTTTTGGCAGAATTTCATGGAATTGTTTGTAAATTTAAATATTATTTTAAAAGGATTCCCGTTGGACCTACCGATCAATCGGCCCAATGGTAAAAAGACATCCCATAAAAGAATGCCCAAAGGTGAACATCCTTTTTTAAGATAAATTTATATGAATAATTGGCGAAGACGAATTAAAACAATATTTTGAAAAGCTAGCAGCTAAAATAATATTTTTTAAGCCAGTTTTTTTCATAATTATTGTATATTTTTTTTTTACCAAAAATACGTGCATGTATTGAATTTTATCATTTATTATGAATCAAATAGTACAGTTTTATAATTAATTTAATTATAATAGTAATTAAGCGGAATTATTTCGGCCTGGTTTCTAATACGGTACTGCTTGTATCTTGTACATTTGTCAATTTAAGGTTATGTCTAGATTTGTTACTGTGACAGTGGTCACATATTTTTTTTTAATTATTTGTAAATAAAATCCTTTATTGAGAGAATTGTTCTTTTATTTGTATTCATTCATCATCAGCTCACTATACATTCCCACTGAGGGGCTCGGAGTCTACCCTAAGTTAGGGGTGACTAGGCTATAGTAAACCACGCTGGCCAAGTGCGGGTTGACTTCACACATATAATTGAACTTCTTATCAGATATGTGCAGTATCGCGATGTTTTCCTTCATCGTAAGTACGTCGGATAAATGTACATATCGACGCTGGAAAGCGTAAACGCTGTAACCCCGAAAGTATGAACTTTACAGGAGAGCCAAAAAATGATAACTCGTGAGCTGATACGTCTACAAGCATGCGGTATTTAGCAATGTTGTGTAGTTTGTGCTAACCTATAATAAAATCATTATTGTGTGATAATGGTTGAAATTATTAATGTGTGAAAAACATATTCGCGATTTCAAGGGTTACAGCGTTTATGCTTTCCAGCGTCGATATTTAAATCAAAAATCGAAAAACACATTGGTACAGAGCGGGATTCAACCTAGGACCTGCAGATTGCAAGTCAAGTGCGTAACCCCTGAGTCACCGACGCTCTTATTTGAATTAAAATTCGTGAAATAACTGACTCGGTTGGTATAAAGGTTATACACTAGAGCATTTTCTCAAGCATTTCTATGTAATGTAACGTTTTAACGAATGATATGATATGATACAGGTAAAAGCATAGTTTCCAAAGCACGTCTGGTTCGTGAAAGGGTGATACACAACAACATATCTTAGAGCAGCTCGTTGTTTTGTTACAAGTAAATGCTCTGGTCTATACTCACCTTAAGTCAAACTAAATTATGATAGTTCACTAGCGCCCTCCGCTTTAGTTGGTAAAACATAATGACATAAATCTTACTAATATTATAAATGCGAATGTTTAGATGGATGGATGGATGTTTGTTTGAAGGTATCTCCAGAACAGCTCAACAGATCTTTATGTAATTTGACACAGATGTAGATCATAATCTGAAAGAACACATAGGTTACTTATTATGTTTTTTCAAGTTGCCAGCGACAATTGCGTTAAGAGTTGAGGGCGACGTCTATTATTTCATAATGGGAGTTTGTGCACTCGAATATTGAATAAGTCGGTTTTCTTTTGTATTTTCATTGACATTCTATTTATCGAGATGCTTTTGTACAATGTAAATTCACTAGCCGGTACATAGTAACCCTAAAGTGGGCTAAGCAGGAATATTTGTGTGAATATATCAAAATTTGTATGAGATTCTTGGTACTATACGCTGTATAGGGATGCGGCACAGATAATATAAATTTTGTTAATAACGATACGATGGCGATTGCCACAAATATTCATGCTAAGCCCACTGGTCATCTACATCTACTTCCACAAAAACACAACTGTCAAGCGCCACAAAATATTCCATTTACACCGAAGGGCATTTACTAAAAACCTTAAACATTGTTAATCTCTGTACATTCACTTCACAATAATCGAAACAGTAAATTGATACAAAGTTTTTTTAAGACAAGGAAATAGAAGGCACTGGAGGTTTTATTACTTATTAGTTGAGATGATGACGTAATTGTTCTACGAAATTGTGACCGGCGTCTAACATGATCAATTGATTATAACTATCGACGCATCGACCTTGTTATTGAAAACAAATGAACTCTACACTTGTACAGTATTGTTTATAAGGATAAATATAGATATACTAGTTTTTGGCCGCGACTCCGTCCGCACGGATTTAAATAAAAACTTAATTTGTAGCCTATGTGTTCTTTCAGACTATGGTCTACATTTGCCAAATTTCATCACGATCCGTTAAGCCCTTCCGAAGATAACTTCAAACAAACATCCATCCATCCAAACATTCGCATTTATAATATTAGTAAGATAAGTAAGATGTAAGTTTACATAATTACTGTATAATTAAGATTGTTAAGACTCTTAGGATATATCTTTAAATCTTTAATGATTCCTATGGAAGGTAATGATGGGTATCTAGCTAGAACGCTAGGTCAGAGTGAGATCTTATATTTTCGTATGGGATTTTCAAATTTAGTAATTAGAAATCTTGATCAGTACAGCTGCACTTTGTATATTTTATTTAGTTAGTAACATTTTGAATTTTGCCGTTACGTGTTTCCTACAGTGACAGTTGTTTGCATGAATTTTGGGAATCGCATAAGGACTTAATGACACGACGGAAACCCGGAAGAGTAACCTTCAGGCCTTGTAAGACATCATGAAGTTAAATCGTCTTTATATTTATTAAGTTACATACTTTATATATTACGTTACAATTAAATTTACAAGAATATAGTGCTGCGACTCTATATAATAACATTATATAGGAAGCGGTAATAAAACACAAATAATATTTATTCAATATCTATTTAGAATTATCAGCAAATCTTTGAACCGTAGCAAATGATAATTGACATTTGTCGATAGGATAATATTACGCAATTACATGTGAATGCTGTCCTTGTGGCCATGTTCATGAGCTTTAGCGGAAGCGTCAGCAGATGCGGCGGCGGATGAGCTGGCTGAATATCCAAACTTATGATTTCTTTTTCTATAATTATTCTCGTTTTCGTAGGTTTGAGGGATTTTTCTGTAAGATTAATTGTGAGTTTATGAGACCAAAATCTCTATATAAAACATATCCTTTTCCCTGTCATTATCTTATTTATCTTTTAAGGGAACAATGGATTGTTAATGTATTAGTCTAAAGCATTAGGTTTTCCAGATTAAAAAATAATACAAACCTGATATGTACGCTTTCATCGCAGCTACGCGTTTCCCCACTGATACTGCCGTCTTTCTCATTGCTTTTGTCCTCATAATCTCCGTCTTCTATTTCATAACCGCTTTTTTCGTAGCCCCCTGACTTCTCTGAATAGTAGAATAGAATACATTGGATTTTTCCTAATACTTTCAGATTTAATCTTATTTAAGAAGTTAATTAAAAAATTACATGACCTTCATATAATTGAAAGTTTTTGAGATCTTTTAAATTACAGCTTTCAGTTGTGAATCTATTCAGTTGGGCCGACAGAGTATGTACTCTTCTACATATATTCCTCATTCACAAAATCCATTCATACTCTTCGGTCTTTTCCTACCTTTGTAGCCACATTCAATCTTATTACTTTTTATGTGATCATCATCTCGCATAATATGTTCATACCCCGTTAAGCTTTTCATTCTCAATGTCTCCATCACCGGACCTATTTTCAAACTTCCTCTAATGTACACATTTTTAATTTTATCCCATTTTGTTACGACACATCTATCTTGTTAGGGTAATACATTAGCTCTTTAGATCTATTTTTAATACATGAAAAATTAGATGTTTTATACGATTTTAGTGTTACTTACTAAATTAAATTTAACTAAAATTAAACTTAAAAAATTAAATTTAGATTATGAGAACAATGGACTCAGGGGAAAAAACACAGAAAAAAAAATATTACAAATTTAACTTACCCTGATTTGCTACGACGTAGGCTGTTAGCATCGTGGCTAGAGCCAAAATGATTTGAATTTTTTTCGTCATTTTGGCAGACTGATGTACTGATGAATTTAGACTGATCTTTTATACATTCTATGGCAGGATGAACCCGTCACATCAAATCAATTTTTGGACGGTCGCGGTTACATGTTAGTGTCGCATTTTCGTTTGTAATGCGTGACCGACAAGGTCATATATTCCGGCTGATTGTTGAAGAGATGGATGGATAGTTTGAATTTGATGTGATTAAGTAAGGAGTGAATTATAGAGTCGTGGCCCCTTACTTCAGGCATTATTAGGCGGCTCAAAGTCATTCAAAGGGCAATGGAGAGGGCAATGCTCGGAGTCTCTCTGCGAGATCGCGTCAGAAATGATGCCATCCGCAGCAGAACCAAAGTAACCAACATTGCCCGAAGAATTGCAAACCTTAAGTAGCGATGGGCTGGCCACATTGCCTGCAGAACGGACGGCCGATGGGGCAGAAAAGTCCTAGAGTGGCGGCCACGGACAGGTCGACGCAGCGCGGGTAGGCCTCCTGCAAGATGGACCGATGACCTGGTCAAGGTTGCGGGAGTGCACTGGATGCGGGCGGCACAGGACCGGGCATTGTGGCAATCGATGGGGGAGGCCTATGTCCAACAGTGGACAAACTCAGGTTGATAATGATGATGATGATGTTAAAACAGTAGTGGTACCTACTCTTGCCGTAGGCTTCCACTGCTGACACACTTGTATATTGATTGTTACCCCTCATATTCACTAATAACAAGATAGCAATATTTTTATAGTGGTTCCGTCAGTAGAAATTGTGTGGATTAACAAAACATTTCATGGTATGAATTACAAGTGATTTTGTGACATAAATATTATTTAACGATTATAACCTCGAGGTCATGAAAGTAAACGTTAAATTTCAAAGACAACTTGATGTGTTTGATTTTTTTTACAATCATTGTAAGAAATGTGAATTCTGTTTGTATACAAATTATGATTGAATGTTTATTTTGACTTAGTAACGACCTTGTTGCTGTAGACGCATTGTTATTTACGATCCGGGAAAAACGTATGCAAAAGTACAAACTTTATAAAATACTGAGTATATATTTTTTATTGGATACCAAGTATCTAATTTGCTGTGCGCTAATCGTTTTGTAGTTTTATTTCTTTTTATACCGGTCCCACATCGTCTAACCTAGTAGTTAAAGAGTTTGTAAATCAGGTTCGTAGCAAATGTGCATATTTTTTTAATTGACGGTGGAGGTGACACACAGAAAGATAATATTTCCTCTTACCATGCGTCCCCTTCTCCGTAACATCCTCTTCCCCTTCCCATCCTTTCTTTAAATCCTTCCATCCTTTCTTAACTGTATGGAAGGGAAAGGGGATTAAAGTAAGGCCTGAGGCGCGCACACACATCGAAACGCGGAGTTAATTCCACTTCACGCATGTCTTCTCTGTGGTCTTGGTATTTCACCGGTGGAGCCGGCCCATTTGTGCAACTAATGTTCTGCCGATATTGTTCGTGCCGTCTACCATTGTTAAAATTTAGCTTTACTCTGTTCATGTTTATAAATAACAGAGTTGCTTGCGATGTTATGATTACCGTAGTGATTTTTATCTATATGTTATTATTTATCTTGGGAATATACTGCGAGGACCGAAGTACGAACTACTAAAAATCATTATTCAGGTAAAGATACAAGGAAAAAGAAGGAGGAGGAGGACAGGAAGGAGAAGGACATCTTGGCTGAAAAATCTGCGCCAATGGTATAATAAAAGTACGCGTTCTATATTACGAGCTGCTGTGTCCGGAGTTCAAGTTGCCATGATGATCGCCAACCTTCGTTAGGAGATGGCACCAAAAGAAGAAGTGATTTTTATAACTATACGAGTAATAAGTTTGCAAACTAGCAAGCAGTTCGTGTGAAAGACGAATGTACAAAAATAAAACAAGATATAAGGAGCTATATGTTGGAGCATAGTTATCAACAGAGGACGAATAATGCCCAATACATCTTATTAATATTACCTATATAAATGCGAAAGTTTAGATGGATACATGGATAGATGGATGTTTGTTTGTTTGAAGGTATCTCCGAAACGGCTCAACGGATCTTGATGATGGCTCAAATGTAGAATATAGTCTGGAAGAACTCATTAGCTACATAGTAAGTTTTTTATAATCCCGCGCGGACGGAGTCACGGGTGACATCTAGTTATATATTATAATTAATATAAGAAGCTCGCGGGGAAGAACTGCACTTATTGAACACGTTTAAAAATAAAACTCACGTGCATATATAAGTTTTGTTACTTTGTTTTGTTTATTTTCTTGTTATTATAGAGCTAGGCTAATTTAAAACTATGTATTTTATTTTTCCATTTGTGTTTGTGTAATCGATTATATACTTAGAAGTATTATATAAAACTAGCTTTTACCCGCGACTCCGTCCGCGCGGAATAAAAAAATAGAAAACGGGGTAAAAATTATCCTACGTCCGTTTCCTGGTTCTAAGCTACCTGCCCACCAATTTTCAGTCAAATCGATTCAGCCGTTCTT
The DNA here is from genome assembly GCF_912999745.1 of Papilio machaon. NCBI lineage: Eukaryota > Metazoa > Arthropoda > Insecta > Lepidoptera > Papilionidae > Papilio > Papilio machaon. Next base: position 9,230,884 of record NC_059987.1, read on the forward strand.
GAGTTATAAATAGTGTAACTAACACAACTTTCTTTTATATATATAGATTTACATAGTATTTATATATGATGTCTCAACGTTTTCCATTACCTATGTGATTTACAAATTAAAATAAAAAATAAGAGGCATTTAGTCATTAATAATTAGAGGCACAAATCCGAAAATTAAATTGAATTGAACCGAAGACTGCAACATCGAACTTTGAATAATTATGGTGTCATTGTGTCTTTGAATAATTGGTACTTATAATATTAAAACATTAAAACGATAAAATATTTTCAACTATTTTAATATGGTTTTTTTACTTAGATATTTATTTTTAACAAATAAACTAGGTATTATCACATTCAGGGTTGTCGAACCACGCTGCAGATGGCATTTCAAGTGCTGGATTTTTGTTACTTCAGTTTAACGTCTGAAACAAAAGAAATACGAAAATTTAATATAAGGCTAAGGACGTAAAATTGAGAGAAAAAACTTTCGATATGCTTGGTACAAGAATGGTACAAAAATCGAAACGCTTACCCGTATCCGCCCTTGTGACCGCCGTATCCGCCGGCCCCTGCGCTAGCGCTTGCACTCGCACTGGCGCTGGAGCCGCTGCCGTGACCGCCGTGACCGCCACCGCCGGAACCGCCGTGACCGCCACCGCCGGAACCGCCGTGACCGCCACCGCCGGAACCACCACGTCCGCCTCCGAGACCGCCGCCCAGACCGCCGCCGTTACCGCCTCCGAGACCGCCGCCATGACCACCACCCAAACCACCGCCATTGCCTCCGCCAAGTCCACTTCCATGGCCACCTCCCAGACCGCCGCCTTTACCACCTCCGAGACCGCCTCCGTGGCCACCGCCATTGCCTCCACCTAAGCCGCCGCCGGAACCACCGCCTAGACCTCCTCCGTTGCCTCCGCCCAGTCCACCTCCGTGGCCTCCACCGTTGCCTCCGCCTAGTCCACCTCCGAGGCCGCCACCACCTCCTTTGCCACCGCCAAATCCACCGCCACCGCCGCCGCCGCCTCCGAAGCCACCGCCGCCTCCGAACCCGCCTCCGCCACCGCCGCCGAATCCTCCGCCACTACTGCCGCCACCATAACCTACAAATTAACAAAAAATATACAGCACATATTACACAATATATATTAACAATGTTATATTAACGTTTAATAGATAAAATTTTGACTTAAAGAAATAGTTATAAATTAAAAAAAGATTATCATTTATAAAAATAATCGTTTTAATGTCCAGATAATAATTTTGCATATTTCGACTTGTAAACAATTTACCTGGGGCAGCGTGGATGCAAACGAACAGGCCAAAAGCCAAAGCGACTACTGCAAGACGCGCCATCTTGCCGCACTGTGCTGATCTCGCTTCGGGACCGACTTTATATACGTATCACTTCGAGTCACGATCGGCCAGATGTTTACAATGATCTTAGCTTTTTGCACTTGTTGTTTTTTTGCTTAGACCACTACAACAAAGGTATCGGAGCCAAAGTATAATGAACAGAGGTGGATGGACGATGACTCCTTGAGATTGTCGGCATAGGAACGTCTGGAAGACCTATTATTTTGGGAGATAAATCAGACTCTCCGTTACTTTTTTCTAACATGAGTTAAAAAAAGGCAATCAAAACGCTCACATGCTATTAACCGTTGATAAAATTAACGAAATTATTTTGCTACAATTTATTACTTGTATATCATGACAGTTGATTATTTTATATTAAAACGATGTTCGAAGAGACTAAAAAGTTTCGTGTTGATTTACTAGTATTAGGATTTTTTTAGAAATAGGTCTTAGGATAATTATTGAATATCTCTATAAAATTTACATCACTATTACATTATGTGTATTTAACTTGAATTATATCTAAAAAAAAAAGTGGCAGCAATCCTCAAGGAGCTCTAAAAGTATTTATATTACATTGTAACAGTAATTAGACGTTTTTTTGTTCCAAAAAGCAATATGCATATAAAGTATCATTTTTAAGCTGTATTAGTCATAGATTTTTTCTTATCTTGATTTTAATATTAAAAGTAAGAAACGTTTACAAAACAATTCGCAGAATCATTTGGAAGTTGTTACAACTTGACCACGATGCGTGCTATGTATAAGGGTCAAACACACACAGACACAGCTTCGATCTCGATAAAAAGCTCGAAAAAGAAAATGATCTAGCCTGGAGAATTCTAACAAACTTATAGATCTGAGGTCAAGATTCACACATGGCTAGAAAATATATTAAGATATCCGGCAGTTTTTATTCTTGTCTACTAAAATTCAACTTTTTTCCTTTTAATTGAAGAGCTTTTTATATTATTCTATCTATAAAGCAAGTGTGATGTACTCGGGAACATCCTTGACGAGTGAAGAAGCAAGTTTTAATATTTTTTGCTCGTCTTTTTTATAATAGTTTTTAAAGCGTATGTACATCGAGTTCTGATTAAATACGTTTAAGTACGTCCATTACTGATACACTTCAACTAAACAAATCTTTGATTTCGAATCAAACTTTACAAAGCAATTATACTTAATTCAAAATTATTATTTTACTTATTAACGTAAGTTTTTCAGATCGTTTAACTTTATAATAAAAAACATCTTATTATTTTTATGCTCAATAAATCAAATATGTTAATCATAGAGTATCTAATTTCAGATTGGATATTGGAATTAATTTTGTGATTGCTATCAAAGATTAAAAAAAAAACAATATTTTAATTTCCTGTACTAGATAAACAACTAAAATATCTTTGAGTTTTGAGCCTTGAAAAAATCTAGATATGAATGACTAATATTAACTAACTATTGATCTAATTACTAGATCTCTTATCTTGTTTTAAAGCTAAAATATTAAATAAATCCATCTATTGTTAGCTGGCTGTAAAAGTCCGTGATACAAAGAACTGTTAGAAGTTATCAAGGTGTAATATAATCAGCTTATTTAATAAATAACTTGTTACATGAGGAAAGATATGATAAAATTATTATTTCTAAGAATCGATGCCGTTGTTGTCGTCTTGTTCTGCTATTTTTCGAACGTTTCGCGGCTACACGTTAATTAAATGTAATACTTGCACTCAAGTACACTCAAAAAGTAGTGAAGTATTTTAACTATGTGTTTTTTATTCAAAAAATCTTATGCACGAATGAGTCGGCTTTTTTAATGCAATACCACCATCACACAGAAGAAGGGAAGGGGAAATGAAGTAGGCGGAGAAAACGTATAGGAAGGGGATTTATCCATTTTCTGTGCGTCTTCTCTTCCGTCGATTAAAGATAGGCAACGCATCTACAATTACAGATGTCTATGGTTTCTTCGCTTTTTTGGCGTATTTAGGTGGCCGCTAGCTCGTCTGCCATCTTATGATATAAAAAAAAACAAAGTCTAAACTTAAACTAAAAAAATACTAAACTACTTTAAACTAAATTTTTTAATTCAAATTAATTTTAATAGTTTATATAAATCTCTGAATATCCGATGTAAACTTCGCTTAGTAACACTACACTGTTTTACTTACTTTATTATTCGTATATTCAAAAATATTTGTTTTGTTGCGCAAATATTACGTAAGTGTTAATGTAGATAAATTTTGAAGATTGATCTTTTCTAGCTGCAGTTTTATTTATCCCTATACATAAATAGCTGTGAACTTTAAATTATAAATAAAATATCAAAGGGGAAATCTTTTTAAACGTGAAAATACATTTGTACTTCACGGTACATTATTAAGTTGATGACCCCTTTTTTAATTCTTATTAGAACAGAGATGTGCGATAAATGTAATGTATTTATAGTCAATGTTATTTACAGTTTCACATAATTATTAATGCATCATGAGAAAACCATAAACACGCAATTTGTTTATTTATAAAACAAGAGTAGATACAAGTATAGATAACAAGAGGGTAATGTTTTTCGCGCGTAATTTTTTTTTATGTATGTGAATTTGTATGCATATAAGTTCCATTATCAGTACCTATAGCCTAAATGAATAAAACGATTTTAACGAGTTCGGTGTTATTTGATTCGTCATCTCCGTAGGGCATTTAACATCGGAACAAAGTATATACAGTGGATATAAGAAATAAAATAATAAATTAGTGAAAAATGAGTTCGAATCTCACTAGTCATAACTTTTTTTACAATCATCATCAACTTGCTATTTGCTCTTTTACATTGCTAAAGAATCTCTTCGATGTTTTCCAGTATATTGTATAAGAAACTGATTAAAGTAAAACTTTAGAGTTTATTTAGTTCCAGTTAAAAAATTTAAAATTTCAAAATATTTTTCTTAAAATGCAGTCAACAGATGGCGCGTTTCCATACAATAGTCTCAGTTTTGATTTTTTTTTATTAAATATAGGTTAGTTATTTTCCTAAAGAGATTGTTTACGATTTAAGTTTTCAAAGCTATTAACAACCTTTATATTACAAGAAAGAAACAAGAATAGTATCTCAATCTTCAAAAGACTACGTCGCAAAGAATCAAACTAACACATAAACACACACATACACACTAAATTAAAACCTCTTTAAGTTTACATTTTCTACTAAAACTTGTTTGTCGTACTTTTCATCGATATGTTGTTTTTTTTTATTATAACAACTTGAATAGTTCTAACATAACCATGTTCTATTCATTGTAAAAATATTATTTATAGTGTTTGTTTCTAGCATTTATGTAAATAAGTAGTTTGCTCTGTATTGATTAATGATATGCAACCGATTGTTCCGGGTTCAAATATAATTCTAAACTATACAAAGAAACTTAGAATTACACTAGATCAAGTATTTTATTTTGCAAGATATTTATCATATTATTGTTAATTAAGTGATCGTTCATCATTGTTAATATTTTGCACGTGATACGAATTTATCGTTAGTGGAAAAAAAAGCATTCTTATTATAATAAAACAGAAAAAAAAGTTGAATAACTCCTCTCATTTAAAAAATATACACTTTTAATAATCGAGCAAAATGGTTTTACCCACTTTTTGTATATCATCACTTTGGAAATGGTATTAAACCCGAGAAACAAAATATGCTAAGTTGGTGTTTTTCACAATAAACAATTGCAATTTTAATTTAATTGTAATGTTGTGGACTCGCAATAATTGTTTCGAAGAACATCGTCATAACATGGGTTTTCTGTTAAGAAGTCGCCCGTGAAATTAGGTATGAAATTGAATACTTCTTTTGCTCTATATCTATACATATTATAAAAATTCCAGAGTTTGTTTTTAATATTGAAAAAAAAATCCTACAAAAGATGAATTTCCGTAGCTAACAAATATATATTTAAATAACATTTGTCTGTCTGTATGTCTGTCTGCAAGATCGCGTTTGTTCCGGCTGGAGCCATTTCAACGGGAATTTGACGAGAAGTAGAGACACGCGGGCATATAATAAATTACTTTTTTAGTTCGGCGCTGACGAAGTCGCGGGCGACCGCTAGTCTATTATCAGATTCCTCATAATTAATTTTAGTATTTAAATAACAAATGACCTATAGAATGTCTTAACATAAACATAAAAAAAATATCGAATGGATAACTATGTTGGGGTAAAACAAATCTAGAATCAATAAAGGATTCATTACCCGTCTGATAGAGCAAGGACAAGGGATTTTCCCAGTATGTAAATATGTTTATATATTACTAGCTGTCACCGGCGTCTCCGTCCGCGCGGAATTAAAAAAAAAACTTTATAAGTAGCCTATGTGTTATACTAGACTATGTTCTACATCTGTGACAAATTTCATCAAGATCCGTTGAGCCGTTTCGGAGATACCTCCTAACAAACATCCATCCATTCGAACATTCGCATTTATGATATTAGAAAAATATTCTAAATCTTTGGAAATAAATATAGGGAGTGACTAGAATTAAATACTAGATAGTGATGAATGGCAGATGGTTACCTACACTATGCTGATTTCTAAATGACGAAAGTTTTTTTTTACTTTGTCTTTATAACAATGAACATATAAATCAATAATTAAATATTGTAGTTTCTTCGATTTATGTCGCAGAAAATCTTTAAAGGATAAAACATCAATATTATTCTGAACGTGTGGATCAGATATGGAAATAAATGTTAAAGCGGATAACCTAATATGAATACATTTCTGTAGGTCACGGTTGAGATGTGCATTATAAAAGGACATTTATGATTATCGGTTTTATAACTTGTCAATAAAATTAAAATTAAAGCATGCATCTGCGGTTACACTGGTATTGCAGATGTCTATGGGCGTTGATGAACACATTTGTGTTCCCGCTGCTCGTTTGCCTCCTTCTCTTATAAAAAAAGATAAAAGTCCTGTAAGGGAGAAGTTGCGGATAGCCTGCTGAGCATAAAATGATTTTTAGAAGCTCCAACTACTGAAAATCTCAGTGCCGATATAATACTATATGCACATACCTATCGTTGTATTTATTGTTACGACATATATAAATATAGTTAGATATTACCCACATTAATTTAAAATTCTGTCCTTGGGGACATCCTAAAAATTTTGATTTGCGTGATGTTTAATATGAGATCATGATTGTAATATGAGATTACGTTTTATAATTAATTATTATCCTTTTGTTTTGATTTAAAATTATTATTTTGAGGAAAAGGTTTTAAAAATAATTAACTATTTACCATGTGCTTATTAATTTCTAAGTTACACAATATTTTAAATTACAATTTATATTGTTGGTTAATTAATTAATCGAGGTTATAATTTTTAACCTGTTAATTATAATAGAAAAAACATAAAATAATCATTTAACCATATGTTTTTAGTTATTCAATTGGAATCACTGGAAGTAATTGTTTTGTTTTTGTTTTATTTCGGTTACTTAAATTGCACACAGATTGTGCATATGAGGTCCATTAACAACTTTAATAAAAAGGCAGCTAACAAAATTACGTCATTGCAAAGCAAACGGCAGTGTAGTTTTAATATTAATTCTCTGCAAAAAACAATTTTTTTGTAAAAGAGTAAATATTCGTCTGCTAATTCTGTTTTTATTGATGAGGATAATGTTATTTGGACATGTTGCTTAGATTATTACAATTTTTGTACGTATTTTATAGAATCGACCTAACCTTAAAAGTCTTGGCATATAACCGCCATCTGTTATCGTGCTAAGAAAATGAAATACTAAATGAAAACGCTTCCGCTAAGATCAACTAAATAAAAACTGCTCACAAAAACTTTAAATCTATTCTTTAAACCTTTTTAAGGTCTGGTACGTTATCAAGTTATTTTCAAATTTATTTGTGGGATTTCTTTTATTTTACTTTCACACAGTGTCGATAAAACAAAAAATATAGAATAGACTTTTGTAAGATAATGCATTCTGTTGCCAATAGATGGCATTAAACTCTATTCGTTAAAAAATTATAATATTTTCAAAATAAGTGTGGAAGAACCCATGATTTAAAACTAACAAATTTTATTGATTACTTTTTTTTAGCATTGTTTTCGGATTGAATCCATTAAAAATTTTAGATGTGTTTTCAGAGAATGTGTTTTAGACATTCCTAAAAGTTGTCTCATTGAAAACTTAAATTTTTATTTTATTAATTTAAACTTCAAAATAATAATTAATCAATAATAATTAACAAGGAATTAAATCGATACTCTAATATTAATTACTCATAGAATTATTCCATTACGTCAAACACCATAACAATTGCTATTTAATTGTTTAAAACGATTATAGCATTTAGCTATTGCATGCTTTTGTCGTTGTTATTGTATTGATATGTTGAAAAAAAAACGATAAGAATTTTACAAAAGATGAACGATCGAATGTTTCTAGTCAGTTTCCAATAAGTTTCCAGTCAGTTTCCAGTCAGTTTCCAGTCAGTTTCCAGTCAGTTTCCAGTCAGTTTCCAGTCAGTTTCCAGTCAGTTTCTAGTCGTGAAATATGAAATTTCACGACTAGAAACTGGGTTTACATAGTCTCGAAACACACGTATAAAAATAATAATAATAATTTTAACATAATTTTTTCAAAGCGAAGTTAATAAAATACAGACATACTTTCGTTTAGTTATCTCGGCCATAGGAATTATCGTTAGTGAGTAACGTCTTTGTGTCAGTTACTAGAAACGGATCTTGAATGTATAATTAATTTTATCGCAAAGCAATAATAGTACCATATATTAACACTTCAGGATCATCATCTCCGTGGCCTTTTCCCACTCACGTGGAGTCGGCACACAAGGTTTTATAAACCTTAAAGATTTGGCTTAAGTCTACGGCCGGCAGTCTGCCTGTCGCCAACCTTAATATTTTAACACTTTAGTTGTTAATAAAAAAAAATAAAACAATTTATTAAAACACTTCATAGTGTGTAATTTTATTTCAATTTAGGTTATAATTATTAAATAAAAAAATATCGCTTTGTAAAATTATATATTAAAATATCATTAGAAAATTTATAATATTGGAAATAAAAAATAATAATATTGTACAAAAATAATATAAAATAACTGTTATGTTTGTAATAATACAATATTTAAAATGCTGTATTTTTATGAAAAATATGGCATAAAAAATTTTTACGAATAGCTGGAGGCGCTCGCAGATGCTGAGGCATGTGCGCTCGCAGCGCCGGAAGCTCCGGGATGGGAGCTTTCCCCACAACAAAGCGAACCACTGTGCGGTCCCGCGCCGTCACCGTAAGCGCCAGAAGCGATGCTGATAGCTTGTGCGTGTGCGTCAGCCTGGCTTCCAGCTCCGTAGTGACCGCCAACCCCACCATGTCCAGCGGAACCACCATGCCCACTGCCAGAGCTACCGCCTTGACCACTGCCAGAGCTACCACCATGCCTCTTGCCAGAGTTTCCATCCTGTCCACTGCTAAAATCATTGGCTCCACTGCCATATCCGCTAACACCTCCTATATTTTGTCCGCTGCCTTTACCTGCTCCAGACCCATTTCCTTCACCATTGCTTTGTCCACTACCTGAACCATTCCCTCGTCCACCACCAATACCACTTCCGGATCCATGACCGGCTCCGTTGCCTTGGCCACCACCGATTCCACTGCCAGAGCTATGACCGGCTCCGTTGCCTTGGCCACCACCGATTCCACTGCCAGAGCTATGACCGGCTCCGTTGCCTTGTCCGCCGCTAGAACCACTGCCAGAGCCGTGACCGGCGCCGTTGCCTTGTCCACCACCGATACCACTTTCAGATTCGTGACCGGCTCCGTTGCCTTGCCCGCCGCTAGAACCACTGCCAGAGCCTTGACCGCCGCCGTTGCCTCGTCCACCACCGATACCACTTTCAGATTCGTGACCGGCTCCGTTGCCTTGTCCGCCGCTAGAACCACTGCCAGAGCCTTGACCGCCGCCGTTGCCTCGTCCACCATCGATACCATTGCCAGAGCTATGACCGGCGCCGTTACCTTGTCCACCACCGATTCCACTGCTAGAGCTATGACCGGCGCCGTTATCTTGTCCACCACCGATTCCACTGCTAGAGCTATGACCGGCGCCGTTACCTTGTCCACCACCGATTCCACTGCTAGAGCTATGACCGGCGCCGTTGCCTTGACCACCACCGATTCCACTGCCAGAGCCGTGACCAGCGCCGTTGCCTCGTCCACTACCGATACCACTTTCAGATCCGTGACCGGCTCCGTTGCCTTGTCCGCCGCTAGAACCACTGCCAGAGCCATTGCCGGCTCCCTTGCCTTGTCCGCTGCCTGATCCGCTTCCAGAGCCGTTACCGGCTCCGTTGCCTTGTCCACCGCTAGAACCACTGCCAGAGCCATTGCCGGCTCCTTTGCCTTGTCCACTGCCTGATCCGCTTCCAGAGCCGTTACCGGCTCCTTTACCTTGTCCGCTGCCTGATCCGCTTCCAGAGCCATTACCGGCTCCTTTGCCTTGTCCGCTGCCTGATCCGCTTCCAGAGCCGTTACCGGCTCCTTTGCCTTGTTCGCTGCCTGATCCGCTTCCAGATCCTTGCGAACCCCCGCTGCTAATTTCTGACCCAACTCCGAATACGGCGCTGTCCCCACCGCTACTGTATCCACCACCGCCGCCATATCCACCTTTTCCTTCGTCTAAAGATCCGGTGAAGGCAAAACCTCCGGACTTTCCATCGTCCGATTTAGTTGTTATAATTTTTTCATTTTTTCCAGTTCCGCCGTTTGCAAATTTACCAATGATACCATTAAAGCCTTTCTTGATATCCTCAAGTCCATCTCTGAAATCACCGCCAAAGCCACCGCCGAAACCACCGCCCGAACCGCTACTTCCACCTCCTCCACCTCCGCCTCCGCCGCCCCCACCTCCACTACCGCCGCCGAAACCGAACCCTCCTCCACTGCCACCGCCGAACCCGAAGCCTCCGCCTCCCCCGCCGCCCCTGACACCACTCTGCTCGCTGTCGTGCTCTCCGCCGTTGTGTTCCCCACCGCGACGGACTCTAACTGAAAACGTCAAATTTACAGTTTTAACATTTTTTTCTTTTGTTCCGAAAAAAAAAATTAGGTAATAGACCCTGTATACTATTACCATCTACTAAGTTTTTGTGAAATGCAAAAGAAAGTTAACTAGGACATTTTTAGTGCGGAAATATATCTTTTGTTGCTCGGAAAACGTATTCCATTTTATGTTTTTGTTAAATAAATTGACAATCCAAATAAAGCAAATAAATAAATACCTGCAGCTTCACCAAAAGCTAATAGGAAGGTTAGAACCAGGCAGTAGAGCGTTCGTCTCATGGCTACTAGTTCACTTAACTGTACAAGAACTAGGATTCCAATCCCTTATATACCTGCCACTGAATTTTATCAATGTAGTCGTGAACCACTTCCCAGGAATTCAGCTAATTGGAATACAGATGAGCTTTATGACGTACATGTTATCGGTATTGTGTCGAGGCAAAAAAATCACGAAGCTTGAATAAATTATTTTTAATTCCCTTCGATCGTGTTATTCAATTAAAAAAATAATACTTTATCTCCTTGTTTCACACGTGTGTAATATGTAAAATAATTTTACTATGTAATCATTTTTAATTTGTATTTTTCAATAATTTAGTTTAGTTATTAAAAATATATATAGGTATATAGTTCAACAAAATTGTAATCAAAATGAAATATTAATCACTCCTTTTAAATTTCATCTGCAATAAAGTTATTGTTCTCGAATTTATTTGGGATATGTACATACTTTGATTTACTTTTCTTTACGTTAGAAATGATTGAGTTATAATAAATAGGGATTTTTCCTTTACTCTACATTCTTCATGATGGCAAATATGTGTAATTGTAATTTTATGGAATGCATTAAAGTGCAAATTAAGGTAATTATTAGTGATGCAACGGAAGTGTCTTACCGGAACCAGAAACGGAAACAGATGTCAAAAATAAATTTTAGCAGAAACGGAAACGGAAACGGATGCGGAAACAGAAGTGTAAATAATAATAAAAAACATATTTACAAAAATATTTTTTCGGTAAAAACAGTTTGTATTCGTTTTTAATTTATCCTGTCCTTTAGCCTTCAATGTATGTATTTTTACTGTGCTGCAATAAGTTAAAATACGCGTTTTTTTTAATTTATTTTCAGGAAACAAAATTACACTATTTACAAATTAAAGTTCGCCAAACCACTCGTGTTGACAAACGACAAATATATTTCTAACATATAATGATGATGATATATTACATGTTTATCAGTTATTCAAAAGTACATTTAATAACTGGTAAGTATGAAATAGTCACATTTTGCCAGTTGTCAAATTTTATATGGACAACAACTAGACAGTTTACTCCAGCAAGAGAAACTGTTTGTTTCAAACAGCAGCAGAAAATATTACGCGCTTAAATTCACAAAATAGTACGTAAACAAACAAATGCGACAAGTGCCGAAAGGCCGTCTCGCGCCGCGCATTTGGATCTCTCAGCCGTCGTAAAGTTCCGTTTTATCTCCGTTATAAAAGTTGCGGAAACAGAAGCAGAAACGGATGTTGAAAAGCACGCGGAACTTCCGCACTTGCGGAAACGGAAACAGACATCCGTTGCATCACTAGTAATTATCCAATTATCGATATTTTATTTCCTCTAATAAGATCTATTTTTAAAATAAGATTTTACACATATTACTTAGAACAATCAGAAAACAAGTTTAATTGAATGATATTTAAAAAAAATAAAGATATGTTTTTTACCGCAACATGTCCGAAAAAATTTAAAAAAATTCCAGCGAAACAATGATAAATGCGAGGGAATAAATTAGGATTTTATTGTTTTATTTTATCTTCCAAGATAATTTAGTTAAAACAAACATGAAGTAAAACACGCCAACGGTTTTAAAAATAATTATAATTTTTGCTGATCTAATTCAGAGAAATTCAATCGGAATAAAATTATTGTTGACGTTTTCCTCGTCATGTTCGAGAAGTATACTAAGAAAATTAGATTTTTTACTTACAGTGTACTCAGTTACTGAAATATTATTAAGATTTTTCCTCTATCAAACAATATAAAAAGAAACCATCATAACTGTCATATCTCAGACTGGCGACTGTTTTACGATAAGTGTCGTTATTTGTCTTAATTATCTTACTTCAATTAATTAGTTAGTTTTACTTATATAATATTATAAATGCGAAAGTTTAGATGGATGTATGAATGTTTGTTTGAAGGTATCTCCGGAACTTCTCATTTGATCTTGATGAAATTTGTCACAAATGTAGAACATTGTCTGGAGAAATGCATAGGCTACCTATGATCCCGGCAATGTTATACACATTCGCACAAACCAACATTCGCATGTTCATTATTAGTAAGATTTGCCTTTGAAACTTTTTAGGAATACATTGTGTCTTTACTACAAGCTTTAACTTTTCTTTTTCTTTTTTTTTACTTTTTTCTTTATCTATTTATTTCAATCGATAAATACGTGAGTTTTTTTTGATAATTTCTGATATTAAATTGAATTTCTTATATCTTAAATATGATCAGTATCATCTATAGGCAACTTTTTTTCTATAATTAACCAGTCTTTAATTACACGTGTACAAGAAATTAAGTCCAATAAAATTGTCTTCTTTAACTTGAAAAGGATTTTTCTCACCAACATGTATAGCTTATGTTAAAATAAATAAAACGTACTTTATGATTAACAAAGTATTTAATTCTACGACAAAGTTATGCACATACTTCCTATTTAATTATAAATGTATGTATCTAACAATATAGTATACATTTAGATATATAGAATACATACAATGTAAAGGAGACTATGTACTTACAATACGCAGTATACTCTATGACTGCAAACCCCCTTCCTATTAATAGAAATGTGAGTCTACTTTGGCCGAAGCCGTGGAATGGGCGTAAGCTGAAGGTAAACTTTTATGACTTTCTTCGTAGCCTTCCCTACTATCCTCAAGTTCATTTCCATCAACGAATATGGAGTGTCCTTCGTGACTTTCATCACTATCACTACTGATATCTTCTTTATGATAAGTCCCAACATTATGCTTTAAACTATGTCCCCCACCTAGTTCCCTACCAAGTCCAGCACCTAGTCCACCACCTCGACCTCTACCCGCTCCTATACCAAGCCCGCCTCCCAAGCCGCCGCCGATGCCACCACCAAAGCCACCACCGTATCCACCACCTTGACTACCTTTGTGTCCACCACCTAGGCCTCCACCCAGGCCTCCACCCAAGCCTGCACCTAGGCCTCCACCTAGGCCTCCACCCAGGCCTACACCTAGGCCTCCACCTAGGCCTCCACCCAGGCCTACACCTAGGCCTCCACCTAGGCCGCCACCTAGCCCTCCACCACCACCAATTCCACCACCTAATCCGCCTCCCATACCGCCACCGAGGCCTCCTCCATGTCCACCTCCTTGTCCATTGCCGTGTCCACCGCCAATTCCACCACCTAATCCGCCCCCATGCCGCCACCTAATCCGCCTCCCATACCACCACCTAGGCGTCCTCCATGTCCACTTCCTTGGCCACCACCTAATCCGCCCCCCATGCCGCCACCTAATCCGCCTCCCATACCACCACCTAGGCCTCCTCCATGTCCACTTCCTTGACCACCACCTAATCCGCCTCCAAAGCCACCACCTAGGCCTCCTCCATGTCCACCTCCTTGACCACCATCTTGTCCATTACCGTGTCCACCGCCAATTCCACCACCTAATCCGCCTCCCATGCCGCCACCTAATCCGCCTCCCATACCACCACCTAGGCCTCCTCCATGTCCACCTCCTTGACCACCACCTAATCCGCCTCCAAAGCCACCACCTAGGCCTCCTCCATGTCCACCTCCTTGACCGCCACCTAATCCGCCTCCAAAGCCACCACCTAGGCCTCCTCCATGTCCACCTCCTCGACCACCACCTAATCCGCCTCCAAAGCCACCACCTAGGCCTCCTCCATGTCCACCTCCTTGACCACCATCTTGTCCATTATCGTGTCCACCGCCAATTCCACCACCTAATCCGCCTCCCATGCCACCACCTAATCCGCCTCCCATACCACCACCTAGGCCTCCTCCATGTCCACCTCCTTGACCACCATCTTGTCCATTGCCGTGTTCGCCGCCAATTCCTCCACCTAATCCGCCTCCCATGCCACCACCTAGGCCTCCTCCATCTTCACCTCCATGTCCACCTCCTTGTCCATTACCGTGTCCACCTCCAATTCCACCACCAAATCCGCCTCCCATTCCACCACCAAATCCGGTTCCCATTCCGCCACCTAGACTTCCACCCATTCCACCACCTAGGCCTCCTCCCATTCCACCACCTATGCCGCCTCCAAGTCCACCTTCATGTCCATTACCGTGTCCACCGCCAAGTCCAAAACCAGCTCCACCGCCAAGTCCGCCGCTGTGGCCGCCGCTTATATCCTTTGTTCCATGATGAACCGCTGCAAGGCCTGCTGCGAGGCCTCTAGCCAGACCTAGACCTAATCCAAGGGTACTGCCGATACTACCTCCAAGGTCTACACCTTCGCCTTCGACGTAACCTTCGCCACCACCATATCCTCCTCCGTACCCAACACTGTCGTAACTAGCCCTTCGGCGTGGTCGCTCTGTAAAATGATTATTAAAATCAAATTTTAGTAATTTTTGAGAATTATACCAAGGAATACATACAAACATGTAAGTAAGGGGAATTTTAATATTTTATAAGAAAATGTGTTATCATCAATATACATAGTATAAAACAAAGTCGCTTTCGCTGTATGTCCGTATGTATGCTTAGATCTTTAAAACTACGCAACGGATTTTGACGCGGTTTTTTTTAATAGATAGAGTGATTCTTAAGGAAGGTTTGTATGTATAATAAATGCATAATATAGTAGAGAAACACTGATAAATTTAAAGGTTTCTAATGTGAACGCTGTGAACGTTGTGTATAAGGACATTCTGTAGTAGGTATATTTTGCATTGCACCCGTGCGAAGCCGGGGCGGGTCGCTAGTATATGTATAAATAGTAATAATATATGTTACAGAAGTGTTTCCAATATCAATAATCTATATGACTTTTTTTGGAATTTCATAAGCGTATTATGTAAATATGCACCTCTTGTATTCATTCATAAAACTATCTTCTGTAATTAAACTTTGCGTGCCTATGTTAAGTAGATATGCAAAAAAAGAAAACTTACTATATAATTAATAATAATTGCAAATATAAGTAAATAAAACCCAAGATTGATTAGGTAAATAAATAATAAGTGAAAATTAATATTTTTTTTTCTAAATCAATAACTAGAACCTTACTTTATTATATTTACTAAAAATGCTCTATAGATCGAATAAATGAATAAGAAAGAATAGTGATAACTTACCTGCTGCACAAGCAACTACAAGAAGCGACAGAATTAATAAGCACAGAGGAGTTTGCATGGCTACTCTCGTTGCAATTGTTATCAACTGCAAACCGATGCGTTTATATACTAAAATATAAGTATATTATCTTTTATTGTAGGAATATACGATATTTTATTTTTATTAATCGATCGGTTTTTACAAACTCTTTGTTTTGGTGTAATTTACCAACATTTGTATATCCAGTGTTAAAGGCGCTTGTTTTTTATTAGTAAAATAACTTTATTATTTTCTTGTTACTTTTATAACGTACTAAGTACATTAACGCATGTCTTCTGTGAGGTCGCAGTATACCGGTCGACCCGGCAGTTATTGCAGCAGCTAAAGCTGTGGATTCTACCTCTATCAAATTATATACCTTAGTCAAATTTGTACTTAAATCAATAGGTATTAGTTTTAAAAGTTCTTTGAGTTCATGTTATTTAAGGTTATTGCATTTATTTATCATATTGCAGCCGATTTATTATTTTCTTCTTTTGTCTAAAGACAGCTTCATTCATAAGGAAGACACATGTGTAAGTTATTTTTATTACTAATGGTTAATAATAGGTATCTGCGGTCACTTAACATTTAAAAATCGCTTTCTTTGATCTTAAAGAAATGTTATTATAGATTATATTTACAGTTTTTTTTCTTATTTGAACTGTATGTTGCTTCAGGAGTTATTATTTTTTATTTATAAAATAGCTGTCGCCCGCGACTACGTCTGCGCGGAATTAAAAAATCACAATAAGTAGCCTATCTGTTCTTCCAGACTTGCTTCTACATCTATGCCAAATTTAAACGGTATCCGTTTAGTTGTTTTGAATATACCAAATCAAAAACATTCATCCATCCATCCATCCATCCATCGAAATATTCGCTTTTGTAATATTAGTAAGAAATATTTCAAGTGTGTAATTTGATTTTTGCATAATAGCACTGTAAATATATGTTAGTATATCTCACAATATTTTAAATGAAACAAATTCCTAACTGTTGTTTATATTCTTACTAATTTTTTTAGGTCATTCGATAAACTATAATTTTTCAAAAACTAGCATTTCTGAAAATTGCGGTCACTAAATTATATGTCAACCATTTCGTCTTTTGAATTTCGCACCATCATACTATAAGTAACATTCCTTCATCATACATTATCTTATTGTGTGGACGATTTTAAGAATATGAGTACAAAAGACAATTGCTGCTTTTAACCTCTTTTGACAACATTACCACATAATATTTAGTAAGATTGTGATTAACTTAACATCTCAGATACAAACAAAACTTTCATAGTCCGGATTATCTTTACTGATAATAGTGTACGAGTATTTTGTTACATCTGAATTACGTATTAAGCGATTAGGAATATAAAAGCATTGTGAACCTTACTTTCAGTTTTCATTTCAATTTTGGATTTAAATTATAGCACAGTTCAAATTACTTTAGTTATATTTCTAATGAAATAAAATATTCTAATGAAAATATGAAATAAAATATGTTCAAAATAATGTTTTGCATTAGCAAAACATTATTTTGAACATTACAATATGAACAATGAACATTACAATTTGAACATTACAATTTAAAATATGGAATGTTTTTCCGAATCATACTATTTTGGGAAATAAAAGAGAAAAAATACCACGTAATTAAAAAAATATTTATTCAAAGCTAGAATTATACATTTAATAACTATCATCACAGAGTAATTATCAAGTAAAATGACAAAACGCCAGAGTACCTAAGTATACCTAAATTGTTGATTACATGAATACATCATAACTACTAGACTTGCCAATTCAACACGTAATAATCATATACTTTGGAACTACGTTGTATAGATATTTAGCATAAGATTTATCCGTAACTGCTGGCACTGGCCGATGCCGATGCATGAGCACTGGCGGAAGCGAAGGCCCCACTGTGACTGTGGGCTCCGTACCCACCGCCGCAAGTACCTGAGCCACAGCCGCCCTTGGTGCCATATCCACCAGCGCTGGCACTGCCTGAACTCAATGCATTTCCCCCAAGACCATGACCACCACCGAGTCCTCCGCCCAAACCGCCGCCCAGTCCCCCGCTTAGGGCTCCTCCAAGTCCTCCCCCTAAACCTCCGCCAAGTCCTCCTCCTAGGCCTCCAGCGTGACCTCCACCGAGACTACCTCCGAGTCCGGAACCTAGGCCGCCACCACCTCCAAGGCCGCCCCCATGTCCTCCGCCTCCACCGGTGCCGGCACCACCTCCAAACCCATTACCGACACCATTTCCATTTCCTCCTGAGCTTCCGAAGCCACCGGCTCCTCCAGAACTTGATCCAGATCCCGAACCTCCAAAACCATTTCCATGTCCGCCCAAACCAGCACCACCTCCGAATCCTCCACCGAGGCCACTATTTCCTCCGTAGCCACCTTTGCCACCCGAGCCTCCGAAACCACCGGAGCTTCCAGAGTTTGAACCGGTAACAGAGCTGCCACCGAATCCACCTCCGCCTCCGTGTCCGCTGCCTCCACCAAGACCAGCACCGCCGCCAAATCCACCTCCAAGACTACCACTTCCGCTTCCTCCGTATCCACCTTTTCCTGCGGAACCTCCAAATCCACTTGATCCACCGTTTCCGGAACCGGAACCGCCTCCTAATCCACTTCCACCTCCGAGGCCAGCGCTGCCTCCAAACCCAGCACCGCCTCCAAGTCCAGCTCCAAGACTACCACTTCCGCTTCCTCCGTATCCACCTTTTCCTCCGGAACCTCCAAATCCACTTGATCCGCCGTTTCCTGAACCGGAACCACCTCCTAATCCACTTCCACCTCCGAGCCCAGCACCGCCTCCAAATCCACCTCCAAGACTACTACTTCCGCTTCCTCCGTATCCACCTTTTCCTCCGGTACCTCCAAATCCACTTGCACCGCCGTTTCCAGAACCGGCGCCGCCTCCTAATCCGCTTCCACCTCCAAGCCCAGCCCCTCCGCCAAGTCCAGCACCACCTCCGAGGCCACTGCCTCCACCGAGACCGCCCCCGAAGCCTCCATTACCACTTCCTCCGTAGTTTCCTTTGCTTCCTGCACCACCTGATCCAAATCCACTATTACCACTCACGCCGCTACCAGTGTGGCCACCGCTTCCCCCTCCAAGACCACCGCCTGCGCCAGCTCCACCACCGTATCCTCCTCCTAGGCCGCCAGAACCTCCTGTGCTAGCCCCAAAACCACCGCCATTTCCATTTCCACTTCCGAAGCCTCCACTGCCTCCACTTCCTCCTCCAAAGCCAGAACCCCCTCCATTTCCGCCTAATGCACCTCCATGTCCTCCTGCTAAGTTCCCGGATCCACTTCCTCCGCTACTACCGGAACCTCCACTGGTGCCTCCGCCAGCTCCTCCTCCGAATCCAGCACCACCGCCATAGCCGCCACTGCCACCACTGCTGCCGCTGTATCCTCCACCGCCACCGTAGCCACCTTTTCCGCCATCAAGAGTGCCAGTAAAAGCAAATCCTCCAGATTTTCCATCATCGGACTTCGTGTATATAACTTTCTCATCTTTTCCTCCAAATCCGGTGCCTCCTCCAGCACCGCCGCCAAGTCCACCACCAGCACCGCCTCCAAGACCAGCGCCATGGCCAGCACCACCTCCTAGTCCACCACCGGCTCCGCCTCCCAGGCCACCGCCAGCTCCAATACCGCCTCCAACGCCTCCTCCAACGCCACCGGCTACATGCGATAATCCGGAGTGAACTTTGCCGATGATATCGTGAACTCCTTTGCGAATGCCATCGAGGCCACCACCTATTGCTCCGCCGAGGCCGCCTCCTAGGCCGCCGCCGAGTCCACCTCCTAGGCCGCCCCCGAATCCGCCTCCGCCACCACCTCCGCCTCCTCCCCCTCCGCCGTAACCGAAACCTCCGCCTCCACCGCCTCCGAAGCCAAATCCACCGCCGCCGCCGCCACCGCCGCCACCGCCATAGCCACCGCTACGCCGTAGCCTCTCTGTGAACCAAAGAACAAGCAGGTTTAAATATGTGTATATGTTACGGAAAGCAATTTAATTCGCATTCAGCTCTTTACGTACATACTTTATTGTATTATACGTATGTACTCTATTTATTAGTCATAAGCTTTGTTGAATAAAATTAACATTGAAATAGGTTAGCAAAAATACATGACCATTTGACATGTCATGTACATTTCGTCTAATAAAATTTGTTTTTTTTTGTTCAAAATTGAGGAGTACAAATAGGAAGTGTCTTTGAATTGTATAGAATTGATGAACAAAAACGTCTCCGCTAATGATTTCAAAATCATTAGTGTAGAATGAATAATGTTTTTAACCTCTAGACGATATTAACTGCGCTCATAAATGCAGTAGTACGCAATAACAAGAACCCGATATAATTAAAAATAACTACATTTTTTATGAAGACCTCACTGATTACATTAAAATGAAGATAACATTTATAAAGCTAATGGTCAGAGAAAAACACGGGTTTTTCGGGGTATTGTACTTGTTGTGACTTGTAAGAAGAGAAAGGGATTGTCTATTTTCAAGTCCTGTACCAAAGTATCACGAGTATTATTTCTGGATAATTTAACATTATAATATTGAAAGATTTCTAATCGATAGTCTAATCTCTAGCGTTAGTTAAAATGAACTATTTACCTGAAGCATCGCCAAAGGCGAGCAGGGAGACTAATCCAAAATAGCACAGAGCCCGTCTCATGGCTGTTCGCTCACTTAACTGAAGATGACTTAACACGGATAAACCTTTTATACATCTTAACGGATCGCCGACGTAAGCGCGGACGTTTGCGGGAACACAAATCACGACTACTCGGAAACAATCGCCTTTGAAACTATACTTGCGCTCCGGCTCCGCTCTCACCTTAAAATATTATATACTATTAATATGTATCAAAAGAGATTCAGTAAAAAATTAAATAACATTAAAGCTAAAAACGTTTCTACAGAAGGCTTTAAATTGTGTATTCATATTCTCTACAGTTATATTTCGACTAAATTATAAATGTATTTAAATTTGAATATTACAAATTTTAATAAACATAGAATTAAATGTTACTATTACATACTTGGAAACTCTTTTGAGCATTAAACAATAAGCAATAAGTTCATTTAACTATTTAATTGTTAAAGAAATTAAGATTATCAAAAGTACATTTCATCACTTTTTCCCTTAGCAAAAATTAAAAGCATATGAAAATACATAAAACGTTAACTAATTTAATGCGATAAAATAACTCATGTTACTCCTGTGACAGTTTCAATTAACAAATGAAAGAATATCTTGCTTAATTGATGTTTGAAACTGAAACGAAAATTTCAAATGGACTACAAAGATGCGGACACAATGACCATTGTAGTGGAGTGAGTTTATTTTTCCTCTGTTTTGGAAATAAATGTACCGACGGCAGTAACACTTTCATTAATTTTATCGCAGATTCGATAAGCTAATTTGATTGCTAATTAAAAAAAACGTATGTTGTTCACCTGAACTATCTTTAGTAATCTTAAAGAAGGAATTACGTAAGGTATATCATGGCTTGATTGTTTATTAATAGTTCTAGTTAGATTACTTCTTTCTTCTTTTTAAAGTAGTATCTTTTTTCGAAGGTTATCAGGGTAACTTGTGCTCTCTTAACCGTGACTCTGAAAAGCGAACGGATGCTCTTTCCCAACCACATAGCAAATTTTTGTTTTTTTTTCCTAGCGATAATTGTCAAAAAGAAGTTCATCTTAAAAAATAATAGGTTAATAAAATGAAAATACGAGTACTAATCTAACAAATTATAATTTAATTCTAACAAATTATTTTTCTTGCTGATTTTGGTGAAAATAATCAGATTTTCTTCATTTGTTTATTAACTTGGATGTGTTTGTAGTATTATTCTCGGTACACATAACTATTAAATTACAAATAAATCTAGTATTTCCACGTTATGGAATGAAAACATATCGTTAATCCGCACATCGGGGCATTCTATCTAGCAATTATCGATTTATAATTGTAAACATTAATTAGGAAATCCATATTTATCTCGTAATAGTTTTATTACATCGATTCTAAGTACAAACAATTCGATAACATTCTTCGAAAATCTCACAAAACAATTTATATTCTTAAGAAATTCGCATAAAGTTGTTGTTTAGAATTTAC
Organism: Papilio machaon; assembly: GCF_912999745.1. NCBI lineage: Eukaryota > Metazoa > Arthropoda > Insecta > Lepidoptera > Papilionidae > Papilio > Papilio machaon. Next base: position 9,252,927 of record NC_059987.1, read on the forward strand.
ATTGGGATAACGTAATTTCCTTAATTTTATTTAACCATTTGTGGAAAGTTAATCCTTAAGTTTAGCTAGTCTTGAACCAAAAATTTACAATTTTTAATAAATTAAATACTTTAATTATTTGCTAAATGCTAACATAGAGCAGACCCTTAGTGTTAATTACATTTAAAGAATCTTTACAAAGCGGCTGACCTTTAAACGAATCTGTATATGACAATGAGGCATGGAGAATAGATTTTTCCTAATTAAAGTTGGAAATAAATAAAATATTTTTTTAATAAAAACCCTTAATTAAAAAGAAAATAAAATAAATTTAGCTTACATTTAAAGTTACAAATGAAGTATTCTTCTAGAATTTTATTGATATTTAATATTTGCCATATCTGTTTGTCAATCGACGAAGGCCTCCTTCAACCTTTTCCATTCCCTCCTTTCTAGATCCATTCTAGTCCACGTCACTCCTGCAATTTGTCTGATATCGTCATGCCATCTTTTCCTTTTTCTACCTTTTTTGTTTTTTCCTTTTTTAGGACGCCTTGACCTTCGTTTGAATCTTTTATTTTAGATGTTATCTGTTATTTAACTGACGTATATGTTTTTCCTAAATTATGTATACTTATATATTGTTATAAAATAACAAAAAAGATCCTAAACATAATCTCGAGATCGGCTCAAAAAATATACGCACGGCAATTAGTCATATCTGAATTAACTTTTTTTGTGTCTGATATTTTTCCCTTCCTTTGGATCCACTCCTCCGCCAAATACAATTCTTATTTCCATCATTTCCTTATAAGAAGAGGAGGGAAAGGGAACGTGGACTAAAATTAGGCCTCCGACATGCACTCACATCAGACGAAACGCAGAATTACTACCACTTCACGCCTGTCGTCTGTGTCTGTCTTCTACAATGATTTGTAATTTTGTTTTTGATTTAATATCTCAAACATTAACCTGTATATAAATTTAAAACCATTACATTATCATACCTACCTTTAGCTTGTAACATATTATGTATCATTATTATGTTATATATTGTTTATATTTATATAATATATAAACGTCTTGTAACTAGGTAATCACAGGTAACAAATAATAAACACATGAAGTGTAACATAATTTATTGTTAAAGTGTTGTTTATAAATTTATTAATGTTATCGACATTTCGTTAGTTATTAATTTAATATACTGTTTATATACTAATATTTATTTGTAACAATGTAATAAAATTCTTTTCATTAGAGTAACTGTAAGAAGATACAATATTTAATATCTCGTTTGTTTATCATTTATAACTAAAAACGTACAACTGTTATAAAAACTTGATTACATTTTCCATCATATGTTGCTCGAATGTGTTGTTTTTCATTACGTTGATCTTACTAATATAATAAATGCGAATGTTTAAATGGATGTTTGTTTGAAGGTATCTCTGCAACGGCACAACGGATCTTGATGAAATTTGGTACAGATGTAGAACATAGTCTGAAAGAACAAATTGGCTACTTATTATGTTTTTTTTTAATTCCGCGCGAACAGAGTCGCGGGCGACAGCTAGTTATCTATAAAAGTTAGAAAAAAATAACCGGACGCAGCGTAATATATTTTGGAATATAAAGGGAAAACCATTACAACGTAGAGATCACGATCTTTTCATGTTGTAAATTATGCGAACCTGTCAGTTGCGGTGTGCGCGTTATTTTGTGGTATTTCTATTGCAGTACAATTATACTCGAATTTTCTAAGAATGGTTTATTTAATAATTAATATTAGACGTGAAAGAAACTTCCTTTGATGAATATTTGCGTTAAAACGTTTTCATCAGGGGCTTTATAAGGACCTTAACCTTTCTATGCCTTATTAGTTTTTTCGCGGGGATATACACAAATAAAATGATTGAATTACTATCCCTATAAATTGTAGTTTATTGTTTATTAATGTCATGGTTGGATTTTCTATGTATCACCGTTTAATGTTGAATCTTGTCACGAAGTTGGTAAGTGCATCTTGTACCTATGTAAAAAAAAAACCGCGTCCGGGTCCACGCATACATATTTACTAGGTTGACCATAATTTTTAAGAATAAAAATAAACGTGAAAATGTGTTTGTATACTCAATGTCAATAAATATAATTTTACATATGAAGAAAGTTTAGATTATTTTTTTTTAGTTTCGAATTCAATAATCTACACAAAAATCTCAACTGAATATTACTCTTAACAATTACAAGAGCAAATAACAGAGCATATTCTTTATACAGAAATAAGTTTTCGCAATTAAGTAGTAAAAATTGTCGTTGCTTTTAATAGTAATTCTCAGACTATAAAAGGTAAAGTCAGATACTATAGTGATATGAGTGTGATAAATAACGCTTAATTAACATGCTTTTAAATAAGATTCCCACGTGCTAAATACATTATTAATCATTGCTAGAAGATGTTCTTTGTATTTAAAATTCCGGAATGTAGAGTCTCTACATCATTCATCACCTTATTTAGTTATTGAATTGTAAATCAATTAATTTCTTTATGTGGTTATCAAGATATTATAACAAACAAGTATATAAGGTAAGGCAAGGTAGGCTTTTTTATAATTATAGAGACGTACATACTACTACTTCGGTAATAATAGACATATAGACATTATTTTATTGTTAAAATATTTTTCTTCTCATTAATAATTGCTTTTGTCAAATGAAATATTAAATATAAATAAAAGTAAACAGAACACTTAAATTAATTATTAAAAAAACCTGATCAATCTTTTTATATTTATAACTAACTTTTGCCCGCGACTTTGTCCACGCAGAATTAATTTCCGATTGTATTACTCAGTGATAATGTAGCTTTCTAATAGCAAAATAATTTTTGAAATCGATCGAGTAGTTTTTGATTTTATTTATACGTACAAAAATATGAATCTTTCCTCTTTATTTTAATTTATATATGGTCACCCTAGTATGAACTGGGCTTTCCGACATGATACCAAGACAATGTTGTTACGTGCGGAGTATGCCAACTGTACAGGTTTATCTGGATAATTTTTTGGGACGTTCCATTTGCCACGTCATAGTTGTTGCTAACAATGGAAATAGAAAAAATGTAGTAAACAATTATTCTTCTCATTTGTATGCAGTATGCAATGTTACTTTTGTGAATGTGTCATCGGTCACATAGTCTAGAAATAACGTGAAACGTTTGTTTTTGTTAGTTATAAATAGATAAATTGTTCTTCAAAAATAATAACATATTAATCAGATTCATCTATTTTTTTTATGAAGAATTATTATTTATATTTTGTGTAATATTAAAATAACATTAGGGTCGTAATTTTTACTCTAAAAATCTGGAATTGTAATGAACTTAAAAACTTGTTTAGGTGGCTCACAAGAATCTTTTTTTAATTTCATTTTCCTGGGTTCAAAACCTTAATTTTGTTCTTTTGAAAGGAATTAATATTAAAAGACACCATAAAACTGTTTATTCTTGCAAATAATAGCACACATTGATAGGATATGTTTGCTTTACTTATTAAAAAATATTACATTAAGCTTGATGACTAATAACTTGTTCAATGACTGTATACAATTTGCATTGAAGTGCAAATAATTATTCAATACATGAAAGATGGGGTAAGCGATGCAATTATAATGTATAGGCAAAGTATTGTCATTGTTTTGTCAGTCGTGTCGTGATCTGTAATGGCGGATGATAAATTACGAATATCAACGTACTGATAACAATCGAGTCAAGGATATCTACTGCAATCTGTAAATGTCTAGCTGCGATTCAAAACTAACTGCACTTCGATCAATAGTTGCAATAACGAAATTGCTATGGATTAAAGAACTTATTGTAAATTACATGCTGACGTAGATTTATGTATTTCTGATATAATTTATGTTTATATTTTGAATAAAAGCTTACTTAGATTTTTACTCTATTGACATTTCCTAAATAATAAAAGAAACATTAACTTTTGTAAAATGTCCCAATTAACAGATTATTATGTTATGTTTTTATATGTTTTTAAAAACATTTCAATTATATGTTGAAGTAAGTGACCACTGCAAGCTTTAACACTGAGTAGGTAATGTAACCAGATTTTTTATACGAAGTCGTAAAAAAGTATCACCCTAGATTTTATCACTAAGTATAGTAAAATCCTCTCGATCTCCTGATAATGTACAAAAAGAGAGATTTTATTCCAGAACCTGTTTTAAATGTGATAAGCAAACTGATTGCTCTTCACGAGGCATGACTTTGAGTTAGTGTTTTTTTATAACGAAGAAATCTCCATAACATTGTTGTACAGTAGGGTTTGCTGGCGGTCTTCCACTTCTAATGCAATGTAATAATATGTAATAGTAACATGTAAAGATAGCCGACAGTTACTTTTTATTACTTGAAAACATCGATAACACCCGTATTATTTATTTGTAAGAAAGAGCGGAGTTTAAGTGTGAGGTGCAAGGCAACCTTTTTGTAACTGGAATACTGCTACTGACGGTGACTGTACATATAGAGTGACCATAAACCAGGATTAAAAGGTCGTAAATTATATTTTACAAGCAACAGGTTAGTTAATAAGTGTATAATTATTGAAATAGAATATCGTAAACGGACATGTACGAGTATTATATTATATATGTAGGTAATTCTATTACATTTAATTTTATTTATAAGTACAATAGAAGATGGGTGCAGCATGACGTTAACAAATGTTATAAGGTCAAAATCAAATGACAAGGTTGATTCGGCCACGAAGCGATATGTTCCTAGAACTGATTGAACTTTGAGGACTTACGACCCGCGCAAATAAAAATAGAAATGATAATAAATTGAGCGTCGGTGGCTCAAGGGTTAAACACTTGACTTGTAATCTGCAGGTCCTGGGTTCGAATCCCACCATGGACCAATGTGTTTTTTATTTTCAATTTACATATGTACATTTATGCGAAGTTCTTACTGAAAAGAAAACATCGTGATGCAACCTTCAACTTATCTGCGAAGAAATTCAATGATATGTGTGAAGTAAAGCAAGTCACCCCTCAACCTGCTGAGCCCCTCGTTGGGGACTTATAGTGACCTGATGATGATGCTGATGATGATGGATGGAATTGTGACAGATCAAAAAATACGTGCCATTTATGTGACATATGTCTGTATTGCCAATATTATGTTAAGACGAAACATATTATATTTTTCATTCTTTCCATTAGTTCTTTCTTCTTCTTCCAAAATACAATACAAATTCATCCTAAGTACTACCGAAACAATTGAATTTGTTTATATGTTTAGAAACAAGTATTTCAGTAGTCGAAACTCACGATAAAACTTTTAGGTTACTTTAGTACTATTTTTAAGAATGTGTTTAATCTCTTTTTTAAACTCTACGATATAGGATGTGTGAAAAACTGAGATATTTTTTTTTTCTTCTCGCGGAACAAAGCATAGTTCAATTATATCGTAGGTAGCATTACAATTTCCTATGTAGCAATATTATGTTTATGAAATTATTACATTTAATTTGCTACAATTTATATCAACAACTATAAATAAGTCTTTGTTGGAGACTGTAATAGTTAAAGTTGTTAATAACAAAACAAAGTTTTATTCACCATTCAGTATGAGGAACCAAATTTGGTTATTTATCTATTCTATGGCCAAAGTTTTGATATTTTATTTAAATTTTCACATAACTATGTTAATACATCCATTTCCTGATTTACTAAAATAACATTTATAAAATGAAATAAAAGTATTTTAAGTAAAATCTGTTTTATTGCAGCAGAATTTTTTGTAATATCATTTTTCGACTTACAAAACTCACGAACCATTAATATCTATTTTATTAAATGTCTATAATGAGCATGTTATTAATGTTTCATGTGTTGCCACAGATTTTTTTGGGTTACTATTAATTTGAGGTGTCTTTTATTATTAATAATAAAAACCTGCGATAATATTATATTGTATTTATAATAAGCTGATCCAATCTCATTCAGCCTGACTGGGCGGCGCCTCTAGCCTTGGATGTTAGATTCACAATACACAAATTGTTGTTTTTTTTTCTTCTAATGAAATATACCACCTATACAAGCATTGGTCCATTCCAATTATGAATGTTCATTGTACTTTTATATTATACAAAATTAACAAAAAAACATTCAAGGTTATAATAACTTATTGACGTACAGAACCAAATATTTTTGTTATGTCTGACTATGTTTCTATTATTACTACAAGTAGCTTTTGACCACGATTTAGCACGCGCGGAATTAAAAAAAAAACTTAAAAAAAGCCAATTAAAATCGAGATTCGTTTAACCGTTTTGGAGATACGAAATAACAAACAATATATATTTCAAATATCCGTCCAAACTTTAGCATTTATCATATTAGTAAATTTATCATATTAGCATAATAATTAAATAAATCAAATAATAAAGTAAGTTCAGCTACTCTTTGAATAGAACCTTGAATACTACTTAGGCTAATGACAGTCAAAATTAACTAAATCACATTTTAAAAACAAAAATGCTTATAACTTCATTGTTCTAAAAGTAATCTTGTTCGTTTCCATTAACCATGTCCGTCTTTTGTTGATCTTAATCACTGTAGTTTAATTAAAATGGGTAATGGTTATAAATTCTGGTGTAGGTACTCTGAACAAAAAATATTTTTTTAAGTTATAACATTATGATTTTTATCTCGATAAAATTTTGTAACTGGATTATCATTACAACCACGCCTGTTTGCCAATTTATTTTTATTGAAATAATATTTTTCTAATTGAATTAAACAATATTTATTTGTAAAAACAGTAGTTATTTGGTAAAAACAGCGTTTAAAAACATGCATATAAAAGAGAAAATTCGGCATCTCTAGATAAAAAGTAATCGTAATATGTAGACATGCCATCTATTTTTATTTTAAGGCACTTTGTTTATTTTGCTTTAAATTGTCTTGACGATAAGTGATTTTTACAAGAGATGGCACTAGTTGATACAAGTTTTGTGTCGATAAATTGTAGTATTTTAGGACTTAGCCACGAGATGGCAGTGATACCAGATTAAGTCAGTGAAGTCATACTATGAAATCAGATGAGAATTTTGTGTTTTATTTTTATTTATTAACGTTTTTTATTTTGCTTGTAAAAATAATTAAACTGAACGATTAATTTCATGGAAAAAAAACATGGCTTCAATTATTCACTTTTAAGCTCTATTTCATGGTAAACTTTAATGAATGTCTCTATTTAAAAGATGTTTTTTTTACTGGTTAATTTATACTAAAATTACTTTGGTGTATGTTTGAACAGAATCTGAAAAAAACAAAAAAGTTTTATTTATAAAACCGTTACTTTACTGCATTAAAATGTTATTTAAACGCGTAGTAATAAATGAATTAATTCATTTCTTTATTAAATAATTTTACTATTACCGATAACTTGTAGTTATTATGTTTATAATTTAAAATAATATAAAATATGGAACATACTGAAAATGTATATTTTGTATATAGAAAGCATTTAAAACCTTTTTCCTTTATATTGGGAACTACCTTGTAGTTTTATAAAAAAAATATCTCTTTTTTTTGTGGAGGCTGGAGGTGAGATTTACGTCCTTTTTGTACATGCCAATCCTATAGTTCCTTTCTTTATCTTTTAATAGACGAGCTGGCATAATCGTACCGCCGGGATTGAAGTCGGATTGTCGGAAGTCAAGATTGTAAAAATTAGACCAACATTTTACAACTTGTAAAAAGAGCTCTACTTATTTAATATTTAGCCAAAGCTAATAATGAAAAACAGAAATAGAGATACTACCAACCTTTACCTACGTACTTTAAATACCTTAGTTAGAAATACATATTGAGTGTTGTAGATTATATTGGACTTCGCAGCTAGAAGTTTCTTTAGCTATTAGTTTAATGAGAAGTACGGGTAATATTTTAAATTTGAATTTTACTTATCATTCTTTAAACGAATATACTTTTTTTCTCTTTAATCAAGTACATTTTAATTCAAATGATAACTGAGTACACTATAATATATCAGTAAGCTTATTTCTATTCCAAAATACAAACATGGCCGCCTAATATCATCATAGAACGACGATACATTTCAGAATATTCACTTTTAAAGTAGGAATAATAACCAGTTGATTATAATTCCTACTGTGATGTGATTCCTAAGCTGTGTCTTCTGGCCGTTTGTATTTAGTGATTAACTTAAGGTATTCTGCCCCTTGAAAATCTATTTTGATACCACTGAGTAAGATAACTTAAAGGAAAATTCTGGCTGCTGAAATAAGTGTCGGACTATTAAAAGGAATTAAAAAGATTTTCATATTTTGAACAATGATATATTTCAAGAAATTACTGGCAGCTTACACCATATGGTATATCGTGTCGATACTAAAGTAACTACATTAATTCATATATTCAATTATATAAGGCAATATACATACAAACAAGAATCATTAAACGATAATAAAATCTCTATTAATTACATCTATATGAGTATTGCGGTGTCCCTTGTGATCGATTTCTCAATTCGCGTACATCACAACCAAACACACATAACTGTCACGAGTCACACGATGCTGCAGTGAATGACGGTCCGGGGTGCGGGATACGCGCGTGAGATGATTTACTTATAAATCGTGTCACCTATCGTTAGCGCTTATTGGAGCTTGGGCTCGGGTCTGGGGGGTCCGTAAGCCGTGGCGTGGCTGGTGGCGACGCCACCACGGCCCGTGCTGAACGCGTTGGCGATGGCAGTGGCTCCGTTCGGCGCGCCGCCGGATGAACGGCCGCCGCCCCAGCCGAAGAACATCGGGAAGTAGGCTCCGTTAGGCATGCGCGCCGGGTACTCATCCTCCTCCTCCTCATCCTCTACGGGCCTCTTGACCTGCTTCTTCTTGGTCACTCTTTTCTTGGGGGCCGGGGCAAGCTCCTTGGTCTCCTTGGGTTCCTCCACTTCTTCAATTTCAGGCTCGGTCAGCTCCGGGATTGGGATGGCTTTGACGGTGGTGGGAACCTCGACTTTCTCGGTGGGGAGAGGGTCGGCGAGCTCGGTGGGCTCGGTGGCGTAGGGTTTTTCGGGGGGCTGGGGATAGTAGACCTCGTTTTGCTGTGGCGGCGCGTACGCTTCTGGGGTGGTCTGTCGGCGGCGGTCAGGCAGGTAGTACTGGCTGGTCTGCTGAGCGGGCTGCTGGCCCTGCTCCTCTGGCTTAAACATGAAGGCGGCCATGCCACCGCCCGTCGCCGTGCGCTGGCTGTAGTACGGGTTGTAGAAGCGGCTCAACACCATGCCGCCGTGACTGCTGTCGCCCCCGCCGTACGATACTGAAAAAAATTATATTTTTGTAGTATCTGGGAGGAATGAATACATGAATGATATTTCAAAATTATTCCTTTAGGGCAACAACCTTCTAATTTTATTAATAAATGCACTTAACAAATTTATCAAATTAGGCCGAATTATAGGTGACGAAACACAGGACCGAATATTGAAATTTAGTTTTATAAAAATTATATTAGTATAGATTTATAGATTACCAAAGTTGAATCCAAAATAGATTCACTTACAAGTATCCATGTTTGTTCCGTAGTAGTGATATGGGAAGCCGTGGGCCCCCCAGAGGGCGCAGGCCAGAAGAACGATTGCTGCGGACTGCATGTCGATTGTTGTACTATCCCAATTGGCGAAGGAGTTGTTTTGTTCACAGCTATCGTGGTTGTGGTGATGGAGCGTGGCCGGCGCGTTATATAGTCCAGACGACGAACTATAATTACGATGCCGGGCACGCGCGCTGGCGGCGTGTGCCCGCGCATCTTACATAGCTTCGTTTCGGCGCTGTTGTTCTCCACCGTTATGGCAAATTGAACATCCTAGTAGGAACCGGGAATGATCAATAATAGTTGGATGACAGTTGCTCTTTTATTTTGGCATTTTTATGCGATTTTTACTGGGATCGATGACTCATGTTCAATGCTAGAATTAGGTAGGTGTTTATCACTAATTCATATCAATACAATATTTTAACTTGAATTCGTTTACTTTCATTTCAATAGAGTTTTGTTGTTCTGTTTCTAATCGAATTAAAATTCAGATTAAGACTAAGTATAAGGAGCAGAATGTAGATTACGAAGGAAGGACACAATTTAACTACTCAGAAGTAGCCCCAATTATATATTAACTCTTCTCCTGAATTTTTTTTAGAAGGCGGCAAACGAGCCGTTGCCAAAAGAGAACGTTTTCTTTAGATAGAGATACGCTTGCTTCTTGGAAGATTCTAAGTCGTTTTCGTTGTTACTGCACATTTAATCTATTGTAAACATATTTTTAAGTATCACAAGATTCTAAAACCACATTTTAAGATGTGTTGGCTAATATTTCTGCAATTATTTTGTCTTGGGCCAAGACGCGCTTTGCGACAATCCAGTAAGATAAATGCTATTAAAAGTTAACAAAAATAATTTTGTCTTTTTATAATCGTTGATATCTTATGTTGCTATGTCTTTTACCGTTGAAGTCTTTTCTAACCTAGAATTTTTTAACCAAACTTAGTTTACCATTAAAAATATTAATTTTGTTACTAATTTATAGACTCTTTATAGGACTAGATCTGCATACTTCTGCAGCATGATATGCTTTTTTAAGCCTTGATATAAATGGTGTGTATGCCTTTTCATAGTAATAGGGGGTAAAATGGTTAACACATATTTCTGGCAATTAGAAATTGTATTCTATTGATGTGAAAATCGTTAAATTTTGTATTCTAGCGATAAACTCTCAAATCTTTAACATCCAAGTGCAGTTGATGTAAAAACGGTTATAAATCCGCACGACTCGTCTTGGTATTTGACCTACAGGCATCTTATTGGCCGTTTCCCTTTAAATTTGGAACTTATATTTGTAATGTAAACCTGCACAGCGCTATAAATAAGCAAATGTTTTCAATAGGTGCTCGATACCGTCTGCTCAATGCGTGCTGTTGTCGTTGCGGAATGACAAGGAGCTTCATTCAAGTCGATTTATAACACAAATGTCCCCTTTACTCGACATTTAGCGCCTTCTTGGAAACTGTACGAGAGGGATGTTCTGTCATTTTAATACTAGAGGGAAATGAACAGATAAATGTAGACAAATACGCGTAAAACTCACGACTTACATCTATTACCCTTTTCCTATATAATTCGTTGGCTTCTTATCGAAAGATTTATAGATAGCAGTTTCTTAGATTGTACTAGAGTCCGCTTTAAGAACTATAGGTTCATTAACAACTTATGGCATCGTTGTATTAATCTTACTGATATTATAAATGGGAATGTTTAGATGGATGGATGGATATTTGTTTGAAGTTATCTCCGGAACGGCTCAACGGATCTTGATGAAATTTGGCGCAGATGTAGACCATAGTCTGGAGGAACATATAGGTTACTTATTGTGTTTTTTTTTAAGTTCCGCGCGGACGGAGTCGCGGGCGACAGCTAGTAATATATGTATGTGAGTAAAATCCGTAGCACGAATTTCGGTTTTTTATAACTTTTTATAAATTATATAAAAAATCTTAGTGTTGATTTTTAATTAACACCAGACCTGTAAAATGGGAATCAACCAGCAATGTCAATAATATCGCACATGGGTTGTAGTTCTTGAAACCTCGTCGTTGCAATATATTCGAAGCACGGGCGTGTCCGTGCGCCGCATTATACCCAACATCAAAAAACCGGTGCAATAAAAATAAGTTTTGAATATGTGAAGATAATGAGCGCCAGTCATCGAGATCCTCAATAAATCCAAACCGTGACAATTACCAATTTGTTATGTAAAACTATTAATTCCGTCTAAATTCTTAGATTAATTAATTCTTTAGATTATTAGAGCGAAGGGCAGCTTCATTTTAGATTGTAGTACGAATGCAAATATAACTCAAGTAAAAGAACAATCAAATTAACCTATAACGTGTTCAGGCTTTTGCTTACTTTTTCTTTAGGTTTCCTGACATTGAGTTTATAATTCTAACTTGGCGTTTTCAAATGATGACCGTTAGAATAAAATAGCAACTTAGTATTAAGTAAACTCGACCGCTTGTGAACATACTTTTTTGAAAGGCCCTAAATAATATTAGTAATAATAACTGCTGAATGTTTATATATTATACAATAATACATTAGTTGTGTGCGTATGTGTGTATATGTGTATGCGTTTGTTAAAAAACCAGATATTTTGAAGGTTACACGTCCCGGAGTTCTTTTGTTAAAAGCAATTAATCCATCTGATTAGGCAAGTTGATTAGTTGATTATTGTTGTACATATTAATTAAATGCATTAGTACACAGTCTCGTTACATAATGATTTGACTTTTTATAGAAAAAAAACAGCTTTAAAACAGTAGCTACTGATTTGACCGATATAACATTGAAGTTCAAGAGTTAAATTTGTATGGGTAGCACGGTGTACGGGGCACCTACTAACATGTGATAAAACCGGTGTCTTTCTACTTGCGATAACATCTGTATCCACGTCATAAAGTTAACTAAATGGTCATAACAGTCAAATTTGCGGGCAGTCACGTCTTCCACATACATCTTTGACTATAGAGAAACGGACCAGGCAAAGAACCGGAATTGTACTGAATACATTCTGCCACTTTTCGCTTGTGGTTATCACTGGTATTCATGTCTGGATGAGGTGTCACGCTTGACAGGTCCTGTCTTGTAAAGTCAAAGAGTTGGGTTGATGCCGGAAACATTTGGTGGACTACATTAGTATGGTCAGCAGGGCCGGTTGATTCACTCCTACCGCGCTGTCTACACAGCGGACTGATTTTATCTCAGATTTTAAATCTTCATGTACAGTCACAAGAGGTTTTGTACTTTTATAAGGTTCTCGTATTCGAAGTTTGTTTACTAATCGTTTGATTCAAAGAACTTAAATTGTGAATTGTATCATTTATTGTAATTAAATTAAAATTAAATTCGTGTAATTTAAAGACATAAGTTGACATTTACTGGTAAAGGTGTCATTAGATTGCAAAAAAGATTGACAATCAAAATGTCTAGATAAGGCTAATCCTTCACATGACACAATAATAACAAAATGTAGTACATATCAAGTTTTTATTTAAATTAACAATACTGAAATTAAATTAAAAAGATTTTCATTGAATATGCACAACTTAAAAAATACTTAACTTGTATAAATATGCATTATCATCCCGGTCATACTCTTTGAAATAACAGAGATAAGATTATGTTTTAAAACACTTGTTTCGTGAGTGGAAACTGATAGCAACAACAGCAAAATAAAACATTACACAGAAGCTTTCTTTGAAAGGTAATAAAACTACGTCGACTTGATTTAAATCACATTTAATCGTTTCTTAGTAATATACAAATGTATCAAGAATTTTTTATATTAAAAAAAATATTTGCGTTCGCTGGTGGAATATACATTATTTCTAGGAGTTAAGGCATAGCAAGGAAAACTACTTAGAAAACACATAAAACAAAGTTTAAAAACAATAAAGTTACAGTCAGATATTATCAAATATATGATATGCTTTGCCATTGTAGTGCTATTTTTGCAATTTTCAAAGGGAAAAAATACAGAAGAGGTATGGGAAAGTTGCTTAAAAAAGAACAAAAGACATAATTATCATATATATTATCGTAGGTAGCGTCATGTAGGAGCGGCGGTGGCTCAGGCTTTAAGCACTTGAATTGCAATCTGTAGGTGCTGGGTGCGAATCCTGCCATGTACCAATGTGTTTTTCGATTTTCGATTTACATATGTACATTTATCCGACGTTCGTACGGTGAAGGAAAACATTGCAATGCAACCCGCACATATGTGCCGGGAAAAAAAGATGACGACGCGGCTCGCCACCCGTCACGTTCCATTTCCCGAAATGACGAAAAGTGGATTGCGCAGGTTCATTTGGCCACACCAGATGGAGGTCCGTGATCTCTGCTTACCCCTCTGGGTTACAGGCGTGAGTTGTGTATTTTATACGGTGACACCGTTAGTTGTATATGTTGTAATATGTTTTAAACGGGGATATTGCTCTGAGAAACACACGCATATTCATTCAATCGATAAGTAGAGACTGTTACTTGCGGCTGGATCAAAGTAATTCTAGGCTCACATTTACCTTCAATTCTGCAAAATGTCATTGTTTGCGGAACCATAACCTTGACGTTTTATTGCGTTTACGTTTATTTAAATCGCAATAAACGTACATTTGTGACAGTTTATAGCCGTTTTATAGCATTTAGTGGTTCCCTTCGGTTGAGACAAAAAGGCTCTGCACTGAATACAGTACAGTTGGCAGACATTCTGACGGCGATTGTGCTGTCAGATGTGGCGATACGGTGTGACACGCGGTCAGATGGCTTGATAACCGGCCAAGGTGCAAGGACCTTCTAAATCTAAACCGTTAGACTCGTATTTTGAATAGGCAGCTACCTAGTTTTGTTTGATTTAAAAAATACACAATTTTCATTGACAATATAAATTGATAGACAAAAATCACATTTTTATGGTTTTTACGTAGTCTATTCTATGCGATGTTTTGAAAATACGTTTACTGACTTTTCTAAGAACCATGATTTTCACCAGTCATTGGTTAGTCTTTTTCAATTAAAAATTAAATAAAGTTTAATCGTCATATACGAACAAGAACGTTCTTGTTACAAATTCATCGCATTTAACTGAACTCAAAGTTTTAAATTTAAATAGAATATTGTAGAAAATATTCATATATATAAAAGCAACGATTCCACTGTTAATTAAGTTTTGGTAGACAAATTAGTTGTATAATTTCCCACGGGCAACTTTCCAGGACAGATGCGTCAAGCCCCGTTCTGTCAGTATCGCATGATGGCTACCTATTCAATGCTTATTTTTAATTGACGTCAAAGTAGAATTGTTTTATTTTCATTGTAAATTAGTACAGTGTCCCTCGTTCAAATGACATCATATCTTATCAAATATAATGTGCAATTTTCATGCGATGCCTTAGTACATATGTTTACATAATTGAGGGGATGTTACAAAGTTTGAACACATATTTCCGCGGAAAACCACACATTAAGTATTACATAAAGTTACATAACATTTGGGAAGTTGTTCAATGACTAACAATAACAATATGTGCGGTAGTTAAATAAAAAAAATAAACATATAAGAATACAAATGTGCGTACGAACGTCAGTAGTCTTTAGCGTAGACAAATCGGACATTTTCCTGTTCTTTGTATTGTTAACATCGGACGGGTGGGATACGTGGCTAAATTCACGATTCACAATCGATATTATTTACCGATTCTAGATCGATCACGTGCTATCGAAAGCTTTTGTAAGGAAGACAAAGGATATCCTGTGATATAATAATACTCACGTACAAGCAACTTGCAACCTCATTAACCTATGTCAGTCGTCTGCATTACTACGTGTTACGAATGCATTGTTTATTTTGCATATATTTTTTACTCTCTTCATAGATCAAAGGAAAAAGATACTACCTTTATTTTACCTTTTACCTGTTAATATCGTAGGAATAGATAAAGAATCGGCTACAAGTTAAGATGCTTATATTCAAATTAGGTTCGTTTTGCTTTAACCGTTCCTATTACACGGCAAGCTTTTTTTACAAAAACAACCTAAATATAAGTTTTAAATTTATTGTAATTTATTATTCTATATCAATAAGAAATGTTGATATAGTGTTAATGGAAATTAAGTGGTCATAAAAATGCGAAATGTCGAATTTCTTTACGATTTTATAAATCAATCTTGTAATAAGACGGCAAGATTTTCCGACAAAGGAAATTAATAAATTATCTTGATACAGTTAGAAGAGTTTTTTTTATGTAAATAGTAGCATTAAAGTTTTTGCTTATTAATAAATTTTTCCTGTCTTTGACTACGTATAATTTATTTTGCACACTTACGAACGTACGAACTTGATAAAAGAAGTTCTTTAGTCCTAAAACCTGAAGTCTTATAGTAAGGCATAGGCGGTAAGATATCGGCAAAAAAATTAGCATTAAATTGTTATTTTGCGTACGTACCCGGCGACAATTATCGGCGCGAACATTGCTTACAATTCAATTAATACAGTAAACACGAGTATGCAAATCTCTAGTTTGATTTCATGGTTAAATATTCCATTTACGAAAAGCAGATTCATATGGAATTTACATTATTAAAACGAACTAATGCGTCGTAGCTTATTAGGTATTAACTATAAGTATATACGTGAAATATATATTCATGTAATTTGCGCTGAAATTCTTTGCGTTTTCATTTTATGTTTCATTTATTAACTGAAAAAAAAAATTAAAGAATGTGTCATAAATATTAATACAAATATAGATGCTTTAAAAAAAACTTGAGAGATGTCAAGGGACACCCGGATGGAACGAAGTTCCTTTCAATTAATTAGTGAAGGAACCAATGTTTATTCTATGAATAAAAAACTTAAGTCTTCACAAGAAGGACATTTTATTTCTATGAATTTTAGTTATATATTGTCACGTCGTTGCCATGGTGAAGTAGCGCTCATTTGTCTATAGCAAAAAGTGTCGTGACAACTTTTCGTAAGAATTTTTTCCGTCTAGCCCCCTTTCACAACGCGCGATAAGGAACTTCGTTCCAATAAAAAAATGCTAAACAAAAGTGATGTGGCTTTAACAAAGTGATTACCTTTTTTCATTGTTAAAAAATGTCAGACTAGGATATGCACAAAGTCATTTGAAAGTCGATGGACTTTAAATGATACAAATCTAGCGTAATTAATTCTATTGAATTTAAATGAAGATATTGCCTTCTTTTACATCTATTGAATCTACATGTATTTGAAAGAGACAAACTATAGGTAACAATAGAGCACGTGTTTCAGGTTTAGAAATATTTATAGTGGATAGGTAAAGGATATCGAAGGAGTTTAAGGATGTGTTTTTATTACAATCGAACTAAACTAAATCAAGAAACAACAGAATATTATAGTTATTGGAACGAAGTTCCTTATCGCGCGTTGTGAAAGGGGGCTAGACGGAAAAAATTCTTACGAAAAGTTGTCACGACACTTTTTGCTATAGACGAATGAGCGCTACTTCACCATGGCAACGACGTGACAATATATAACGAAAATTTATAGAAATAAAATGTACTTCTTGTGAAGACTTAAGTTTTTTATTCATAGAATAAACATTGGTTCCTTCACTAATTAATTGAAAGGAACTTCGTTCCATCTGGGTGTCCCAACACACCTCTCAAGTTTTTTTACTTAACAACGTAGTAATATTTTATTTTATTTTTCTATAGCAATTTTGTAGTTTCATTCAGTTAATAAGTTCAAGAAGCTATTGTATCACCGTGTGTCATATCTGGAACTTGTAATTTTGTTATCGTCGTGACGCAAACGTTTCTGCCCAAATGCGGACGATTATGTCATCGATTACCGATTATTATCGATATAGTATCAGGTATTCCCGATTCAAATACAAATACGACGACGGAAATACCCGACCATAGACACAGACATTTTTTCACACACACCACAGCTTGAATTTTTGACAGAATTATGTAGTCTATATCAGTAGCTATGTAACTTTAATTGACCTTAAAAATTATCATTAATATGCGAATTACCATCCGTATTTTTATTATTCAACAACGAATTGAATTCAACTTGTGGAACTGCAAATAATGCGATGACAGATTGTAAATCTCATCCGAGGTCGAAGCTGAATACTATTTAGAAAAAAAAAGTATAGAACTCGATGTAGGTTATTTAGTATAAATCGTCAAAGACAATGGCATTACGGAACGGTCAATTAAATGAATATTTCATTATTTTTTTATGTATTCAAATTTTTGTTTCAAATACGCAGGTGTTTAATATCTAAGTTATGTAAAGCGTGTTACGGATAATTTACATAGCGTACAAATTAACTAAAACATTTAAATTTGTCGAAACGTAAAGTTTATTATGTCTGTATCGTACTTCCATCAAGGCCCTACGTTAATTATTGAGTAAAATCAAATACTTCAATAGACCCTTGTTTGTTGTACATTCAAATAGCTAGAAATCTTTTCACTTATACATTGGTTGTGTACTAACATAAAACGCTTACTATTTGTACTGGGAATACTAAAATTCGTCAATGTTAAAGCTACATGTTTTGTTTTCAAGTTTGCCGCCGGTAAATTTGTTCTCAGTAAGAAGGTATGATGGATCGAAGGAAATCTACATGACAGCCGAATGATGACGTCCCGCGCATTAAAATCCAATGTTCTGCGAAGCTGTAACCGTATTCTAAGCATACGTATGAAATAAGTAATCATTGATGGCGCGCGCTAACGGTGAGGCGCGGCGTTGCTTGGGGCTTGGTGCGGCCTACCCGCTGCTTTGCCGCTCAGTCTGATTGTATTCAAATACAACATAATTCTGGTAATTTATACAGCGTGTTTGATATTACAATTATTAACGCACGTGGAATTTAACTGCATACAAAATTAATGATATTTTTTTATCTTGAACTTCTATTTATACTGCTATTACCAGAGCTGGGCATTAACTCGTTAATCCGTTAATCGTTAATTAACGAAGTTAACATTTTGCTTAACGGATTAACTTTTAAGTTAACTTCAAAAAGTGTTAACGCTTTTGTTAACTTCCGTTAATAAAAGTCCGTTAATCGTTAAATTAAAATCTTAGAGACGTGTTGTCATTTTGTTTAAATTACGCGCCACGCCACGCTCGTAAGTTCAGCTATGTTGGGCGACTGTCGGCGACTCGAATGGTGAACGAACGAGTTGATAATTGATATATGTGAAGTTCGCGTGCAAGTGTGATGCATCAGAGCGTCCGGGAAAGACGTGAACAACAGGACAAAATCAAAAGAAGGTTCGAAATAGTATATTTCATTACGAGTACATAAAAGCACGAGTATGTCGAGTCCACATTCCGAACGCTCTTCGTAATAAAACACTTTTTTAATCGTGCATTTTCTTTAGCTTTTCCAAACTCGTGCGTTATCTTTCCCAACTGTCAAAATAATGTCTGTTAAAAAGAAAAACCAACCGCGAAGTTTTTACAAAAAAATCATTGAAGTTTTTATGATTCATGCAAATATTTCTAAAAAGAAGCTCCTAATTTGTTACAATATCAGATTTAATGATTTGATTCAATGAATTAGGTTAGGTTTCAATTTATTTCATCTCTTTAAATTTCATTTTCATTTTATATCAAAAAAAATAATCTACTGAGGACTTGGCTGTTTGGGCGTAGTTCCCTTTGCCTACCCAGAATGGGTGAAGAAAACAAAAAAAAATCTCTGTTTGTATTCTTTTACGGTTGGCGCCATTTACCAAACATTTTAGTTAGTTGAGTTTATTGTGTTTTTATTATTCTATTAAATTGCTTTATTTTTCATTACAACTTGTTCCAACTGTCAACCCTCACCTTCGGCTGCGCCTCGGCTCGGGTAGACATTTGTTGGAACTTTTTGCAATGACAGGTATTCCGCATTCGTAATGAAATATACTATACTACATTCATACTTGTCTCTAATACTTATTTGTTATAGAATGTATAGTCAAATTACTATTTTAAACAAGTGTCGCCACATAAGTGTGAAATTAGTATGTCTAATTTTGGTATGGTTAACTGTTAACGATTAACTTTAACTTGCGTTAAATTTTCGAGAATTTAACGCTTTAACGATTAACGAAGTTAATTTTTTAATTAACGAATTAACGATTAACGAAGTTAACTTTTCGATTAACTGTGCCCACCTGTGGCTATTACTATACGCAATGTATCTGATTTTAAATAATGAAAATGATGATAGACGCTGTGGGATAATTCTGTCATTAATGTGGGTATAAAATATTTAAGAAGGGATGTTTAAAGAGCACCCGAAAGTGACGTGACTAAAAGACGCGAGGGTGTGTTAGATATGTCAGGGTCTTGCCAAATGGACTTTTGACTAGCCCTATAGGTTACTGGGTTCTACCACTAGGGAACTGGAGTGAGTTATGATATGGTTGATTATGTTGTGGGATTGACATATATGTTGAAGTCTTACAAACACGTCAATATTAAAACAGTTTCTTTTTGTGTCAGGAATTCTTGTTGGGTTTATTATTGAAGATACTTTTTACTGAATATGGACAAGCTTCACAAAGCACTACATTTATTGATTAAATATTTTCTATTGCAAGTTCAAGATAAAACCAAAAAACCATCGTCCTGTATATGCGCAGTACGCACATCGTATTGTTTTATTCGCACGGCGTCCACATCTCATTGGCGGAGCAGCGCGCGTCGCGGTCTATGAATATCATTACTGGATTTAGCACTTTTTTAATCTATGATATACACCGACGGACGCATTCTTTGACGGAATATCTTAAGGCTTTTCGATATTTTAGCATACGTAAGACGGGCTCGAGCGGGCGTCGGACAATGCTAATACGTCCCTGGCCCTATTGGAATGCTTTTCACGTGTAAACAATACTCGCTAACTCGCTATCAACTTTTTGTAGATACTTCGACACGTGTCGGCTGTCTGTACAGAATTATTGTTATGTTACGACTAAGGAACATACACATTCACTATTATATGATTAGTAAATGCATAGATAATTATTAGATATTAAAATTACCTTTGATTAAATTAAATAGGGATATAATAATCTTCTTACGTTAAAAGAAAACATCGTGATACAACCTACATATATCTGCGATGAAGTACAAAGGTATGTGTGATCTACTACTTAGGGTAGGCTCTGAGCCCCTCAGTGGGGACGTATAGTGAGCTGATGATGATAGGTCTTTCCCTTCGTCTCTTCCTACGTAAGAGCTGAGAAAGTATGCCTATTTTTTTATATTCTAAGGTGGCAAACGAGCAAGCGGCCACATGAATTCAACGAAATGGCGAAGCGACTGCTGCCCATAGACATCCGCAATTGCAGATGCGTTATGGGTCTATTATTTATTCGAAATAAATATAACACAATTTGTACAATGTATTGTCATTACACTGCAGTAATAATTCCATTAGTTTTCATAAAAGTTTAATTACAGTAATCAATAACATTGTCGAATTCATAAAATAGCCTCTTATAGAAATTTGGTTTACTTTACATGATTGTATTTTTTTTTAATAACTACAATAAAAAGATATATTAGATCTTGTTCTCGGTGACTCTGGTGCCGTCTTGCAGGTTTGTGTTAGTGTTGGTGCGGGAACTGCGAGCCACGGACGGACTCCTCACGTGCAGCACTGACTCCACTAATACCTCCTCCACGAACGGCTTGCCTTCTACATCTGAAAGATACGTTAATAAAAACATCCTGTATATTATGATGGTCAAAGGGATCTATGGCGGACGTTGGCAGAAAGACAGCTTCGATTAAGCAATAAAAACTAAAACTACACCTGATCAAAATTGCAGGGCTAAGGTTAAGAAGGGTTAAGAATTGAATAAGTGAGACATTTCAAAACTTCATATTCCAACGTTTATTTCCGTATTAAAGGAGTCTCAAAATATAATGTATTTATTTATGTATGTATGTATCTCTTTCTATTATTTATGAGATTTTGCTTTATTAATATGAACAATTAAATGTTTGTTGATCTTTTCATATTACATTTATATATTATTTTAATGTTCCATTATTTTTATTAATTTAAAATGATTTAAAATAAATGAAATTCATTTTGTGAATTAAAATAAATACTTTATTTGGACAATTTAAAAATAATTGATTGTATTTTAAAGCGGAGTATTAAACATTAATACATAACTAATTTAAATTCCCGTCGTAATTACGTGCCATTTATTAAAGTCCTTTAAGCCATTAATATATTACTAGCTATTAGAGAAATGAGCGTTAATTTATAAAAAAACAACTGATTATTAATATTACTAACCGTGGGTTTCTTAGACCAAAATCTCTGTATATATCATATCGTCATCCTTGTCATTATTTTTTATAAACTAGAGATAACAATATATGTTTAAAAACAGGGATTTTGGCCTCAAAAACCCATGGTAAGTAGTAAATAAACATCTATTAAATCTCTCCTTTACATCAATTCATTAAATTTTGTTTCCCATTGGACATATCGAATTTTTCACGTTATCATTCATGTGTCATTTATTGTACAATTGAAGTAATTAATTACCAGTCACACGCTAATATATTTCACTTACCTATATATGTATATATATATATATATATATATATATATATATATATATATATATATATATATATATATATATAATAGGTAAGTGAAATATAGAATATGTTTCACTTTTATTGTACGCCAGCTATCTGCCGCGACTGCGTTCGCGCGGGATTAAAAAAAAACTTAATTAGTAACCTGGGTGTTCTTTAAAACTATGTTCTGCATCTATGCCAAATTTCAGCAAGAACCGTTGAGCCGATCTGGAGACACCTAACAAACATCCGTACATCTAAACGCATTTATAATATTAGTAAGAAGTAACATTATGCTATGTTTCACTTTTTCTTTGTCTAACGTAAAAATGTTGTATTAAAAAAAAACAATTACTCATAAATTAAAGAAGCTGAGTCATGCCACAGGTTAAAAAGATAAAAAATAAATAAATGGTCATAACAAAAGAATTAATTTAATTCACTACTTGAAATACGCCCTTGATAAGCTGGCCTCTTTGAATAAATAAGTAAATGTATAATAAAAAAGGTTTTAGTGCGTTCTTCGCTGGCCAGTTTTTATTTACAAATGGTTTTGATCTATTTTATAAAAAATAATTGTGCAATTAATGTGTAATGGAGTAAAACAGGTTCTCTAAAGATGAAACTAGACCTTGTTATAGAAATATGTAGCCTGGATGTTGCATTTAAATGGTGCGCTCGGAAAGTTTCGTCGGGATTATCGTAGACCTAGGCACGTTCTTGACTTTCAAGTCGATGCAATTACTATCGCCCAGGCTAAACTCAAAAATCACAGACAGATTACACGCCGCAGTCGATGTCGGCTGCGCCAATCATTCTCGCGATACGGCCTCATAGCAGGCAGGTTTTCTCCTATTAATAGTAGAAGCGTTGCTGGAGTTTCTTCCGCCACTTCTTCTCCCAGCGCTAACGCTTTCCGAAGTGGAAGTAATGTTAATTGCATTAGTATTAATAATAGCAATCAGATAATAGCAACCGATCAAGCCGAGGTTCGGCCCTCTCGGGCACCCTTGAATCGGAATGCTAAACGCGTAATGAGTGACAGCCCAAGCCGAGGTCCCCTCTCGGGGGCCCTTGCGGCCCAGTCACTCCATGGAGCGTCCACCGAAGCGACCTAAGAGCTCGGTGATCTCCCAATCCGGTAATAATAACGAAGTAACAGCCCGAGCCGAGGCCCGAGGGAGCCCTCGAGCCTAGTTACTCTTAAACGAGGTTTAGGCTAAGCGCCATCTGCGCCCGGCCACCTCAAGCCCGGTGAAACTGTAAATGCCTCTTCAAGACAAACAGTGACCAGTCAGTCAAAAAAAAATGGTCTTGCGTATTATCCACGATGAAGTTAAAAAATTACTACGATTTGAACAAAATATCATACAACAAAATATCAAATCAAATATTTTCTTGAAAAAAATTGCTACATAATCGCAGTGATTAACTTTTAGATCCGAGACTAGAATCAAAATCTAACAACACACAAAATGATACAAAATACACGTTATCAGTGTTTGCTGGATCGTTGCCATCATTGCACTATAATTCTAAAAAGAGACGTAAAATGCGAGCCGATCAATTAATCTACGTAGAATGTTGTTCTTTGTTGCATTTAAATATTAAAATAACAATAAAGCAAGTACATTCAAGTAAGATTCGATTTATAAATATATAATGGAAATGAACCGGCGCTTGCAAACTAATGTGAGTTCATTAAATAAAGTGTAAATGTTTCTTACCTGGGTTGATTTGTAGTTTTGACTGTGGTGCAGTTTTGACAAAGGAGATAGATAAAATAAACAGCGACAGTAGTATTATGGCACGCATCGTGACTGACGGACAGAAACTGCGCTTTCGAACGTCTATCGGTGCATGTTAGTTGGTAGGGTTATTCTGTAACAATTTTGTAACCAGATCAATTATAGTAATTGACATATCTTAACTATAATATTTAGATTATTAAAAAACTCTGTTAGATACTTGATTTCTTCCAATTAATTTCTTATATTTTTGCCAACGATTACAATAGAGTTCAAACGATAAGATTACATTTCATTTATTTAGTACTGTTATAAATTAAGACTTGGAAATGTCATTTTTTATGAGAATAACTCTGGTCAACGTTTGCATAACCAGAGCCGTGGTGAATGTTGGCGCCGCGACGTTTGGTTCCTGATTGGCCCATCATATGGTACAGCGGTATGTGAGTGGTGGTGGCTGTGTTACCATTATCACACGGCGAAGAACATATCATGTTAGTGGTAATTCTTTCTATAATGTTTACGCCTGGATTTAAGTTAGTAACACATACCGCGTAAGCGAATTGGAACTATAACAGAGCGTAATGCCTGTAGAAAATTGAGACACGAATACAGATATGCACTAGTGCTTCCAAACTCAGCACTTTGTTTATTATATTTGGTTTCTAACAGCGAGCCTGTCTGTTAAACGGTTTGACGGATAGAAATAAATTAACACTGCCATAATTATGTGATATGCAATAATTCATGAAAATATTCAAAGTGTAAGTACGTCGATATTCTTGCAAATACAGTCTACTAATTCGATGTGTATTCATTCTAATAATGCGAGAGAGTGCTGTTGATTTATTCAAATACTCACAGCTTACAAAATCGTATCTTTGTTCTGTGAATAAGTACGCAATACCGCGTTACTTTAAATTGCTCAGTTAACATTTTTAGCGATAGAACAAGTGGTTCTAGTTATTGTAAAAATTAAAAGAAGGAACAAAAGTTGGAAATAAAATAAGCCTTATGTTAAATTTATTCTTTATTTCTAAGTTTAAAAATAATATTTAAAACAAATTAAGCAGATAACATTAATTCTTTCGTCTTAATTATATTAAATATAACTTCAAAACAATTTCATTTAAATTTAATCTAAAACATAAAATTTTACTGATTTGATTAAATCGTGAATTTCTTTAATTTATTTAATTTATTATCTTAATTAGTTCGATGACCTAACATTTTGCATAGTTGAAAATGCATCTTTCGGGGCAACGAACGAAAAATTAAATTAAATTAAATTCTTATCGCATAATCTGTGTTTTGTTAGAAGCTTCTATCTAAAAAAACTCATAAATTTTTATGAATTGTGACTCACTGATATTTCTCGTCATCTTACTCATGTAATTTAATGTACGTCTCGTAATTTATTGCCACACGTTAAAAAGCTGATCTAAATTTTGATGCTTAAAAGGATTTTTCAAAACCGGTTTTAACGGGTCCAAGCTGTTTATCATATTTCTAGCAAACCAAGGTTCTATATTTGGCGGTTGATAAAACTGTATTGGACGAAAGATGAAATTATTAAACATTGGCATTATTGGATCCAATCTTGGAATGTTTGGCCAATAAAATGTTGGTGATTTGGTATAAGTAGATGAAGAAACTGATATGGATCCTGGTTTCATCTGGATAAAACCGGTTGCTATGCCTACGTTGTTATTTATTGGATACGTATACATCATAGTGTCTCCATTTTTCCTAACAGTCATTCCTGGAGTGGTGTAAAAGTTAACATCTCCGAATTTTATTTGATTACTAGAAGTATGACCAGCTGCCCTTACTTCTATGCCGTTATTGTTTTGAATTGTCGCATATCCTTGATATCTATCACTGCCTGTTGTTTCTGTGAAGGCACCTGAAAAAGAAACAAGGTATTTTTATAGATATCACTAGCTGTCGCCCGCGACTCCGTCCGCGCGCAGTTAAAAAAAAAACTTAATGGGGGGGGGGGGGGGTTTATGAAAAATAGATGTTGGCCGATTCTCAGACCTACTGAATATGCTCACAAAATTTCATGAGAATCGGTCAAGCCGTTTCGGAGGAGTACGGGAACGAAAACTGTGACACGAGAATTTTATATATTAGATAATATAATTGTTAATTATTTTAGTTCTACACTGATCTTTTATTTTATAGAAGTATTACCTTTGCAAGTTAAAGTTGTAAAAGTAATAATTATACAAGGATATAGAATGATAGACATCTTGTCTAGTCTAAACTTGAAATGCAAGCGGGTCACACGATCTCTCTCTTTATATTCTCTTCATAAACTTTTTGTTTATAGGTTAAGGTCTGTAATACACAGTAGAGCATAAAGTAAATTCAAATATATTTGGATTGAGAAATTATTATAATATTTATAAAATTATTGTATTAATTACGGCGAATTGACAATAAATTAATTGATAAAATAATAAACATACTAGCTTTTACCCGCGACTCCGTCCGCGCGGAATAAAAAATAGAAAACGGGGTAAAAATTATCCTATGTCCGTTTCCTGGTTCTAAGCTACCTGCCCACCAATTTTCAGTCAAATCGATTCAGCCGTTCTTGAGTTATAAATAGTGTAACTAACACGACTTTCTTTTATATATATAGATGTGTTAAAAGTAACTCTCTTGATCTTTATTTTTAATATTTATATCTTTATAACAAAACTAGCTATAGCATACACTATAGGAACGACTTTAGGAACAGTTATATATTTTTACTTCTCAACCTGTATCTATCGATTTTGCAAATTAAAAAGTTGATTCACAAATAAAATAGGATCTGTTACTATTAATTAATATGTTTCAAATTAATTATTTAAAACAAATACATAATTAAGTTCATTTACCACTTAATTACATAAGTGTAAATTAATATTGAAGAAATAGTTTAAATTATTTTGTGTATTTACATATTTAGTATGACAAAAAAATATTCATTAACAATACAATGGATTATTGACAAAACTGTAACATCTTCACAAACATGACTTTATAACTAGACTATCTGTCGCCCGCGATTCCATCCGCACGATATTAAAAACTTAGTAAGTAGTATATGTGTTCTTCAAGAATATGTTCTACATCTATGCCAAATTTCATCGAGATCCATTAAACCGTTTTGGAGATACTTTCAAACAAACATCAATCCATCCATCTAAACATTCCCATTTTAAATGTTAGTAAGATTTTTTAAAAGTTATGACTTCGTTACTCGATATATTTATTTAAAGTTGTTTTTTGCTAATTAAATAACTTTAGGTACAATGTTTTTTTCATATTTTCGATAAGGATCGTATATTTTAAATATCGTTTGACTAATTAAAATAAATGATGTCAATCAGAATATCTTTCGTATAAGAGAGGGAATTTAGAATTAGCATGAAATGCAATTAAAAACTGTTTTCATATATCCATATGCAACATAATAAAAGCAAAACTATCGTGTATAATTAAAATATCAAGTATCCATCCTTATTGAGCTGGCAACCTTTTGCCACATTGTCTCTTTGCTCGGCCAAAAAGACTGGTATCCAGGCCAGAAAATATTAATTAAAAAAAATTGTCTCTTTGCATTATAGTATACATGTTTTTGTACCTTGACTGTTTTATTAATGTCAAATACTTTAAATACAAGCTGTAGAAATTAAAGTAAATAATAATATTGACTATAATTAAATACTGCGGAAAGCAAATTAAATCTAAAATTGTATGTGAATTATGTTCTAAATGTTGCTGTGCAATTCGCAAAAACTATATTCAAGTTATTTGATACCTCAGCTTCCTTCTTCAGTATTAATATTAAAAAAATACTCAGATAAAAAGAAACATCACTTTGTTTAATAAAGGCAATAATAACAAATCAAATATGTTCTTTCACGCCTGTGTAATAAATCTTTCAAACGCTCGAAGCGAATATGATAATTCATTCTTTGCATACCTAAGCCATCACTTTGATACAAGCGACCGCGTAAGATAAATTACAAACTGCAAGCTTTTTGATATAACATTCATACTCCGTTCCTCAAGTCCCAGATTTTGTGGACATAAATATTATTCCGTGGTAATAACTTTAGACTTTACGCTAACTTGTGGCTGACCCTCCCAACCAATTTTAAATTATACGTGATGAAAAACTTGATGTAAGTACATATTTGTTAGTCTCTGTGCGTTCCTTCGGAGATCCCGGGACTCTTACCAGTTGCACTTGAGGATGACTACCGAGGGAGTTTTAGTTAGTCAAGTCTCATATAACGTTGTCATTCCCCCAGAAGGCAGGGTAACTTTTGAAAATAAAAGTACATATTTGTTATCTTATTTCATTCTATTATTTATATTTAAAAAGAAAAGAACTGAACGATCTGTCTATCTGAACTAAAAGTACAGATGGACGGATGGATGTTTGTTTGCAGGTACTTAATTCCAAAACAGCTAAACGGATCTGGATGAAATTTGTCATAGAGATATATCACTATCTAGAATTGAGCATAAGTGTTTTTTCTAATTCCACGTTGATGAAGTCGGGGGCAAAGGCTAGTATAGATTTAGATATTTAAACTGTTTACAATAAGGATGATGTTATGCCTAACAAGGTAAGTAATTCAATCGGCTAACTTAACAACAAACCCACGGTTATACAGGTTTCCTTTTACTATCATTACGAATATTTACTTAATGATCCCAAAGGTTGATTTTGAAAAAATTTACGTTTCTAACGAACATTTGAAAATTTAAATAATTATAAAAGAGTTATAGAAAGCGATGGCCGAGGTTACTTAACATCAGCATCATCAACCTGCCCTTCCTATCCCTATGGAGGGTCGGCATAGTATGAACTACTCCTCCATACATTTCTATCAGCCGTCATATCTGAATTTACCCCCTTCTTGCGCATATCCTCTTTCACACAATCCATCCATACTTTCTTTGTTTACTTATGCCGTTTCAATGTCATAAAATTGACATGTTGAAGGTTTGTAAATAAAAATATAGTATTTTTGCAGACTCTCTTTAATTTAAATTTCTATAAATTATAAATGCAATTAGAGATTTTTTTCTATGACGATAAATTAATTGTAATAAATATTATAATAAATTATTATAATTTAAAAGGTTTAATAGAAACCAGTATTGTAAGCGTTGGCATTGGCTGCTTGGAAGCCGGGTGCGTTTACACTGCTGGCGATGCTCTGCTGCACCTGGCTACCTCTCTGCTTGATGGTCTGTGCGGTGCTAGCTTGGTAGTTGCCGTAGTTCTCCGCCGCCGCTACCGCCGCTTCAAAGTTGTTGAATCTGTCGAGGGTTTGTGCGGACGATACGGCGGTTCCCTGGTTACCGATGTTTTGAGCAGACGATACAGCGGATCCTCGGCCGAATCCGTTACTATTGGCAGACGCCACCGCCGACTCGTAGCCCAGACCGTTGTAGTTCTGCGCCGAAGCCGCCGCGGTCTGGTACTGGTTGAAGCCGTTGTTGTAAACATTGGATGCGGCGGAACCGAATCCATTATAAGAGTTAGCCGCCGCTGAGGAGCTCGCCGATCCAAAGTTGCCCAAGTTGCTAGTGATATGGTTGCTAGGCTTTTTCGGGACCGTGACAGCGGCATGGGCGGGTTGGTGATGAGCAATGGTGGCGTGTTGGTGGCTGACGGGATGCTGGACCACAGTATGTTGCTGAGTCGGTTGTTTCACCACACTGTATTGGACGAGTGGCACGGATTGCACCACAATATTATTTTGATGGGCTGGTTGTCGTACTACATTGTGTTGAATTGTCGGGTATTGGACTGCTTGTGGTGCTTGCGCAAAGGCAGTGCCGCTGGCGTAGTTGTTGTTGGCGTTGGCAAAGCTAGATCCGTACGCCTGCGCGTCTCCGCTCTGGAAGGAGCCGGACTGTCCTGACGCATGTCGGATACCGCCGATGTCGCTCGCGAAACCGCTGCCAAAGCTCCACGCCACGCCCGGCGACCGGCCCACACGGAATGTAGCGTCGGGAAGTTCAACTGGAAGCAAAAATAATAAGCGTTAGATATTATTGTTGTAGTAAACTCTATCTACGAAGAGTATGTAGATTTTTAAAATACTTTTTTCAACTACTTGCATGATAACACTGATTATTTTCAGTAATTTTACAATGCACTTACCGATTTCAACAGGCACTGCGTGGCAGGCCGCCAATGCCGCTACGAGGATGATAAACTTTGCCATAGTGTCTGTTGCAAGGACGAGCTTCTCCTTCCGCTGTAACGGTAGTGGATATCCGTGAATCATATCTCCGTGTATATATACTACAAAATGATCCCCACTGCTCATCTCGACTGGGTCATAGATAATGACGAGAAGACGTTGACACCCATAACATTATCGCAAAACTTACGGTAAATTAATTTAATATCGCGATGCTCTGATACCATAAATTTCTTTAAGATCCATTAAATTATTAATTGGCCACATCATCCTTTCTCAACATATTACCTGAATGAATACATTAATGTGTTTAAAAGTAATCTAAAATAATATCACAAGATTTACAAAATTTCACGTAGATTTTCGATTATTTCGAATTATTAATAGTGCTTTGTGATAAAACTCTTAGATGTTTATGATTTACTCTTAGGTTACTACTGACTCTTAGGTTACAGATTGTTCTATAATACATCAATACATTGAATTTTTTGAAAACTTTTCTTTTAACAAGAAGTTTGATTAAATATTTACGATCACTAAACATTATAATTATGATTAATTAAACATAATCGTAACGTTACGTTAAATCGTACAAAACTTTAAGCTCTTTTCGTTTGGTAGTGATCATCACATAAACTCAATTCAGTGATAATGCTATTCTTTATCTATATTCTTGATAATCGTCTTCAATTGGTCATTCAAAAGTTCACTCCAAAGGTCGTTTTGGTCATTCGAAGCAGATGTGGCAGTATATTGGCATTATCAAGCGTCTCTTTATTTTCCTTTAGTAACTGAATTGCTTAGAGTTTTATGCAGAACTATGTGGAGCGTTAATTTAAGAATATTATTCAAACCTTTCTGCGAATTTAACAAGTTTTATTAGTACCTAAAAATCAAGCAGGATACCGTTCGATAGATTTCTTAATAAAAATTAAATTAATTACGTCATTAAGTTTGTTAAAGATCTCATTAGTATGAATTTGGATAATTCAAGTTTTGATCCAGTTTTTACTTTATTGTTATTTATAGATGTGCTATGAGCTATAAAATGAATTGATTAAGGTCATAGAACTGTGATATACATTTTACATGATTTTATTGATGATAAGATCCGCTATCTTTCATAAAATATATTAGTTTTGACAAGACATCTTCGTATTTTATTATTAGAAATTTCATCAAATATAAATTATTAAAAAATTTCAAATATGCAATCAAAATAATTTATTGGGAATTTAAGAGATTTGTATACAGTAAAGATATTGATTTATGTTTGTTTCAAGACAAAGGAAACAAAAAAGAACACAAAACCTTACAAAGAATTCGAAAAATATTATCAACTATGACCTGAACAGGACACGCCTAGGTGATCATCATAAATATAGTGAAATAAAACGCAATAAAATTGTTATACATTTACAGCTTTCCACTATTTTTTATCGTTTAATTTAAAAAAAAAATTGTAGGTAACATATTACTTTTAAAGTGTTACTTGTTACGAACATGTTAGAAAAAAAAATCAATAAAATAATTTCCAAAATTTATTGGTTAAAAACTCGTTAATAATAACCAAAGGATTTCATTATTGTATCGAACGTTACACTTTCTAGTCAGATAATTATCACAGATCGAGTTAATAGACTCAATTTTAGTAACTATAAGTTATTGATTACTTCTATATCCTACATTCCTGTAATCACGTTCATATCCATCATAAGTTGATCCATTCTCATTATTATCTTCATAAATTGGTTTAGTATCTTCACCTTCATCGTAATAATTACCAAAAGGTCCTCGGTAACCATAACCACCATTGGGCTGCCTATTACCTCCATAATAGTTACCGTTAAACTGGTTATTGTTAGCACCGTAACCATTACCAAAGTAACCTGGTCTCCCATAAGAATCATAACCACCGTGGTTTGGATAACCTCCATTGTATTGGTAGTTATTTGGGTAATAACCAGTTCCGAAACCTCCACCGCCTGCATTTGCTGATGATTGTGATTGGCTGATGCCTATATTTATTGGTGGATAGCCTCCTTGTTGGTTCTGATAGTTATGACCTCCGCTGTAGTGCCCACCTCCGCCATACTGTCCTCCTCCGCCTCCGCAAAGTCCTAGTATAGAACAAAGCTTCTTTTTCAACAATAATGTGCGTGGTACTCTTATGTGAGCGACCTCATCAGTTTCTGTAACAAAATAAAGTATATTTAAGTTTATTGTAAAGTAGTTATTAAGAAAATTATAGATAAAACTAAAAGATTTAACGTTAAATTAGAAAAGTGTAAAGGCGAAATATAGAAGTCAAGCGACAAAATAGTCGAAGGAATGGAATTGTAGCTTCCCAACAGTGAAAGAATTTTTCAAAACGATTTAGTAGCTTCGGAGCCTATTCAATGCAAACACACAAACAAACAAACAAATCTTTTTATTATATTATTATTAGGACCAAAACATAATATACAAATTCGCTATAGTTTAGTCCGTCCGGTCAGTGGTAGCTGCCTACCCCTCTGGGTTACGGGTGTGAGTAATGTTGTTGTATAAATAAGTCTATTGAATTGCGATGGTATCTATTTTTAAAAACTGCATCTGAATTGTTATTGTAACTAGAACTACTTTTACTATCAAAATAAAATAACTTCCTTTATGAAAAAAAGCAAGGACGTAATTTCATTTATAATAATTTAACAACAAGGTAACGGTTAGATTAGGATAGAAATGAATCAGCACAGAGTAATGAAAGTAGAAACATTAACCACACAAAAAAATAATTACAACCTTTAGCTACTAGGGTTTGGCACAGAGCCGCAAGCACGGCTACAAAAACTATTGAGTTCATTTTTACTATGTTATACGATATGTTCCGTTATCAAATGTGTTATATTTTGTACACTTAGCAGCATTTTTATAGGTCAATCCGAGGTCTTATCCCACGCACTTTGACATTGGAAAAAACTAAATATTGTTTCCTGCGGAAATAATTGATAGGCAAATTAAGAAGCAATGCCCTTATTTGGATATTCTGAAATTATATTAAATCGATTTGTAATGCAGATTAAAAGACTGGTTTTGCTATTATTACTCGCGAACTAGAAGTTGTAAACCTGTTTCGTTATGAGGAAACTATAAAAAAATTGATGAACTTTTCTAGCCCCCAATTTTTTTACCGATCAGTAAAGGCTTCATAGATAGGCTAGATTAAGTATGAAAACTGTTATTTTTAAAAACAATTTTTTTTAGTCTAGTTTTTTAGGAC
This sequence comes from Papilio machaon, assembly GCF_912999745.1. Lineage (NCBI taxonomy): Eukaryota > Metazoa > Arthropoda > Insecta > Lepidoptera > Papilionidae > Papilio > Papilio machaon. The sequence continues at coordinate 9,286,416 of NC_059987.1, forward strand.
ATGAAAGTATTATATTTTAAGATTGCTCTTTCTAAAAATTAATGGCAGTCATAACTTTATTAATTATATTATGTTAATCATTAGCATAGTTATAATCCATTAGAAGATTTCTGTATCTGACAAATGTCAGGTAAAATTATAAAATCTTAAATCTAGATGCATAAATTCACAAGGTTCCATAAATTTTCCCAAAAAAAAAACAAGATGCCATAAATAAATAAAACAGCGGCTAAGTTATTGTTACATAGAAGAAAAATGTTTAAATTACAACTATTAATTTTGTTTCATACATAGAAATGAGCTTGTAAAAATTCAATATATCTTACTTAATATTATAAATACGAATGTTTGGATGGATGTTTGTTTGAAGGTATCTCCAGAATGGCTCAACGGTCTTGATGAAATTTGGCATAGTTTGGAAGAACACATAGGCTACAATTCCGCGCGGACAGAGTCGCGGCGACAGCTAGTCTTTATATAATGAAGGTATATGAAACAAGGATATTGAAAAAGTTCAGGTTGTAATGGAACCCATAGATCGTTTTTTATTCATTCCATTTTTTTAATAGCGATTTCTACTACAAAGTAAAACATTGGGTTCTTAGAAAATACTAATTGAAAGTCCGTAAATTACAATAACTAAACCATTTACTAAACTTAACAATTTCCATTTGAAGCATTACCAAGAAATAGTAAAGTAGTAAAGTAAGAGAATAGATAATAAATATGTCAAGATTGTTGTTTCTTGAATACAGAAGTAGTACCGACATTTTATAGTTTTTTTTTCGTTTACAACTACAAAGAGTGCTGCAAGGACGTTGACCTTTGTTTAAATCAGAATGTGATGTAACTTTGACGGCATTATGACAACTATGAAACAAGTAAAGTAACAGATTTTTCGAATTTACTGCACACATCTCACAACCAAGTTGTCTCAAATTGATATCTTGTTGACCAGGTGACAGAAAATGTCGCATATCTTTGCATTTTAGACCGCCTTGGATAATATTCCCCGGAATTAATTGGAATAAATTTTGAATATCGCACATTTATGATCAAGTATTCGTACACAAGGCTGGTAATACTTGAAGTAATTCCAGTTATTTTCATAAGCTCTATATTATTTATCGATAATATACGATGTGTATTTCTATCTATTTGGTGAAAAAACTTGTTAGTTTTTATCGACATTAATTTAAAGACATATTATCATAAAGAGACATAAATAAAAAAATAAAAGATTTACGGAAATGATTATCAGTAAGTCCGTAATATATTCAAATGTGAAATGTCCAAATCAACCGCAAATTGTCCACATATGGAGTGAAATATAGTTTTGTTATTTGTGTGGGTGTGATCCGCGAAACCTTTGGTTTATGAGACCAAAATCTCCATAAAAACATCGTCATCCCTGTCATTATCTTTGACAAAACAGAGATAATAATATGTTTTAAACGGGAATTTTGGTCTCAGAAACCCACGGTATCCCAAATCATGCTATTGCTCCTGTTATAAAAATAACGACTTCTTGAAAATCTTTTATTATCCAAAAGATATAAATAAATCAGTTGTTTATATAAGCAATATCAAAAATATTTTAAAACTAGCAGTCGACCGAAACTCCGTCCGCACGGAATTTAAAAGAAAAACGTAATAAGTAGCCTATGTGTTCTTCCAAACTATGTTCTACATCTGCGCCAAATTTCATCAAGATCCTTTGATCGGTTCCGGAGATACCTTCAAACAGACATCCATCTAAACATTCGCATTTATACTATAAGTAAGATGATAACTTTAAAATCATAGTTGCCGGTAAGGCAAACGTTAGTAGCAAAGCTAGTTTACTTTCGAAGGTGTCAAACTAGACTTGTTACCTAGTGATAACTTGTCTAATAATATTACTCTTGATAAATTAATAAATCTTTGGTAAAGTCCACATCTAATTATGCTTTATCAGAAATATCAAGTGATTTATATTCAGAGTTATACATACATATGTATATTTAGAAGCCAAACGGTTTTTAACTTCGTCTAAAATAACCTATCAATAGCTTATTATTGTATGTTAACTATAGCTTTTGTTATGGTAATGTAATATTTGGTTAAAGTATGTACAATCATATAATACAAATATTTTCAACGAAAATATTATACATAATTTGGTCATAATAAATTCAGCGATAATAAGATGAAGATTAATTTGAAATTTACAGTTATTTTAATTTAAAAATTTCAATGGAATCCCAAACTAACGGCTTACTTAAACATACATTGTGATTAGTTTATTTACCAGTAAGACGTTAATTGGTTAATAACAAACACTAAAGTATAGATAAAGAACGATTTTTTTAATTTTCGCATGCTGTTGATGATAAGGTCATAATGTCAAGATAAGTTGTAACGGTGTGACACTATTTGGAATAATAAGCGAAATCAATTCTTAATCTGTGGTTTGTATAAATAATTCATAACATTAAAAGACTTGTATCTCTAGCTCTAGACGAAGCGTTCGGAGCACTTAAAGATGAGCGTTAGGAGGTCTCCGGAAGCCATTTTGTGATAAATTTCCCAGGTGTTGTCATTTACAATATTTATATAAAAAATAAATCGAATTCAACCTCTTTTCTAGTATTTATAATTAATTTATTAGTTTTTAGTGAAGTTTTAACATGTAATTAGTCGTGATAATTAACAATTTTGCAATACAATATAATACAATATTTTGTTTGATAAATATGTTTTGGGTTATAATTTGTTTTAGATAAATATAAATACAACATAATAACAATAATAAACAACTTAAGAATTTTTTCTTTTAATTTTTACACACATATTTTTTTAGAATTTGAGAATTTTTTTTACAAAACTGGTAAACATTTGCATCGCGGATAACAATGTTATATCGAAAATTGGCACACTTTAAAACGTGAAACTTATATGAAAAACTCCTTCTAGAAGTAATTGTATCTGCGTTGATGACATTTAAAGTGTATACTTATAATAAAAATAAGACTTTCCTCCTCCTTCGTCTTTCCAGAAAATGCGCTCACCTCGAACTAGTCACTGTAATATTTTATTGTTCTAGGATTAATTAGTCTAATTAAGTACCGTTAATTTCGGTTCCAATTTTAAATTCAAATTAAATAATCATGAATTTCTTAAAAAGAAAATAAAAATAACGTAAAATAAACTGGCAATGAATATTTATTCTTTTATTTCAGTGTTTTTATTGACTTAATTTTTATGTTATCTGATATCGGAACAGCAAACCTCTAAAGAAAAATAAGGTTTTTTATTTAATATAACTAGAAAGATACAGATAAAAAAAACACATAATTTATTAAAAAAAAATATAATTGTATCAATCCACTAAATCCAAATCATTCAGCAATATTTCATATCTAATAGAAGGAACTGAATATTTTTTATTTTTTGTTATTGGTTGCTGCCTTTGGAAACGGCGATTGCAACCGCATCACCGGTTTCACTCTGTGCATTACTGACTGCTGTATTCTTTTTACCGCATTTCTCGCAAGGCGGTTCTTCATTGTTACCAAATTGAATTTTATCAAATCCTAGATCGGACTGTGAATTCTGAGCCTCGTTCTGTATATGTCTTTCGTTCGTTTGTTGAGGCTGGATGAATGCCTGCCATTGTAAAGGCGCATGACGTGGGAAGGCTGGCATTATTGGGGATTCATGGTACCAGAAGAACCTCGGTGGTTTTTGTGGTGGTGGCGGAGGGGGAGGAGGAGGGGTAATAGGTGGGGGAGGCGGTGGATAGTCGCAATAGTGCGGAGAGCGTTTTATCCTGGTCAGGTCGTCTGAAAAATGTTGTTAATCTAAATATTATCTAGTTGTTTTATAAAAAATGGCAAATAGTGTTCAAAGTAAATATACAATCTTTGTGTCTAATAATAGCAAAAATTATAGTTTATTTGAGTTCCTGTTTGGCTAATTTACTAATGAGAAATTTTTTCGTTAACGTTATGTTCATAATTTCTACATGTTTGTGTTGAAAAATAAAATAAAGCATGAGCCATCAAAATATTAAATATTAATGTGTAGTCAAATTTTGATGCAATAAGCTGCATATATATGGTTACATTAAGACTAAAATAGAAGGAAAATATTATCCTAAATTCTAATACTTACTTTGTACGTCAGCTGTAGAGTACGCTACTAATGTGAGAAAAGCGAACAGGACAGCTCTTCCTGCCATTTCGTTAGACCTAATGACATACATTGTAACATGTTATAAATTTTATACCAGTTTTATACAAACAACGAATTCGACGAAAACTGCGACAATCAGTTCCTGATTCTAGCAAAGGTGATAATAAATCGTGCCGACTTATATGTAAGGTGTGAAATCGAATCAAAGTCGGGGGAATTACTTAGTTACAAAGTCTTGATGCTAATTTCGATTACGTAATGTTATACTTTATGTTTATCTTTTAAATAATCTTCCATATCTAGGAACAAACAACAGGACATTGACTGAAACTCAAATGTGCAAATACCAACGTTTTAACTACCAAGTAACTGTTTTGGCAATGATCTATGTTAAAAGTGAGCTGATGTAAAATGAAATGAACTATCAGAATGTGTGTAAACATCAAGTAGCTGTTTGTTGTCGAACATGAATTTTCACTACCAAAACGCCAATACTTAAAGTTATTAATATCTCTCTCTCTGTCTTTTCAAGGAGAATAAGAGGGATCAATATATGAATTTGAACGAACATTTTGGCTGTAAACACACAGTTATTCGCTCTACAATATACTAATAACTACTTTCGTGGCTAAATTCGCTTTATATTCAACTAAATAAAAAACATGTTAAAATTAATTAACTCACGTGAATGTAAGTTAGCAACCTAACCTCATACTTTGATACCAATAAAGGAAATGTTTATAAATAAGAGAGTTGGACTTACCGTGTATAATGCCAAAACAACAGTTCAAAAACGTCAAGTCATGGCTTTCGTTCTCTTCGAAGAAAAACAACAGAAATAACAATATGGTTTTTTGCAATGGAAAACCACGGATAGAAACAATGTTGTAATACGACTATAGCACCCGATACGGACGTTGCCATCGTGTTTCTGGTTTTTTTTAATTTCTCGGCAAACACATTTTTCACACCCAACTAAGTGTTTTCCTAAACATATTTTTATCTCGTGTTTTTCTATATTTGTTTGTAGAGTATTAGCGGCGGTCACTTGACATCAGTCGCATGTACTTTAAACTTATGTTATCGATCAATTCTGAATTTCGTCTTTATCGTACTAGGATGGAAAGGCAATCTTGCAGCTACTCTTAGCTCAAATCATAGGTTATCTCAATAAACCTGTAATGTTTCTCCTCGTATGTTTATATATAAAACTATTACAGTAACTGTATGTCCACTTGGTCCATTTGTTTCATAAATATATGTATAAGAATTCATATTATTGGGTCAAGTTTTCAGGTTTGTTTATATTTCATAAGTACTGATTTTAAATATATTTCTTTACAATTTGAAACTAGGAACATTGACTTTGAATATCGGGGTTAAATGACAACACAACATTAGACAGGATTGTGTAGGAATACTTCTGTATTTATTAGCTCTTATTAATTGAGAGACAATTCTATAGATGTTCAGGAGGAATGCATTAAAATAAAATTGTATTTCAAATGATCATAATCTGTTACCTTTTTAGAAATATGGTGCGAATAAAATAAGACAGGAATATAAGAAAAATACGTTTATTTAAATATCCAAAAATGATAAACATTCAATACATGTAACATATAATATATTTGTATCTATTTATTCCCTATTTTTAGAGATTACGTGCTTCAACCGGCTACGGAGAGGGCAATCGCTGAACCGCTGTGACTTTTGGCATTGCTAAGTGCGTAACTGCTTTTACCACAAGTGCTACAGCCGCTATTTTGCTCCTGAGCTTGTTTCAAACCCTGAGCCGCAAGCTTTAAAGCACCACCTATACCTGTGTGAAGATCGCTCTGTTCTTGTTGATTGGCACCGAAACTTCCAGAAGATGATCCACTGGCTTGGCTTGAACTGGATCCAGATGCAAGACCTCCTTGACTTCCAGCGCCGGATTCAAAACCTGTCTGCGATCCCAACTGCAGTTGTTGTTGTTGTTGTTGTCTGTTATCCGCAAATCCGTCACTTTTGCCGAATGAATTGAAGCTCGATTCCTGCTGCTTATAGTGGCCAGAGCTTTCTCCTGCGAGTTGACCTGATGAGCCGAACCCAGCCCCTTGACCTTGGCTTCCACTGCTAGACTCAAAACCTGTCTGTGATCCATGCTGCAGTTGTTGTTGTTGTTGTTGTTGTTGTCCGTTATCCGTAAAACCGTTGCCGAATGAATTGAAACTTGATCCCTGTTGCTCATAGTGGCCACCTGAGTTTCCACCTGTGAGATGACCTGCTGAGCCAAACCCAGCCTCTTGACCTTGGGCTCCATCATTGGATCCAAAACCTGTCTGCGATCCTAAGTTTAATTGTTGTTGTTGACGGTTTCCAGAGGATGCCGAGCTTGCACTGCTTGCACTGCCTGCCACATAACCTGAACCGGACTGTAATTGACCAAAGTGACCGTTAATTTGTTGTTGTTGTTCGTTTGCATCGAATCCATTGCTCTGACCGTTTCCTGAGCCTGATTGTCCAAAATGAGAGTTTTGACTACCAAAAGCTGAGCTTTCACCTTCAAAATGTCCTCCAGAACCAAACCCAGAATGTTGATGTCCACTAGCACTGTCAGATCCAAATCCTCTTTGTGATCCTATCTGCAAATTTTGTTGTTGCTGCTGTTCGTTTGTAGAAAATCCTTTGCTTTTATCGAACGAGTGATATCCAGATCCAGATTGACCAAATTGAGCGTTCTGGCTGCCAAATCCTAAACTACCATCTTCAAGTCGTCCTGTTGATCCGAAACCAGAGCCTTGAATTCCGCTTCCAAATCCAGATTGTTGTTGCTGGTTTCCAGTAAATGTAGAACTTGCACTACTTGCACTGCTTGAACTACCGCCTAAGCCAGATCCAGAATGTAAATGATCAAATTGGGAATTTAGATCTCCCCTTTCTGAATGCTGGCCTTCGAAATGAATTGCTCCCGCGTCGTCTTTGTTGCTACCACTAGAAGCAAAGGAAGAGCTTTGCGATGCAGATCCAGCACCGAACCCTCCATGAATGTTTCTGGTTCCTTCAAAGCCTCTATGGCCACGTCCAGGCGTGTAAAATTGTTGGTGGTGAAAAATATCGCCGTCTTTGAAACCAGAGCCTTTTTCAAATTGTAGGCCCCCGCTTTGGATCGAGAAATGTGATTCCTTAAAACTGCTCTTGCTGCCGCTGATTTTCTTACCGCCGCCAAATCCAACGCCCTGTCCGCCGAAGTCGCCACCTGATGATTGACCAAAACTATCAGAATCCTTGTCGAAACCAAATCGGTTACTTAATAATTCTGGTGCGACTGTTCCTTTTTTTTCATCATCACCCCCAGTGGCGGAAGCTAAGGAGAAAGCTTGACTGTCGCTTTGTGTGCCTCCATCTATGGAAGCGGCTGCACCACTGAATACTCCATGTCCACCATTGCTATGGGTCAGTCCGCTCCACTGTTCTGTATGAAACACCGGCGGTATACCTGGCGGGGGTGGTGGTGGGGGCGGTGCTGGCACGCCTGGAGAGTCGCATCCGTCGCAGGGAGCTGGAGACCGAGCTTGCCGTTTTACGACTGTCTCTGAAACAGAGATATATATTTTAACGGATAAATATTTTAAGAACAAAGCTGGTGATAAAACGTTGTTTTTAATAATTCATCCCAAGATCGTACTTTTTATTTTTTGTTTATAATGACAAAAGATTTTCAATAAACCTAAATGAAGAACAGTTAAGTAAATTGAAATAATTTTTAGAAGTTCGATTTAGTAAGTTTGCTTAACGGTTTTTACCTTCATTTCGAATTACTGATCCTTGGACAGCGTAGGCACAGATGCCTATTAAAAGTAAGAATGCTTTAGCCATCTTGTAGAACATCTGAAGCTATTCTGACGAGAAAACTATCGATTCAGCGTTATATACGCGATTTGCGATAAATATTTTTCCAAGAATAGTAATTTAAAATTATAGGTAGCGACAAATTGGAAGGTAAACATTAATGTTAGCACTACTTTTAGGAAATTTGTGTGGTTTTTTATTATTTTCATGCATAATATAAATTACGTCATGTTTGGATTTTTTAAATGCTAGAACGATATCCGTGAAAAGAGACTTTGTACTTAAAAAATGACATTTTTATCTATTAAATGTGTGTTCCAATATTATTGTTTATTATTGTCTTGCTGTATCCTTACAATAACTTTGTGATTTTCATCCTTTTTCTATAACAATACTAGCTTTTACCCGCGACTCCGTCCGCGCGGAATAAAAAATAGAAAACGGGGTAAAAATTATCCTATGTCCTTTTCCTGGTTCAAGCTACCTGCCCACCAGTTTTCAGTCAAATCGATTCAGCCGTTCTTGAGTTATAAATGGTGTAACTAACACAACTTTCTTTTATATATATATAGATAGATATAAGATTTTATTTGATTTTGTTAATTTATAGAAATTCCCGCTAGTTATAAACTTCACAATTATAATTATCCTATCTTTAGATGTATGTGTGGTAAGAACAACATAAATAAAGTAATGTTTCACTGTCTTTAACAAGGCAAATATTTATTCGCAATCGTTATTTAGTCAACAAACAACATTGACAATATGAGGCAAGCTCATGGATATTTCTCTGAAACATCTATTCTTGATTCTTCCAAGAACTTTATCTATTGTTAATTTTTTAACAAAATTTGTAAATGCGAGTTTAGTTGGATGGATGGTTTGTTAGAAGGTATTTGGTACAGATGTATGATATAGTCTGGAAGTAAACTTAGGCTACTTTTTTAAGGCTACTATTTAAGACAGCTAGTCTTTCATATGTAGCAGAATAATTTAATGAGTCGTGAGATACGTCATTATCGAAAGTGTTTGCTAAAATTATGCATTTATAAATCTGTAGCTTCGCTAATCTTGTCGCTTTTTCATATGATCAAATTCTGAGGTTTTCATAATTAGCAAGAGATTTCCATACTATACTTAACCTATAAATCCATTGATAACTTCAGGAAAAAGTTTATTGCACAAGTACTAAATGATAATGAAACTTCAAGGAAATTAAGAATGATGTGATATTTTTAAACGAGTGGTTCAACAGTCCAAACCTTCATTTAGATACGATAACTTTAGAACTTTTGTAAATTTTGAACAATTGGACAATATTTTAAGAATGGACATATTATTTCATAATCTCTATTTAGGTTTTCAGATTAATGAACTAAAAATTTCAACTATTCGCATATTTCATAAAATAATATTAATAATAATATGTAGTAATAAATAATAATAGTGAAGTAATGGTAGTAATGTTCAATGGTATGTGTGAAGTCAACCAACCGGCACTTGCCAGCGTGGTTGACTATGGCCTTGTCACCCCTAACTTGGGGTAGGCTCCGAGCCCCTCGGTGGGGACGTATAGTGAGCTGATGATGATGATAATGATGAAGTACCTTATCAGTTATTTGTGTTTAGTTTATTATATTTTATGTTACAGAGATAAAAATACAACAGATGTAATTTTAATGTAATTTTATTGTCTTTATCAGTAATAGTAGGATTACATTACTGGTATTATTTACTGTATCAGTTATAAATATCGAAAACACTGTGAACATAAGTCTTTTAATATCACATCTTTAACCAGAAGAAGCGGACTGAGCGTTGGACCTAGCAACTCCTCCATTCCCTGTGCTTATACTGACACTCTTAGAAATACTAATGTTCGCTCCAGATCCTGGCCTCGCACCAAACCCAGGACCACCGAATCTTGGTTTTCCAATCGCCGGACGACCGAATCCTTGACTGCCGAATCCTGGTTTAGCCGGGCCTTCCGAAACTGCCAGCACTAGCTTTCGCGCTGGCTTGACTTGCGGACCCGAATTGGGGTGAACGGACTATACGGGTGCCTGGAGATGAAAATATAATCATCAATACAACATTCAAAAACGAACAGTGTAAATCACTTTATTTTTAAATACAATTAATACGTAATGACCGATGCTCTGGTCAAAGTTGCGGGAGTATCCTGTATGCGGGTTGCACAGGACCGATCGTCGTGGCGATATTTGGGGGAGGGCTATGAAGAAGGAGAAGAAGGATTTATTTTATATATTTTTTGAAAATAAATAACTACATACCAGCTTCAACTTCAAACGCACAAGCCGCTAGAAGCAAAACAACGAACAGTTTTAGTACCATCTTGAACACTCGAAATATCAAACCTTAATAGTCAACTACAATCATCAAACTCAATTTATACCCCTCAAATAAATACTCAAATTCCATACAAACATTACAATACAAATACTACTACGACAATTTTTACTATTTAAAAGAGATTTTGTACCTTATGTCTTTGAGCATAAATAAAATAATCGTTTAATGTGTGTCAAATTAGTAAGGAAAACATTTTATTTTGTAACATTACGCGAAAATCCCCTGACACTGTCAATAAAGAGACAACGGAGTCAATAACTTAGTACAAATTAACACGTTTCTTTTACCAAAGTATTTAACCAATAAAAATTTCTATTTATAGTATGTAGGTACTATTTATTAGTAAAAATCAGTACTTAAGTAAGTTTCATAGTTTAACCGCAAACTTGAAAACTCAATTAGGGTTCTCTAGATTTATATTCGGACTATTCAAGTACTCTTAATAATACATTAAGTTCGCTACACACCTTCAGTTTCTATAACCGCTCTATAAACTATGCAGTCAAAACTGAAAGTGTGTAGCGATCTTTAGTAGTTACATATTAGAGTTATTATTACCTATATTATCTTCAATTCTTTGGTGCTTATTTCCTAGAGAAACATTACCTTCACATTTATTTAACTTTTCAATTGAAATCACATGAACATATTCTTCGAATAAAAGGTCATTGTAATATTAATGTGGGTCCATAGAGAATCTAAATTGACCACAGACATTGACATTTCTAAGTTCCGCGAATCATAAGGTCTTATTTGAAATAAATATATTGTAACGTCACTTGGTACGAATGAGGAAAATAAATAATAAGAGACACAGCAACAGCACATTCTTAACATTTATTATAAGTTTTTTTTTATTAGAAGTCTAATAAATAACAACCACACAGAATAAAGGCGTGAAGAGGGAGCAATTCCGTGTTTCGTATTTTGAGTATGCGCGCCGGAAACCTAATTTCAGTCCTGTTGCCCGTCCTTCTTCCTTTTCAAAGAATTAAGGAAAAGATGGGAGGGAACCCATTGGACGGGAAAATATTCTCTTTCTGTGCTATCCTCCTTCATCGATTAAAGGTAGGCAACGCATCTGCGATTGTGGATATCTATGGCCAGCAGTCGCTTTGGCATTTCGGTCAATTCAGGAGACCGCTTGCTTATTTGCTACCTTATAATATAAAAAAAAACTTAATCTGTCATTGCGCAAATCATTTAATCGTTATTAAATTAATCAGTAAAAAAAACAAAACACTTTACACATTAAAGTTTCTTTTCCTTTCTCAACAGACCCTTTTTCTGACTACCAGATGTTTCCAGGCAAAAATGTATTGGTTTCACGGAATTTTAAAGTGAACTGTAGACATAAGAAACGATAGCTTAAAGTATTAAAACATATGCAGTAAATCATTAATATTTTTTTTTAAAATAGTAAACTCTATTAAATAATTGGCGTTGAACTTAACTCTACATAAAACTATTTTCCGTAAGCGCCGGAGTTCGCACTGGACTGAGCCTCGCCGCCTCCAGGGCCAGAATTAATACTGACGCTTTTGGATATACTGATGGATCCCTGAGGTATCTGTCCGCCTCCGTACCCGTATCCAGGACCTCCGAATCCACTGGGTCGGCCTCCGAACCCACCGGGTCTACCTCCGAATCCTCTGCCACCAAATCCTCCTCCTCCTCCGAAACCACCTCCTCCGAATCCTCCTCCTCCTAATCCTCCTCCTCCTAATCCTCCTCCTCCTCCTCCGAAACCACCTCCTCCGAATCCTCCTCCTCCTAATCCTCCTCCGAAACCACCGCCGCCCCCAAAACCACCGCCTTGGCCAAATCCAGGTCCTTGATGGTGATGGTGGTAATTAGGTCGGTAACCACCAAAACCACCAAACGATTGCGCTTGCGCCTGCGCATTCGCTTCACTGAATTGAGGTGATCTTACTACTCGGGTTCCTGAAAAATTTAGAAAATATTAAACCTTTGTCGTATTCTGTTTCTTAGGAACACCTAATGATTTTAGGAGATTTTAAAGAACTTTGTAACATCAGCCTGAGTATTATAACTTAGTGCATGCATTGAATAGCCCTTTAATGTTAGGTTCCAAGTTCACCTTAACTATTATTGACTTGAGAAGAGTAGCATAATATTAGCTTAATAAAAAATGTTCTGATACGTACCAGCATGAATAGTGATAAAGGAAGCGAATAATAAAATACCCAAAAAATAAATTCTTAGAACCATCTTGATTCTTGAAGTGTACAGCTGTACTAATAAAGTTGTGGCGAATTTGATTTCGTTTTATACATGACAACAAAACTAACCACTTCTAATTTTGGCGATATCATTAGCACAATTAGCGCTTTTCACGGAACATACAGACTACTTAACTATAGAGACATCGTTTACATTTAAATAATGAAAAGACGATTGTTTTTATTAATAACTAGCTTTTACCCGCGACTCCGTCCGCGCGGAATAAAAAAAATGCACACAAGATAAAAAAAGTTCCTATGTCCGTCTCCTAGTTCTAAGCTACCTGCCCACCAATTTACAGACAAATCGATTCAGCCGTTCTTGAGTTATAAATGGTGTAACTAACAAGACTTTCTTTTATATATATAGATATAGATTTAATTGTGAAATTAGTGAGAGATCCCATAATTCTACTTTTTTCTAGTTTTTAGGCTTAGCTCTAATTTATACATGAAACAAAATCTTTATTTTATTTATTCTTAAATATGTATTGTTTGTATTTATATAAATGTAGCCTACTCTATGTGTACCTTTTAGTTTACGGGATTACCTAATATTTGAACTAATATTTGCTCTTAACATTGTTTCACGAAATAGGGTTTTTGATTCAACTTTACGTCGTCTAAATATATACTTTGTATGCTTTTATCAAAGAGTACGAGTAGCATTTAGTTTGGTTTATATTAAATTGATTATCTTTTAATTAATAACACTACTATTTGTGATACCGTTCTCTTATTAAATATAAATGATCTAAGACAGTACAACCTTGAAATACAATAGTAAACATGGAACATTTTTTGATATTCTTCCAACGAATTATACGTACAACGACAGCGACATTATCATGCCAGTGATTTAAAGTTTCTGCATTCATATAAGATTATTATATTACTTAAGTACTTACTATGTGACGCTGCTCTTTAAGGTTTCAGACCTTCTGACACGTAATATATTATATGCTAAACCTGGCTGTCGTCCTAAGCTCCATCCGCGCGGAATTAAAAAAACATGATAAGTAGCCTATGTGTTCTTCCAGACTACGATCTACATCTATGCCAAATTTCATTGAGATCAGTAATATTAGTAATATTAGAAAGTTGCGAGAAACATGTAACACAAAAGTAACCGTGAGTCTAACAACGTTACCTACATTAAACCTTTTAGTTGATTTACAAATAAATAAATTACATTGAATTAACGATGTCATTGATCTGTCAAATTTTGATTTTGTCGAGATTTATTATTAGTAATTAGTAATAATTCCTTATGACTTTTGTAATGGATTCTAAAAAACCCAGACATCTGCACATGCAGCGCCATTTGAAGCTGCTAATTTGGAAATCTTACCTTCAAAGACAGTAAGTAGTATTCACGATCTTACCATAAAAGAGTAGACAGAAATTTTATACTTGTCGACTCGCCTATACGAATATCGTCAATCGCAATACTTTTCGAACATAATTTATGTTAGCTGTATATTTTTTCTTTTTTTTTATTCATTCGCCGAAATAGCCAAGCGAGCGCTGCCCATGGACATCTGGAATTGCAGTTGCGTTGCCTGTCTTTAATCAAAGTCCCCTCCGGATGCACATTCATTGGATATTTTCCCTTTCTATACTTCCCTTCTTCCGCCAATTCTACTTCCCCTTCCCATTATCTCCTTATAAGAAAAAGTCGAAACTTTTGCGTTCTGTATTTACGGTAGAGACATTTCATAAATTCAAAAAACGTGTTACATATTCGCTTACCCACGTAGTACTAAATGGAAATGCACAGCGTCTAGATTAACAACGTATTCGTGTATTGAATTTTAATAAAACCAAATAACTTTTGATGTTTAATAATACAATCGTTTCCCGTAAACACAAATTAAACGTACGTTACACACAACAATATGACGAGAATAATTCTTTTGTTTTCCAAGAATCCTAGACCAACAACTTTGTACAAGATAAATAATTTTGCAACGCTATATGTAAAAATTCGTTATGGGTTATGGCCATTGAATATTTAAGTAGGAAAACGGTGGTTAAACAAGATTAATGCACACTTAATATCATCAAAGTAATCGTCAAAGTTCTGTCAAAAAATCGGTCCAGTCGTTCCGGGGATTATCCTGAACAAACACAACCTTTTGGACATGAATACAGACTATTTAAAAAAATAGCGTTTCGTTGTAAACAACGCAAATGCAAGATGTGTACAAAATAAGTCATTTTTTATATAACGATATAACGTACAGACACTCCACTTCTATTAATACGTGTAAATTACTAAAATGTCTGTATCAGCTTCTTTATTCTGTTTTCAGAAGAAGATGGCCGATCTTGGTGATAGAGGCGTTGTTTGCGGGTGTATTTTTCATAACATCAGTATTTATAGCGAAGCCCGTATTCCTAACACCGATCACTGACGCCCCGGGGCCGCCGCTGACAGGTGATGCCATACTCTCCTCGCTACAGAACAGCACAATTCTCGGATACGCGCCCAACACAAATCCCTATGCCAAAGTTATGACAAGAGCTGCAGCTCTATTGAGGATTGGTAAGTGGTAATATAGTTAGAAACTTTTAATAATGGTACAATTCGAAACAGCACGTAATTTTGAATTCGCTCGGTTTATCTCTAACTTAGATCTTCTACTTTCTCACCTATTAGTTTGGCCTGATAAGGTACCGGAGAGTCAATTGTTGTAATTTTTTTCCCATCCATTCCTTACAAAAAAGGGTTTCCGCAATTAAGGAAATTCTAACAATGAAGGAGGATAGATTATACATTTGGTAGTATGTAGATGGAATGGGTAGAAATATTGAAATGCATGCATTAATTATTCTTTAATTCTTTAACGTAATAAATTATTTGATACAATCTTGCAGAAGTCGTGGCGGGAAGCTCTGAAAGTGATCTCAACAATTTATTATACAACAGATCGCAAGGATCGCCGCTGAATAATTCTGTAATATGGGTCATATGGAAGACTAGTGTTAGTACAACTATTGCTTCCACATGCTATAGAAAATAACTATTATACATAAAAATCTATGACATACTAACCTGATACTTAAACATTATATTACAGGAAAAAAATAATATCCAACTCTTAGCAGATTGTATTTCAGATTATGATGACCAGCTTAATAAGATACTTAGTCCCGTTAATGGCACTGAACGTAAACTCTATTGGTTAATTCTCTTCAAAGGATTATAACATCTGGAAGTTCAGTATAAAGAGCTCTGAGCGAGCGCGACTGGAGATCCAGTCGGACGGCAAGCTGTCGCCGGAGCAGCACCTCAGCACTGGCTTCCTCGGCGTCCAGCTCGCCGTTAGCCAGGCCATACTCGAACACAGCTCTGCAACAACGCCCAAGTTTGATGTGAGCTATGGCCCTTAGAAAAGTTAATAGCGGTAGAACTATGTTAAGCACTTTAGTTCTAAGTATTCGTTTGTTTCTGATACCAAAATCGTTGTATAAATACATTGTTGTCTATTTTTCAAAGATAATTGGGATGACGATGTGTTTTATAAAAAAACCTCAGAAACTTACGGTTAGTGCGATAATTGATAAAATCAACGTATTCTCGACCTATGTTCTCTGTTTGTAGTCGAATTGTAAGATATCCCGATTTTAATGCCTCAAAAAATTAAAATTGGTAACTTTACCTTTATTAACTTGTATAGTTCGTAGTTCAAGATTTCATATTAAAATGAAGTGTCAATAAAATTGTGCTCAAAAAAAAAAGCAAAATATATTTCTGCCGAAACCCGGGATTGAACCGGGGACCTTTAGATCTTCAGTCTAACGCTCTCCCAACTGAGCTATTTCGGCTGATGAGTGTGATGTTAAAATTAGGGTCTTGTCAAATTTAAGCAGGAATTTCTATGTAATAACAATAATTTTTCAATTATCACTCTTTTTTTTAAATAAAGTAAGGACATCGAATAAGACAAATAGATAATATATAACCTTCGTTAAAGATTAATTTATATAATTTAAAGTAAATGCAAATTCAATAAAATATAAAAATAACTAGTCAAAGGAAGTGTTTCCAAATAGATAAGTTCGAGAAGTGTTAATAAACTACATATTTTTTTGTTTTGAAATGTATCGATTCTTCGCACAGCGACCGCAACTGACCTTGCCTGTACAACGCCATCAGCCATTCTAGTTTGTCAACAAGCAATTACATCATCGATACCCGGACTTATTAAATTATACAAAAAGGTTCATATTGAGGTCTTTTAACAATTAAATGTAAACATACATTTATTATTTGATCGTTGAGTAAAATGTGCAAAATGAAACCATTATGTTTTTTATTACAGCGCCATCTATTAACAATGACTTGCATTTTTATTGAAAAATTTTTTGCACTCTTGATTCTTTCTTTCCCTCTCTCACTTCAACTTTCTTTCTTTCTTTGCAGTTGAGCCTGGTAGCGATGCCGGTGTCGCCCCTGATGCTGCAGCCAGCGGTAAAGCGCGCGCTGGCCGGCATCCTGCTCTGCTTCACAGTCGCCCTGCTGCCGCCTGTGCTCGAGATCGAAGCCCTAGTAGTTACTGAGTCCGTGTCACAATTTAAGGTGCGGTAATTTACAGTTTTTGTCTTTAGGATGAAGATGTAAATTATATTTCCATGATGACACAACTGAGATTTTTCGTAGAACATCCATGTTGCGACTGGAAACTCACCGATGTCGTTGGGTGTCCGGATTACACTTTTTTCTTTTCCTTTCCTTCCCTTTCTTTCTGTCTTCTTTTTATCAAAGTGTAATTTTATTTAAAATGTCTAAGATGGCTCTTTGTATGTGATTGAATCTAAAGTTGCTACATATAGGCTAAAGCAGTATGTGGACCTGATCTGATGTAATGGACTTAATGAATTAAAAGGAATTAGTAAAATGATAAGCTTTATTACGTTCCCAGAGGGCTCTGCGTATCCGCGACGTGTCGTTCTCCTCCATCTATGTGGGGTGGTTGATGTACGCCTACCTAACGGCGGTGCCAATCTGTCTGCTGGCCAGCATCACGCTCATCCTCATCTTCCGCTGGATCCACCTTCTCTTTGCATTCATCATCGTGCTTGCTTACAAGACCGTTTTGATCATGCTCGCTCTCATAATGGCCATGTTTCATAATAAAGGTATTTTGTAAGAATATCTAAAGTTCCAAATTTAATGACAATGAGCTTAGACAACTTAGAAGAAGCGCCTACAAAAAAAAGCGATGAAAATGATTATAAAAATTAACACTATTAAATAATTTCAGGCGCAAACATGCCGCACATTATAAATGTTGTCATTACATAATATTTTTATGACAGCCTGGATAGCCTGCACGTGGACGACGCTGTTTACACTGATGCAGACGTTTATATCGGAGCTACTCGTGCATCACAAATTCGACATAGAGAATAAAGCGCTAACATTCGTGCTCCAAGTCATCCTTCCCCCACTGGGTCTTGTGCACGCCTTCAATGAATTTGCATTGCTTCAAACCGGCCGTAAGTTATCCATTGAATAACAATTTAAAGTTTTAAAAATATAGAAATGAGAATGAATTTCGAGCACGGTTTTTTTTTTACAAATTTAGATGGCGCTGTTATTAATTTGTATTTCCCAAATAAAATATCTTTCCAGGAGAATTCGATAACGTGGTTTCACTGGTCTATCCTATCTTATCATGGTTGTTGATGATTGCATTTTACTTTTTTCTATTGATGACGTTGCAAAGAACTATTAGCTTCGAAAAAGCAATCGGGGGTCAAGTACCTTGGAAAACTGTATTATTTAAGAAAAGTACGGTGAGATATTTTTTATATTTCAATTATAGAAAAACGAATAAGAGTGAATGCATGATATTCTGTAACAAAAATCAGATCTTTTGGAGCAAAATATTATCATTTGTATAATTTACAGGACATAAACAAATTGCATCGAATTGAGTCTTTGACTGGAACTGAAAGAGATAACCTTCAAGCTGTCGATGAACTTGTAGCTAAAGCTATCAGTTTTAGAAATGTTTCGAAGGTACGATAGAAAACAAATTATGTTAGATTCCAACCACACCACTTTATCGTGCTAGTGCCCCATTCTATAATCAAATACAGATTCATTTTTATTTTAAAAGTTATATTTCAGAGCATGATGGGATCTGTGGTGCTGAGTAACGTGACATTTGACGTGTACCGCGGCGAGTTCTCCATGATCATCGCTGATCGCATTCAACACAAGATGATTGTTACTCTAACCGATCTGTTTACTGGTAAACCAAATGTCAGAATTGCTCTAAATCATATGCAAACTCTTCCACAAAATATAACTTGTAAAAAACTGCACTTAGATACTTGTCGCAGTTAAGCTGTCATATTTTTTTGTATCGTCTATTCATTTCAACAAAGAACAATTCAAATCCAGGCTAGATTTTTGGGATATGAAACCAATTTATGGGGCTATAATTCATGATGGTATTTCTAACTTGAGACGGACTTCTGTTACCAGTATACTTATATGTGTCCAGGTCTAACGTTCGCGGATAAGGGCACAATCAACGTGCTGGGTCACGAGCTGCGGCCGGGCAGCAACTTCATGAACGTGCCCTATATGACGGGCTTCTGCCACCGTAACCAATGCCTCATACACGACCTCACAGTGGAAGAACATCTCATCTTGTTTCTAGAGGTTACATAATATTAAAATATTAATTACGACAATTTACCCAACAGATAACAGTAATAGGCAAGAACCAAATTTGATAACTTTAATTAACCTATAATATAGATGTCGTAGTTTTTCTATGTAGTTGTCTACGGCGCTAGTAAAGTAAGTTGTGTTTAGAGCTGTGGATTATGTAGCTTCTTGTTTGCTCTAGATTTGTCTGTGGCATGAAACGAATGAAAACATTATTGAATATAGTCAAGTACGCATCAGACAGCTCCTGAAGGAAGGAGACTTGGAAGATGTAAAGAATAAACAAATTAAATACCTGGATGTGTACTACCAAGCGCAGTTGTGTTGGGCGATTGCACTGCTTTTGGAACCGAGGGTAGGTTTTGAATTCGATGCTTGAGTTGGCTATTTATGTGGAAGCGTTCTCCCGTTTACGACGTGGCACATCAATTGCGGTGTATTAAAAATGTTATTGGTTCAATCAATATTTTATTTCGTTTTACAGTAAATATTATCTTGTGCATTCCAGATTATTATACTCGACAATTTTACAATGATGCCTGTGTATGACGCATTAATCAAGGATAAAATAATGGTAATATAATAATTGTATTAATATACAGTGTTTTAATAACTAATAAATTATTTTTAATATATTGTTATTATTTAAGCGCTACAAGAAGTATATAACAATCGTGAAGTTCTCGTTTACCAGTATTAAAATGGAGTTTGCGGATAGAGTATTCTTATTTGACGACAAAACTCTCATCTTCGGTGGCACGCCAGCGTACATGTTCTTTAAATATGGTACAACTTCTTCTACTACTTCTTTTTTCTTTCTGGAATACGTAATGTCCAAAAGAACTAATTTCCATTAATTAAATTGAAATGTTTAATAGCACTTCTGCCATCTGTTCGTCGCTTTCTTTTCTTCACTCTTCTAACTGGATAACTACAATGTCCTTTTTGTTTCCAACCAAAACATCTAGGTATGTGAAAACATTATGTTCTATTAGTTTTGTCAGAGAGAGTGACAGGGAAGAAATATGTTTATTCATAATGTTATGGCAGAAGAAAACCTCGATTACTAATAAACGTGACAAATGTTAATTCATTATTATTATTATTATAAAATATTGTTCTAACCCTGGACAGGTCGGGAATACCGATTAAGACTGACATTTGAAGCGGGAATATTGGAGAATGAAGCAATGCCTGAGATATTGCGCAGGGCACAGGGGGCAGGCGCGCGAGTACGGGCCAATTTAGGTTCTCTTCTCATCCTCATGGTACCCGTCTTCCCCACCGCTAGCGTCGCTGCCTTCATCAAAGAACTAACAATACATACTAAGGAGTATGGCATCACCTCCATGCACATCAGCGTTCCGGACTCGCAAGAAGTTTGTCACAGGTAAGTTGTTTCAACTCGTAATATAAATTTTATCGTACGCATAACATTAAGTAGAGAATAGTCATCTTGACAAGATTTTTGTAGTTTATATAAAACTCTTTTATGAATCCTTTTGTATTTTGAATTATAAAATAAATAATGGAAATTCAATATTTAAGGAGAACGTTTTTTTTATTAGGGCCATCAATGAATCAAAATCACGATTACCGCTGTATGAAACAATCGTACCACAAAATTTATCAAGAAGTGCCTTGATACAAATCGCTGGTAAACTTTTGATTATTATTACTGGTATTCAAAACCCAACGTTAACCAAAACTTATAAAAGTGTTAGTGTGAAAGGGACTCTAAGTATAGCTGTAGTTCCTTAGCGTTATATAAAACAAAAAAGTATAATTATTTAATTAATCATTTCATTTTATAGAGTATCCGCAGTGGAAGAGAAAGACATCAGGTTGCTGTGGAGAATCACAAATTAAAGCTTTCGGTAGAAAATATTACGCATTTTATGCTTACTACAAAATCTACTTTCTAATAATGGTAATAACTTCACTAGATATACTTTAAAATAGCTTTTCTATTTGTCTTCAAATAGTGACACGAAACAAATAAGACGAGAAAGACGAAGAATAAAATTAGTCGCGTAACTCTACTAGTTCTTTGGAGGGGAGGGGCTATTTATGTGGGTTCACCACTGGGATTCATTTAAACATTTACTTAATAAATATTTATAATAACAGATGACGTCATCGGCCCTAGCCGGCATTGCAATTGGCATTATACAATCCGATTTACTCGTTCACTTAGAGATCGATGCAAGGAAGTCTTTACACGGTGAAGTAAGTGGTTTTGTTATGCCTAATACTTTTATATAAAAAAGCAGCTGTGACATACAAAATACCAAGCTTCCGCGTCATGCTTTAGAAGTATTGATACTTGTAAGTTTCTAACTTTATTATAGTTTTAAAATTGTAAGAAGCTTGTTTCTTGGTTATAGCTTTTAAACGTTGAATCGAGAAAACAGAACACTACATTGGTACTTCGTCTCGATAATTCGAGCGCCGCTACTTCAGTTGCTAACAAGTGAGTACAGTTATAATATTTAGGCAACAATTTGCAATTGCAACAATATCTACACGGCCTTGTCCCCTCTTAGTAAATGGCTCATTTCATTCAGATTAAAGAATTTTACAAATGTTTCAGCTACATTCTTTCAGATACAAATTCCACGGATGCAGAAATTGATTTCATTGAATATACAGCTTTTGCAGAAAAAGAGGTATTACTTACATAACATACTTGTTTCTGAGAGGCAAAAAACTAAAGATAAAATGTATGTCAATTTTTTAATTTGTCGCCAGAGTCTGACGGAGTACCTCGTGACCCGCGCGATCGACTCTCCCCAACATTACGTCACTCTGTATGCATACGGCATCGAAATATATGATAAAAATGACACCCTGAAAGTATGAATACTTTTTCTTTTTGGTGCAAAGCATGAAGGGAAGATGGGGCTAACAGTAGCATCAAGCTTGTCAAGAAAATGCAGAATTATCAGATAATTTTCTTTAAAGTTCTGGTGTAGTAATCGACGCCGCTTGATGTGGCAAAAGTACAAAAAATATTTTGTTTCCTACGTGTTAAATTAAATTCAACAAACGTTGGCTTTAACGCCGATTTAAAACATAAATTGAGACAATATTTTATTTGAAAATCGGAATCCAGTGTCAACGGAGAAGAGAAATTGTTTTATACCTATCTACTTCTTGTGTTTAATTCGTAGGTGCGTGTCCTTCATAGTCCTCCTCACCAAGATTCTTGGACGGCGCCGAGATCTCTCGCTCGCACTTTCATGGCACTCTTACGTCACTACAGTGGCAAAAAGGATGCTACCATACAAGTTACTGATGATCCGTTAGGCTTGGATCTAACACGGGTAGGATTATAACGATGTTAGAAAAACATTTGCCGTCAAAACTGTAAAAGAATGACCTTCATTTGCTTCATGTCTGCTTCTAAGTGTTAAAATAGTAGTAAATTAAATTGCTTAACAATTTAGCTAAGGGTACGAAAAATCTCGGAAATAAAATAAAATTTTCTCTGGAATCATTTGTTATTTTGGTTACTGATTTTTTTTGTTTGTTTTGTTGTAAAAACATTAATTGATTTTTTTAAATTAAACAGTGGTTGACGTACGCTGGGCAAGGCCCACTGCTGGAACAATTTTTACTCACTCTAACCATTTTGCACTTTACTTACATACCTTCGAAGGAGCATGGTTTGATCCGTCACATGCAGGTAATATATTCATTTTTAACAAATTACGTAGACTTTCTTAAAAACTTGATATGGACTGATATCTTAGTAAATCTGAACTAAGGAATGCATCGTTATTGACTACATAGCTAATAAAATAACTGTCTATGTACTGTCAAAAATTTAACAGTTTATACCAACCAAACGTGACTTTGAAAATCCTTGACTTAATCCGAAATGAGTTTATATCTACATGAGGCAAGCTGTTAAAGATTTAGTTGAATCTTTTAAAAGTGCTTATTCCATTATTGCTATTATTCATTTGACAGTGCCACGCTATGAACTTTTCACCGGTTCGCTACTGGTTCACGATGTTCCTATGCGATCTGGTGCTGTACAGCATCCTGGTGTGCTTTATGACGGCACTGACTATTGCAGTCATATATCTCGTCACGCCGCCTACATATTTCCACATCGATGATTTGTGTAAGCAAGTATAATGCAGCGTTTAAATACAATATTCAAAGTAGACGCCTGCTGTGTTTTGTTTTTTAACCTTAGAATATATTTGGTTGCACCGTATTAGTTAGACGCTGCCGCAACATAGATTAGTATTTTTAAAGCATTAAACTCCAATTCTCATTCATGTCATAATTTCAGCTATACTCCCACTATTGATAATTGTGTATGGAATGGGCAGCATTCCACAAGCTTACCTCTTCAGTTTGGGTCCCCAAGGCGCACTCAACTCTATGATTTTTATAATTGTCAACATTATGTTAGGTTAGTCAATTTATATGTTTAACAAGATGACATATTATGATATACCATGAATGCTTTTAAATAATAATCATATAAAACGTGAAAGATATATAACGAAATGGCCAATTAATATTGTATAGAGAAACAACTTTAAGAATTCTAGCATACGCGTTCGAATAGACTTAATCAAAATCAAATGTTTCATTTCATAACAGGAGAAACGGCCATTATAGCCAAAATTCAATTCGGAGAAGCGTGGAGTTATATTTTACAATTCTCGAGCTTTTCGCCTCAATTCAACTTGGCGCATGCGTATGATAAAATAAAAAGAAACTTCCTTTACAATATGGAATGCGGTATATTTGAATCAAAAAACCTTTGTTCAATGGAAACTTTACACAAGTGTTGCGGTAAATATAAAATCTCTACTATAATTTATTTCCTTACTTTTCGTGATATTTCACCGCTGAAACACACGTACTTACAAAAAACATACAACTATCTCAGTTTTATCATGGAAAATAACTGAGATAACTCTATTTTATCGTACTAATACTTCGGCAGTGTTATTGTAATTTTTCTATAAAACATGTTGCAGAGAAATGCGGTGTCCTTCAACAATGCTTCAAACGACGATGTTATCTCTTCGACCAAGAGAATGGAATCTTTATAGAGCTGGTGGCAATATTGACAACATGCTGTGTATTTATGATCATCCTGTTGCTATGGGAATACAGGATGATACAACACTTATGGATGTTTATTGTCAAGATAACTTGTTATGTCAAATATGCGTCAGATCCGTTGGCGTTTGGAGTGCAAAAGGAAAAGGAGGATGCTGTGGAGAAAGAAAAGATTCTTAAAACAGATAAGAGTTAGTTTTTCCGTACTTAGTTCCGTACTCTAGATCTTTCTTCTGTCATATCAGCCCTCATTTCCTTCTTAATATTGTCATGATCCATGCATTCCATCCATCTCGTCCTAGTCCCAAAACTACGAATGTGTTTAACATGATAGTTTTAATTTATCAGAATTGAGGGTTAAAACATTTGGCGAGTACTTACTCGCAGTGGATGTGACAAAGAAGCATATCGGCGAGTGTATAATCCGTCACCTATACCTGGGCCTGGAGAAGGGGGAGGTGAAGGCCGTATCGGGTTTGGTGCTGCACGGCAGGAGGAACCTCTGCGAGATACTGGCAGGATACAAAATACCCACAGATGGGAAACTCTGGGCCATGTCCACCTGGGAAGTACGCAGGCATCCACATAAGGTAGATTTTAAATTTGCAAAGAAATCGAACAATAGTCAAACCAAAGTTTCATTGCCTATAGGCGCAAAACCTAGGTTCTTATAATTTTAGTAGCTAACAATATTTTAAACATAGGTACTAATAAGAAAACTACAACTACTAATATTTAGTACAACTTTCGAAATTGTACTACAAATTGTACAATTAGAGTTTTATAAACAGTACGCCAGGAACGTTGCACTCTGTTCAAACCGCAATCCCCTGCCGCCCTGGATGACAGTGTTTGAAGCACTGAAGCTGCTCGCAACACTGCGCGGCGTTCCCATCAATCACGTCAAACATGAAGTGGAAAATTACATTAATTCTCTTGGTAGGTATAACATACTGATCGATTATGTTAGTTATAAAATTTTCTATTAAGAGGTTAAAGACAAGTTTTCACAGTGCGTAATTGTGCAAACGGAAAACGTTCTACCCCAAAATTAAGCACCGCAGAATGGACCTTAAGTTCTTCAACAGATATACCATTAAAATGTTGTTTACAGATCTACATGAAAAAGCAAACACGTTCATTGGTGATTTACAACCAATGGAACGCACCAAAGTGCATTTCGCGGCGGCTGTGGTGGGCGCCCCACCCATATTAATTATGGATGAATTCACCGCACATCAGAAGTATTCTGTCAGGAGAGCTATGTACTTTATATTGCGACAGTTGAAGAAAAGAGGCCATGCCATTGTTACGGGTTCCAGTAGGTATGAGACAAATATTAACTTTAATATTTGAGTAGAAAATTAATCAGTCGAACATTTAACTGGTGTAATTTAATAGAGTCCAGAATGAAACGTATTAGTACCGAAATAGGTAACTTTTATTTGTAATATTAATGTATTCTGTTCGCTAGCGTGGAAGCTCACTTGCCAATGACGAATCGCTTAGGCATTCTTCTGCATGGTTTAATCTATGACATAGACAATATAGATGTTTTGGTGGAACGTTGCGGTAAAAGTGGTTTTACAGTTGTACTGCATCTTAAAGATGATGTCGACGTCAAGGCTATGCTCTACAGATATTTCGATATGTTTGTTATCAATGACATGTCCGAGGTCAGTATGCTACTGGTAAGCATTGAATTTATTAACGATTAACACCTTTTATAAACTACCCTTCGATGAGTCCATATAAATTAATAAAGCTATTTTATTTTCCTTGGATAAAATATTTTTGTTATCATCCTCAATGCTGAAAAGTGAGGACTGCAAGAAAATCCTTTTCATTTTAAATTTTTCTCATGTCATAAATCTTAAATAGAATATTAATTGATATTTTTACCATTCCAGGTCCTCGTAAACGTTCAGATACTAGATTCAGACCTCACGTGGATGACGATCTTCGAAAAGTTGGAGATGCTGGTGGCAGAAAACGCTACTGTATACACTTACATAGTAACAGCGATACCTATCGATTACATATACAACTGGATCTTAGCTCACGAAACACGTCACGCCGTCAAAGAATATGAAGCATTTTCGTTCCTGAGAAAACGGTTCGAGCGCACTCCGAAGATAAAACCAACAGATGAAACATTGAGCAAGTTAATCCCATTCGAACAGAAATATAACATAACTCAATTGAAAGAGCTACCATGGTCAGTCATTTTCCAACGATAAATGAAAATGGATTAAGACTAAATGCAGTGATCAATTAATACCAAGTGAATCACTGCTTGTTTGTTCCTAGAAACTTATATAACAATATGATATGGGACTATATTCAAAGGCCTAATTTTATTACTCTTTCTCTTCCCTTCCTCTTCTTGTAAGAAAATGGAGTGGATTTGACGACGAAATAATTTCTCTGTCCGTCCCCTCCTCCGTCGTTTAAGGGTAGGCAACGCATCTGCAATTGCGAATCTCTATGGGCAGCTTTCGCTTCGCTACTTCGGCGAATCCAGGTAGCTGCTTGCTCATTTGCCACCTAATATTATATAAAAAATATGATAGGACTGTATCCTAGATATGCTGAGAACTTAATGTTATCTCATTTACCCAATTCCGTGTCAGCCGCCACTCTGTTGCGTAAGAACGATGCAGCATCTACGAGCTGCCGCGTTTCGGTTGCGCGGTAGCAGATTCCTGCAGAGTGGATAGATTACCTTTATCCATGAGAAAAATACCAAGAGTTTGCCAACCACCATAAATGTGTGTTAAAAATAAAACAAATGAAAACAGCCGAAAGAGATAACATCGCTTATATAACATATGAATAAATATAACATGAGTAGGCTGATTGCAAATGGCGTGAATATGTACTTTCCTTGAAATTATATTTTTACTAAATATTTGATGTTTTTCAAAAGGTTAGCAGAGATGTTGGCTAAGTTTTGCGTAAGCTTATAGTTATTTTTAAGCCATTTTGATTTTCAAAGCGAAGAAAACGGAAGCAATAAGTAATTGTTTATTTGATGAATAAAATTTTAATAAGTTGCACATGAATCTATTTTATTTCTTATTGACTAGATATCATAATACTGATAAATATTATAAGTATCACAAATATTTAACCAATACCTTTTCATAAAATAAGTAGAATAAGCTTTACACTGTACATAATATATTAATGTTTGCACACATAATATTATAGGCAAACTTGAAATATAATTTGCAGTGAAATTGATGTTATCGCTCATTAGACGAACACCGCGCAGGGGAGTCCACTCGTGTACAACGAGTAAACACCTTCATTGATAGCAATTAAGTTGGAAAATATGTTTGTAAAAAGTGCTGTTGGTTCACTCGTCGTCCACGCGTTAACGCCAATTTTTAAGCCGCAACAAGTTGCTGCTTGGTGGGTATAATAAGCAATGACCTTTAAGCAATTTAGTACAAATTATTTTAGTATAATTGACTAGAAGCTTACTTTATATTTTAAAGTTAGTAAAATATGAGATCGTGATATAAAGCTATGTTATTCATAAGCTAGAAATGATAAATATATAGACAAATGTAACCTGCTAGGTGGTGTTAACTTAAAATTTGCACATAAATACTTAATGAACTGGAAGTCAATTGTGCTTGTAAGGCAGTATTAGCACATTTTAAATATTGTCGGACCTGGATAGTCCAAGGGATGATATTTTTCTCGCTTAGACGAGGTTTCTCCGAGTTATGGAGGTGGTCCATCAAGACCGGAAAATTACTCTCAACTTTAGAAGTTTGTCGCTCATTACGGTTTGAATGTACATAATTCTAACCAAAAAACCTTAGCAATGTCCACTACAAACATGACTGACAGTAGAAGTTGTCTGTTAAAACTGAACATCTTAAGTAGTATTAAGCCCAAATTGAACTATTTTTAGATAGTAAAAAGTAATTCAGATATTTTACAGTTCCAAAACACATTTCATGAATTTCTCCACTATTTTTTACAAGATATTTGTATATATAAAAGCATTACTATGATCATTTGTCATTTTACAAAGTATTTTGCTAATACAATGTAGGAATGTAGATCACCTTTTCACATACTGAAAGCTACCAAAGCTATTACGAAAGGTTATTTTTTTAGTACCTTTCTATTTTAACCAATTTATAAGTTAGAAGAATCTAATGTAATGTGGTGTGTGATCTTTGCAACTCATTATTTGAACCTCTGGCATGTGCCATCATGTTTTCAATTCTATTAGTGGTTTCACGAACCATAGAGAAATCAGACAAGTCTGGTAAATCTAAAACTATATGGGCAGAGAGACGTTTGTAGACAGAACTGGTATCTTTTTTATTTCTCCTACTTTCCTCATACTTCAATTGTTGCTTAAGATATATAGATTGTTTCAACATCTCTTGAATATTCTTGAAACTGTTTGCTGCACCATCCATTGATTTGACAGCACTGAAATATAGCAATACATTGGAGTAGAAAAAACTGAATTAAATATAATATGGACTTATAGAAGTTAAATGAATGCCCATTATTATGGGCTTACACATCCACAAAATGTAGTAACTACATTATAAAGTTGTTAACTAACCTCAATGCATATTCAACGTCATAACATCTTCCTTGTAACTCATGCTGTAATTTAGTTACTTCAACTCGTCTTTCTACCATGGGAGGTAGAGCTTTCCTTACGTGTTCTTGGAGTCTATAAAGTGCCAACGATGGCTCATTTGCTACTATGTGCATGTTCTCAGAAATCCTTTCTGCAGCTGAAATTAAACTCAATTAAAATACGTTGTTTTGTTGGTAAATAAATAACAAAAATTCAGTACTCTTACCTTTTCTAGCCTTGGTTTCTAATTCGGAATCACCTTGATAAACAAAGGCCATTTTATATATGAGAATACTGTAGTTGATTCAATAAACTTGTAGAATGTTATTTATATTTGGGTTTATCTTTAAATCAAAAACAGATAAAAGTCTAAACAATTTATATTAATTTTTGACAAAACCTATTGTTGTCAATGTCAAGTATGAATATGTCTTAACAGCTGTAATATTGACAGATTGACTTAAAAATTCAGAAGATTTCTATATGTCAAAGCTAACAGTTAACAGTCTTTTTACCAGTCTTTTGTTAAATTTTAACCTTTTGTAGATAGAAGCCATATAGATAATTGCATCAATTCGTTTTTTAGGTCAAAAAGGGAGTTAAATGAAATCTAAAAAGAATTGAAAGTTTGAGAAGAGGGCAACATTTTAGACTTATTAAAGTATTTTTCCGTCTATGGCACTTTAAACAGCTGATTGGTCTATGGGCTATGGTATTCTTGTTTGTCAAATTCAAAGATTGTGTATTTTATTTAACAATTTACATTACATTGAGTTGTGGTTCCGTTATCAAATAAACCTTATTAGCTGATAAGAGAAATGTTAGCTGGCGTTGTGATGCAACCGAGTTCCGGGCGATACAATTAAAGTTCATTTAAACTTTATACACAGACAAGGTATAGTCATCTTTTACTTCATTCACAATTTATTTGTATCAGTTGTAAGTGCACATTACATTGGATATGGAATTTGTATTAAAAATAGTAAGTATTCTCTGAATCTTTCCACTTCAGTAGCAACTATTATTATTATTTTACACAATGTACAACTCGATTCTGCTTTTTGTTTTACCACAAACAAAAAATAATACAATATTTTTTGAAATTTTAAACTTTAAAAGATTGTAATTATCTATTTGTATTTTAAATTTCAGGGAACACAACTGATGGGGAACACAATTGGAACTGTTTTGAATCCTATGTTTCCATTCAAAATGTTACTCCGTTCTTATTCCCTTTGTATTTTAATTGTGGATGTGATGTGGGTAGTTGTTAATACTAACTATGCAATACTTCAAGCAGTGTATGGTTTCTTTAATCCTCCTCCATTAAAATCTTTACAGACAGAGACTGCCCTGGTAAGCATAGGACTTGTTTTTTTTGAAGTTCAGAAATAAATTACATTGATATACGATAATATTGAGTAGGACTTTTTGATAGTGTTAGTGTAGTCAAAAGACTAGGAACATAGTGTGATAAAGAAAACAAAATAATATTTCTTTTGACTACTTTACCTCTAGTAAGGTCATCAAAATTATACAGGTAGTTACTAAAACCGATTGAGCTATTGTTGCCAGGTTTTTTGGGCAATTTTGTACGAAAAGTCTCAATATAGATAATCAGCAAAGATGACAATTCAATGGAAATAATTTGATTAATTCTAAAATAGATAAAAATGAATGTGTGTTTGAGGGTATCTCTAGAAAGGCTTAATGGATCATAATGAAATTTGGTATAGATATAAAACATAGTCTGGAAGAATGTATAGGCTACATATTAAGTTTTTTTTATTCCGCGCAGACGACGTCGCGGGCGACAGCTAGTTTTACATTGTATGATCTAACGTATCAAAATTTTTCAATAACTTTTCATCATTCATTGTTAATGCATGTTATGATAAAACATAAGTTGTTATCAATTGTTTAGGCTGATGCTTGAGTTAATAGAGATGTGAATTGTAAATGTAGTTAGTTAAAATAATATCATATACAAATATCCTCAATAATGAGTAAACTATTACTCCTTTAAGTTATTTTAATTAGAATGAATTAACTTGATAATAATAGTTTTAGGCAATTATTGAAACTAATTTTCTCTATTCATTAAAATTTGAATTATTAAAAAAAGTTTTTTTTTGTTTGCATAAAAAAAACAGTTTTTAAAAATTTAAATTGAGGCAATGTCGACTTATAAGATTCTTTCCTAATATGTAATATTTTTCTAGATTATAGGATCAGGGCGAGGAGTTGGTCGTCAGATTGCTATTCAATTATCTGAACTCGGGACTGTGGTACTTTGTGTTGATAAGAACATAACAAACAATGAAGACACAGTGAAACTAATAAGGAGTAGAGGTGGAAAAGCTTATATTTATGAATGTGATATAATAAGAAAAGAAAATGTGACAGAAATGTCTGAACAAGTGAAGAAAGATGTTGGTTTTGTGAGCATGTTGTTTTACTGCTGTGGTATTCCTAGTCCGCGGTCTTTGATGACGCAACCTTCGCAAGATATACATGAGACTTTGGACCTCACATTGACTTCATATTTCTGGGTAAGGTTATATATAATATTTAGTGTCCTGGGCAATTTATTTAGTTTGTAAATTTTGCAATAAAAGAAAATTTTCTCTGGTTTTTCCATAGAAAAAAGTAAAAGAATGTTTGTTTTTAGCTTATAGAGAACTTCATGCCTGAAATGAAAGAAAGGAATCACGGACATATAGTGGCATTGACCTCTGTTGCTGGTCTGAGCTACATTAAGGATCAGATGCCTTTCAGTGTAGCGCAGTTCGCTGTGCAAGGACTTGCCGAGTCACTGATGGAGCATTTGAGGATCAATAAGACTGATGGTGTATATGTCACATTGACACACATCTATCCATTCATTGTAGACGAAAATTCAGATTTAAGATTAAGGTCAGTATATTCTATGACATGACATATACAACCTTTTTGGTTGCCAAAACGCTTTTATACTAAGGTGATATTCATTTATTACGTCACACGAATTCCATGATTTTTTGATCCCTCCCCATTATTTGTCACAGCTGTTCACATTTGTGAGACTTTCCTGCTCAGTGTGATGTGAAATTTTCCATTTATCCCTCCTCAATATCAATGTTATCTTTAAGGTTTAATGTAATTTAAGTAATTTTTATGCATATATTTTATTTACTTTGAAGGATTTCAAGTTATTTTGGAACGATAACACCGGAAAAAGCGGCCAAGTCTATATTGGACAGTGTCCGTCGTAACTACCCGGAAGCGTCTGTTCCCAAACATCTTCTCTACCTCGGCCACATTCTTAGGATACTACCAAGGAAAGCTACAGTATTAATTAGAGACCTACTCGATACAGGAGTCGATTTCGCATAAGTCATTAATATAACAATTGTATGTGATGTTTTAAGACTATACTTTGTAATAACATATGTATGTTGTCATTCTTATTTACTTTTCGACTGTTTGATTTTGTACTAAGGAAAAACTTTTAATGTAATTTTAACATATCGTATTTGCAGTGTAAATAATATTTAATTAGGTAGGTTATGTTTGTACATAATTTGTATGTAATCATATGTCATGATAGTATTTTGAAACTATACAATATTATTTTTAAATGTTTTAAGAACTGATGCCTACAATATTAATTCTTAATTAAGACGCTGTTTTTTATGACATTAATACTTTCTTTACTTGATTTCAATGAATTTTAATTATACTGCTTTAATACGTTCCTTTTTATCTGTGATGACCTTAAATAAATCTTATATGTTTCTAAAATACAATAATCCTTAATGGTTTTTCTATTTGTGAGTAGTCATTAAAAAATCGACTGGTAAATTTTAGGAAGAGAATGATGAACGACAATGTACGAGTGTTTTTACTTCATTTTTCGTAATTTCATTTCATTTCATGGTGAGGGTAATCCCGGTACATAAGAGTAATACGACAAAAAAAAATAGCTTGTAAACGAAAACAATGGTAAAGAAATTCTTCTATTTGTAACAACTCAAACTTTGATAATTTGCTGACCTCTATCGAAAACGAGTACATTACTTTGTCATAATACATATTCTAATCTAAAGTACTTATGATAGTATGTTTGAATGTTAACTTCATATTATGTTTATTTTTATTATTAAACAATTTATTGTTCAGTAATTTTTCAACTGGTAATATTTGCTGCAAGAGTAAGTAAAGAAGAGTAAATTGTAGTCTTTGACAGTAAACTTGTTCTTTGTCTGTCAAACATGTGTCAAAGTTAGTTGATTTCCGTTCCGGTGTGATCGTAGCGCCACCCTTGTGTTTTTCGTTTTGCAATTTGTTTCTATGTTTTGTAATAGAAAAAAATAAAAACATTTAAAAAATAGTTCGTGCTGTGAGTATTATTATTTTGAGGTTTTAAAAACACTTTCGGTTAATAAATAGTGTAAAAAATAAAGTGTTAAATAGCCGTTTGAAGATTTTCACGTAAGTTACATTATATGACATACATATTTTAGCGCAGTATGATACAAACTGTAGATCGATAGAAGAAAATAATAGTTTTATTTCTTATTTATAGAGTTAAGAGGTGTGGGACATAAATATGCGAATGAAGTAAGCAGAAAATTGTAGTAATAACTCCTTTTCCAAATATAAATCAGTGCTTTTACTGAGCTTTGTTAGCTTTTGTGACATTTACAATACACTTAATGCGAACTTTAAAATCATGTTTAATCATATTTATAACTAATAACATTAGCGATAAGCTTATTCAGTACACCACAAACTAACAGTTTAATAGTAACAGTAATAATTATAGAAAGTTGAGACATTATTAAGAATGTATGTCAAATACACAAGAGAAAAAATGAAATTAGATTTTTTTAAATACATAATGGATGTGTAGTTCTACAAAAACAAATCATGCACAATGCTTCCTAAAAATGAATTTGTACATTTGTTTCATGTTATGTGATGGGATATGCATTTATTATTTACAGTGAGCAGTTATGAAGGAAAAAGCTATTATCCACAATTTATTATTTTTAAAATAAAATGGAGGTCTTCTTTACAAGTTTTTTTTTTTACTGAAATGATTTTGCAGTAGTTAATAGATAAAATATATGATATTTTTAGATTTATTATTTTAAATGTTTCTTTTAAGACTTTTAGAATAATTCTTGTCCACCTGCTTCTATTCAGTTCTGTACACATCAATCCACCTCAGCTTCCCTTGCATAAATAGATAAGATAAATTACTTAGGAAATTTATTGATTTGAATCTGAAATTGTGTTAATAAAATTTTATATTTATATGCATTTCAATAAAGATCAAAATTTATGAAACAACTGTTTAGATATCATTAAAACAAGTTTTAGTCATTTGACAAAAGTTCATGTTCAAAAATCTATAGAATGTTGATATTTTCAGTTAGCCTTTGCTTGATCATTACTTGAAATGGGGTTGATTGCACCAGTTTAGGTTCTTATAATATACAAAATTGTCAATCAGTTATTTATCAGTTAATAACAGTGGAGTGTAATCCTGCTAAAAAAAGATTCATACTTTGTGTACAAGATGTTTTTTCTTTTCGTATAATGAAAAAGCAATTTTTTCAATTTTTGTCCGCAAGTGGCGTTAGTTTAGGGTAAATTCCGAAATGGCTGGACAGATTGTGATGGGATTTTCTATGGTAGACACAAGCAACAATGACATCTGTGGCATGAATGGACCAGTTCGCCCGGCTCAATACCACAGCCATACAGAAGACAGACGTGAAGTGGAAGTAATTCTGCATTTTGTCTGATGAGTGTGGTGCCGGAGGCCTAATTTTAGTCTTCTTTCTGTTTCTAAAAAGGAAAGGATGGGGAGAGGAAGTTGATTTAATGGAGGAGGAGATGCATAGAAAAGGGAAATATATTTTTTTTGTGCGAAAGATAAGCAAAGCATTTGCAAGTGGAAACGTAGCTGATGTTACAGGCTACTTTTTTATTTATTTTTGTTTAAATAAATGTCGACGAATTCCAGGGCGACCGCGATCTCAGGAACGGCTGGGTCGAGTTTGACGGGAATTTCACTATGCGCTGACGGAGTCGCGAGCGATCGCTTTTAACTTATAAATGTGTAGATTTGCTGGAAAATAGGATAGTATAGATGATATATGTATGGCGATCATTAAATGCGAGTTTTTTGCTCTTTATTGTTGATAATTTTTGGTAATTTCATTTTCATCCAATAGTCATTATCAAACTCGTTTATAATTTCACCAAATGTTTGGCGGTATGATCTCTGTTAACATCTTTCCAACGCATTTATGATTAATTGCTCTTAATGATTCGCGCCATTAGCGGAGAGCTTTTTTTCTCAATTTCCATAGAAAGTTGCGTGCAATTCAAAATATTTTTACCAATTGTAATCAACAATTGGTGTTCGTAATAAGGTTTTTTAATGCGGCAGCTGTTGGTTAAGCGGCGATCTGCGTCGTTATTGTCAATACAAAATGTTTGGTAATAGAGATGCGTTGTTGTGGTTTTTGTAGGCTTTGGAATCGATCCGGCATTGTTAAGTACATAATGGTCTTTTGAAAGTTCATTTCATATTGTTGACGAAATATATCTTTTTCGATTCTTAATTATTGTTAAAACAACTTGTAATATTTCAATTCACTGAAAATGTAATCCTTTATTAAAAAAAAATATTGAATCGTGAAACTTAGTTATCTTAATTGACATTGATTTTGGTTTGATTCGTTTTTGAATATTACTGTCAGTACATTTAATGTATTTTATTTCATTACAACTTTAGCTACGATAAATCTAGGGTGTAATGGTGTTTACGAACTATCGTCGTTTTCAATTTCCCGACAAAATCAACTTTCCGTTTATACTTAGAAATAGTGATGTACTTTTCCTTATTCGATATAAATCAACGGTATAAAAATATTTTATGTCATAACTTTTTTTAAATGAGAAATTGTGTAGTGAGGGCTAACGATACACAAATATTCTTCCTTGTTATCATTATTTTCGAATGAAAAGCAGTATAGATTTTCCACCTATTTGGGCAGCAAAGGAGTATAAACAAACATTCACGTCAAGGTAACCACTGCTAACTACAAAAACATGAAACAGATGTTTTATTTTCCTTCTGCACCAAGGTGAAGGGATGGTACAGACAGGTGACAATATAAATTCATAGATAATTATAGATTCAATTCATAGATAATTGTAGTTATTGTAATTCGATATATTTGTTCGTTAATTTTTTTGAAAGCCGTAAATGTTCTAAATTTAATTATATTAGTGTTTAGCATAGATACAGAGTAATTTAAGGAAATTTTAAGGAAACCAAGGTTGCTGCAGGACTGATAGCAGCAGGTATAAGGGAAAAAAAACAGACAGGTGTTATTTGAAATTATAAATATCGATAAATGTTATCGAAAATGGCACGTCCCTCGTGAATACAATGTCGTATCGTGTACTCACGGGCGCTGTACCGTGAAGATATTCCCTTAGATATTTTTCTCTATACCATCATCTTACGTGAGACTTGAGTAAATCGAAAGGGGTTCGGGATAATTTACGATACGTTTCACGCTCATACAAACTTGCCGTACATACTCTTCGTGCTTCTTTATGCGGGACTCATCAAATTTTTCGTAAGGTTTCGCTGAAATCAATACAATAAGCGATATACTTGTTTACTACGCTGGTTTGCTAAAGGTTTCCTTTTTAATACACACAGCGAGCGAGTTTAACTAAGTAAACATTCATATCTTTACCTAGTTAACTATGAGAGATGGCTAAGAAATTAACTACTTTTTTTGCTTAACCTTGGGTTTTGTATTGTTGTTCTATTTGAAAAAAAAAAAAAAACAGAAATACTAATTTATTTGCACGACGCGACGTCACAAACGGTACTTTATTTGAAACATATAAAATTGTTTTTATTCTGAAAGTTTTAATATTTTGACTGCTTTAATATTCAACTCAACAAATAAGTGTATAAAGTATGTTTGTCATGGTTTAATATTTGAGTCGGGTTGTTTTAGAGTTTTCGCAATACAAATACCAACATTGATTGCACGCGAGTGACTCGAGAGGAATGTGTACCGAAAAGTTTGTTTACATTAACCGGTGCTTTAATTGACACGAGATATAGGAAGTTATTGAAGAATTTTTACAAGGTACAAAAATTTTTATTTTAATATTAGTTGTTGCCTGGTGACATTGTCCGCCGGGAATTAAATAAAATCTAGAAATAAATATAGCCTATGTTTTTCAATTTTTCAAATTAGTTTAGTAGTTTCGGAGCCTATTCTATGAAAACAAACAATCAAATCTTATCTCTTTATACTATTAGTATTTATATGCAAAATAGAATACAATAACAATGTAGGTTAGGTTAATTTACATTTTTGTTGAAAAATATACATAAGACATGCATTATGCATAGCTTTTTCAAAGAGATTGAGTGAGATAGAAATATACGAGTAGTTACACAGGTGCTCCTATAGTCGAGGCTCATTGTTATAAACACGGTATCAAATTTTATGGCAGCTACAAAGAAAACTTAATAAGATTGTTTAGGTTATTACTTTTGTTAGTACGACTTTTAAGTCACTTTGAACAACCCCTTGGAATATATTAACAGGCAAAAAATGAACGTCAGTTACAAAGTGGGGTTGGGGGTGGTTTAAATGTACTTTAAATGCGGGCGCAGGTGTATTGCTACGATCGTTTTTCCAGACGGTTATTCAGACTTGAATATAAATAAACTATAATGTTACTAGACTAGAAGCTTTTTGTATTATATTCGCCGTACGAGATAAATGTAAGCAATAAGCTTGCTACAAATGTGTTGCATGATCTCTGTATTGAATTGCTTTCGATTACAATCCCGGTGTGATAAATTGTCAGATACTTACTAATCGAGTGTACGATATCGATTCGATTTGTAAATCGATTAGGAATCGAATTCTCGGTAAATACACAACAAATAATATGGTAACATATTTCGTATTTTGCATTATTAATTACCACTATCTAAAGTTTAGTACCAATATTAAAAGTTGAACCTCTGAACACTTGGTTTTATAGGAAACTAGCTGTCGCCCGCGACTCCGTCCGCGCGCAGTTAAAAAATGGGAGGGGGTTATGAAAAATAGATATTGGCCGATTCTCAGACCTACTGAATATGCTCACAAAATTTCATGAGAATCGGTCAAGCCGTTTCGGAGGAGTACGGTGACGAAAACTGTGACACGAGAATTTTATATAAGGGATTTATTATGGACTTTATTTGTGCATCCATGATACATGATTACCTAATAGATTCCAATGTTAGTGGCATGTTGCGGTTCAAGCCTCAATATTTGGAAGACAATTAAACTTAGAGCCCCAAATAGTAGGCGCTTCTGCGAGTCATGCGCGTGCAATCAAACTTGCCTATTGATTTACGAACATTCTATAGTTAGCAGCATAAATAGAAGAAACATCTGGGATTTCATTATAATTAATTGACTTACTGCCGGACTCAGAGACACTAGTTACTTGAGCGGTCTTTAGCGACATTTAATCATAGATTAACCATTGTTACAAGTAACGAGTAACGTAACAAGACTCAATCTCTCTACTATATATTTAGTTGTTTAATTTTACGTTTTTGTAAAAACATACTTTGTTCAAATATAGAAATGAACTTCCATTAACTTGTCCAGTAATTTGTCCAATTCATATTTTGGTTTAGATTCGTATTTGTTATTAAAATTGCGAAGTACAGAGTGCTTCAAACTTTGAAACACAACTTTCTCATTTATTAAAATGGAAGGGTTCTCGAAACTTTTAACGCAATCTAGGACGGTGATGTTAATCATTGCCTTACATGGAAATATTTTTTTATAT
Source organism: Papilio machaon (assembly GCF_912999745.1). Lineage (NCBI taxonomy): Eukaryota > Metazoa > Arthropoda > Insecta > Lepidoptera > Papilionidae > Papilio > Papilio machaon. The sequence goes on from NC_059987.1 coordinate 9,325,336, forward strand.
TATATTTTCTTCGCCTTGTGTTCTACTTATCAATTTGTGTTTCAGAATCATTTGATTTATGATTTCAGTCGTGAAAGTTTGTCTAGAATATACTAGTTTCTATGTAGATAGCGCATGACGGACCTATTTATCTGGCCTAGTATTCAAAGTTGTTTGCGGTCATGAACTTTCGCCAAGGTATATTAAAGCAAACTGTTCACGTGTAATTAAAATATAATTGTGTTCTCTTTTGATAAATTTATAATTCTTGATTTTATGAAATAGTGACAGATATATCAAACAAATATAACAGTCGAATAACTGCCGTCTTCAAGTTCGTTTCATCCTCACTAAAGGCTTTCGTTCGTTCATGACATAATATGGATGTTAAGAATGGTCTTATGAGGTAGTTATATCGTAGCTTTGGACATTTGTTATTCCTTTTTACTGCTTTCGAACCGCAACTTCAATTGCTGTGTTTATATTTAACTAAGCCGTTAAACTTTTTAATGTTTTCTCTTCCCCGGCTTCTGAATAACGTTGCATAAAATGTTATTTAGATAGCCACCTATGGGATAGCTTTGAGTCATAATGTTTTTATTGCCTCGTTAATTAGTTAATATAAAGAAATATAAATATAATTTATAGATGTCTAGATTTCTTAGCAATGTTTCACGTGTGAATGTCACAGTTGAATTTTTAAATCTTTGCAAATTTCAAACATTGGCCAAATAAAGTTTTTAGGTTTAAAAAAGTTTCATTTAGTCCCGGAGCAAACATTTTTCATTCTTTCATCCTTTTAGGATTTTTTAAGGTAAAATATAATTCGTAATTGTTAACGAACCCCTCGGAAAAGCTTTTTAAAAGGGTTTTTAAAGATGGCGTCAACTATAATTTACATTGCCCGGTGCCCCGGGTGCGGTCCGTTCTCTTCGCGTTTCTGTTTGCAAACCTCGGTTCATTCCGGCGCACTGATCTGGATAATTGTTAATTTTATTGACTCTAAAACAATTGACAGTTATTCACCGACCGCAAGCTCTGTATTCTTTTGTTTTAAGTTTATCACGAGTACATTTTGTGGGTTGGTCGAATGTAAAATGTTTGCGAGGAATTGGAAACAGTAGGAATGCCTTACTGGCTCTATACTTTTACAATAAGATAAGGTTGAAAACGAACAAGGAAGTTCCTATTGTTAAGTAACCGTTAAATATGCAAAATAATGTTTAATACCGTTGTCTCCCTCATTGGACACAGGAGAGAATAAACTAAAATTGGATATTACTAATTTTATTTTCCTTTTTGATTGTTAATATCGCTATCAAGTAAATTATTGATTATCTTTTATAAAATTAGTTTAAATCCCATAACTATCAAAGGTGCCCTAGTTGCCCAGACTGTCCAACACTTGGCTGACTTGGCTAAAGTAACTTTTTAATCTAGAAGAAATAGGACACTGCTCTAGAAAATAGTACCACTTGGAAGCTGTCCAAATTTATTTGCCGAAATGTTTTCTTACATTGTAAACATTGTCTGAAAAAGAGTTGGTGACGTTTTTTTATGCTGACTGATTGTTTTTAATGTGAATTTGTTTAAAACTGCACTTGCATTTTTGTCGGATACGTATTATCTACTATTTAGGTGACTTTCTCATCCTATTTACCTAATTTGTTAGTATTTTTTGATAACTAAGAAACAAGTCAACACTTGTACAATTTCAATAAACCTTGGAATTGTCAGTAAAAGGATATTGCCATAGATATATGCAATTACAACCGATTTACGAACGATTAATGACATAATAATATTTGAACAGTAAATAGTAATAAATAAATGTTTTGACAGGTATCAAATTAAATAATCTGCAACGTTAAATTTGATTTTCATTTTTGCTTTCCAATTAGTTGACCGACGGTTCGTTCGCCTTCTGTTGACTTCGTAATAAATTGATTCAGGAAACATTAGGGAGATTAATAGATGAGTACCTGGTACATTGTGGCCGTTTTAGAAGAGCCACCTAAATTCTAGAATAAACTGATCCGCTAAACACTTTGTATAAATTAAAAATAGAAGCACGGCAACCAAAAATGCTTTTTATTTCGTTGTTAAAACACTATTAATAAAACTGCATACATGTTTACATTAAAAATTCCAACTAACTATTCACGACTACATCACATTGTTAACATTTTCGCGCTACTCTTTTACTACTTTTTATTTTTACTTAACAAAAAAGGCAAAGGTCTTGGTGGCCAGTATGCCACCTCTTTGGCAGAAGGTTTGATTCTGCACTCAACACACTTTTTGTAAGTTTGTATAACCATTCAATTTAAGACCACAATATTGATATCAGAAATATTCTGCGCTTTAGTATGAAATTGTATCCGTAATTGTTCGGCATTTAAAGTAAGTAACACGAAATTAATCCAGTGAATAACCTTTTTTTATAATTTGAGAGTACATCGTATTGCATGCCACTAAATTCAGCGAACAACCAAACTTTTTTCTTTTTATTGAAATTTGAGCTCCAATGCGAGCCTGCAGCGTTAACGCTTCGATGAATACCTTAAAGATTTGATATATCTTTTTGTATGTACATAAAAACCGGTCTTGAGCTCAAAAGGTGTTCAATTGTTGTTACAAATTTTGACTAAAGTATTACCGTAACAGAATATGGATTATTCGAAAAGAAAATAATAAATATTTGTCGTACTGCGAACACATGGAACGATAATTATAATAGTTCTTTGATTAAAATTCACTTTTTGGGTTTATATTTTGTTGAATGTATCTTTGAATTCAATATTAAAGTGAACCTAATATTATAGGTAGCTGTATTTGATTTATTAGTAAAAAGAGGATTATGCACTTATCATTTATTCACCTGGGCTTACGCAAATTCCACTTTTTAGTATGCAAAGAAGAAATGGTAATTATCGAAGTTTCTCGCAGTCGGGCCATTATCTTAATTTATCTGAAGAATTTCCATTCGCCGGCTATCGCGTAAGGTATAAGGCTTTAAGTAATTGGTGAAAAATACAGGGCAGGTGGCGTAGCGCGGGGCGGTGGCGATAAATTACGTCTAAATAACGCTTCCACTCGTACCTTAGGCTTCTTTCACAATATGTGTAGCCCGGACGGATTCTGTATTGTATAAGACGTTTATTGATATTGTAATGTAATTTATTTTGTCTAAAATTGAGCCTGATGCAACTAGTAAACATTCATGAAATGTAAACTTGGTTTTAAAGTTGTCCTTCTTTATTTATGGCGTTAAGAGTTCAAAAGTATTTTTGTGTATAAAAGCTACAAATACGCGCTTTCTTACTATTTATTACTTTATCCGGAATTAATATCATAAAACATAACTTTATCGATAAATTTGGATGGAATCGTAAAGATTGTCATATGTTTGATAGTTCATAAAAATACATACATGGACAGTATGAATGATATATAGTGCACTTAAATAAATGTCGCCCCTATTTTGAGAGATTACCGAAGGGTGTGAGCATTTCTTATATATTTTGCTCCCTAAGACTACATCCGCCTTAATCATTCTCGCTTGAGTGCGAAAACTTGTCACTCTAACACAATATTAACTTTATATACACTTTATAGTTTTGTTTGCAATAAAGTTATTACGAAAATTGTTACTATCTTGCTTAAAATATTTTTCTAGTTTATGTTATTCCTATAATAGTATTAATTTATTACAGTATTTTTTTACAAGATCCCATGTAAGAAAAAGGCTAAAGAGATTACGTTTTGTAACGAGTTTTAAAAGCATATTTGGTTTGCTTAATGTAAAGATACAATTCTAGACACAAATAATACAGGTATACAAATACAAAGGAATTTAAAGGTAAAAATATACGGTATAAATTCGTCGGGTCACGACATTAGTTTTGCGGCGACGACCGGTGCTAGGATTTTGTCGCATTAGTACGACTGACATTATATCATTGCGGTTTTTTACGACCGTATTATTTAGATCTTCTTTATCACGCCACCTGGGAAAAGTTTTTACAAGATATATGCCTTATTCATTAACTATGTAAAACTATTGCATGTTTAAAATTGATGATATACTTGAGAAGAACCTTTAAACATGTGATCAGTTTATTTTCGTTTTCGAAACGTAATTGCACAGTGTATTGTATACTAAAGAGATTTATTTAAAAACCTTACAGACTGTAGGAGTCATATTTATTTATGAGGGTACTCGTAAATTTGAAATCGAAAAGCTATTTGTCCTTGCAAGTGACATGTTAATGTAACATAAATTTATAGTAGACGCTGACTACTTGACGAAACCACAATGGTATGGTGATGTCTTCGAAATTTAATGTGGACTTTATTATTCTGAATGTGTTTCGCTTTGCTTTGAGTAGTCGGATTAGATTGTTTTAATGATGGTGTGTCGCTGTTAATATTGTACGTATTTTGAATCGTTTTAGTATCAACGTTATAGGTTAACATATTGTATAATTTTAATAACGTGATGAGAATGTGTGTGAAAAAATGTTTTTAAACCTTATATTTGCCTTATATTTTTACCGCATTCAATAAACGAGTAGTTAAATAAAATAATGAGATTGAATGTGGATGGCTATAAAGGTAGAGGAAGACCAAAGAAAGTATGTATGGATTTTGTGAAAGAGGATATGCGTAAGAAGGAGGTAAATTCAGATATGACAGCTGATAGAGATGTATGGAGGAGTAGTACATACTGTGCCGACCCTGCATAGGGATATGGGCAGGCTGATAATGAATGAAGGAGTCGTTATTATGTTTTTTTTGTTTCTAATTAAACGTGTTCCAAAAGATAAGTATCTAGTTATTAGAGTGTAATAGTATGTATGTATTTGTACTTAGAGTTGTTTAATTATAATAATTAAAGTATTAATTTGCCGTTGGTTATTATTAGGATTTAATTTTACTGGAAAGGTATGCAGATTATCTAACTATATATTTTCTCAGTACATAAGCATAGATAGGAATTTTATCACTGTTAAAGTGTCCGGTTTTTAGTAAAAATGTATACTTGCAGAACATACTGCGCGTTTATAGCAATTATGAAGCAGTTTTAAACATTTTTCATTTGCGTCCATATCGCTATGGGATTTAAAATTTCTGAGTGCTCTTTATCCACAAGAGCTTTAATGTACTCTGAGAATAATGTACACCTATTGTAAAGGGATAATGGAAGTCACTGGTATTTTTTTCCATAGATTTTTATACAATTTAATGATTGAAATAAAACCTATTAACGTTTTTCATATAATTATTTATTTATTTATTTGGTTTATCAACAAAAGTACATGTGTTCATACATCACTTTTAGACACTTACATTACAAATTAATTTCACTTACAGATAAACACAACCATAATTCCATGGAATATACTTATTCGTATATCAATCACATAGTAACGTGTAAATTAGTGTTTTTTATTACATACATATTTATCAATAATGTGCTCATGATGTTTTTGCATTGCATACAGAAAAAAAATTTTTTGAATTTCTGTTTGTCTGTCCGAAAGTCGCGATTTTGTCGGGACTTTGTTAGGAAAGTAGCTGATACACGCGGGAATATTTTAATTTAAATTCTGTGCTGACGAAGTCGCGGGCAACTGCTAGTTTGAAATATATTAATTTATATCATTTTACGTCACAGTTGCGGTAAAATGCACATACATTTTTCACTTTTCTATATTTAATTTAATTTTCCAGTACAACAGTGAGGACGTGGAAATGTCGCTGTTAATATTTCTAAAAGTTCTCTTTTTAACATTTTCCTTTACGATATTTAGCCTTTAAGGCTCATGTCAGATTGTATATAACATACATTTGCAGTAAGTGCACTCGGGTTTGAAAATTTAATATCTGAATGCGCTGTTCAATGTCTTTGTAGAAATTGTGTTCATGTTTTAATTCGCAGCTCTGTTGGACTGAAGGTGAATATACACTAGAGCATTTTCTCAAGCATTTCTATGTAATGTAACGTTTTAACGAATGATATGCTTTTGCATAGTTTCCAAAGTACGTCTGGTCCGTGAAAGGGTGATACACAACAACATATCATAGAGCGGCTCGTTGTTTTGTTACAAGTAAATGCTCTAGTCTATACCCACCTTTATGATCAATAGAGTTCAGAATTTGGATGATTGATTTTTATATAACCAGTAGCTTTTACCCGCGACTCCGTCCGCGCGGAATAAAAAATAGAAAACGGGGTAAAAATTATCCTATGTCCGTTTCCTGGTTCTAAGCTACCTGCCCACTAATTTTCAGTCAAATCGATTCAGCCGTTCTTGAGTTATAAATAGTGTAACTAACACGACTTTCTTTTATATATATAGACTAGCTTTTACCCGCGACTCCATCCGCGCGGAATAAAAAATTGAAAACGGGGTAAAAATTATCCTATGTCCTTTTCCTGGTTCTAAGCTACCTGCCCACCAATTTTCAGTCAAATCGATTCAGCCATTCTTGAGTTATAAATAGTGTAACTAACACAACTTTCTTTTATATATATAGATATATAGTGAACATATATTATACGCATTAAGTACTCCGTCTTCGTCCGTCTATTAGACGGAGTACTTAATGCGTATAATATATGCATAAAATACGATAATATTATGATGCTGTTGTTGCTGTCTTACCAATACTGATAGGTAGAAGTGAGAGCTAAAACAAGCACGCTTGAAAGTTGACATTTACATTTACTAAACAAGTGACTGTTTGGTAAACTGTCCCTTTACTAAACTGTAATACCTTTCTGTCGATGCATATTTAAAACTTAAGTTATTCAAAGATTGTCTGTCTTATTAAGTAAAGTTATTCTACTTCGTCGTCAGAGAAATTCTCGACGATCTTAATATAATTGTATTGAAGAACTTAATTTTAAAAGGATTATGAAGAGAGCGATACAATTTTGTAAACTTTTCTATAAATTTTAACGCTATCAAGTTGGACTTTGTTAAATATGATTAATCGTATCCACTAACTTGTTAAAGTGACATTTTAAAGTTCAAGGTAACTAGTGTACTTGAAAGTTGTCTAAGATCCATTTTCAAGATTTTGAACGTCTGCGGCAAGAAAAAAAAAACACATTTTTTGCGTTTATAACTTTAAAAACATAGTAATAAAAATAAAAATATTTTTAAATGACTGAGATTGTCTTTTTTTTATTTACCTCAATATGTTAATTGATTTTAACGATAAAAAGGTGATAAATATATTTAAAATGTACCAATATTGTTTATTGTATTTTTATTGTGAAACGAAAGGCTTTAAACGTATGGAAATGCACTCATGAAATATGACATAGTTGCATGCGCTGGATACTGAACGGTCCGAGGGCTGTCAATAACCCACTTCACTTACGCTTGCTCTAGCATATGACCCAATTTGAATCGCAATATGGAAATGTTTTATCCTTTTATAGATTCATCGAGTTGGAAAGGTCAAGAGATTATAGGTCAATTGAACTTCTTATATAGCTATTGTTGTACTGTCTACAGTACCACCGTGACGTGTCGTTGTCTCGATGATACTGTATCGATACAAAGTTGTCAGAAAACGGAGCGATTAGGCTTTCTTATTTGACTTGAAGATATTGTAGCTTATTCGCTTTCTATTAGCCTGTTCACGTAAAAATGCTATCATGGCAAAGAGTGTAATTTATTAAAAGGTTATCTGAATTAAATAACTAGGGGAAATGTTGCTATTTTGTTTATTTATACGTATGTGTAATCGCGGTTGCTAGGGCGGCCGGGACGTTATCTCAGTGGGAGGCTGCGAGTTGCGAGCGGCGACGTCCGGTTCTCGAATGTTCCATTTCCACCTGGCACTTTCAACGGAACAATTGTTAACAGTTTACGACTGCCACTCGTTGTGGACGACGACTAAAAGCTACTCCGCCATTATGTTGTAAAGATATCCCCTTTATAGACGAGGGTTTTGTACTTTTTGATAACATTATGACTAACTTATGTTTCTTTTTGTGGGAATTAGAAGATTAGACAGTGATAACAAACGTAACGCTTACGCTATTAAGAAATATAACGGACATTGCTATGTTGATAAACAAAAAAAATATTTTGTTATTTAAATTTTGTAAATACGGAACTTCATTTTAAATGTAAAAGTAGGAGCAGCTAGTCGTAGCGTCAAAAGCTCTCTGTTCGTTTTTATCGACTCTCCAGTGGCGATGGTTTATCGCTACGATAACGCTTTTTAATGACGGACGCCCTTTTCAACGGCGCGTTGAATTTTACGTTTTTTTATGCTGTTCCATATTCTATGATGACCATTTTTTTAATGATAAAATGTTTACCATTTACAGTGAAGTTTCACTGTGGAAACTCGTATTCTTGTCCCAAAAAATAGACAATATAATACATTTGTTTTGACAGTGGAAATCCATCGTTATGACGCAAACTCTGAACATCATCTGTCAATTGGTAATACACCTTCCTTATTTCAATGTCTAACGCTTGTAAAACAATCGACTATATTTTTGCTACTGGCAACTAGTTTTGCAACTAACTTGGTAAGCCTTTCAGCTTTTAGTGCAATGAAATTTGTCGTAAACTAGTTGCTCTACGACGTGTATAGTGCGAAATTATTTATTTATAATCTATACAGCTTGGAGCAGCAGCTCTGACGAAAAGCTGAAATTAACTCAGTTAGCCACAGCTTTGCGAGCTCGTTATCGAACTCTTTGACTCGCTGTCTGCTTTGCAAATGGGACACGGAATGGCTAAACTGTTACAAATCACGTATACATGCACTCAAAGGTTAAAATAAAGTCTGAACGTCGGATATTCGCCTGTGACAGCTTTGACTTTGTTGCTATATTACTATGTATTTTGTGATTTTTCAAAAATACACATGTAGGTACCTACTTTAAATTTCACGTGACCATTTTATAATATCGTTAAAATGTTCAAATCCGAAGCATTATTACTTTTCAGTTTTAACTCATTGATATAATTCTGTTATTCTTATAATCCACTTACAATTAGGATGATGAAGGTAGAGGTTTAATAGGTAATAAGCTAAGTTTGTTGTTAGTACTACTCAGGTACAAATTGTAGGGGTAACGTTATTCACAGAGTGCGCTCGTTTTGCGAACAAGTTTGCTTGGCGCAGCGCGTTGGGCGGTGGCGAAATTAACAAAGTTGTTTGTCGGATTGCTCGCTGCCCGCACAACTTCTACTTTATCACTATTTAAATTTACATTTAAAACACTTTTTACGTCAACTTAAGTTTTAACAACTTTTTGAACCATTTTTTTTTTATAGAGAAAACGTTTTTTAGATGCCTATTGGTCATGTTTTTAACAATATGTTTTACAATTGATAAAACTGTTTTTCGACACAGAATATTTTTAATTTACAACTGTTTATTAGTTTACTAAACGTAAACTATGATTTTATCACATCTTTTTTTGTTATAAAAGGAAAAATAGAATTTAACTGTAACTGAAGGAAATCCTGAGTATTCCGGGGCTTATATTCAAAGTAGCTTGAAAAGAATACTATTTCGAAATGAATAAAGAAATATAAGTATTCCTTCCTTCTTCTAGTAAACAATTGAAAAGGGTCTTAGAAAGGAATGACTGCTATTGTCGACATCGCCTGATATTAAAATACTTTATGTCGTTGCTTTTCTTTTATTTTACTTTATCCTGCAAAATGCTACGTCACATCTCACAAAATGTACATCTCAGTAAATACATCTCACAACATTAATTTGTATGGTGTCCAATTCCTTTAAAAAAATTATTGCGTTAGTTGGAATATTTGTTTAGTAAGTCAAGTGTATAACTTCAGGTGGTATGTCATCGTGCATAATCTTTTGTTGTATATGTTATCACTACATTTTGCCAAGTTTTAAAAATAGACGGATAAAGTAATGTCTTAGCGGACGTTAACCCCAGTTGGTAAAGCGATTACTGACACGCGAGGCAATTGTAAGCCGACCTGACCTGCCGTAGACGTCTGACAGTAGGTAGTTAAACTATACAGTGCGGTAAGACTAAAGGGAAATTATGTAAATTATAAGCGCGGTATATATAGTGTACATGCAATACACTAGAATCAGTAGATTGGATTCTTAGTGGAGGAGTAAAGTTAGTGGAACGAAGTTCCTTATCGCGCGTTGTGAAAGGGGGCTAGACGGAAAAAATTCTTACGAAAAGGTGTCACGACACTTTGCTATAGTAAGTATGTTAACGACGAATGAGCGCTACTTCACCATGGCAACGACGTGACAACATATTAACGAAAATTCATAGAAATAAAATGTACTTCTTGTGAAGACTTAAGTTTTTTATTCATAGAATAAACATTGGTTCCTTCACTAATTAATAGAAAGGAACTTCGTTCCATCCGGGTGTCCCTTGACACCTCTCAAGTTTTTCCTCTAAGTTTGGAGTATGCGTTGTATCAAACAGTTTGTTTTTTTATAACAAAGGTAGAACAAAGTATGTGGACGTATACGTGTTATTGATTTTATTCTAAATATAAAAGTTGAGTTATAAAAAGGGCTACTGTCAAAGTCAAGGTGACATAACAGAGGACAAAAGTTATTGACATATACCAAATTATAGTATATCGACTAGTCATATTAACCTTTAGAGTTGAAATTTGGTTCTTGGGAAATTTTAAGTTGTGAATCTTCGTTAGTAGATTAGAAATGAAGTAGATTGGACATAGGTTAAACCCACTACCTTGTTGTGGTCAAAGGGTTTGTTGGTATCTAACTTCTGTATTACATCTATTGCATGTGTGCTTGAAATTTCAAAACATCTGTTATGAATTTATCAGTGAAGTAAATAAAACCTCGTTATATTATTGTCTCAATTAGTATTTATTTGCGTAATATGGAAGTATGATCATTAGCGGGGCAAAAAATTCCTTGTCATAATTGTAAACGAAATGAGGCAAGTCCGAATGAAAACGGAAAGGCCTAGGCGCCGCTCTTTTGTCTGTAGCGAGCCCCTAATGACAGAGCTTTATTATTTAAACGCCCTCTATTTCAATTAGTGTTGTAATTTTTATTTTAATGTTAGTTTAGTTTTTTCATATTTTTAAACAGTTCTTTTTTTAGATTCAAGGAATCTCATTCAGGATTTTTCTTGATATAATATTAGAAATTTCTAGATTCTTTTCACGTTCAGAACAGCGACAAATACATAAAAAATTGCATTACCCATTTTTTACGAATTTAGCTTAACTTTAACCAGGTAACATTAGTGTCGTTCGTGAGGTCTAGTTGAAATTATACGCGCAATTGTTGTGAGAAATAGTTGTAGTTTAGTTAGCCGGTCAACGGACCATGGCCGAGTGAGGGAAAGTCAGTTTTACTAACATTTATATACCTACGACTACGTTTACAAATCTACGGTATGAGGTTTCGAAAGTTTTGTGTCGTTTGTTTATATTGCGATCCCCGTACAATTTCTATTACGGGATTTTGATACTTATAGATGTATAAACGCCTATATCTATAGACATGACGGGATATCAGATCAAAATTAGGCAGTAAATATTCCGTGTGAATATTTTAATGAGGATATGTTGGGTGTTTTTATTTATTTAATGTTAAACTGTACTATACGTGTTGTACTATTTATTGCTTCGCATTTATTCCGCAATATGGGATTGAAGCCTTTGTTATCCTTAATTGATTTTTACGACCAAGTTTTTTAAAAACTTTTGTTGTTGCCGAGACCATTGTGGTGGTTGCGATTGTTATAAATACCAATTAAGTAAGACAATGGGCTTTTTAACAGGAATTCTATGTCTGTATGAAAATAATGGAGTACCATGGCCTTAAAATAATTGCCATCATTATGTTAAATTAACAATAAAACTTACGAATTTTATAAAAGCAACAGAAGAGCCCGCAATAACTGAATCAGTTTGTCTAGTCAAATATTCTGCATCTCTGATAAATCCAATCTAATTCTAGTATTCTTACCTGATCCATACAGTCTTTAGGGTCAGTGAGTTCGTATACTGAATTTACATTATAGAACTTCTCAATGAAGCTAATGTTTGTATCCGAATATACTTTTATTCATGTGAATATTATTTAAAAATTTCATATGAAGTAGCGGTGTTATCCTGTCAGTTATTACGCTTGTTATGTGTTATCAGAGTGTGCCTGGTGACGGTAATTGTGATAACTTTATTAGGTTTCGGTATAGTACCTACTTGAGATAACGACGTATTTTTATCACTTGTATATCGCGCTGGTCAATATTTGATAGCATGAGACTGCGTATAGCCTATTTATAGATTGCCTATACAGCATCTTTATAGATGATTGCTTCGTGTATTTCTTTTATTTAAAGGCATAATCTATCAAGAACAATTTAACAAGTTCGTATTGATAGCAAAAGAATTACGCTTCAATAAAAAACTCAATCATAAAGTCGTAAAACTTCAAATTGATTTCTGACGTGATGAGACTTATTTTTCGATTTGCACATGAAAATTATAGAAAAAAATTGAAATGGTTAAAATTACTGGAATTTTAGGCACGTATGGGTGCCTTTCCCATTCTCATACATAAGAGCGTAATATAAAGAAGGGTTTATCTAATGCAATGTGTGCAAGCAGACGACGTCGAGTGTGTTTCATACACTTTGTACACTTTGAAGACACTGATTACCATCTTTCCGAGAGAAAAGTCTACTTTACCAGATTGAAGTAGAAAACGTTTGAAAGCTCTATAGAGTTAAAATGCGCCACACTGCAAACAAAAGCACAGGAGAGTCTAATTTGAACGGTTCCATTTAGTGTAGCTTGAGGGGCTATAATTATTGTGTCGAAATATTTTGGAAATTCTCTTCGATGTTGATTTATTTCAGGCAAATGAAAAAGTTTTATAGTTTTTGATGGGAATCTGTGAATTTGAAATAAATACCTACCTACTCAAACTGTCTCTTAATACACCAAAGTACGCAATTTATGATTATTTAAAGAATTTTAGAGTGCGTGATAGTTTTATTACCTACTTTATATTTAAATATTTGTTTTTAAAATCTTTGTTAAATATTATCTTAAATTTCTGATATTCGAAGATATTCCTACGTAGTGAATTAAATTGAATATCAAGAATTTAATTCCGTACCGGGATGCGCTTGGAAGAAATGCTGTCAGGGGGCGCCTCTGTGAAATTCATTTATCAAAGAATCCTTGGCCCGTACGGCAGCTTTAAGGTGTCAATAGAACTCTCGATGCAGTCGTGCTAAGACAAATTTGATAAACCAAAGGAACAGTCATTTGTCACACTTAGTTGAGTCAGATAAAGTATTTGTTCTGAGAGGATTTCTATACGATGTTGTTCGTTTTGTCCGATTGTTTATTACACTAGATATAAATGTAACTCGTTGGTTTGTGTAATTCTAATCCAAGGTCTGTAAGCTATTAAATAAACATTTTAGACCTTAGAATATATTTCTGAATATTTTATGAACTGTTTATTCTAATTGCTTACTTTCTTTTTTGAAGTTTTTTCTATTATGGTGTAATAGATGGCAAAGGTCAATTTTATTTCAAATAATCATGTTTTTTTATTTCTAAATTGTTTACAATTTATACGTTTTCAATACTTGGATTAGTTATTACAATTTAAAAATATAGATTGGAATTTTTTCTCTTCGTAGCAAGCACTTTGTTAATACACTTTAGATGTGAATTTCTGTAGGAAAATTTAAGTGATCGCACTATCGAGATATTCCTTTAATAAAAGTTCTCACTTCCAGGTATCGATAGAGATGTTAAATAAAATTTCATTTGTGAACCTTTACTATCTTAGAAAGGGTTGGTAATGAACTTTTAAAAAGAAGTGAACAATATTGCCAGCACTTAGACGAACCAACATTTTTATGAAAATGTATTATTTTATATCTTGTGTGTAGTAATTTTTTTAATATGTATATTTATTTTTTATATAAAAGGAGTTTAAATATTTAAACATGGTATAAATTGTCGTAAACACTTATAAATCTTACTTCTTACTAATATTATGAATGCGAATTTTTGGATGGATGGATGGATGGATATTTGTTTGAAGGTATCTCCAGAACAGCACAACGGATCTCGATGAAATTTGACATAGATGTAGATCATAATCTGGACGAACACATAGGCTACTTATAACGCTTTTTTAATTCTGCGTAGACGGAGTCGCGGGCGACAGCTAGTTTCATAATAAACAAACGTTACTGTAATATCTGTTTTTGATAGTTTTATTGATTATGACATTTTTAGGTAATAGAGTAGAAAGATATCGAAAAAAGAAGACCCTAATAAAATATAATAAATGTCAATGTACGAAAACCCTGAGCTAAAATATTAGGTTATAGCGTTCGGATCTCATTTAACGATATATTTTTTATGTACCACATTTCAATATCCATTAATGAAAAAATAATTCTAAATGGTTATAAAAAATACCGTATTTACGGGACCAATTGCAATCTTTTTATATCTTTAACATGTAAACATCTACGCATTCCCCAATATGTCTACTAATATCCTCTTTTGTTCATTAAATAAGAAAAATTATCACTAGTAGTGTGTGTGAGCTTCTATATGTTTCCCAATCATTAGTTATCCTGTCCGGGAAGGGGAATGGAACCAGTTGCACGGTGAAACTTTCACAATATTTGTCTTTTATTCCGTCCGGCGATACGATTGATGAAGTGTTTCATTTTATTGCTGTGTTATTTTTCATCCCGTGCTATGAATAAAACAATGGTATTTTTGCTGTTTAAAAACGACAGGCAGACTTATCGCTCGGTAGGCTTTATGTTGCCTTTTGGTATAAAAAGCAAATAAACTAAACATTTTCTAATAGTAGGTTTTTGACGCCTAAATCACTGTGTAAAACATATCGACATCCTCGTCATTATCTTTGACAAAACAGAGATGATAATAGGTTTTAAACGGAAATTTAGGTCTCAGTAACCCACGATAAGTATTGCTTTTTTGTATGTACTACTACTCTAACTATGTATGTTTTTAAAGAAGTATTTGTCCAGATATAAGTTAAAAATGCTTAACTATTCAAGGCCCGGTCTTGGTACTACGTACAAAAGCGCAGTGGCGCTCTCTATCCGCACCTTATTTTAATTTTTAACTGGTTATAAAACTTCTCGTTTTACATACAATTATTTTACACTTTGTACCGAGGAAATGTTTGGAACCATTCCAGCGTGAGTTTTACCATCTTTCAACGCCAAAAAACTGGTATTTTTTTCCACACTATTTTAATGGTTGGCTTTACATAATTTTGCGAATTCCGCTTATTTTTTAATCGTTACGTTTCCTACTTTGCCAAATTATGTCAAAAATCTCTTAAGATCTTCATAATAATAGACTTAAGTAATTCGTTCTCGAAAGGTCGATGTTCCCTGAGTTAAGTTACTGATTTCTTGGGTTTTCATTATCAATCGTTCTTTTTCGTAGAATGTACTTTACTCATCTTTTATACTTGTTACCTTAAAATATAGATACCGAGTATAACATAAATTTTCCCTCAAATTGAATTGAAAAGTAATTTATAAATTGTGAAAGTGCACTTTTGATAAATGGAAGGAGCGAGCACTTTACTAAATTCTTACATCAAGGACAGCCTAATAGATTTAAGTAAGCGTTCGTTACTTGTGGCTTCTCTTCCACTTGTTCACTTTCTTCTTACTTTTGTCCAGTAGAAAACAGCGTACATACAATGCACAGATTGTTCAAGGTTACGGTAATCTTAATCTTAAAATTTAGCTTTGTGATGTTCTTGTTACTAGCTATTTGACATCTTTAGCTCTTTTCTATTGAAAATATAACATGACATCATTTTCTTTGTTTAAAAACATCTCTTTGGATATTACATTTGTAAAATAATTGTTCATTTATAGTATAACAACTAAAAATAATTTTTGAACGTACTTTATTACTCGATAATTGGTGCTTTTCATCTCACTCATATGACATTAAATGATTGCAATATAGCTTTTATCAGTAATATTAAAATTTTAAGTATAGCTTCCAACACAAAATGTTAGGAATGATCCGGCTAGTTGGTGTGGCGTCGCCGGTTCCCATTTAACGTTGTCAGTTGTAGCGTAAACTGAAATCGGATTCGCGCAGCTGACACACAAAGATAGGTCTCGTGTTTTGAAAGCACTGTAGGGTTCGTGCAGTGTAAGTGATTTTTTTATATTTTTTATTATTTAATACAAGAAAATGTTTACTGAAATATAATAGTCGAAAACGTATGAGGAAAGTCTGAAATCCTTGCACTTAAATAGTTAATATGCTTATCCTCAATATGAGTTATTTTTTTTAGAATAATGTTGTAAATAGAAAAGTGAAAATCAATCTTCCTACTCAATGGCCAAGCGAATCTTTCTCAAGTTGTTTATTTTGAAGACCATAGTCAAGACCCAAAACCCACAGTACCCTGCTTATTTATGTTCACTTATCTTTCTAATTATTTATTTAGTTATAAAAATAGGCATTCGAAGTATCAATCTTGTTTTAAAGTCGTTATAATAATTTAAGCAAGATTACATTGTTTGCGAAGTTGTATACAACTTCATATCAGACGACGGTAGCTTGTCGCGCACAACTCTCGTAAGTGGATCCAAAGAACTTTACATATCATCAGAGTAATTTGCTTCCTTCACATTAATATTATTTAATTTTATTCATTACTATGGCAATAAATTTAAATGTGGTGTTAATATTTTATTAGTGATGTACTTGAATATTTTTGTATAAAGTATAATAAATTGATTTAATGTAATCGAAAAGAGCAAAAACAAAACACCTAACTGGCTATACCGCTCTATAATAATACGCTAGTCCGAATTGGTCCAGTTGTGTAGGCTATTGGACGTCACAATGAAATTGACAGACATATGAACCCAAATTGATAAAAGTACATACGTGAAAAAAACATAACCATCTTCTGGTGCATTGTACATGAATCTTGGGTTATTGATAATTTAAAACTTTAGACATGTTGTTAAGTGTTCTGAAGTAATATTAAATTGTAAGTCAAACTGAATCCGAGTACCTATTAGTTTTGCATAAAATGAAAATATATAAAATTAAAGCAAATTAGTTTCATCAAAATATATTAATATAGTAAAAGCAGGTCACGTCTTTTATATACCTCTAGTTTATTAGAAGGTTGTTCAAACACTTGAGTCATTGTAACATCTAGTGCTCTTAACAAGTAAATTTTCCATTTGAATTTGCAATTTTAATTTAAAAGTGTAGAGAGAAGTGCTCTCGCTAGTAGCAGCAACGCTTCTGGAAACTCATTTACTTTAGACCCCTTTGTCTCGGAAGGTTGCGTTAATGAACTCCTAGATGCAATGACAGCTGAGGTGAACTCGCCTAACCCTAGTTCCACTGCTCTATGTTTATGGTAAGTTAACTCTATAGTAATATACTTTATAACATTGTTGCTGTCACTCTCATTTGGTTGGTAAAAAACGGAGATGACAATTCTCATACAAATATGTCATTGTTAATTTACTGTTAGAGTGAATTTTTTATGCACAGGATGTTTGGAAAATCTTAATATTTTCTATTTAGGTCTCAATTTTTTTTCTTATAAACTTTGTCGAAACCAAAAGAATAAAAATCGAAAATAGAATTGCAGACAATATATCACGTTTTATTGCTTTTGCTTCAATGGATAGTATTTCCGGAAGCTAATTGCAAAAAGTAATTCTATTACGTAGCGGCTCTGACGTCATTGATTCGGTTATTTGTTGAAATAGACTTAATGAAGCGATACACAATTTAGAGGGTTAACTTTAACAAAGATTTATTTGTTGTTCAAACAAACAACGATAAAAGTCAGTCGTAACCCAGAGGGGTAGACCGCGACCACAGACTTCCATCTGACGCGGTCCTGACACACACATCTCTCGTCTCCCACATTCATACATCTACGCATACATGCATATAATTTTCGGGTGCGCTTACATATTTTTTGAGTATTGAAAAGTAACGTATACTATATTTAGACTTTTGAACAGAGAATACTACAGAGGCCATTAATACCACACAATATTCCGCGAGTGCGCTATCTCGATGTCATATCGGTTTATACTCGTAGCTAGGACTCGTTCGCAGCTCATTTAATTTTCCATGCTGGTATAACCAAATGAAAGCACTATCGACTTTATTATGCATTTAATTTAATATTATTCTAATCCATTATAGCCGTTGAGTTCGTTCAAGAGTACTGCTTTATTCATACATATTAGAGTTTTTTTTTTATTTTGACAGTCTTCTGAATTATATGTAATATTTTGCATGTGCATTTATCAAATAAACTTTGAAAACAGTAAGTCATTTATAGTTTCTGTATATGCTGGAGAAACGCAATTTTCCGAAAGCAAACAAGTTACACACTCGAGATGTGAGCCTTCTTGTGCTTTCTTTTATTTTTGGGACCGTTTCACAACGCGTCCATACCATTATGTCACACGTATATGTTATTTTAGGTCTATCCAAATTTCGTAAAATGTAATATTATTTTCGTCTTTGTAAGTGTCATTGTCTAGTTTCTGTTACGAGTCAAATACTTTAAAAAAAATGGAAAGAATTTTTTACAATTTTCTAAAAAGTAAGTAAGTTTTAAATATGGTACGCTTAGTTTTACTGCTTTTGCATATTTCCAGCAGTAACATAAAATGATGTATCAAATGGAATTCCATCATAATAACAAACCTTACCCTTCTAAAATGTCTAACCACACAATAGCCGATAGATCGAAAACATAATAGTTCAGAACCATATAGTTACGTAGGTCATTTGTCTTCAACGAGCGAGAACCACAAATCAACGATAATCGAGTTAACCAGTTTGAAACGGCTTTCAGCATAGAGAATCTTGCTGTTGACAATGTCTCTCGATGCGACAGCAAAGCTGTGCAGTTCAAAGCTTTAGCTAACGCTTTCATTGATTACAACTATTGCATACTCCTCGTTGTCTTGGATTTTGTTACAAATGATGTAACAATTATTGTTTGTAATGTGGTTATCGCTATCTATAGGTTATTGACACGAAAAAATGTGTCATCTGTACTACGATCAATCCGCCTTGATTGATAAAACAAAATAGAAACGAGTATGTTTTTAGCCAACTTCAAAAAGAAGGAGGTTATCTATAGCATCAATCTTTAACAGCATCATTTGGATTGTTATCCTACTCAAGGGATATCTGAGAAACTAAGTCTCAGTCCTAATAATACAGTAATTCCTGTTGCATTTCAACTGGGCGAGAATCCGTCTACGAAATTAAAGGCATTAAAGTGGATCAAGCTAAGATTATTGTCCAACACTCCAAATGTTTGGCTGCATTTCTCTAAGCTACGTTGTTCCTCTGAAGGTTGCGGATTTCTTTTGTTAGAGTTAAATAACTTCTCTTCTTTGTACAGTTAGTATAATTTTCTTACTAAGCTAAGTAAAGTTTTATTGCGATATAATTACTTCTAATACTATGTCACATCTTTATGCAAGACACGTATGCTTCTTTTTCCATTAAGTTATGGAGAGATTCTCAATATTGTGGCTATTTTTAGGCATCATAGTAATGTTAAATATTCATACTGACCTCAGTAGCTGCTGCAATTTGCAATTGAGAGCCATAGGCCTGTGATGTCAAAAGACGCATGATACAAATGTCTATTTGTTACTATAAGTTTGTTTTAGTAGATGTCTCCTCAGCTACTGTCAACACGTGACGTCTATTGAATAAAACGTAAAAATGATCTCAAATATTTTGCGCAACGGATTGGCGTATTTCATTTTTGTATATCTGACAAATTTCTCAATTAATTCCTGTCGTAAAATGGAACAGGAACACTGTCAGTGAATCACGTAATAACTAGGCCGAACTCATATTATAGAGTGCACGCAAACTCTGTTTTGCATTTTTTGATTAAATTTAAAAAGCATTGGCACTCATGTAAATAATTTTATTTTGATGTTGTCAGCAATGATTACAATTGATGCTGGTATCCAATGGTTTATTAATTTGTAGCCAGCCAGCAACGATGCGAGTGCAGATGACAGCCTGCGATTGTATAATTAATAACTTACATTTGCATACCGTGCCGCGACACGTTGAAATAAAGCTCCGTTTTGGTATTATTCAGCGGTACACACCATGTCTCGTGTTTTATATTTCGCTTGAATATTAAAAATTATTATTTGAAATGCATTACTACTATTACATGATGTAGTTTTGATGGTACTATTGGATGTATAATATTTTCACTGTGATTGGTAAAATTTAGCAATTGTATAAAGCCATGTCTTATAACCAGTGATGAAAGACTGCTTATTCTTTGATTTATACCTACAAGTTATACAACAATACAAACACGTTTTTGACCTGCCGCGTTGTGTTGTATACAAAGATTCATTTGGCAATCAATGGCGATGCATCGGGTATAAATGTGGATTGCGGCCGGTACACAATACGCTCGGTTTTTAATTAATCTGGCCGCTTTTACCGACGCCGCTTCCAAGCTCAGCATTTTAATGTTTCTACAGCTACTGAGTGATTGTTACCAAAGCTTTTGTTCTAACTGTTCGAAGCTTTTGTGTCTGTAGTGTAATAAATCTAATTGCCATAAATAAAGATTTTATTTAGTAATTTTACTGTTGTGATGTATTGTTTTGTCTCTAAATATTAGAAATAGAAAATAGGTCTATTTGTTTAAGTATTTTATTCATAGAAATTTTTCAATAGAAGGGGCACAAAGAAACAAGCTTGTTAATTATTATTATATCAAATTGAAAGACGGTGCTAAATTTATATTAGAACCTTTGTGATATTATTGTAGCAAGGGCTAAGTATAATCTTCCAAGAATTATCTTAGCTGGGAATATACCGATTACTCCGTAAATATTGTGCATGTTAAGTTGAAATATTGTGTCAATTAAATTATTTAAACTGTCGTGAAACATTATGATTTGTGACATAGACACTTCTATCATTTCAGTGTAATATTAATCTGTGCAGTAGAGGGCGCTGATTTTGATGTGCAAGCGCTTCGCCGAAGCATCCACGAGTGTATAATGAATGGGACACATTTGCATATTATTGCACGCTTAATTAAAACGTCTCTTGTGATCGCTGACAAAGCCTTAAGTTACATTCATTTATCATCAATTTAATAGTCGTATGACGTTAACGTTGGCTCTGAAAATATTAAAGAAGGCGATAGACGTAAACAAGCCTAAAGCTACTTCGTACACAAGGCAACGTAAATTTTTGAAAACCAGCGATTTTAGACGCTAGACGAATTACGCAGTACACAGTCATAGATGTTCGTATACAGCGTGCATCGTCGATACTTCTATCTGTCATCGCCACAAACTGTCGCTCGCAACCTGTTTGTCAAAACCGTCGTGAGAAAAGTCGCTGCAATTTTCAAGATGGCGGAGCAAATCTATACGGTTGACATGGAGTCGTTTCTATACTGACCTAGTAGACGAATCGAGTCGACCATTCAAAGTTTATGGAGCGCGCAACGCGATTCTCGAAACGCAACCATACAATATTAGTTTCGACGATTTATGTTGTCTTGTGTACGAAGGGCGTTAGGTTACATATTATATGTTGGTTCTATCCTTTGTATCACGAAGTATGTCTTGTATTAAAAAAAACATTTTTAACAGAGCATTGAGTGTGAAATATTAATTCGAACTAACAAAAGGAAGTAAATGAAAAATTATCCAAAGTCTCGTTCACACCACGGATACCACAATAAAGGCAATGTGATCCAGTTAAACGATTTATCGCACCCAACTGGTCTGCCTGTGACGTCTACTTTATTCTTTCCCGAGGTGTTATCTATGGATTTTTTTATTAAATTCACCATTTCGCTGTTAAAATCGCGGTTTTAAATTTTCTTTCTCTGTACGTCTAGAACTCTAGAGCGTAACTGCCGCAGGCAATCTCTCTTAGAGCATGTTAAGTAGTTAGTGAACTAATACAATTCAAAGTATTTAATAACGTTTGATGTGTACTTTATAAATGATTAGCTGTTGACCGCGACTCCGTCCGCACGGAATAAAAAAAAAAACATAATAAGTAACCTATGTGTTCTTCCAGACTAAAATCTACATATATGAAAAATTTAATCGAGATCCGTTGAGCCGTTCTTGAGACACGTTCAAACAAACATCCATCTAAACATTCGCATTTATAATATTGGTAAGATCTTTACAATACCCGCTACATACATTCAAATGCTGCACAAAAGGAATTAAAAATCTTTTTTTTTTCCTTTCATAATTTTGGTGAAAATTTGAGGATGATTCGGAAAGAGCATTTCGTAGTAGATGTAGCGCACTGATTGCCCTCGTTTGGAAACATCACGCGCCCCCTCTCCCCCGCATAAGCCTCCCCCGCATTCGTCCTCACCACGTCGATAACTGATTGAAATAGGATTCATAGCGGCGGTGGAATGCAAATCCATTTAATATCAAACTCAACCTATTTGCCATTACAAATATTCAAATTATAGACATTTTGAGTCATTTTTATTATTTGAAAATATATCAATAGTTACTTCCAAATCTCTCGATTTTGGCTCTTTGTTTTACAGGTATATAAGTTACAATAAACAAATAATTAATTAAATCAATACATAGTATAAAACAAAGTCGCTTTCGCTGTATGTCCGTATGTATGCTTAGATCTTTAAAACTACGCAACGGATTTTGACGCGGTTTTTTTTAATAGATAGAGTGATTCTTAAGGAAGGTTTGTATGTATAATAAATGCATAATATAGTAGAGAAACACTGATAAATTTAAAGTTTTCTAATGTGATGTCGTAAATAAGCACGTTTTTTTGCGCTTATATTGCAAACGCTGGCTGAACCCTACGAGATAGACCAAAATAATGTACTACAGTATTGTTCACCTTAAAAAGTTCAACAAAAAAGTCCGCGATGGTATATGTCTATCTCTTAGGGATAACCCAGCATAACCATTTTTATTCTTTTACGAAGTGATTTTAAACAATACAGCATTAATCCTTATCCATTTAAGTACCTTAAATAAATTGTGCATTTATTCTGTAGTAGGTATATTTTGCATTGCACCCGTGCGAAGCCGGGGCGGGTCGCTAGTACCTAATATTTAGCCTAAGTAACAAATGCATCTGAAGACGGGCTTAATTTCACTACCTTGTTCGGTATAAATAAGTCGTTTTCAGAATAAGTATGGCCAATACACATATCAAGGTTACTAACGTTTAATTTGTAACCGTATGTATTGTATGGAGTAGTGAAAAATTGCGTTAGAACAGTTTCCCTCGTGGTCGAGGTGATTGACATTTAGAAATGGAGGGTGAAATGAAGGCGGCAGGGCATGGCATACATATGTAACGCGTCTGTCTGGCCGCCCTGCTCGGGCCCTTGCAGCTCGCCGCGCCGCGCCGCCCACCCGGCTAATGCCTTTAGTTTTTCATTACATTTATTTATACTTTATCGAACACTAGAATGTATAATATAAAAAAAAAACAGTAGAAGTAAAGGCATTGGCCCACTCGCCCAGTGCAATATCACGACCACATAGAACAAAGGCTTAAAGTGGATGTAATTCCCCGTTTCGTTTGATAGTCTGTGTCCTAAGTAAAATTTTAGTTCTATTTACTTTCTCAATCTAAAGGAAGGGGGAGGAGAGAGACGTATACAGAGGGGAAATATATTCTTTCTGTTCATTAAAGGTGGGCAATGCATTTGCAAAACACGACAGAGATGCAATGGTTGAAATATTCGTTGTAATATTGTGAAAAGTAATCACTTCTCTCTCTTTATATTACAGGTACATTTTTATCAGTTGAAATGTAAATGGATTGAATTTAAAGAATTCTTTAACACGTATGTTGGATAGCTTTGCAATCGGATTAAGGATTCGCGAAGGCTTTTAAGCGAGGCAATAGAGTGTAAACGTCCGTCTTCAGCGTTTGTGCTCAGCCGAGCGCCGAGCGCTGCGAGGAAACGGGATATGACGGCCTCGAGTAACGGATTGTCGCTTCTCAACATGTATTTACATTTGAAACGTTTTAAAATTAATTAGAGCGTAAAAAATCACATCCTATTTCTTAAATTCTATGTAGAACTTTCTTCATTTCACGATATAAGGGATTTTGTGTATTCTACAAATTTTGTTTACCTTTAGGCACGTTTCTATTGTTTCGTATAAAGTACCGGGTGTTTTGTGACAAAACATTATTCTTCACTGGTTAAATTACTTAATTTCCATTTTGTATTCTACTTAAGTACTGTGTTTGGAGCCCGACACTTTGGTTTATAGATGTCTCAGTGGTCAATGGACCGCGCTGGACCGCACGCCAACAACTCTAGACCGCTTCTCGGCAATTACGCTTAGATACGGCCGCTAGTCGATAACACTTACGCTAAACATTTATCCAATCCACGATATCGTGACCCATTCGAAGAAAAGAGTTACAACTCATATGAATTGTCTTAAGAGATGTAACCGTATAGTATCTCGGCAAATGTTATAAAATAGCAACACTTTTAAATCAAACTATGGCCTTCCTTTTTAAAAATTAATCCTAACTGTCACGTCTAATATCGTTCGGTAAACGATCAAATACGTTTGATAAGGTTTGATCAAAATATCTATCAAACATCTTAAATATGGGCAAACGTTCACTTAGATATTTCGTGCTATGAATTATTTTTGCCATGTGCAAAATTTATACGAAATGTCGAGTATTCATTTTTCTATATTCATTTCAATAGACATTGTTGGTACCGAATAAAAGGGACTATTGAGCTATTATTAGTTGACTGTAATCTGTAATCCTAGTATTCAGTTCGCATGGGGGAGAGGGGATTAGTCTGGTTGATCTATGGAGACATGTTTCCAATTGGAAGTCCGGCTCGTAACTGTTTTTTACTTACAGTTAAATTAATGTCTGGAAAATACTTAATTTTTTATTTAATTTGTAAAAAGGAAATATATTTATTTTTATTTTAAAAGCTCAGACCTTCTACTACTAGCTTTTTCAGAACGTAATATTAAAATGTTATAAAAATCTATATACATACATCTTTTATTTCAGTATATCAGGACTTATTTTCATGTATAAACGAATCATCGCCTTTAAAAGGGTACTTATATAGAGCGACAAAGCCACCTTTTAAGAGGCTTAAAGATGTCAGTGAAAGAATTTACACTCGTGTAGCTTTAAGCTTCTAACATCGTACGTGTAAAATATTCAAAAAATATCCTGCCAGAAAATGTATTTCATTTTTATTGATATAAATAAGCTAGTTGTCCGTAAAAATTAAGCCAAAACTTTAAGTTTTATAAAACCTTATGTACCACCCACGTGAGTGGAATAAGACCAGAGAGATGATGATGATGATGACAAATGAGAAGATTTGAATTGATGATTGTTACCAAGAATTCCAAAACGGCTGAATGGATTTGGATGAGACTACATATATAGAATACTAGCTTTTTCCCGCGACTCCGTCCGCGCGGAATAAAAAAAAATAATAGAAAACGGGATAAAAATTATCCTATGTCCTATTCCTGGTTGTAAGCTACCTGCCCACCAATTTTCAGTCAAATCGATTCAGCCGTTCTTGAGTTATAAATGGTGTAACTAACACAACTTTCTTTTATATATATAGATAGATATAGAAGATAGTATGGTAAAGCGTGTAGGTTACTTTTTGTCTCTGAAACATGTACATGTAGGATCGATTTATTTATCATAAACGAGACGAAATATAGACAAGTCTTTTTAAATTACAATCTGGAGAAATATATTTGTGTTTGTTTTATTGTTAACAAAAACATTAGCCTTAACATCTTATTTCTAACTATGAGTTTCTGAAACCATAATCTTCATTTAAAATATTGTCTCTGTTTTGTCAAAGATAATGACAGGGATGACGATATGTTTTATACAGAGATTTGGTCTCAGAAACCAACGGTAAATCCTACACGTATCCATTGTAATCGTAATAATACGTGTAGAGATGTTATTACAGCGAAGTGCTGGATACAATTAACCTCAGGGAATTCATTACCATACCATTTATGGTGACAAAACGCTGTTATTAATTCTCGTGAAAACATTGGAACTAAATCTCTCAGGTGCACGCTCGTTACTTGGTAGTTAGGTATAATAAATTTCAATCCAGTACGTTCCCATGTTGCGAATCTAATAATTACTTGGATAGATATAGATTTTTTAATGTAACCTTTGAGGACTTAAGTGATGCAAATATCTTAAATACATGTTTTTTACAAAAGTTTATATAAAACTAGCTGTCGCCCGCGACTCCGTCCGCGCGCAGTTAAAAAAAATGGGGGGGGGGGGGTGGTTATGAAAAATAGATGTTGGCAGATTCTCAGACCTACTGAATATGCTCACAAAATTTCATGAGAATCGGTCAAGCCGTTTCGGAGGAGTACGGTGACGAAAACTGTGACACGAGAATTTTATATATTAGATTATGTTAAAGCATATCCCTAATTATTAACCCTTTTAGTTTTTAATCAATAGTGTTGTACAAAATCTCACGTGAGCACTTTAAAATGCGTAATAAATCTCATAAAATGTATAATATGCCTGATTCTCTGTAGTAGCTGTTCCACTATATTTAATGAACTCACTGTGACCTATTCCTAGTAATAAAAATCCATTTTAAATAATCCAACTTTATGAATTACGTGACTTTTAAGATCGCGTGCGACTTAATATAAAAGCTATTCAGAGGCACCTTCAAAGCATTTCTCCGGTATAACGATGCCTTTACACTAAAAGCTAAACGGTTTTAGTGAATATCAAACTTCATACTAATATTATAAATGCGAATGTTTTAAATGGATGTTTGTTTGAAGGTATCTCCGGAACGGCTCAACGGATCTTTAAGAAATTTGGCACAGTTGTAGAACATAGTCTGGAAGAACACATAGGCTACTTTTTGATATTGTTTTCTTATTTGGTACCAGAGGCTGAGTTTTAGCCCTCTTTCCTTTCTTATCCTTTTCTTATAAGGTAGGGATGGGAAGGTGAAGTGGATTTGACGATCGATGGGGCGCATAGGAAAGGCATATATCCACTTTTTATGCATCTCCTCCTCTGTCGATTAAAGATAGGCAACGCATCTGCAATTGCGGATGTCTATGGGCAGGTCGCTTCGCTATTTAGACGTATTCATGTGGTTGCTATCTCGATAGCCACCTTATGATATAAAAAATAATATGTAAAAAAATTATTAAAAATTAATAAATACAATTGTAGCAATCTTTTTGCAACCAATAAACTACATAGGCTGTAATATGTCGACAGACAACATCACCCACGGACGGCCGTCTGAAATGCGCACAATTAACTCCTTGTGAAGCCAGTGTTAAGGAAGCTTTCCTACATTCATGGTTTATTACTTTTATCTATATATTAGGTCCTTACATATGAAATTGGCGTTTTGTATGGGACGAACAAAAAGTCGAATATTTTTTAATATAATATATTTAATTAATCAAAGTATGAACCATTATTTTCTATGCACTTTTGCCATCTCATAGGTAGTTCATTGATCCCTTTACTAAAAAAAACAGTCGGACGGGAATCAATAAAATCTTTGAAGGCGATTTGGACTGCCCCATCGGAGTTGAATTTTTTCCCTTGCAAGAAGTTATCCAAATTTCGAAAAAAATGGTAATCTGTTGGAGCAAGGTCCGGGGAGTACGGAGGATGTCTTAGACTTTCCAATTGAAGCTCTTCTAATTTAGTAGCCGTCTGTTGCGCAGTGTGTGGTCTAGCGTTGTCGTGAAGCAGCAGTGGCGTGGAGCGATTGACCAGCCTAGGTTGTTTAGCCGCTAGCTTTTCCATCATGGTTTGCGATTGCTGACAATAGACATCAGCCGTAATAGTCTGGCCAGATTTGAGAAAACTGTAATGAACAATACCGGCACTAGTCCACCAAACGCTTACAAGTAACTTTTTTGGGGTTAATTTTCGCTTGGGGCAGGATTTGGCTGGCTGGCCAGGATCCAACCATTGCGCTGAGCGCTTCCGATTATCGTAAAGAACCCATTTTTCATCACAGGTAATGATTCGGTTTAAAATACCTTCATTATTGTGCCGGTTTAGTAATGTAACGCAACAGTCGACGCGCGTTTGCTGGTTTGCTTCAGTCAATTCGTGAGGTACCCACCTTTCAAGCTTTTTAATCTTCCCAATTTGCTTCAAGTGAATTAAAACAGTTTTATCACTAACATCGCAGCCTGCAGCTAACTCGGACGTGGTTTGCGATGGATCCGCTTCCACAATAGCCTTCAACTCTTCATTATCAACTTGAGTCTCAGGCCGTCCTCGGGGCTTGTTCTGCAGATCGAAATTTCCAGAACGAAAACGTTGGAACCAAAAACGAAATGCGTTTTCTTTTGCAACACGACCGCCATACACATCATTCACCCTTAGAGTCGTTTCCGCAGCACTAGTGCCACGGCGGAACTCGTACTCGTAAATAATGCGATATTTTAAGTTTTCCATTTTGTAAAATGAGTGACGCAAACAGAAAAAAACAGAAGAAAAAAACAAATGAATGACGGTCATCGAACCACAAATACATGATTCTATAGCTGTACAAATTTGAATTTGGAATTCCTTACCAAAGAGGAGAAATTCGTGATTAAAGTGGCCAGTACGAAAAACGCCAATTTCATATGTAAGGACCTAATAAAATTGTTTACTAAAGTAATAGAAAAAATAAAGGAGGGACATTATGGACAGTCACTATTAAATTAAACCTGTCATGGATGTGTTCTATACCAGATCTAGAAGCATACTAGTTTACGATTGGGGAGAAAGAGGATATGATTTACCATGAAACATTGATTTGTATAACGCATTATACGTCTACTTTTGAATTCTGTACGTGTTATACCTTGGCCTAATATATGGTTACTATATTTCCTATTAAGACTTGTATATTTACTTTATGTTTTATGTGGTATTCAGACAAGCTAAAGTAAAATATAGTCATGCGGCGCTGCGTCACAGCTTAGAGCGGGGTGGGGTTCAATAAGACTGTGAGCTCAGGCACGTGGCTTGCACGCTAAGTGAGCCACTGCGGGCACCACAACAGGAACTGAAAACTATCCCTATCTCTATATTATCTCTATTTATATATTATTGTATTGAAAAATAGATATTTTTGTTTGTCAATATTGTATCGGTAAGATTTGATTAATCGACGTGGATTCATTCTTTAGAATAACATAGGCTTCGTTTAATTTTGTTGAATTCTTACGATCAATTTCCCTTCTGCCTAAATAAATAGGCATAAAATTCGATGTCTGACCTGGTACGAGTATATTAAGGTCGTCCGGTCATTAAAATGTCCCATGTTATTACAGAGTAGCTTCACATATTTCGAATATACCCCTCTCATAATATACTCATCTTTAGTGACATATTTTGATTACACGGTACCGTAATCATAGGATTCGAACATTCACCAGACGTCAAATATTGAAGATTCCAGTCTGAAGCAAGCGCTCGCAAACTGCTTTTTGAATAAACTATCGTTAAGTTTGAATTGTCATCGAATAGAACAGATTGATGTGTTCTAGTTGTCGTATATCGAATCGTTGTCTAATATGGCTAATGGATGGATCTCACAGACTAAGTGGATCTCATAGTAAGTTAAGAGGTCCGAAACTGGTGTATGTACTCTAGATATTTTTTAAATTAATACTTTAATTTTCATAGTTAATATTGAGTCTAAGCTGAAATTTGATTTTAGAGTATTATCAAGTTAATTTCTTTGAAACGTAAACGTTGTCAGTAGAGCAGCTACGTATACAGTGTATCAAGGGGCGAGCAATCAATTTGGTATCCTTTGCATGTTATAACGATGTTATATCGGGCTTCATTACTCTCTGATATTCCCTCGAAAGGATATCGAAGCTGTGCGCTCCTTTATACAGCAGCTTCTGCACCAAGGAGTTTGTCTTTGCTGTTTTAAGAATTAGATTGGATATGTGCAAAAGTTCAGTAGATTGATTCTAGATATATTCGAGTGTTGGTGTTGAATTCTATATTTTTCCTATAGTGAAATGTATCAAGTTGAAATATATAAAAAAATCTGCAATAAAAATATTTTTCAATTAAAAGCATATGAAATGTATGGAAGTTTTTTTTTTACCGTATGGCGTTCTGATAAATTGTACCCAGTTATTCTATGTGATTTTTTTTTTGAATAAAAAAGATAATTCCATTGTATGGCTTTGTGTTGTCCGACTACGGATTCAAATTTGTCGAATAAGTCGTTTTGGTTTTCGTTAACAAAACGTGCCTGGGCTCAATTTAAATTTATAATTCTTGACCACGTATACGTTGATAAATTTGGCTAATATTTAGTAGGCTTTTATTTGTTCGGTTAATTAACAAAAAATGAAAAGGTTAAGAACTTAAGTTATTCAACAACTCTATTTTAAAAAAAGCACGATTGATTGACTAAACGGTAGATCCGTTTAGTCAATCAATCGTGCTTTTAATGTGTCAAATGATCATACTCATTTTTCTTTCTTATTTTTAAATCCGTATACTAGTTTCCTGGATTATGCAGATCAATCCTCTCCTGTGAACGGACTCAACGTTAAGTTTCCGTTCAACGATGTCGCAAGCCTGTGCACTGCAAACTGAGCGAGCTCTTAATTAGAGCACGCGCTCTGAGCCGAGGTGTAAGTTATTGCTTACGGACGATTACCAGCTTTAATGTCGCTCACAACGCTTGCGTAAGTTCCCACTCTTTGTAAAACTACGTCTATTATAATCGTTTTTCAATAAGCCTTTTGTAATGGTGATCTTTATTGTAATGGTCAATGTAAAATGTAAAATGTAAAATTTTGTAGATTTTGTAAATTTTCCTTGTTACTTTAAGATAACTTAACATAGAATAATCGTCGATTAAGTTTAAAATTTGCAAATGTTAAAAAAATATTAAAATGGAATATACTAGTTTGAAAGTATAATAACAACAAACTTTACCTCTTTTTCTTATTCAAGATTTATAAATATTTTTTTACGGCGAAAAGGACAGTTCACGTTGTTGCCAATATCAGATCGGCTTACGTCGCAAGGGGTTGTTATGGACAGTCGCGTGCAATGCTCTACCGATACTCTACCCCATTATCTTATCGAATGTAAACGACTCATACAATTTTAAAGATTTATTGTTTACTGAACGTGACTGTACACAAAACGTGCTTTTCCTAGAGACACGTGAGAAAATCGTTTAGACGTTCAACATTGACTGTCAGATTGTAAATGAATTAATATAGTAAGTTATGCAAATATTTTTCATCAAAATCAAACGAAGGGCAATTTTATTACATACTTCTTAAGTGAACTCTTAAAACACATTGAGGCACGTTGTTTCAAATTGGATGTGGCAATTAGTTTTACCGAAACATAATAAGACCAAATCATTGGCGATTTAATAAGAATTATTCTGAAGTAAGAAATGATGGATGTGATGGATTTTCAAAAAATAAAAATTACTGTTTGTACGTGAGTTCTCATTTAGATTTATATAGCTTGCTGGTCTATGAGTTGTTCAAATAAAAGCTTTTTCCCAAGCCCGGTGTAAGGGTGGCGTCTGCAAATAGACTCATTGTTATTTATGATATACCTAGCGCCGGTTTATTCCCTTCCGTCTGGTTCCTCGACCTTTGCTGACTGAGTTAAAATATGGCTTTTTCATTTTTACAAACGTTGCCTGATATAATACAAAAAAAAAAAACTTAAGTTTAATATTATGAGACGAAAACTAGAAAATGTTTTCACCTGCTTTTTTTTTGTGCTCAGATAAACCTTGGCTAATTTATTCCTTAACAGCGAAATTCATATATTCTTGTCTGCTTCAATTATCTTGTAAGTATTTCAAATTTAATGTATTTATATTTTAATGCTTTAAATAATTGGCTATATGTTTTCACAACAAGCTATCATTTATTAATTCTCTATGTACATTATATTAAATATGTAAAGATGTAGTTTATATATAATGTATATTGCTTGTATATGCATATACCTATATGTAATGCGGTGCATGAATATATATTAAGCATACTCTACCGCGCATCGCAACGCCGCTTTGACGATTAAATTTCCTGATTAAATTGGATAATCGCTTGTAAGCTCGCAAGCACTCTTTGACACACCCGACCGGGGACAAATTGATTTAATGACATACAACTAGTAGTACCGTCTTCAATTATCGAGTCACTAATTCACATACTTATAAATATTTTGTTATACATTTTGTGAAATTAATATTTGATTCACCTAGTAATTATATATATCAAGCGCATTTATAGCAAAGAAATTCAACAATATGTCTCATAATTGTATGTTCAAATATGATGCTGTTCGGATTGTCAAATAATTTTGACAATCTTTATATCTTACTAACATAATAAATACGAATGTTTAGATGGATGGATGTTTATTTGAAGGTAGATCCGGAACGGCTCAACGGATCTTGATTAAATTTGGCACAGATGTAGAATATAGTCTGGAGGAACATATAGGCTTATTAAGTTTATTTTTTATTCCACGCGAACGGAATCGCGGGTGACAGCTAGTTTGTAACATAAATAACAAGTTACTATAAGGTGTATTTCTTCAATATTTCTCACGAAATCGTACTGTATTAATACAGCTAGATATTTGCTACTCTTATATTGTAGGAAACACGCAACAACAAATGTCAATCGACATTGATGTGTAGTTGCCAACACATTACTTTCTACGTTACAATTTTTAGGTATTCGTAGGTAGAATAACCTCATTATTATGTTATCTTACTAATAATATAAAAGCGGATGTTTATTTGGATGGATGGATGGATGTTTGTTTGAAGGTATCTCCGGAACGGCTAATCGGATCTTAATGAAATTTGGCACAGATGTAAACCATAGTCCGGCTTCTTAATAAGTGTTACGTTAACAACTGTTATACGTATATTTTAAGTTTCTGGAAATTGTATTAATGCGCTAATAACGAATGTTCAATGTTACATAAAAAAATATCATATTTTCCACATTTATAGAACATGGAATACGCCATCAAATTGACGGGAAATGTAACATTTTGCAAAAGGAAATAGCTGTTTCATATGTATTTTAAAATAGTTTTAAAATAGTTTTAATGGAGCGATTGAAAATTAAAACTCGAGAACTAAAACCTGTGTTGTATTATATTAATTTATTTACCTAAGTAATCTCGTAACCTTATCTCTAAATAGAAATAGAAGGAGACAATCAAAAATACCAAAACTATAAAAATATATAGAAATTGAAAATCTTAATATCACCAAGTAATTTAGAAAGAAAGAAATACATTTATTCAAAAGAAAAGGTGTTCATTCGACATGTGCTGCGGCGGGTACCGCTGCGCCGATTTTCAATGAACCCTAAAATATGAGAACAGTAAACAACATAAAAGAAAAACTATAAATAAATATTTAGAATAAATACTCAGTCAACCGTAAGACTTAAACTTATGACAAAAATTACAACTGACAAATGTAACGTACAGACCTAAAAGAGAACAAAATTTACGGTATATTTTTTATTACTTGTGATTCGAAACAAACTATTCTTTTTAAATGAACGTAATTCTAAAAGCATCTGATGATTAAAAACTATCTTCTGTAACTAGTTCTATAAACTTATTCCCCGAAGCCTAAGTTGTTAAGTTTTCAAACTAGCCGCAATAGCGACGACTGTGAAATTTTAAAATTTGTTGCGCTACATCGCTTCTTAAACTTCTCCAAAGTGGCATGCGGTTTCAAAGAAAAAGTCGAGTGGATTTATGTATTTTAAAACTTTGAATAAAATGGAAAAAGTACATATAAATAGTAATCCTAAACCGCTTTCAACAAAGATAACAACGATCCGTCGATTGCAAATTTTAACTAGTTACTTTTGATACGCATTAATCAATAAATTAATTAAGAACGGCTTAACTCAAGTATGTTAATCTTACTAATATCATAAATGCGAAAGTTCAGATGGATGGATGGATGTTTGAAGGTATCTCTGGAATGGCTTAACGGATCTTGATGAAATTTGGCATAAATGTAGAGTATATTCTGGAAGAACAAATAAGTTACTTATAAAGCTTTTTTTTATTCTGCGCGGACAGAGTCGCTTGCGACAGCTAGTTTATTATAATGTCTCAAGAAAATATAAGCAATTGAATTGCATTAGGTAATTAATATTAAAATAATTGTAGTTGTTAGTATATTATTTTAATTATTTTGCATAAGTGAATAACTGTTATTATTATTCGCTTAAAATATTTAAAATCTTAAGTACACCTTCTCTTATATTTCTAAAAGTCATCTAACTTAGCGTTTTTTAAGTAATGTCACTTGACTTTCATAAAAGCTAAAGTTAATCGTTGAAGTTTACAAGCGCATAATGAAGTGATGCTCGACATTTTGCAAAGGCTCAGAACTGCGCATTTTGTTTGCGATTACACTGGAGCCGTCCACTTCTATAATGATGAACATTTTATGCATCTCATTTTTTAAAATACTCCAATGAAGTGAACGCTTTTAGGAAAGGAATATTGAATTTGTTGTATCATATTTGAAAGAAATAAAAAAGTTATGTATGCATAAAGCTTAATAACTTATATATATGCAACATATAAAGGACAAAGTGGAAGTTGTGTCGTATCAGGTAAAGAGGAAGAGCACAAAAGTGGGAGGACTGAAAATTGCTCCATCGATAAAGACGCCATAGTTCTTAAATTACGAACAAGACTTCACTAAATTTAATTTAATTATTCCGATTACATTTTGAGCTTTAAATTCAATGACTATCAGCTTCACCTATAGTAGTTATTCACTGCCACACTCGGTCATTTTTTCGTTACTTAATCAGTCTCGTATTTTAGATTTCTCATATTAAATTTACACTGAGATCCTCCTATGATGATTGTTTACCTGACTCTGAGTGTGATACTTAAAGTAAATGCAGATTTTAATATTAATATACGTTTACTGATATAAACATTAAAAAGTAACGATTATTCAAATTATTTCTTTAAAAATTCTTTAATAAATTTCTGTGTAGTTTAATTGAAGCTGACTTTAACTTTTTCTAACTTTACCGTACCTATTTAGTCGGCGGTTTCATTTATAAGTTTAGTAAGAAGAAGTCTAGATCGTGTTATTTATGGTATCGTTCGGAACATTCCCTTCCGTCTGGGGCCTTGACTCTTTAATGGGTCTGAAGTTCGCACTGTCTCCGGTTACGACTTATGATAAACGATCTGTAAGCTTTTAGCATTTATTTTGCGGCTACGTGTCATTTAAATAATTCTTGTAATTCATTTGTTTCTTAATTTTGTTTCCACGAATATATTTCTTTTGTTTTGTGAAAAATCTTGGTTCTTATCTTGTATAGTTTAACTACTACTATGAAGTAGAAAGAAATAGCAGACCATATTCGCTTTAAAGTTCTTGACTATCCTTCTTGAAAATAAGTATTGTTCCTGTATATTGATAAACCAATCAGAAAATTTTCCAGTTAGACATCAAAAGCAGGTATTGAAAACTTTATCGAGTCATATTAAAATAGAAAATATCAATAGTTATGTGACGTTATAGTAAAATCATCTTCAATGTGTCGTCAAAGGCGCTGGAGTAGTTGCCGTTGTCAATAAAGTTAATTTAGTCGCAAACATTGATTGTGTTAATATTGACAATGGCGCTGCCGTCGCGGCGCTTCGCACGTGCGTCTGTGAATGTTTTATATTCCGCGGTGAGGTCGACGAACACTTAATGAAGTGGGGCTTAACTTTGTATAGAGGTTCGAGGGTCGCAATGAGGGGATCGTGTGTGATTACGTGCCGCGGCAGTCAAACGCCCTATCTGATCACTCTATCTTTGATAAACTCGAAAAGCAAATGTAATTTTTTATGGTAATAGCCATATTTTTAACAAAGGATTTCTTGTTTGGACACATTTCTATTTGTGGAAAAAATCTTTATGTGGTAGATCCAAATTGACAAGTAATCTTCCATTACCATATTCTTTATGTTTTTAACCATATTCAATGTTTTTGTTTCTTCACTCATATTAATAACAATTTAATTTTCGACGAAAAAGTCAAAGCAATATACATCTTTGTTTTTAAAAAGCCAAGCACAAATATATAGAGGAGAGAAATAATTGACCTACATCGTACTGTATAGACATTATACGTAAGTGATAACTGGCATAACAGTGGAATTGTCCACGTCTCGCGAGGCTCGACTCAATGAGTATACAGAATAAGAGGAATGGTGCATTTCCCTTGGTACAGCTCACAATACGCGATATGTGTTCATATCATGATTATAAATCATATTGATTGCATTATTTTTAACAATATTTGTTTAGTCATTTTCAAGGGGCTGGATAGAAAACAGATCAAAACTTTATGACTTTTTCCCATCAAAAGTTGAGTCTGAATTTTTGATTTTTTAGGATCTGTCTATTATGTTTCATTTTAATTTTATGAGGACATATTATTTTTCTAATATCAATAATACCTTCATCCTTAGAAAGTACAGGAAGGAAGAAGTAAAGAACTTCTTAGGAAATTCTTTCTTTCCTTCTTGTATTTCTTTTTTGATCTTTATTAAATAAATGTCGTAATGTTTTGTAAGGTCTCATTGTTGCTCCCTGCTCCCCGTCTTCACGCATCATTGCATCTATTATATTGCTCCATTATTACTGCATTACTCCTACCATTTGTTTTTGGCGTAAATTTATTGCCTCACCTCGGCTCCCGTTCTTTTACCACCACGGTATTATAGAATGCAAATGTCTTACGAAATTGGGATATTTTCATCGATCTACTTTAAATTGCTTACGTTTGAGCAACGATTTTAATTCACATTAAAGAAAACTTCTAATGCCCCGCGGTTGTCTTTGCAATTTGCATTTCCCTTCGGCATTGCAGGTCGAAGAGTGATGTTTAGGTACATACATAATGAATAAATAAATACTTATTAAAGTTTTTCGTATAAGTGGATGGACACAGGCTGATGATGATGATATAAAAAAGTAATTACTGAATTCAAGATATACAACGCATTGGCATTTATATAGTTTTTGAAAATTGTCAAAACTTCGACTTTAAATATGGTCTTAGAAGAAATGCATGTGATACTTGGTGGAATAATTTTGCATGTTACCGTTGCACCTTTGAGCAGGCACGCAGGTAGGTCAGCACGGCCGCGGTGTCGCGTTCGAATCGATGCCCCGGCGCCAGTGCGACGACCTGCCTTCCCTTCCCCTCTTCTTCCTCACGTACTAGCCCGCATACCATATCAATTAATCGAAATAAAATCCGTTGATGTACTGACTTTCAACCAATATGTTGAAAAATCCTCGATGGTTAAAGTCACGGTGAAACAATATTCTGTAAATAACACAACTGACTGATAATATCGTAGTTGAAGTACATGTTTCAACGAATTCAGGTGGTCACTTGCTTGTTTTCTACCTTATGATATAAATATAAAAAAATATTTAATTATCATAGTTTGAGGACGAAGAATTTAGCATTGGTTTTTGATGATGAAAAGAGATGGGCTGAGGTCCCCGGGATGTCTTATCGACGCCATTTGTGTGGTCAATGACCCGGAACTATCTTACCAATCATTTGTAAGACAATTTTTGCTGCAATCTTCAGTAAACGAGACCGCTCAAGATTTGTTGTTCTTTGTGAATGTTTGATAAAGAATTAAATGGTTGAGTGATACGGAATAGGGAATATAGTGGAGACTCCTGTTTTACAAATGATAACAAAGGACTGTGAAGTATAAAGCTGTATCTTTGAGTCATACTTCGTCTAACCGCGAATCTTCGTGACTGCAAATTGAATTGCCTTACGTCTATCATGAAGGTTTCTTTGTTTTTTGTTTAAATTAGAGATTTAGATTTTTTTTTTATTCCTACTCTATACAAACATGGATAGAGATCCATTTCTCATTTTAAGTTTTTTATATTCTCGTCCATACCGATCTAAGTTCGCCATTTTACTCTATTATTTTAATGAATATGGTTTATTGTAAATTTCCATATACTTTACGATGTTCATTAATGTTATAAAATTCTGCTGAATGAAGTTTTCTTTTTTTTAAATTTTCTTGCCGTCTGTCGTGCTTTTTCCCGTGACTACAATGAAGTGAGAGTAGGTCGAGGCAGGCTTTTGAACAGTCTCATCTGGCGCTGTATAAACTGCCGTCTGGTTTGCAGCTTTTAATCATTTTCAACTAGAAATGATGGAATAATTGCGATTTATATTGTTATAAAGACTTGGACTAATTTACTGAATAATAAAGAAGATGTGATGTCAGCAAATTTGAGTTAATCCTTAGAAAAACATTGTAATATGTTTTTTATACAGCTTACGTTGTAGGTACACGAATCCTAAATTGTTTATACTTGTTACGATAGACATATTTTATGTATGTTTCTGTCATGTTATCAAATGTGCGTATGAAACCCTTGTCTAAAATATTTACGATAAAAGAAAATCAATTTTTTCGTACACAAATTACCCGAAATAACAAGCACTAACAACGCGTGTTACGTAATATATGAAATGATATCGGATTTATATTACCGAATACACGGGTGTTTTTGTGTTCTCACGTCCGACGTTACCTGCCGAAACTAAACGGTATTTTCAACATGACTCATGTTAAATAATTGATGCGAACAGTTATAACATTGTTTTAAAATTCGTGAAATATAATTAAAATAAACTAATTAAAACATTCACGTTTAGAAAGCACCGATCGGTTTAGACCCCCCAAGGGGTTCTTACATATGGGTTAGTGATTAGTGGATTAGTTTCGCGGTCGCGTTAGACCTCGCTCTCGCACTATATTCTATCTATATGAATAAAATTGCCATTTCTATGTGTAATATCGATTTTTTTTTAAACACGGTATTTATTTTTTTGTTTGGCCGAAACGACTGGATTGATTTTGACAGGAATTTTACTGGAAGGTTATGTATTTTCGAGGGAATCATTTTGGCAATTTTTTTTATTCTACGCTGACGATATTACGGGGAACCGCTATTTATTGAGATCACAGCATTTTCCTTTTAAACTCACGGCAAATTATTGATTAAACTAAAATGTTTCAATTGAAAACAAAACGGTTGTGTATGTTGTGGCAAGAGGCCATCGAGGTAAGGAAGTGGTTGCAATCGATTGGCCGGCGCCGCGCCGACCACCGCTACCCCTTCTGCGTGCGTGTCGTATTAATTCAACGAATACATTAGTGATTTCATTAGTCAGGTTACACTTACCGAGTTTGCATTGCGTCAACAAATTTAAAAAGGGCAATTGGCAATGAAAAATTAAATCTCATAAGTATAAACTTAGAAATACGTCGTCAAAAAATTATAAAGATTTAGTTTATTCATTAGGATTCGACATAAAAATAAATATGTCATTACGAATTTATAGAAGAAGGTAGAATAAAAATTGATGTTTTTATTTTATTAATGAATGGTAAATTATCAAGAAAATTGTCAAGTAAACTGGAAAAATTCTTTGAGCCCTAAGATGGAACATTTTAAAATCTTGTCTTGACCTACTCCCAGTTCGTTATTGTAGTATTAGCGTTGCACTGAAAGGTCTCCACGTAAAATGTTTTTAAATTAACGCCATGTCACAGAGCTTTGTAGTTGTCTGCGAAAAGGGGACGACCTTTATATGTATTGTTAAGAACTACGTAAAAAATTTGTACATAGTAACAAAGTAAAGTAGTGTAAAGCAG
The DNA here is from genome assembly GCF_912999745.1 of Papilio machaon. Classification (NCBI taxonomy): domain Eukaryota; kingdom Metazoa; phylum Arthropoda; class Insecta; order Lepidoptera; family Papilionidae; genus Papilio; species Papilio machaon. The sequence goes on from NC_059987.1 coordinate 9,365,250, forward strand.
TTTATTTACGTTAAATTGTTTTTCTTTTTAATTATGTCGAAAACTGAAGAGAAGGTAAAATGCAACTATTTGTGGTTATCTTATTCATTAAACGAATCACAGGAATAAATCTTTTTTTAGGCCCTGGTATACCGTCTCGTGTAAGCTTCCTTGAACACACTTTTATAACAATCTTAAAGCCTTTTCAGTTCCCGCTTTTGCTCTTAAGCGTGTGAACAAAATATATTAAGCATAGAAAAATATAGCATTCGATCATATGGACATTATGGGGTATGTAAGTAATAACTCTGTTTTGATAAACAACCTCAACCGCGTTCACTGACTTCAATTAAATGGAAAGCCGAAAACTGATTTGCAAACGAGGTTAAGTGGAGTTGGTCTCGCTTGATAACCGCAATCTGCTGAGTTATTCAATATTAATAACATCTTCAGACGTAGGTTGAAAAAGTTTAGTCACAGAGATGTAAAAAGGTCGATACTAGCTGACAATCATACAAGAATGGATGAAAAATGCAAAAAAATAGGCTTTAAATCCAACCTATAGTATGATATTGTACATGCGGTTTTTGAAATAAATAAAGTCCAATAAAAATAAATTTAAAACAAATTCGTGTACAAAGGTTTTTCACGATGTGAGACTTCAATGTATCTATTGAATATTCATAGAGTGGTACAAAAATATGCATCGCGAAATTCGGATATATTGTTTGGTAGCGCGGAAGATAGTGCGGAAATTTTCCCCGCTATTTGTAGCAGGAGGCCTCGTTTGCTTTTGATATTCACAATCAAGGCCTTTGTGTGTGCACTACAATCCACTACAATATGGAATCAGCTTGTAAACAGAGAATGTTTTATTTATTACGATATATGATGGTTCTTTCTGAAATATAATGTAATTAACGAAAAAGGGAACAAAAGATGTTGATTGACATCTACTGTATTGTATCTTTTATGGTTTTTAAAAATCCTTGACTTTTATTTTATGAAGCAAAGCTTTGATTTCACAAAGTACCATTAATTTTCAAAGTGAAACTTAATTTTTTTATATCTATAAACATTATTTACAGTGGTAGATATATCCCACCATAAGATACTGAAATAGGTATGGATCTTAGTATGATGTACTATTATGTAAAAACGTACTGGTTATTTACAAAAATTGTCCTTGTTTTTATAAGGCTGGTTGACGTTAATGCAGTAAGTCATATGGTTACATAATAGAGTTGAAATCGATGTCGTCAGGTCGAAGACCTCGTATGTTGAACTAATGTTATTACCTTACATATCTTTTTTTATGTCATGATTATTCTTTATGTCTGAATAAATAAACGTAACCTTTCGGTTAGTAAATTGGTCGAAACAAACTCGAAAAATAAGGGAAGTAAGGATTTTCAAATATGGTCTTATAACGTAAACTTGGATTGTCTTTATTAGTTCTTTATAGTGTGGCCATGATAATGTTTTGACACAGTTCCTTTTCCATTTATTCAATTATATATAAAATGTAAGACATAAACAATAATAAAGCTGGAGCAGTAATAATAGTAATAGTAGTAAGCAGCAATAATAGAGCAGTAATAAAGGAGGCAATGTTTCCAGTTTATTCAGTGTCCGGCTTTGGCAGTGTTTGCAGTTGCAAACTTTGTCACAATAATCGTTGGTTCAAAATTGTGCTTGTTGTCATTGAGAGATTTTAAATAGAATTGTACTAACACTTTGAAAATATATTGTACTATTTCGACAAATATAAACATATATGTATTTTGATATTTATTTAGTGGTAAGGTAGTAGGGAAGATTATTTAAAGTAGACGAAATCATTTTTGTGTTCAAAACGTTACACTTTTGTTTTGTTGACTGAAAAGTTGACATTAGACTTTTTCTTCACATACTACCCAATAGTGGTAGATCCCGCAATAACAATATTTGTTGGGTGCACGAATAGGCCGAATCGACCAGTGAAATACCACGACCACACAGAAGACAGGCGTGAAGTAGAAATAATTCCGCGTTTCGTCTGATGAGTGTGGCGCCGCAAGCCTAATTTAGTCTTTTTTCCCTTCCCATCCTTTTTTTATTAGGAAAGGATGGGAAGGGGAAATGGATTTGGCGGAAGAGGAGACGCATAGGAAGGGCAAATATCTTCTTTATGTGCGTGCCCTTCTCCGTTGATTATAGTTAGGCAACGCATCTGCATTTGCGGATGTCTATGGGCAACAGTCGCCTCGCTATTTCTGCGAATTCAGGTGGCCGTTTGCCAAAACAACACAAATCTATATATATCAAAAAAAGGCGTGTTAGTTACACTATTTATAACTCAAGATCGGTCGAACTGATTTAGCTGAAAATTGATGGGAAGGTAGGTAGCTTAGAACTAGGAGATAGACATAGGAACTTTTTTATCTTGTGTGCATTTTTTTTATACCGCGCGGACGAAGTCGCGGGTAAAAGCTAGTTTGATATAAATAAAAAAATCCCATGCGTGCACCAAGTTTATCTCGACGAAAAATTGTCGAAAATTCAGGCTACATCGTTAGCGCAAAACGCTTTAAAGTGTCGCCACGAAACCAACACGTACTTTCCATTAATTGCTTTTTACTTTGTTTTTTATTCGGCGGTACGACTTTAGCGTTCAAACGGCTCGTGAACGGTTTAACAAATCAGAAGCGTGGCTCTGTACACAACGCGGTAACTTTTGTCGGGGTACTAACGAGCGCGACAGACTGAGGATGGTGAAGGTGAAATTGAAGGGTTGGTTATGTTATTTTTTATACTAATTTGCGATTTTTCTCTGAACTAGTGCTGTTTTTTACGCCTATGTCACCTGGAGATAGTGTAGCTACCCAACAGTGAGATAATTTTACAAATCGATTCAGTAGTTTCGTAGCCTATATATCGTTGCCAGGCGTCCGGATAAAGACGGACATAGGTAGGCTTTTTGATTGCGTGTCCGGCCAAAATAAACGGTTGTCCGGCTTTTGTTAGGCTTTTTACATTTTCCAAACGGGAGTGTACCTTAATAGGTAGTATTAATATACTGAGACAAAATTCTAAATAATATAGGGTGTCCGAACTTTCTACAAAAATGTCCGGCCAAACTGGCTCTGTCCGGCTAGTAGGTTTGGCGACCTGGCAACCCTAAGCCTATACAATGCAAATAATCAAATTGAAATTTAGTATACTCTTGTTTTGTAGCAACATCAAGTTGTCGGAAATTCGAACTTTAGTATTATTCTAATTTTTTTTTTAATGTTTTTGATGGTTGGAATTGGTCTGTTATACTGAAGTATTTGTATAAATTGATATTTATTGACGCATGTAATGTAACCAGTTAATTAAAACGTGACATTTGTATTTTGTCAACATTATGTTCGTATAGAGCGTCGGTGGCTCAGGGGTTAAGCACTTGACTTGCAATCTGCAGGTCCTGGGTTCGAATCCCGACATGTACCAATGTGTTTTTCGATTTTCGATTTACATATGTACATTTATCCGACGTTCTTACGGTGAAGGAAAACATCGTGATGCAACCTGCACATATCTGAGAAGAAATTCAATGATATGTGTGAAGTCAACCAACCCGCACTTGGCCAGCGTGGTTGACTATGGCCTAGTCACCCCTAAATTTGGGTAGGCTCCGAGCCCCTCGGTGGGGACGTATAGTGAGCTGATGATGATGATGTTCGTATGAAAGTAATTAAATCAATAGAATAGTGATAATTATAAGTAAAGATAATTAAATAGTGTCTAAAAAGTTATTCAGTAACAGTTAAGCCTCACGCTAGATAGTATTTTATGAAATTATGCTTGATAGTGTTGCCTCTATGAAAACGTATTTAAAAGTGGTGATGCGTGGAATACGTCTATTGTGCGGCCAGACGTAGACGTGGTAGAAATGAGGGATTATTTCCACAGAGTTTGTTCACGAGGCGTAAAGTTGTTTTTATAATTCACACACGAACCCTTTGTTTGGCGTAGGAAAATCAGCCCTTGCTCATGTTATATGACGTTTTCTAACATTAATTTTTATTCATTTAATAATTAGTTGAATGGTTTATTTCGTTTTGTAATTTTTTTACTTTGGTATAGAACATAAACTTATTTCGGAATTCGAGAAATTCGTCCATGGAAAAGTAAACGTTTTCAAAATGACGCTACAGCCGGAATAACATTCAATAGTATAAACTAGACATAAATACACTTTGTAAGTTATTTATTACTTGAAAATTCTTTTAAGCCAATCATAAACCAATTATATTTATATTTGACAATTTTAATCAAGTTTCGTCTAATTGAAATTCGAAAGGGATGTAATGAAAGTTGTTAATTTTGTTGGCTTTGATATTCGTCCTTCATACATCGGTATTCGGAAAGCGATGGAAAAAAGAAACGGTTTGACACAACCATTATGCGAATCCATCCCCTTCGCAGGGGTGTCACGCATGCGCAGGGCGCCGCGCCGCGCCGCCCTCCGCAGTCCGTCGCCCTGCTGCCTTGGCGCCGCACGTCGCAGCCCTACCATCCTTCCTTAACGCCGCACTGACGTCGAACGAGTTATTTTTAACAAGTTATAACGTGTGAAAACCTGTGCTATAGTGTTGCTGTGACCTTATGCTTTGATGGATGTTCACAACTCATTCGTCTACTGTGATGTAAGTAGCATAAGATAATCGGGTCACCTCAATATCCAATAGTCTACGTAAGGAGAAATTAAATACTTAATTCCGATTGTTATCAGATGCGATTACAGCAACGTGGTAAATTTTACTCTGACACTGTCACGTAACACGTTATTGATAGGTTAGGTTTTTCAACATGTTTTGCAACTAACTAAGTTATTAAATTACTGAAAATGGGCACGAATGATAAAATGGGTAAGGTAACATTATATTCAAATAATAACTAGGAATCCATAGCAGAAACTAGAATATTCCTTACCTAAATATAATTAAATAGGCTTCAACCGGTCAGACAAGACGTCTAAAATACAGAGCTAAGCTCTTTAGGGGAATCAGATTAGGAAACTAAATTACGTAGGGATATTCTGTAAAAACTACGCCTTAGAAACGGAATGAGCGTGACCCTATTTATGTTCACGGCACGATCGAGCAATGGATAGCGGCCTCCGAGTACGACTTCTAATAAACTCAAATGCGGTATTTCTCCTTTAACAATTATTCTGTCACGACAATTTATTATGTTGAGCTTTTGTGGTGCGGTGAAAAGGTTACGTGGCGGTAACATTGCGTTTTAAAACTGATTGCCTGCTGCTATATAGTGTTAATGGGTTGCTTAACGCATCGTAATATAAATTATTAAATACTCTTATTTTCACAGTATTGTGTATATATAGTGTAATGATTTTTAGCATTTCACAAAAGTTTCCTGACCATGAAATTTGACGACACGTACACTTACTAAGCTTAGACGTTGCCTATCACATAATTTATCAACATTTTCTTGTTTCTACATAACAAACGGAACTACCATTAGCATCGTACAAACAAGCCTTTTTGTATATTATGAAATTTGCCGCGTTTACCTAAGTATACGCTACCATCTCGGAATAATTTTATTGAAAAAGACTGAAAGAAAACCCCCTCTATAATTTTTTTTCAACAAAAACATATTCTATAACAAACAAAACAGGTTAACTGAATATTCCGTCGAAGGACCCTCTGTATACCAATGACTAAATTATAATTCGTCGTGTTTGGGTTATGCAAACAAAGTTCAAAATGGCGAGTGTGATGAAGATGAAGAAGATGGTTATATCTATCAATATATTTTCGTATCTTCAAATAAAATGATTTAATCTCTTAAAGTCGTAATCAATACTTGATACTGGAGATAGATAAAAAAAATATCTTTATAACTTTGTGTTAAATAAACAGGAAAATTATTCGATAGTCCTCTGAATAAATACATCATGTTATTCGGTTGCTCACAATGATTTTTAGTTCGGTTAAATTTTGACCAAATGTTTTAAAAAATACCGCGGATAAATAAAAATAGTTTGAGATGGATTATTAATTTCGGTTGTCTATTAACATTTCGAGTTTTAGATTGTAGCTAAGGACGAATTTAATTTTAAATTTCTGAAGAAAGATTTTTAAAATAATTTATTTGGACAGATGATAGCTGGGTACAGTGATTGAACGTTATTAAATCAATGAAGAGTGATTCCTTTCTCCGCCGTCAGCTAAATGAATTGTATAGCTGTCATTCACCGTTAATTGAATGATCGTCAACGAGTTTCATGTTACGATGCGACTTTTTATCATACATTTACACAACAAAACTATATTTAAGTGGATGAAAATTAATAGAAATCATATGACAGATTTGAATATGGTTTTAAGTATTTTATTAAGTACTAGTTGTCGCCTGTGACTCCGTCCGCATGGAATAAAAAAACTTTAATCAGTAGCCTATGTGTTCTTTCATAATATGTTTTACATCTGTGCCAAATTTCATCAAGATCCGTTGAGCCGTTCTGGAGATGCCTTCAAACAAACATCCATCCATCTAATCATTTGCATTTATAATATTAGTAAGATTTTCTTACTAAAAACTAAAAAGATTTGAACAAGGATTTCTACAAAGGTTTAAACTTTATGTTTTAGTTCGACTATTTTTCACATTTATCTTTGTTATTTTTTAAATACTTCTCAGCATAAGGAGTGTTGGCTTAAAGTTATATACCGAATCACTAGTTTTTTTTTTTGTTAAATTGTTATATTAAATTTTATAAATCGGAATAAAATAGTATTGTTCGCGTATGACTAATGCTCCCATCCTTAATCTTGGCACGTATATTTTCACCCCAACAATTTAATGGCCACCCTCGCCCACCACTCTTATAATGCGTCGGATAAATTAATTTTGGATCTCTAGTAGGGGAATTTTATCCTTCAATGTTATGCAGAGAAAATTTTTTCAGGCTGACTATAATGGATGGCCATTAAAACTTTGGTGTCTGATTGCTTATCAATTTCGATGTTTATCATTATACACCAATCGTTAAATAGGTATCAAATTTTGTTATTGATTTAAATAGTATTATCTTTTCTACCTGAGTTCAGAGAAAAACAAGTTGTTTTTTTGTATCGATGTTTTGACATTGGAAACCTACTATTAATATATTTAAATGATATGTATCGTCATAAATGGTATATACTCAGGCCTTTTATGAATGAATTTATCTCAATTGTGCAGGGCTTAATGTTGTACGTCACGTATCAAGTTGTAGGACAAGTTGGAGGTTTACTTTTACAAATGGGATTTATATTTATAGGATACTTATGTAGGTAGATAGATTTATTTATTATGTACTAGCTTTCGCCCACGACTTCGTCCGCGCGGAATTAAAAAACTTTATAAGTAACAAATATGTTCTTCCAGACTATGCTCTACATCAATGCTAAATTTCATCAAGAAAAGTTGAGCCGTTCCGAAGACACCTTCAAAAAAACATCCATCCATCTATCTAAACATTGGCATTTATAATATTAGTTAGAAGATTGATTTATTATGTATAATTATTTGTATGTTTTACAACTACATTTGTAAAAAAAACTAAGAGAGTTAAAAAGATACATAAATGGCATCTCTCATTAAAGCAATTCAGTTAAAACGATTTGTATTACAACTATGTTAACTTAATAAACTTTGTTAACAGTTAACAAAGCAGATCTCGTCCGAGTTGTCTTTCCAATTCAAGAGTCCTTTCAATAAAGACTTAAGCGCTATATGCTACCTAGCTATTGCCCTATTGATGTTAACAGTTTAAATTATTTAACTTCATAGTTAGGTATATTTGCTGAATTGTGAATTGTAGTGTAAACAATTGTGTACACAAACATATATACGATATAAATTACTATATGTAAGAACCCCTCGCTAATCACTTGATCCCCGTATCGTGCTGGATTGAACCAACCCCTCGACAGATGTATCCTATCAGATCACAGCAGTGTACATGACTCAGTCCAATTTGTTACCTCCGTAATGTAAATCTTCTAATGGTGACTCATATCTTTATGTTAGGGATAATTTGGATACAATGACGTCACTTCATTTAACTCAATAAAACATGGAACTGAGAATTTGTTCTTTTTAATAAATTTCTTACAAATATCTAAAAATACACAAATTTAGATATATATTCCACGAATTTCGCGATAGTGATGTAAAAATGTTTTAGAAAACCGAATACTTTGTACTTAAACTCGTCTTTACAAGAAGTGCTACCGTAGGTATATCCAGATATAGTGTTGCCTGTATATTGGAATGATAAATGTGTACCATTATCCGGTACGGTTCACTGATGTCGATCCATTTCTCGGACACGATAAATCTTTGACAAATTGCTCGATCTCTGTCTGATGCACTATTGCTCTGTGATATGTTGAACATAACCCGACGTTACATCACATAGGGATGTGATGGATTACATACATGATAATGTTGGAAATACGATATGTTGGATGTCATCTCACAATATTTTATAGGGAGTATTAAGTTCTTACGATTAAATTAAATCTATGGGGACTGTGAAATGTTGCAAATGTGTATACTTTGTCAGGAATTTATTACTATTTCTAGGTCTTTTTAAATTTATTGTATAGGTACTCTTTGTCTTAATTTTTATGGAAAGGAAGCAAAACACCTTTACAAAGTTTTGCTCGACCGACAGAACAATTTTCGCAAGTATGTATCTAAAGTCTAACTTATGTGTTCGGACTTTGATAACTTATGTATTGTGGGTTGTGGCGAATAATACAATTAATAAATTTCACATAATCACTCTATATGCAGAACATTTAAAGTATTATTTTAAATACTTCAAACTTTTTGATTATTAAAGCTCGTACGCTGTGAGTGCCTCGTTGGAGTACTTGGCTTTTGACTTACGTAACTTAACTACGACGGAGTAATATCCGATCTTACTTTAAGCTTAGTTGTTACTTTATAGCTTTTGGATGAACAATATGTTTTTTTAAAATTATTCTAGTGCACATTAATACATTTTTTCACTTCGTGATTAGTCTTTTGCTTTTAGACCATTTTATAAATCCACGTCGACCCTCGCCAATCAAATTCACTACCCCAGGGAATGTACCCTTTGCAAGGGGATATGTCCGGTTTAATTGTGCGACTGGGGCTGGTGACTCATTTCATTCGTATAATATAACGTATAGATTCAGAAAGTAAAATTTCAGAAAAAAAAATAACATTTTTTTCCGATATAGTAACTCTTTCTAACGGCTAAACCCGGATAATAAGTAAAAAGTACTGTCTGACATTGTCTTGGTAAACTTTTATTTAAAAAAAAAAACAATTGTTGGGGGAATAAACTTCTCTATCGTCTTTAGAACATCCTATCAGTTTCATTACAATCTGTTTAGTAGTTAAGGAAAGCTTTATTTAGCTATAGGGTCTTTCCGCAACTCCAAGACTATGTTGACACATTGATTTTTATTTATCTAAGCAGAATATATTACTTTATGTATATATCAGGTTATATACGAACTCATATAAAGCATACAGACCTCACATTGCCGCATGTATTGCGGTAATTGTGCTCGTGTACCTTACCTTTGATTGTCTCCGCGTTTTCATTTGTAGCTGGTGCGGATTAGCAGGAATCCTTTTGTGCAACGAGAACTAATATCCAAGAAAATTCGCTATCAAGCTGACAAGGAGAAATACTTTCTCACAGTATAGCACGTAATATATTTTTACAAGTTCACGTTGTTGATTGTAACGTTAATTTTTATATTCCTTCAATATTAAGCTTATTTTTTATACCTGAAGTTAGCAACTGATAATCGAGCAAGCTGTCACTTGGTATAACTAATGTCCATGGACATCTGCAACAAACTAAAAAGTTTGCATCGGACTCTATCAATGTTAAATGTAAGAAATAATATTTTTATAGTGTTTTTTTATTATTTCATTTACAATTTCGTTTTATTTAGCATGACGTTAAGTCCATCCCTATATACTTAGGTCTTTAAATGTGGCCACTATAATAATTATGTGGCCACAGTGAGATTACTATTTCGCCTCTGTCAAGGAGACCGTACAAATCAATGGTCGTATCTGTTGTGGCTGTTCTAATGGACTTAGGTAGTTTTTCTTACCGTATATCTGTATTTATTTGGATAACAATATCTTGTGTAAACATACGACAATGTCAGTGAAAGGAATTTATATTATTTTATTTATTTAAATCAATATACTAATGTACTCGTGAGTTTAATCGAAACACCTGTACACATAGTTATCCCTTTTGTTTACAAAGAGTGTGAGAAGGATAAATATATGTTTTGTGTATGTGTTCTGAATTCTGAGATATTGCGAACTATAGATCGGCATATATATGTTGGTATGTAAGAGAATGGTTGGAATATAAGACTATTAAAAAAAACATATTTAACACACAACCAATAGAGTGTAACAATCCAAAAATATACTCCTTTAATTTTACCATCGTCAACAGCCCTTATCTGCCCATTGCAGGGCAAAGACCTTTCCCAATGCCTTCCACAGTACGCAGTCCTCAGCCTTCCGCATCCAACGACTTCCCGTCGTGCGAACTATTTCGTAGGTCCACCTGCACGGAGGACGCATCACGCTCCTGGTCCCCTTCCGTGGCATCCATTCTAAGATATATTCTCCATTTCGATATATGCTGCTATGTAATGAATTGCAGATATCGAGACAAGTTTTTTATACGCTTCCAATATTATTATCACAGACAACGTTTATTTGTGTTGCAATCAGACATGTATAACAGAGGGGAGCTTACTTTTCACTAAAAACAATCTTAACACTAATGACATAAAGGTAAATTTTCAATGTATCGAGTAGGCATATTGAAATTGATAATTTTTTTCTTTTGAAGTAATCGCATGAAAAACACGTGACTCGAGTAAGAAAATTCGTTTTATTTTGTCAAAATATTGAATCTTCGAATTGGAATCATATTTGATGATTTGATTGTTTATGCGAAAAATGAAAGCAGACCTTTTTAAATTAAGGAATAAATTATGGTAATGGATCGTAATACGTTCAACGGACGTCCAAATGTAATTATAATTGAAATGCTGCCGCAGGCATTTTCACAATTTAAAATAATTTTTTTTTATTGGTTTTAAAAGTTTCTAAGAATTTATAAGGTTGTTTAGGAACAATACTAATATTGTACTTATTGACTTTTTAACTTGTAATCTTTAGTAACAACAAAATAGAAATAAGATATAACCTTTATTATTCATATAAACTTCAAAGATTGGTTGGTTTCTGAAACCATAATTTCTGCATAAAACATATCCTCATCCCTGTTATCTTTGACAAAACAGAGATAACATTTTAAACGGGGATTTTGGACTCAGAAACCCACGGTAAGAGAATAAAAAAAAAATAGTTATTTTACTAGACAACTAAATCAAAAATTCGCTTCTCTCGCTTATCCCCGCTTCATATTTGTGTTTCCGTTCCCTTCCTTTGATATCCAATACACAATCTCCACGGAGTTGAATTACGCTTGTCCCTTCGCCCAGGATTAGAATGAATCGTATGATATCAAAGACTTCGCTGTATCGCTTAGAAAAAGAAAAAGAAATCTGTCCTCTGGGAAATATAGAAAATGTAACTTCTGAGTTACTGCAGTTAAGATACCGTGAAAAAGAGACTTTTCAGTTGATAATGTCTTAAAAATCTTTATCGTTGAATATTTTATTCTTATTTCATAACTCTATCTGTTTCTGTCATCTCTATCAGTTCAGTTTCGCTCGTTAAATTTGGATGTTTATATAATTAAAATGTATTTAAGAATTGATTGCCCTTTTGAAGTATAATAAATTATATATTAAAACAATACCGATCCAATGTAAACATTGTAGCACTTGTATAATATTACGTATCTTGTTTCGTAGCATACGTAGCACATTTCGTAGCACATTAAATAACTACCTATATGTTTATCAATAGCGTATGACTATTTACATAAATACATACGTAGAGAGATTTTATTTAATATTGTTTTTTACAATACAGTATGTCTCAATTAAAATTCTCTAAAGAACGTAGGCAGGGTGGTCACACATGACTGTAGCGTAAAATATTTATAACAATACTAGCGGTCGCCCGCGAATAGGACTGCGCGGAATTAAAAAAAGTAATACGTACCTTTTGTGTAATTCCAGACTATGTTTTATGGCCATGCCAAATTTCATCAAGATCCGTTTAGCCGTTCTGGGGATACCTTCCAACAAACATCCATCCATCTAAATATTTGCATTTGTAATATTAGTAAGATGTAGTAAGATATGGATTGAAAAAGTATCAATAAACAAACATTCTACTATTTAATTAGTTACTTTATAAGCTTCAGTTTCTAAAACTGAGCTTATTATACTCGACATTACTAATTGAATATTCCCATCAACAATCCGTGTTTAATAATAATATAATCCTGACAATTTCGTGAACAGACGGGGCTTTGAGAGTTCGCATATTGTAATCTCTTCGTGTAACTTATGTCTGCTGCCGTCAGATGTCAGCAGTGACAGGGATTGAGGCAGGATTATTACCATTGCTTGTTATAGATACCATACCTTTGTATTTAAGGTAAATTTAATTACTATAAAGGACAAAAACTTTATTTTTTCGTCATAAATGTACTTAGCAAATTTTATAAAATCAATTTCTTATTGCATGTTTCCTTGATCAGCGTCACTTTGCTATTGTCGTGACATTAGGTGGTCACTAGCTAGTTGTCCACCTCGAATTTTGCATTTTTTATTTATTGTAATTTTGTCTGAAGGTGAGAGCAGTTGACAGAACGCGAGTCAAGAGCTCAGCTGTGTCGAGGACTGCGGCCTCTTGCCAAATTTACTAACCAACTTAAACTACAATCTATTTAAATTTTGCATCACCTACTTTCTGTGTTTTCGCTGTTGTATTATTTATTACGTGAATATGCATTCATTTGTTTAAAGATAAAACTTCAGTTGATCATTTCTTTTAGCATTAAACATGTACAAATTTAATCGCCCTCTATTTGCGGTTCTGACTGACTGTACTCGATGCTGTACTAACTCGTAGCCCGTAGACTCGTAGTACGAGTGCTTATTATGACGTCATAACGTGGGTTGTTAACTCGGTGCCGCCTGCACTGTTTGTCTGTTTTCACACGCCGCGTTTGCAGTTAATGTCCTTGTTTGCTTCTCAACCAAACCATTGTGTTTTGTAAACATACACTTTAAGAGCAGGATACTACGCAATTAAAAAAATATTATATATTTATAAAGTTTTCTTCCATTTACGTAATAATTTTCATTTACATACTGGGCGTTTAACCTTTTAGAAAATGTATTATACAATAAATTCCACTAAACATTTTGAGAGAAGGTACTCTGGAATAATGTGCGTAGATCCTTAAAGTAAGGTAATGCCACGTTTGATGTTTTGATAGGGTTTTTTGTTTTATGTTAAATTCTCTTTAATGGAGTTTTGAGTATAACCTTAGGCAATTCTGTACATAACCGTGTGTTAAATCTGTTTTAAATTTATCGAATACCTTATTCATTGGGTGTTATTGAATTTTGAGATTAAGCTTTTATGTTGGCATTGCCTTTTATCTTCGTAAGCAATTACCTTAATGTGTTAAATATTTTATCATGTCATCAATACAAAATGTAATGTATAGTATAATAATAATAACAAATTCGTTTTCGTCAATCGAATATTTTGTTGGACACAGATTGTTTAGCTAATGTGAAAGTCGTGTACTAGGAGAACATAGTTTAATTATTAGGTCACATCACATGACAACGCAGCCGCTTGTTTGCCTCGGGCCCACACGTGCTGCGCCGCCATATTGCCAATCTGCATAAAAGCATCCCCAGTGCACTTTGTTAAACTAAATTGTTTGAACTGGCTAACGTTTAACTGGTACTTCAACATCCTGGCCAACGGAGTTAATATGTAAAATTAACTTATTTAATATTTGAGCATGTGTTTAATATGTCGACTTTTCTTTTTTAAATCGAGAGTGTAAACTTATTGTCTATGTACCTTAATGTTAGAACAGCAAATAGGTATGGATCTCTGCCAGCGTTTCTACACGGAGATCACACTTTGTTAGAACTTCAAACACATACGTATTCGTATGTATTACTTAATGCAATATCCCAAAAGATTATTATTTGAATTCTCTCATATCTCAGGAACCAACTACGTCCATTTTCTTTTCCTTACTAATCGTGGCGCATCGTTATTTATCAAAATTGGAAAAACACATGATTTAGAAAAACTCGTTTAAATATTTGTGTCCTGCAAAATTACTAAACGCGAAAAATGCAACAAATTATACGTATTAAATGTCAGTTTGATTTTAATCGTACGTGATCTCATTACATATTTATTAGCCAACTAATACGTATCGTTGAAATAATAATCACCAAGGAATAATAAAAATATTTATTTGAACGCTCCCAAGAATATTTTCTTCTACGTCTATCAAACGTCTAAGCAGTAAAGAAAGGTCTTGAGAATAAGAGTATTTTCCCGAAAAAAATTTCGAATTGTTTACAATATCTCAGCTTTCAATCGGAATAAGAAACACTACGTGCTTTTGTCTATAATTGTTCTTTTATTTTTAGGTTATCTTACTATTATAAATGCGAAAGTTTGTATGATAGATGAATGTATGTTAGAAGGTACCTCCGGAACGGCTTAACAGATCTGGATAAAATTTGCCATAGATGTAGAATATCGTCTGGAAGAACACATAGGATACTTATTAAGTTTTTTTTTTAAATGCCGCGTGGACGGTGTCGCGAGCGAAAGCTAGTAGTATATAGGTTCTATTTTCATTCTTCGCCTAGTTTATTTTGTGAGCGGATAGACGAGTACAGTTCGCTGTACCTTAATGGACGAGATCAAGTTGTAAGCTGAGGAAGCTCCGAGCGATCCGTTTCAGCGAGGTTTCTATTGAATTTTGTCTAATCTATCATAGAATGCAGAGAATTGTTTAATTTTAAGATTTTCATTAAAAAAAATGATGACTTATGCCATTTTCATAGACTATTGCTACCAGTGAAAAACCTAATCTGGTATGGTTTAATTCCTTGAGTAGTTGCTAAGAAATTCTCTCAATTTTATACAGGATCGATTAAAGTAATGCAAGTTCAAAACTGTGCAGATTAATTAAAATGTAGAGTAAGTATAAAAACATTGGTTAGTAGCAGTAGTACATTTGTCTACTGCTGAGCTGACATTGAACAACTGGTAAAGGCACTTGCTCTTTTGCAAGTTGTGTATGTAGGGCAAGCTGGTTGATGGCTCATGTCTCTCTACTCTATCAGATTATAGACTGTTTCCGAAAGTGTCATTACACATTAAGCGACCAATACTTTTATACTTGTTTATTTCTCGACTTCAGGAGAGTAAACTTATCATTATTATGAACATGCCCGTTTCAATTTTTTTCTATAACTGTAGACGTATAGACTTGATCGATTTTTCTACGTATTCGTCACCGATGATTCGTTGAGTCGGTGATGGCTGTTTGGTTTATAATTAAACCATTGCTTTTTCAATGTGCTAATTGTTGCGTTGTTAATTTTAACTTTATAAAAACAAAAACCATGTTATACGACACACGAATTTGGCTGGGGCAATTCGTTTTTGGACAGAATATACAGGATGTGAAATTCTAATCTGAATTTCAATTTACATGCATTGTTGAGGTCGTGCAATTATAATAAGCATCATGGTCATGGCTTTGTGCGGTTACAATTAATGAAGATATATCCTGTATCTATAGTCGTATCCAGATCTTATCTTTTTTAAACAATATAGTAGTAAAATATAGCTAATATTTTATCTATGGTCAATTAATTGTAGTATTATGATATAAAAACAATAGTTTGACACTAATATGTCATGTAGCAACATTCATTTGATATTGCTTAGAAAGTTTGTATTAGGTGCTATGTATTTTGCCGCCGAGTAAATAGTCTCGTTGTAATCCTATCCAAATATTTGTTATGTAGAGAAGTAGTAGTAGAGAAAAATAAAGACAGTACAAAAAAAAAACAAGAAAGCAATTCAGACGTCCTCCGTTTAATTGAAAATCAAAAGGCTTGCAATGTTTCTAGACCGTTCTTTCTGCTACCGATGAAAAGTACTAATACAGATAAAAAAAAGCAAATGACGTGGTATTGCCTAGTGGTCGGTTTTCGTAGCTTTGTAGTTGCGAACAATCGCGGGTACGGCGCGGTGAGGTCGTTGACCCTCGTACAATGCGCGCAGACAACACACCTCCTACCACTTATTGTACTCCTGGTATTATTCTTCAGGCGTTCCCTAATGAAGTGCGATTCCTCTTGAATATATACAGTTACAAAGCGAAGTTTTTTTTTCTTCTCGGTGATGCATTGTAAGAACCTCTTCATTAGCTTTATTGAGTTTAATTTGAGCTTTAATTACACAAGACACGTCAAAAGGGAAATGTTTATTTTTGATGTATTATTAAAATTTTATGTGTTTTTTTATCAACGTATCCAAAAGTGTTGCTCGAATAAATTACAGTTTTATCTAAACTTTTCTTTTTGTTTCAGGTAAGTACCGCCAGTGGAACTGAAGCGAGGCGTGATAGTGCTAAGTTTATTTTAAGTTGCCACATACGTTAACTTAACAGACGTGCTGCTGTGGATTTATTTCTCTAATAAATTTTTCTAGCTTTGTAAAAAGACTTATAGATTTTTCGACCCGTCCAAAGAAAAAAGTTATATAAGACCTCTTAAGAGATGTAATTCTTTTCAACGAATGGACTATTTTGTTTATAAATATTATAGTATGTGGATGTGTCAAAAATAGTGTGTAACTGCGAACATTTGAAATGGAAATATGCGTCTCAGTCTAGACTACAGACAGAATTACCTACCTGTTTAATTATGCCCGTTCGTAAACTGCCTAATATTCACCGAGGGCTGAAAGTTTGCTCGTTGTCTGCAAACGTTACGCGACGCCTACTTAACGTATAAGTAGTAAACTTTGGGATTAATCCTTCATTATACGAAGCCGAATTTATGCGCGGAACACTCGAACGATGCTTTTACTTTAGCATCGAATTTTATTAACCAAGATTTCTTCTTATTTCCTAATTATTAGAGACAGAAATTAGATTTAGGAATTCTGTTGTGTATTTCGGTGATTATTTTAACTTACTTATTATTGTCTAAAGATAAATGTCTGCAGAGATAGATGGCTAATTATTCTATTGCTTTTTGGGAATTTTTATCAGTACTTGCTTCACAGACATAGAAGAACTGACATTTAATTACAAGAGCATGTCAGTATTAAAATCTTTAATGTGAAACTCGAAAATTGTAATTTATTATCTACACGTGAAAAGGTCTTTATTCAAAGAGAAGAATAGGTGAGCTAAATAATTATCCACCTAGGAATAGAGTATGGAATATTACCGGAGGGAGAAAGTTGCTCCATCCCCGGCAGATGTTGCGGGAGAGCTGTTCTCGCTTTACTACCAAACTTTGAGATCAAATCTCCCTAACGTATAGGTTAGCACACCTCCGTTTTGTACCGTAGTTTTAATAGTAGAGTAAGTAGTTAAAATATTTAGTTTATTGTTTAAAACTAAAATTAATTTCCACATTACTATACTGTGATATGGCAACTATTTATTTCTCACAGTTAACTGAAAGTTTATTACTTCTGCCTATATTATTTCCTACTATATTTATTATTTTCTGCAAGTCTTTCATTTCATCTTAGATTTATACTATACGAATCATTGCAAAGTATTATTAGTAGGTATACAAAAAATCTTAAGGATTTTTTTACACAACTAAAGAATTGACTTGTTTCTTTGAACCGTTCCTATTAGAGATATTTCCTCTAAATTTCTAGAGAAGCGTTGGCTTATCGTCTCTAATCCTTTAAGTGCGATCGTAATCCTACGCTCGTGTCGCACTTGCGCTTTGACGACAGCTTCTAGCGGACTATCAAGATATATGATACATTCTTTGTATGTACAAATAAATAAATAGATCACAAGATGTTATGTCTAATCTTTATGTACTATCGAAACACCTAATCAAAAACAGTATTCCTGGATGTATTAATTTTAGCTCGTCACATTATTATTTATGATTGGGCTGTTAATTATTTATTTCAACTTAATATTAAATTAATCGTAAATATTAAATTTAATTATTAAAAGTTAAACGTAAATATTAAATAATATTAAAAAAAATCATATTGCCGCGTTTTCAAATGATATGTCCTCTGCGGTATTTACAAACCAATACGATTTAGGGTCCATCAAGAAGTGAAGTTCTCCTCCTCTCTCGTTAAAGGCCGGTAACGTATCTGCCGTTCTTCTAGTGATGGACATCCTATGGGCGTCAGCGACCTGTCTTCATTTAGGGTCCTATTGCTTGTTTGACCCCTATTCTTATACAAAAACATGTCGACCAGGATATTGACAACTTATAGCAAATGATAGAATCTAGGAATGCTTATAATCGCAAGGCGTGCAGATGGTACTTAATGTGTTAAATGATATAAAATAAACGTTGCAGATCCACTGTAAAAGCAAACTCTAATAAACCTTGAACAATTCATATAAAACACGAAAAAATCAAAGTATGATAAACCTTTTTAATGCTCGAGAATGACAAAAAAAAATCGTTAGCAAACCGTCAACCCACCGCCCGCCGCGTGCCGCCTGTCCCCGTGTACACACTTCGGATTATAATTCCCTTAGCGAGCTTAAAAGCACTCATTGCGTTCAAAACCTTTCAAATGAAGCAATAAAAACGCGACGATCCTCCTGTAGGCTCGCGACGCGTAATGCACGTGTTTTGAAGCTTTTCATCCGACAGCGCTAAGCTTTTATTTTTCGTGGCGCGGGCTTTGGGAAACGCTGTCGCTGTTTGAAAAAAGAGTAGCCTAATTTTGCATGTGAGGATAGACGTCGAGGTGTGATTTAAGTGATGTATTCAAATTTATGTTGAATTTACATAGTTTAGGTTAATATCTACTTATTGTTTTTAAAAATTGCACTTCTTTGTAACCACATCTTAAAGCAGGTCATCTGTTTATGAGATCTCTGTTTTCAGCTGATTCAATGCAATAATGTTTGTTCGACGTTGTGTAGTTCTGGATACTTTTTATTATGCAACGAGGCATTCGATTTTAATTAGAGAATGACATTTACGTAATGAGTAACGAAACTTTGACATTATCAAATTGAAAATTAACATATGACTCCGGACCTTTAATTAAATCTACGGGTATTTGAATATCAAATAGTATAACATAACAAAGGGTCAAAGAAGCAGAATTATTCTACTTACCCCAATAGACAACCATCTCCGGTCTCTGCTAATACGTAGGTAAATAAATTTAACTGATGTTGTTGTTTTTAAAATAAATTAGATTTGAGATATAATTTTTCGCTCCAATCCCTCGTGTACGCCGCAGGCAGATATGGATAAATTAATAAATAATCAGCGTCGGACCGGTGCGGATTATCAGATGTGTTGTGCAAACGCAAGGATTTGTGATGTTATTGAAAATTGAGTTTTAATCCTATAAAAATAAGATTTGTTTGGTCGATGCATACTGTAAATTAAAATTGTAGTACAGTTAGGATCAGCACTGTAGTTATGAAAGACTTGCTTGATTTTTGTTACTAAACGCAAAAGGAAAAATTCTTTCGACGACATTAATTAAGAAATCATTCGTACGGGAGAATTTTTATCGCGCGTGGAAAATGTGTTCATATAAAACAAATGCATTTCAACGTATCTGTTTATACGGCAGCACTCTAAAAAGCGACATTTATTTATTGCGCAGCGTTTTATTTTGAACGCTGGGCGAAGGGAACAAGGGTGATTTTAAAGAGTAAGTCGCTCGAGAGACGCCAAAGCCAAGTTTTAAATTAAACCAAAATCTCCGTTTAAAACATATTGTTATCTCTGTTTTGTCAAAGATAATGACAGGGATGACGATGTTTTTTATAGAGACATAACTTACTTAGTAGTAGCAATAACATAGAATAAAAAACATTTTATGAATAAAAACGTCTATGCATCTTATCGTAGAATGGAGGGGTATTAAATAAAAATAACAGTGTCCGTGATAATGTCAGTTTTGGCTCCCCCCCCCCCTCCCAGGATACATATTGTCACGGCCGTTATAGTGTAACGCCTCTTTCGTAAGGAATTTCAGGAGAAATGTTTTCGGACCCTCCATTTTATTGCGGCGTCGTATATTGTTCATTTTATTGTATATTTTAGTCAAACCTTTTTGTATTCAAATATTTCACTATTTATACATTACAATAACGCTTTTATAGTTTTACCTATTATTATTATATCTATCTTTACGTCTAAACTAGTCATGATTGCAGAAAGCAGTGTTAGTAGAGGAGGGAAAATGGAAGTTTACGATTATTATTATACTAACTTACTTAATTGTAGGTACTCATAGCACACACAGAGTTGTTAATCGATTAACTTAGCAATCTCTTAGTGTTGATTTAGTTATATATATTAAATACATTCTCAAATTGTTTTAACTTTTGTGAGACATCATAATTAATTAATTAAGTACGGCTTAACTCACGTGTGATCGTCCGGTGACGGCACCGACTAGTTTCGGACCCGTCGGAGGTCCATTTTCAGAATGAGTATTTATTTTGAGGACTTAATTAATTGTCTTCTCAATATATTTGTCTCGCATCAACATAACTTATAAGTGGACAGTTAATTTATTTCAAGACTTTGAGATGATTTCCTGTGTACTTTTTCCCTTTAATTAAGAGTAAGGGGACTCCCCCTATTTTATGAATGCAATTTAGGTTTACAAACGACACTCGGGTTAATGGGCTAAACGAATAAACTTTTTTATATCTCCCCGTTAAATAAAATTAATTGGGACTTATTTAATGAAATAAGAGACATAACAATTTCTTTTCTGGCTATTATTGTATTAAAGGCATTTTTTCAAGAAATAGACCTTATTTATTGTTTTTTTCTAAGACGTATTTTACAGTGTAACAAATTGTGAGAGTACAACGGAAATATAACTGTAATGTACAAAACCTAATACTTTTTGGTTTTATGTGTGCTTTATGCTTCTACAGAATTTTAAGACATATTGTTATAAATAAACATATATTTAAACATTAAAACTAAATTTATTATATTCCATCAGAAAATTAGATAGCATATATTTTTGAGAAATGCGCATTTCATTTGTTTCATTACCGATGTAAAAATCAATGCCTAAATTTAGTTACATCCTTAATTTCAAATATTATGACACTTGTATACGAACACTATCGCTATCTCTGTTTTCCCTAAAGGAATGAAAGGGATTGCAATATGCAATGGAAGTGTTACGATAGTAAACATTCAACGTAATAGTGTTTCAAACTCTGGTTACATCACAAGTTTCGTGTTACGTTCAAATACTAAAGAATAGAATAGATGTACATAGTATCATATAGTAATCAAAAACTAGGCCACGTCGAGGACCAACAGTCGGCAATATCGCGTTTCCAGCAGCGCCCAGTCTGAGCACAGTTTAACGGATATTGGCTTTCTCCAAGCAATTTCAAGTCTAGACTTTAATATTGCGTTACAGAGAACTGCTTTGTGTTATGTTACTAGTCTTGTAGGTGAACTGGAAATCAAATTCCGGACAGCTATTAACTGACACTACTAACCTATGAACATTTATGAAACCCATTAAATTAAAATTACAAACTCTCCTTTGGTTGTAATCTTTAAAATGGTTTCTAGAAAAAAATGTCAAAGAATATTTTAAACTGACTAAATGATATGGTAATTCACGTTTTCTAAATTATTTTATTATTAGACCTGTGGTTTTCTTCTTAAAAACTGTACGAATTTGTCTGTTAACAAAACAAACGAAGTGCGACCGATTAAAGGTGAAAGTATGTCTGCCTAATCAAAGTTAATCTTTGTATGATATATAACGTTAAAAAGTTTTACGAGCGCAATATACCTTGTGACATAATAGCGTTTAGCCACACAGTCACCGCCGCGCCGCGTCGTGCACCCCGTGTACACAATGTAATAAGGCCCTCGCCTCGCTCACGGCACTTATCCGCTTCAAAACCCTTCAAATGAAGCAATAAACGTACAACAATCGTGCGGGAGGAACGAACGCTTATAATATTTAATACCAATGTTGCCATGTTGTTCCACAATCTTTTTGTACAGCGCTAGAAATGAAGTAGTTGATTTTTAATATTAACTGTGTGAATTTCTTTCTTTTCTGAAGTGATTTATTTTGAGGGAATTGTAAGTTAAACTTGATTTCACTTACAAATCTTAAGATTAGAAAACAAATTGTCTAGTCGAAGTAATGACATTGTTGTCGCATAAATTATAGCTATCCTTAACAATTTGCCCACTTCAAAAGTAAAGAGTCGCCTCTAAAATGTCAAGGTTATAACATCTCCAATGGCTAATCCCGAAACGATTTGCGATAGGTTCCTTTCGTAGATCGATGTAGAATTTACTTCGGTTCATTGGCTTCAGTTGTGTTGTGTGCTTTGTCGGCGAGAGGCGCGTGAACATTGCTCCTACAACTGTGCATCGCCCACTTTATGAACTTTATACGCCTATCAAAATATATGTTTATTTCTTTGCTTCTTTAATTCTTAATGTTGTTACACAAAGAATTTGTTCTTGTTTCCTATATTTAAAAACAACTTAACTATTTGATGCATTACAAATAAGCGGGTTATCTGATGTTAAGTGACCATGTCTCAGTCTACCCTTATTAGATTGAGAAAAACAAACAGTAAGAGGATATTTTTTGTTGTAGAGGTCGTAAATTTCGCCTTCTCTGTGGTTGGTATTGACACTTTTCGAGCTGGCCATAAGTGCAGTAGGTTATCGGCGTGCGGACTCAATTTATTCTACTACTTTTGCCTTTAAAATTTTATATTTTTAAGTAGTTTAACACACAGAAGAAGTTATATTTGTCGGTTCTACACAAAGATATATGCTATAGCTTAGTCCTCGGGTCACCTCTTAACGAAGTTTAATTAAGTTGATACAAGCTTTAGGCGGCGTTGAGCAGCGCACGGACGACCTTTACGGCTGTTTGTCGCAAACTTAATGAATTAATGTGTTCATTATCAAACTTTGCGTCGCCTTTCAAATTGTTACTGCATAGGAATTTGTTATGAGTTTGTATCGATGTCGTATCGATTTGACACGAGTAATGGTGCTTTTGGATTTATGTTTTAAAAATGTTTTACTATAAGACAGATGTTTTATTATTTTACCACCACGTTTTAAACAAGTTATTCCAATAGCAGATATTGTTGATTGAGTCTAAAGTAGATGTAAAACTCAAACTTTACTATCAAATAGTGGTACAGTAGTAATCGACTCAACTTTACACATCTTACTAATATTATAAATGCGAATGTTTATATGGATGGATGGATGTTTGTTTGAAGGTATCTCCGGAATGGTTCAACGGATTCTGATGAAATTTGGCATAGATGTAGAACATAGTCTGGAAGAACACATAGGCTACTTATTCGGCTTTTTTCAATTCCGCGCGGACGGATTCGCGGGTGACAGCTATTACCTATTATATATTAAAGATGTAATAATTTTGTAGAAGTAGCACGCTATTATCAGCTTTAAGTATGATGTGTTAAAGGTTATAATAGAGTGCTACTTCTAACATAATTATTGTTCTCTATTCACATATTATCCACATTTATGTAGTGTAAGGGATATGAACATTTGAATGTTTACATATTTCGTACATCCAGTTTGTACATCAATGGATACGTTCCAAATTTAAAACATATTTGTATTCGTAATACATACCAGTAATCTCATTACACGGATAACGGTGTAACCCGAAATGTGACGTCATAAATTCGCGCTACGTCTGTACTCCGAGTAGCGAGATTCAATTAAACAGATTCGCGAACTATTTCTCCCCTATTTCATGATAATTGTACCTCTAGTTAACAATTTTATACGCTTTTCATTAGTTTTAGTCGTTGATATTAGTTTCGAAGTTTTTTTTTTCAGTTTGAACTAATTCAAATTTGTTCATTCTCATTGAAGTTAAAGTAGAGTCTATTGTTATAGTAAAGAACTGTTCGGTAAGATAGACTGACGACTTAGTACAATAGGATAATCTATGAAGACAGTACCCTAGATTTTATATTTAATTTACTATTTGATATGAATTCATAAACTAAATATGACATAAGCACAGTTCTATATCAAACTTATTATAGAGACTAAATAATCTAGAAATACTTTGAGCCACGCATTTCACTGTGAAGCTATGCTGTCAGACAGCTTGACATTGCATGAGCGTTATTTTGCTTAATAATTCAAACGTTACGTAATAGTTTAATAATTATTTTTACATTATATTATAGAACAATTTATCACTGATTTATAGAAAAAAAATTCTCTCCTCTGGGAAATGTGTGTATTTATTATAAAAAAATATTTTATTATTTTATAAATGTTGCAATAAAATGGCAGTGGTGTATAAATATACTTTATTGTATGCACTATTAATTAGAAATTTACAGAGAGGCACCGGACAACACTTCTTGTAAGGAACGTAAATAGCAGAGAGAGAGAGGAAGTTGGCATAGATTATAAAGGCGCAACATGCAAAGATTATATAACATTTTAACACTCCCTTCGCATGTAAGCCTTCTTTCACAAAACAAATTATTAAACAATACTATGCAAATTTACATGCCAATACTTCTCCTTTGTTATACAAAATTAAGTGCTTAAATTTAACACAATACTTACTATCTCATATAAACAAAATTAAGTACTTAAATTAACACATTACTTTTTCATATAACAAAGATTATGGAGATTTAACACAGCAACCATACCTTTTTATGAAACAGAAACAAGTGCTTAAAATTAAATTCAGAACTTCTTCACTAAACAAAAAGAAAATTTAAGTATTAAAACTTAACATACCAATGTTACTTCTTAACAATTTGAATCTTTCTCTAGGCAAAGACTTAGTAAAAATATCTGCAAACTGTTCAACTGAAGTGACATAATTTAAAGAAATAACATTTTGCTGATATTTTTCCTTTATAAAGTTATACTTAATATCAATGTGTTTACAACGCTTATGAAATTCACTATTTTTAATCACAATTATTGTACTTTGATTGTCAATATTAAGACACACAGACACTTGTTTATATTGTCCTATATCACATAATAATTGTTTTAACCATAGTATTTCTTTGGTGGCAGCACAAGCAGCCATGAATTCTGCCTCAGTTGTCGAAAGTGCTACACTTTGTTGCCGTTGGCTAGACCATGTAACTGCAGCTCCATTTTTAATAAAAACATATCCTGTCATTGAACGCCTTGTTTCAATATCATTAGCATAGTCAGCATCACTGTAGCCAATCAACTCTGTAGACTGTGGCTTTGATTGATAACATAAACCAAATTCTATGGTACCTTTGAGATATTTAAAAATTTTCTTTACTGCATTCCAGTGGCTCTCATTATAATTATGTAAAAACTGACTTACCACACTGACTGCATATGCAATATCAGGCCTGCTCACTGTTGCCAAATGGATAAGTGATCCAACTGCTTCCCTGTAGGGCAGGTTTCTCGCTGGCACAGCATCACCTTTCTGTAGTTTAATGTGTGGGTCAGATGGAATACTATTTTGATTTGCACTGTCCATATTAAACTTTTCCAATATCTTTTCAATATACTTGGTTTGGTGAATAAAAATATGTTCTTTATTTCTTTCTATTTGCATACCAACAAAATTATTAGATGGACAAGTTTTTAAATCAAAGTGTGTTTGTAATTCATTTACTATTTTCTTTAAAATCAGCCTTTCTTTTGATATTAGAAGCCCATCGTCTACATAAAGGCATAGGTAACATTTAATTTCATTAACTTGACCAACATAAACACACTGATCAGCTAAACTTTTGACAAAACCAAACTTTTCTAAAATTGCATTAAATTTAGTGTTCCAACACCTCGGAGCCTGCTTCAAACCATAAAGAGACTTATTCAGTTTACATACCATATTAGGGGCACATTGTAAACCATCAGGTGGAACCATAAATATTTGTTCGCTTAATTCACCATACAAAAATGCTGTTTTTATGTCAAATTGCAATATTTCTAAGTTTTGTTCAGCAGCTACAGATAAAAGTAAACGTATAGAATCATACCTGACTGTCGGTGAGAAGGTTTCATCATAGTCCATACCTTTAGTTTGTGCATAACCTTTTGCACACAGCCGAGACTTGTACCGGAGACCTGTTGGTTCATCTTTGACTTTAAACACCCATTTACATCCAATTACCTTGGCATTTTTGGGCTTTTCTACCAATGTCCATGTCTTGTTTACACTATGAGCTTGTAACTCTTCATTTATTGACATTTTCCACTTGTCAGAATCAGCTGAAGTAATGGCATCACTGTATGTTAAAGGTACGTCTAGAATTCCATCATTGTAGCATAAATAGCTTTCAAAACTTTTTGTTTTAGGTTGTGACTGTTTATTTCTTGGTCTTAATGTCACATTTGAAGACATCGGATATTCAATTTTTCTGTCTGGTACATAAATACTGCTGTTCATTGATTCATCAGATTCAGATTCTTCAGGTGAAGCAATTGTGTTTGTGGAGGTTGACTCTGAACTGTGACGGAGCTCTTCACTTACAGACTTATCTTCTGAGTGAGTCAAATCCACCGGAACATAATTTCTTACAACTGTAGATTCAAGAAAAACTGCATCTCTGCTTTTTATGACTAATCCTGAAGAAGGAATTATGAATCTGTAGCCTTTTGTATCAGTACAGTAACCAGTAAATATAGCCTTCTTAGCTTTTGGATCCCATTTCTTTGTTTTCTCTTTGGGTAAGTGCACCATAGCCTCGCACCCAAATATATGTAAATGACTAACACTTGGTTTAGTTCCAGACCACATCTCTTCAGGAGTCTTGTACTTTAATGACTTTGTCGGAGTCCTATTCAATAGATAAGCGGCAGTTTGCACAGCTTCTGCCCAGAATTGTTTAGACAATTTAGCATTAAGTAACATGCATTTGGCTTTTTCTACTAATGTTCTATTTAATCGTTCAGCGACTCCATTTTGTTGGGGCGTGTAAGGCACTGTGGTTTGATGTGTGATTCCATCACCTTTCAAAAGATCAGAGATGTACTTGTTAATAAATTCAAGGCCATTGTCAGTGCGGAGACACTTGATTTTACATTCCAGTTGATTTTCTACATACTTCTTAAATTCTTTTAATTTATCTATGACTTCTGATTTCTTCTGTAAGAAATAAACAAAAATCTTTTTAGAGTAATCATCGGTGAAAGTCAGAAAATACTTAGCTCCACCCAGAGATTCTGTCTCCATAGGTCCGCACACATCTGAATGCACTAGTTCAAGTAGTTTTGTGGTTCCCGTACCCTTATGTTTGAAGGGCAATCGTGTCTGCTTGGCTTCTAGGCATGTTATGCATGTTAAATTAGTTTCCTTTTTCTTTAGAACTTTCATTCCTTCTGTGTTTTCTATAATTTTGTTTAAGTCATTAAAATTCAGATGACCCATGCGCTGGTGCCATAGATATGGATCATTTTCATCAACATCAGATATGTAGGCATGTTCTCTGTACATATTTAGTTGATACATGTTGTTTACTAAAATAGCGGTAGCGACAACATTGTTATTTTTGTTGAGAATAACACATCCTTTGCTATTAAATTTGACTTGACCTCCATTTCTTATTATTTAGCTGACAGATATTAAATTGGTTGCCAGTTCTGGAACACAGAGTACATTTTGAAATAAGACTTTTCTGTGTTGACCTCTTTGATCGGAGACATTCAGTGTCACTTGTCCAGAACATTTCACATTCAAAGATTTATCATTAGCTACTTTTATTGACTTTATTAGTGATTCGCTAGTATTTGAGAGTAAATTTTCATACCTTGTCATATGGACGGAGGCTCCCGAGTCAATGTACCAAGCATCACTGTTATTGTTTGTTGCTGTAAAAGCCGCAGCATAACTTGAGCTTTTGGTTATCTTCTTTGACTTGCAATCTGTACTAATATGACCATACTTATTACATGAGTAGCATCGAGGACCTTTTTGAAAATTTTGCTTGCCTGTTTTATTTTTATTAAATGCTGTCTTCTTAAATGACTTATTAGTTGCAAATGCCGATGAACTTTGCCGTTCATTCATTTTGATATCTTGCAGTAATTTTGACTTAACTGAGTCAGCGCTTATTTTCAATCCTGAGCTTTCCAGTGCAATAATCATAGGTTGATAATAATCAGGAAGACCGGAGAGTAGCAGTGTACCGAGCCACTCGTCGTCAACTTTGAAGCCTATGTTTCTCAATTTATGAGCGGTGGTCATAATTATGCTCACGTATTCCTCAACATTTTGACATGCCTGAAGTGTTGTTGTGCATAACTCCCTCAGTAATCCTACTCGGCGTGTCAGTCCCGAGTCATCGAAGGCTTTGGCAAGGTTATCCCATACCTCTTTTGCCGTCTTACAGTCTTGAATATGAATATAGTTCGTTGTGTCAACAAGTAATATTATTTTTGACTTCGCCTTTGTGTCGCGTTTTTCATCTACGACGCCGCTGCCCGTGATGCAGTCCCAGAGATCTTCATGCTGAAGATACGTCTTTAGCGCGAATTTCCAGGTGGAATAGTTTTCTCTTCCACTTAATTTTTCTATTAATGTTAAGGGATTGCTCGTAGACATTTTGATTTTTATCGACGATGCTTGACCACGATGAGGTTGAGGTTAAGTTGCAGGCTGTCACTTTCAATTTTTGAATAAAACTTTTATTTTTGTTATTGGGACTCTCTGGGCCCATAACCTGTTGCAATAAAATGGCAGTGGTGTATAAATATACTTTATTGTATGCACTATTAATTAGAAATTTACAGAGAGGCACCGGACAACACTTCTTGTAAGGAACGTAAATAGCAGAGAGAGAGAGGAAGTTGGCATAGATTATAAAGGCGCAACATGCAAAGATTATATAACATTTTAACAATAAATTTTATTATTTTATAATAAATTTTTATCTCGTTTATTTTTTATAAAAACAAAAATAAAAATATATTAATATATTTTATAGTAATAAAACTATTTGTGCTTGCTTCATATACATGTATGTAGAGAACAGTTTTTTGTTATGAACCTTCCTTCCTTCAAACAAATAAAACCAATATGAAGTAAGCTATGATATATCAGGAGATTGCAATGTTGAAATGTTGTTGGAATTCAAAAAAATGTTTTAAACGCCGCCGCCATGCCATTGATTGTCAACATTTGGAACGTTAAAAAGCAATTGTATTAGATTTATTGTAAAGTTACGGCTCCCTATTCATTAGCCCGCGGCGCGGCGTCAGCGCGACTACGACGCCTCATAAATGATTTATGTGACATTGATAAATTGCAATTGCAATTGCTTTATGGAAAACTATTCCGGAATTTATAAAATATGACTTGTTTTATGAGGAATTACTTTTTAATTCATATAACAGTCCACCTCTGCTATTATTAAGCCTTATTGAAATAAGATTTTGCAATTTTTTTATTTATTTATTACTACTTGTTGTCTGCGACTTTGTCCGGAAGAATAAAAGAAAATATTAAAGGAGGAATTAAAGTAAATGTTCTAGTAATAAATATAGCCTATGTCACTTAGTGCTAATGTTACTTTCTAATGGCAATGTTTTTCTTTTAAAAAGACCAGTAGTGTTAGTTTGTTGGTTCCATAGAAAAATAAAAAATACAAATATTTATTTTTTATGATATAAGTATTTAACAGTCGTAGAGCCCGCAATATCATCTTTTGCACGAATAGGCCGCTCGACCGGTGAATTACAACAACCACATAGAAGACAGGTGTGAAGTGGTACCAGTAATTTCGACGTTTTGCCGGACTTTTCTCAAAATTATTTGGCAGAGCATGAAACGCATAGAAAGGAAAATATTCTCTTTCTATGCGTCCCATCCTCACTCGATTAAAAGCAGGCAACACACATGTAAATGTAGATTTCTATAGACATCGGTTACTTTGCTATTGTGGCGAATTCAAGTGGCCGCTTGCTTGTTACAAAGGATAAATTAATACGTTACCTTTAATCTATCCTTCAACATAAAACGTAGGTGACGAAGAATCTCGCATACAAAGTGTGGGGGATCGAGGCATATATTTAGAAAGCTAACAAATGTGTGGCGATGGACATAACGTGCATAGCGGCCGCCGGCGCCGGGTCAAGAGATGTGCCGTGTCAAGGGCTACACTTTCTCACCGACACCACAGTTTTACAATTACACCTCTAACTTAAGAAGTTAATCGGTCTCCCAATTGTATCGATCCAAATAAAAATTGCTTAAAACAATTTCTTTGGTTAAATTTAGGGATGTGCAAATATCGTTCACATCGAATCGAATCGAGTAATAATATTTATAATTATATTAATTTTTTATATAGGGAATGCGACAGTAAAATAAATGAGATCATAATTTTAATTATTGGACCCTGTAAAGCATAAAAGGCCCAACCAAAATTTTGTCGAAAATCGAGTTCTATAAAAAGTAAAACATTACTAAATAATTGCAACACAATCTAAAACTGTAACATTTTAATTAAATGTAAATAAATTAATTTTTCATATGTACATATAATATATATATTATATACTTTACGTTTAGTTAAAATGTTACAATTATAGATTATGTCGTAATTATTTAGTAAGGATTTTTTTTATTCGAAACTAAAGCAAAAATAATAATAATAGGGTATAGTCATACATAAAGAATACGGTTAAGGTGTAGTTACATAAGTAGTAGCTAACGCTCTGATGGTCTCGATCGAACTAATTTACATACTGCTGATGGAGCACTTAAGACCATGTGAGGACGTTTTAAGAAGATTGAGGTGAATTTTAAATTAAGATCAGCTTTATTTGTGTACTTTTGGAAACCTCACTTGAAATTGAAACTTCACTTTATTTTCTTACTAGTTGTCAACCGCGACTTCGGTCGCTTGAAGGGGGTATTATAAATAAAACTCGTAATACGAGTATGTATTTAATTTAATTATTTGTACTAAAAAATATTTCTTCTGTTAATTTTCAAACAATCAACTTTCCTCTTTGTGTGTATAGTTAGGCATAAAAAACACATTTACAGCATGTATTATCTCAAAAATAATGACAAAATATATTGAAAAAAAAAAGATTGTGCACCCGGTGGGGGTGCGGAATCCGATGATTCAAGCAACCATTGGTCAGGGCTGCAGAGACAGGAACCTCTTCACTATGCGCGCAGTTATTAGTAGTATTTACTACTAGTATTTGTTTTAATTTAACATTTGTATTCTATATGTATTATAATTATCACGAGATAAGTTTTATGTATGTAAATTGAATCAACCGATTTTTATATATCTACGTGTTCATGTATTTACATAGGCGCGAAATGTTATGACAGTTGCGGTTAACCGTAACGAGCGTTCACACTGCAGTCCAGATTTCACCAATAATTTTGTTAATTGCTTATTTCATTTGATTTCAAAATACACGAAACATATAATCCTTTCGAGTATTACGTTGTTTTTCTTTACTGAAAGGTCGTGCTTATATTGAGATCAGATCAAATTGTTTATTTAAATATCGACATTGAATTTTGTTGTTTTTTTTTGTTTAATACGTAAATGTAGGTACTTTTGTTACATAATCCGCCGGGTGGTGACAATGCGTATAGCTCAAATTACAATAAATCCTTGTCGAAATATTGTAAATCGATACTTTAATAACTACCGTGTAACTGACAGGCTGGAAACCGAATATATATTTCATAATGCTAGTATCACACGAAGGCAGAATAGTAATACAGAATGAACACACTGAACCAGAACGGTACCTACCTACTGTTTTGGCAGTAAGTGTGGTAGAAAAAGATTAAAGAAAGTATGTGATTGTGTGAACTAGTATATGTAAACACGTAAATAAATGGCTGATGAAGTTATAAAAATAGTACATATTATAGAGTAAAATGCAAAAATATGTGCGTCCAAACAACAGTACTGCACTATCTACAGCTCTGTTTCGCTGTTCTGTCCTCGTGTGAAACTAGTATAATACCGGCAAAAGTCAACACGCGGCACGGTTCAGCCGATGCTATCAAGTGTCATTGTCAGGTGGATACAGGGTTGTTTGGTGGGCAGGGGAGGAAGGTGGTTGTTACATTAATGCGAAACGCTATTCCAAACTGTCATGGAAGCAATTTTTTTGCGACAAACAGTTTAGATGCTACATATCCGTGAGATTTCACTGTCGATAAATCCAAACAAAAGTATATTGTTATGTCAGATTTTTCTAGGAAAATTAGTGCCATGACCAATTGTTCTGTAAGTTTTTCGGCAACGCAGGGACTCTGGGTTTTGTGCTTGTAATCGCGGCATTTTTGAACACATTTAAAAATAAACTAAGATGACGTAATACCGTGAAACGTTTGCACTTACTTAAATGTATGGCTTAACTGCAACACCGTCTAGACAAAGCAATTTCTGCTTGGAAGATGTTAATAAATAGATGATATTGTCTACGCCAGCTACTTACTGTTTTTAAAGGGATTTTATTACGGAATAGTATTTCATTTAAGTATAGGTAATTTGTTTTTTTCGAGATTTCTTCTTCGATATCTTTAAATATGTATAATTATTTGTGTTTAAGAGTAATTTAATTTTAGTAGATGGCGCCACCAATGTTAATACATAGAACTGGCACATATTGGCGCCGTGACTTATTTATGAAAAAATGTAGCTATTACAGTTTTCTTTTGTTTTATGTTTCTTCCTTCGTGTGTTTTTTTTTCTTCACGTTTTAACGAATTTGGTTCGTATAAAGGTTTTTTTTTACGTTTCGTAGTGTATTATTATGTATTAAATAGTTTTGTATAAAAATAAACAGTCTTATCAAAGTAAAGTGTCGTGTTTCACTGAACAAATTGTATAAGTTTTGTGCAGTAGAAACTTACAATTTTCTGTTTAGACTCAAACTTGACTAAGCGGTTTCTTACATAACAAAGTTTATGCTTAGCAAATATTCCTTATCCCGGCAGTTTTCATATAAAGTGTCATTTAACTTGGGAATTGAAGTTTGTTTGTGTTTTAGTTCTCGAGCCCGTTTATCAATTTGTTTGTTTTATCTCTGACTCTCATTGAATTGTTTGTCTACAATAAATGCTAGGAATTAATATTATTATGTGCTGTTATACGTATATTTTTTTTAAATCTAACTTCATACTTATATTATAAATTCGAATGTTTAGATAGATGTATGTTTGATTGAAGGTATCTCCGGAACGGGTCAACGGATCTTGATGAAATTTGGCATAGATGTAGAAAATAGTCTGGAAGAACACATAGGCTACTTATTACGTTTTTTTTATTCCGCGCGGACGGATTTGTGGGCGGCAGCTTGTTTTTAAATAAATTCATTAATATGTTACAGCTCTCGTGATAAGCCAAAACTTTAAGGTTCATAAAACCTTGTGTGCCGACCCTACGTAAGTGGGATAAGGCCAGGGAGATGATGTTACAGCTCTCGTGATCATGTTTTTATATGTACTGGATCTAGTTTTTAGTTAATTATATTTTAATTAATTTCCGTTTTAGTTGAACTTAACGGAAGGTTTATTTTTTAATAATTATTCATAAAAGTATACGCTTTCAAACCATATTCAATTTTATAACTTTATTACATTAGGACATTTTACAACGATTGTTTTTAATAAGTATATTACGAATAAATAATGAAGAGGGTCAGAGAGAATGTTTGTCAGGGAAAAGTCCAAACAACAAACTTTAGCAAACGCAAAATCATAATTAAATTTTTATCTTGTAGCGAATGCCGAGTATTGTTTTAATAACAATTAATGGGAACAGCCCGAGGCTTACGAAAATGCCAGTTATAATGCAATGAATCTTAATACGAGGATTTTATAAATAAAACGTTTATTTTGTATTGTTTAAAACATTTTTATACTGCTTAGACTTGAGTATAATGAACAAAAGTTGAAAATAAAATTACATTATTTTAAGTCGCGTTGCAGAAAATTAAACTAAAACATGCGATCGTAGTTTAGCGAGAGAGACAACTATATATTGTTACATATATTCAGAAAGTGACAGATGGCGTTGCAGTGTTGCCATCACTGAGTATACATGGACAAGCTATAAAGTGTGGAATTTTGTGCCGATTTGATTATCTCCATTTTAGAGAGGTCGGTTGCTATTGGTTGCGGTGGTGAGGATTCGAACCAATAATATTTAGAAAGAATTAACTATCAGGATCTTCAACAGACGCGTTTAAGTCCGTGGTTCTATTTGTAGATTCTACTAAATCCATTACGGCTGTTAATTTAAACTAACTGCCGTCTCTAAATCCACCCTCACGTGTAATTAAGAGACGGACGAAGAAACGTTGTTTTATTAAAGTAATTTAAGTTATAAACGTCGCCTTGCAAAATTCACTTAACGAATGACTTCTTTTATTAGACTTTTTAGAGCTAAAATTAAATTATACTAGCCACTAACATTAGTAAATTGAAATATTATTTTTAATAAATCATTTAATAAATAAATTTTTTTCCACTTCATAATTATGCATAAATAAAAATAAATTCTTTTTTTTCTAACATCGGAAAGAGAGACGAAAAAATACTTTTTTTTTTAATTCTTGCAGATTCAAGACCACGTGGAATACAAAAACAAATGTAGTTATGTCAGTACAAAATACGTGATAATGTATAAGCAAAAGTCTATTGTCTCTGGAATATATTCTTCCATAGACATACTCTGCTTACATTTAGTTTGTTAGTTCTCTGTGCTAACATTGTGATTGGAAATGTTCGAATGCGATGTAGTATGTTTAATATCGATATGCGCCGGAAGCAGGAAAAGAAATTGAGATTTCTGATTTGTACACAACAATACATAGCCTTTTGTTTTATTTATACGTATACGTAGTTTTTACGGGTGTTTCCCATTGGGCCGATTGATAGGCAGATCGGCTAACGGCAAACATACGTTTTTACCGTGTTATTATCATCACTTTAATACTGAAAATCTCTTCCCGATCTATTTTAGAACGTAGAAATATTCTTATATTGTTATGTAATGTAATTGTGCTTCATTCCTGTTTCAGGTAAGTGGAGGGAATACAGAAGTTAAAGATTTGGTTATCAGGTAACGTATTGAAAATCTTTTTTTAAATTATTTATCTATGTTAATTAGTAGGGTAGCTGTCTTAGCACTCGGATTGTTGTTTGGATGAAGATGTACTCCGTGAAGCTCCGACTGAAAAAAAAAAAATTTTTTTCTTTTTTGTGAGTAGTTAATAGAAGACAAACAATACAAGATATTATCACTACCGTACATGGACTGTCTTTAACTAAAATAATTTTATTTTGGTGACCCCTTTTGTAAGATCTTACGGATAATAAGACGATAATTTCAAAAGTTTGTTAGATGTAATAGAACTCTTAATTACATATACCAGTGTAAATGACAACGTGTTAAACAACCCGCCAGTCACAATGAATTGGATAATTACGGCTCGTAAATTCCCCACGTGAGGGAGTCGCGAGTGTAATGGCGGCGTATACGTTCAAGAACGTAATATCAAGATAATTCCTGCAATTTATCATTGTTCTAACGTAATTTTAATTTAAATGATATGATGCATACTGAATCCTTCATGTTGGTATTTGTAACTTATTAAATACACAATCTAACCTTGAATAGAAAAATCTGTACAAATATTGTTGTCTCATTTTTTTATAGAGTGAAAGAGTAGACAATATGTTTCTAAATCAATGTTTTTGTCTGGAAAATTATACACAGTAAGATAAATTAAATTACTAATAAACTGTCATAAGTCAGTAACTTTATTAAAAAGCATTATTCTTGAGAAGTATTTTTTTTTTTTTTTTACATAAAATGGCAAAGTAGAATGGAAATTTAGTAATTAGCCTTAACAAAAGTTTGACAGCTTCGAAGCACGGTCAAATCTCACGAGACTCAAACTGAAACTTTGTACTTAAAAGGAGAAATACATACTTTTGTATTATGTTTTGAGAGCTTTGATATTGTGACAACAATATATTATGTAATAGAAAACTAACGCCTAAAACCAAAAATAGCAATGATCCAGTAATGAAACAAGGAGTCAAAGAAAATTTGATTTTTTCCTCAGGTTAACATCTATCACACTTTGCAGACCTAATTATTATTTAACGCTTATTGGTGATAAAGCTTGTAAGTTAAGTATCTTTTTCTAATCTATAGAAAGTGGCATGCTACGAAGTAGTTCATAAGAATATCTTCCTTGTAATGAGTTAAAGAGTTCAGTACTCGGGCGAGTCAAGTACTGGCGACTATCCCAATGGCTATTAAATTCAATTTCATTGCCAAAAATTATATGTAAAGTTATAATGAAACTTGAAAGATCATTCAAGTACTTGCTCTGTAAACATTTTCTTTAACCTCATACTAAAGTATTAAAATAGTCCAATTCTTTCACGACTCTATTTATATTATACTTTGTAAAAAGTTTTTTGTGCAAATTTATTTTATTTCTTAACAAAGAACAAGTGACGAGCAATTAAAAGTTCCTTTGTAGCTTCCATCGTGCGGCGTCACTCAACGTCTGTGCATCTGTCACGTCTGACTTGATACGTATTACTCCAAAATAAATACTGTTAAATACGTGCTTTAACCATTTGACCGCCGTTGATTAATATTATTGACGCCAGCGTGATGATATGTTTCACCATAAATATGTATCACCACAATACGTTCGTAAGTTCATTATGTATTGATAAAGATTGCATTTAACAAGCCTACGCATAATAATGTTTCAATAACCATGATTTGTCAAAAATTCATGCCGCGCCCTAGTATTACGGTACAAAAGGGTTGACGTATGTTTAAGCTAAAATGTATTTGATGTACTGTCTAAGTTTTTTATGGTAAGGTCCAATATGTTTAGTATGACCTAATAAGCGACGATAAAACTACAATACAAAATCAAGTAAGATAGTTATATGTATTTAAAGATCTAGGACGCGACGATGACAAAGAACTAGAGGAATTCCTATTTACGATCTCATATCCTTTTCCTGGCGCTGTGTGCGATGTGGATTTGCGCACATCTCAATGTTTAATAAGTAAAACCGTGTAAAAAGGGAAAGACGTGGCGACCCACATTAGTTTGTACTCAGCATACAAGACCTCAAAGTACTAGAGAATTTTACACGAAATGTTTTTTTTTGTTTTGAGAAATCAAGGATTTCATTGAAATTTTAAAAGGCATACTAACGAGAGAAATAAGAAATTAAAGCGTCAGTAGAGGGCGCTGCACCATTAACCTAGATCGCAGGGCACTACTCATTAAACTGCTTTGCTTGTTGCCTCAAACGACTTTTTATCGCTGGCAAATACTTTTGAGATCAGGAGCAATCTACGGATTAAAAGCGTCCACCTAAATCTCTGATGTAAGACTTGGACTTTACCCTTAAGTTTATTTTCAAATGGTGATTTGAAAAACAAGATATCATCTCTGACAAATCTGACTTTAAATTGCATTAGCATTAGCTTAATGGTAAGGAAAAGTTAATTGCCACATTATATTATACAGGTTCTGTTTTATCATAACTATTTTATAATTGTATTGCAAAATCTAATATAGTGTATCCAAATAGAAATTAAATTAAACCAATATAAATTGGATGTTTACAAAGAAACGTGGAGGAGCGGCGGCGGAACAAATAGTTAATTTCAAAGTTTCGTTCAACATAGCCGAGGTTTGTTTAATTTTAATCAGTGATAAAGCCTCTATATGAAATTTATAACAGCATAGTTGGGGGCTTTGTTACTCGCAAAGTAAATAAGGAAATAATCCAGGCTTAATGCCGGGAACAGTGGCAGATATTAAAATATTCCCGCGCACCGTGCGCCGTGTAATAAAGTTCTGTTTGGCCAGTCGCAGCGACGAGTGCGCGACCGGACGAACGAGTGAACATGGAAATTAGGCCGCATATCTGTGGCTTAAGTGAAGAGAGGTAGCGTTTTTGCGGATTTAAGATTTACATGTGTAAATTTCAATATATTTATGACTTTCGGTACTTCAGTATCCAATACTTTTAATATCGGATTAGTAAATAAAAACAATTCTTCGGATTTTCTGCTATTTTACTCTTGTTTTTTTTTTATTTTTTTTTTTATAATTACTACAAACTTTTAAGCCATAAATGTTTTTTTAAATCTTTAATCCATAATTTTTCGTAAAACAAAAATATGTTCATAGCGTGCAATAAAAATTTCAAAAGATAACATTTGTACAGTTGCTAATTAGTTCTAAATTAAATTATCTTTTTTTTTTTTTTACTAATCGCTTTCTCTTGAAGCGTATCCCATACTGAAATATGACTACAATGTGTTTTCTTTTCTTAATGTATTGTTTCAAATTCTCGTTCCAGGCTTCTGGGATTTTTCATTTTGTTGAAATTCTCACATCGAATAGGTTTAGTTAAGAACGTATTTAGGGCATGAACCAGGTTATGGATGTATAAATTATGTAGGTCGTCTACCTTACATTGATAAAGTTTTCATACGTTATGTTTTAAATATACATACAATGAAATATTATAGAATACTGATGTTCATGTTTTTATAGTCAAAGTAAAATCTATCTTGTTTTTTTTCGATGAAAATATCAAATCAATTTCCAACGAAAAACTCGTGTAAATCAAAACGATAAAAGCAATCGAAATATTTCGATAGAGATCCCTTTTCCATTCACTCCAATTCCAATATTCTCAATGTCTTTGTTTAAAAAACGTCTGATGGAAAAGATCCCGTGGGCCGACAACGCAGACAGAATAACAAATAGTGTTCGCGTAATGCGACGTTCTGACGTAACTTTGGATAATATTCATGATAAGTGCCGCCTTTGACACGTGCTCGTGTTTCCTTACCGAGGGCCCTTCGAGAGTGCGCTACGAAAACTGAATTTCCACTAGTAAAGTGTCGCACTCGGGCTCTTGTCACGGTATCTTGAAGCACAAAGCGCTGCATTTCTTTTTTTACTACCCACTCCGCGGCGCATTCAAAGTTTCCACTTTCACGCCACTCCACTTGGCGAATTTGCATCTAAATTTAAAGCGCAGTCTCCACAACAAGGGGAGGATGTCAGGGCTGCAATCGAAATTGGGGCAAGGTAAAGCGAATTATTTATATTATTTTTATTCCCCATTTTTTTTAGGTTTAGGAATCTCACAACTTTCAGTGTGTTAGCCTGAATTTGCTTTAACTTTAACCATAAGTATTAGTTCAGGCAAATTAACAAATATAAGTAAAATTAATAAACGATTTATGTATTCGTTTCAGGTCTTAAGCGGAAACAATGCTGAAAAAAGGTTAGTATCTTTGATAATTTAATTTCAAATTTAACGAAATTGAAGTAGTCAAATTAAAAGTAATAATAAGTATTATTCAAAATAGAAAAACTATTAGTGACTCTTAAAGTAGAATCATATTTATCTGTTAAGTAAAGCACAATGTTATGGTAGAACTGGAAATATTATAGATTTAATTGTGGTTAAAAACAATAACAAATATGTACAAATTACTCGTATTAAATTAACAACACAAATTATATAATCAAACGTAACATAGACAATACGTACACACTTATTATAGGTAATGATTAATGCATGTGCATGAACATACAGACATGCTCTCTCCCCAATAAAACACTAATACATTATATTGTTACCTCGTAGATCAAATGATTAATTTAATCGCCTTAGAAACATTATGAAGAAAATCTTAAATCTTCAAATTTCCCTCTTGCCTTTTCAAATTGCCTGAAGAAACTTTTCTATATAATTCAACTGTAGCTCTGCAAATAATAGCTCCTGATATATGTTTAAAACAAATATAATAGAAAAACGCATAACGTAAACAAATAATAAACTAAAATAGAAGAAAAAATTATTCAAAATTTGATAAAAATTACGAATCTATAAATTTCTACAACAAAGATTTTGTGTAAGCCTTTGAATTTACTCGTTACTCCCGACTCGGCTGACGTGGAAATGTATCAGGAGTGACACGGCGGTCTTAAGTTTGCTCAACCGTTTGAGATTTATCTTGATGCCTCTCAAAAGTCTGTAAGTGGCTCAGCGTGACCCGCATTTATATAATTACAGTCAACCACGCAGGCCCAGTGCGGGTTGGTTGACTTCACGTATAGCTTTAAATTTCTTCTCAGATATGTGCAGCATCACGATGTTTTACTTCACCGTAAGAACGTCGGATAAATGTACATATTTATATCGAAACTCAAAAAACACATTGGTACATAGCGGGATTCGACCTCAGGACCTGATTGCAAGTCAATTTTTTAAACGGCTTTGGTCTCAGAAACCCACGGCTAGTTTTTATTTAGTCGTCATTTATTTATTTATTCAATAAAGAGCGAATAAAAAAGTTTTTTTTTAAAACAGTTTAAGTCATTGAAACTCTGTCTCATTATCTTTCTTTGGTTAGTAATTCTTCCTTCTAAAGTAACATCTTAAATAACAATATGACAAGTACACCAGTAACATAAGTTATCCGCATGTGTCTAGAGATATTGGGAATGAAATTAGTTTCTTGGCATGCAGTATTTGTACGTTATCTAGACAACAATTTCATGTTTCTTTGTAGAAGTTTGTAGAATCGATTAAATAGATTTAATAGTTGATTAAGTCGACAATTTAGAATAATTTGTAGCTCTTATTAAATAAGACGTTAAATGTTTAAATTTAGCATTACCTATCTGGGAAAACGTAGTGTTAAAAAAGGTTAATTGACGCTTAACCGGTTCGTAAAGTAATTACAAATTGTTAAGATTATCGTACCACAGATAATATGTAAATTATGATGCAACGTTTTCTTTAAGAGCCCAAGTTTCTGTTTGTTAAGGGAAAAAGGAAAATTTAATTTTACTGCAGGTGATAAAACAGATTTTCTTCCACATTCACAGTTTTCGCTCTTACGACTTGCGCACGTGGAGAAATGAGATACTTTTACGTAAACCGGAAACGAAACTCTTCAATTAGATAAATCAAAACGGTGAAAATCTTTTCATATGAACTTGATTTAAAGCCAGTCTTAAAATTGATATGAAAATCTTAAATACGGATTTAAGCTTTTTTTTTTTTACTATTTTGTATACGAGCAAAAAAGCATATTTATAAATTAAATAATCTACGTCGACTTCATAGTCGACGTAGATTATTTCTGAAACGTATTTAAGTATTTATGAAAATACGACTGTCTGAGAGCAATATGTGTGTACTGAATGTAACTCAGTTCTTTCAGAACTCATGTCACAAAAAAAAATCTCTCAATTTTAATTCACTATATATTCCGAACCGTGAGTGTTTCGAGCGGAGACCGTCATGTTAAACACCACACAAGAGCACTTAATTATTTGCTTATTGCAGCGGTTTTAAAATGCACCAAGCACTGTCTGCCTCACCGCTAATATTGTTCTTGTTAAATACCATATTTAATTTTAAAATTTGCACATGCAGTCCGTAATTGGTAATGTTTTATCCTTTTTAATGTTCGCCCTCTAATTATATTCTGATATTCTAAAATGTTTTGTAAAGTATAAAATGTTTTTTAGTTCATTTTAGTTCAGACAGAATTACTTTCATGAAATAGAAGTTTCTAAACAGTTGTAGAAAACAAATTAAGTTTAATATGAAATTATTAATCTTCTTTTGTTTTATATTGAAAGATACTGAACCGTGATTGTAGAGAAGTAAGTCATTCGAGTGTCATTCAATTGAATGAATGGGACTTCTAATTACAAGAGCGAGTTTGAATTTCGTCCGGCGACTAGATTGGTATCAAACAAATTTAATTTAAGAATTGACTTTATTCAATTTTGTGATATTAACAAATTGTTCATTAGGCGTATATTAGTTTCAACAACTTTAGATTATTATTTTGTAAGATGTATTTAAAATATAGTTCTTCACAAAGATTTAATTACTTATTTCGTATAATATTTGATTGTAACTTCATACCGTATTCTGGAATATACGTAGTTTCCACTGCTGATTTTTTTTTAAGAAATGAGAAATATGACGATGTTTTCTGTCCCAGTGTTTCGGTAGTTAAAACCAAGACTTTTTCCAACTTTTACTCTAGACATTTCGGACTTCTACTGACACACCATTTTAGCACATCTCTCTCGCTTTGACATTTATAAACACGCACACCAGTTACCGATATTTTTTTATTGTTTTAGTCCCATTTAACTTTGTATCAAACATATACCATAAAAGAGAGTAAATATTAGGCAGGAAGAGGAAATCATAATGCACGATTGGATCGGTCAGCCTATTTCGAATGTTTAGCACCTCGCACACGTGTACACGGAATGAGTTTGTTTTATGAGTCTTCATAAAGAAGGTAACAAGCTTTAACGGTTAGCCTTAACAAATGAAAATCAAAGAAAACAACATTGTTACCTCACTAGAAAAAAAATCGATTTTAGATAAAATAACTTTTTATCAGCCTATGTGTTTTTCCACTATGTTCTACAACTGTGCTAAATATCATCGAGATTCGTTGAGTCGTTCTGCAGATACCTTCTAACAAATATCCATGCATCCATACATACATATTAGTAAGATTATAATATTCATATAATGATGAGTAAAAACTTTGATAGAGGTCAATATTATTTAGGCAATTTTTATGTACACAAAGTCTAATGAACGTAGAAAGCCTGTGTTTCCACATTTTTTTTTTAATTCAAAATGTAAACCTTCTCGTCTCTAAGTATAAATTACGCAGGTATACATTGAGGTCAGTTCACCTTAAATCCCTTTTTGTGATGTATTGAAATTTGAAACCCTCATATCCTTTGCATTAACTTATGTATGAGGCGAATCAAACGGTTCAGGGATTCCATTTATTTTATTATGTTTACGCAAATCGTTGCAATAAATTTTAAATTTGTATAGAAAAATAAATAAAGGACCTCTGAATATTTTTCTAAGTTTAATAAGTATAAAAACGATTTAATGTGCAATTTATATCTAATTTGAGTCAATTTTTTTTGCGAAGATCTGTGCTGATGTGCTACTGAAAAATCTATATATATAAAAGAAAGTCGTGTTAGTTACACTATTTATAACTCAAGAACGGCTGAATCGATTTGACTGAAAATTGGTGGGCAGGTAGCTTAGAACCAGGAAACGGAAATAGGATAATTTTTACCCCGTTTTCTTTTTTTTTTTTTTATTCCGCGCGGACGGAGTCGTGGGAAAAAGCTAGTTAAATATATTTTATATGGCCCACAAACAGCAACTTTTGTAAGATTAAGTATTATTTTAAGAACTTTTTTGTAGAGTTATGAGTAATAAACAAATAATATGACTACAACGTAGTATACGTAGGACGTTCAAAGAATAGATACAAGGAAAATTTATATTGGACACGAAATGAGAGAGGCGTGTCTGGGCCGTCGGTAGAAGAACACCGTAATCTCTGCTATAGTGAGTTTGAGAGCTTTTCGTATTGGTTATGATGTTGTTTTGACACTTTGAAAGTATTCTCGTTCGTCTTCATTTCGTTCAAATACAACAACAAAGGGGTCTTTATTATCGACATGGCCTAGAATGTTCCAAATGCCACAATTAATCATCCAAGTTGGCATTTACAGGACATATAGGTTAAGCTATTCAAACACCGTATGTATCATACTGTCAAGCACTAATTGGTCAAGTTGAATTGTTGTGTTTGAGATATTTAAAAGAACTAAAACAGTAGCAAAAAACAAACCAAGTCGAAGTCAGGTGGCAAATGTAATTTTTCCATCAGTTTCCTTTACCTACTATAATATAACAATTTATATTACCAAGGTATAAGATGAAGCCTCTTCAGTGCCATAGATGGGCTATTAATTACCGTAGAGTAGCGACTATTCTTTGAAATTCATTAAGTAACTGGAATTTGGACCCACGCAGTTTTAATTGGCGACGCGAAGAGAGAAGTTCAAGACTGCGTTCAAAAGATCTGTCGCCGGTCGCTCCACTTTCTTTAATTAATTAAAATTAAATGAAATCGGATCTTATTGTTGAACAATTAAATTATATTTTAGCTTTATTTTTAACCTATCAGGTTTTGAGAGATTCGGGATTTGAACCGAGGTTTGAATGGGTTTAAGTTTAATTCAGTTTCCTTTTTCTAGACAAACAAATAGAACAAAAACTTGTCACATTCAAATCACAGTTAAATGTCATATGAAAACATTCAAGTAAATAGGTAGGGTTGAGTGAAACGTCTTACATAAAACTTGGTGAAGTGGCGACGGCCGGCGCGGCG
Organism: Papilio machaon; assembly: GCF_912999745.1. Lineage (NCBI taxonomy): Eukaryota > Metazoa > Arthropoda > Insecta > Lepidoptera > Papilionidae > Papilio > Papilio machaon. The sequence goes on from NC_059987.1 coordinate 9,409,843, forward strand.
AGCAGGCCAATAAAATCCTAGAATAAATCTACCCTCGCAAGACATGCGACCCCAGCGGGCCTTGCGTGGCGGTACTTTTGTGGTGTGGCCAATAAAACTGTTACATTCATTACTTTTGACAACGCAAACAAGTTAGCATTGAAATGAAACCCTCACGCTCTAAACAATAACAGTGTCTATGTCAAAATTAAAGTTATTTCCTGTAATTTATTTAAACTATCAAACATTACAATATGAAGCGGTTTACTAATACAACTCATATTACCGTAAACCGCTACCCGCTCCGCCTATGGCAGATCTCATGGCCACAGAGCTAATGTGCTATCGATCCGGTAGTTTGGCAGCGGTTACAGTCGGTGCCATGCGGCACACGTCATCGGCCTGCCATACCGAGGGTGTGGGGCTACCTATAGAACTTGCCGACTAATGCCAAATCGCATTTCGAGCTCGTTTGGGAACTGAAGGCAGACGTAACTTTGTATGAGCGGGCTACTGAATTCGAAACGATATCATCAGATCAAAGCACATAGGTGCCTTCTTGTTTTGTTTTCGTTGAAAATTGCCTTTGCAGCGATATTTGAGCAAATACTTTTACATAATCTATAACACTATATGCACTCGATCAATCTTGTAGTCTAAAGTGATTAGTTAATTCCGTCATAACACAAAGGGATTAACTAATCTGTTTTGTATGCAAGTCAGTAACTACCGGAAAAATATCAGCCGTATTTCAGTCAAGATTATGTTTACGGTTACATTCGCATATTCAAGATTAAAAAAAGTTTTAGTATTCGTGATAATAGATACTGAATAAAAATAGTTGATAAAGTATTAATAAATCTCTTACTTTATCCATGATTAGGTTACACTTTAGTATTCTACGAGTTGTCTATTGATTAAGGTATTCAAAATCACTTTCTCATCTGCTCTTTCAAGTCCTGCTACATAATTTGTGGCAAACGTTACACACAACAGACCCAAATATGTTAATGATGGTAACGTCGATAATAAGCACACTTTAATCATTTATAACTATCTTAAAGCTCTTCTTATTAAATGTTCGTTCATGAACGGTGGTGATGACTTACCGTGTCTTGGTCCTTTGCCCCCCACGCACAAAAACTAAACAGCTACTTGTATGTCCTTTAGTTTACGCATAGGTAGGATTAATAATTTAATATCAAGTTAACAGTTTACTCGTTTGCTAGCCATTCATAATTATTGAGATTAGTACTAAATGAGAGACAATCGCTAAGCGGGTGGCGTGTGCCGGTAGAGTTGACCGCGGCGGGGCGATGAGCGCGGGCACGCGGCGGGCGCGCGCGGGGGCGGGCGCGGGGCTACGGGCGGGCGACTCCACGCCCGGCTCTGACGCCGGCGAGATCACGCGCCTCTTCCCCAAGTGCCGCCCCAGGAACAGCCAGCACCAGCACGATAGGTAACACGCACATCTCCTAACCTCACAACCTACACCTAACCTAACATATTCTGCGACACGACTTCAGCTACACACAAAATGATAAGTACACTATTCATTTAAAGGAGGTTACTGCTAATTCTGCTAATTAACCGATAGCTCAAACAATAAGTCAAAGAGTAGGTTACGTTTGGTATATAAAGTTTTGCTATATAGTATTACAGAGATGCTTATTACATTAATAACAAAGGCTTCAAGCGATGTTGTGTATTTTATAGTTTAGATAAATTAAACAGAAAATATTAAATGTTCTATTGCCAAATAACGTGTTCGCGGGTTCAAAATCATTTAAATGCGTGCTTTATATATACTCTTAACTCACTCTCAATAAATAATTGTTGAGGATGTCCTGAGGAGTCGTGGTCACTCATTATATAGACCGCTTCATCGCTTCTTTGCTTAAAAATCGCTTTAGATAGTATATAAATAATCATCGTCTTGTCAAAAATTAATGATCGGTCAATGCTAGCATAAGTTATTGAATTACTTTATGTGTAAAATTGTAAAAGCTTTAGCACCGAGACTGCTTAAGTTTTCTTAAGTTCGGGACCTAATTAATGAAATATCAAAATTTATAATATAACATACTGTATTTTTATTTATTAATAATAAACTATTTCTAGTAAATAAATGATAATTACATAATACCCGCTAGCCTGAGTCGACGTAGTAAATAACGATGTAATCGAATGTTGGTATAGAGACAACAACAAACAATAATTTGTTTGCAATCATGTATAGTTGTGTTGTTGACACTTGATTTAATAAATTGATGCGTGCAGTAATAATACGTCATTATCACAAATATTGTGGTTATACATGGTGTTTCATAATCTGCTTTTATTAACCTTTCTCTATTTGATAATACATACGTACAATAGATACTTTTACTAATGGAATGGCTTACAAGTTCCAAAATCTAAAATAAAATAAAAACTTGAGAGGTGTGTTGGGACACCCGGATGGAACGAAGTTCCTTTCAATTAATTAGTGAAGGAACCAATGTTTATTCTATGCATAAAAAACTTAAGTCTTCACAAGAAGTACATTTTATTTCTATGAATTTTCGTTATATATTGTCACGTCTTTGCCATGTTGATATAGCAAAATGTGTCGTGACAACTTTTCGTAAGAATTTTTTCCGTCTAGCCCCCTGTCACAACGCGCGATAAGGAACTTCGTTCCAAAAATAAACATAAATTAGTATTTAACCCCCTGTTAATAACGAAAAGCTAAGTGACAGTTCGTGTATGAATTAAAAAACGAACAATGTAAGTATAACTAAAGCGATAGCTTTTCGTTGGGACATAAATGGAGACGTGCTCATAGGGAGAACACCATGAAAAATAGGATAAAGTTACTTTAATACTAACATTCATTATAAACTTTAGTAAATATATCGTATTCAAGTCTACAAGTACTCATGTACCGAATAGCAACCGACAATCGCAGCTTAGGTTTAGGTAATCGCTGTATCGCGTGTTTCACCCTTAACTTATCGACGGGCCGTCACGTGCCGACTTTGCCTTTGTGTCAAGTCACGTGAGCGTAGTTTAATTACAAACGTCGATATTAAACCGGGCCATAGGTTTACGTCTAACACGTGGAATGCTCATAAAGTCAAGTATAACGGTTTATATAGAGAAAATTGTACGGCTTGTGTAACGAGATTTACAAGTGGGTGGTTAAATTAATTGTGATTGTCCATTACTACCGTGAATTGCCACTGATGAACTGCGCAAACTGAAGGAATCCACAGTTAGCATAGCGTTGATTAAAAGCTTTTATGATATTATTTAGTTAAATAAGGAAGGAAAAGTGCATACAAAGAGTGCAACAGCATTTGTTTTTTAAATAGAATATTTAAATCATCATCACATCACGATGATGTAATGAAACCTGGAGCACAAATCAAGTCAAATCACTGTCTATAATTTTATTTATTGGTGTATAAAGAATAATATTGCATCTGTCATTAAAAAATTAATACATTATTATTTATCTAGTCAATAACGAACAGATAACAACAAAACTTTTTGCAACAAAACAAATGTAATTTAAAGTTTTACTAATCATTAGATGTTGTAAAAGTGCTTCTATTTTATAACGAACTCGTACATCGTAAATGTTAAATGTCTATGTAAGAGAGTATTTCATTCGCTGGTTAGTTGCTAATGACTGAAATTCAGAGCTTTTCCGATCTAAAAGCTTCCTTTCAAATACTGTAGTAATTACATCTAATCTTGAAAACTGCGCAATTTACTTCTCAAATATATTTACCTGTTATATACTCGTATATACAATGTTATACAGTACAAGTATAATTGTAGAAAATTACATCCTTTAATATGTCGAAGAAAATTTATAATACTGGACCTTATTTACCAGTCACAAATTTACTTTTACTTTCTTTAAGGTGACTCAATCACAAATATTAATGTTATTCAGTTCTATTGAAATTACCTCCGTGTACTATACAGCGTATATATTATTCACACATGTATTTTTAAGCTAGGTTTTTCGTGCGAAATATGGGAGCTTTTTATAGTCTAACCTACCAAAGTTAAGACTTTTGAAATAAAATATTACCGATTTACTGTGTTGTAAAAATATTTTGATACTGATTCACTTAAATATATCTCTTCAGTCTTAACTTTAGTTGATCGGTCTACAGTCATTATTTGTCTGCACGCTAGCACGTCTTGTATTGTGTAGGTACTTACTAACTTTAGGTATGCTATGGTTAAGGTAAGTTAAGCATGAACTTTGCCTTGTCATAATTTAGTCTTTTTAAAACGAGAAAGATTTAACCTACTGTTTTCACTAGCCGCGCGCGACCTCTACTTTGTGGCAGCCAAGCCAGTGGAAATAGAACACCAAGCAACAGATAGAAATGGTGGTCTCGCGCGGCTATCTACGGAGTGAAAAAGGGTCTAATCTCTTCCCCTGTCAATACGACTAAGTGATGGTGGGCTATATTTCTTATGTACGATGGTTTTTCTTCCAGGCTAAGTGTAGGAGTGGGCGTGGGCGTGGAGGGCCGCGAAATGAACGCTGTCAACAACGCGTCCTCGGATGAGGAGCGCGCCGCAGATGGCCAGCTCGTCATACTCAATTCTAAGGGAGGCGCGTACAAGTTGAGAGACTCCAGGTAAATTATTCTTGAATTTTAAACTCACTGAAAAGAATAATTGGTGGACCTCCAAGTTCGAACAAAAGTCGCTATATCATATCGTCAGATCTTAGAATTTAAAGTAGATAAATTCATCAATTATAATTTTGATTTAATTTATCTCATTTACCTACAATTAGTGCATATAAAAAATATAAAATAATAACGTACTTCTTCGTAAACTTAAACGTTTCATTTACTTTGTGAACTACATTTCAAGGACCAAAATTATTTGTCGTATAGTGCCTACGTTTTTCTTGCCAATAAAAATGTTAGCTACGCATTTGCACCACTTTTTGTTCTTTAGATCTTTTACTTCTTTTTCTAAAAACTCGATTTACAACTTTCTTCCAGAATAATCGAGATAGCTGGCGGTCGCGAAGTATACTCGCAGAGCCGAACGAAGGCAGCGCGGAAGCTGCGTCATAGCGCCACGCACAAGCACAATCTGCGCAATAAGCGCGCGCCTCACAACATTAACGACGACTACACAGACACTCTTAACAATGAGGTAAATGCCAATACTAGCCAACAATAACCAACACAAGCCAACCAAATCCAAATACATCTTGTGAATATGCCACAATGTCATCTAAAGCAAATCTATACATTTGGACAAACATTCGACAAGTGAATATACAACCATTCAATAATACTACAAATAAATTGAAAATGGGAGAGCCCGAACTATTGTAACCTACCGTCTTTTGAATTATCTGGAATTATGATAACTAATAAGTGCTATTTATTTTCAGATATCTCTACACAGAATTATTAATGAGCCGAAAAAAATGATATCTCGTCACACTTCCCCGACGTACACGAACGGAGATAGAGAAGGTATCATAGACAGCAAGACGATGGGCATTCCTAAGAACAGCTCGCCCATACTGGACCCGCACAAGACCACCGATGTCAGTGCAAAGAGCAGCCCCATTGCTGTTGTAGCGGACGGAGAGGTCATGGTCTTTGATGATAATGACGACTGGAAAGGTACATCACTAAAAGTTTTTCTCTTGTCAGTCAGTTGTGTTAGATATTTTTAAATTGTACAGTCGCATTCACCTTACAATTCATATTGCCATCTTTTTTTTATGAGAAGGAAAGAGACGACTTGTTTTAAACAAGTGTTACGAAAACAGCAACTCAAAGTCGTACAACCAATATGTACATATGTGTTGTTACGGGTAATTTTGTCATACGTCATCTTTAGTATATTTATCAAGTAAAATTCTTATAATCAAAATTTTGTATCACTTGCTATCAAAGTTCAGTGGAATTTACCCTTTAGCGGCTGTAAATTTTATAGTCTGGATAAAATGAAGCTGCTCAAAGTTTATTAAGCTATCTCGGATCCCATTAAACGAATGTAGCGGGACCCCCTGCGGGACTGCGTATTAAACATGTTATAAACGAGACTGTGTGAAGCCATTTGTTGGCTAATTTTTTTTTTTGTGTTTTCGATGAAAATTTGCGTTTCTCTTGATTTGATTTATATCTTTTAAGTATACCACATTTTTATATATTAACATTTCGAAACATAAGTTAGAGTTATATGAATGTAATTTCTACTTTAATTAATGTAATATTTAAGTTCATTTAATTCACAAAAGATTTACTTGTTTCCTTTTTATTTTCAGTGATATTGAATTCTGTGTCCCTAGGTTTGAGGATGGACCCGGACGTTAGTGACAATGATATAGATACGAGTGTTAAGCGAACTTTAGACTGTATGAAGAACGGTGACGGTGATGTGAACAATAAGAGTGAACTGAGTGAGGGGAGTGAGTCGTCGCCCTCGGGCAGCCCGGGCACCTGGCTGTCGGGGGACGAGGGCGGCAGGGAGGGGAGGGTGACGCGGGTCATAGGGGAGCTCCCCATCGCGGAGTACGAGGGTTCCCCCCGCAGGTACGGGGTCGGCAGCCAGAAGACTAGCAACAGATCACCGAGACCTGGCTTCCCACAGGTTATTTTTTAAAATATTATCTAGAGCTGTTGCTGCATAGATTAATTGTAAGTGACCTGCTTATGAATATGGGAAATTCACTTTTAAGGAACATCACGTTTCTATTATCCGTGAATCTAACCACGCGCGGTTATTATAGTATGTGATGAAAAAACTAACAATTGTTTATAATTTTTATTATGACATATCGTTGTGTATGGCAGAGGGTGGTGACGGAGAGCCGCGGGGAGTCTCCGCCTGTCACCTCAGCGTTCGACTATCTGTACGAATTCTCGGAGACGCGCAAAGTGCTGGAGGAGTTCTTCCGCTGTCCGGCCGCGCCCGGACACACGCAGCTCGCCGCCAACGATGATATCGTCAACTTCCAGGTATATTAATACTTATTCACTACTTAATATAAAAAAATTACATTTTAAAGTACATTATAATAATTGAGTCCAGTTATAAAAACGTTTAGTGGCCTTGGATTAACATATCCTAATATGTTACATAATACTGTTACGTTTCATACCATGATAATATAATGAGTAGGACTTGGAGTACGAGCTGCGGCGACAGACGCAGGAATGTCCTTCAGAGAATGGTGTGGAGGAGGGCAGCGAGGCGGAGTGGCCGCAGCCTGATGCGCTCGACTCGCTGGACTCGCCCCACGCGCCGCACAACCACACCAACTTCCTCGGCCTACAGGTGTGCTTGCCCACAATATTATTCAATCCAGCATAATAAGTACTCCATGTAAAAGACATAGAAAGGTTAAGAACGATATGAAATACATAGAACCGTGTAACTTAAATATTGACAGCCTATGTTACAACATATTCGTTTTATCAAATTCTCCAAGCAACAAATCACAGGCTTTGTTACGCAAGACAATCTCATAAAAATAACCTCAATGATTTCAGCAACAAACATCACGATACGCGGCGCCGGATGTGTCAGCGCTGAGAGCCGGTCCTCTTGACAGCGGTTCCACGTCCCCCGCGCCGAGGACCTCCATACGAGACTTGCGTGACTTGCGTGACATGCGTGACACACGTGACATGCGTGACACTCGTGACGTACGCGACTCGCGTGACACAAGAGACTCGCGTGACTTGCGAGACTTGCTGGAGGTTCGCGACCACGGGTCTCGCGAACGACTCCCCTTCGTCATGTCGTCGGCCGCCAGCGACTCGGCCAGCGATCTCTCACTTGCCATCATGGAGAGTGAACTCTCCGAAATGAAAGGTCAGATGACTCCCATGAATCTGTAAATAAGAGGAATTTAAAAAAAATCTTTCTCTGTAAGCTCATTTACGTAGAAAAAAATATCTGTGCAATATTTAAACTTAATCAGTGTCTTCTTTTATATGTTTCTTTAGTTATAATATTAAAATTGCTTCTACTTTTCCAGTGCAACTAGACTCTAACCGTGTAGTGGTGACACACCTGCCGGTGGTGGAGGACGGTCTCTCCTCCGGCCACGCCTCCGACACTGACAATAATAATCAGGTGAGAAAATTACATGAAGATATTAACGAGGTTAGAAACAAATATATTTGGGAAGAATTCAAAAAAAAAATCCAAAAGCAAACAACTGTATAAATCAGATTTCATTTTTATTAAGACAACTGCATTATTTTTACAGAATTCTTCGGTAATAATTGAAGAAATAGTGGAGAACGGAACAAATTCTGATCCGCTCATACTGTCCGATGCCGACCTACACTCACTGGATCCTCTAGGTTCGCTCGTAATAATACTAAAAACAAACATGTTTAGTGTACTCTTAATTATATCCAATCTCAGACCGGATTATGTGAGAGAACTTCAAACGAAAAAAAATACGTTTTAAGTATATTAACTTTATTAATGTAACTTAAATATGTATTCGCGTATACTTAGCGTGTTCTGGTCCCCCGCCGCCTGCGCCCGCGCCGCATCGCCCGCCAGCAGAACACGCAGCGCTGCCCGCGCACGCGCCTCACGTGCCTCATGTGCCTCACGTGACCCACGCGCCTCACGTGCCTCACGCGCCTCATGTGCCTCACGCAGCGCACGGCACGCACACGCCGCACATACACGCCGCACACGACGACGTATATCCACGGTGAGTTTGATTATCAATGTGTTATAACAAAAGGCGGTAAACAAGTAAGTGGATTTCGCCAAAATAGCGAAATTATCGTTGCCTATAGACAGATATAGGCGCACATAAAGAGGTTATTTCCCCGTTTTATGCGTCCCATCTCCCTTTCTCATCCCTTCTTTATAAGATGGGGGAATTGGACTAAAATTAGGAGAGAAATGATTACACTTCACGCCTGTTTTCCTTGTGGTCATAATATTTCACGGGTCGAAGTGACTTATTCGTGCAATAGATGTTATTGCCGCCTCTATCATTGTTAAAACTAATTTTTTTAATTTACTGTACACAGTAAATCCAATTTAAATATACAATATGTTGTATGGTAAGTTAAAAATTAAAAAATTGTTACATAGCAAGTCATTAAATTATGTACGTTTGTATTTCAGTAAGAGGCCGTCATCAGCACAGAGCACGGAGTCAGTTGAGATAAAGCAGGCAAGCGGTGACGAAGGTACCTCGTACATTGAAATCATTACAAACTCCTTTTTTTTATATTATTAGGTGGCAAACAGAGTAGGAGACACAGAAAGGGAATATTTCTCCGTCCTTACCTTTATATGAAAATGGTGGGAAGGAAGGGAGGACTAAAATTAGGCCTCCGGAACGCACACTCATTAGACGAAATGTGGAATTACTTCCACTTCACGCCTGTAAAAGGTGAAAAAGTAAAAAAACTTACGACTTAGATAATTACAGATTTTTTAGTGTTTACATGACTAGTGTTGGTCTGAGGATTTTTAATAATTTCCAGATGAGGCCGACACGGACCTGGAGACGGACAGGCTGCTGGGCCAGCAGAGGACAGATGACCAGGGATTCTTTGATGATAAAGTGAGTTGTGTCATCTTACGTTCAAATTTACAGATTCAGATATAAAATAAATATGAACGCATATTTAATGCGGCCTTGAAATCAACCTTAAAATTGTTTTAAATTCATTAGCCCATTTAACTCAATTTCTGATTTAATAATCTGTTATTTAGTAATAATTTGCGTCTCTAAATTAAGTAATTGTATTAATTGAAGTAAAAATGTCTATTTTTACTTCAATTAATAAACTTTAAATAATAAACTTTTACTAAGGAAAAATTAAATTATTTTTTTTATACATTCGTGTTCAAATAGTCGTAATTTAAATTCTCACGTTAGTCATTAACATACAAGTTTAATTGAAGAAAATTTGTTGTAAAATGAATCTTATTGTTTAGGCAATAAGGTCCTTTAGATATTAAGTGCGTCAGCGATATATCGGCGCAGTGCGCGTGAGCAATCGAAATTTATACGACACTGTGACCTTGCTCTCTTGTTGTACTTGTCATAGATCAAGTAATCGAAGAATTGTAACTTATAAAATAGTGATGTTAAGTATAATAAGAGTAAACATTAAGATTACTTTTGTTGAATAAAATTTAGATTTTATACGTTATTGAAAAAAAAATGAAATATATTTTTCTGATTTTACTTATAATAAAAAATATATTTATTTTTAATAATTACCATAATTATTACGTATTTATATTTTTTTTATTTGTAATCAATTAATTAATCGTTTTTAGTTTATTAACTCATTGTCAAAATCGTTTAAAATAATCGCCAACTAAAAACTTAACACTATTTTATTAATGCATTAGAAAAATAAACAAAAAAATTATAATATATAAAAAATATAAAAATTATGCAGTACGGTTTTGAATACTCTTTGACCACCATATGTTACTCGCATTAGACGGCGGGTCAGTCAGTCGTCATTGACACAGCGTACTGGTAACATATAGACATGACGGAGTTCCCTTTACGATAACACCTTTATCTTATATCGCGAAAGTGACCAAGTCTGATAGCAGTTTATTGACGTATGCTAATGTTATTTCTATATATATTACATGCGATATATCAAACGTAAACATATGCTTTTAGTATTTGTCAGAAATGGACGAGGAAACAAGTAATTTAGTCAATAATTTTGATTTAAATGACGATTTAAATAATAAAAATAGTGTCGACAGTGAAAATAGTGATGTTTTATGTGCTAGTGATGTGATACATGAATTTATTGATGATCGTAATGTAGAGTTTCTAAAGGAAACTTTAAACACAGAGGAAGTGCCAAGTGATGAATCTACTAATGGGAAAATTGAAAACAATGAAGTGTTCAGTGATGTAACTTCACACGATGATTCTGATGCAATCACTAAGGATGGGAATAGAAAGGTTTATTTTGTCAAATATTTATCTAAATTAAACATATGAAATTTACTCGGCATATACACTACTTCATGTACACATAATATAAAACCGATAGGTATGTTGTTTATATACCAAACTTTATCAATCGAGTCATATTTTATTCCCTTTAATATACTTAATTACCGGGACCTTTGCGAATATTTAAAAGCGACGATGATCAATTAGTATTTAGGTTTCTTGGTGCGGTCTGAAATATAAGGTTATATTTAAAGACATGCAAGAGACGTAACAACTCGAACCGAACAGTAATCCACAAATTGTTACAACTAGTTGACATGTCTCAAACATCACCGCTACTGACGATTATGGTCAACGTTAAGGAAACGTTTCTAATGGCCGCTCTATAATAGAAGTTGTTTGAATCTCTTCGGTTCTATAAAATGTGGGGTATTCCGGGCAGGGGTGGCGCAAACCCAAGTCCCGCACGGTGATGCCTGCGGGTGGGGGTGGGGGCGGGGGCGGGGCTGGGGGCGTGGCCGTGGGCGGGGCGGGTGCGGGCGGTGCGGGGGGCGGGCGCTCGCCGCGCTCGCTGGCCTCGCACGATGCCGCTAATGAAGACGCGCTGCACGCCGTCAAGGTGTGTGCTAGATGTTGTGCTAAATGTTTAGCGATAGCTCGTTGTTTTCATTTTAAGTTTGAATTTTCATACTCATTAACTTTCTCATTATTCTTAAGAACATGACCATGTAAATACATTTCATCATTATAAAAAAAACGTAATACTCGACTATTAAAGTACGGATTATCTAAAAACTATATTTTCTCGTATACAACAAAAAGTTCGGTTATTGTGCGCTTTCTGTGTCTGCTGGAATTAACTGTCGTAATGGCCAGTAACATTTTTTTTTTTCAAAGTTATGGCAAATATACACAAACTACTTGGTATCTCGGACAACGAACGCTACTCGAATATTTAGTCCTGAAGAACTCCATCGTCTTGTGAGAATTTAAGAAAGAACATTTCTTATTTCGTAAATTAGAACCTTAATTTTTAATATTTTCTTAAAGTATGTAATTTATTATAATTTATTTTTGTGTATTTATATTTTAAATTATGTAAAATTGTATAATTATTTCCAGGATAAAGATGGCAAGAAGAAAACAAAAAATAAAGAAGGTGAGTATAAGGTTAAAATTGCTTATTTCCGTTTTTTTTTTAATTTAACGGAAATATATCATACTATAACTTTTTATTTTTTTATCTTCCTTTCCTTGGATGCATCGGTGAGTAAAATTCACTAAGAGTACAATTTTTTCTTGATCTATAACCACAGTAGACTATTAGAAAAAAAACTAACATCGACCCTTTGACAGGCTAAGTACTTTTCCTACAAGAGAAAAAATAGGAAGCTCGTAACAAAGACTGTTATATATTTTAAACTAGCTTTTACCCTCGACTCCGTCCGCGCGGAATAAAAAATAGAAAACGGGGCAAAAATTATCCTATGTCCGTTTCCTGGTTCTAAGCTACCTGCCCACCAATTTTCAGTCAAATCGATTCAGCCGTTCTTGAGTTATAAATAGTGTAACTAACACGACTTTCTTTTATATATATAGATTTGAAGTTAAATTTGTGTTATGACCAGACCCGTCAGTGCTGATCGAGGGCGTGCTGTTCCGTGCTCGGTACCTGGGCTCCACGCAGCTGGCGTGCGAGGGTCAGCCCACCAAAGCCACCAGGATGCTGCAGGCAGAGGAGGCCGTCTCCAGGATCAAGGTAACCTCACACACCCTTCGTATCACACGACGATATATATCTGTGGGTTTTCATTGACGAACTGTTGGTATAAACAAATATAGTTGAGATTTATTTTTTGGCAGTGAAAACACACGGTTAAGATACAAATTTGAAGATGCACGAATGAAAAATGATTTGTCGACCTACTATCCGTGGGTTTCTTAGACAAATATCCCAGCTTAAAACATATTGTTATCTCTGTTTTGTCAAAGATAATGACAGGAATGACGATATGTTTTATACATAGATTTTGGTCTCAGAAACTAACGGTATATAATAGGTAACTAAGGTTAAAGGCAAAATATATGAATTTGTTTATTGTACTAAAATAATTATACTTTTTCAAGGAAAAATATCAAAAATTCTTCAAATTTGTAGATTTTATTTCAAATCAATCTGACAAAAATATATATATTTGATATAAAAAATTAACAAATTAAATTTGGCAGTAATTTAACAATTTTATTTGAATCTTTAAATTTAATCAAAATTCCTTTAAATAGACCATTTTAATTGGTCGTATTTAATAAAATATTTAATGTTTTTAATTAATAATTAATAATTTTAATCACTAATTAATTGTTTATAATTAATTAATTGTATTTTTATTTCGTATTAACACACTAAACAACTGTACACGCATTCTCATAATACTGAAGGCAAATTCCCGTTTGCCCGTGTGAATCGGTACTATTGTATAAATATCATGTATATTTTGTAGTTATTTTGTACTAAGAGCATGAAATTACATCCCACTGTGCATTGCACAAATACGCTTTAAATTGTGCTGTGTTGGACCAATACGCCAAATGTTTGTTACCAACAAAACACTATCCCGAATTTCGAAAAAATTATGTTCCTCTTTATTTGGCCACGAAACTTTGGTAGCACAATTTTATTGCACAATTTTACCTATTTAATCCTACCTATAAATGTGTTTGTTACAAAAATAAATAAATTATAATTTACGCATTTTTATTTATAAATGTTTATATGTACGTAATTTCATGCTCACTAGAATTAGTGATTTGAGAATGCTAGTGAGATATCCTTTTTTTATCCTTGTATCCTAACATGTATCAATTATAATACCGACAAGTTAGTGAATAGGAGAACTCCTAGTGATTGCTCGATATTTACCATTCGAGTGAAGTGCGTGGCCGCCAGACAGTTTACGCCCGTATTGACATCGCACTAGAGTATTTTTTTCAGTGCCTCCCTCACTCCCCGAGCCGATGGTTGTCGGACCCGATTGTCGGATCCCGTATTGTCCGGCTAACCTCCTCTGGATATGTTTGTCTGTCGCTTGCTACGCTTGTGCCATGCTTTGTGTTTGTTTGAACCTTTGTTTAGTGCCAGGTAATGAGGTTTTCATTGTCGGATGGATTTTATCTGTCCCTTTAAGCATGTTTGCGGGCTTCAGAGCTAAAGCGCCATCTGTTATCATTACTGTCACAGATTAAAATTGTGCATGCTATTTTTATTACCGCTTGTTTTCATATCTGATATAAAAAAGAAATATTGTAATTAAAATCGAAAACTTATCTGTAATTTTGCTAACATGATTCAAGTATGTTTTTCGTTCACAATTCATCAATATAATTTGTTTTTGTAAAATGATGTTATGAATTCAGTAAATCGTATCAAATCAAATTGTATAGTTTTGTATCTGGCATCACTCGCTTGTCTGTTGAGAATTATTCATTCAGTCTACAGTAAACTAGCTCACGTACGCATTAGACGTCCCGATTCACACCGGCCGAGGTGCCCACACGCAGGACGCACGGACATGGGCCACGCTTAACGCAGCCGCACAATAACAGACCTTACGGTTAATAATTTTAAAGTTGATTTTAAGTTAAGTCCGCTTTCATACGTAACGATGGAACTCGCCCGCTTCTCACGTCATTGTCGATTTTTGTGATGTATTGGGATTTGTTTTGCTTGCTTTCGCGCATATTGACAACATATGACATAGCTCTCGATTACAATCTATTTATTTTATATAAAAAAGTACAATATCTGTCTTTGTTATAAAAAAGTTTTAATGTATTGATACTGTTAATAATTTTCGTAATCAATATCTGAGATAAAAAAGTGAATATATACTTGCAGTGTATTTATATAAAAGGTTGCAAGTAATTAAATTTTATTTAAATTAAATCAAGTAGGTTATAAATGCCTTCACAGGCTCAAATGTCTTCTAAACTCATATTTTACACTATTTGTAATAATTTAAACATAATGATTAAACTTCAAAGTTGGCTACGCCATATTTAAAAACATTGCCAGAGAGCAGCGCAGTCATCGTTGCTCTCGCGCCGGCGCCATCTTTTACTTCACTTCAACCTTTCAACCTTACAAGTAGCAACACTCACGGACATGATAAAGTAAGATCTTTTAATTTCAACGAAGCTGCACCAACTAAAGTTTTAAAATATTATAGTAGCGTTATCAGAAATTTAGATCGTACGTTCCGAAAAAAAAAATTATAAATCAATTTTAAACTTACCTACCTAAACTGGTTTTTTATTTATCTATCTGCCCAGACGAAGTTGATACTGGTTCAGTGGTGTTTACGTTTTCCACAGACGTCTTATTTACGTACTTAAATTGACGTTATTAAATCATCCAGGAACCAAAAGCACTGAAAATCAAAAACGATTTAGTTTAACAAGCGAGCAAAACAAAAAGTTTCTGTTAAAAGCAAATGCCCATACGTGAGCACAGAATATAGAGTTTTGGTGAGAAGTATGCGAGTATGTGAGGAGGTTAGCGGCAGCTCGGGTGTTTGCCGGTGGCGCGGGCGCAGTGGGGCTGCGAGGGGCCGTACTCGGGAGTGTACGCGGCGCCCGCGGCCGTCTTCCGCCTCGCATTCCTCGGCTCCGTCGAGGTGGACGAGGACTCGCGCCGCAGGAAGAAGAGGCCCAAAAAGAACATGGTGGAAGAGGCCGTCACCAAGATCAAGGTTGCGGATAAAATATTACATGCTTGTCTATGGAAATTTTAAAATTTAACGGTTAGACAGTTTGTAATAATGATAGTGAAATTTGGATACATAATTTGTAACAAATACGATATTTGTAATACAAAAAAAATAATAATTTGAAATCAAAAATATGATAATAGTATCAAATGCAGTCACTGTAATTAGATAATTTATTAATGTATATAATTAAATTGACATTCATTAGTATACGAGGTTTGAAGAAATCTGGCGTTTAGTTTACAAAAACAGGTCATTTTGAATATCAAAAATCTCACTGGCTTTCTCCAATACTAATCATGTACTATGTCTTGGTATGAGAAATAAACTTTATTAATTTGAATTTAACTTACTAATATGTTTATGTCATTTTTCTTCGCTTTCATTGGATGTCAACAGGCTTTGGTAAGTGATGTTATATTTTTATATATGCAATCTGCTTGATGTAATACGAACCTTATATAATACCCTTGATATAATACCAATAAAACATTATTTAATTGATTTGACAACAAAACAAATAGGCGAACCAGTACATCAATTATTCTACTGCAGAAAAACTGCTCTAATCTTTCTTCCAATTGATTATAATTTTACTTTTCTGTATGAACTTTATTGTCGGAAACCCAATCCTCAATTAATTATAGTTTGCCTTATATCCCTACGGAAAGTTCTGCAACGAACTTTTTAAATCGTACATGAAGTTAACAAAACAATATGTTTACTCAATGTTATTGTCCACAGGCCCCGGAAGGTGAAAACCAACCGAGTACAGAAGTGGACCTTTTTATATCAACGGAAAAGATAATGGTTCTGAACACGGAACTGAAGGAGATAATGATGGACCATGCGCTGCGGACCATCTCCTACATAGCTGATATAGGCGACCTCGTCGTCCTCATGGCCAGGAGGAGGTTCGTCCCACACGAGAACGATTCCGATCAGCCAAAACTGAACCGTACTCCAAAGATGATATGTCACGTTTTCGAAAGTGAAGAGGTTAGTGAAGTTAGTTATATTCACTAGAATATGCCGTCGTAAAACCGTCTACTTATTTAGACTAATGTTGTCAATCGTATGTTACATGTATATAGTAACTCATTCTTGTTTCCAGGCGCAATTTATTGCACAATCGATCGGGCAAGCGTTCCAAGTCGCGTACATGGAGTTCCTCAAAGCCAACGGTATCGAGGATCACAGCTTCGTAAAGGAAATGGACTACCAGGAGGTGCTGAACAGCCAGGAGATCTTCGGTGACGAGCTGCAAATGTTCGCCAAGAAGGAGCTGCAGAAGGAGGTGGTGGTGCCAAAGGCCAAAGGGGAGATCTTGGGGGTGGTCGTGGTGGAGTCCGGCTGGGGCTCCATGCTGCCCACAGTGGTGATCGCCAACCTAGCGCCAGCTGGGGCGGCGGCGAGATGCGGACAACTTAACATAGGTAAAGACATTACAAAACAAATCATTACATCGTACACTCTAGGTATCTTCTGGTGTTACTATGAAGTCTTAAAACAGCACGAGTGAGACGTCAGAGGGCGGATATGTCGCATTCTATACGAGACTTATCTGACACATGTACTGCTTTTCTTGCAGGAGATCAAATAATAGCAATAAATGGAGTGAGCCTGGTGGGACTGCCGCTGTCGACATGTCAAACTTACATAAAGAACTCCAAGAACCAGACCGTGGTGAAACTGACGGTGGTGCCGTGCGCGCCCGTCGTGGAGGTCAAGATAAAGCGGCCGGACACCAAGTACCAGCTCGGATTCAGCGTGCAGAATGGGGTGGTGAGATACTCTGACCTTTTCTTTAATCGAAACTCTTATAAAAGACTACAAAGTCAAAAAGGCGGATAAAATCTTCTAGTAAGACTTCTATAATAATGACGATTTACAGTAGAATTCTACATTTAACAGTGTAATTAATAGTGCCTAACTGTTTTTTTTGTAGATTTGTAGTTTGCTGCGCGGCGGTATAGCGGAGCGTGGCGGCGTTCGCGTGGGCCATCGCATCATAGAGATCAACGCGCAAAGTGTGGTGGCTGTGCCGCACGAGCGCATCGTCAATCTACTTGCAACCTCAGTGGGCGAGGTGAGATTACCCTACCACCATACTGCAACACTCACAATACTAATAACTGACTAATTAACTTGTATATTTCCAGATATTAATGAAGACGATGCCGACGTCGATGTTCCGGCTGCTGACCGGGCAGGAGAACCCCGTGTTCATATAAGTGCGCGTTCGCCGCCGATACAAAGTGCCTGCTTATCTCACGCGCCCCGCCCTCTGCCCTCCGCCCGCTCGCCACACCCACCCGCGCAGCGCCACGCCCCTCGACAGCTGGGTCACGCCCACCTACATAGCACATGGGAATAGGACGTACTGGTAGCAAAAAAATCTAAATCCACTATTTTTATTACCATTTATCAATAAAAATACTTTTTTGTTGATTTTAATATAAAAGTTATACGAATTGGCAATAACTTAAGACTCAATATAATGACGTCGCTGTAGGTATTTATTACAATGATTGATCTATGATCATTATAACCTACAATTCAAGAATTTCTCTTATTCAGTACGATTTGTGAATCTGAGAAATATGTAACCAGAAGTTTAGAAATTAAAAGATCCAAATCCTCAACTGTAATTTAAATATACGAAACATTAAAAAAAATCCCGCCTTGATTCACCTAGACTTCGATAAAATGTCTATGGTAAAAGGAGCATTATTTTTCTATTGTATATTCCACTGCTGACATTTTTATACCTATAAGAGATATTGGCTCGGCTGTCGATACATACTCTATGACACGACCACGGGAACTAAAGTCCAGATATGCTTACAATGCTTATTTGGCTAAATTAAGTTAGTTATAAGTTGTATATCGCCATTGGTCAAGTGTTTGTACTTGCTATGTTAGACTTATGTCTATCTAATTTGAACTACATTGATAAATAGAAAGGTAATTCAACCAATTTATTCAAAAGTCGTTTTAATATGTAGTGCCCATAGATATATAACCTAGAAATGAAGTATTTCACACAATATTTGATGAATTATCAGGAGTTGACTTTCGAAATGCAATTTCGTATTTGAATTGAGGAAATTTACCTCAGTATAAGACCTTCGAAGGCTTTTTTCACCTTACTTTCTAGTTCCGATTTGGCATCTATAGGTTTTATATATGTGGTAGTTGCAACACATTTTTTTATTTTATTTAATAACTTAATAATTTTAAGTTTATTTAAACCATATATTGCATACTGTACCTAAATTAATAATTCTTACTAAGTTAAAATTTTATTGCTCTCTAAATAAGATTTGTCGTTTTATTGAAGTCTGATTTTTTTTAATGTGTCAAAGATCAAATAGCAAGTGCAAATGCATTGAAAAAATATTCATTTTCATGACATTGTCAAATATTCCTTGAAAAAAAAATATTGTATGTGTAAATTAAATATATAAAACAACTCATATCTGCTTAGGTATTATACTATATTAATTGATCATCTGCCATCTGTATGTTTAAATAAGTGGACAATAGCGGAGATCGTCTGAATATTCTAAGTGTCGTTAGCACGCCATGTTTGCCATAGATAATCTCGATTTTTGTGCGTTAGTCTATAAGTATTTAATCAAAATTGTTGCCATATTATTTTTTAAAATTTTATTACTTAGTTTTCGCATTTTATCGTCCATGCATTCTTTAATACCATTCCATTTTAGTTGTTTATTTATATAACCTACGTATTTTTATTATTTTGTTATTTTTTTTATTTGTTAGAAGATTTAATCAATGTTTATTATATCATTAACACCATAGTGCAAAATCTTATAATGCTAATTTAGATGTATAGCTGAACAGATCCAGTTAATTGAAATTTCTGTAATGTCGACTACAACAAATGTAAACCTTCAAAAAAATACACTAATTAATATGGTAACATTGTTGTACGTAAGTTGTCGACATTGCGAGCGATTCAGTACTGCCAATATAAAAATATATCTGCCCCTTATTAAAAATTAAAAAATATACGCTGTCTCCATGATATAGCGAGCGCGGAAAGTGATTATATTTAATTAAAAAAATGAATTGATTAGTAGAAATAATTTATAAAAAAAGCATTATTTCGTGTAGCGTTTCAAAGATATGTCATATTTTGTAAATTTTATAGTGTGGCTATAGCATTACTATATAATCTATATCAATATGTATGTACTGTTCTTAGTCAAAGCTTAGCGCTCTGAGGACGAGTTTTATGTTTATAAAAAAACTATTATTAAAAAAATTATGTATCAGTGACTCGTACGTATCCCTCTTACGGAAATTCGCTTCTTTCTATCTTCTCAAGAAAGCTTTCCCAATGTGTATGTTCTTCTTCTTTCTTATGTATTCTGTATTTTTATAAGACCAGTGTTGACTGATGGTCTTACAAATTCTAAACATTAATTTATAAAAGAGAAATATGTAACATTGTCACTTTAGAGATATTATTTTTTCATTCACGATTGGCTAATGTTTTAACAAACCAAAATTCCATTTGTAATTTTTTTTTATTATAATTTATTTAATGTCTCAAATATTCTAGTTTATCCAGATTTTCTTATCCTTAACAGCTATTTTAATGACGTCACGTCCTCACTGGTCAGCTATTATCGTGTTTTTCCACTGTTGTACTGTATTAAAACATATTTAACTCTCTCATTTTCATTGAAAAGAGAGAGACATGTTTTAACACATGTTCTTCGTAGTGTGAATTTCACGTTTATTTCGGTGAGCTGTGTACGTTCAAGTTGTATGTAGATATATGTAACCTGAAATGTAATTTTATATTGCTAGCTGTTGTGAATAAGATTTATTTACATTAAAAAGCCACAGATAATAAATAGCGTTTATCGAAAGCTGGTACATATGGTAGGTGACACTGTAACATGTGAAATAACTATTGTTGTTCTCATTTCTAAGAGTATTATTCTAGTCTGCATTAAAGTTAAGAATAAACTGAACAAACTTATACATAATCTTTTATTTTCCCGCACCAACATTTCCATCATTTAAAAAAGGAAGTTTGTGATTGCCTTCTGATGCTTTTTTTAAAATAAATTTTAAACTAATTCTGACAGAGACCATTAAAAAAATTATTGAAAATTAAATTTGTCAAGTTAAAAGAAGAAAAAATGCTTATTGAAAAGGACAATGGGCATTTTGGGCCAAGATCTCAACAG
This sequence comes from Papilio machaon, assembly GCF_912999745.1. Lineage (NCBI taxonomy): Eukaryota > Metazoa > Arthropoda > Insecta > Lepidoptera > Papilionidae > Papilio > Papilio machaon. Next base: position 9,430,788 of record NC_059987.1, read on the forward strand.
TGATGAAAGCCATGCCATTTGAAAGATTATGGAGTGTTATATAATTCATACTATGGCAGCCATGTCGAAATCGAGTGCGAACATGGTGTTTTCGAGCATTCAGATATAATAATTACTATGGGAGTTAGTAGCATTATCGTGTTGTGTTTTATATTTAAGAGAAAAAAAACAACATGTTTGTTTGTTTATTGCGTTATTATCATTTATTACATAGATTTAAACATTTTTTTCGAACTACAATAATATTTTAATAATATACAAATATTTGTTACATTTTATTAAATGTAACAAATATTTTTGTAGTATATATTAATTTATATTATAGAAATATATTAATTTATAGTATTTATTAATTTATAGAAAACACCATGTTCGCACTCGATTTCGACGTGGCTGCCATAGTATGAATTAAATAACACCCCATAATCTTTCAAATGGCATGGCTTTCATCACTGTTGAGCATTTAGCCCAAACTCCATACAAATTTGCCCATTGTCCTTTCTGTGATGTTTCAAAGCTACAAAACTAGTCAAGTCTAATGTTTTTCAGAACAAATCTTTAAGAGCAAGGCTTGTTATATTTAGAGTTATGATCTCATTTTGTTCCAGACTACCGTCAGATTTGAATTGTTAATTTCGGTACAATATATTCAAAAACAATGCGACGGTTCTGTATTGTGCTGCATTATTCGATTCTGCGGTAGTACTTGCGTCACATTATTGTTTTTAGAATTATGTTGGCTGATCTTATTTTAGATAATTTCTATCAGACTAATGTAACCACGACCAGATGTAGATAAGGGAAGATAATTTGGCGGCCTTGACTTTGTTCGATTCCCAGTAAAAGGTAAAATCTAAATCTTACTAATATTATAAATGCGAATGTTTCTTTAAAGGTATCACCAGAACGGTTCACCAAATCTCGATGATATTTGGCATAGATGTAGATGGAAGAACACATAGGCTACTTATTATGTTTTTTTTTTAAATTCCGCGCGGACGGAGACGTGGGCGACAGCTAGAATACATATAATTCACAACCAGACTTGTTTCTTCATTTCTCATGAAATAATAATATTAACTTAGGAAATGAATTTCACCAAAACTTGTTTTATACTATTTTTAATATAATCAATATCAGGAATTTTAGCAAGTATTAATTGCATAATACAACTTGTTTAAATGTTACATAAGCACTTTTTTAGTGTAAACGCGTGCAGGTATTTTTAATTTTTGAACTTCTTTAAACTGAAACTTATTAGTAAGGAAAATTGTACCTACTAAAGTAATAAATAAACGCTATAAAACATTGGTTATTGTAATGAAAAAACACTAAATAGCTTCGCTCAATGCCTCGACGGCTCTAGGACGGCATTCAAAGGCTTCACACGAGTCAGCAACATACCCTAGGTTGGAGAGGCGAACACTAGTCTGCATAGGCTAATGTTATAAAGAGATTTGTATGTTTGTAACAATTAAATACAAAAACTACTGAACCCATTTAAAAAAATATTTCACAATCCGAATGCTACACTACACCTGAGTAGTGTAGCATTCGGATAATATATACGTAGCTATATTTAATATTAACATTATAAATCTTACTAATATTATAAATGCGAATCTTTAGATGGATGGATGGATGTTTGTTTGAAGGTATCTCCAGAACACCTCAATCTTGATGAAATTTGGCACAGGTGTAGAACACAGTCTGGAAGAACACATAGGCTACTTAAGTTTTTTTTTAATTCCGCGCGGGCTACAGCTAGTATTTAAAAAATATCAAATCTACTGTTTTGTATAACCCTGGAAAGTTACCCAAGTTACATTTTATTAAAATCACATGACATTTTTTGTATCAAATCATTTTATATAAAAAAGAAAACGTCACGGCTTCGTTGCGTCATTAGTTCATGCAATATCGCGTGCTCAGAAAAAACGGCATACAAAAAGTGATCAGATGGTCCGCGACCACCAAAAACTTCGTCGCAAGATTCTAGATGACGTGGTCCGATAAATGTTTACTGAGTTGGCAGTATCATGTCAATTAAATAAATATTAAATATTGAGTTGGCACGTCGGGTATTACAGTAGTCTTATTCCCGACGTGCCAAATAAAATGCGAGTACTATACCTACTATTAAACTTACAAAGGCACAGATGCCACTGCAGTTGTGAAGAATTTAAGCTAATAACAATGGAGAGATGAATTAAAAAGTCTATTGCTACGGAGATACTTTTTTTAAAACGTATAAATAAATTAAATGTAGTCGGCCACCATATGTACCAGCAAAACAAAAGTTACCTCTACTTGTACCTCCAAGTAAAGAATAATTAAATAAGCACCTTAAATTCTGTCAATATAAGCATAAAAATACTAATATTATAAATGCGAATATTTAGATGGATGGATGGATGGATGGATGTTTGTTTGAAGGTATCTTTGGAATGGCTCAATGGAATCTGATGAAATTTGGCACAGATGTAGAACATAGTCTGGAAGAATACATAGGTTACTTATTAAGGTTTTTATTCCGCGCGGACAGAGTCGCGGGCGAAAGCTAGTTAATAATAAATTTACATTTAACATTCATAAGTGATTGTAAGTTGATTTAAAAATATATAAACTAAACTGTCATATGACCTTTTGAGAAAAATTTGTCTCTATTGACATCAAATTCTTAATCTCTCTTATGAGAGATTTCTATGGAAATCAATCAAATTCAATTAAGTTTCTAAATTACAGGATGCTTGCTAGAAGCTACTTTCTACGTCTACCCACATCACCTATGTATATTTTAATTAATGACTAAATACTTAATCATCATCTAATAATCATCTAGTTGCTGGTGATGGTGATTAACCTAGGGCAACTACATCAGCTTTTTCTTTCTACAACAAAATAATTATGAACTTGGATGCAAAACAGTGTACTCAGGAAGTCTTAAAATCACCGTTTTGCAAGTGGATTGGCAAACTTTTCACACAATTACACACAATACACAAACATATAAAATTCATACATATTATATTGAAGTCTTTAAATACTAGACAATATTAATAATTCAGAGATTTATAATTTTCAGCTCATAAACATGCCCACAATGGAGCTTAGAGCTTATCATAGGGTTACCAGTGACTAGGCCATAATCAACCACGCTGGCTCAGTGCGGTTTGGTTTACTTCACGCACCTCTTTGAATTCTTCACAAAAATCTGCAGACTGCATCACAATGTATTCCTTCACAATAGAGATTGGAAGTATATAAAAATGGCTTTTTTATTGACATGAAACAAGAGTTCTATATTTCACCTAACCTAAAATGTACTACTTACTGTATTATTAGAATACTGTGACATGAAGTTAACTACTGGTGTGGCAAAAGATAAAAACAATATTTATACTTACTTTTCTATTTATTTCTTCATGAAATTGCATACCAAAGCTAATGTTGTAATATCTCCAAATCTATTTGACATGTTTTCTACAAGTCTTTCGATACTCACAGTCTTATACAACACTAATATTGACTTGTGTACTTTTTACTTACCAGGTTTAGGGTAGGGATAATTTTTCATAAAATATTATATAATTTTATGAATACTTCTAGTAACAAGAGAAGTGTATTTGTGAACAATATTTAAATGTCATTTCATTATGTTAAAAAATTATATAGCAGTTCCAACTCAGTTTAGGTGAAGAGAAAACTATGGTATGATATAGGTTATACATACCCACTCTTATCATTTAAAAGTTTGTGCATTTTGCAAAAAAAAAAACATCTTTTCTGTATCTAAAAAATTGCTATTAATAGTGCACAATACTAAAAATATTTAAATTAGATTAACATTATCTCGGGGACAAGTTTCTTTCTTATAACATCGTCGGAAAAGCATCTAGTTTAGGGGTATTATGACAACTGTGGATGTGAGCTCTTAATTCACCAGGTAATCTGATAATAAGGCTTGGTAACATCCATGTTAACAGCTAACAAGCATGAAATAATTCCTTTGTGGCCTAAGTGAATATGTTAGATCTTTTCAGTAGATCAAAAGTTTAGAGATTGTTATAAATAAAATAATAATTAGCTTTTGTATATTATGTATTTTTGAAATTTGCTCACAAAGCCAAATGAAACATTATATAAATACAATTTGTTGATGACTCTTTTAATACAAGACACAAATAGAGAACACATAAGAGACAATAAAATCAAGTGAAGTGTTTAGAAATGGAAAATAAGTTACCTAATGATTATTATAGTGTATAACAGAAACAAAGTCCTGCTTTAGCTAAAGATCTGATAGTGACATTGTTTCCTATAATTTATCAGGTCTTGCAATAAAAATACAATTGATAAGATTCTTTTACAAAGGCGTTGAACTTTGTGATGACACTTTTTCCTTTGTATAAAATTAACCAAATTTAATAACCATGAAATATATACATTTAAGTCTCCTGATACTCCATATTCACTATTTTTAATTATAGTAAAAAAATATGCATACCTAATATCATAACGAAGCTACAAGTGAGGGATAAACAATGAGGGGGCAGGGTCGGGCAGTCGGGCAGGCGGGCTGCCAGCTCTGGGCGAGGCTGTAGAAATGCTAAGGTTGCCGGCGGGCGCAGACCGCGCGCTGCGCCCTCGCCCACCGTTTATATAAATTTCTTCACAATTGTCTCTTCACAAGTTATTGGGCCTAGGATGTAAACGTAACTTGCACTCTTAAAATCATGATATTTTTTTTACTTTCGTCCCCTTTGAGTCGCGCGCGTGGGATAGGCACTGATGAATGCGTGCGGGCGGCGCGGGGCTCGCTACCGCTCAGTTGTCCATGGCATATCTCCGTGTCCACTCCTTTGCGTTTCGAATTGCTTCGCTTTCATTCACCTTCCACAGCTCGGCTACGTCGTTTGCGAGCGGATCGTCGGGGTTCGGCGCCGACAGAAGCGCCTGGATCGACAGCAGCACCGTGCGAATCTGTAGAGCGGGGCTCCATTTGTCCTTCAATATATCCAAGCATATGCGACCCAGTCGGTCTATGTTCGGATGGTAAATTTTCGTAATAAACCTAACCTTAGGCGCCGACATGGGATAGTCTTCTGGCAGGAAAAGTTCTAATTTGAAAAGTCCACCTTCGAATGGCGAGTCTTCCGGGCCGGTAACGATTACATGAAAATAGCGGGCGTTTGTTTCACTAGGCACTGCGCTGATACCCGGCACGGGTTCCTGCATAAGTCGCTGTGTCTCTTTGATTATTCTACGTGGTAGGGCTGCCATTTTATATATGCGGTCTAGCGCAATTTATCAAATGAAAGCAGGTAATCATATAATTGTAAAAAAATATCCAATTGTCTTTGCACTGCACGTGTATATACCGAATTCTGAGGCACCAATTCTATAACAACAAATTATAATAGCATTTTAGCATAGTTTTTCTCAAAACGCGACTACAAAAGCGCAAGTATAGTACCAACTTCAATTTTTTTTTCAAGTATAGACAATACATTATAGCTTAAAACACCATAGAGTATACAGACCAAATAGTTTTACATTTTAATTTCTTCTGGATAGTTTAAAACCAGACCAAATTGAGTGGTCTCAACGGAGAAAAGAAATTACCCTGGCCAATGTTTCAACGATAATGGTACTTTAAGGTTCAAAAGTTAATAAAGAGCCTTAATCTAGTAGAATGTTAAGTGTATTAATTAGAATTTGTTTTTACTTTCTGAATTTAAAAATACTTTGTGTGGTGCAATTTCACTGTTATTCTTCAACAATAGTATTTTTAAAAGGAATATCAGAGTTTTAGGAATTTAGTTTTTTGGAGCCCAATGTGTTCCATCATCTTATATAACATGTGACATTGCATTTTTAAGCATAATTGCTTATTTACTCTGTGGTTTTTGTAGCATTGCCATTATCACAATAAAAAGATAATTATTACTGTTTGTGCGTTTGTGATAATGATAATGAACTTAATCAGGACTGAGCACAAGATCGAAACAATTTTTTTAATAACGTTATTGAGAGAGACATTTTTTCATAAGAAAAATATTAATCGTGCAAGAAAGTAGAAACATCTTTCTATGATAATATATAGATGGCGTTGGTATCAATTTAACAATTCAACTGTAAATAATTTTTTTTTTCATTGCTTGACCGAAAGCGGACTGAAATATGGTAATAATAGTTCTTTATACATAATGAAATCTTATAGTATTTCAGTTTAGATGAGTGTTCAGGGTTTGAATTGTTTTTAAAGCTGTAGACTTGTTCTTGCAATTAGGGGAAGAAGCTCTCCAGAACAAACGAACAAATCGTTTATATAGATTACAAGATTGTACAAAATATTAGAGAACGTGCCATCTGTTCTATCTATTAAAGGAAAAAAATGTCCCTACTCAACAGTCTAGACATCGCGATCTTCATATTCAAAATGAAAAATGATATTCAATTTTTGTCTAATGGAGCTGGAAACCTGCAAATTACCTACTTAATGCTCTTCACGTCATAATGTACGACATATTCCTCTAACATATTACGTATTAGAGTTTAACAACGTATGCCAATTAAAAAATTTTGGATTTCAGAAAGGTATTTTTGCTATAAAAAAAGTGAAATTTTAAACTATGATTATTTATTAAGCCCATCCTCCACATTCGTTACTGCATTCGCTGTCGCTGGCAAAGTTGTTGGTGCCGGCAGGAGCTTCGCCGCAGTGTTCCGCCCATCTTATTAGAATACATTTTTTTTGGTCCCAATCGTACGAGTAACTGAAAGAAAAAAAATATTCTTTAACTCTTTACTAAGCGGATGTCGATGGACGATGGTCGGTTTGCTATTGTGGCGAATTAGCCATCTTAAACAGTAAAAATGAAAGGAACGCAGAAGTGGACATAGCTGGGAGCTATGTACTTTGTCTGTACTCCCACTCCTTTGCCCATTAAAGTCTCAGAAAGTTTCAAACTTAAGACATACAATTTAAATTATCTTTTAGCTGTTTTAAAGAAAAGTAGCTATTTAAGATCATCAGCAATTCGTATTGAAGATCTCTAAAATGTTTCAGTATTTTATTAATAATTTATAATACCGCTCAGTATGTGCCCATCTTTCTCTTGCAGCGTATTCTATGACGCAGTGCCTTTCTTTCACAGGTAACTTACATAACTCTGAATCCACTGAAATATAACACACACCCATAAAATGTGTACAAATATTGCTAAAGATTTATTGAATTAGCGCTCAGTAATATATGGGAATTATTATTATTAATAGTATATATAATAGTTTTTACGGTTCAATAAAAAAAGTCGTTTGGTAAATAAAGTAAGAGAAAGACGGATAATTAAAGATTCACATCGTCTTCTAGTAGTTGTATTTTATGTAGTAAAATAAAAATTAAAATAAAAAAACTAAAATTAAAAATAAAATAAAAAATGTAATTAAAAATTAAAATTAAAAATTAAATTAATAATAAAATTAAAAATTTAAATTAAAAAAAAACTCACATGATTCAATTTGAGTTACAATCATCGATAAAGTAAAGATAATAAAACAAAAATTCAACATGGCGTCAAATCGATCAAAGGGTTATCGACGTTCTACTTATCGTGGTTTGTTTATATACTTAGTCGAGGAAATCTCACGGAGTTATCTTTAAAATGTATTAGTTACAGTTCTAACTAGATGGCATGTGGTACATATAACGCGGGAAAGCGGAACATATGTTTAAAAATCGCGACAAATAATGTTCGGTAAAATTGCAGAAACAATACTACAAAAATAGTTTAGAAATTGCTCTTATATCAAGTAATTAATACACAATATATAATTGCTGCAAGCTTGTATGTTATAACATGGTAGAAGGGGGCAAACGAGCAGCGGGAACACTTAGGTTCATCGACGCTCATGGACAAATGCAATACCAGAGGAACCGCAGATGTGTTGTCGGACTTTGACTCAAAGGATGTTTATGTTTTTCTTCCAATTAAGGGATGACTCTTAAGTTTTATTTAATCTCTTATATTTACTCTAAAGTGATTTAAGGAGAACTTTTATGATTTAGGTACATGGCAAAGACATCAGAGGAGAGCGTTTATTAAATTTCTTCCAACCATATCTACCCACAATGAACAAGACCGGTAGATATTTGTGAATGTGGACGTCCACGTTAAATAAATAGCATTCCATTCGTTCAATGTCCCTCTCAATTGTTTATCTTTTATCTTCAACGCGTATTTTTTTCGATCGTTCGTTACCAAGATAAATTGCTTCTTATTTTTCCAACACTTTCCGTTTGCGGCGATATTCTGAAGATCATTTGTTTTCACATTACTTAAAAAGAATTTTCACGTCATTTATAAACGTCGAAGAAGATAAATTACTATTTTTTTCGTTATCTAATATTCTCGTGTCACAGTTTTCGTTCCCGTACTCCTCCGAAACGGCTTGACCGATTCTCATGAAATTTTGTGAGCATATTCAGTAGGTCTGAGAATCAGCCAACATCTATTTTTCATTTTTTTTTCGACGGAGTCGCGGGCGACAGCTAGTAGTTAATAATTATGTAAGAAAAATACAAAACGGTCGTTTCTAAGTTTAATTAAGATCGGAAGTGACATAGTCCAAGCCTCAAAAATAATAATTTACATTTTCCCTTTCTAAGCATTTAAAAGATACAGCATATAAAATAAAAGTTTTTGTATCGGCGGGTCAAAAAGGTATACCTAAAATGATTTTTTTTAATTCACGCAGTCAGAGTCTATGCTCAAATAAACTAGGTTAGTGTGAAACTAGTGTATCTATGTTAAGATTGTTGTCAGAGAGGTAAAACGAAGGATTACCGTTTGTTTACCGCGACACAAACTCAATTCCAGTATCGCTTCGAGGCTTTACCTTAGCATTCACCACGTACAGGTACAAAGCGTTGAAAACTGATGAAGCATGCGCTCTAGACTTTGTACGAAGTTCGATCAAAATTTAAATTGGCTCAAGGATCCTTGTGATACCCTAGTATCGATGCCACTCACTTTAGATAAAGAGTATTTTTTTATTAGCTATGTTTTAACTCTTTTAATGTAGTATTTGTGCAAATTGGGGCACAGATATTACAGTTTAACTCAAAACTTTGTCTTTGTCTCTAAAGGATCAAGTTAAGACTATAGTACTGTAAGACTTTGAATTTAGATAGCCTTCAGAAGGTTCAGTTAGTGCGCTTGAAAGATGGAAATTGTAGATACTTTTGAAGACGAATTAACTAGAGCTATATAAGTACTAATTGGATAGAGACATCTTATTTCAACTAAATAAAGCCTTAAAATTAAAATAATTTAAACAGCATATCATCAATTTTATACTCGAAATTAAAAAAATGTTTTACTGTTAGTGAAAGTGGAACCAATGTTTTGTTGCCGAGTAATGTCGAGCAGCAACCGTAACTGATTTTGTAATCATACTTCGGAGTTAAAAACGATAACAATCTCTAAATTCGCATAATAAACAACTGTCCCGGTAGCCGTGATCGTCTAGTGGTTAGGACCCTACGTTGTGGCCGTAGTAACCCAGGTTCGAATCCTGGTCACGGCAGCGGTAAAGCTGTCGCGGCGGGACTTATTTTTTGTTTTAGTGTAATTTGAATTATAATAAAAGTAATTATACGAAGTTATCTTACAGATTATCATCTCATTAAAATGTTGAAAATATTTTTCGGTTTTCTTAAAACTTAACGTGAGAGAATAATAAAGAAAGTAATTATCCTCAACTTAAAAGTTATCACATGGTATAAACTAAGTACAGATATAAAATTGGTGCTTCATCGCGAGAGCTGTACACGCTATCTTGAACAGGATTCGAACCTACATTACTACGGCCACAACCATAGGACAATAGTTACACAGTTATATGTATCAGCTAAAGTAGAGTGTAAAAATTAGCATTAGACAATTTCACTTCTTTACTGGTCACAGTCAATTGTTTTTTGTTATAACAAATGAAAGATAGCAAAAACGTGATAAAATAAACGTACGAAATAATTAATCTAGGATCAAAGTAATTTAGCTCCTATGTTATTCAACTGGTGATCACAAAACTCTCATCGTACTTGAGGATGGTCATCTTAGATAGTATTGAAATGATCAGAATTCCACAGAAACCTATCACTTCACTAGAAAAAATGACAGGACAAGTTATTTCCTTTAATAAATTTATCCATATTTTTAATCGTAGTCTAAAAAGTATATAACATGGACCATGGCCAAACTAATAAAAAAATATTTAAATTCAAATGAAAACAATTTGTTTTATTTAATTTACCGTTGAATTTATATAAAACTATAAGCCGCGTAAAAGAAAAAGATAAAAATACATAGTAATAAACAGAACTGGTAATACTGTAGAGATGAATATTATTTTATTTATTTCGTTCGTATTACTGTTTTGTATGAAGTTTATAGAAGCTCGTAAGCTTTTTATAAGTTTTATAATATATTCATGTGATATTTTATGATTTCATTAATTAAGTTTAATCATTTTCACAGTTGATACGAGAAAATGCCACTCAAAACCGACAGAAAAAGAATGTCTTGTTGATGAATCCACACCGAGCTCTGAATGGTATTATTTTTTCTTTTTTAAAAGGTCCTGTTAAGTACATCATAAACTGTAAGAATAAGCGAATGTAGATGTATTTCTACTAATCTCTCACACTTCTTTAATAGTGGTAGAGCCAGTAAAAATAACATCTGTTGCACGTATGGGCCAGCTCCACCACCGCATTGGTCGAATAAAATACCACGACCACACAAAACACAGGCATCAAGTCGAAACAATTCCGTCTTTGCAGAGAATGCGTGTCGGAGGCCAAATTTTCGTCCCCTTCCCACCCTTTTGTTGTAAGGAAGGGGTAGGGGATTTGGAAGGGAAAATATCCTTTTCTTGTATGTCCTTTCCTTGTTTGTCCTGTTGATTAAAGCATCTGCTGATATTGATTTCTATGGGCATTAATCACTACGCTAATTTGGCGAATTTAGGTGGCCGGTTGCTCGTTTGCCACATTATACTAAAAAGGCTCTCACAAGCGATCCCTTAGTGTCTATTTAATCATCCAGAGTACAAGTGTTAGTTTCAGTGTAATAATTATAGGCTTCCTTATGTTCTAGGTATGTTTACGACTGGGATAGCGGGAACTGCGACTTGGTGCATTGGTCCGATGACTGCGCTGCGCCCGAAGTTGACTCAAACATATTCACAAATCAAGATATATGTTTAGCTGAATGTGATAATAGTCATTAAATAAACTAACGTATTTTTTATATGATAGTGTTCTATTTGCTGACCAACATTGTAATAAATTAATTTTAGTTTATAGTTTTATTTTATTTTTCACAGAAATGTATCTATTCCTTTGTTTAAATGTGTACGTAACATAGACACGTCACTTATATACAATTGATTATAGTCCCTTAAAGTATCGATTTTATTTAGTCAAGTTAATGGAAGTAGACAGAAACTAATATCTAGTAATATGTAATGGTTAGTTTGTCAAGGCAGACTGTAGTGTCCCTTCAGTATGAAGAACTCAAGATCGAGACGAGCTCTCTGCTTAGTATCGATACCCCTTATTTATGCAAAGAAATATGTACATTTGTGGCGTTAACTTCCAACTAGATCCTAAAATATAATTTAAAAGTAAGTTGTTTCCTTCAGCCTTAACAATTACTGATTTTGAAGAGGGTGATGTGTTGTTGGGTTTATTTAATTTTATTTTTAATCATTGCTTGTTTAATTTTGATAAAATAAATCGCTGTTTATTGAAACATAGACCACGCGATAATTTCGGTACGCTAGTAATTTAATTATAAAAACTATATATTATATTTATATGCTTTTATAAATACAAATAAGAAACATACGCAGTGCGTAAGCATCAACGAAATGTATGCAACTTATTTGTTATTTTTTATTTCTTGCTTATTTTTCAGCTCAGATGCAAGTAAGTCAAAATGTTAAATATTTCATATTTTAACACTGAATAACTCTTAAAAATTGTTCACATCTATTGCAGTTAATCCCCTGAAATGTAACTCCGACACGGTGGAACCGAATTGTGTTGTTGAAGAAAGCGCAGTCTATTCAAAATGGTACGTTTCAATAAATTGTTCTAAATCTAATTTCATTTAATTCCACCTGGTGTTTTCAGACCCAAAATAAATATGTATTTAGATTTAATTGACACTTTTCGCTTGCATCAAATAATAACATTGCGACGCACGTCGGGTTCAGTCGCTTATTTCTGTAGTGCAGAATAGATTTACTTCATATCAGCTGTTGCTTGCAACTTCATCAGCTACAAAAAAAAGGAAAATAAATCCATATTCATTCTTGGCCAGGTATGCTTACGATGCGAATGGTCAGGAGTGTATCCTGATAAGATGGTCCGACGAGTGTGATTCTCCGGGAAACAACGTCAACATTTACGCCAGCATCAAGGAATGCCAAGACGAATGCGACAGGGAGCTGAAAGCGAGGCGTTTTGGATAAATTATAATAAAGACCTGTTGTCTATTATTAAGTAACTTACGGTTTTATAAGGTGCATAAAATCAAGGGTTTATTTGACGTTTTAATAAAGATCTTCACTTGCCTATTTTAATATTAAAACATACTACAAAAACAAATAAAAAATAAGCTCCGCCGCGACAGCTATACGCTGCCGTGACCAGGATTCGAACCTGGGTTACTACGGCCACAACGTAGGGTCCTAACCACTAGACGATCACGGCTGTCGGAGCTAGTGACAGATAAAATGAATTACAGCAACGTATCGGTCCAATTAGAAAGTAATTTATATTGCCGGCAGCAAAAACGTTTGGAATCGATTTTCTTTGTGCAACTACAATTGTTGTTTTTTGGCTAAAATACAATGAGTTGAGTTTTAAATACAGTTTGTATTTGTATTGTTTTTTTATGAAGATACTTGATAGAGTGATGACAGAGTATTTTCATAATATTTAAATGCTTCAGTAAAACTGCTTCGCTGTAGAGTTAATTTTTACAACGAAAGTTCGAGAACAATTGTGTTCATTAGTTAACAATTTTTAAAGCAACGATGAGAATAATTTTAAATACGTTCCAAAACACGAGCATGTTTCTTAAATTCTGTAAGGACATAATGCAGTTATCTAAAAGCCGGAATGCGTGCGAAACCGGAGGTTTCACATTCAACATATCAGGTTTACGTGCCATGCGTTAATTATTTAGATAAAATATCATTTAAAAGGTTTCCCATCCATACGTCCCTGTTCTTTTTCTATTAACTATACCCAGATTTGTTTAAGGTTTCCTTAGGAAGTCTAGATTTTATACATAACAAATGTAAACTAAAGAAGAAAATTGAGTTTTTTTTTGTAATGAAAAGCATTGGCAATTATACAAGTCTACTTTAATTTTAATCTTGAAAAAATGATCAGAAAAATACGACAAAATTGTGTTGCAATCGGTAAAGAAGGCACTAGACGAGGTCGGGGCGCGGCGACATACAGCTGACCCGCCTAACTGTAATTACAGTGTAATGTTCTAAGTAGAGCGAATGATTTTATATTAATTTAGGACACACTGAAGTCGTAATGTAAATAATTCAACTTGAGCTTCAAATTGTACTATGTTTTATTACTGCCGTATTTCAGACACGTTTAGTACTATAGTTTAGTGTCTTCTTTACGCTTGAGTTAAGAAAATTTCTAAAGAATTGAACGCTTGAACATACCTTTTTTTTAATATTCATGGAGGATGAAAAAGATTATAGACCTAGCATATGCGATTACTATTGTAAAGTCCTTTATAAATTAGAAGCCTCTGTTTTGTGTTAGTCTGCGCTAGTCACGCCCTAATCCGAAATGTATACTCTATTCCGACCGGCAGTGTTTTGTGGCTGTCGTCGCAACAGGCTGTTTTATATAAAACATAGAATATAACCCAGAGATTTATTATTCAAAAGGAATTGAATTCGAACAAGCTGGATAACGGGAATGGGGAACAAAATTGTAACCTTTACGGAACAGCAATTAGAAGATTATCAGGTAAATAAGTTGATTGTTTGCCATAAAATTAACATCGCACATAAATATTGAATGAAAACTGACCCAAATGTTTTTAACTAGGTATCGGCAAGTACATACATAAGTCGTATTTTTTTTTCTAATAAAACATCAAGTTTGTTGCCTAATCGTAATTGTGAATGTGCGCTTTGTAAACGTCATCGTAATGATCGTTAAAGAAAAGATATATTTTTTTTGCGCATTTTTATTTACAACACCATAATCTTGAATTGGACATCTGTGCTTTAAACATTGCAGTACTGCTATTTTAGTGGATATTACTAATAACAATAGCTGTATCATATGTTCGGTGACCTTGACTTTATATTTAGCACAAATACAATGTCAAGGGAAAATTTTCAGACACGAGGCACATTTGTATACTGAACTATTAAAGTCTAAACTGTAATAAGAAAAACAGACATTAACATTTAGGCAGTGGTAGATCCGGCAACAACAATATTTGTAGAGTGTACGAATGGGCCGGGTCGACCGGTGGTATACCACGACCACACAGAAGACAGGCTTGAAGTGGAAGCAATTCCGCGGTTCGTCCGATGAGTGTGGTGCCGGAGGCCTAATTTTAGTCCTCTTTCCCTTCCCATCCTTTCTTAAAAAGGATGGGAAGGGAAAGAGGACTAAAAAGAGGAAGTGTATTTGGCGGAAGAGGGGACGCATAGAAAGGGGAAATATCCTCTTTCTGTGCTTCCTCTTCTCCGTTGATTAAAGGTAAGGAACGCATCTGCATTTGCGGATGTCTATGGGCAACGGTCGCCTAGCTATTTCGGCGAATCAGGTGACCGTTTGCTCGTTTGCCACCTTTTGATATAAAAAAGCAAGTATTCCTTTCATTTAAATGATATCTTATTAACGGTAAAATGTATTGTGATTTACAAATAGGACTGTACATTTTTTACAAGGAAGGAAATATTAAGGTAAGTGGTCGGTGTTTTTCAACAAATCCAATTTCTGTTCGACAGAATAAGAAAAAGCTGTGAAATAAACGTTATAGAGGATAATAACTTTGAATGTTATTACGTTCTTGTCTGCACTCACTTGAGTATTGTCGTAAAAAATTCTGATCGTCTTGGGTTCCGTTTAACAACGAAGACGTAAACAATTTATGGGCCCAGTATTTATACTATGAGTTGAAAGCTTACACAGCTATTGTTTTAAATCCGTATTTTAGACCCTTTTTCCACTAGCGCAACTAACCGTGCAACACAGACTATGCGGGACTGCTAATTCTACTACCCTTTTTATAAAATTTATTATTGTTTTGTTTTTAATTTTGTTGAAATGAATAGTTCAAAAATGTATCTTTAAGAAACATGTTGTAATTCAAAATATTCTTCTTTGTTCTTGGAATTTTATTACGAATATTTCCATATCATTTTCAAATATTGAAAGGCGTAGTTTATTGTGCGATTGTCTATGACAGCTGTCATATTACATTCAGTAAGACGACGTCTTTCGTTTAATGGGCCTGGCATTCGGCACGATATTTTTCAAGAAAATGGGTACTTTATGCGAAAACTATTGCAGTATCGTGAAATTTATATTTTCCTTCGATATTTTATATTGTTCTTAATATATTTTGAAAAATTTTAGATATCCTTTTTCCTTGCATTTTATTATATTACATTACTTTAAGTTCCGTATAAACAAATGTTGAATATGGAAAATACAGCAGGTGGAAAACACATAAAAATAAAAGCTTTTGGAAACTAACAGTTTTATTTTGTTTTAAAAATGTAATTAAGTAGTATTATGTGTACTTGATTGAACTTACATTGTTACATTTTTGAATATGGAATACATTTTTAGAACAATGTAATGAATAATAGACCTGTCTACATTAATTATAGTGCACTAAAACCAATACTATGATTGGATCTTCGATGGTTAATGGGAGTTTTACATGCAATATTTTGTACCCAATTTTATAGATCAATAATTCTATATATATATATATATTTCTTGTTTTAAGTTTTTTGGCATAATCTTACTTAAGTATATTTAATGTTTAACATTAAATATTTTATAATAGTGTATTTTTCCCAAAATTTTAACGTATGTTGAGATAATAATATACTTTAATTTATTATTGTAATGAAGCAAATCAGAGAATCCAATTAAAAGTATTTTACAATTCAGTAATAAACGAAATAAAATATAAAAACATTATATCTTAATATTTTATTAGAGTACGCAGATGTCAGTGACCGGCGCGGTATGAAATTGTTTTGTCCCAAAAAAAAGTTTTTATTTTTTACGACTTGATGAAGCGACTACTGGCCAGTCGTTTATAGTTCATAAGATTACAAAACATAAGAAATGTTTGTTGAAAGAATACGAAATGGGATATTAATTGTTAGAGCCAGTAGGCTATAAATTATTTGTACCTTATCTTCGACTTACATTGCCGACGAAGCAACTGTACAAAATATAATTTTTCTATTTTTTCATAGAGAATGATAGAGATGTTTTTGCACAGATGTTTCGGTAGTGAATTACAATAGATATATACCTTATACAATAGAGAAATTGATAGGTAAAAAGTACATTTAAGGTTGAAGTCTATGTTAATGTAGTTCATACATTAAATATTTCATATCTATTAGAGTTTTCAAGCGATTTCGAGAGGTGAACCCGGATTTAGTCCCAAAGCGGATGACGGAAAATCAAGCTCACACTATAGTGGTGCCTGTTGAAGAAATAGAAAAACTTCCTGAATTAAAGGTATTGTTCTATTATTATTGACAATAATAACCTAAGTTTATACGAGTTGTCGCCCGAGGTTTATTTTTGTATACCAAGTTTTGCTTGTACGATAACTCCAAACTCAATAATCGATCTTGAAACATTTTTACTGTGTACCGTTTTTGCAAAATTGATTTAAAGCTAAGAAAAATGATCTAGATATAGTTGTTATACAAAGTAAAAAAAAAATAATTTTAATTTATTCTCGAAATGGTGTTTTTTTTCGTCGGTAACTCCATTTCGTATCGAAATATAAAATGTTAAATTTAAAATTGGTTTCAGGAGAATCCATTCAAGCGTCGCATCTGCCAAGTATTCTCGCACGACGGCTCCGGCAACCTTACGTTTGAGGACTTCCTCGACATGATGTCCGTCTTTAGTGAAGCGGCGCCGAGGGATATTAAAGCCTGGTGAGACTGCCACTCTGCACTTTAAATCCAACACACATTTCTAAGAAAGATTTCGCTATTGCAAGATTTAAATATAAAATATATTTTGTGGAATTGAAATATGTTATTAAATTCTATACTAGATATTTACCTATATATATTTTTTTTCTATGTTTAGTTTGTTGGAGTATTTTAAAATTAGTCTAAAATTATTTTAATCATTGTAGATATTTAAATTTTTCTTTTCGGATCCTAGAAACAAGCAGAAGTTGGTTTACTAGCTGAGTTCTTCTAGTGTTTTGTTGTTATTTATTGTATTATTAACTCTACATGGAGTCGATGTAAAAGGATACCTAAATATTTCCTCTACAGGTAGAAGATACGACAGAAGGAAAATGACGGAAAAAATTACAGAATAACATTTCGAACGAATTATTTCTTTTTGCATTATCTCGTATTGAAACTTACTGTAAGTCTTTTATACAACAGGTACGCATTTCGTATCTACGATCTGGACGACGACATGTACATCGGGCGCGAGGATCTGCTGGAAGCTACACGGTTGTTAACCAAGGGCGAGTTGCACCCACAGGAAAGAGACGAGATCGTTGCCAGCGTCCTGGATGAAGCTGACGTCGACGGAGACGGGAGATTGTCTTTTATGGACTTCGAGCATGTTGTTGTACGCGCACCTGACTTCTTATCCACATTTCATATTAGAGTTTAATTATATTGATAGAATAAGTTAGGTGATTGAACAACAATTGACTACATTTATGACAGCATTAGCTGCTTATAGGACTGGTGGTCTTTAGACAATGCACCAGTAAAAGTTGAAATTATTATAAAAATCCACCCCAAAACTATCACACAAATTCTTTATCAGGAATGCTATTTTTTCATTATTTTATGTGTGTATTCTATATCAAAATAAATACTTAATAATGACAAATAAAAACAATTTAAAAGCTTTTTCTCTGAACGCGTGGGAGCCGAAAACTCGTTTATTTGAGAATTTTGTTTCGTGGAATTATTATGAATTTTTTTCGGGAATAAAAGGAAACTTTTTAAGTAGTGGTTTTTTCACAAATTATGTTGTTTAAGAGGATAAAACAAAAAATTTTCTGAGTATTGTGTATCAAATGTTTCGTAAAATATTTTAATACTCATCTTACTAAAATTTGTTTTATACAATTTATTCGACCAAAGATGCAGAAGAAAGAATTCATCTATACCTATTTTATAAAGAGGAAAGATTTGTATTTTTGTGTCTCGAATATACTCAAAAACTACAGGACCGATTACAAAAATTATTTTACCATTAGAAAGCTACATTTTCACTGAGTAACATAGGCTATATTCATTACTAGATCTATTTTTAATACCGTCAAAGCTATGTAAAATAAATATGAGCACAGATTGTTTTACTCAAAAGCATTACGGAGTCTATACAGAATAATTAGTAATTAAAAGTAGCCAACTATCTATGACAAAGATTGGTTAAAGTCCTACATCTATAATAGATATAGGTTAGCCTGCGCGGTGGGATCATACCGAGATCTATCAGCGACAATGCCTTGATTGCCTATTACTGTTTCATTACCCTAAGTAACTTAATTGTCAATCTATCTTGCATCCATCAAGTGTCGCCTGTAATTAAGTTATACGTTGATTGAGTATCTCGATTATAGTGTAAGTTTAGGCTTTAAGTAATCTATTTGTGCTTTATTTTATATATTACTAACTTCATAAGTAGCCTATGTATTCCTCCAGCCATTTATCATCAAATTTCATCAAGATCTGTAAAAACCGTTCCGGAGATACTTACAAACAAACATCCATCCATCCATCCACTCCAAACATTCGCATTTATAATATAGGGTTTTCACACGATCTGGCTGGCCATTTAACAGCTGAATTTCGTGAAATTATGCGATCGGGAAATTTGGTTTGCAATAAATTGCACCATTTTCATAGTGGATTTTAATTATTTTAATGCGATTTTCGAGCGAAATTGAATTCATTGTAGCAATTGCCAAAGCATCTACTACGAATAGGTTAAAAAACTAAATGTCAAAACTGTCATGTTGTTGGTGTGGCCCCAATTGAAAAACAAAGTTCTTGTTGAAAAACCCTATATTAATAAGACAGATCGTGTTACTGCAATATAATATATCTAGTAATTGTGTCTGTATTTTCATAACCCAGAAAACTCAGTTTACGAATATGGTAAAACAAGACATAGTAAGTAATAAACTTTACAATATATCATAAAATCCATTACTTAAATTGGTTCCTTTGCTTATAAATGACTTAGATGTTGAAGGTTATTCAGGTGTACTAGTCCTTGGTTTAAAGAGCAGACCATGAATAACATTTATAAGAGGTTTGGGGTTTTTAAAAACATAAATGTTTTTATTTTAAGTTGAATATATATTTATACAGTACTTACTATTTACTTTCTAACTATAGTTGGTTAGATAGTTCACTAAAGCTTGTAAGGAAATGTATTCAAGTATAAACATTATTTCTTTATTGATTTCCATACTGTTTTCTATATTAAAGAACTGCGTTGTTTAATGATCCCAAAATATTTTAATGTATATATGTTTGGCTGAGCTAATTTATGATAAAGAATTAAGCCATGAGTTCTAAAGCAAACATGAAACATTAATCTTCACAAAAGTCTCTTTTGAGCAACTTTGAAATATCCGTGTATGTAGAGGTATCCCGCTTGTTGTTCAGTAAAAGTTGATACTTTGAAATTCACATAATGTGTTGATTATAAAGCTTGTTTCAAATTACTCTTTAATATTCAGAAATCACCATTGATTTTTTTTTGTTTTTAAAAAGTTGGAAATAGAGGTCGTATTAAATTAGAAATTTGACAGAAGTACACAGAGTAATAGAATATTTTTAAAACGGCAAATAATATTAACTACATATTACATTACATCACGATGGATTACACAAAAAAACGCTGTTAATATTTTTTAAGAATTTATAAATTTCTCATTTTCTTGAATAATTAAGTTATTCCATCTATTACTCTACTTTTCAGATCAATACCTCTCAGGGGATATAAATGTCCAATTCATTCTCATTAATTCTATGAAAATTAAAAGATTTTTTTAAAAGTAGTATATTTTTTCTAGAGAGCGTCGGTGGCTCAGGGGTTAAGCACTTGACTTGCAAACTGCAGGTCCTGGATTCGAATCCCGCCATGTACCAATGTGTTTTTCGATTTTCGATTTACATATGTACATTTCAACCCGCACTGGGCCAGCGTGGTTGACTATGGCCTAGTCACTTACTTAGGGTAGGCTCGGAGCCCCTCAGTTGGGGACGTATAGTGAGCTGATGATGATGATATTTTTTCTATTAAACATATCAAGAATAATATAAAAACAAAGTTCAATGTGTGTGTAATCTTTTTAAAAATATTCTTACAGGGGGAGTACTTGGACATCCAGTATCCATTGGGAGTTATGTTATTAGTTATCCATCAGTTCATGTGTAATTGATGGAGAAACTAATAATTTTCAAAGATTTTTTTTAATATTTAAAATAGTACTTAGCTTTTCATTAATTTCGCTCGGGTTGGCCGTGATTGCGTCCGTCTGGGTTTACCTGTGTCTGTAGAGGGCGCTGCGCTCGCCCAAGCCGACCGCCATCTTTGTTATTACGTCATAACCGTTTCGAAATTCGAGTTGAGACAACAAAATGGCAATTAAATGGAAATTCAAGGGAAAATTTCTCTTTGTGTTCCAATTTTTGGAATGGTAAAATGGAATCTCTTAATTTTTTTAACATTAAAACAATGTCAAATGAGTAAAATAAAATTATAAAAATTAGTAAAAAATTTACAGCACCAAGAGACATACATGTGTTATATAAATTTCTAGCAAAATATTATAAAATATATGAAGAATGGTACATTTTCATGAGCGTATATCCTCAACAAATAACTCTGAGACTCTGGGGATTGTAAACGACAAATAGTGAAATTATACGACGTCGGCGAAACGTGAAAGAAAATTACGACGGTACCTCAGCTGCTGCGGCTAGCTGAGTACACACCGGTCTGTTTGCTGTTGTTTCTCATTTTCATGAAAGTGGCTAACCTTAAGGCGAACTCTCTAGAGAAAATATATATAAAGTATTTTATAGGAATAACTATAAAAATAAGTATATTTTTTTCATTTTTGAGTAAAAAAACATATAAAAAATAACGACAGATTAGTACTTCCACACTCTTCACTTCCATGAGTTTTTCTTTTTTCAATTAATATAAAGATTTTTCTACTTTTCAATTTTAACAAAGGCAAAATTGAGTATTTTCTGTATAAGTAATGACACAAACAAACAATAATTAAATTTCCATCCAGTGTAAAACCAAAATACACGACAGACATTATTCCTTTGTTAAAATACCATGATACAATGAAAGGGTGTGTATAATTTGGGGTGACAATTTAATGTATGTTGTCGGAAGCTCGCTAAGACTGGTACAAGATTAATTCGCTCTCTGGGGCTATGACATGTAGAGATATGTCTCTAATATGTTATACGATCATTAAGCTATGTACAGAATCACTCTACTCAGTGTTGGAATTAGAGAGTAAATGCAACATCGAACCGGGTTGGCTGAACATAACCTGATCTTAGTGGTGTTGCGGAAACTATCTTAGGTAATACTGCTAGTAAATAGATGGAAATTATTAAAATTAAACGAATTATTATACGAAGGCATTTAATTTATATGTCATTAATTACATAGGTTTACGACTTACTTCTATATTGCACTGATATTAAATAGTTCTTAGACTTTCAGGATGCCTAGGTAAAGTGCTGAAGAAAATCCAAGCATTTGAGATCATTACTTTATTTTTCATACAACGTTCTCGTTCAACAGCTCGATGATAGAATGTTCAACCTTCCACTTCTCGATATTTTTTTCTATCCCTCTCTCTGACAACTCAGTGTTGTCAGTACAAAATATTTGCATTAATATTTGTTATCGGTTTGGAAATCTTATCTGTTTGAACAGTAACACTAACACTAACAATTCTAACAAAAAAATGGGTGTTAGAAATCAGATAGAATAAACCTTTCTGAATTAAAGATTAGTCGATTTTAACTAACTTATCGTCCATTTTAAGACCTTAATTCGGGTACCACATAAACTAAATGTGTAAATGTATTTATATATTTACAAAGAGTAATAGTGGCAAGCTAATCGAATAAAGTAAGAGTGGCCTAACAAACCGGTTGTATAATTTGTTGGTGACACAAATTAAGCAGGATCGAGTTTGAAACCCTCAACTAATTAGCAAGGATGAATATATTTAGTCGTTACCTTTTAACTGCTATGAAATATATCTAACTGTTAAATGAACTTAAAGATTAAATAAAAGTTAAAAATGTTTTTGGCATTGTTTTTTTTTTATTAATTTACTAAAGTCAATACTACGTAGAAAAGACAATTATGTAAAATCTGGATGAAAATATATTTTAATTTATTTAACTGTTGTCTAAGTCTAAAATTTTTTTATTAAGAATTATTAACAAGAAGTTACTTCAAAAAAGATTCATTTAAAGTAGAAAAAATCGTGTCATTTTAAATTCGAAACTTTTTAATTAGAGTACAAAAACACTTCAGGTGTTCGTAATGAATGAACGCTGTTCCTTTGTTCGTTATTTTATCGCATTTCAAGATTAACGTTATTCTGAGACTAATTAAAGCATTGACAAAATGCTGAAAGTTAATTAATACCTTCAAAATCAAACGCTCTCAGTGGATTCTGATAAACAATTGACTATTTGTCGTCTGCAATTCATTGCTTTCTAACAAGAGCTGTTTGTTACGTTTACCATCTCTGTCATATTCTTTGAAAATTTATGAAATAACAAGAATCTTAGGCAGTTGTTACGACGGTTGCAATTCATGATAAACTTTATTAAAGTTATGATTTAATATTATTTAAAATGTACAGCTAAAAACATCATCATCATCATCATCATCAGCTCACTATACGTCCCCACCGAGGGGTTCGGAGCCTACCCCAAGTTAGGGGTGACTAGGCCATAGTCAACCACGCTGGCCAAGTGCGGGTTGGTTGACTTCACACATATCATTGAATTTCTTCTCAGATATGTGCAGGTTGCATCACGATGTTTTCCTTCACCGTAAGAACGTCGGATAAATGTACATATGTAAATCGAAAAACGAAAAATCATTATCCTCGTGCATTAAGTTGTGCTTAACTTGAAACGTTCATCGATCCATCCAACGAAAAAAGTTCCATCTCTTAAGAAACCGTATCTAACTATTTCATCGGGTGAAGAATTTCAGCGGCTTATTGTAACAGCGCGGGGAGCTGTTATGTATGCCAAAGTTCGTGGTCTTTGATTACGTGGGCAACGGAGGTAAACACAAGTGAACCTCTGCCCACACTTATATAAGTATTGCTACGTTCCTTTTTGAATTTACTAAGCAAACACCACTCTTATTTTCTCATTACTTACATATTTTTATACAAATATTTTTTGTTATGCTTTAACAGTTTTTGTACTTGACAATAATAAATTGTTTGGAATAAAATACAAAAGCCTATACTGTCTCGAGTCTATACTACTGAATAGTTGATTTTGTGTAAAAGTTCTGATATAATTTAAAAGTCTAGACCCGAATGTATTGAGATGTAAATTTCTTCTAGAATTAACAGTAAATATGTGAACCATTTATTGACCACATTCTAAAAAAAATACGGAAAGATAAATGTCTATTGAGGAAATTATCTTTCTTTATTTTTTCACGTAACAAAAAATTAATGCACTAAGAAATATGGTTACACAGAATACTTATGGTTACTTATTCACGTGTTCTACCAAATCAACAGAAAGCCGATTTACGCGTGACTTAAACGAAATTGATTTAATTCCGCACTTCGGAAAGAACCCCTCTAGGGTATAGATTTGAATACGGCAGTTCTGTAATCCATTACCTGTTTCAAAGGTGAATTCCAAAAAAATCTTTTATTGAAACATACGATAGCGAGTATTTTCGTTCTTTCTATATGTATGTGTTTTCAATCGGAACCTTAAAAGGGTAACGATTGTGTAAAGGGACTATTTGAAGTCTTTTTTTAGTATTATAAAAGAAAATGTCCTTTAGAAAGTAATATAAAGTACATATAGTTTGTAAAGAAAACAATGATTAAATTTTTATAACAGTCCATTGACACCGGATTTTTTTAATAGGGTAATAAAAAATAAACTTATATATGCACATTATTTTTTCCGATTTAAAACTAAATCCTATTGAAGAAACATTATTACTTAATACCAAAACTCACATTCTAACAAAAAAAAAACAATATAATCAAATGTTATTTATATGAAATAGTGGTACATTTTTTGTCGACAAATTGCGAACTATCAACAAAACAACTAACTAAGTCCAAGGGTCCGAGCTTACGAAGCAGACGCTTTAATGTAAAAACTAAACAAAAGTTGGGCAATACACCCCGCATTTGGGGACGGATATCTTTGACTGAGCAGTCCCGGGAATGAAGGAGATAATAAGGGACGTTGTATATAAAAGTACAATATTGTCCCGCAGGCTGTTTCTAATTGATTGGGACAAGATATTCTGCACAAATTCTTTTAAGAAATATCATTTTGTATTTCTACAGTGATTATAACTTTAAAAAAAAAGAAATAATTTTGAATTATTTAGCTATGATTATTTAGTTTATGTTATTTGCAGAATTTCCTTTCAAGTACAGTTGGCGACAGGCAGGCGACCGGCCGTAAAAATTTAAGTCAAAACTTTAAAGTTTATAAAACGTTGTGTGCCAACCCTTAGTGAATGGGAAAAGGCCTGAAAGATGATGATGATATGAAGAGAAGAATTGAGGAATTTTCTATAAAAAAATACTTTTAAACCAGTGAAAGGAATAAAATAACACTGCATAGAAGATATTTGCATGATAACGAGGATAAAGGATTAATGTTTAATTACAAATAAAAGTAATAAAACATGCTCTATTGAATTCCGTATACTAAATAGACTAATTTTTTCGTTGTTGGAAACATCGAATAGAAAGAATTGAACAAATTATTCGCATTCCCTGACACAAATCTTATCAATAAATTCTTCTGTAGCAAATGTTTTGTTCCGTCTCTAGATGTATTAAGATTCCAGGTCCATAATCCAACTTTGTCGGTTTAAATTAAATAAACATAGATTTCTGCAAGTGTTGCTTAGGTTTAAAAAATTGCATTAACAAGTAATGTTTATTAATAACTAGCTTTTGCCCGCGACTCCGTCCGCGCGGAATAAAAAAATAAAAAATAGAAAACGGGGTAAAAATTATCCTATGTCCGTTTCCTGGTTCTAAGCTACCTGCCCACCAATTTTCAGTCAAATCGATTCAGCCGTTTTTGAGTTATAAATAGTGTAACTAACACGACTTTCTTTTATATATATAGATTAGTATTAAGGTTATTAAAATAATTTGTAACAATGATTTGAATAATAATCCTCTCTTATTTTTATATGTTACTAGCTGTCGCCCGCAACTACGTACGCACGGAATTAAAAAAATCTTAATTAGTAGCCTATGTGTTCTACATCTATGCCAAATTTCAGAGCGAGATCCGTGCAGTCGTTTTGGAGATACCTTCCAACAAACATACATCCATCCATATATTCGCATTTATAATATTATTGAGATATGCTCACATTTCTAACCAAATCGTCAACCTTTAGCAATTACTCGGTCTTTATTGTTTGAATCCAGATACTTCAAATGCATTCGTACATTCAGTTTTATCCTCTGAGACATGTTTGTTCGTTGTAAGTGCAGCGTCGGTAAAGTGGCGACTGCAAGCAACAATAGACAAAACTTTCCTGCGGTTTTGTTACCGCAAATAAACTGTGAACTTGGAAATGTATTTAAAAAGTTACTATCGCCTTGTTTAAGTTAGAAAGTCATGTTTTATTCAGTATTGGTAAGGTAATAATGTATTATGCTGTAAATAAAGGTTTGGATACGGCAGAAAACTTCAACAATCGTTTTATTTTCGTTGGCTGGTTAGAACTTCTTGATATATACAAATATATAGATATACTAATGTCATTAGATTTAAATATTATTTGTTTGGGTACAGATTATAGCGTTTTAGAGATATAGTGAAATAGACGTCTTAGTACTTAAGATATATAAAGGCAATTGATTCGTTGATTATAATCACAATAAGTTAGTTTCGTTAACAGTTGAAATTCAACCGTCTTACTAAATAGAGTTCCAAGAAAAGTTTCACGTCTTGTTCTAATAGAGAGATTTATAGACAAAGTGCTTTCGTACATAGATCACGAGCTCGCGCCGTCGTAAAATGTTCGTACGTGACGTGATGCTCCATACAGCTTGCCACATAATGCGATGTTCATGACTGAATACTACAATACAGAAATGCATAAAACCAACCCTAATTCTAATAACCAAAGATCATAGAGTTAAAACTCTATGTTCTTTAAAGGAATAGTGGATTATCAATTGTTTTATTTGTATTAATCGGACGACTGAAGTGATTTGTACAGAAAAGTTGTCAAACTAGCATACTCTAAAGCGTAGTCTGAAGTTGACCTCTATTCAAGTGTTTTATAATAAGCTAATGAGTTGGAAGCCCTTTAATGGAAAGGGAGACAACATTTAATATTAAATTCCTTCTTTTATTTTGTTATAGTTAATAAGAGTAACTAAAGAAGAAAAACTTGAGAGGTGTCAAGGGACTCCCGGATGGAACGAAGTTCCTATGAATTTTCGTTATATATTGTCACGTCGTTGCCATGGCTACTATAGCAAAAAGTGTCGTAACAACTTTTCGTAAGAATTTTTTCCGTCTAGCCCCCTTTCACAACGCGCGATAAGGAACTTCGTTCCAAAAAACTATCAATTTTCCCAGTAAATTTTGTAGAATAATCCTACATCCGATAAACAAGTTGTAATACAGAGTTGTACACCGGAATATACCTCAATTATAGTTGAGAATGTTCAAACTTTCAATGGCAAATAAATTGTTGTTTGTAGTTTACTGCAGTTCGTAACTATCATTGTTTTAGCTCCCACCTTATTTAATGTTAAACAATATTATTTGTGTATTTATATTCGATGCATTTAGATGAATTGGAAAATATAAGTGATAGTACACTAACTCATGAGTAAGTAGTAGATGAAGTAGTTAATTAAAAACATATATTTAAATTAAGTAAAAATATTGTTCGTGAATTTGTGTTAATCTTTGTTCACAGTTATAACATGAGGATTTAAAAGATTTTTTGTACTCCCCGAAATCATATTAGTTGATAATGTAACATGAAACAAATATAAATTAATGACGATGGCTTGTTAAATACTTTAGTCACAGTATAAAAACTTTCAAGTATATGACGGCGCATCCGTCAAAGTGAAATGTCTGGTTGACTTTTAGCTGTCAAAAGTCAGCCAAGCGAAGCGTCATTGTCGATAGTTGTGAGGGCGGCCATCTTGACACAGTGACACCTGCCGACATACCCGCTTTTCTACCCGCGCAAGATGAGTTCTGATGAAGGCCCCTTCATATATATAACATCATCATCTCATTACACGTCTCCACCGAGAGGCTCGGAGCCTACCATAAGATGACTAGGCCATATTCAACCACGCTGGCCCAATACGGATTAGTATAAAAATAATGCTTCATGTATATAAATATTTTACATATAAAATATTAACATACTATAAAAGTATATTTTTATAATGAAGCTTGTAGATAAATTTTAGATTTTAAGTTGAGGTTTTTGTAGTATATAATAACGTAAGAGTTTTTCCTTAGGATGCCTATTGTTCAGAGAAAAACTCAGAGACATTTTGCCCTTTATATTGTTATTAAGTTTACCAGTGAGAGTACTTTGCTACGAAGTGTTTGCTTTTTTATTAATTTCGTTTTTTGCGTCATCACATGATCTCGCCTAACATGTTTGGTTTGGGAATTTCTTGACAAGATGATGTTACTTCATTTCTGTTTCATATTTTTGAGTATTTTAGGTAGAAAATATAATGGTTAGAAGTGGAAGAAAGAATATCTTGAAATTGTTCCGCGAAATCTTACTAATCAAATCAAATTTTGGGACTGGGAAATTATTATTAATGTAGGTCTAAATATTAAAGGAACCGTATTTCAATGGGACATTAATATTTCGTATTGCTAGAGTTTGTATCAGAGACATTATTAATGTTATTATACTATACTAGGTTTATGTATCTGAAATAAACTAGTAGCTATATTGAAATGTAATGTATCGTACTGGGAAATTGAGTCCCGAGATATATCGACAAGGGATCGGAATATTGAAATTAGAGGTATCACGAGATATTTTTGGGATTACGCACAATTTTTACAAGTAAAATATAATGCAAGCTGGAATTAATTATTTTTTGATCTTATTTTTATTTTGTATTTAAAAATAATGAAGAAGTATTGGTTTTAAGAGCACGCGAAACCGATTAGAATGTGTGTAGATGTATGAATGTAGAAGTGAGAGAGGTGTATCAGGATCGTGCCAAATTGAAGCTCGTGGTCTCTGCCTACCCTTCTAGGTCACGGGCGTGAGTTATGTTGTTGCTGTTATTGTTATTTTTAAAACAAGTGAATTAGAATTCAAGTGTCGTATTGGTTTAAAATATCGCTGGTGTTATTTTTTTAAATAAATGTCAAAATACGCTAGATTTTATAGATGCAACTTCTGTAGCAAATTGACGAGGGTATAATTATTTTGTCAAGCGTTACGAATTAATTTGTTCGATATGAAACTCTGAGTTTAATTAAAATTTCAGTATCACGTCGCTTTCACCTTAAATTGCCGTAACGACAAGTTTCACTCTCGTATTGTTTTCAATATAACAATTACGTTGGATATAATACAATTGTATTGAACGTTCGAAAAACCAATAAATGTTTATTTTATTATTAACCTTCAGTATTAACAGTTATTTTCTTTATATTATAAGGTGGCAAAAGAGCAAACGGCCACCTCAATTCGCCGATATAGCGAAGCGACTGCTTCCTATAGACATCTGTAATTATAGATGCGTTGCCTACCTTAAATCGACGGAAGAGGGGACGCAATGAAAAAAAAAATATTTTCATTTCCTATCCAGTCCCTCCTCTTTCAAATAAACTGTCCCCTCCCATTATTTCCTTATACAAAAAGGGTGGTAAGAGAAAGAGACTTGAAATTAGTCCTCTGTCACGTACGCGGAGTTACTTGTTGACGTGGTATTTTCAGTCGAGTAAAGCTGGTACATTCGTGCTATAGATTTCTTTGTTGTTTATGTCTGAATATGTATCTATTGTCACTTAAGACCACGTCTTTAAAGTTATTTGTCTACGTCTATGTTTTGTAGTAAAACAATAAGCTGATAAAAAATCTTAACCTATCTTAAGCACTCTTGAACAGCAAGGGGAAAACCACAAAACTTCCACCACAGCATTGTTCAAAAGAATTCCTGGGAACAAAAATCTTTAATCTAAC
Organism: Papilio machaon; assembly: GCF_912999745.1. NCBI lineage: Eukaryota > Metazoa > Arthropoda > Insecta > Lepidoptera > Papilionidae > Papilio > Papilio machaon. Next base: position 9,460,618 of record NC_059987.1, read on the forward strand.
AAAACAAACGCCGTCAGGAATTCCTTTGGGATACACTGCAATTTATTAGATAAGCTTTTAAGTGGGTAATACTTAAGAAATTGATTCTTACTGGACTGAAAATTAGAATAAGTTAGCGTTTTTTGTATTTTGAAGTATAAAGAAATAGCTTGCTCGAATTAATGTTTAAGGTGTGATAAAGTTTTTCTTTGATCACGCTAGCTTTGTCTTGGTACGGGCAAGTTTTTACTTTTATATTTAACTAAATACATCATTTATAAAGCTTTCACTGAGAAGTATTGTCTTTATCTAATTAAAAATCAAATATTCTTTTGTTAACAAGTTTGTAAGTGGTTAGGTACAATCACATCTTCACGACATCGAGAGCCTCTCAATTACAGGTGAGGCCTCGACTCGAGAAGCCATTTTAAAGGGGATCAACACTCGTTCGAAATTCAAATTTAATCAAAATACCAGTGTAATACTGATTAAATATTATATTGATATTTTTAAATTATTAACCATACTCCTGCTATATAAGGGTGTAACTTTTTTTTAACAATTGGTAATGAACATAAAGTCAGTTATATATTTTGTTAAATATAATTTTTATTCAAACATTTATTTATCTATGAACAGAATAAAGTGCGATCTGTACGCAGCTAAAATTTGACGAAGCTCTACGCGACGTAGCACATATAACGTAGATTTATTTATTTATTTGTACCTTTATGCCATTTCCAAGCGTTGTTATATATAATTTCTTGATACTATAACAAATTACTTATTACTAGGATGTATTAAATTAATATATATGTTAACTATCTATTGTAAAAAAACGTATAGGACTGCGCTACCGTTTGTATTTGTTTGGTGTACAAGTATTTCGAAGTTTTAATTAAAATATTTTATTATGAAAAAAAAATAATAGGAATTCTGCTTAATTTTATTCGCAACGTTTTAGTTTTATGCTAATTTTACTGTCTCATAACTCTTCACTTTTAAATTTGCGATTACATCTGATTAAAAAAATATATATTAAAATAAATGAAGCAAAAAAACCGTAAAGAATATTTTATGAGCACTACGAATATTATTTTTTAGAAGAACAATGTTAGACGCTTAAATAAATAATGCCGACGCTTCTACTACGGAGATATTCGGTATTGAATTGAACACGTAACCTCTTTGTTGATTTATTTAATAACTTCCGAATATTAAAAAAAGATCAAATATCAAGAAACGGAAAGATCAAAGTGCCAAGAGCAAATGTTTTCAGGATACATATTTCGTGCTATTTCATTCAGTTAGAGGTTATTACTACTTATTCGGGTTTTTTGGTATTTCAAATTGAGATTAGGTTTTTCTATATTTTATTAATAATAAATTTTTACTTTCTACATAGATAAGTACACAACTATAAAATTGATAGCGAACCATTTTCAGTTAGGTTATACGGCAGTGAAAAAGTCGAATATATTTTTCGCGGGAATTCAGTACATCCAATTAACTGTAGAACATTCTTTTGCAGCTTCTATACAAGCATTAATTGATAGAATTTTATAAATGATTCGGAAAACAATTTTTGAACTTTGTTGTTCGTTTGCAAATATCGTATGCAAGACTGAACTAATTTACAGCTTAATAATTTTGCTGTATTTGCTATCTGGAACAAAAATTCAAAAACGATAAAACTGATGTTACAAGTATCTAATCAATAAGTAAAAGTGATGATAGCTGAAAGTTTATTGTACATTATTACTTGTGGCCCTAACCCAAATATTCATGGTTTTGATGTCCTTTAAGCCCCATAGGGGGCGCTGCACAAATATTAATACACATTTCGTCTATAACTATACGATGGCGATTGTATCAAAATTCGTGGTAGGCCCACTGTTAATCTTTTAAAATTACTTTGTTTTAACGACTGAATAAATAGATATTGTAATTTCATGATATAAAGATGGAATTTTTTTAACAAACATTATTATTATAAAAGTGTGCTTAACTGCGAACAGCCACTCTATCATTGAGGGTCTATCAAGTGCTCTTAGTAAAATTGCTTTACTGTTATCTGTTATAATATTATCACAGTTTACGCAGGTTTTCTTTTACGTTATTTACTCAACTATCGAATAATATTTTCATTGATATCACTTCTTTTTGCAGAAGCGGTAAGAAGCTAACTTAAGTTGGTGGTTATTTTGCTAACTTCTCCTCTCTTATTACTCGTTTAAATACTACAAACGGTAGTCGGCTACCTCGCGGCTGAAGTAGGTACGTAGTGTGGTAAAAACTTTAACATAACTAGAAAGACACCCTTAACTTAATACAAAGTGATCCTTGATGATCAAAGTAGTAGATGCTTGATTGTTTATATCTTAATGCATTGTTGAAAACATGCGCTTTTAAGATGGCTTTTAACTTCCAAATTATAATGTGCATTATACTCAAAGAACTAATTTGTCTGAAATGGTAAGTCTGTAAGAATGGAAATTTTTAAACTCTACATAAATGGGGGTTTGTTTTCATTTTTCACACAATCTACAGTCGATTCGCGAATGCTGTGCGAGACGCACGTCTCTCGTTATTTGATTCTTACTGATCTGCGAAGACATTTTAAAAGTAAATTGAAAAATATCTTTTTATTTGAGAATCGTCTTCTTAAAGATTAGTTAGACATTTAGAAGTGTAGATTTGGATAGTCTTTTCTTTTTGTATATACTTAATAAAATTTAATTTATAAGTTAAAATGAAACTAAAGGTTATTAAAATGTTATTTTGTATTATTAGCAGTTTCGCAACAGTACAATTTTAATATGCACAATTAAATCGTTTGAAGTTTTGTGAAATAAAAGTTTATTATATTACTAATTGGTAAGTTATAGTTTTCTTTATACTAAGTTATCTTCTTTCGTATGTCAGTGATCACGCAACTTGCACTCTGGAAACTGTCTACAAAAATTGCAACCCGCACATGCGTCGGCAGTTAAATCGGCAATTAAAAGCTTATTGGAGTATAAAAGTAATTAACAAAAGAAAAGAACAGACATTGAATTAGTGTACGATGGTTATAAAAAAGAATAATTTTTATATTGTTATTTTTTTACTAGTCAAGTCAGAAGTATCTAGTCGACGTATCATTAGCGGAGTACCTCGTTACTTTGAGCTTTTAATGAGGTCATTACTAAAGCGTTTGTGTTTTTTAAATTCATTTTATAACTCGGAATTTATGCAGTTTTGTATCAAGTACTTTGACAAGCTTATGTCATCAAGAGGTTGCAATTAATAACTAAATATGCGTATATACTTTTGACCCCAAAGGATATACTATAATATGTAAATATGAACTGATAATGCATCAATCATTTCTATAGATTAGTTCTGTAGGTAAAATTTTATTTAAATAAACTTGAAATAAATTAAATATATTCAAACGAATATTAACCTGTTTAACAGCCGAACCAAAAAATCTACCTCGAACCATTTTTGCGTATTCAAGAATTCTAAATTAACTTCTTTAAAGGATAGACAGATTGCAACAGAAATCAAAAACTTGATCTATCGTTTAGAGATCGATCGATATATTATTGTACTATCACCCAAATAATTAGCGAACCTTTGGATCGTTTATGGAATTAAATTGCGTCCGATTTCAGTAGAAGTGAAGCGAATATCCGAAAGAAAATTGTGTGCTATCACAATAAATTATTCAATAACGAAACACTCGCGTATCTCTTTTTACAGTCGCGAAGACAATAAGAGGTTTGTCGAATAAAAGGAGCCAACAATTCAAAGATAGCTTTATTGAAAGTATTATTTATTCAGTACTCTCGACACTTTTGCGAAGAAGAAAAGATTTTTTTTATTTATAAATGTTCCGAAATACTTAGATTTTTCTTTGCACTATAAATTTTCATCGTAATGTGAACGTAATATATAAAACATATTTAACTTGTTCTTTCTTAATATGAACTTTAAGGCATACTTACTAACCACTAATATATTGCAGTCAATACTTTTTATATTCTCAGTTCCCAAGCGGCCACCAGAATTCGCCGACATAGCGAAGCGACCGCTACCTATAGACTTCCCCAATTGCAGACGTGTTGCTTACTTTAATCGATGAAGGAGAAGACGCTCTTCATATTAAGTTCTAGACTCTAGTTCCTAAAACATTACACATGTAAATTCTCATGTTTTTTTTAAAGAAAATTTTATTAATAAATCCGACTGATTTATAATTCAAGTTGTTCCTACTGGTTGTAATAACCGCAACTATTTATAAGACAAATCACCCTTAATATGTTTAGGGTAAACAACACTGTTTTTGTACACCCGTTAAAGTTTCACTTAAGTTTTGGTTAAACATTTAAGATTATTATTTAATCTATTCTTTTTAATATACTTTATATCCAGGTCAAAAAAAAATAACATCAATAGATCTCTAGAAAATGTAAAGTAATCTTGACAAAACGATTACAGTGAAGACCAATAATTGTCGAAAATCGGCGGTTCCCCTTTAATTCTTGAGGAAAATCAACTCTGCCGGAGGGAAACCGAAAGGGGATGAATTTAAATAAGAAAGTTATATTTAAAATTCTTGCCGTGATTTTGTACGTGAGGGGAAGTCAAGTAACAAATTTTCGTAGACTTTGAAATTAATGCCATACTAGCTGTCGCCCGCGACTCCGTCCGCGCGGTAAAAAAAAACTTAGTAGCCTACGCGTTCTTCTAGACTATGATCTACATTTATAGCAAATTTCATCAAAATCTGTTGTGGTGTTTTGAAGATACCTTCAAACAAACATGCATTCATACATACATCCATACATCTAAACATTCGCATTTATAATATTAGTTTGATTCTAAAGCTTCTATTTTAATTAATATAATTCATCTGTTTCATAAGAATAATAATGGATACAATCTGTTTGTTGCTAGAAATCGTTATTGTTTGTTCGTTAACCAATTATTCATCCTGAATACGTGATCTGAATTTGAAATTAATTTTGTTTATATCACACAGAATATACGAGTAAACTACATCTAAATTTACTTTAATTTGACATAAATTTGAATTTGCAACTAACAGTATTTCTATATTCAACGAAATAATTTCATTATTAAATTGTACCTTGTGAGCTTTGTAGGTACAATCAGTCTTTGGAGTACGTATTGTTAGGGCAACACAGACACTAGATGCTTGCAGTGTGCTTTTATTTTTTGCTTCTTATGCATATTTTTACGTTCCAATTTACCTGTTTATATAAGCCAATAGGTCACGTAAATACACGGGTTGAAACTAATAGAGTATGACGTCATAATTTTCATTTGAATAGGTTAACGTTTATGATAACGCTTTCGTCATGAATTAATATCACCAAAGTCGCACGCAGATATGACGCGATTCGATGACGCATTTAATTTCTATTCACAAAGAACTTTATAGCGTCTGCAATAGAATATTCCTATTAATATGCCTACTCGTTGCTTTAGAATTCCTTCAGTGCTTGATTTGAATTCCCACTGCATTGATATTGATCCACATTTGCAAGCTTTGATTGCTTTGACACAATTTCTGTGTTCAATGCTATCATGACAGGCATTGGTGCAAATTTAAAATCTATCGAATGTTAAAGCTAACAAAAACTGTAAATCTGTACTATTTATATTGTATTATTGTTTAGTCAACGGTTATCGTTCCTCGGCTTTATTAAATATTTACTAAGATGCCTCATCACATTTCCTTCCTTACTCGTCGTGTTCCCATTCTTATTTATTTATTTATTCTTTAGCACTTTTATAAGTATAAGGAGGACTTAATGCCTAAAGGCATTCTCTACCAGTCATCCGGTATATGAGAGGAAAGTATAATTATGTGCAGGGCAGATATGAATTGAATTCTTCTCCACACTATAAAAAGTGGCTTAAGCATGCCCACTTTATAATGATGCAAATGGTAACTAGACTAATAGTTGACTTCTCTATTTCCCACATATTTGATACTTAGTAAAATATGTAGCTAATCAAAAGGTAAATAAAATAAACTGACCTAATTACTGGTGGCAATAACGTGGGTAAGAACACGGTTTAAATACGAGAAGATAAACATTTCAATTTGTGTTTCAAGTATACTTAAATACGTTAGGTGTTGAATAAAAATTTCATTCGGAATACGAATGTGAAATGGAAATACCGATAAAAAAATTATTATTATATAATATAGTATTTTTCATGAATTTATTCGGCGCGTCATTTTTAAAAAAACTCTTTGAAACTCTGCTATATTGATATAGAAAGAGCTTTATATTATAATACTTTAAAGTTATTTGACTTGTTGTATGTGTTGAAAACTTGGTTTAAAAACTTTGAAACATTTTAAATAACTAAGATATTACTAATATTATAAACTAGCTTTTACCCGCGACTCTGTCCGCGCGGAATGAAAAATAGAAAACGGGGTAAAAATTTAAAAAAAAAAATTTGTTCTAAGCTACCTGCCCACCAATTTTCAGTCAAATTGATTCAGCCGTTCTTGAGTTATAAATAGTGTAACTAACACGACTTTCTTTTATATATATATATAGATGAGAAAGTTTAGATGTACGGATGGATGCTTATTAGAAGGTAACAGCTCAACAGATCTTGAAGAAATTTGGCTCAGATGTAAAACATAGTCTGGAAGAACACACAAATTTCATCAAGATACGTTGAGCCGTTCTCTAGATAACATCTAACAAACATCCATCCATCCATCAATGCGTCTAAACTTTCGCATTTATAATATTAGTAAGATTTCTTGTATTTAAATTTAGCGTATAGTCTAATTTTAAAAACAGATTACTAATTCCAATTTCAAAGTTTTTTTCTATACTATCTTCTTCCATAAACAATCACTCATAAAAAGGAAATTTTTTCCTGATATTTATTTGCGCATTTAAGTGTTATGTAATATTTAATTTGTATGTTAATCTGTCTGAAAATAATTAACTAAACTATTTCTTGAATCCATTCATGTATTATTCTATAACAGGTTCATCTTTGTCAAATTTCAACTAAATCCGTTTAACTGTTCTAGAGATACTTAATAGCAAACTTCCATCCATCCATCCTTTCGCATTTATAAGGTTAGTAAGATGTAAGATTCAAACAAATAAAATCATTCCATTGTAACATCGCTCGTTTATATTCCAAAATATTGTAATGATTTAATGAAATTTACAACCGGGGACATTTGCACTATGACGTAAGACAAAGATTTTCAGGACGAATATAAGAAAATTTTACACACGCATTGAGTCGAAGGTTCGTAGCATCTTTCAGTGTGGCCGTGACGTCCATGCGGGTTGGACGTCTTTTACTCAGTACTGACTTATTTGTTTTTCATCCGCGTACGAATTGAAATGCTTAGCTAAGCTAACTTCGTCGTAACTTTACGTTAATCTTAAAATGTAAATAATAAATCAAATTTTATAATTTAATTGTGGTGTTTTTAAATATTTTAGTGTTTTATTTTTATAAACTATATTTCTTCTAATGATAATCATTGTTGTAATTTAATATCTATTTTGACTAGTAAATCTAATTGTTGATTCATTTTCTAATGTTTAAATCTTGGACAGATTTTCGGTGTTATCAAAGACAAAAAACAAGTGTAATTTTTTGGATTTATTAAACAGGTAAACATTTTACGTTTGATCCTCAAGTGGTCCTCTGTATTGTATATTATTAAATACATTTAAGTATTTGTAATTTTTACTACTGTATAATGCATATTATATTTTATACTATTAGTATTTTAAAAATTATCAGAAGAGAGTATTCCTTCTTGACATATTGAGGCATTAGTATACAATCCATCTTTAACATTTAGGAATATATTTGATCTTCGTTCACATTTCATTCACGTTTAAAGACATTAGGATATTTGGTTAATTAATGTTGGTAATAAAATTTAGAGTTAACACATAGTTATCTTTATGTTGTTATTGAGTGAGTTTATTATTGACTAACTGTCGCCCGCACATCCGTCCGCGAGGAATTAAAAAATCACTTAATAAATAGCCTATACGTTCTTCCAGATTATGTTCTACATCTGTGCCAAATTTCATACATCCATCCATCCATCCATTCATCTAAACATTCGCATTTATAATATTAGTATAACTAGTAAGATTGATTGTTAGTTGTAATTTAACCTATGTTTGTTTAAATACGTATGCTTATTTAAAAAATATAGTTAAGTACTAGTTGCTCTTTAAAGATGGAATTTAAAAAAAAACTTGTCGATTCTATGTCGCAATTATTAAAGGAGACTACAAGATTGGAATGAAGATAATCGAAAATAAACAAAATGTATAAAAGGTCGAGATATTAACCATTTTCGCCCTCGTTCTACTCTCGAAGCCAACATTCGATAACATTCATTTACTCTACACCGCTCATAGAAGCCTTTTTTAATAATTTCTAAGGTCTTAATTTAACTAATGGAAAGTGTGGTTTTCTACGTTTTAACTACGATAGGACTATAGAGAGTAATTTTTATTTATTATACCTTTTTTATTTCTTTTGGTTTAAGTACATTTAAAGTTTACTAATTGTTACAATATTATGTTTATTTATGTTTAGAAATATCTAAAGAAATTCATCATCATCTCTCTGGCCTTTTCCCACTCACGTGGGGTCGACACGCAAGGTTTTATAAACCTTAAAGTTATGGCTTAAGTTTTTACGGCTAGCCGCCTGCCTGTCACCAATCCTAATTAGGAGGAATTTCTTAAAATTAAATATAATTTTAACTAAATAACTCAAAATTACGAGTACTTCTAAAAATACAGTAAAAATAAAAATGAGTAAGAAAACATTATAAATAGAAAACTTTAAGCTCTTTTCACTATATACTTCAGTGGTACTGTTATTCTTTACCACCTCTATATTCTTGATAATCGTCTTGCATTGGTCTTTCAAAACTTATTCACTGAGAGATAGCATCTTTTCCGTGTCACTACGACAAATATAAATTTCTCACACTTATCCTGTTGTCCGCCGTATATAATTTTAAGTATCTTCAATAGTAAATAACCATTCGTTGGCTAGGTTACGAAAGGCAGTAGCATTTGTAGCAACAAAAGGCAAGTTAATACAAAGAGATATTAATCCATATTAGTTGTGCCTATTTCCAATAATTTACACTTACAAATACAAAATTAGTTTGTTTGTTCGTTTAAAATGTAAAGCGTAAAATAATTGGTAAATAATGATATAAATTGTTTAATTAAAACGAATTACCGGCAGGCATTTTAATTTGGTATGTTGTTTTATATTTGTAACCCCATTATACATGAGGCAAGTAAAGTTGTCCCATATTAAAGTCGTTAAAAATACAAGCCAACTACAAACATGTTGGAAAAAAAAAATACAGTGACTGAAATTTTAAAATACGAAATCATATTTCTGTTTCAAACAAAGGATACTGGTTTAATGTAACAGTGGTTTTTCAGTACCTAAATCTGTGCTACAACATTTTTATCTCAGTTTTTTCTGAAAAAATGAGAAAGTATTAAAACAGCTAGAAATCCTGCGATCATGAAATAAAACCATAAGAAAGACTATTGCAATTTGTCGGTTTGTTTGTGATTGCTGTTGCTTTGATTGTGTGGTCACTGTGTTCCACAGATTCTACTGCTTCGAATTTTCGAGATGAAATTATCCCAAATTAAAGAGAATCTAAAGGTTACTCTAAGAACCGTAATACTGAAATAGTACCTTAGATGTTTGTATTCTGAACACCTTATAAGTTTAATGGTTGGTTTCTGAGACCAAAACTTTTGTATAAAACGTATTGTTATCTCTTTTGTCAACAATAATGAGAGAGATGATGATACATTGTATACAATTTTGTTTTTATAAGCATTATTTTTAACAAAAAATATCTACGAATGCAAAATATATTTGAAATTTGTGCGCTTTGGAGGATTTTAGGATGGTATAATTTTATTATAAATCAGAATAAAAAAGGGTCTGACCAGCTGGAGGCATTCGTACGATCATTTGCTCTACCAGAAAATGACCTGAACTAGAATAAATTAAATAAATATTCACACTTTTCTTTCAACAATAATTTAATATTGTTGTCTCACAAAGCATTAAATGTAATTTTGTAATATTTTTCTTACAATTTTGAATACTGCATACATGCATGTTGTCGCAAATTTTCTAGTACTCATACTAATATTATAAATGCGAATATTTAGATGGATGTTTGTTTGAAGGTATCTCCAGAACGGCTAAACAGATCGATTGATGAAAGGTACTGCAGATGTAGAACATAGTCTGAAAGAACACATAGGTTACTTATTAATTTTTATTTTTATTCCACGCGGACGAAGTCGCGGGCGACAGCTAGTAGAAAATACACGGAACACGGAATTGTACGCTAAAAGCAGTCACATTACTCAAAAGGTCAGATTATACCAAAGAAATTTCTTCTTTACTTTTTTCTTTTAAGTTAATAATTAAAAAGTATTAAGTTACTAAGTCATTAGGTAGCTTCAATAAAAAGATATTCTTGCAAAAGGTTACAAGATTCTTAAAAACCCTCTACCTCTTGCGTAAAAAAAAATTTGTTAAATAATTACGACACTTATTTTTTATCATATATCTAATACTACGTTTTACCCGCGACTCCGTCCGCGCGGAATAAAAAATAGAAAACTGGGTAAAATTTATCCTATGTCCTTTTCCTGGTTCTAAGCTACCTGCCCACCAATTTGCAGTCAAATCGATTCAGCCGTTCTTGAGTTATAAATGGTGTAACTAACACAACTTTCTTTTATATATATAGATATATGAATCGATTAGACTGAAAATTGGTGGGCAGGTAGCTTAGAACCAGGAAACGGACATAGGATAATTTTTACCCCGTTTTCTTTTTTTTTTCATTCCGCGCGGACGGAGTCGCGGGTAAAAGCTAGTATAATAAAATTCTCGTGTCACAGTTTTCGTCACCGTACTCCTCCGAAACAGCTTGACCGATTCTCATGAAATTTTGTGAGCATATTCAGTAGGTCTGAGAATCAGCCAACATCTATTTTTCATAACCCCCCCCCCCCCATTTAGTTTTTTTTTTTTAACTGCGCGCGGACGGAGTCGCGGGCGACAGCTAGTCTACATATAAAAATAATATTTACTTTAGCACAGTATCCATGAGTACTATTAGTAAATTATTAAGTATTGCATACATTTCCGTTTTCTGGGCCAACGATATTTTCCCGTTTGCAAACGAAATGTTCTTTAAAGTTTCGAAAGTTAATTATTTCTGAATAATCTTTGTGCGACTGTCCCACTTATTGGAGTTCGGAAAGGTTTTTAGGTTACGGTTTCTAATCAACTTCGTGTAGGAAAACATTTGTATGACTTGAAAATGTATATTTTACGTATCTGTAATTTATATGTCGACAAAGTGGGATATTCGCATTGACTGATTAATGTTTGTGTCCCTTGTTGTTTTTGATCTATTCCGATCAACAGTTTTTCAGATATAAAATTAATCTATCGATTTTGTTCTTCTTATGCTGAAAAAGTATTAAAGCACAAGTACATTTTTTTTCTTTATTTTTATAGAGAATGGTTCTTATGAACATATCAGTCCCATAGTAAACTACTTACAAAATAACTACAAGAAAATAACAAAAAAACAATAATGTCAACAAGTCTTACAAATTTTTATACGGCCTTTAGCAACAAGCTGCGGACTCCGTTTGCTCCGACAGGGGTTACGGTTAAGGTTAGAGCAGACAGAAGTCCGCCAACATTGAGCCACGAAGAATTATAAGTCACAACTACATGTAATTACCATTCATAGGACTTCCTATGAACTTTGTAACTGTTTTCCATCATTCCAACAATCTACGTAGTCTGGCTGTGGGTTTCTGAGATAAAAAGCTCCGTTTAAAACATGTAATTATATCTGATTTGTCAAAGATAATAACAGGGTTGACGATATGTTTTATACAGAGATTTTGGACTCAGAAACCGACGGTAATTGTGTAATATTTGCAGTGCGGAGTGATGTAGCGTGATGTACAATAACGAGAGCGCAGCGGGCGCGGTAGAGGACACACCGACACAGGACCACCTCGCTCTGCTCATAGTTCTGTACGTCTTCGTCTCCATTATAGGTATAGTGGGTGAGTATGGAACTAACCTTATATTTTGTTGTTACTAGATTCGCAGCCAAGAGGTTATGAAATCAAATATAACCTTTGTTTTCTATGGCAATCTTATTAGTAGTAGATAGTAGTTAAATTTGCACATTTATTCTAGTTTATAATAGAATTACTGACCTAATTCACAGTAAATTCATATTGGCATTTTCAATCAATTTAATTGTCACTACAAATTGCTTTGTATCACATTTTTGCTACAAAAAAAAACCTCATAAATCATATAAATACGTTATGACTTCGCAATAATTCGTGCTGGCATTATTCCATATCATTACATTATTTGGAATACGTTCAAAACTAAACTGAAATTGTTGTTATAAGTTACAATATTCATTCATAATCGTATGATAACTTTTGATTTTACTACGAATTATATTATTATGTCATAATAGATTCTAGTGTTTTTTTTTATTTGTTACCAGGCAATGTAAGTTTAATGGCGGCATTGGCGTCGAGCGGCGCGTGCCGGCTGCGCACGCCGCAGTTGCTAAGCGCTTGTGCGGCGGACTTGTTGGTGTGCGCGGCCAGCGCGCCGCTAGCCGCCGCCCGCGCCGCCCACATGCACCGTCTACCCTGCCATGTCACACACTACATAGAAGTAAGATACTTAAAAGACGTTAGTGAGAACAATAGGTACTTCAATTAATTTGACGTGAAGACGTGGTCTCTTAAAATGTATATAATATTATTAGTATATTTGTACATAGGAAGTAAGTATTTGTGATGTTGTGGCAGTCGTTCCCGGTGGCAGCGAGCACGCTGTCGCTGGTGGCGATGGCGACAGACCGGTGTGGCGCGGTATTGCGCGGCCGTGAGAACCCGCTCTGTGCAAGGCCTTACGTCGCTGTCGCCGCAGTGTGGGTCGCCGCTTTTATACTCGGTGGGCACTTCTTTATCCTATAATGAGGTTACAGAATTCAATGTTTATCTACTTTTATTATGTAGATTACTTGTTTACAGGCGCTGTGATGATGATAGCGACATGCGTATCGTGCCCCCCGTTGGCGGCGGCGCACGCCGTAGTCACGTACTGCATACCGGTGGGGGCGGTGATCCGCTGCCACTGGGCCGTGCGCGTCAAACTGACCGCGCTTTCACTGACGGCGCGCGCGGCACATGGCGAACTACCATTGCCTGTGCCGCTGATTCGCCGCCCCACGCACGTCATCATTGTCGCCGGCGTCGGCCGCGAGCGCCGCGACGCCGTCGACGTCGGCGACACCAGAAGCAAAAAGAAGCTCCAGCCCAGCCTGCTTGGGCCGCAGCCGCAGACCTCCACGCTGCGGTCGCGGCGACGACTCGGGAACGTCCTCATCGCGATCAGCTTAATCTTCGCAGCGTGCTGGTGTCCGCACGCCGCTATCGTCATATCAAGCGCGTTCGGGGTGCGCGTGCCGGCCGCTGCTGCTCAGTACGCGCTATTACTGGGGCACGCGCACTCGGCCCTGAACGCCGCCGCCTACTGGTTGCTGAACAGGCACGCACTGACGGCGGCGTGCGTGGCGTGGCGTATGCCGCAGCTGCGCGTGCGGGAGGAGCGGCCCTCTTCAACGAACGAGGCCGCGCTGGGCGCGTTTCACCCGCGGCTGGCCCGACCGGCGCCTTCACCGCGTCCGCCGCCTTCTAGCTTTTTATATTGAACTCCTCTATCTTCTAAGCTCTATCGATCTGTGATTCCTGTCTCTCAGTGCCTCGTAGACTACGGCCAACCCCGCGCGCCGGGAAGCCGCTCGTTTCGTCGTTATAAACGTGGTTGTTTGAGATTTTATGGAGAATAATAATATCTGTAAAGCAATAAAATGCATAAAACACTCGTTCTAGTTTTATTATCGCAAAACCATAAAAGTTTTCATTTACGTTTTCCAAAAGCTATTAGGACTCATTAGGAAACTATGCTCCTTGTCCGGTAATAATGCACCTCAATTTATTTTAACAATTCGCTTTACTGAAGAGTAGGAGAGCATAAGTGGCTTCCACGCGAGATCAACATAAATAAAAATCCTTATACAAAATGGTACTGGTACTTTTACTGATACGTTTATTGAGGTCCTTGCTCGGTTGACAGCTATAGTCACATTCTACTATCGATGATGTAAGATAAAAAAAACATCTTAAGTGAGTTTATTTACTAAAGTTTTCAATTAAAAAGTTGTTTATACGAGTACTTTCTGTAACTGAAGACAAATCAAATTTTCCTTTTCACAAAGACAAATTCTTTGATTGATTAGTTGTCAATTCAATTTGATTGAGGTTTTAACTTATTCAGAATTCCGACAATGAAGTGAATATTTTAACAACAGTCTAATTTAGAACCTTTAATTATTTAACAAAGTTGGTATACTTATATTTCAAAATTCAGTGTTAAAAAGTGTCAAACTTGAAGAAAGACTTGAGTTGTTACTAACATTCAGTTCATTTTAATTACTATAATTGTAATGTACTTACTAGCTTTTGTCCGGGAGTCCGTCCGCGTGGAATTACTTCCAGACTATTCTACATCTAAGTCAAATTTCATCGACCTTATAACAAACATCCATCCCGACATACAAACTTTCGCATTTATATTATAACTCAATTTAATACACCACCAGGTACTTCAAAAACTGTAACAAAAAAATTGTATACGTCATATTTTTGATATAAATTATAAATGAAAATATCTCTCAAAAATATCGGGTTTCACCTCGTTTAGCAAGCTGGGCGCTTTGGGGCTAAATATTTGCTTTGATGCCTCACAGAATAGGTAAACGTTAGTTTTGCTTTATTTCTGTCGGCACACAATGTAAACACTAAGCTCTGTTATTGAAAATACACGAGTTTTTTTCTTTTTCAGTTACATTTTAATTAAATAAATGTATGGCATTGTCATGTGCCAGTATTTTTTTTGTAAAATGTTTTTTTTTATTTTTTAGGTACCAATCGTTAGTTCTATTACGTATTAATACTTTTAGTTAAACCTAAATATATCAGTAGATTTAAATACTCCCTTTTAGATTTTCCTGAGAAATCTACGGTCGTGTTCTAAAGGTTTCCATTAGTCTGTGTAGTTCATGACCATTTAATAACTTTAAATGGTACATAGTAAATTTAGTAGTGAACTACTACTACTTTAGTTATTAGTTGAAACTAAATTTACTATGTAGTAAAATTTGTAATGTTTTCCTATAAGAGCCCTTTTTTTTTTTTATAAGAGAAGGGGGCAAACGAGCGGCGCGAACAGCGAAGTGATCATCGAAGCCCATGGACATCCGCAACACTACGAGAATTGTAGATGCGTTGCCGGCCTTTAAGAAAGAGATATGCTCGCTTCTTGAAGGCCTTTCATGTATCATCATCATCATACCATTATCCCATTCACATAGAGTCTGGGGATCAGGTTTTTGTCCTCCATATTGATCCATCTTCCGTCATCTCATTCGTCCATTATTAATTATGTCACCTTTCACGCAATCCATACATCTCTTCCTACCCCTACCTCTACCAGTGTGCCTCTCCACACTTATAACTAACATTCTCCTTGACACATGCGATACTTCGCTCTTCATAAAATGACCATAACCGCCCATACAGAACCCTTCCATGTATACCAGACGGAAATAACACTACGGTATACTTGAGATGTAATCTTTTTTAATAGACATATGATCCATTTAAATTAGATGTGTCATTAGCGCAGGATTTATGTTAGAGCCTTTTGAATCGACGCACAGCACGTTCATAGTACCCATATGTAAATTAAATTTCATACGATTCAAAGGATTAGATAAAATTTCAGTTTAGAGGAAATATTTTTTGAACTGTTTGAATTCAGCAGAACCTTTTTATAACTTAGATTTTCATTTTTGAATTTTCTATTTTCTTATCAGGAGTTTTACAATAAGCAAATTAATTTTAACAAGAAACAATTAATTAATTTAATATTAAATTAAAGTGTAACTTGTTAGAAGTATAAAAGTCTTCAAAAGTGCCTTTGTCGTCATAAAACTATTATAAAAGTTTTTATTTAAAAGACATACAATTTTCCTTTGTACGAACATTGTTTTGAGCTCTTTTATAAAGTGCGCCGGCTTGTCTTATTCAAGAGTTATTGAATAATATTAAAACTCTGTCTGTAACTTGAAATAATTTTTAATATATCTTACTCTTACTAATATTATAAATGCGAATTTTTAGACCAGGGATCCCTATACTATTTTGGACAAGTGATCCCCTTTTCCAAAATAAACCGTTTCCACAGGCTCCCATGGCCAAATTATCTACTTTTAAGATTAATTATTGTTATTATTATTACTTTTCATTCTGACTTAGGTCAATAGAAGAAGACAAAATGAGAATTAGCAATGCTTTAAGTTCAATATCGACCCCAGGGGGTCGATATCGACCCCTTTGGGAATCCCTGGATTAGATGGATGGATAGAGGGATATTTGAAGGTATCTCCGGAACCGCTCAACGGATCTTGATGAAATTTGGTATAGATGTAGAGCACAGTCTGGAAGAACACATAGGCTGCGAATAAGAGTTTATTTTTAATTAGGCGCAGACGGAGTCACGGGCGACAGCTAGTCAGTTATAATGTAATTTTTTGTTTACTTTCTTTTGTTTTAACAAGATAACGTTTCCAATTTAGAAAGTGAATTGATTAAAAATTGTGACGGCGTTTTTTTTTATTATCACCCATAATTCTTCTTCGAGCTCTTCATTAATTCTATAATAACATAACAACATTTTTCAAACCTTTTAAGAATCTAACAAAAATAGACATTTTATGAATAAAGTCAAACTCTTTTAATATTATTTAAAAGAATATTTACAAGGTAAGTTTATGAAGCTGCATATACAATTCTATTATTGAAATAATATATTCTTCTTCCACAACGACTGTGTCACAGATGACTAACTTCATAAACCTAGTCACAATATATTTACAGATGCAAACTGTTTCTGAAAATTATTCCACGACCAAAGTTTGATGAATTGTTGTGCTTGTTGCTTAAATATTTAATTACACAGAATTATTTATTAATAATCTCCACAAAATCTACATTTTTACAGTAATTCACAGTAAATTTTTATTTAATTACCCTTTGAAAAGCTTCATTTCATTTGATTTCAATACATTTTTATATTTTGTTAAGATCGGATGTGCAAGCGCATTATGACACGCAACCAGCATAGGAATGTACGAAATAAAAAAGTAGTATGTACCTAACACTAGTTACTTAAATCAAATTATTCATCAGATAATAATAATTTTCTACCCATTATTGTAAATATAAAAGGGTGGAGACGCAGAGGACGCTGTTGCCTCTGATGGGCAACAACGTCCTCTGCAAAATTATCATTGCTCCGAGTCCGGAGGTTGTACTAGCGCGCATGCGTATCCCCACCATCTGTATGTGACCTGCGGGGGCAGAGAGAGCGGAGAGCGAGGACGGGGGAGATAAGCCTCGCGTTACTCACCAGTCTGTCGTCGCCGCTGATTTCTGCAAAAACAATAACTGCAACTCTTACACAAACATTCCTGAGACTTCGATAGGATGAATAATTAAAATTATATAAAAATAATTTAAAATTTAACAAAGATATAAAGTCTACCTGATGTTACATAGAGTCATTTGAGTAATGTGATGGTTTTCTCTTGTATCTGCGCTCATTCTAGATTTCTCATACTAAATCTACACTACGGGAATCCCTAAGTGGTAATTTAAGTATTCTGAGTGCCGCAATAATTTATGTTACAAATTTGTAAAAGATCTATATAGTTTTAGTACTAGTAAAATATTTTAATGAACTTGGATTATAAGCGTTAAATATTAAATTACGATGACAGATAGACGATACTAAATTTAACAACTGAAAACATAAAATTAGATTAATTCTAACTTTAGACATTACAGGAAAAATATCTAAATAACCTTATTATCATCTCATTAGTCAGAAATGGTAATCTTAGCTAACCTATGTTTGTGCGATTTGTGTTATGACTAATGACATATTCAGGCGTATCGAATATCAAATTATTGACATTGTTAAAATGTAAATTATATTAAACAACCTGACCGCATTGCTTGCTCATATCATTTGCAATTTTCCTAAATCATTTACAATCTGTATTGCGGTTAATTTTTCACAATTCATATTGAAATAATATAATTTCAGTTATGTTTTTATGCGGTAGAAAAAACATTATTCAGTGAATATTTAATATTTTTATTAGATTGTAAAGAGTTGTAGGAGTGTCTGCTTTTTTTAGGCCAATTTCGATCTATTTTTTTATTTTTTATTAATAACAATACTTTAGTATATCCTATTTTTATAAGCAACTAGCTTTTACCCGCGACTTCGTCCGCGCGGAATAAAAAAAAATGCACACAAGATAAAAAAAATCCTATGTCCGTCTCCTAGTTCTAAGCTACCTCCCCATCAATTTTCAGCTAAATCAGTTCGATCGATCTTGAGTTATAAATAGTGTAACTAACACGACTTTCTTTTATACATATAGATGGCATGCTATATTAAAAAAAGGACTTATCTTCTAATATCAAGTGACTAAAACATCTATAGACGTAACAATTATACTCAGCAATAAACTGGAATCACTTCATTACACAAATGCCACGATAAATTCCTTCAACTCCCGTGCAATGAACCATGGAACCATATATCATTAGGTTATTTTATTAACTTTCAAATGAATTATATTCCATGATTAATAACTAAGAAACTAAAAAGAATGAACTTAGAATCTCACAATGAAGTGATTCTAATTTTTTCCACAGTTTACTTAAGTTCTCGTCACTCGAACCACTGGGCACAAATCCAACTGACCTTTATATCGTAAATCCTAAGTACTTGGGCTACGTAATTGCTTCAACATTATGAAGGAAGTCGTAAAAAGTATCTTAATGTTGGTTTAATAACGTTCGGTCAAATTAGTTGATACGTGTCCGGTAAGGGAGCTGAAGCTTTACGACTGCCACACGCCGCGCAATAAAGGTGTTTGGGTCAGCTAAATATTTTATGACGTCATATTGAACTTTTATTATAATGCATTCTTTTTTTCCATTTGTTACGTATAAGTATTATAAAAATCTACAGAATGCAAGTATTGATGCAGACGATGAACTTACTGATTGAATAAAAACCTTTTGTTTCTAAGTCTGTTAAAATTAATTTTTTTTTTAGTTATCTGTGCTGATTTATTGGTAATATATGGTGTTAATCAATAACATTTTATCACGACATGCGAGACAAGACAACCTTGTAATAATATTTAAGAGGTACCGTTACTCGATTGATAATTGCAAGAGAAAGTGCTCCAATTTCCGTATCATGTTGTACGATAGCAATGTTTCATTCCACTGAGTACCAGCTCCGACAGCCGTGATCGTCTAGTGGTTAGGACCCTACGTTGTGGCCGTAGTAACCCAGGTTCGAATCCTGGTCACGGCAGCGTATAGCTGTCGCGGCGGAGATGATTTTTTTTTTTCAATTGAAACTGTTACATTTTGTAACAAAATTCTAGTCGGACTGTGGTCTGTCTTCTCTTGTCTTCTAAATTTACATATTTTTGAATGTGGGAATAGTACAAGGCAAAATTTAACGAGAAAGAAAAACAGAAAAAAACTTAGAAAAAGCTAAATGTTTCCCGAGCAAAAAAATATCAAAATACCTTTTTTTTCTTTCGCTGAACTCTACCTGTTTACTAAGTTAATTAAGGAAAGGGTACGATGATGTAAAAATATTATTAAATTACAAAAAAGAGTTGGATTTTACGTTAAAAATGTTAAATAAGCGACCGGGGCCTTTAATATATTACGGAGATACATTGTTAGACTACAGTTCGCTATACAATTATTTTATTTGCTTTGTAGATATTGTTAACTGTTAAAGGATAAATTTTACTGTAACATAATTTTAATACATTGGTTTTAACGCTGAGAATAAAACTTCTTGGACGTATACTCTTCATCTTTATTAGTCATAATGTCGAGCTGAGACAAATCTTTATACAACCACGCGAAATGTCGGGAAACGCAAATTTCAAAATGGTTGAATCGTCTAGACTTACTGTTGGATATCTCATAAAAATTCACTTTTATTTTCACTTTTATTCGCCTTCATTTCCATAACTTCGACTAGCGAAATCGGACTTTATTGTAGGCATTTATATTAAACTAGCTTTTACCCGCGACTCCGTCCGCGCGGAATATAAAAAAAAAAATAGAAAACGGGGTAAAAATTATCCTATGTCCGTTTCCTGGTTCTAAGCTACCTGCCCACCAATTTTCAGTCAAATCGATTCAGCTGTTCTTGAGTTATAAATGGTGTAACTAACACAACTTTCTTTTATATATATATAGACTAGCTTTTACCCGCGACTCCATCCGCGCGGAATAAAAAGTTCTCGTAGATCTCTTTTTACTATGAAGTTATTAATCTCTTTACGAGTTATTTGCTTAAGAAAATTCATATTAATTTCACTAAACAGTAACCGAATTCTATATTAACCTTCGTGTCTATTTTTTGTAAGATCTCCTGATCATCAATCATGTCCTGTCTATTTTTGTACTACGGTCCGTTATTTAACGAGCAAAACTAACGATATCTGATTTTACTTGAGGCTAATCCATTCTTGGCTTTGTATACCGTACTTTAATAGTCTTTGAGAGAAGCTTCTTAAAAATTGTGTTGTAAGATTATTTATCAAGGTGAATCAGAACTGTAATGAGGTAAATCCGTTTAAAGGTGAAATTGGGGTGGTCCGACAATTCATCCCCTAACAATCAAAATGCGAAAGCGTTCGTGCGGAAAACGTTTATCCCCTTTTAACAAGGTTGTTCAGAAGCGATCCCTTCATCGATTCCCAAGGGATTGAATAAGTTCTTTGTAAGATTATCGAGGTTTTCACTGTTAGTTAAAAATCTTATGTCTCATTTAATTTTATAGCTTTTCGTACGAAATAAATATAATCATTACAGTTATATCCAAATACTAAAGAAATATTGAAATTATTTATTACATAAATAATATAAATGATATATCCCCGACGGGGGAATCGAACCACAGTCTCCTGCGTGAAAGACGGGTATACCGACTACTATACTAACGAGGATACGGATTCCTTTAAGACATTACTACGTCTTTATACATGCCGAATTTTGTTTGTTTCTAGATAAAAAAAATGTTAATAGTGGTGAAGTCAATAGCAGCTAAAGTCTTTGCATACCGATCTTGTATTAGATTTGTATAAATGCTTCAATTTATAACACGCCACGTTTTACGCAGATATATCATGCAAACAAGAATATCCTCGCACGTATAATATAGAAATGCATAGAGCAGCTTCATATAATATTTATTGTCACGTCTTCCAGACGCGACGCCTACGGGACGTGTTATTTCCAAGACAAGGAAATAATCTTGAGTAAAATAAATCCACCGAAATTGTGATCTCACTGGAAACCTACAAGGAAAAAAATCCATAATTTTTTTTTTATTCGTTTTTTTTTTTTCAAATATGTATGCAATGTATTGAATTAATTATTTGTACAATAAATTATTATAAACATTGTACGTCCAAACTAAAGGCAACATCGGAACAAGTTGTAGAGTTTACAAATATGTAGAAACATCTTCAAACTTATAACCGCGTCTAGACTTGTGGTATTTCTTAAATTATGACGGGAAACTAATAACTTTGATATACAACAACGGAATACCTTTGATAGGAATCAAAACTATTTGGAACAATTTCAAGCAAATCTAATCATTTACTAATCGAACTTGTACTTTCTTACTAAATTCCTTTTACAATAAATATTATCACTATACCTTATTGGTAGATAAATTTGAATGTGAACGTAATATGAATATGACGTCGTCATAGAATGATAAAACTAGTAATTTTAGCTAAGCAAACGTAGTCTTCGGTAGTATAGTGGTCAGTATCCCCGCCTGTCACGCGGGAGACCGGGGTTCGATTCCCCGCCGGAGAGAACTTTTTGTAATTTTTTTTATCAACACCTATATTTTTTTTAATAGTCAAAGTGAATTAGATTTTCCAATTAACAAAATTTCAATTACGTCTCCATATCTTATCTGTTAATAAGATATGGAGACATGATTGTTTTTTCCTCGAGTCGCTATCGAAATGACTCTGTCTTCGAAAGCAGCTAAAGTATGTCTGTTGTGTATCAAGTTCCTAACTGAATGAGGACGTTGATGGCAACATTGATAGCGTTACATTAATTGACTAAGTTGGAGCGCCGCCGGCGCTGTCGCCTCCGTCGGCCGCTACAGTCGACAAACTTCTAAGAAATTAATTTTACCCAACATCTGACCTAAACTTTGTTAAGATCAATTAACATTTAGTCGATTGTCGACTGTCAGGAAATATTTAATTGTTTAATAACACAAGTATTTATATGTAAAACTAGCTGTCGCCCGCGACTCCGTCCGCGCGCAGTTAAAAAAAACTTAATAGGGGTATGAAAAATAGATGTTGGCCGATTCTCAGACCTACTGAATATGCTCACAAAATTTCATGAGAATCGGTCAAACCGTTTCGGAGGAGTACGGTGACGAAAACTGTGACACGAGAATTTTATATATTAAATATTAACAAAGAAACCGATAGGCAAGTGGTTCAAATGTTTAAAGGTTCTATCGAGTTCCAAAATTGAACCTAAAGATTGGATAAATAAATATAAAATGGGTTTTACTTGAACAAATATGTGACATCTTTTTTTTAAGTAGCCAAAATAATGTGGATCATTTTAAAGTATGAGTAATTTAAACCTTTAGTTTTTATTTTCTAACTAAATATCTCTGTATTTTTTGTTATAGAACGAATTATAAATAAAATGTGTTTGTTTGATTAAAAGTGAAAATCTTTATGGTTTTTATAATTCTATCTAACGGTACGCGAATGTTGCTATTAACCGTTTCAACAATATTCCAAGGAGACTAAAACGATCAATAAACGCTTGCATGTGGCAACACTCACGCTAATGTCGTCTAGACAGCGAATGTGGTTGAAATCTCTAAACTAACCAGCTTTTATTACACACTTGAATCTCTTTTATTTTAACTCCATTCGTTATATCTTAATTTTATGAAATAATTTTATTTTCATTTTATACGACATATTATACAGATATAACCTTTTAGTCTTGTGAGTCAGCTTCGTGTCTTGATGGTCCTGGGTTATGTTTGTCTAAGTAAACACGTTAACACAGTTAATTCTCGCATATTTGAGAACCCATATCTTTGCCTTCACAAGATGTAAATAGTTAATTCAAAAAAAGTTATGCTTCCAAAGTGATTCACGTGAAAACGGAAATAATTTAGCCAGTGCTAATCTTTTTAATATATCGTAACATTTGGCGATGTGCCAGATTGTAGAGACAGGTCGGCGCCTCGCCGCGCTGTTGTTTGCAGGTGGATTTACACCAAGATTCGTGACGTCAGACTATACCTATTACGTTTTCTGTGAACTTTCGACAGTGACGCCTGTTGAACTTCTTTCTTGCTGGTTAGTACAGTAGGACATGTATATTATTTTATTTACTAGATTTTGCGCGCGCCTACGTCCGCACCTAATTAAAAAGAAACTTAACTAGTAGCCTACGTATTTTACCAGACTGTGTACTACATCTATACCAAATTTCATCGAAAACCATGCAGCTAATATGGAGATACCTTGTCAAAAATCCATTGATCCATCCATCAAAACATTCGCATTTATAATATTAACAAGATCATATTATACATGATATATTAGTAAGAAGTTAAAGGTAAGTAAGATTAATAATACAAAGTGCACATGTTAACATGAAATTGCTTTATCTTGAATTATCTTGCTCTACTAATTAACCAAATGTATCTGGTGTACGAACAGAAGAATTCGTGTTAAATATATTAATACGTTTAAGGTATAGCCGCAAGGGATAATTAGTGAGGTTGTATTAACTTCGTTTGTTGGCTCTCCGAGTCTATTACGTGCATGTAATCAGTGTAATCAGCCTTATTAACTCGAACCAACGAATGGATATCAAATTTGAATTTCGTTTTAAGATAAAATTACCTTTGTTAAGACCTTACCACGCATAATAATATAAACCATGTATTTCTTGTAATTTTTTGCAAAATACTTATAATTATTACAAAATATATTCGCATTTCATCTATTAAGTAAATTCATAAATAAGTGGGATGTTAACAATTTTGGTCTAATATAACTAAGCAAAGAGACCATCGGTGGCTCAGGGGCAGCACTTGGCGTGTAATCTGCAGGTCCTGGGTTCGAATCCCGCCATATACCAATGTATTTTTCGATATACATATGTACATCTATCCGACGTTCTTACGGTGAAGGAAAACATTGTGATGCAACCTGCACATATCTGAGAAGAAATTCAAAGATACGTGTGAAGTCAATCAACCCGCACTGGGCCAGCGTGGTTAACTATGGCCTAGTCACCCTTAATTTAGGGTAAGCATAGCGAGTGCTAAACTAATCAAAGTGCGATAAGCTACATTTCATTGATATTATTAACATTGTAGTTATATCAATCTATTTTCAGTGCAATCAAAATTGAAAATATAACAGGTACAAAGTTCAGTTGAATTGCTATTTCTAAATCCGGTACCATAAAACATCGCTGTCGTAACAATAGAGGCTGATTACAAAATATACCGACTCAGCATCAACTCCCCCGCCACTCCTCGCCCCTCGTCCGTAGCACGCCTACACTTTACCCTCACGCTTACTGAATTTTAATTACAACTAATGTATCGACTCGGTATTCTAGAGTGAAATTGTATTGTAGTGAAACTAACCCAATAAGTAAAATTTATTATTTCATTTTGATATTGTATTTAAAAGGGCAAAGAGCTCTAATATATTGTTAATTTGAGAATCTTACTTAACCATGTATTTTACTAAAATTATAAATGCGAATGTTAATATGGATGGATGGATAGATGTTTGTTTGTAGGTAGTTCCGGAACCGTTCAACGGATTTAGATGAAATTTTGCATAGATCATAGTTTGGAAAGACACGTAGGCTACTTTTAATTTTTTTTTTTAATCCGCGCAGATGCAGTTGCGGGCGACGGCTAATCATGTTTAACAATTGCTATCAACCGATGCAAACACTACATTTTAAAATACTTGTATTCCATAACTGAGTTACTCTTTTCCAAAGCATAATTTCATTTGGTACATCCTTTGACTAGAAGCAGTAAAAAGCAACAATTTGTCTGTAAGATGTGTATACAAATATTGTATGTGTAGCTCCGTGGCAGGCGCCCATCAGTCCGAACAGAGTTGGCTTCCGCCCAGACTCCTAACAATGACACATATTTCTCACTCCTAAGATTTTGTTAAATGTTGACAAATAACTTAAATTTGTTCAATAGTCATAAGAGAACATGATTAAATATTGTCTATTACTGTCACTAGTGTCACTTGTGAATTAAAAAAAAAATTTCTTTCCGAATAATTTCATCCACCAACACTAATGTGAAGTGTCAATTTGAAAGTACCTAGTGTACATATTTCTATTCATTATATGCTAACATTGTTTTAGTTTTAAAATAAATTTAGTATTTCACAAATAGCTCGCAAAGTACCACTCCCCGTTAGCATTTTCCATTACGCGGTAAGGATTACGCGAGACGACGTGCACTTTACTGGTTGTGTACAAAATCCGATTAGTTAGCGATTTACAAAGTGTCTAGAAAGAACTTTGCTTGCGTTGAAGGGTTTAGGGGTTTAAAAAACATACTTTATGGAAATGAACAAATATTAAATTTTACGTTTTTTAAAACAATCTGCCTTCAAGTCAAAAGGCCTGCAATGGCATAGTCAAAAGCCTTTGACTATGTCATTACACAGTTACAGGTATACTTGAAGTACGGAATGGTCCAGTTAAAGTATTTGATGTCTTATAGATAGGTAGTAAGGTTTAATATTCATTGTACCAAGCAGCAACCACCGAAACTAATTGCAGTGAAAGTGGCTCAGTTTAAGATGAATTTATATCGAATTTAGATTGTTGTTGACATCAGCTCCAACAGCCGTGATCGTCTAGTGGTTAGGACCCTACGTTGTGGCCGTAGTAACCCAGGTTCGAATCCTGGTCACGGCAGCGTATAGCTGTCGCGGCGGAGCTTATATTTTTGAATCGTAAAATAAATACATCATAAATGTAGAATTATAATGAAAATAAGTGCTTTCTGTTAATCTTATTTTTTATTTTACAACTTAACTATTATGCGATAAAGAGAATATATGAACATAAAACAACTTGTTGTATTGTTATCAAAAGAAAACAAAACATAAAATGTTACATTTCAAATTCATTCATTAAAGTTACATGTCATGTTTATTTTAACATGTCAATAAATAATGAGGTCACTTAAAATGTTTTTACAGAAGGACTGATTATTCTTTTGATTTTAACTAAGTTCAGTTTAGTAAGTGCTGTTAATGATAATAAAAATAATTTGGGATGATTTAATCTTTAAAATCGAATGTTTAGATGGATGGATGTTTGTTCAAATGTATCTCCGGAACGGCTCAACTGATCTCGATGAAATTTGGCACAGATGTAGCCATAAAACATCGCTGTTTTATGGCTACATCTGTGCCAAACACGTTTGGACGTGCCAGGGTGCGGCGACGAAGAGGATACGGCGCAGCACACACTGGAATTGTGCTGCGCCTGGGCAGAAGAACGCCGCACCCTGGTGGCGACGATAGGTGAGGACCTCTCACTTCCTGGCGTTATACGCGCCATGTTAGGAAGTGAGAGGTCCTGGGACGCCGTTGCCTCCTTCTGCGAAGAAGTGATTTCGCAGAAGGAGGCACAGGAGCGGGAGCGCGAGAGAGACCCTCTGGCGCCCCCGCTCCGACGCCGGAGAGTGGGGAGGAGAAGGCGGCAATATATTGCCGCCCTTCCCCCCACAAACAATATATGAGGCCCCGTTCAGGGCGATAACGCTGGCGGGATCACGGAAGCAAGCTCACGCGTTCCCGAGGCCCCGCCACAATGCGACAGAGGGCAGTCAGGTTTTAGTGGGTATTCCGGTCGCCTTCTGCGGCCGGCGAGTCCCACACTCCCTACGCCATTGCACAGCGTAGGGGTGCGTAAATGCATTTCCTGACTTAAAAAAAAGGTCATAGTTTGGACGAGCACATAGGCTACTTAGTAAGTTTTTTTTTAATTCCGCGCGGACGGAGTCGAAGGCGACAGCTAGTAAGACATAAAATAAAAAGTAAAATTAATTTGTTATCAATCCTAAAGAAGTAATGGTACATTAAAGAATTTACATTAAAAATATATGCTCCGCCGCGACAGCTATACGCTGCCGTGACCAGGATTCGAACCTGGGTTACTACGGCCACAACGTAGGGTCCTAACCACTAGACGATCACGGCTGTCGGAGCTGGTGGTTATATTCACAAAATTCTACGTTAAATATAATACAAACGTGATCACTTTCACTTGTAATTCGTTACAGTACCACGAACAGAAACGAACAAAAAGTGCAATCACAGTGAAGTATAAATCAAAGTATGTTGTAAAAACAACATTTATATTCTGAGACCACCAAAATGTCAGGAGTATTTTTTCTAATATCATAATGTGCTCGTAATTTAAGTCTGCTTAGTGTGTGTTCTGGAGATCTAATTTTTG
Organism: Papilio machaon; assembly: GCF_912999745.1. Taxonomy (NCBI): domain Eukaryota; kingdom Metazoa; phylum Arthropoda; class Insecta; order Lepidoptera; family Papilionidae; genus Papilio; species Papilio machaon. Next base: position 9,488,535 of record NC_059987.1, read on the forward strand.
TCCGCTTTTCTTTCAAACCTTTTTCCTGTAAGGAAAGGACGGGAAGAGAATTGATAGAGGAAAGAATGCATATGAAGGTGAAATATATTTTTTTTGCGCGTCTCCTCTTCCGTCGATTCAATATAGGTAACGCAATTGCAATTGTGGAAGTCCATGGGCAGCAGTCGCTTCGCCATTTCGACGCGAATTCATACTCGTTTGTCACTCGTCACTCGTCCGCGGAGAATTATAAAAAAACTTGATAAGTAGCCTACGTGTTCTTCCAAACTATGTTCTACATATGTGCCAAATTTCATCCAGATCCGTTGTGCCTTCCCGGAGATACCTTCAAACAAATATCCATCCATCCATATAAATATTCGCATTTATAATATTAGTAAGATTTAAAAAAATGGACACTGTCGGTGTTAAGTCGTAAAAAATAAATAACGTTACTATTTCGCTAAGAGTTTAACTGACGCTACTTCGCTGTGTGTGCTACGAATTGCGCTACGCGGCTGCTCTACGCCTTTTATCGTTCTGACCTCGTTACGCTATGCGCCTTTGTCGCGATCGAGATAAAACATGTTAAATGAAATGTTAAATTGTTATATATGATTGCGATCAAAGAAGTTTAGATCTTACTTGAGATTAATTCCGGTAGTTTTGTGGATGATAAGGTGGTAAATCTCGTAGTCTATGCTACGAACTATATGTGCTTTGTATTGTGGCTAAAGTGTGTCTTGGTTTCCAAATGCCAAATAGTAAGAGTTATACTTTCATCATCATCATCAGCTCACTATACATCCCCACCGAGGGGCTCGGAGCCTACCCAAAGTTAGGGGTGACTAGGCCATAGTCAACCACGCTGGCCAAGTGCGGGTTGGTTGACTTCACACATATCATTGAATTTCTTCTCAGATATGTGCAGGTTGCATTACGATGTTTTCCTTCACCGTAAGAACGTCGGATAAATGTACATATGTAAATAGAAAATCGAAAAACTCATTGATACATGACGGGATTTGAACCCAGGACCTGCAGATTGCAAGTCAAGTGCTTAACCCCTGAGCCACCGACGCTCATACAAGTATATACTTTATATAATATATAATATTCAACTATAATACTCAACAAGAGTTATACTTTATGTACTAGTAATATAAAGTTTGTTATTACTTTGCTGGCTCTTATTGCTTGAGACTGTAACGAATCGTAAGTGAAAGTGATCCAGTTTTTTATTGATTACGAAGCGATGTTTTGCGACAGTTGTCACCAGCTCCGACAGCCGTGATCGTCTAGTGGTTAGGACCCTACGTTGTGGCCGTAGTAACCCAGGTTCGAATCCTGGTCACGGCAGCGTACAGCTGTCGCGGCGGAGCTTCTTTTACTTATTTATGAGATGACTGTAGATGTTTTAGCGGAATTGAATAAATTCAGTCAAAGAAATTGGTGACTCCTTACTATTTGAACCTACTCTTTTAAGATTTAAAAATATAGAGCTGGTTTTAAAGCTTTTTTTTAAATTATGATACCTTTGACAATCTACGTTTATCGATGTTTTCTGAGACCAAAACAAATTGTTATCTCTATTTTACTAAGAAAATGAGACGGGTGACGATATGTTTTATACAGGGATTTTGGTATCAGAAACCAACGATTAGACTACATTATTAAGTACGGAATTTTGACAGGCGGGGAAACTGACCACTATACTACTGAGGATATTCTAATCTATCTATATATATAAAAGAAAGTCGTGTTAGTTACACTATTTATAACTCAAGAACGGCTGAATCGATTTGACTGAAAATTGGTGGGCAGGTAGCTTAGAACCAGGAAACGGACATAGGATAATTTTTACCCCGTTTTCTATTTTTTATTCCGCGCGGACGGAGTCGCGGGTAAAAGCTAGTACAGAGATAAAATGCAACTTTTAACGCTTAATGCCTGTGTAATAAAGCGTTTTTAGTAAGTTTTAAATCAAACTAATTGTTAAGGTATAGATAGGAAATCCGATCCATCGTTAAACTCCACTCAAATGATTCACGTTCCGATTTGAATTCTCTATTGGAATATAAAAGCAAGATTAATTTGAAGCCATTCCAGCAAATACACCAGGTGAAATTAGATAAAGCTCTTCCCTCAATTTAACTTCGAAAAGGTATCAAAATTAATCCAGTAATTTCATCTACCCTATAGATTTTATTAAAGTCTAGAAAACTGAATTCAACTTGGATGCTAATAGAATAAATAACTTTTCACACTCAAAATCGTTTAAGGTCCATCGTACATCAACGAAAGATTATTGGTTTGAAAAGCACAATGCCCAAAAGCGGTAACAAAAATTCTCAAGTAGCAAGATGAAAAATGTTATAATAATTTAGTTAAAAAGTATGAATATTGTTTTACCTCACTGACCTCTATCTAAAATTAGCTATAAACCATGGTATTTTGGACCTATTTGATTTCCGCTGGGCTGAAGATTGCAATTGTCAGCGGTGATGAGGATTCAAACTATCAATAGAGATAGAATTAATTGTCAGGAACTTCAACAGACGCGTTTAAGTCGTAAGCAAAACCTGTAATTTCCAAGCCCTGACCTATATCCATTTACATAGATCAGTGTTTACTTACGTGACGTAGTATATACAGTCAATAGAATTTTTTTTTGATGAATCGAATAACAGTCATTTCAGTCGTTTTTTTTGTATGATAAATAATTATTATGTTTGCTGAGTAAAGCGGTACTTATCTACAAGAGGTTACTTTTGATTTCATGAAATATCTTCTTAACCCGATTATTTTTATAAAAATAATTTCTGTTGAAATTAATATAAAATGTCTTGAGACAAAACAAAAATATGTTTGAAGTTGATACAACTTGGTACGGTTTGTCATTTCACCATTTTCATTGTTATTTTGTAACAATTCGCGGAAAAGGATTATCTCAATTTTTGACTGATAAATAAATTATTATATACTAAAGTAATGATTTTAATAGGTAATTACTTTTAGAACAAGTAGTTTCATTTACATTTATTAAGAACTAGCTTTTACCCGCGACTCCGTCCGCGCGGAATAAAAAAAAAAGAAAACGGGGTAAAAATTATCCTATGTCCGTTTCCTGGTTCTAAGCTACCTGCCCACCAATTTTCAGTCAAATCGATTCAGCCGTTATTGAGTTATAAATAGTGTAACTAACACAACTTTCTTTTATATATATAGATTAGTTGCTATTTCAATAAGTTCCTAACCATAAACATCCTTAAATAGGAATGAATTTCACTTCAACAATAGGACAGATTAGTGTTATTGAAATATTTTTTATATAAGCTTATACTTGCCTAACTATTAAACTATCAAAATTACTTGTTCAATGATCATTTGTAATGCGTCCAAGTTCATTGGCTATTACGGTCTAAAGCTGTGACAAATTGCAAGTGAAAGTGCTATTAAAACCCTCTATCTATCTCTTAGATTCAATCTGATTACTACCAGCTGTGGTAGCCGTGATCGTCTAGTGGTTAGGACCCTACGTTGTGGCCGTAGTAACCCAGGTTCGAATCCTGGTCACGGCAGCGTATAGCTGTCGCGGCGGAGCATATATTTTTTATATTAATTTTTAAGTCAGAAAAGAAGAATTTGATCTGAAGATATATTAGATCATTAATTAACATATTTATACATATATCTTACTGAGGTAACATACTCTACTTAACGTACAAAGTTTACATTTAATATGTGATTATATAAAAGACAACTCATAAATAATTGTTAAATGCCTAAAAACATGGAGTCGCGTGCGTACTTATAATTCTATGTCATAAATCTGTTGTTACAAAACTATCGTCTAATTCGTACGATGTAGTTGACCGCACACGACGCTCGTAAAACAGATTTATTACGGTTTACAAATAGTATTAAAACTGGTAAAGGTTAAAATTGTTTTTACTTTAGCATTAATGTGGCAAAAATATCATATTTCTGTTCATAAAACAATCTATGTGAAAAGTAAATAAGATTATCTAGTGTCGTATATAAATTGTAAAGTATGTGTTAATTTTGGTAAGTATTTTACATAATCTGAAAGATTGAAATTCTTTTGTCGAAAAATGCTGAACATACGGGAGTAATGAAGCCTTCAATTGCAATTTCTAGCTGACAATACATAAAATATTTCACAATACGTTTGTATCCAGTTCAGTATAAACAGTATTAAATATCGCAAGTCCCGGGGAGAGATATTATCTTGTACAGAACTCATCCGCTCGCGGCACTTTCGCCCTCTGTCCAATGCTGCGGGCATTGAAATATAAAATACTAGCTACGTATGTATATGCCGCACCATAATGATACCAAAACAAGTAATACGATGTGTACACAGTATGTCAGTAACTGCGTAAATTATTAGTAAAAAGGCAACGTCGGATATTATAAGTATTAATTTAAGTTGAATACTAACAAAAGAAACGATGAAAAACCAGCCAAGTGCGAGTTGGACTCGCGCAGTGAGTGTTCCGTACAAACCTGTAGGTATGGAATTTTAAAAATAAAAATTTATGGTTTTCGCTTTTTTCCTTTATCTGTGCTATAAGACATTGCTTCGTATCAAATTTCAAGATTCCGAGTTCACGGGAAATACCCTATAGATTTTGATTCCCTTGCGAGTGTTGAAAATTTGCTGCATAAACGGTTGTATCTTTTGATTGCGTTGACCTAGAAGTTTTATTTTTTTCCAAAAGACGGTACACCTGAGTATTAGATATAAATTCAAGCTTGATACCTCCACGCGTTCCTGAGGAAAAGGGCCTTGACATACAGACGGACAGACAACAAAGTGATCCTATAAGGTTCCGGTTTTTCCTTTCGAGATACGGAACCCTAAAAAATAAAAAGATTCATTTTTACTATCTTAACCATTATGTTATTAATAGAAAATGATTATTAATCTTACGTTTAATTTCAAAATAATGTAACGTTTAGCTTTCAGCACTCACCAAATTTTAAAAACAATATTCAACATGCATACATAAAAACAAACGATAATATGACTTTAAGATGGAAAAAAGAAAAAAGCTATGCACTTATAATAGAATTGATAAAAGTAAAACGCCTATAACGCATTTAAGTTCAATCCTTATATTTCATAAGCCCGATGTCGGTTAATTAAAACACCAAATCTTTTATTCGAAATAAATCAAAAGATTCCCAATATTCGTATTCCAGCGAGAAATTGTCGATTAACGTTTTTATATAAAGTCAATCACATTTAACGTACGTGACGTAATCTAGACGCAGCTCAACCTCGCTGAAATACCCGTTCCTGACATGAATAGCAAAGACAAGCCTTCTTTATCTAAAAATCTATTCTTAACATTTTTATTAAACGTTCGTCAGCTTTGATGTCTTTATTGAATCCTGTTTTTTGATGACATCAACTATATAAATAAGCTGACATATACATCATAAATTATCTCTTATATATATTTTTTCTTTTCTGACAAAAGTAGAAAATAAGGTACGACCATGATTCGAACCTGGGTTACTACGGCCACAACGTATGATCCTAACCACTAGACTATCACGGCTGTCGGAGCTGATGACAAGATTGATTTAAGTTAAATATAAATTTATTATAAACTGTACCACTTTCGCTTGCAAATCTCTGTGTTGAATAGTACAATGGACTTTAAACTTTATCAGTAGTGTTGAAGCTATTAATTCGCCTGGCTTTATGAATGCAGTCATTTAAATAACTATTTGTGGGGACATAAAAAACAGTCTACTAAAAAGCGAACGAATTTGAATAGGTCTTAATATTTTAATCATGATTGTTCGAATTGTTAGCTCTTTGCCAATATTGTTATAGTCAGAGAGCTAGCTAATACATTTTGAGTTATATTTCTAGCTGATCGATTATCTACCTCTAAAAGCAATATATTAATTAAAAAGATCAAACAAAATCCTAGTATTTCTTTTTGTTTTTTATTTTATAACTATCAAAGGAGCTCCGGAGTAAATTAACCTTAGATGCAAAGATTTATTTTACTTTCTCGTTTGTACCAGAACTAATTTCTTCAAAAGTTAATTAAAATATTAATCTTTTATAAATTCCACATTGTTCGCTCTCAAGAGAAAAAGAAACAAGTTTTAAAAAAAGTTTAATTGAAAAAGACCGTACCGCTGCAGACTGCATTACCAGCGAAAGATTCATGAATTAAATAAAATTAAAGTTATTTTCTAAGATTAATTCATAAAGAATTATAAAGACATCTTATGGAATAAGTACAATACTTACGTTACGTTAGAAACCATTAGATGTATTTTATACATGAATGCGTAAGTATAAATATAGGCTAAGGCAGTCTTTCCCAAAGTGGGCGATAACGCTCCCTTGTGGACGCTGCAGGTCTCAAGGGGGGCGGTAAGAGTAATAATTCTTCGTTAATATACACATATAGGTCTCAATAATTAATTAAATTAATTAAAAAGTTACAGTGGTTTTTAAATATGTGAAAATTTGGGGGCGCTAAAAAAATATTTATTCTCAAAGTGTGCAGTAGACAAAATAAGTTTGGGAACCACTGGGCTAAGGTATTTAAATAATTTCAGTCTTAAAGCAGAGGACGTAAAAAGAAAGTAGAACACTTTCGAAAACGTCTTCAGTAAAAATTATAGATTTTAAAACAAAAATTATTTAAGTCACTAGGTTTCTATGTGAAATGTCTACATTTGTGATTTCGAATAACGGTTATATGATAATTTTGTTTACTAAATGTATACTTTAATAAATATTTTAAGTCTAATAATTTAAGAGTATAAAATGTAGTCTATGTCTGCATCTGGTCGCCATCGAATTGTGTTTGTGTTTTTAATACCACTTTGTTGCAACGAATTCTACCAACAAAGCTGAACGTTATTTCGTAGAAAATTTGTACCAAATGTACAATACATTTCAAAATATAAAATACATGTACAAAAAGCTCTGTTTTGATTTTAAAATGTGCGAGAAAATTGCGATTCAATCTTACTAATATTATAAATGCGAATGTTTGTTTGGATGGATGGATGGATGTTTGTTTGAAGGTATCTCCAGAACGGCTCAACGATCAAAGTCTGGAAGAACATATAGGCTACTTAGTATGTTCTTATTAATTCCGCGGGGATGGTGTCGCGGGCGACAGCTAGTTTTTATTACAAATACAATTGATTACATGTTTTTTTTTATTAAACTAGCTGTCGCCCGCAATGTCGTCCGCGCGGATTAAAAAAACTTAATAAGTAGCCTATGTCTTCTTATACACTATGTTCTACATCTGTGCCCAATTTCATCAAGGTCCCTTGAGCCATTCCAGACATACTTTCTAACAAACATCCAGCCATCTTAACATTCGCATTTATAGTATTAAGTAAGGTATACATTAATTACATATATTTGACCCTTATTCTGAATAAAAGTAATTATAAGAATAATAATTTTAAAAGTAATTAACTCTTCTCTAAGTCATTTTAACTTTTCTAATCAACATCTTTAATCAGTGAGTCACATTTAAATTTTATCATTGTTATTAAAACTACGAGGATTTTATCTCGATATTAAATAACTTGACTCGTTTAAATAAAACACATTTAATTAGTATTATTTTCCTTGTAGACATTTGAGATAAATAACGCTACATTAAGCAAGAAATTCATTTATGTGAATAAATCAACGCCTATCCAATTATAATTGTAAATAAATATATTTCTTCTTAAATATAAATTAAATTGTTTGTATGTTTCTCTTCGACATCAGAGAAGGAGTAGTTATAAAGTATAGCCTATATCAATTTATTATTCAGAATAGATTTAAATATTTTCCTTTTGTGTGATTGTTATCGTGCCGGCTTAATCGAACAACAGATGTGCTTACAGGCTCTAACAATATTGAAACATTGTTATTAAAAAATCATAATAAGTAGCCTATTTGTTCTTTCAAACTATGTTCTACATCTGTGCCAAATTTCATCAAAATCAATTGAGCCGTTCCGGAGATACTTTCAAACAAACATCCTTCTAAACATTCGCATTTATAATATTAAGTAAGATATAAGATTTTTGGAAAACATTTCAAGATGTTCTAAAGCAAATAGTATTTTAATTATTCTCGCGGCAATCATCTCCTATCTAAATACTTTGTTAAGTCGAAAATTCAAACATATTTCCACTTTAATACGGTATTAAGATGGAAAAGTGATTAAGAAAAAAGTTTCCAGATAAACTTGAAAACTCATTAAAAGTTTTGTGATAAGGTAACATGTGGAAACATTCCAGATGGTATTTTCTTTCTAAATCCACTTTTGAAGATACTTTTAAAATAATCTTTAATTTATTTTGTAAAAATGTAAGTCCGATTTTGTTCGAATTACAACGAAATGATTTAAAATTGTAGGAAAGCAGAACTATTTTGATAAAAATTAATAGTATGTGTGGAAATACGTAAATTGTAGACCAACGTGGTTGATTAAGGCCTAGTCATTCCTAGTTTAAGGTAGGCTCCAACCCCAAGGGGACGTATGGTGAGATTATGATGATGATGAAAGAAGTAATAAGTTGGTTCTAGAACTTATTATTTCCTTAAGAAATGCTTTGTGGAAAAATAAATAAAGTACGTTTCAACTCCAAATTGCTATGCTAAGGAAATTTACAAGTTTGTGTCCTTTATATATTTAGTAAAATAAGTATATCGTTGTTTTATAAATTTTATATCTAAATCAGAGAATTCTTTTAAGATTAAGTTAGGTTAAATAAAATATTTTATAATCTTTAATAAAAGCGTACAAAAAAAGGAAAATTTGTAACAAAGGCGCCGCGAGTCTGATTCCTTTTCAATTGAATTCATGATTTATTTTCAAATTAAATGTTCTCTTTTCCGACGTGATATTATTCATCCAGATGACACAGAAGTTTGAACATTACAGTTCAGATTATGTCCGCTAAAATCTTTTTTATTAATTTTGGTCACTTAAGAGGTGAAAATTATTTAAAAATGGTTTTTCATTTATTTTCTATTCAGTAAAGTTTGATGTTAGTTATTTTAAAATAACGCCTACTTCTTTAAAAAAAACAACGTAAAAATCAAATTGCTGCTTAATAATTGTAGGCGCTGAAAATGTAATTGCATATACCAACCAACATAAAGCTATAAGTTTAATCAATTACGTAAAAATATGCATTATGCATGTAGAAAGCATAAATTAATTTCTATGTGCCTTATTTATTGCCTTTCATAACTTTAGCTTTATATTATTTCTTTACACTGAACTGTAATCATTATTAGAAATTTAATAAAAATTAATTATTTTATATTAATAAAAACCAAATTATCATATTCATTATCATTTTATACGACTTATAATCAGCTTCATTAAAATCGAACTTAATTAAGCTGTATTATTACTGACTCATTGATTAATATATTTCGTGATAATTTTATGAATCTTTGACTTTTTGCTTATCTATATTAATTACGTTGAATATTTTATTTCTTAAAATAAATAACGCGTTTTAATAATTTCAAGCGTGGACCGGATTTAAGATAAATCTATATATATAAAAGAAAGTCGTGTTAGTTACACTATTTATTACTCAAGAACGGCTGAATCGATTTGACTGAAAATTGGTGGGCAGGTAGCTTAGAACCAGGAAACGGACATAGGATAATTTTTATCCCGTTTCCTTTTTTTTAATTCCGCTGGAACGGAGTCGCGGGCAAAAGCTAGTTTAAGATAAATTTGTGACCAATATAAAAGATGGATATTTGTTATAACGTCATGACCACTATATCGCAGTCTTAAGTACGAAGAGTTTCCACTGATGTACGAGGTACAAAAAAATATCCATATCTCTGTTTTTGAAAAGGGAATGAAGAAATAAATTTTTAGCAGTGGAAACCCATGGTTACATTTGCTGTTAAAAACTAGTAGTTTTTATGTAGATAAAAATACATGCTCCGCCGCGACAGCTATACGCTGCCGTGACCAGGATTCGAACCTGGGTTACTACGGCAACAACTAGGGTCCTAACCACTAGACGATCACGGCTATCAGAGCAGATGACAGAAACGTTGTAACTTTAACGTTAAAGGGTATACTTTCAAAATCGGGTCCACTGAAGCGTTACAGAGTTGAACAAACCACAATAGTTATGATATAAAAATGTTCCGAACTGTTTTTTACAAGGAGATATTAGTGTAATCAAAATTGTAGCAAAATTGGTTTATTTACAAAGCATTTGCTGTCAAAATTGATGATGTATTATTCCACATTATCATCATTTTTTATCATTTGCGCTGCTATCATTCAAGTATCTGTCATTTTGCTGCTGTTATTCAATACAAAATTGTATTCATATCGGCGAAATATTTTTATTATCTATGTTCACTTTATCAAGTACGTTGTAAATAAACTACGTGTTATCACTTCCTTACATCAGACAATACATTATTTCGTAGTCACCATCAACATCTTCGGTAGTATAGTGGTCAGTATCCCCGCCTGTCACGCGGGAGACCGGGGTTCGATTCCCCGCCGGAGAGAACTTTTGTTTATCTTGTTTTCTTTAACAAAATCTAATCTGTGCTTGCCTTCTAAATAGCTGAAATTTTTGGCTATTATTAAAAGTGTTTTGAAGCTTTAAAGGTTTTAAGATTTTCAGTAAGAATAACTAGTCTTTTGCCTATCTAATAATTAAAATAGGCACATTGTATGGCAACCGCTCACTCATCATTATAATTGTAGAGGGATATTCTAGAACACTCAGTATACGTAATGATTGAGAAAAACTTTCTAACACATTTCTTAGACCCTCCTTTTCCTTGTGAAATAGTTCCAATGATAAGAGACGTTGGTTATAGACCTTTTTCGTGTTACAGCGGAGTTATGAACTGCAATTATAAGTTCTGAAGTGGATTGAGGCTATTATGGCATGTGGATAACATTTACTTGCAGCTTTCGCATTAAATTTTCTTTAACTTCACCCCACTAGCATTAGCTAAATATGTTAATATGCAGATCATGTGAAACTGACTGATAATCTCCTCTCTGCAGATCATGCGGGTAGCGAAAATATTCAATTCCAGTAGATAAATACATTTTCCTTCATGTATTTTTTATCTGCATTGTGGATAATGCAATAACAACTAGCTATCGATCAGTACTGTTTCAATTTTAAAGCCTAAATTACGAGCATGCGGACGCAGTGCAGTTACTTCACCCGCTATGCTCTTCAGTTCCAATTCTTTCAATATTACCCGATCGAAGTTAGCATACATCAATATAGCTGTGCTTGCATTGCACAGTCACTAAAGTCGCGCGTTAAAACCGAGACCTGCAACACACATACTTTAAACCTAAGACTAAAATGGACCCCCAAAAAAAACAGATGATAAAAAATTTGCTATGAAAAAAAGTACTCTGGATACCTCTGCAGCTCAAGCAATAAGTTGGCTAACTATTTACTACGTCATGCCGATGCAATAACGAACTGCTGTAGTGAAAGTACTCTAGTTTTTAAAGTATTTGTACCAATGTTCCGTTAATACCGCCACCAGCTCCGACAGCCGTGATCGTCTAGTGGTTAGGACCCTACGTTGTGGCCGTAGTAACCCAGGTTCGAATCCTGGTCACGGCAGCATATATATAGCTGTCGCGGCGGAGCGTATATTTTTATCGAATGGTAGATTGAACCCTACGGCACAAATGACATTTTCCCTATTTGTCTTCTTCATATTATAGAAATGCCATATTTAAACGAAAATTAATTATGCTCAAATGATTCTAATAAATGGAAGATTGCGAGTTCAGGGTGTTATAATTAATACCTTTTATTATATAGCTTCTTCTGTTTCTTAAACGTTAAGTAACGATACGCCTGCCAAATTTCACGCCTTCATCAGTTTAGTGAAATTGCCGCTCTTATTAAGTAGGCTTAACAAATTAAACTCAATAAGACTTTTACTCACTTTATTTTTCTTCAGTTCTTTAAGGCAAAAACTCTACAGAATAAATTAACCATTTTAAAAACATTGTCTAAAAAAAATGTCTAGATGGACGACTCTAATTACACCCAAGAGAACTATAAACGCTCACCATTAGAGCCAAAGCTTTAATAATTAATATAATCAATATGTCTTAATTTCTTATTTATGATTTTGCCTCAACTATCTTTAAGATATTTTGTTTTGCCTGCACACCAATTTTCAGTCAAATCGATTCAGCCGTTCTTGAGTTATAAATGGTGTAACTAACACAACTTTCTTTTATATATAAGATATAATAAAAAAATGTTAATTACTCGGTTAATATGTACATACTCGCATCAACATACAAACAAACATGCAAGTAGATGACAATAATTAGTGATGCAACGGAAGTGTCTTTCATCTTTTCGCAAGTTCAAGTAATTTCTCTAACTTTTTATACTTTTCGGTGCACTTTTTACACAGAGAATTTCAAAGGTACAGATTTAGTCTGGTAACATGATTCTCTCAAACTACTTACCACTAATTACACCAGAGAGTAATGCGACGTCCACAGCAAACCATAAACACTGATGAGATGTAATGAAGCGGAACACGCGGGCGCCGGTAACGAGGAAATATGCTTGTTTTAAATTACCCTCCCCGCTGGAGGTCTTTGGGGGCGCACTGCACAAACTACTATTTCCTTCAATCTATTTAATATATTGTTTTAGAATAAGTTCAAATAGAAGCTCATAGCCAACCATATTTTACTTCAAAACTCACTACAGCAAATTTAAAAAAATTTGATCCACACAGTCAGTTTAGTCAGTCACCCGCGACAGCTGGACGTTGCCGTGACCAGGATTCGAACCTGTGTGACTACGGCCACGACGTAAGTTCCTAACCATTGGACGTTCACGGCTGCTGAAGCTGGTGGTGAGGTAAACCGAACATTTATACTGAGTTAGAATTAAAACGTTTACTTTCATTTGATCGTCATAAATATAATTAAAACGAAAAAGTTTTAGTATGACTATGTAGTGTGGTTCATGTTTTCCAAAAAATATGTCTCACTACATCCTTACTGTCAACACTCGCAACTTTGAAAGCCAGAGTTGAAAAACTCTGTATTCGCTTCCGCTGTAGCTGCCAATGACTCGCAACCTTATCCGCATCATTAGTTTATCAGCTTCCTGCCGTTGCCCCCGCTTTCCATAACGAACCAACATCTCAATAGCATTATAACTTCCCAGACTTTCGTAGTCACTATACCAGAACAAATAAAAAAAAATTAAAAGGACGAGTACCAGAGAAAACAGTCCTGTAATTTTAGTATCGTGAATTATTTTTGAATTATATTTAACCTCGTTATTTAATTTAACCCAAATATTTTTACACCGTCTGCTGGTAAATATAAAGAATTCATAAGCTTTTCATAGCTTCATTTGATTAACTCACCGGAGTTTCGTTTTCCAGTTTCTGTGGCCATTAAATTATTCGTGTAATGTAATTTATATGAAGCTATCTGTTTCTCGTAAAGAAATATTTAAAAAATTGTTGAAAGAAACGGAACTCTTGAGCTTAGTTCAAAAATATTAGGAAAGGGAAAGGGGAAGTGGATTTGACAGAGGAGGGGACGCATAAGAAATGGAAACATTCCCTTCTCCGCCAATCAAAGGTAGGCAAGGCATCTGCAATTACGGATATATATGGGCAACGGTCGCTTCGTTATTTCGGTAAAATCAGGTGTCAGTTTTGCTTATTTTCCACCTAGCCTGGCTTGCTATAATACAAAAAAAAACCTTAGGTTAAGTGCCACCTGAACTAGACACAAAACAAATACTATTCAACATACCATAGGGATGAATAAATTAAAATTAATTTAATAATAAATTTTCTTTATTAATTTACAGACATAAATATACAAATAAAAATTGAAATGAAGGAAATTTCGTAGCTGATTTTCTGACTTGCCTACGCTAACCATGATGAAAAGTTCTGCTGTTGGGAATTACAGCAGGAAAAAACTTTTTTTTTCATCAAATTTCGAAGGAGCGGCAACAAGAGTGAATAAAATAAATTATGCTCGACACGGTACATGTTTAGTTGTTTAAATATTTATAACTTGAACGGGCGCGGTGTTTCCAGTTAGCGCAACATTCGTCAGAAGCGCGCGTGACTTGCCTCACTTAGGTACACAGCTTATCCTTAACTTTAGGCTACTTATATCAAATTAGAATGTTGTTTCATTGTTCTAGACATCTTTAGCAGACCTTTCTATCACGTAACCTAATTAATAATAATAGGTACAAGTTAGTGAGTAACTGTCGCAGTTATAAGCGTTCAATAACAAGATTTAAATTGAGAAACCTACATTAATGCACTGTTTAAATAAATATTATAGGACTCTGAGTGCTGACAGCACCTTTCATAGACTTCAGCGTTGCCATCCAGGAAAAATATAATTTAAAACATTTTGTTAGTACCTGAGTTATAAAAAAAGTAAAATAATCTACAAAGATGTTTCCTTTATAGGTTAGGTGTCTTTATGGCGATAATAGTACAAGGCATAATAGTATTTTAAATGCACTTCTATCAGTAGAGATAAAGAGAATCGAAAATAAAATTACATATACAAATAAACTATCGCAACACCGATAACTACATTATTTCAAGTAACCAATGCACGTTCGTTATCCATTCCGTATGAGAATTTCCCTCGTGAACTGCTCTGGATCAATTGACGTATCAAACAAAATTGGATACAGTGAAACACAGAGTAAAAACAAAAATCGTAATGTGACAAACGAGTAAAATATAGATAAAAAAAATCGTTTGTTTATTGATTTTATAACTATAAAAATATATAACGGGTACCAAATCATACATATAAAAAAAGATAAAAATGTACTGGCCAAAAACAAATAAAAAGCGGTTCCAAAAATCTTGTAATAAGAAATCCTTGTAGATGTGAACGATGTTCTTGAATTCAGCGTAAGTTCGGTGACGTGCTTTGACTGCGATGTAACAGACGGCACTTAACTCCGGTAACCTAGCTTTATGATGTCTCAATACTCATACAGCTAGATAACCAAAGATAACTGGCCAATCTACTTTTCTTTCTTCCAAACTCCTGCCAACCTTCTTCTGGATTCGCGATTTGTGATCTTATCCATCGTAAGGTCTATTTTAATCTTCACTTGCGCTGCTTATACAAATAAAAAAAATAAACACGTGTTCGTAAATTAGACACTTAGAAGTAATAAATATAATTGAGTGAGAGATATATACATACTCGTATCAACATACAAACAGACATGCAAGTAGATGACAATAATCATTAAAAAATCATAGATCTGAAATAACAGAAGAAAAAAATTCCCACTACCTACTACTACTCCTACTACTATAAATAACACTTTGATAAATTTATTTAACTATTCACGTAACCGTTATTTAATGTTACCCACAATTTCATTTTATAGTAAACAAAAAGCTTTGAATAGATAATATTATATTGGTTCACTCCAGTCTTATACAGAAGTCATACAATTATTGAATGACGTCATAATATATAAGTACTCTTATATCAAATCTAATATATGTTACAAGATAATATCATGGCATATCTCACTTTCAATGGGCCATGAAATACAATCATTACTTGCTTTTTACCATTTAATCTGCAAAACCCTTATTAAGAGGATTTTAATGCCATTGTCGTACTGGCAGTTGGCATTTGCGTTTTAATTTCTACGAAGAAAAAATTTAAAACGATGTAATTTAAAAATAGCAAAAAGTGTCAAATAAAACATGTTTCGCATAGTTTTTGTATTGTAAACCTGAAATAAAAAGGTAACATAATCAAGTCTATTAATTTTCTTTTCTCTCATCTTCTTTTTCAATGTTATTTTTCTACATCATCTGGTTGGAAAATTTCTCACGCCATGGACCTGAAAAAAACAATACGAAATTTTTAATTATAAAGCAAAAACAAAAAAGTTTATAAGTATAGATTGTCGTAAGATTATAAGTAAATGTGTATTTGCACTGTAATTTCTATGATGTTTATTATAATACTAGCTGTCGCCCACGACTCCATCCGCGCGGAATTAAAAAAAACGTAATAAGTAGCCTATGTTTTCTTCCAGACTATGTTCTACATCTGTACCAAACTTATTTCCAATAATAAAGTGTACAATGACTTTCTGTCATATTTTTACTCATCGCTCGAAAGCTCGAATTTGTAAAATAGATCTCAAAACAGAGCTAAAAAAGTCTATTTTCGTAGGAATAATCTAACATTTATTAAATAAAATTAATTGTATTGTATATTTTATATTATAAAATATAAAATATACATATTTTCCACTAGCACTATTTCTACTAACCGTAGTCTTCTAAGTTTCTTGTTTTTATAATTTACTAATCAAATATGGATCTCTGTTGTCCGAAATAAAGAATTTTGAATTTGAATTTATATTGATACTGTTAATAATAAAAAGCGTTCAATTTTAGATTTCATTGGATGCAAATCGATTGATATTTTATATTTTCTTGCCTTCACAAGATTACTTTTGCACAATTTGCTATCAAGCAAGTTGAAACCCGTGTTACGTACGGTCCATTTCACTTTCAATTTTCTTCTGAAACTATCGCACATTTCAAATATACTTTTTCTTATCTTTTTAAAATGATAAAATCTTTAATGTTTTTACGAAGCCTAGACCTAGCCTAGACTTTCAGACATATAGACTATACCTTAGATAATAGTTACTGATTAGCTTTTAATAATTAAATAATGTATTAGTAAAGGATTCATAATTTTAATCTCCCCCTCCCTGAATACATAAATTAGTTAAGTGACCACAAAATAAACTAGTCCTCGGAAAGAATCTATAAAGTCCATGAAAAAATTACCCAAAGTACAATCAATCTTATCAATTCTAAATTATAATTTCAAACAAAGTTGATTACACTCAACACTAGCATATAATAGAATGCAAACAAAAACTCGCGACTTTTGCCTAAACAAAACAATGTGAACAAAAACTTGTATAGTCATATTTATGTTTAAAACAAGCTCTTTAAATAAGACATAGCGACCGCTCGAGCGCAAATGTCTTGTGCAAAGATGTTCTTCAATAATTGCGCGTTTCCACATACGAAACATGTATTACAACATATTGTCATCCCTTTCATTCTCTTTGAAAAAAAAGAGACGACAATATGTTTTCATATCACTTTTACAGCAGTGGAATTGCAAAGTAAACAACTTCGCGGAACTATTCTGTCTGGTTACGTACTATGGCCAATATATTAAGACCTCTCACACATCATCCGATGATACATCTAATACGAGATGTAAGACTACCATCCGATAATGAAATGCCAAGATTCACTGGTCGGCAATATGACCATGATAACATTGGCTAAGGAAATTGTGACCTAGAAACTAAAAGCCCATCATTACTGAATTTTCCTTCCTTTCATGATTTCCATAATACTGCAGTCAATATATTTGTTGCTCGAACTGCCTTCTTTATTTATATTGTTACTAGCTGTCGCCCGCGACACCTTCCGCGCAGAATTAATGACTACAGACTATGTTCTACATCTGTGCCAAATTTCATCAAGATCCGTTGAGCCGTTCGGGAGAAACCTTCAAACAAACATCCATCCATCCATCTAAACATTCGCATTTATAATATTAGTAAGATTCTTCTTATTGTCAATTTGAGTGTTGAAAAATCTATATTGTAGTTTTGAAATTGTTTTTCAGTGTCAAAACTATATACATATTTCATTACGAGAAACGTGCAGTGAGAAGGTTTCCCGATAAGGCAACGACCTGTGGCCTTGTCCAAACATCGAAACAATCTTTTGTTTAGGAAGCGGTGAATAATAAACCAAAGTAATATCTGTTAACTATAATTCTAAAAGTGTTATTTCATTTTTTCCAGTGACAAATTGCACTGAATCTTTTCTTTTTTAATTTATTTTATATTTCTTTATCAGAACATCGCAAATTAAATGTTTACGTCAAAGAAAAAAGGCAAAAAATTACGCCGTCGCAATACAATTCTTTACCGGTGATAAAATCTCTAAGATTAAAAATATAAAAGAATAGAATGATTTAACTTAAGTCTAATCGTAGCATTTTTTTTCTTGCTAAATTATAAAACATGTTGCCTGATATTTAGGTTATTACTATATATCGCGCTTTTTTATTATTATTTTTATTTCGCGCGAACGGAGTCGCGGGCAACGGTTCTTAGTAATATTGATAATAATATTATTTCATGTAGCGATAGACGATAGATATTAGATAGATGATAAATATACTAACTACTCTTTACTAATGAACTAAACACTGCTTTGATTAAAGTCACATTATGACTATGAATACATCCTAAAGTCAACGCCATGACAGAAAAGTATACGTAAGGAAATACGAGAAAAAAAAAAGAAATAGCAACACCATCTATTTACACAAAACTCGTTGAGTGACTTGAAACCAGTCATATAGTTTGACTACAAATATTACACCACTTGAAAATCTTTTCCTATCCAAAAATTTGTTGTGATTTGAAGCCAGGCCGCAGTCGCGAGCTGACCTCGCAGTAACACCGCCATGACCGCGCTCACATTTAGACAATTCAGAGTGCACACGACACTAAAGTGTTAGCTTAACATCGTCTAGGCGTGTAAAGCCTAAACTTCTTTGAATCACTCGAGCGTTCGTTCACATCACGTCCCCGCAAGGCGATTCCGACAAGAAACTACAAAAACACCTTTATTCAAACGTCGGACGCAACTTTGAATACGAAATGACGCAGTGAGCGGAATCGAATTCAAATCGATTATTTTTACACACACTTCACGCGTGGCGAAGGACGAAATGCGTAACGTCCAATCAGACGGTCGTGACATCCTGTTAACATGATGACGGGCCCGCATTTCTAGACCAACAAGCTATGACTCGAATCCAAACTGAACATTCTTTTGATATTAGTCGCTCTAAAACGGTCGTTAAAAATAAAACGTGAGCCTCGAGCGGACGCAGATGCGAAATACCATCGTGTTTTACTAGAAGACAACTTGTCTACGCTAGTTTTTTCCGATAGCCTTGCGTGATCTCGACTGGTCGGCAAGGATCTTGACCCACTCTTGTTTCTCAGAATTGCATCGTGGTATATTTCTGTGTCGTAAGATGGAACACCTGTCGCGCGATTTCGGCATCAGCGCCGCCGGAACTGAGATGACGTTTTTGTCTCAGTACTTATTTAATTCAAGGCGTTGTATAAGCTATATTTGGTAAAACTTTTATTCTTTTTATGTCGTCTATAATTGCAGTGGTCGTAGTAATTGCTCATTTAAAATACGCAATGAAACCAGTTTGGGCCGCCATTCGCCGGCGTCTCGTCTCGGCCGCGGCGAGTTTGAACACTTGGCATGCGTAAAGTTGGTCGTCGTAGGTATTCCTGAATCATGTCTGTGCTTTGCATCGGAAACAAAGTGATTCTTATAATATTTTATGTTAAATACAATTCGCTTTACATTCTAAAGAGTATTGCTTAACGTGTTTAAAATTAAACATTCTTAGTCAGGTACGAAACAAGAATAAAGTACACGTGTATATAACTTTTCACTGCTCAATATGAACTGTACTGAACATAATTGTTATCCATGTTAACTATACATTTGTAGATATATTTTGTAAATTACACTTTCAAGGTATAAAAATAGCAATAGCAACAATCTAAAATGTAATTGTTAACAAATCCTTCGTATTCGCTCCAAGACGAATCACAAAGAGCAAACGTCTCGTTAGCTTCGATTCAATTTGCGAAGTAGCTAACACCCGCCGCGCGACCCCGGGATCAAAGAGGATCCCTCCAAACTTGAATAATTTGTCCGAAGCCTTACAAAACTTACTGATCTCCAACTGCAAGTGTTGGCCGTAAATCACCTTTGAAGAAACAAAAGCCGATTATTATACCACTTTAATAAGTTTTTTCGTCGAAAATAAAAAGTTGTCTATGATTATCAACCAACTCGATAGACTGCATGTTTTCAAATGCTCTCTACGTAAACGAATCCAAGTTTCAGTAAACAACTAAGAAACCACTTATGAAAGATTTATATTACTTCATACTTCGTTGTATTTACGAGAATTGAGTGTTATATCACTTCGTTTAGAGTTTGCAGTTTAGTATATTGCTATTGGCGTATTACCGTTAATTACCTAACAATATATCGAAGTCATTCATACTTAATTGATTCATTCATTAACACTTTGTAACGCACAAACGCACCGACGCGACGCACTCGACGTTGAAATTACCATTTTGAATTACGAAATTATTGCATTACCTTTGCGGTTGTATCTCACAGGTTTTTTTATGAGTCATTGCAGAAAAAATACTTCGAGTCAGATACATTTTCCATTCGTTTTGTAGTACGAGCACAGAACATACATCAGACAAGATATGTCGTGAACGTAGCAAAAAAAATTAAAAAGAAAACGTATACCTTCAGTATGAGAGCAGATGCGATTCAACACAACAAAGCACTTTTATCATTTAGTATACTAAATGGAACCGTCTACGCCTTACAGGTGGCCGCGCAAGACTGACGACCAGTTAACGCTAGATCCGTGTCTCCCCCCGCGGCTATTACACGCAAGGGCGATAGAGGGGAAAATGAAATACCTTCGGAGGGTCAGCGTGAACACGGCGCAGGGTATGGGCAGGTGCCCGCGTCGTACCTGCTCGAGTAAATGGAAAGATACCTGCGGTTCGGTTCTACTGTTGAAATTAATTAGTCGAAACCGAATGGGGGAGAATTTAGGTATATTCCTCTTCACGATGTTTTGTTTCGAATTTAAAACTTTTACACTTGAAAATTATTCTTTGTTTTAGGCGAGGCAATATTTGCTTTCGATTACACGCTTTTTGTCGATTTGATTTGATCGATGACATTGTGGTAAAAGCAAAATTTTTGTTCTGATAAAACGCTTCACAAATATTTATTAAAGACTATAGAAAATTGGCAAAAGTAAACAAAATATTCGAATTATAATAACGAAATACGTCAACTGGTGAGCAGTCAAATAAGCAGAGTCTATTTTAGCCAAAAACAATAGAAAGTTAAAAAATATTCCAAGTCAATTTCGGACAATATCGCCCACGACAGCCCAACTTAGTCGTGTATTTGGCCCTAGTTGGCTTGCACGACTCATTGGGTATGTAAAACTGATATGTACATTAAATTTACATAAGAAAACAGTGTACAACAAATTTGTAACTATTGTTACAATTGTAGCAAAACTTTAAAAAGATTTATATACTGAAACAAGTGAATAGGACACTGAAACAAGGTAACATAACTAAGCAATATACATATGTATGGTAAATAATAGACGGCCGAATCTAAAGATTACCAAAGTAACACCATAACCATCTTCTGTATTTTTCATCATCATCATCATCTCCCTGGACTTATCCTACCCACGTGGGGTAGGCTTACGGGGTTTTATATACCTTACAGACATGCCTTCATTTTTACGGCCAGCTGCATTTATAATTGATATTTTAAATAAATATAAAATGAGAATCTTAAAAAAAAAACGTATTTGAGTTTCTGATAACATAAAAAAGTATTAACGTTAAGAAAAGGCCCTCTTTTCTTTACAAACATTATCCGCTTATGAACATAATAGTACATTAAAATTCGTATTGCACGCTTTTGAATATGCTTTAGTAATTAAATATTTAATGGCCACTTTTAATGACGTAAAAATTAAAAACTTTACGTTCTTTCTTTCTTACATTCTTAAAGATAAAGACAGAAAATAACAAATTATTTCGAAACACTGTTTTCGTGTACACACTCGTTGCGAATGTGAATTCGATGCAAATTATTTAAGCAAGCAACCTTGATCGAGCAGGAAAAGACCACGAACTATTTCCATGCAGTTTGTCCACTGAACGGTTGCGGTAAAACGCTTTAACATTTAATACTCAATGTAACACTAAAGCTTAGCCAGCTTACGCGACGCCAACGCCCTCTCTAATGCACTACGAAATATGTGAGATAATGCCAACATGCTAGAAATATTTTGAACATAAATAAAATAAATAAAAATAAAAAGCTTTATTGTTTCCTTACAAATTATGCATATATACTACTTGTAACAATAATTATTACTTATTTAGTCTACAACTACAAAGTTTTTTGAACATGCTTTAAACTAAATCGTTTTGGAACCTAAAACCTAACCTAAAACACTTTTCATTACCCACACACATACAGAATTCGTCTTCTAATGCTATTGCACTTTACTACTAAATTTAAATAATTAAAAAGCTTATAATTTTCATGTACAATTAAAGGAACAAAAAATAATGACCGTATTTTATCTTAAACTTATGTTTAGGAAGTTGTGACGAAAAGAAGAAATGCACTCTTGTCCGAATAAAAGATCGTCTTTTGTTTGAGGTTTACACATAAAGAACGAAACTCGTACCTTTAAGAAGTCAACAAAGGCGACAAAGCCCGCGCGGGCGCAGGTAAATTCACTTCTGAGAACTAAATTTTACGAATAAAGAACAGCCACTTGAGTTTTTCTTGAAAGTCAATTTATAAGAAGTATGACGCGGTTTTGTTGTTTTTTTTTATTTTATTTATGGGTTGAATAGTATCGTAAAAGTATTAGTAGTGGATAATAGAAACAATGAATACTGAAAAAAAATTAATGTAAACTTTGCAAATGAATTTGTGAATCCATCTAAAAAAACGAAGACTAAAAGATTTGTGGAAAGCGCACAATACTTATAATTTAAAAAGCTTTAAGAAGGCATTGGACTATTTAAAGTGTTTTTACAAATTAGATGTATTATCGAGCAACTTTTAGAAACAATTTAATGTCTTAAAAATGAAAATGTCGACTAATATAAAACATATTGCCCGCGGGCGTACAAGCGGTCATCGCAACGACGCAAGATATGGCCGTACTAGGCGCGCTCACTTGTCCGTGAGTAAACTCCTAATGCACTTCATTGTAACGCCTTATAGGGTGACCAAATAAGATAAAAAAATAAACATAAATTTAATTTACCAGAGATGCTTAACATTCAGTATTAATTTGTATTGAAAAATATTAGCTAACAGAGAATTGAATACAAGTATTTCTGGGGAAATAAAGTCAACATCGCTTTATGTACTAACAAGACATATTTTTAGTATTCACTTAGTTTTTTAAGACATCAAAGTGTAGTAAAACGTCTGTTAGTTGGAGCGTAAGCTAAAGTTAAGTATTTTCAGAAACAAAACCGCGAATAGTTCCTAATTTAATTTTGGAGGTAAGTAATAAAAGGAAATGATGCAGGCAGAGACGTGGTACGCTCCGCCGCCGCCGCCTGCCGCCGCGCTGTTCACACGAGAAATTCACGGTCACTGCCTTTGTAAATGGAGAACCTACGAGTGACTAATTCTTGCGTTAGACGAAAACACTGTTAATGTATGGAGTTACTTCATGCTTTTTGGCTTTGGAAATTTAATTTACCACACTCTTATATCCATAAGTAATGCCTACAGCGGTTTAAAAAAATATTCATTTGTTTTTAGATTTTTTTCAAATTTTTTACGCGAAAACGGCAAGAAATTGTAAGTCACTTTTTCCTATTCACTTGTTTTGTTACCGAAAAGACTCCAGGTAACATATTTATCATATATGATATTTTAATTTCGATTCCAAATGGCTAGTAATTAACTCATTTATCGTGGGTTTCTGAGAAAATGTCAGTTTAAAATATATTGTTATCTCTGCTTTGTCAACGATCAATGACAGGGGTAACGATAAGTTTTATACAGAGATGTTGGTCTCAGAAACCGATATTAAGTAATGTCGTGTAAAGATGAAACAATATAGTAAATATACTATGAGTATTTTACATTACTTTATATTAGACAATGTAACAATCAATTTCATTTATTAACATGATGATATAAATTTACATTTTACAAATAACAAATTCAAAGTTCTAAAAACTTATTTTTACAAAAAAAAAACATGGTCACCGTACAGATTGTTAGATTTTTCCAGGCACATTCTTCGACGGACGGATTCACACGGACACCCACACACGTAAAATCACACACACATTCACGGTCAGTGGATATGTAAATAGGAATTTGAATACACACACTAGTATGCGCGGTGTCGACGGTCTCTTCAGGCCGAAGAATATTATTACAGACTTCAAACAATAGAGTAACGGGACGTTACTTTTTCGAGTTAATCACTTGTTATCTCAATCTTGATATGCGGATACGAAAATTTTCACTTAGGAAAAAATATATATTTGTTAAGCGGCGTTCACATTGAACAATAGCTTCGGTCGTTTACCGTAAACAAGTTTACACACATCCTAAATAAATAGACCACGATTTAAGCAAAGAAGAATATTTAACGCCTATAAACGAACAGAGCCAAATTGTTAGAATTATTCTAGCCAGGTATTCATATAGAAGATATTTATAATCACTGTAGAAATGGCCAAAATTAACCTCAATCTACAGATAATAAATCTAGAACATTATACGACTGTGGTCGTTATTTCGCAAACACTTCACGTCGATATAAATTAAAAATACTAAGACCGACAGTCGATTGACAAGCGAGAGACATATAAAATGTGTTCTAGTTTTTAACGAGTACAGATCATAAGTGGAAACTTGGCGTTATTAAAAACATTAAGGAGTCGACACACGACGTTGAAATCTCTGTATACTCGTAGATATTATATTTATTATGTACTAGCTGTCGCACGCGACTCCGTCCGCGCGGAATTAAAAAACGTAATAAGTAGTCTATGTGTTCTTCCACACTATGTTCTACATCTGTGCCAAATTTCATCCAGATCCGTTGAGCCTTTTCGGAGATGTCTTTAAACAAACATCCATCCATCCATCCAAACATTCGCATTTTTAATGTTAGTAAGATTTAGTGAACATAGTGTTTTTCCGTTATAACAAAAAGCAAACTTTTAAACATTTTATCTATCTGTCTGTTTGTCGGTTCTAGTAAAATCCATAACGAGTCGAATAACTAATTTAACGAAAGAATATTTCAATGTGGATAAAGTCGCGAACATAAGCTAGTATTCTTTATAAATGCGGCTAAGTGTGAGAGTTATAACTGGCAGAGATGTATGTCGACATATTGCACTTTATGGAAATCCCCCATCAATTTCGCATTAATCGAACGATTTACGATGTCTTGTGGCTCATTTGGTGTTTCGTAAATGTGGCTGTTTTGTAACTATGTTACGTTAGAACTGCTCCTTATATAAATCCATAAAGATTTTAAATGTTGATAATTATAAGAAAAATCGTAAATTAAATTTCGTAACCTCATTGTAGATTTATCTCTTAAGGTTTAAGTAATTATAAAACTAATGTATATTTCAAATTGACTTATATTTTTAGGAATTGAAATCAATTTCAGATTAACTATTCCTGTACAAAAAAAATATATATTTTTACTCCGTCCGTGATATGTAAAATTCCATGACGCTTTGAATGACTAAACTAGGTTTTCCTCGTTGCTAATTTAATACGATAAAATAATAAAACACGACTCTTTGTATGTCGTATCGCTACATAAACGATATTCCAAGAAATTTACGAAGCAATTAGATGACTTCCTTCACAATATATGATACTATATAACTAGATATATATTGTATTTAGCAGACAAGAGTGGTTAAATTGTTTAAACTTTTGAAGGTATGATTATTAAACTAAATAAAATCAGCTTCACTTATGTAAAGTTGTCATGTAATAGTCTGTTGTCGGCACCGACTAGTTATGTGGCCATCATATATACAAGGACATGGTTTTTTACAAAACCTGAAAGGTAAACTAAAACTTATTTGTTTTATTATTACTTATGTCAAGAAAACTAAACGACCAATAAAATATACTGAACATTATATATAAATATAAATTAAAATCTAAAGCTAATTTTAACTATTTAGTTAACCGTGTTTTCTTCTTTTTTAAACTCATTAATAATTCAACGTCCATTCATATATTGAACCTTACCACTTTGACTTAAATACAAATATACCAAAGTGATAAATGTTATTAAAGTAATAAAAGTTTGGTCACTTATTTGTTCATATATTTACTACTACTTAAGCGAGTTCTACTGCGGCCTTGTTATATTAAATCACGAAAATTTAACTCATAGCGAGCTGAAGGTCTTGAAAGAGAACGGAATTATCAGCAGTTTTTCCGACATAAAAAGGTTAGCATTATTTGTAGTGAACAAGTTTACACATAGTAGGCAATAGTTAGGAGGATATGAGCAATATAATATAAAATTTATATTGTATAGCATTCTATTTAATATCTACTAATAATATAAAGAGGTAAGATTTAGATTAGATTTAGGTTATATTAATTGCGAATTTTCGAGATTTTTATTAATTCCGCGCGGACGATGTCGTCGGTAAATGCTAGTATATCATAAGACGATGTACTTTATTTGATTAGCGTTTGATACAATATCTAAACCAGTCTTTATTTCCATTAATGATTTGTTGACATGTCATTAATTAGTTATTTAAGACGTTCCGTTCTCCGTCAGTTCGAAGACTTGGACATATTGCATAACCCTATTTTCAATAATAATCGAATATTAAAAAAAACTGTGTTAAATGTTAAAATTCCCTAAAAAAGGTACCTCTTGAGATAAACTTTGAACCGAACATTAGGAACGTGAAACTAAAAGTTATCTTCGAGGTTAAAGTACTAAGATTTCAACTGCTTAACAGATTAAAAGTTGTATTAAGTTGCTATGCGCCTGCGCCGGCGCGGGAAAATGCGACCGCATAAACTGACAACCTTAATTACGAGATACTTGAGTAATGCTTGGTTACGCTGCAAATAAGAAAATTAAGATTCGATTTTTATTTCTAGGGAACGATTGAAGTTTTAGGAATCATATGAAAAAGTACGCTTTCCGTCTTTTATGGAACACAAAAGAGGGTAGATAAAAAACCTACCTCTGATTTTGTTATACGCTTGAAAGACTTATTTTTTAACGTCAAAATAATGAAAAAGGTTTTATAATATTTTTGAATTAGCAACCTACAATATTGTAACAGTTTATGCAACAATAATTTACGAGTAGGAACATCTACCAAAGCGTCCCGAACTCTCCAACATTAGACATCAACGAGCGCGGGCCAAGAAAATCCCTACAAATGTTAAATGAAACTTTGTTATGGATTATTTTAAAAGAGTTCGAGTGAACAAATCTTATAGAAATGCCATTCGATTATCAATCTGAAGACCACTTAACTGAAAAGTTATATCGCAAGACCCTATCTAGCCCGAGACGAGATTACGGAACGCCGACAAGAAAATAACCTAATCACAGTTAACGACGTACGTTTCACAAGTTATTCATTAAGCTGTCAAGAGGCCGGCAGACTTTCTAGGAGCGGGCGTAGTAGTCGCGAGTTTGTAAGGCGCGCGGCCGCAGCGCGGGTTCGCGGCGGTCAAGGCCCGCGGTGGGCGGAGCGACAGCAAACTATCCGCGAACCCGGATGCACGACCGCGCCGAAAATCTCAACGTCTACATAATTATCTCAATAACGCATCCGATTTAATTTTTATGATGAAAACTTTTCAAAGTTAAGAAAATTTTAGTTGATTTCAGAACTATAACAATTTTTTTAACTATAACATAGGTAAAATAATAAATCTCAACTTACCCGCAACGAAGAATCAAAACTGACACCCATCCGAGGATCCGAATGTGTTACAGTCGCGGACCGCACGATATGTCAACTGGAGTAAGGGCCTTTACGCGATCAGCGTACCGAACACTGCGACCGCACGTAGTGAAATAGGCCCTGGCCCTTGTCGGCACGGGGCTCGTGCGTCGCACGGCACACGCGCAGCTCGCAGTGCGCGGGAGACCGGCGACTGGCCGCGCCGGCGCAGGCGCCGCGCCCCTCCCCTCGCCGCCTTCCCGCCCCTTACCCCTCGCCCCTGCGCGCCATGCCACCCGCTGACATCACCCGAACCTTAAACCTAACCGACTCAAATCTAGATATAATCCTCCTCTGTACCGTCTAGTGCAATATTGAACAATACGAATACTAGAAACGAGTAGTGATCTAGCGTTAGCGGACCCAAAATGGCCGAAATTCATAATGGCCGCTCCGCTGGCGCCATGGACCGGTTCAGGGTTCGGTGGAATTTCGCCAACGTTCCGCAAATCTGCCGTATTGATTAATAGTAAGAATAGTACGTCCTGCCAGTGCTGGCGGTTTCGTTGTACTGAGTGAGACAAGACAACCGGTTCCCGCGCTGCCGCCCTAGCGCCGCCGCCGCTCTCGCGACATCTCGTAACCATCTCGTGTGGCGGCCGCGCCACTGTCGGTATGTCGGTGGCGGTTGGCTCGATTCAAATTAAAAAGTCGTTTATTCGGTTTAGACTTATTACGTCAAAGTAATTCATTGGCTTGGAAATTCTTGACTCGCTTCATCTTCAAAACTCAATACATTTTTAAAGTAATGGTGTGAACAGATATGAAACATGAAAACTAAGAGGAAAGTGGCTTAATATTTTCATCCTTTAATTGAAACACTACTTCTAAAAGTGTTTCTATTCGCTACTTCACATATTGAAGCCAACAGTAAAAATTTATTATAAAAAAAATAAACGTGATTGTTGCAAAGCCAGACAGCGTGACTGATCGAGAATCATGTTATGTGAAGTTATAAAGACGTTAAATTCACACAAAAACGAACACATTCTTGACAGAAAGAATTTAAGTCAAATCGAGCTAAGCTATAACATATTTAAATGAAAATGTTTCATTATTTCCTATGCATAAGAAACATGTGATAATAAAATTTTTGCTTCCATTTTTTACGCTCCATGATATTTCCGACAAGGAATATCCGGTAAGTTCTTCTCAAAACGAAAGATGAGAATTGTCTCAAGAATTTTCAATCCAGATAATCCGATAATCGTAATTTTCTTATGCCTATCGTACCGGTATAAATTTCATCCGCTACTGTTTTAACATAATTATTAATTTTAAAATCAAATCGTCTTATCCTATTAACCTGAAATAAGCCTTAAATTCCTTTCGACTAGAGGCTAAGATGGTCGTCAAACAAAAATATGGAATAATCGAAATTCGAGATTCAAATATTAATGAAAATTTATTACAAGACTTTACTTAAGTCAAACATAAGCGTAACACAAAGGGACATAAGTATAAATGAGAAATAATTAATGAGAAGTGCCGTCTCAAAGTTAGTGCAATATTGTAGTCGAGTCTCAGCGCTTTCGTGAGGAGGTCTTTGTTTCAAAGCGTGCAGTTTGCATTACACACCGCAAACAACGCCCTCTGCCGAGAACCTTAGAAGCACTTCCAAAGTAATTCAGCAATAAAATAATATTGATTTATTAAAGAAAATCACGCTTAAATGATTTTGACCGAAATATACTTACTAAATCTCACTTCTATCTTCATACTAATATACAATCGAAAAATTAAATGGATGGATGGATATTTGTTCTTACGTATCTCCAGAACAGCAAAACGGATCTAGCTGAAATTTGGCATAGATGTAGAACAAAGTCTAGAAGAACACAAAGGCACAAGACACAAGAACACTCATTAAGACAGCTAGTCATATTATAAATGCGAAAGATTTAATCGATGTATGGATGTTTGTTGCCATGTATTTCAGAAATTTATATGAATGAAATGATGATGGATGAAGGCTTATATCCAGCAGTGGGCAGATAAAGACTGATGACGATGGTTTGGAATAACGCATAAGCCATCTTTTATTCCCGAATAATAATCGCTCCCTATGTGATAGGTTTCTTTTTATATTTTAGATAATAACTCAGTAATGAAATAGTCTTTTTTTATTCCACGTGGACGTTATCGCGGGAAACAGTAAATCTATATATATAAAAGAATGTCGTGTTAGTTACACTATTTATAACTCAAGAACGGCTGAATCGATTTGACTGAAAATTGGTGGGCATGTAGCTTAGAACCAGGAAACGGACATAGGATAATTTTTACCCCGTTTTCTACTTTTTTTCCCGCGCGGACGGAGTCGCGGGTAAAAGCTAGTTATAAATAAAACCTACAAATATATACTTAAAAAGTTTTTATTTGCTTTTAAAAATATTCTCAAATGTTAAACTTTGAAGTTGTTAATGACTTCGGAGACGCTCCCGAAAGTAAAACATATTTCTCGATTAAAATTCTAATCCCGTTGGCTTTCAGGAAAGTTCATCTGTGAATTTTTGTAGAAACAAGAGTTTGTGGAAGTTCTCCTTGTCTGGAGAATTCGTAAAATCGTTCAATAACACCAGACGTGACTTTGTGTTCACGTTCCCGAGCCACAAGCAAGAAATAAGAACAAACAATACGTCTTTATTTAATTCAAAAGTTTCAGTTGAATATATGAATATGTAATAGAATTTACTAATAAAATATAATACACAAGATTGTACTAAATAATATTAATGTAATAATACTTATAAGCTCTTCAGTTGTTAAAAATACTTGGTTTTAGTATTATATCTAATATATAAAATTCTCGTGTCACAGTTTTCGTCACCGTACTCCTCCGAAACGGCTTGACCGATTCTCATGAAATTTTGTGAGCATATTCAGTAGGTCTGAGAATCGGCCAACATCTATTTTTCATTTGTTTTTCTTTTTTTTTTTAACTGCGCGCGGACCGACTCGCGGGCGACAGCTAGTATGCTATATAAATCAAAAATTTAGGTACAGCCAAAAGGCACATACGTTACTAGTAAAAGAACTAAAAAAGTATTTACCAATGTAAGATATTGGATCAAAAAAGACACCGCTCATATTACGCTTGAATTAGCTTCTAAACAAGAAAAAAAACACATCACTAATGTATGCCTTTAGTCATTAAGTCTGTCCACGTCAATATCCTGGATTAATTGTACCAATCATTACGTAAGTTCTAGTTTTCGTTTGGTTTAGGTATCTGTTAGTTTTTCTAAGTTTATGATCACGTTTTTACCTTTAATGACATGTTTATTTTTAAGAAGTCTTAAAAAAAGAACTTGAGAATAGAACTTCACTCGGCTTTTAAAGTAAAATAAAAAACTGAAGTACCATAATCAAACAAAAGCAACCACAAATATGATGATATTTTAAAATTATATTTTGCTCAAAATAATGAAAACTGTCTATGTAACTTAGTTCAATATATATTATGTACCTTATGTTCGTTACATGAAAGATTTTATTCCATGCGCTTGCATCAAAACTTTCTATAGCTTACAATAGAGGGCGTGGTAATCAAATGTGAAGGTGTGTCGCATAGGACCGTTGAAGCATGACTCATACTCTGATCTATCTAGATTCTGGTATAGTTTATACTTTTCCGTTACATCCAGTCTTGACGGCATTAAATGTTTAGATTTTCAACATTTTTATAAAGGTTCAATGTTTCCACATTTCTTGCTGAATCTAAGCACCATTCTTAATTATTGTATGCTTTTCTTTTTTACATATTTTGTTATCTAACGAATAAAATAACTTCATAAGAAAAGAAATATTAATACCCAAAAGATAAAAAACGCTATCAGTATCTTATTCAAAATTAACACAGCATTAAAAAATTACGCTTATCTAAGGAAATAATGGACGACGATCGACCAAAGACATTATTTATTCTTGTATTGTTTGTTATCTTAAATGATCTGTTATCTTTATCAAGAATAATAAAGAGTTAACGGTATTAAATACCAACATCTTCGACTAAAGTAAATTAATAATTTAAAATTAAGTTATAAAAAATTTATAGCATACAATAAAATAAATACCTCGCCTTAAACTGTTGCAAATTAAAAGGTATGTTAAAAATAATTTCTCGAAATGTTTCAAATTACATTGAAATGTAATTAGAGTACTCTGAAATCATTGTACAAAGTCCGTTGGTTATAGTTGTAACGAAGCGCCCAATTTGAATGGCAACAAAAAAGTTCCCAAATCACCTCGGATTTAAATCGAGAAGTCATTGTGTAGGCGGACTTCTTACACGAATAATGTACAAGTCAGAAGAGTTAAGCGATTTTTACATAATCAAAGATTGATAAATGAATAAGACAAATATGAATATTTCATCTTTTTACATTTCATCGTCTAAAGTGGCTAGTTAGTCTTTAGGTTAGTTAGTCTTAAGGGCTCGATTTTCGGCAACTCCTCGGCTAGCGCGTATTTTGCGTTTTTATTTAGGTTATGTATTTGCACCATTTATATTTTTACATTTATCAACACAATGACTTCCATTTGTTATATTGATAATAAGCCTGAATCTAGTTAACTTAAGTCCAGATATCAAAGGTATTAAAAGGTAGATATTAAGCAGAAACATATGCTTCCCAAAAATAATCAAGAAACTGCTGCTTTTATTTGACAAATTATCTTACTTATATTATAAATGCGAATGTTTAGATGGATGGATGGATGTTTGTTTGAAGGTATCTCCAGAACAGCTCAACGGATCTTGGATTGGATTTGGAATGAATATAGAATATAGTTTGAAAGAACATATAGGCTACTAATTATTATTCTTTTTAATTCCGCGCGGACGGAATCGCGGGCGACAGCTAGTTATTAATAAATCCATAAAAACAATATTATTAGCTCTGTAATGTTGAAAATCCATTTCATAGAATGTAATATTTAACAAAAAAAGGACCTTTCTTATAATTAAGTGGGATCGCTCTCGCGTCCGCTACCGCCACCTCCTGTGACTTGTAAGTTGTATCACGTGGGAGGTTGTAGCGCTACATGCGAACCGGCGAGCAACGCATCTGCATTGCTTGAGGTCATCAACCCCAAGTCGGTTTGGATTATAACGACCACTCCGATAAGGTCGTGATGTAAGTTTCGCCAAATACCGGACCAACGTTTCAAATTTGAATCTCGAACTTGCAACGTATTTTTTTCGATCTAAATATTCCGTGGCCGTTTCTGATTATCTTTTGCCATTGTTACATACTTATTACGAAGAGATATTTGAGTGTTTTTTCGATGTTTTCTTATCATTTTATGATACAACACAATATGTTTAAAAATGTGTTTGTGTGACGTTATTTGGAAAAAGTTAACTGTGAATATAAAACCTAATTTACACACTAGCCTCTTACCCTACGATAACTCGTGTTAATAGATTCATAAGTATTAAAAAATAACTGTAGCCTAGGTTATAAACCTTAACATAAACTTTCATAGAACAGAAATTACGATATGTTTTAAAAGAATATTTTGGTCTCAGAAACCCACGGCTAATGATTTTAAATAATCTATTACTATCGTTTATTCAGAAGTCAAACATGTAGTTAATATTATATAATTAATAAGAGATAACATACCCTCAATTATCTAATTCTGTCAACCCTACTGTAAAAACCGCTCACTTATTTTAAATGAGCAATGTAATCAGAGGAAAATCGAGCTACTAACCAGTTGACCGGTGATCTTAATTAAAGCGCTACAGGCTCCTTGTTACGATTACTTAAAGGTCAACCTGTTAGAGGCTGTAGCGACCGTGTTACTTACTTGAAAGTTCAAATTGGTGCACGTTACGAAAGCACCTATCGTTTGTAGCGACCAATATTTGTTAATCACATCTTTATGTCAATTTTCTGCTTAGATTTTAAAGATAATCAACAATAATTTAGTTAATTAAAACTTGACTACTTCACACAGAAGTTAGGTAAATCTTGGTTATGTAAAAAACTGAAATTCTGTGTCATTACCAAAGAAATATATTTATATTGGAAATGCTTATCTTGTAGGCGACGTAACGACATAAAACATATGTATTTTATCTATTAAAAACAGACAACCTTTCAGAAACTAGATTCATTTAGGTATTAAACAAGATCGGATTTACATTTAATCTTTAACGAGTATCTGTCCATGCAAATTCAATGTTGCAGCTTATCTGAGCCGAGCGTTGGGCGCGGTCGTTTTCTCCATACCTTAGGGCGCGTACACACGCTCCGCGACTCGTTATAGCAACCAGCTCCAAATAAGGCGTGGTATGCGACAATGGCCTGAAACAACTCGGCCTTTCTTCGCTTCGACCCGACTCGAAAAAGAAAAAGGTAACTGAATTCGCCTTGTTGCGAACCAGTGTGTGTCGTAAGTGTGTCGTTATTTCAATTTCGTCAAGAATTGATATACAAAAAGTTGAAGCTCACTTGTTTAATTTCGATAATGATTAACGAGAAACAAAACAAGATATTTTTCGGTAAATTAAGTTAAAAATTAGTATATTTTTCATAAATTAAATTTAAATTAAATTAAATGCTGTCATAGTATATTGTTTTCCTTATTTATAGACATGTATATTTTTATTTTCTTGTCCACCACAAATAAAATAAACATTTTCTACAATCCCTTACATTTGCTTGGTCATTCATTTTAACGATCTTAAAAATTGTGTCGAAATTTATTGACGAGGTCGATGTTTCATAAAAATAAACAAACTGAATAATCAATAGTCATTCTTGTCAACAAGCAAAATAATGAATATGTTTAAATTAATAGACCCTTACATTTCCCACCATATCTAAGTAATTCTCTGTTTCAATACATTTGTTTATCGTCAATAAAAACGCTGACGGGAAAAACATTGTACCACACAAATTGCAAAGAAAAAATCAACTACTTAAAAGGTAAGTTTATAATCAGCCAGCAATTCTATTACAATTGTTTTCATATTAAACTTTATAAATATCGTTTTCGTTCCCTAATTTAATTTACAAAGAGTTGAAAAAACTGTGTAAAGTACAGTCACATGCACAGTTTGAATTACGTCAAATCTCAGAACAGCAGCCTTAATTCGTTCAAAGAATTAAATTCGGTTCCCACTTAGGATCGAATACCGTACAACAAGTCACACAAGTTATATTATAATTCATCACGGATGTAAGTATTTTGCCTAAAGTTTTCAATCTGATTGCATTGTGAGCATTAAAGGATATTTCACCGATAGGGTAGGGAATAAAAGTCCTCGACTGTACAACGGTCTTTTCCCAATTGTTTTCGAGTTGTGAAGTAATTCCGAGAAATGACTATTGTTCTTATCTGGTGACGTAATCATCGACACTCCATTAGGACATCGCCTACGTGTTGACTCGATGTGTGAGAGCCGTAACACACTCGCGGACATACGTATTTACAAAACATATTAGCTTGTATGGCCCAAAAAGTTGTTTAGTATACGCTTGATTTAGCACTGTTTAGTGACGAATGTTTTTGATTTTAGTACCAGATTGAGCTGTTAGTAAAAACAAAATTCCCACGACAATAGTATGAAGTTTTATTTTAGTAATAATAATAAAAAACTTTAAAAAACTGCATACCTTACTGCAGAGATTTTTTCCCCGGCATATTGCAATTTCTATTCCTTGCTTTAGATTTTACAATTACCGGTGTTCGATTTGCGTTCTTCGCTTTTTCCCCTTGACCTTTGAGAACGGAAAACGAAGGATTGCGTTAATTTTTCAAAATGTTTTTCATAAGGGTGCTAGTAAAGTTATCGGAAAAAATGTACCTATCAGTTTTATGTAATCCAAAACTTACGTATTAGAATAACAATTCGAACCATTGGGATGATTTCGTTATATTTTTTCTGATATATTGGCTATGGGTTAGAATGTTAAAACATTGTTTTCCTCAACACAATATTTCATAAGTCATGACAATTTATCTTGCGATACATCAGCCTGTAGTCATTCAAACAAGGGAAGTCGGAAATCTTGAGTCACAAAAGCGATACAAAAACGCTGCCAGATTTGTAAAATAAAAATCCATTTGGCAAAGTCGGACATAACACGCGACGCGAACACAACGAAACTTTATCGCCATTAAGACGCCATTGTTGTAGAATTGGGCACGAAGAACGATTCGCGTCGCTCAGAAATTCGACTCCCCCAGTCAAAATATACACACGTCATTACCACGTCCAAACTAAAGAGCGCTCTACCCTCCAATAAACCGAATACTTTTTGACAAATATTGAAAGAGATTTAAAAGATCAAAGTTAATTGGACGTGTATTATACCGCATACAGACTTCTTAACGGTACTGTAATAATTTATAATCATTATGACACAAGTGCAACGTTCGCATACAAGTGGAGAGAACGGGATTCGATTTAGAGTACAAGTTATAACTAATGAAGGTGTAAAGCTATTGCGACTGCACAAAGCAAGGCCTCATCCACACGGTACTACATTTTCTTATGTAAAGTTCTGTTTTACAGTCGGCAATCAGTGATTTTTGTAAATAAGTATTTCCCTTAAATAATAAGTTAAAACAAAAGTTTAAAAGGGAAGAATTCTGTTACTCTGAAACACTTGCCTTTATTTTTTTTAACCTTTTTATAACGCTATAAGTTACTCTTTCGCTGCTGAAAGGAAAAAAATAATTTAGTAATGACTGTTGTTCATTTAATATTGTCGAATCAAATGTACTAATTACAAAAAAAAACACTTTTTAAAAGCCAAAAATTATTTCTTAATAAACAGCATAAAGCGTGTGTGTGTGTTAGACCTAAGTATATAGTTGTAATGAAGTTCACGTTAGTCCGGACATCGTGCGAGGCTGAACAGCCTTGTTTAATATTTATGCGCGGACTGTGTCAAACGAATGGATTACTGTTTAAATTTCCGCAATATATCTGAAATGTGCGAAAACCAACGAATACATATTTGAGAAAACGATGTATTCTATAAACACGAGAAATATTGCACAGATAAATAATTACCTAATATTGAAAATCATGAAATAGACAAAATTAACATTTCGGCGGAAGCATATCTTGGGGGCTAGACAAAGTAACATTTGATAAGCGAAGTCGTTAATCGAAAAGCAAAAATGTATGGAAGTAAAACAAAAACAACTTGAGAGGTGTCAAGGGACACCCGGATGGAACGAAGTTCCTTTCGATTAATTAGTGAAGGAACCAATGTTTATTCTATGAATAAAAAACTTAAGTCTTCACAAGAAGTACATTTTATTTCTATGAATTTTTGTTATATATTGTCACATCGTTGCCATGGTTACTATAGCAAAAAGTGTCGTGACAACTTTTCGTAAGAATTTTTTCCGTCTAGCCCCCCTTTCACAACGCGCGATAAGGAACTTCGTTCCAATACTTTTCGTTTTATACTACAAATTCTTAACATGAATTCTTTTAAAGTCAATTACATTGTACCATTATTGTTAGTGATGCGTGAAATGCTTTGCGAACTAGTCGTCGTGTAAAACTAAAGAACAGGTTCGTATATGTATCCAGAGCTATTCTGCGTATACTCATAAAATGTTTTCTATGCAGAAGGTGCTAATTAAGTAGGCACTAAATCTTGCTTTATTTGTACAGCGACCGCAATCTTCTCGTGCTAAGATCCTACTGACAATGATTATGAAGTGAAAGCTCGGTTACCTTTTAAGAGGAAAATGTTCACCTTTCTGACTTAAGAGAAGGTAGGCGTAATTACGAATTTTCTTACACAGATCTTTACCTATATGAATTTACATATTCCGTTGATCGTTTATAGATATATCCTAGTTTGTGATTATAACATGTGACATTGAAGAAGAAATCCTTAATTCACAACTTCACCTCAGGGCAAACTCTTCTTGAAAATCTAAATTTTCTCTATCTGTTTTCTACGCTTGTAGATTGTAAATTCGAGTAAATACGACTAGGAATGGGTTTTGCATGTATATCCATTCCATTGTAGTAACTTGGTGGTGTAATTTCGTATTCTTACTCGGGGTGTTATATGAATTAAAAACAGTAAGTCTTTTTGATTTTTCAAACTAATCTCTAGTAAGACATTTATAAATGTCTTAAAATCGCTGTCATACCTTGTATGTGTTATATTATTGTGCATTGTTGTTTCGTGTGAAATGCGGCGAGCGCGGCGGAGTCACGGCCGAGCAAGGCCACGTCGGCCGTTACACAAAGACGCCGATAGACATTCCTAAAAATGTTTACTCATAAAAAAACCGCGTCTACCAGCTCGAAAAACGTTCTCACAAACCTAGGCATCTCATTAAAAATGTTATCCCCAATTACATTATTCATTTATTAGGCGAATTTGATGATCAACCAAATCATGCAAACTTAGATTAAGTTGTTCTGTACCTATGGTTGGTTTTTAATTTCCATCTAAACCATCTTGTTGTAATCCTGACATTTCTGAAGTTTCGTGGGTAAAAGTGGTTAGTTGGTGAGGATTTGCTGTTCAAAGTACAGATCTACTTACTTAATTTAAAACTATGATGCGCATCTGCATCTTGTCCGGCGCGGCGTAGTTGTTCGTATGGATAAACTATTTATTATGCTCAGATTAAGGTTATAGGAATCTATATATAATCTATACCTAATGTTAAAAAGAAAAAGATTTGATGATTTATTTGTTTGCATTGAAAAATAGGTTCTGAAATTATTGAACCGATTTGGAAAAATCTTTCACTGTTGGAAAGCTACGCTACACTATCCATAGGTGATATAGGCTATATTTATTATTAGATTTTTGTGCAACTGCTTGTTTGAAAATAAAACTAGTACTTATAAATTTCATATACGTTTACTTGTAAATTATTTGTGCTTAATATTTCACAATCATCTTAGTTGTTAATCACACGACACATTTATTAACATAATTTTACACATTTCAGTGTGTAATTTCATAATTCAATGTCCTGGCATTTAGAGTACTTCATGTCACTCTCAATAATGGAAGAAGCTAAAGTGCTTACTGTTAGATATTAATTATTAAATTTAGTGTAGAGAGGAATTATTTTACTAATGTGTTGTAATAATCTCTTATATGTAATATTTTCTTAAACTTATTTACTTTGTTAAAACATATCTTAGTTTATAAAATTATGTTAATACCACATATTACATATACATTTTTTTTAGGAATTCGTTCCTCTTTGATTAACCGTAGGCTACTGAGACCAAAATCTCTGCACAAAACAAATCGTCATCCCTATCTCTAACAAAACATATATAACAATATTATGATTTCAACGTAGGTTTCGGTCTCAGAAACCCACAGTAAATTGATTACATGTATATAAAACAATTGTTGATACAAATCTTGGTATTTAAAACCTTTATAAACGTTAATCAGACCTCAAAATACAATGAACATAAATATGTGTTCTATCATACATCTGGCAACAGTTCATGGCTATTGTATTGCATTATCCTTCATTCGGTATGTTGTAATTTTTATATATTTACTTTTTATTGGCATCAGTTACGACAGACGTTCTCGTAATGTCTTGTTTAAGTTGTCATTTCGTAAATTTGATGGCGTTCGTTCGCGTATTGAATGAATAATTCATGGATTTAAACGAAATGTTCGCGTATTGACTTCGATTGCGATTTTTATGTACGAAATAACGTCTTAAATATAATATAATGTAATAATAAGATATTCATTTTGTACCATTTATTATATAACAGCAATATTTGAATGGTTTTCAGCAAAGAAATATTTTTACAGTAAACTCGCTTGCAATTTCAAAAAGAGTTACGTTTTTCTTACCCAATTTATTTTTTACAAGAAATTGTAAATTCTAAATAAAATTGTTCATTTGAAATTATCTATTGAATTCATATTTTCTTTACATTAACCAATTATGATGTATCCCGTATGGTCTAGTGGCTAGGATACCTGGCTTTCACCCAGGAGGCTCGGGTTCGATTCCCGGTACGGGAAGATGACTTTTTGGGCATCTTTTGACAGGAATGAAAATCATCATGCACCTACGTCCAAGTTTTATTTTCCAAACCTTGATATTACTAAATGCTTTTAATTTTCTTCAATAATTAAAATTTTCACATTTCTCACTTTGAGCAAAATAAATTAACACTTTTCCATATTTTATTAACACTCTGAATATATATTCAACAAATACTTGGATGATTTATAAACTAGCTGTAGCCTGCGACTCCGTCCACGCGGAATTAAAAAAAAATAGTAAGTAGCCTATGTGTTCTTCCAGACTATGATCTTCATCTATGTCAAATTTCATCGAGATCCGTTGAGTCGTTTTGGAGATACCTTTTAACAAACATCCATCCATCCATCCCAACAGTCGCATTTATATTATTAGTAAGATTAACCGATGCACACACATATGCAGTTCCATATCAAGTCAATGGATGGTAAGCACTTCTATAAGGACATAATTAAATAAATAGTCCAAAGCCTTAATATGAGTGCTATTGAACTCGAGACACGTGGAAAAGATTAATCTGACGAATAGACAAATGAAATCACAAAAACTATATGAAAACAGTACAGTGTTATCACAAGAAAATTATTTAAGATAATAATTAGGCAAATTAGAATAACAAATTAGCGAGCACCATGACGAGAGCGGAGGCGCTGAGAGGGGCGGCGGTCACGGGAGCGCGCCCCCGTACATTGCGCATACACTTGACAAGATTTTGGGAGCTATAATAAATATTTTCAGGGCTCCGTATCATTTCTAGAATACTAATGTATTAAATTACATTGAATTTTTTATAGTAATATAAATTTTTACATTACTATAGAAATGCAGGCCACTTTTAACTAAGTTAACTTTAACTAAGGCTAAGTTAACCTCATGGGGTGCGAAAAGCGAGATAGTGCTTAATGATTAACATGTATTCAAGGTGCTTTGGGTGGGTCTCAAATCTCTATACCGGTGGTTTTTGTATCTGGGCAACGGTACCCTAAAAGAAGCGCATCGACAGTCAAGAATCAGTTTAAGTCATGGGACAGCTGCACCGACCGACGTCGGCACAACACAATGAACCTGCCAAAGCAGCCCTTGCGGAACGTAACACATTACAATATTCGCTCCAAATCACAGCCGAATTAAAGGAGTATTCACGAATAATTTAAAGACATTACACCAACCAGCTTTTATATATCAATTTAGAAACATTAAGCTACTTCTTTTTATGTAATGATTATTATTCAAAGACATATTAGTAATAACATGCGATGTTATATGCTTTGAACTTGACATATAATAATAGTTAGGACAAGAACGATATTTACGGTTTTTAAAATCTTACTAACATTATGAACGCGAATGTTTAGATGTGTAGATGGATAGAGGGATCATGTTTGTTAGAAGATATCTGTAAACCAGCTCAACGGATCTCGATGTAATTTGGCATAAATATAATATATAAACTGGAAGAATACAG
The DNA here is from genome assembly GCF_912999745.1 of Papilio machaon. Lineage (NCBI taxonomy): Eukaryota > Metazoa > Arthropoda > Insecta > Lepidoptera > Papilionidae > Papilio > Papilio machaon. The sequence continues at coordinate 9,529,870 of NC_059987.1, forward strand.
GTTACTAATTATTATTTTTTTAATACCACGCCGAGGAAGTCGCGCACGACCGTTAGTATTATATATATTCAAACAGCATTACGAATTTATCAAAAATTAGCAATCATAAAACGTGCTTAGATGAAGGAAATAGCATTGGGACAAGGTTAAGTTACGCTGCACGAATCATGGCTAAATAACCTCACCGACGTTTTGTGTTTCCTAAAAACACGAGGATTCATAAAAATTTTCAAGGTTTTAGAATAAAGGGGACGTGAAACCTTCGCTCGCGGAATAATCAGTAGATATTTGTATTCATTTGACGTGTTTATTCTCAAAATAAATGGCCAAGTCACTGCTGCATACAATGGTGGCAACATCCTAGTGCGTGGGCCGCAGTGAGTCAGCGTAGCAACATACTCCAGCCCTAGGGCTCCGCTAGTCTAGTCTGCATTCCATGTGGGCGAGCCGTACCTACTTTGGCTGGGTGAAAGTTAGCGCCGGAACGAAAGCCTGCGATATCTCTCCGATATGACCGCCGCAAAACGAGAACGGAAAATACACGTTATTATGTTTCGTAGCGATATTGAATTCTGTTGACTTACGGACGAAATCAATATTCGATCTCTAACCATTTTTTATCTGTCATATTCCTAATTAACATTTGCAATCCATTTGGTTCAAATTTAACCAAACTAAAGTTCGCAATACCAATCTGGAAACATAATCTTTTGTTCAGATGTTTTTTCACGATCAAATAATTTTTATACTCCGCTTCATATAAAGAGCAGTTAAATCTTTTTCGGATCAATCTCAAGGATCAAATATAGATTTCGGCAGTTAATAAAACACAAACAGACATAGTCCAATGTTCGTAAGATTAAAGTGATGTTTTTTTACAAAAGTACATCATTGCTTTTTTAAATCATTTGACAACCTCTATTTCTATACAGACTTAATCAGCTAGATAAAGCATCATCTTTAACCTTATTGATACAATAAAGATTTATTATACGATTATATCAACTGATAGTAATCTTAGTCGATAACAAAGGGTAATATAATTCCAAAGACAAAATCGCGGGCAATAGTTAGTTTGAAAATAAATTTAAATTTATTCTAAGACATCATTTATTGCACGTTTCGTGGACTATTGTGTAATAAATAAAAATAAAAGAGTAACTATAAACCTAACTATAAACCTCAGACGGGGACGCAGTTTTAATTGTCTAAACCTAGTTTAAACTAAAGCTTATAGACTAACATAACAATAAAAATTATTTTTGTGGCTATTTATATGTTAATACATATTTAAACCGATTTATATAATTCATTCCGATCCTTCACAATAATAGTATTATGTATATCTTGAGGAAAATCTCTAAAGTTGCTTTCTTCAGATCTTTCAGACTAACAATGAATTTCAAAAGTCAACTCTACAATTTTATTTACTCTTTTACATAATTTTATTGGTACCATTCATGACTAAAATTTAAAAAAAAATGAATTTCATACCTACCATAAATTTCCGAGACCACTTTATAAACTCTTGGCAAGCATAAAATATTAAATATTGAACAAAAAAAGCGCAGTAAAAAGGTAAGAAGTTTGTTCTGAGAGTACTTGTATCTCGTATGGCATGGTGTGCGCTGCCAAACGGGTCTCTGAGTCATCGACCCCGGCTGAATTAGATTACTCGTTATAAATTATATGGACGTAAGTTGGTACACTGACTAGAATTTTCGAGCTGAGAGGACCGGTCGAGCGTTTACCTCACAATAAATGCATGATAACGTTTTATTTTTCTTTTACTAATGGCTGTCATTTATTACAATTTGTTTTATGTAATCTGTATTTTTATCAATCGTTTAAACGTTTCTTTTTTTGTTGATGAATTCAACTGTCAGTGTTGTCCCTTGATGTTGATTGTATGGAAGGGAAGTGACATGGACTTTTGTTGGCAAAGATGTAGCTTGCGTTTTCTATTTCGATCCTACATTGTCTTAACTTCTATTGAAACTGAGGTTTGGGATTTAATTATGAAGTACTAGCTTTTACCCGCGACTCCGTCCGCGCAGAATAAAAAATAGAAAACGGGGTAAAACTTATCCTATGTCCTTTTCCTGGTTCTAAGCTACCTGCCCACCAATTTTCAGTCAAATCGATTCAGCCGTTCTTGAGTTATAAATGGTGTAACTAACACAACTTTCTTTTATATATATAGATTTAACGCAAAAAATTTAAATAAAGGGTGAAAGAGAATGCATATGTTAATTAAAATTTAAAATATTTTAACGCTGTGACAACAAACTTCTTTATCGAAACATACAAACAAAAAGTTGGAAATATAAGAAATATTTCTTCAAAAAGAGATTCTGCATTTTCCGATAACTACTGCATTTACAAAATAAATTTGAAATGGACGCTGTTGAAACATCATAATACTAATAGGTTAAGATTATTAAGATTTATGTATATTGCTATTGTATATTATTCAAATGAATTGATTCCAATTTGTAGGTTATTTCAAATATAACCTCTTTATTGGCTGACAACAAAGCTAATGACTTATGCATACCAATAATAATACTTGTAATATTTGCCACTTGAAAGTCCGGTCTATATTGTCAACCAACAACAATGTATGAAGCGAAGCTTATCACATTTGGCCAAGAAGATTCAGACAACTTTGACTCCAAATACAATTACAATACAGGTGATTTTCCTTTGGTTTTCTCGTTTGTAATTATGACAAAATTCTTACTTTGAAACAAAATCCCTGTGCAAAATATGTGAATGTTATTCGAAGAATATTTGCACTTGTGATTGTGACATGCGAAACATTGGCTTGTTCTTAACTATAACAATTATTAGTGGCTTTTATAAGTAAAAAATTTTAGTAAGTATAGCACGCAAGAAAGTATAGATATACTAACGGTCGACTTCGTCAGCGCAGGATTTAAAAAAAGTAGTAATACTATGTCTGTATCCTTCCCCTTCATAGTTCTGTCAAAATCGGTCTAGCAATTCCACAGATTACCCTGTACAAACTCGGCCTTGCGGACATATGTACAGACAATTTTTTTTAAATTGGTTTTTCGTTATCAGCAACACAAATACGTGTATAAAAGGTGATTTTTCTTATTGAGGACAATATGACAGACACTCCATTTTTATTAATATGTATAGAGAATTGCTTAACGCACAGTTAGAAATAAGTGATTTTTCTTCCTCAATATGACATATAGACACTCCAATTTTATTAATATATATAGAGGATTACTTAACGCACAGTTATTTCTAAATAATACAAAAGCGACTTCATTAATTATTATAATAAAAGGAACAGAAGAAACTCCGTTTTCATAGTTACTTTTACACTTTAAAAATAGTAAAATAAATATGTAATGATTTGATCAAGAATCATACGACCTTCGGTCCGTTTTGACCATATATAGAAAATGAGACCACGTGTGTGCGTCGGTCAACTTAACCGACATACGTTAATTGGTTCCAATGACGGACAATCTTCGTCAACTCGGCAATTTTGTGAATTACTTGTGATCAGTTCTCAGTAAATAATCTACGTAATTGGTTCTATTTTAAAACGCTCCAAATTTACTCAAGAAATGATTTTAAGGTTAGACTTTATTACATCAAAATCGTCCCTAACTCACTTAAATTAAGGGCGATTTTGTTGTATCAATGCATGTACGAGACATTCACAAATATTCAGATTACGATTAAAGAAGAAAGATAAGTCCTTTGGTACGAAGATACTAATCTTTGGATCTATAGAAGCGATTCATAATTTATATGGATCTAATATTTATCCAGGATAAGTTTCTTAACTTGAAATTATAATAATATTTGTGAACCTAGTTAAGGAGCCAAGGCGATACTGATGTTGTAATCATTTAAGTATGCAATAAAGAATCTTTATTATTATTTAATTCTATACAAATTTCATATAAGTCAACAAAATTCTCAAGTTACTCAAAAGGTTCACGAGAATTTGTGTTATTTGAAATTACTTATACTTTCTTAGCCGTTTCGATGATTTTCGTTAACGATTCGAGCCAAGATGGATACTTAGTATATTTGGTATAATCTTAATATATATATTTCTTGTGTGCGTGTGTATGTGACTGAACTCCTCCTAAACGACTGGACCAATTTTGATGAAATTTTTTGTGTGTGTTCGTGGAGATTCGAGAATGGTTTAGATTTACAGTTTTTTTTTTTTTTTTTTTTTAATTCCGCGCGGACGGAGTCGCGACCGACAGCTAGTTATTTATAAATATTTATCTATTCCGTAAACTTCTACATCAAGATTTGAATTAGCATCGCGACAATTTGATATCATACCTAATATTGCGGGGCGACTGAACTTAACACAAGCGACATGACTCAAACGCAAAATCCGGTTTGTGTTTACAATAAACTAACATTTTCCGATGACTTTTCCTCTTAGATGACAACATACTGGGCGTGGCTGACTGCGTAACAGCCCACTCGATTGATACAACTGTCCGATGTTGTAGCTAAGATAAAAAATAACACTTATGTAAAGATCATTAAAACCACTGAAAATGGCTTGGCAAGATTCAAAAAATATCTTATACAAGTACACATGCTGCTCACTACATTAGTAAGCACACATTAACCACATTCCAGTTTGCAGAGCTAAGTGAAATTATTAAGTTATTAAGACGAGCGAAGGCGCGAATTTGCCTCTCGAGGCTAGAGCGAACGTGCGCTGCGTAGTTTCGTTACATGAAGCCTCTTCATCTGTTACTTAATATTAATTAAAATACGTAAAATGTCGAATTTATTATTGCCTGTGACATGAATGACATCTTGAAATTAGATTTCCTGTCCTCAATCGAAACTTCACGCTGCTGAGCAATATAATTTCTGTTATAAAAATCGTACCTATCACTGTACAGAAGCTAGCTATCATCTGATACTGAGTTATGTAAAATTTACTGTTATCCTTTGAAAAGATAGACAAAAGAAATGCCTTTCTCTTGAAATACTTTCAGGATTTTTAAAGAAATTTGCAAAACACCCTTCATGATAGTACACATCTAATATTCCCGACAGGAAATGTAGAAAAATCGTTTCAGTTACATTACCTGTATTTCGCAGTAAACATATTTAAACCGCGATATAAGATTGAAGTATATAGAAGCAAAAGTCAAGTCCAATGAACAATGAGCGTCAAGATTATATCTCCGGAGAGCGCTGAGCACGAAGCGGCCACAGCCTGTCTGTGAGATAGCTACGGCTGTACGGCATTGTCGGCCCTAAGTCGGCGATTATGTGAACGTTAAACATTAACGACGCTATTTATAGTCGTTCGAAATTCGTATCGTAATCACTTCGAATCGAAATGAAACTATACGCATGAAGCACACTACAACACGAAAACAAAGCATAAACGGAACACAGAGTATTATCCATATTACATCTGGTTTCGCGTAGTGACCTCTACTAGATTGCTAGAATAATTTAAATCCCTGTATATTTCATAGAAGAGCTTTGATACTGTTTCGGTCCCTTTCGCGGCTTTTCTCTATCACAATTATTTTTTTGAATTTGCTGAAATATTAACTAAGTATATCGAAGGATAATGTAATGAACCCCCACGATTACATCACGATCTGCAGAGTGGCGTATCTGGCAGGACAGTGAGGGTACCTCTGTTAACGGCTTATCTATCGAACAATAGAAATTCGTAGCGGCCGAACCCAAATTGCTTTTACTGAATGCTTCGAGACGACAAAACGATCTTTACTATCCTCAGCTTAAATGCGGGGAGAATTGCGTAGTTACTTTTATATGTGGGTTCACTGTTTCATTACTGCGGTTTACGACTACATAGGAAGTTTATTTTGCTTGATAGCTTAGTTTTCACGTACTTTATTGTGTTATAGATACAATTATCCTTAATTCACAGGAATATTTTAGCAAAAAGAGCATCGATTAATATCTCTCAAACGTATTCTACTAATAAAGCCAAGATCTCTCGTGATTAGCAATCTTATACTTTTGACAGAAGGACATAGACGCTTATACTGGGATGAAAAATGTCAGAAATCATTTCTAAGATTAAAGAATGTCCTAGTCAATGCACCCGTAGGATATCCATTGCTAGAGAGCCAGTTTGTTTTGGATACCGATGCGAGCAACGTGAGCCTGGGAGTCATTTTATTTCAAAACCAACGTGGATAGAAGAAGGTTATTGGTTATTTTAGTAAAACACTATCCAAACCGGAGCCCAAATGTTCTTATAAGCATGACTGGTAGAAATTTAATTTATTCAGTAATATATATTTAAAATCCCAATCCCAGATTAGGTACAATATCAATTGACATAAGTTGAAGGAAAACTACATTCTTAATTTAAAAATTATAGAAACATTTTGCTTTCGTTTTTCATTTGTTCGTTCTTATGTTTGCGAAGGTTAGAAGAAATTATCGAGCGCATTATAAGCCTAAGTCACGTTCCGTATACAAAATAAGACAGTCTCAAACTAGCGTTTTGCGTCTGCCCTCTTAAGTATAACTTTAGTGTAATAATGGGAGGTTAAAACTCACGAACCTCTCTCGTCTTTACGATCGATACTTCAAAACCTGTATATAGTATCCATTACCCTTTCGGTGCGATTTTTTTTTTTACTTTATATGTACACAATGACGAAAAATAATGGTTAAATTATTTACAAGATTATCTGAGATTTCCAACAAAGTACTATCTAATATTATACTAAAGAACGTGATGGATTTACTTGTGATATATTTTGTTTATATAAACACCTATAAACACACTGACAATTAAAGTTGCTTACAGGAGAGGTTAGATAAAAAAATAAGGGTATAGATGTTATTATTATAAATGTTTTTTTTTTCTTTCTTAAACTCGTCGTCATAACATAGTATGTATTAGTTAATAAAAGGTTATTTACGTCATGTGGAGGTTCAAATACTTCGTAATAATAGTTAATGAAATCGTTTGTTCTTATCGGACAAAGCTTTTCTGAATGTTATTTTTCTCTCATTGTATTTCTGAAGTTATAAGCTCCGAGGACAAAGTAAAGCTTAATAGAGCTTTTTCGGCAAATATTTCGTAGCTTTTAGTAATGTAATTATGACATGTTTGTTGTTTACTTTTCGTACAATATGGAAATATATTCTCAAGCTACAGTTAACTTTATTTATTGTACAAACTGTGTACTGTTCGGAAAAAAAAAAGAAACAAAAGAAAACACATTAAATTACTAACAATATTAGTAACATTATAAATACGAAAGTTTAGATAGATGGATGGATGTTTGTTTGAAGGTATCTCAAGAACGACTCAACCGATCTCGATGAAATATCGTTTTGGCATAGACCATAGTTTGTAAGAACACATAGATTACTTATTATGTTCTTTTTCAATACCACACGGACGGAGTCGCGGGCGACAGCTAGTGATTTCATATTTCGAATACTCGTAACATTTTCTCCCGTGGGATGATAATAACCGACGGTTAAATACCGTTACAAACCAATAGATTCCAGACTCCGCGTAGGTGGGTCTTTACCTCGCGTCTTTACAAAACATTAAATCCATTGAACTACCTCAAGTAAAGTTAAATTTAGTTAAAGATAATTCAAATACACACGCGACTTGTTATCTATTCTTCTATACTAACATTTTATAGAGGAAAGATTTGTATTTTTGTATGTAATAAATAAACTCAAAAACTACTGGACCAATTTCGAAAAATCTTTTGCCATTTAAAAGCTACACTGAGTAACACAGGCTTAATTTATTACAAGTTTTTTTTTTTATTTCGCGAATACAAAGTCACAGGCTAGTACAGTCAAAACCGTTTATAGCGACATCGTTTAGAACAACATACCGGTTAAATTGACCAAAATCAAAGGTCCTGGCTGAATGTTATTACATATCTTCCCTAATACCTGTCACCGGTTGTTACAACTATCGGTTTTTACGACTCAATATGAGTAGTCCCTTCGATGTCGTTATAACAGATTTTGACTGTATTTAATAATATTGAACAAAAAAAAATCAACGGGTTTATACCACCACGATAAAAAAGTGTATTAATTGTGGCCAGAAATATACTGAAATATGATATATTATATAGAGCGTCGGTGGCACTTGACTTGCAATCTGGAGGTCCTGGGTTCGAATCCCGCCATGCACTAATGTGTTTTTCGAATTTCGATTTACATATGTACATTTATCCGACGTTCTTACGGTGAAGGAAAACATCGTGATGCAACCTGCACATATCTGAGAAGAAATTCAATGATATGTGTGAAGTCAACCAACCCGCACTTGGCCAGCGTGGTTAACTATGGCCTAAACACCCCTAAGTTGGAGTAGGCTCCGAGCCCCTCGGTGGGGACATATACCGAGCTGATGATGATGATTTATTAAACTAACTATATACATATATTTGCGTTACACATCTGTAATAGACCTCAAACATGAATACAACTAACCTCTGTACATTCCCTAATGTAAGATAATTCATTTAAAATGCGTAAAAGTAAGAAGATTTTAGTTTAAAACACATTTAGTTACAGTATTATGTCTTTATTATAAATGATTGGGTGAGATTCGTTCTAGTTGTGTGGTCTTGTCGATGTTAATACCAGTTTTAAAAATGTCATCGTTCATGTATTAATACCTTAAAACCTCAGTAGCGCAGTTTACATTAATTAGTTACTTATACATTTTAACTGTATATGTTATTGTGTCTCGAGATTTTTCCTATGGTTGAAATAAAACATAATTTCAAAAAAACTATTAATTTCTTTCCTTAAACCGTTAAAAGAAATCGCGATATTTTAATAATATTTCTATCATTACATATATACTCTTTAACTTCTACATTTTTTGAGTTAACATCAAAGTATCATGAAAGCATTAATCTTTATTTATTTATTAATTTATTCAAGCACAACCACAACATATATATAACACACTTACAACTTATCAATTAAACAGTAATAGACCTTATACATATGCAAATATTGGTGTACTTAACGTTAACGATAGTATTTGTTCAAGTAGTAGTTTAACGTTTTGGAAATTATTATAAAATAGCACTATTTTATATCTATGTAATTATTCTATTGATTAAGCATACAGTAATTATTTGTAATAATTTTTCTGAAAGAAGTTCATGCCAAAAACATCTATATTATTTGTAGTATTCTGTTCAACTAGTCTGTTAAATCCAGAACAAATCCTGTTCAGAGTTGAATGTTGGGCGAGGTTTGTCCTACACCTAGGGACGTGAAAAAGCTTTTTGGCACCGCGTGTGTTCGATCTCGGTACCAAAAAGAACACATTCTTAAGCAGCTGTTGACACTGAAGTGAACCATTTAGAAGCTTGTACAGAAAGCATGTATCTAATACTTCCTAGGGTTCCTACTAACGTTGGTACAAAATATTATCGTCTTTCTCGTTTTCTCTGATTAAATTGAGATAACAATACGTCTTTGTATGAGTTTCTGCAGTGAAAACTAATGGTAATTATACATTCATGAGAAGTCAATGTCAGCTTGCGGCGATACATTACCCGTCAACACCTCTTGTTTCTGTTGGTACCACACATCATTAACAATTCGGGCCGCGCCGTCAACCGCACGCCGATCTCTTCAATCATAAACAATTTATCTAATACCAGCCTCCTATAGTACACGGGGTCTTTGAAATTGTTTTTTGTACGAACATATATCGAATATGGTTCAACAAGCTAGGCTAGTCTGATGATAATCTCTATTAAAAAAAATTATATTGTACAATTGGGGAGAAAAAATTGAGGAAATTATACATATCAGATATGGGTAAGTATAGAGTACTTAAAGCTCTACTAACAAATGTATGAGAAACATTTTGACGATAAATCTGCTACACCACAATTGTTTCAATGAAAAATTCAAACTTCGAATAAGATTCGAAGTTTGAATAAGATATTCCAAGTTTGAAATTTATAATGCTTCTAGAAACTTCGTTTCATAAATTATTTCCAATACACACGCATACAAAATCTTATAATCGATCAAAACATTAAACTTAAGCACAACTATTAAAGAGAATCGGTAACTGTTTAGCTAAGTTTTTAAAGGCGTATTATGTACAGGCGTAAGTCGATAGTTATTATTTTCACACGACGGTAGAACACTCTCGAACAGCAGTAGAACCTGCAGTACTGCTATTGTTTAAACGCATGGCGCGGGTAGTACTGAATTCACAATAAATGTGCGTTAAAACATATTTTTAATGATGTGCATATCTATATATATATAAAAGAAAGTTGTGTTAGTTACGCTATTTATAACTCAAGAACGGCTGAATCGATTTGACTGAAAATTGGTGGGCAGGTAGCTTAGAACCCGGAAACGGACATAGGATAATTTTTACCTCGTTTTCTATTTTTTATTCCGCGTGAACGGAGTCGCGGGTAAAAGCTAGTTAATAATATTCTTCAATAAAAATAAACATCTTTAACTGTGTACACTGTATCATACTAAGTAGTAATGTTACTGCACTGTCAACTGTTCTCGCTATTCTGACCTCGTGTGAAACTAACATTAGTCTCAAGTTCCGGGTCAAAATGTAACGGTACTATTATTGAAAATGATCGTTGCGGGCCGAGTGTTTTGAACTCTGTCGGTTAATACCTTCTCATCAATACGTGGGTACGCTATACCATATACAGCCGCTTTCATGACTCATAATGAGAGCCTCTTTGGAAGACGATTCTTAAAAAAAAGAAACAACTGCCAAATAGCAGGATCCTCAAACGAACTGTTGGATACATATGACGTGTTCATATTGACTCGAGTGTTTAAATCTTTTAAGAAATTTATTAGTAGGGAGACAAAGAATTTTTATAATTTAATAATAATAGATGTGTTAAATAAGACAACAGTTATCATTTATTATAATTATGAATAACCACACGTAAAATTAATTGTTAATCCATCGTAGAACTTTGTTAATTTTCTATAGAAAAGCAATTAGAACTTATTCTAAGACAACACTAAACTTATTAAATCGTAACCACGTTTATTTAATGTTAATTTACGTTTTATAGGAATAATGTTAGTCAATTTATTCTCGTCATCCCCGAGGGCACCGCGCGCCTTACAAAGACTCTACCAATAATTCATTTTGTGTATTTCCTGCTTGCAGATAAACGTTTGTTGTACCAAACGACCTCCTTTGATTTAGCTGCCATGAATTTAACGAGTGTCTTTTGGCTTCAAAATTCAACTACATATGTATACGCATTTCTATAAAATTTGACTATAAGGGTAACTGGGTTTTATAATAAATTCATAATTTTAGTTTAACTTTTTAAATTCCGTAAAAGTGATAACTAATCATCCGTTCTTCCTTTTTTTATTATCAAATTCCCTACTAACTACCTAAAAAATACTGGCAAGAGTTATTCAAGCTGAGCTATTTATACTTCGAATTGATTCAAATCTATTTAAGAAAAAAGTCTTTAAATCTTCACGTTCTCCTTTCTGAAGCCACAACGCAAATAACCAATACGTTTGCGTAAGAGAAAAAAATTATGACAAAAGATTTAAAATGAATAAAGACACAAGTTCAACGAACACTAACACAGCTAAACAAGATGTCCAACGTATTTAAGTTGCAAGATACAAAAAGCTTTATTTACAATTTAATAAATCATAGAGAATGTTGAAAAGACGTCCCGACTTAGCCTGTAAAATATGTGTAGTGAGGGGGAATGAGATCACCTATCAACATGATTTATTAGAGTCCAGCAGAAGTCTTTTTCTATTCACTATACTAAAAGCTATAAATTAGCTTTACCTTCTTGAGTAATAACGTTCTCAGTAATTTAAAAATATAGTTTATTAACCTAAGACTTGCGTCGTTTATCTTTTTATCTCCTATAATTATAGAAAGAATATAAAAGACTAGCTGTCACCTGCGACTCTGTACGCGTGGAAATAAAAAAAAAACGTAATAAATGTATGTGTTCTTCCATATTATGTTCTACATTTGTGTCAAATTTCATCAAGATCAGTAGAGCCGTTCTGGAGATACTTTTAAACAAATATCCATCCATCTGAACATTCGTATCTATAATATTAATAAGATATACAAATTAATAAAAGTTATGTTTTATTTTATTAGTATAAATAAGAAAATGTCTGTCGTTGTCTCATTTGAAATAAATGAATACTATAACGAAGCAACAAGTTAGTAATTTCATCACAATCCCGTATGGTCTAGTGGCTAGGATACCTGGCTTTCACCCAGGAGGCTCGGGTTCGATTCCCAGTACGGGAATTATCTGTATTTTTTTTCCACAAGATTCACGTTATCAATAATGTTTACACCATACGATAATCTTTCACATCAAATTTAAAAATAAATGAAACTTCTAAATGCACTACTTTTTTAATAAAAAATCAGTGACAGATTTTCTTTACTTTATGGCTGCGGGGATTTCTCAAACGTGGGATTATCAGAAGTAAGCGTATTTTCATGATGGCTGACGTTTATAAAGTACTTAATAACAACGCTATTTATTATATAGACACATGTTCTTTCGATCCCACGATCCGATTGCCTGTGGCGTTTTTTGTAGTTTTTTATTTATAAATAACCACATCAATAACAAAACTAACACTGATATGCTTACCATATCAGATCAATCTCTTCAGTTTTTTACAATTAATTTTGGTTGAAATAGATGATATTACAATGTTTCAGCATTTCCAATGTGTACCAAGATAAAAAGAAAACGTAAGAAAAATACATAACAAACAGATTACGTAATTAAATATTATAAAACGTTTTAGACTTAATAAATTTTTGGAACGAAGTTCCTTATCGCGCGTTGTGAAAGGGGGCTAGACGGAAAAAATTCTTACGAAAAGTTGTCACGACACTTTTTGCTATAGTAAGTATGTTAACGACGAATGAGCGCTACTTCACCATGGCAACGACGTGACAATATATAACGAAAATTCATAGAAATAAAATGTACTTCTTGTGAAGACTTAAGTTTTTTATTCATAGAATAAACATTGGTTCCTTCACTAATTAATCGAAAGGAACTTCGTTCCATCCGGGTGTCCCTTCACACCTCTCAAGTTTTTTTATTATAATCCCGCGGCATACTAACGCAGTGTTATGAGAAACTAATAAACTAAACACTATTTTCTATGTCTTCTCTGTTTAAATACGAGTAAAACTTTATCTTAATCTATTTAAAATCATACTCAAATGAGTCTCAACCCAATTTTGAAAGTTTGAAAAGTTTGAAAATACATTCTTAAAGTGCTAGAGGTACCGAGAAAAATTTCGAAGTTTCGAATATTTTAGTAGACGTTTTCTTACCCCTATCATTATCCCTATCTCTGTTTTTATTAAAAAAAACGAGGAAGAGAGCCATATTGGTTTGACACGGGTGCTTCGATATTGGAGATTTTAAATAAAGAACATATTCAATCTTTTATTCTTTTCTTCTTTTTTTATGTCGTCTCTTGTTTATACAACGCTGGATTTTACGGACATCTTTTCTACGTTAAAATTAGTCACAGTAATAGACGACCTCCTAGTAAGCATGAAATCCTATGGATTGCGGTAAAATATATATAATATGTAAATTGTAAAGCGAATTACTGGTAACATTATTATTATTAATTAGTTCTCCGGTTACGTTCCCGAACATGGTAACAGCAGCGATGAACTGTCATTTGCTGCGGTATTCCGTGAAAGTATTACTGAACTACGGAAATTGAGTTGCACCATTCCCTAAAGTTATCAAAAAATTGAAACATCTATGATTTCTGTTCTTTGAGCAAGCTTGATAAGCTTATGTTTTCAATCGTCATAACGTTTGATCATTACACCACAATAAATCTAAGGCATGACATCAAATAAAAAAATATATCTGTATGTAAAAAAAAAACTTGTATCCCATGATCGAATGACATATCAAACTGAACTAGACAATGAATAAATACCTTGAAATACCTATCAGTGAGAGGCTGTGCTCCGCCCGTGGTCCGGCCGTCCCTCCCAACGCGAACGAGAAGAAAAAACCATTGCAAAAACGTACAAAAAACCAAATCCCGCCAGAGGCCCGTACTCGCATATTTTAAACCAAGATTGCCTTTTCGCGCATGCGCCGGCATAGAGTAACACCGCTACAAATATGTTGCCATTAATTTTTTTTTTTTTCAATTTAAGATAATTTGGTACTTGGTATGAAAAGCCGCTATTATGGACGCTAAATATTAAATACCATAGTTTTACTCCATGCAAACATATAAAACAATAGTTTTTTTTTTCGAAACCGTTTAACATTTAAATAAGAACTCTATAGATATTTTTCCTCAATTACTTTTATATCCCAATAATCTTAACCAAAAGTATTCTATAATTTTGTTACATAAAGATATCTCTGTTTTGTAAGTAATCTATGCAATAATGTTGTATATTATACTGTATACAAATATATATAATGTGTACATATGCTGTTGGAATGTAGACGCATTGTCTCAGCCGGCGTCGGTAAACGCACAGTCAACTTTACGAGCGCAGTCTACAATTCCTCTGAAAGTTACTCTGTGCATAATTTTGTGCAGAATCCGGCGAGTCCGGACAAAAGCTACAGTGCGCGTGAGACGAGCCGGCGACGGAATGTCAATATTACGTTGTTATGCCCCTCCACGCGTTTATTTTTAACATTACTAATGGAATTAAACCAGTAAAGTATTTCAAAACGATAGATTTTTAGACAATCATTGAAATAATAGTCTACAAGGTGCCAATGACAAATAAATGGGAAAGCCAGAATTTTAATCGCTATTACCTAAAATTGCATTTAAATTGCACGTCATTAGTACAATCTGTCGTTTACCTTAGTCAATTGAACAACTATACTCATCACACGTTTACGAACGGTGCATTTCAAGTAAACATTATAATACACGAGATAATCTCAACACATACGTTCCGTTAACATCGTTCAAGTGGCGACTTATAACAAAAACTCAATGATCATTTAACTGTCCTTTTCCATCCCATGTAGAGAAAGTAGGCATCATGGCCGCGCATGAGACGATAGTGACCTTTACTTGAAGCCTCTGTGTAACTCATTCCAATATCTCTCTCAATCTCGGAGTCTGCGTTGAGATTTCAATTGTTTATTCAATATGTATTGCTACTTATAATTTATGTGTTCATTTAACGTATACTAGGTGTCGCCGCGACTCCGTCCGTAATTAGTAATAAGTACCCTATGTGTTCCAGATTACATTCTATATTCATACCAAATTTCATCCAGATCCAATGAGGCGTTCAGGAGATACCTTCAAACAAACATCCATCCATCCATCCATATTATTTTTATAATATTAATATGATTAGGGTAGTGAGGGTACTATGTTGTCGTACACCTTGTCTAAAACAGATTACAATTTTAAAGATCTAATTAAAGACTGTTTATTACTATTTTAAACTACAAGACTCGCTTGAACTAGTTTTCTCAACTGCATAAGATCTAACCTGGAGGTGCAGTCGATCTAAAAATAAAGCGAATGCAGTCAGGACCCAGAATGCAGTCGTAAAGCCGACTACGGTGCAGACACTGTTTTTTTTTGACCGCAGAAATGAGTGTAACATTCATTCATAAGTCGAACCTTCCAGTTGTAATGCGAACAAGGCGTGGCACATGTCACTTGTGTTACTACACTATATTGAAAGTTGCTTTTATCTTGTGTACATGTTGTCATGTAGCAAGTTATCATACATTTTCCAATAAACAATAGATCGGTAACCACCCTTAAATAAAACTTTTCCATCTAGTGTTTTTTGCGCAAATGACAGTATCCTCGATGTACAAAATTTCTTTCGAAGCAATTAAGATGCAATCGAGACGATGAAAATTTTCGAGACCTGCCGATTTTAGTTGCTAAGTGACTTACAGAATACACTATCATAATGGTAACACAGACACGCGTTGTAGTCGACATTTTTATCTGTCATCGTCCAGAGAGAAATCGCTGCGATTTGGAAGTTGGCGTGGCGGAGCAAATCTTTACAGTTGAAATTTTGTAAATATATGTCAATCGTGTTGTTAATAGACAACTGGATTCATCGTTGTGTATACGAAGCGCGCTACGCGATACTCGCGACGCAAGTGTACAGTATATTAGTTCTAAGAATTTACGTTGCCTTATGTAAAGTGTCTAAAAGTAAAAAATTCGATAAAAGAAATATAACATTTAGTTTATACTTGGTTTATTGCATCGATTGCATTTACAACATTTTTAATCTGCTTTGACCAAAGAAAGTGTTATTTATGTATCGTTCTTTTTTAATGAATAGTATAATAATATACACAAGTACTGTACAAAACAACACATACATAAGTGCAGCCATTTAAAGATAACAAACGACTGAGCGAAATAAGTGAAACGCCACTACAACTTAGCAGAACCGGCGCGCTCTTTCCACGTAAACTAAGATTAATGAAACTTTTTGCTCACTATCTCATTTACAATCAATGTTGTATATCTTACCCTGCCATTGTGCTTTCTGTAAGATTTTTATTTATTTATTTCATTGCTTAAAATGAAAACTTAAGGCTTTCATGATAAACTGATCAGACAAATATTAATAAAATTATTACTCCTACACAGATAATAAAATTATTTCTAAAACTAAAACATTCATACTATAAAAATGACGTAAGTATTTCATTTATGTGAAAACAATACAAAATAAATGGGACATATTTTCAACGAAAAAACCTTTGTTTCAATAAAACAGACATTTTGATATTAGCTTCGTAACATAATATGAAAATATAAATTATTTACGACATGGGCTCTCTGCGTTACAAATAACACAAACATTCCCTTTGAGAAGTCCATTCTGAACGGACAGCCGTGTAATTATTATCCAGACAGAATCAAGACACATCTCACCTGACATTTGATATACTTTTAACTTGAATTTTAACTCCGCATCTTTTAATCAATTAAAAAACAACTTTAAAACGGCAAAACGGATCTGGAAAAAATTGACACAAAGATGAATTAATGCGTGGAATAACGCATAGGCTACTTATGCAGATGAAATCACGGTCAAAAGCTAGTTGTAATATAATTTGTATCAGTAGAGATATTTCTCTACTTTATCATTCCACTGACTCTTTGGGAATAAACCAATCGATTTTCCTTTTAATATTCGATTGAACTGTATATAAAAAGAAAATAGTGTACGGATGACCGATGGAAACAAAAATATAACATGAGTTGCCTTCTGGAACATACTAGTCGTACTCAGAACATTCCAGCGTGGGTAGGCGTCCCACAAGATAGAACGATGAACGAGAAAGCAAGGGGCCGAAGAAAATTATTTTCATTTTTTATTCAAGGTTTTTTGCTTTTAATACCTAATATGTTATAATTAAAAATTAAGCTATTCTATTTGCAATACAAAGTAATCAAACATTCGATAAGTCTCTCGACTGTTAATCGCTGTTACTTTACACTTGAACGATACAAATAACTAAGCAGATTACAGCAGTCTCTTTTAAAACGTACCTTAATGCGTTGTTGAGATACATTTAAATGGACTGAGATTGTCAAAATTTTACTTAAAAGCTACTTAATAATGCACAATCCGATTTACCACTTCGGTCGGCTCTACTTTGCAAGCCCACCACATACACTACAGACTTTAAGAATATAATGAAGTTTATTTGTAGTATAATACTGTGACTATTTCATTTGATATTAATATTTTAAAATGATTTTGTGTGTGTGTTGTGTATAATGGTTTTATATACGTCAAATAATTTATTGATATGTCTAATATAATAACATTACTTTTGAATTCATTTGATTATAGGATTATTATTTTGATTTGCCATTAAACTATTTTAAAAAAAATTTACTTTCATACCCAAATAAATTAATTATCTGCAGGATATTAAAGTACGACACGGATATCCAATTTCTCATGATTAAAAAAAGAATAATTCCGCAAACTAAAATATTCCAACATCCTAGTTTCAGTGGTCGCACTATTTATGACCTGGTTTCGGCTCCCATGAGCGGACGTTTGTTTTTATTTGGTCGAAATACTTTTACAACTTGGCTGACCTCCGGCCGATGGTAAGACTAAAAAATAAAGGGCTTTGTTGCCCTATAGCCGACTTACACGCGGTTCAACTTTTTTATTTACGATCGGCAACGCGTTAAGCTTCATTATAAACCAGAGCTGAATACGCCACGGCCACGGTCAAGACTCACTTTGTTCTTGCTTTTTTATATGTGTCCGTTTAAAACCAAAAATAAAAGATACATTGTAATAAATATACAGGCTCGCATCTTTCCTATTACAGACTAATTATTATTCTATCAGATTCCATTAATTATAAAAATAAAAGCAACGATTAATATATGCAATAATGAATTCAGATTATTTTGACGAATTTACAAATTTTTGCCTTTAAAAAGTAGTGGTTCTAACTCTGCCAACAGTATTAAATTAAAATGGTTTTTGCATTATTATTAAAACTGCATTATCAATAACTTTTTTCCAATAGGACTCTAAAACACATCTCGTATTGATAGTGGCCAGTACGGCAAAATTGGACGCATGGGAAATTCGAAAATACGTATACAGAGTTACAAAACCTGTATCGCCTAGCAACGAGAGAACGCGCGGCGGACGGCAGACGGCGGGGTGCGGGGGTGCGGAGGCTGCGCGCCTACCTGCGCCTGCGCAGACGCTCCCCAAAACGAACAAGAGCCTGCATTCCTAGCCTCGCCCCGCGACCCGCGCATACTTCTACTCCCCTCGCACTGTACCTAGGGATGACACAGCTTAATCTTATTTAATTTTTATTGAAAAACCGAAATCTTGTTTTTCTTGATAATATGTAAAAACAAATTAGAACACCCTAAAACTAATAGTTATTTTTTTTTTTAAATTATAAAGTCCTTTCTCTTGGTCTTTTATTGTTAGTCTAATATTAGCTTTTAGCTATTGTTAAATTACTGAAAATTGGGAATTAAGATGAAGTCTTTTATCTCCGACGATGAGAATAATGTACTGAATGCACCACAATATTGGCCACTAGACCGAACAACACGCTATCCTTATAATTTATTTAAGTAACATTCAATGTCATTTTTATTTCGAGATAAGAAATTTGATCTAACTTAGAAAAAGTAAACGAAATACATAAAACCATAATTTGTAATAAACATAACATATCTTTTTTAAATAAATTTTTAATCTTTCTTAAAATAATAAGTAGTTGTCAGCCCTACGTCCGTCATCCCTTGCATCCCGACATTCCCGCGCGGACCTGTTGCGCCGGCCCGGGCGACGCTCGCCGCGCCAACATAAATAATTCAATACGTCCGATTAATTCGTGCTCGATACCGATTCAACTGTCAATTAAGGTACGGCGCGACGACGCGGAGGCCTTAAGGGACTCGCTGCTTTGATGCTGTCGCTGAGGAATGAATCATTGGTGCCGGCCGAGGTGGTCTACAATGTTCCCACCCACAACAGAAGTGCGTTTACAATGTACGGAATTACTGTCCCTACACACAACACAACACTACACTATGTAATGTGTAGATTTAATTGGCATTCAAGTGTTAAGTTTTTACTTTTTTTTCGTAAATAACAACGAAAAAGGTGATTATGGAAATGGTGAACAACTTCCGTTCTTGGAATATTGACTGTTAAAAGTTATGGTTAATCGTACAACACTTGGAGTAGAAATAATCATGGTCTAAAAGTTTAAAACGGTTTAAAAGTTATACATGAGAATTAAGCAGTGCAAAGATACAAGAATATCTCGATCTAAATTCAGAATTATTCACTTTTATACACTAGATTTTGAAGCTCAAAAACAATGGTTGTGTTACTGAATCATCTTCCTGACACCGACGCATTTCCTGACTAATAAAATAGTAGGTGAAACTTCCATACAATTTTGTTGGTAAGCAATTATGTAGAGTCTAGGCAGAGCATTGTCCTAGATACCATGACTCAGCTTTCTCTCGTGAATTATAGCCATTCTAAATCATTCTTATTTAGAGAATGTCGAGCTGAATTATTTGATCCTGCAACTCGTTTACAATACAAGAACGGAACAGTTCTAGAAATTCATATAAATATATGTAATCTTTATAATTATAATATATGGTAGGGTTTGTGTGCTTCGAATATACCTCCCGCGATTAAATACGTAACTACCGGACTAACTAGCTTGCCCGGATTTACGAACAGACAGCCATTTAAAAAAAAACTTACTAGTATAATAAATGCGAATATTTGGATGAATTTATATTTGTTTGAAGGTATCTCCAGAACGGCTCAATAGATCTCCATGATATTTGGCATAGATGTAGATCATAGACTGGAAGAACACAGGCTACTTATTATGTTTTTATATGTAACCAACGTATTTTTAGTAATAACGCAAATAGGATTAGGTTTTTAAAGAATTTATTCTCAAAAAGACAAACAAAAAGTCACTTACATGAGAACAATATCATAAACTATACATAATACAATATGGTCACCGTTTTAGTTGTCAATTTACTTTTTTACAACAATCTAAAATGTATTGAGCTAGCTTTGATCTAAATTGATAACATTAACTTAATTTTTTAATGGATGAAGGTAACGAGTTATGAACACATCATGTGTACGAAATATTATTTTTCATTTTCGATACACACAGACACTCCTGTAATATTAATTGTATATATGTATAGATAATAAATATTTTGTTAATTGACAAGTCTTTGCTACTCATGGCAGAATTTATGGGCGTAGGTAACCAAGAGAATAAAGCCCACGCGGAGATAATGAGCGCAAATATTTTTAATGCCTCAATGATAATAGGTAGCCGTTGCAAACAATAGGTACTAGGCGCTTTGACTACATAGGATATGTCACTAATACATTGTTAATGCCGCCCGTTTGTATTTTGACCAGACAAATTGTAAAGATTTGGCAAATTGCCTGTCTAACGACTTTATTCAAAAGTAACGTGATATCTTACAGCAAAGGTGACATTGGCATTTGCATTGTCGTCAGTGCTTAATAGCGTGGGAATTGAATTGACTGCACAGAAATAGCAGCCAATAAAATGTCACCGTCACAGTGTGTAAATTTGATCGAAATATAAGTCATCATTTTGCCAATGCATTGCATTTTGTCTGGGTAAATTACCAATGTGCGACTTTGACAATTTGCCAGTGACATGTAGAGGATACATAGCCGCAGCCTAGACAAAACAATCTCGGCCGGATCAGAGAGCGCGTCGTGAGTGCGCTCGCGCCGCGCGGGCTGCGGGGGAAGGGTACGGCGAGATACAAAGGCGGGAGGGGACACGCGTGTGGGAGGACGCTGCGTTTCCATTGGCCGCTTACATCGATAGTTTTTCCTTTTTGCATATAACATTTTATCGTTTTCCTTTTCTTTGATAAATATTTGGAGAATTACTTACAAATTAAACTGAACTTTGCTATTTACTATTACTTCCTTTGCCTATTAAACTATTTTTGTTTTATCAAAATCTATATAAATACTATTGCACAAAACATTTGCAATGAAAATACAAACAAAACAAAATTCTGTCGGTTTTTGTATCATTAGCTTTATAGCATATCTGCGTCGAATGGATACAGATTCGCAAACAGTTCGAATATAAAACATGTTGACACGAACTTGCATTAAAACGTTCAGCTATGAAGTTATTGTACCCGCGAATTTAGACCGAACATTAGACAGGTCCTAATTTTTAAGCAACATCATTTAGAGCAAAGATTCCCAAACTCTTTTCTTACATTTCCTTTTAAAAATGTTGATGTTTTCGATGAACACTGCTTGCCCGAGCTTCAATTCTTCTTCAACTTTTGAACCTTTAACTTTACTTCCCGCCAACATAAAGCCAAGTAAGATCCTTGGCCCCCAAGGAGTCGACTTCAACCACTTTGGTAATCACTGGTTTAAACATGGTGGCACTCGATTAATCGCCATGTAGGTATTTCTCGAGTAAATTGTCACCACAGGACAGAACTAATGGTTTCCTGTGAAATAAATATTGTGTAATGATTCTTTACCAGTGTAAAGGATACAAGCTTTTAAACGGCGAATTCAGTTATATTTTTAAAAAAACCGTTAATAAGCGGGATTAACTTACTAAAGTAAAACCAGACTCCCTATTCGTATGCATTGTGTACCGATAACTAAGAAGCCGGGTATTTAAATAGTTCTCAGGCAACTATTGTGACAAAAAAAGTATTATGCAAGAACTGGTCAGCCCTAGACACTACTAACTTGTACTAACTCATAGAATATGCTTTGTATTTCACATATGGGCTTAAATGTGCCTTTATCTTTGACTCAATTTACTTCTTAAAAGCTAACAAATACATCTTCACCAGTGTTAGAGGTAAGCTTGCTAACTTCAGTTCGAAGGATTTATAAACAAACAATTGCTGACCATAGGTTTCTGAGACGAAAATCTTTGTTTAAAACATAGTCATCCTTGTCATTATCTATGATATAACAGAGATAACAACATGTTTTAAATGTAGAGTTTCGTCTCAGAAACCCACTGTGAAACGAATGTTCTTTTCCGCAAATGGTTTTACATTAAGTGCCTTACAGTAGTTTTAATGGTCTTATTGCCTCACTCACAGTCCAGTAATGGTCACAAATAGATTAGTGTAGGTTTTGTGGGACTAATCTAATGGGTAGTTTATCCTAACTATTAATTTATTTTATATGTGGCAATTAAAGCCGTTAATCGTTTAACTGCGTCACAATATACAACGCTATACTATTACCTATGTATTTTCGCGTTACATCGAAGCATTTATCTTATCTACAATAGTATCACTCTACTTTCATATTGAGTTGTGTTTTATTTACGATTCTAGCTACCGGGTTAATGCAAGCGGCTTGTAGGCTGCGATACCTATCACTGAGTCGTGCGGCCTGGAGACATAAAGGACCGCCAGTTACCGTTACGTCGCGTCGCTTAGAACGTGGAAATAGATCCGTGGAGCCAATTACATTTTGCACATTAATAATATGCAACGCTAAATTCTTCGTCTTTTACAAGTTTTAATACATGATTGTTCCGATAAAGAAGGTATATAATGTACCAATCTGCAAGATATAGCAATCGAATCAACTGCCGAAACAGTTGTTATTTTATTCTTTTAAACATGAGACTTTATCCATTTTTGTATATAAAACTACACTTAAATAAAAAATCTAATGTTTAAACTTAAAAGTTTAATAGTTTTCACAACATTAATATGTCTCGAGATGGCAAGGAAAATTTTAAATCCATAAAAGTTAACAAGCTTCATAACGACCGTCATTTTGAGAGCACATTCACGTTGCTCGTTTTGATAAAGTTTACCGCCGCTAATTGTACTCTTACGATATAAAATGAACGTTATCAAAGTGGCGCGATATCGAAAACTCGTGTGAGAACAGGCCAGACCGAGGACAGGAAGGAGTCTTGCAAAAACTGGCCGCAGAACCGGTCCGACCGAATCTCGGCAAAGTACCAACGCCCGTCGCCTGCCACACCACCCCACTTAAATTTTTCTGTTATTTCGAACATTAAATTTCTTTAAAGTTAATTAAAAAAAATCGAAACATTTAGAACACATAGAGAACGCAATAGGAATATGGGTGATCCCGATCTGACAAACAAATCGAAGCACTGTTCGAGGATGTGGAACTTGATTCCGAGATGGAATGTCAATTATAAGCATTCAGGTTATGTTACGGTATATTTTTTTATTGAGAATGCATATACGATTATTTGGTATTAAATGATGACTTTTTGGAAAATGAAAACATTTTAGCGTACGTTTTTTTTTTCATATGGATTCTGCAAGTATATTACAGAAAATGACAGCATACCACTCATTGGTTAGACCCACCTTAGTAAGATTGCATTCCTTTGATACCTCACAACTGTAACGGGCTTATTCTTAGAATAAGACTGATGTCATGAGGAAAAACTTTCAATTAATTCGTCATAGAAGTGACATATCTTAAAATAAGATAATTTTAAACTTCGCAACACAGAATCACGATGTGAATATGGTGCGATTGCTTTATTAAAAACCCTAAAAATAAACCTTTTTTATAATCTGTTATTTCTGTTTAACTGTTTATTGTTGAGTTCATGCTTTTATATTTTACTCTTAAAATTTTAGGCCACCTTTATCGAATTATAATTGTGACTTTGTATACATTAAAAATTTCCATCGGATGTTATTCTCAGAAACTTTCTTTTAAAAATTTAAAATACAAGCTTTTAAATTTTTTTATTCAAATTTGTTTTTATTTCCAATAATATAATGGCCATTATATTCATATTGAATATATCAAAAATCATACAACGGGAATTAGTAAATAGATGCGAAAAATGTGCTTAAGATAACAACCTTTTTGTTTAAAAATATTCAGCTATTAAAAAATTTAACATTCTATCATAATTTGCATCGACACACTTTTTGAAGCTTTATTGATTATTGTGAACTGGCTGTCGCTCTCGACTCCGTCCGCACGGAATTAATAAACAAAACTTAAACAGTAGCCTACGCGTTCATCCAGATTATGTTCTACATCCCGTTCTGGAGATATTTTCAAACAAACATCCATCCATCTATCGCCAATAATTCACATTCGCTATTTATAATATTAGTGACATAACTGTCTATATTATAAACTAGCAGTTGCACGCAACTTTGTTCGCGCGGTATTAATAAAATATGCCTATGTCACCCGGGGATAGTGTAGTTTTCCAATAGTGTGAGAATTTTCAAAATCGTTTGAGTATTTTCAGAGCCTATTAAGTACAAACAAACAGTCAAATCTTTCCTCTTATAATACCTATTAGTACAGATAACCAAAATGGCTAAAATACTGTTATATACAGTCTCGCCCATCAATATAATCACTAAATGCTTAGCACTTCAAATTCATGTTACAAATCATCTTTTATTTATTGTTTCATTTTCTTAATAAAACTTTTAGTTTAGTACAGCATCTAGACTTTGAAGAATTTAGCACTTTAATTAATTTACGAGGGCAATTTCCCGAGTGGTACAGGCCTCTAACAACGTCCAATATGCAGTAAAACCGATCGGTATTTTTCTTTAGAGCTTTCGGACCTGGTACTTGAACAATTAATATCTTTTTTTATTCTAACTACTTTGTTATAAAAAATAACGACGAAGACTTCGCTTGTTTGTGAAGTGGGAGTAATTTCACATTTCGTCTGATGAATCACACTCTTTTCTTATTAGAAAATGAAGTGGAAAGGTGAATTTGGTGGAGATGCATAGGAAGCGAAATTATCCTCTTTAATTGCAGATATCTATGGGCAGTGGTCTCTTCGCTATTTCGGCGAATACAGTTATATAAATGAAATAATAAAATAAAAATTGCTGTGAACAATCCAGTCTTATATAAGATAACATAACATTAGAGATCTAACTTCTACCTTAATACCAAATTGTAATCGTATTACGTCCGTAATCTTTAGCACGTTTGTCTCACCGCCGTCAATCTTCTCAACTTCGACATGATGCGATTTAACTTTATTAAGCCGTTCAACTTTTACATTAAGTTTATTCAATTCAACAACTAAAAACCTATTAAGATTATAAAAAGTATTATTAATAAGGATCTTAATTGCATGTCTATGGTTAAAGAGACATAGTCATGTCAGTATATTCGGGTTTTCTATTCCAAATACCTACTGAAAAAAATTGTGCTGTAGGTCAAATTCTTAGCATCTCTCTTTCGTTGTTCGATAAGGGAGGAGAACATATAGAAAGGGAAGTATCTTCTTTCTGTTTCTCTCTTCTGCCTCTTAAAGGCAACACAACCTATTACCATCAAACAACATCAATTACGCGAATGAGCCGATTCCACGACCACACAGAAGACAGACGTGAAGTAGAAGGAATTCCGGCTTTCGCCTGATAAGTTTGCGTTCCCGGAGCCTAGTTCTAGTCCTCTTTACCTTCCCACCCTTTTGCTATAAAAAGTATTGAAAGGAGAAATGGATTTGGTTATAGGACGAAAAAATATCCACTTTCTGTGTATCGCCTCCGTCCATCTATTAAAGGTAGGCAAGACTTGTTATTTCACCGAATTCAGGTGCCAGCATGCTCGTTAGTCAACTTATAAAAAAAATTTGATCAGCAGTCAATTCGCTATTCAAACGCTAATAAAGTTTCTGTCCATATGATATCGGTTACAATGTTATCGAGTTAACCAGTTAATGGGACGCCAAACAAACAAACAGGATCAATCGACCACTCAGCGCGGTTTACACGACTTCCTACTTAGGCTTTCTAAACATTTCAGCATACATTTCCAGTAAGTATATGAGACGTTCAGTAGGAAAAAATACT
Organism: Papilio machaon; assembly: GCF_912999745.1. Lineage (NCBI taxonomy): Eukaryota > Metazoa > Arthropoda > Insecta > Lepidoptera > Papilionidae > Papilio > Papilio machaon. The sequence continues at coordinate 9,556,378 of NC_059987.1, forward strand.
TTGTGAGAATCTATTACAAGTAAGAAATAGAAAATAAAAAATAACGCTATATGTAATTTTAAGAATGACTCCGAGTCGATTTTACGGTGTATAAAATCGTGACAACTTTGTTTTAATCCATTGAAATGTAAGTCAATAAAAAAGCACAGGAATGTTTTTTTGCAATTGAGCGCAATCCAAAAAAAAGCTTGAAAAAAGTTAAAAAAGTTATACCATCATTGAATGACGTGAAGTTTTGAAACATTAATCACATTATGTGTAGAAGGCAAAGGAATTTGAGTGTTCTGCCAACAACAAAAATAACAATAATTCTGCGCTCATGTCGCTCCGTCCAATTTGCAATTGCAATCTACAGCCCCGCGTCTGTGCCCTGACGTCCTTAGGGATTCTGGTTCTATTCAGGGCTGTCAAAAAAATCATGCATATATATATATTAAACTTACGTTACAACGTAATCTTTGATATCCGCAATAACAAGTGGGTGGGTGAGAAGGAAAAGAGGACTAAGATTAGGTCTCCACTGCACACTCATCATACGAAACGCAGAATTGCTTCCACTTCACTCCTTTTTCTCTGTGTGATCGTGGTATTCCACTAGACCACCAATCCGATAATAATAACGAAGTAACAGCCCGAGCCGAGGCTCCTGAGGGAGCCCTCGAGTCTAGTTACTCTTAAACGAGGTTTAGGATAAGCGCAAACAGTGACTACTCAGTCAAAAAAAATGCAATAGACGTTATTGTGGGTCCTTCCGATGTAAAAAAAAAACTATGAAATGCATTTCATAAATCAAGGAAAACATAGGTAATTTAATTCTTATTTGTTTGCAGCTGAAACACAATTATCTGCATAAAATGCTATACATGTTAACACCTGTGTAATTCAATTAAAGTTTATGTTCAACCCTAGAATCAAATAGGATACGTATGAAAACGGTCGAGGCATTATATTGAGGGATTACTGGCAACAACATTGATCCCGTGTTGCACTGTACCGAACACTATGCTCAAACTAACCCGGAACCGATAAATTTGATTTTACTGCGAACGTTGAATACTTGCGAACTTTATGCTATATATCCGGCGTTTATTTAACGTAACATACACGATATGAAAGTTGTTCAAATATCGAGTTTCTATAGTCCTATTCTATATTTAATTCACTTAAATTGCAACATTTATAACTGATAGTTTCCACTGCCTTCAGACAGTTAGATGTTACAGAATTCGAAATAAAAATCATCTACTAATCAACGTAGGCCGTAGAGATAAGAACTTTAGTACACTATTCTAGGAGCTATAAATGTAAATTACCAAGAAATTACCTACATTGTTTTTAAATTTATTTATGTTAGTCGTGTTGTGAACAAATGTATCCGCTGAATTAAATCTATAAATATCTTAACTCATTTCAAATTCAATTTATTCAACTCACGCGTATGATATTACTGAGGAAGTAAGTAACTTGCTTTCTACGAGAATCAATTTAGATATATCAGTTTGGCTCAGGCGCAGGTCAACGTTATTTGATTTCCAATTGATAGCGTACATATTGCTTTAAACCAGTGTTTCCCAAAGTAGTCCAGGTGGACCCCTGGAGTCTTTAAAAGACTTTATCAGTTCACAATTTGAAGAAAATAGCACCACAACTAGGAAAAATAAAAGGGATATATGAGATTGTTTGGAAATCTCTGCTTTAGACTTTGAATTTGTAATGGTACTCTTCGCTAGTAACATAATTTTTTGTATTTTAATAAAAGCAATACATGGATAGAAGTTAAAGGTAATTTGAACTTAACCTTTCTAGTAACATAGGCTAATATTTCCATTTTATTGATTAATAGTAAAACTAAAAAAAAAAAAAAAAGCTATCAGACAACGAATACGTTATTCTTTCATTATCATTGCTACCATTATGATAAATGCACAAGAGATAATATGTAAAAAAGTCAAAATGTAGGAACAAAATATGTAAAAAAAAAGTAGCAGCATGAATCTAAGAAAGCACAAATCAAAGAAAGTACTTTTTTCAACACAAACATTTTTAGTTCTAAGTCTCATTACGACCAGTTCTGGAGCGGTGCGAGACGGAGTGGGTCATTTATGTAGTAAAGCTAGAAAATTTCTCCGACGTCTGGCTTACAGATTTACAACGGCGATTTAGCGAATTGCAGCGAATCTACATTCGCACGACGCAATTTATGTCGCTCCGTGATCTGAACTGAACGAAACCGAGTTAGACAGAGTGAATGGAACGACACTACATCCAGACTCCCTTGAGACGCTCTCTATTCAATTTGTGTGTTATTTATCTGAGTTTAACTAAAGAGATGGATATTTCAAGTTTGTGTCAAGCTAATGCAGTATCGTCGTCGGGACAGTGATTGAATTCAAACAAATAAACGCTTTTTGATTATGCTAGCCTTACTTAATGTTAACTAAACTACTTTTGTTGACATTTATAAAATTATAGCTGTCGCCCGCGACTCCGTCCGCGCGCAGTTAAAAAATGGGAGGGGGTATGAAAAATAGATGTTGGCCGATTCTCAGACCTACTGAATATGCTCACAAAATTTCATGAGAATCGGTCAAGCCGTTTCGGAGGAGTACGGGAACGAAAACTGTGACACGAAAATTTTATATATTAGACTAGGCATCGACCGTGACTCCATCTACGAAGAATTAAAAGAAAACTTAATTAGTAGCCTATGTGTTCCTCCACGATATTTTCTACACCTATACCAAATTTCAGAGAGATTCTTTTAGCGGTCCTGGAGATATCTTGTAACAAACATCCATCCATTAATCTATAAATTCGCATTTATAATATTGGAGATTGGATAAAAATTTAAACTACATTAATAAACTAGCATTAATTTATTACGTTCGTAAATAGTGCGTCTATCCACATTTAACCTTTTTATTATCTTAGGCATTATTAATACGTATTTATATAATTTAATTTATAATTTATTCAATAGATTTTGAGTGAAAGAGTATTAATTATAGCTATGTATTGCGGTGCACATATTCAAGTAAACGATAAAAAATAAGAATATTTTTTTTTTTTATTTAATAATTTAAGAGGCTTTGTCGCAATGCGACCATATCGCCCCATAAGCCTTCCAATAAATACACCTTACATCTAATTATTTACATTGTTTCTTAAACACATGTCGGTCAACTTAAACATCATCCTGGCCTCGTCAGAAGACGGGTCAGCCAGGATAGTGTTTATCTGACCGACATTATACTCGAACACCTTAAAATAATTACGTCTAAGCCGTTCGTTCCGAGCACACTCCAAAACAACAAGGTGGATGTCTTCCTGAAAGAATATTTAACTAGTCAAAAATACAAGTAATTTGTATCTTAAATGGTACTGGCATGTTAATTAAGGCAGACCTGTCAAACGGCCACTATTTTCGACGACTTTTGTTTTAAAACTTTTCCATCGGTAATTAAATAAATGTACCACGGGAGCAATAACGGTAATCGTAATATTATGTTGTAAATTAAACCTTATTGCTATAGAAATAATTACAGTTATATTAATGTAACTTTATAAGGCGTGAACCGGTCGATACATAAATTATTTTCGAATATTTTAATGACCGGTGCAATGATTTTATTTTCTGTGGTAAGAAATTAAGAACTTTTATAATAAAGTTTTCTCTCTTTACATGAGTCTCAATTAAATATTACCAGTAACAGTAAATACTAAACGAACATTTAAAACCTTTAATTATATATTTTCTCATAGCAAAGATATATACTAGCTTTCGCCCGCGACTCCGTTCATGCGGAATAAACAATAAACTTAATAAGTAGCTTATGTGCTCTTTCAGACTATGTTCTACATACATGCCAAATTTCATCAAGTTCCATTGAGTCGTTCCGGAGATTCCTTCTAATAAACATCCATCCATCCTTCCATTCATCTAAATTTTCACATTTATATTATTAGTAAAATTACATCTCGTAAAATCATATCTGAAATGTTTTTAAATTAATTCTTACACAGCGAAGAAAAGCAACAATTCTATTTTAACGATTATTCACCAACTTAAGATATTTTCTATATTAAAAAAAAACAATCTGTCTTAATAATGTGGGCAGCAGAAAGCTTGAAACCATTAATCTTCTTTATAAAAACATTTTACAATAAGTCAGCGAAACTAAAGACGCAAAAAGATATTTCACTTTACGAAATACAAAAATTGTGTTTCTTACTTAAGATTGTTATTTGATTCAGTCTTGCTTTGAAACTATCTTTAATCTTACCTCTAATCTAAATGACCTGCTGAATTCTCTCCTCCTAAATGAACTGGAACGTTTCTAAACTTTTACTGTATTACTCCAAAAAATACTGTTAGACATCGTTTACTTAGACCCGTGTTTTAACCCTTTGACCGCCGCTGATTGTTTGTTGTTTTAGCTAAAATGTATTTGAAATACTGTCTAAGTTTTTTTTATGTTAAGGCCCTAAACTTTTTAATTTCGCGTTCGCAGTCGTTTGCTGATGAAATTCCTAATTTAAATATTTCGGTGCTTACCACTGAATGAAGTTTAATATCGCGTCCGTTGTGTGAGAAGTAAACAGGCATTAGGCATTAGAGTAATAAATTACTTACGCCTTCAACAGGGCCGAAACATACACACTGTTTAACATAGCGCTTTACCAAAGTGTTATCAACAATAATTGTCGGCTGTTGCCAAGAAATAAATTTTGAATCTAAAACCAAAATAGAAATATCTGGTTTTAGTAGTGAATAATATTATCACAAGTACATACAATGTGTGTATTTCGTGAGCGCGGTACACGATGGTTTGATATATGTACCACAAGGGCTAAGGCATTTGCTTAATCCAGTCACGACCGGCTCTCTGTCACTGTCACTACACTTCTATAAATAATATTAGACTAATTACTTTAATGAAAAAATGTTCCATTTAATCTTTAGTTCAACTAAGTATATTTCACTATAAACGACTCGTGGCGCTGTTCGTACAGATTCACCAAATAGATAGAGACGCTCCACGCGGTGGAATGCACTAATGGTGCACAAAGATGCAGTTTTGCTTCGCGGATCATCTTATACTGGTCAATAACTTGTAGAAGAACGTGGCTAGTGACGTTTGAACAGTTAATTCCGTCGTGGAATACTCATTACAGCAATCGTGTTAATTGCATAGAAACAGTACTTTATCTCAACATACGCTAGTGTCTCAATTAACTTGGTACTAAAGAGTCGTCAAATGATTCATATCATTTCACAATTTGCTAGTTGAATTAAAGCAGCGTTAACAAGGATGCAGAATTAGTTTACGATACCTATTTTTTATAACATCCAAGGGTAATGAATCAAATTTTCCGCGAAGCGAAGACACATTTTATGCATGATAAAATAAGAATTGTGGTAGTTAAAAGGGAGAAAATTGGTAAGGCGTTTTCTTCAAAGACTTCCCGCGTTTATTAATTCAAAGGCATCATGATAAAAGTACTTCAAAGTAAAGTCCAGTACCTCAGTATATCTATATGATTAATTCGTAGTATTAAGTTGTAAGAGGCAATCAAGGCCACACATACGGAGGCTCAGTTCGCGATTGTTTCCGGGGGTCGTTGACCTGCAGCAGATCGACCAAAAAACTACCCGCGGCTGTTGTACTCCCCCCTCCCCCGGACCATCTCGCTCATACAATTTATATCTTGATAACTGCACTACTGAGACTGTGGACTTTATCATAATTTATAGCAATTTTGGCATTTAAAAGTTGTTCTTTGCACATTCTAGATTCATGCGATGATGGCGCCACTGTTACAGATAGTATCCAAATTCTAAAAGCTTCTAAATTTAACTTTCTTCTGATATATGACATATAATTCACATGTATATAATCAAAAACAATTACATTTTCATTCTTATTAAAAAGATGGATAAAAATATTCGATGACAAATTGAATATAAATAATAAGTCTACTTTTCACGTATGACGTCATCACTCATTTCGTTAAATCATAAATCCTAAACCGCAGTTTTTGTGTTCCCCACACTGCCGGCACACGAACAGCTATCAATACTGCATATAGCCATTGGGATATCTCAGTGGAACCGCATTCTTGGACCGCACTCGCCCGCGCCCCCTCTCGCCCTGGACATGTTTCCATACTTACAAACTTGCGACAGACACCACACAAAATAAATCAACCCTTAACCCGTTAGTATAAGATTCAAATTTGAAATGTATCAAGTTATTTCAACTGCAAATATAACATTGCAGTTTCTTACGTTCGCGGCGATCGAAGCAGTTTCTTTTTCCGACGTCGAAACCACGGAAGGGATTAATTTAAAGCAAATAAACTGTTGTATAAACGCCACGACCGGTGAAAAGCATGACATGGAAGTATGCGAGCCCACTCTCTGAATCATACAATATCTTTGAAGTAGGTATACTTTGTGAGTTTCTTTTTTTTTACTGATAAAGACAGCTGCAAAGATTCGGCCAATATTAATACAAGTAAGTTTATTTAATACTCTTACTAGTTACGTTGTCACTAAAGGCCCTTAGAAATCTATACAAAGGAAATAATGAATCTAAGTGAGGTAGTAAAAGTCCGCATTCATATCCACGAAGCACATTACAATCCTGTCAGTAGTTACTAAGGTAGTTATCTCTATCTCCTGTATTTTTTTATTTCAAATCCTGTATAAATTTTCGGAATACTTTATCATTTAATAATGACATCCATTGGTCCATCTACATTGAAGGTAACCGGTTCGAACCGGACGTAGGACTGTTACCACCACTTACCTCATTCTCTTTCAAATCAAACGTTAAAGAAATCTTCATTTACAACTACAGCGCTGTTTGGATAAGCGTACGGTAAGATAAACTTTAAAAATGTTACAACTGTATTTGTTTTTAATTTTTAATGCCTAGACTTCACAAGATGAGTTTAGTACTTAGATATGACTCTCGTTTAGTTAAGCTTTTAAATCAGGTAATAAACTAGTACTTATATTCAAATAGCATATCAATAAAAAAGAGACATAGACTTTTCATTACCATCAAATAACATTTTAGGCCTAAAAAGATCTAAATTAAATAATACCAAAAATTGACTGTTAAACTCTTTATCTCCTTGTTCTAGAAAATAATAAAGACTCGTAAATACGTCCGTTGTTCTTGAAATAATGGCTAATAACATTCTATTGCTCTCTATAAATTATATCGCACTAGAATATCGCTATAAACTATGAAATGTTAAATCCTAACCTATAAATTATCAAATAAGATACGAAATAAATTAGTGCAATAAGCACTTTTATAGCATTTTGCTTTAGACAAATAATATTACTAATTTGAAACATGTTTCTTGTTTTCACATCCTTTCTACACTCTAACAGAAACATACCTACATGTCTTTTCTGTTCAAATTACAACCCTTTCCTTTCACACGTAAATCCAAACTATTCACTGCCACAATTACATCAATCCAGTCCAGATTTTTATCTAAAATCCAATCAAGGAATTATATTGCAGTCGATTTACTTTTGAAAAGACATACGCCGCCATATTAATTACGCCATAATACTTTTAATATGCTTAATAAATACTGTATGAACCGGATTTATAACCTTGCGCTTTTGAAGACTAGTACCAAGAGTTCAATAATAATGTCACAAATTAAATATTACGAAACGTTCAACGGTCGTCCTCACGATGACAACGCCATCTATTTTCTGAATTTCGTCATCAATGACTCATTCCGTATGATCTGGCCATGTTTACCCAAATGACTAGTATCTCGAGACGTGCCTGATTTTTTTATACCAAAATAAACATTACTATAAATCATAATTTCATGATTATATTAAATTTTGACGAAGATTTCTAATTTTTGAAGAAGATTTAGTAAATATTTCGAAAACTTAATTCATAAGATTGAGTCTTCACTACTGGTCGTAAATTTTCCTTTATATTTAAATTTCTAAAGTTACTGTCGAAATAAAAATGAGTAATATCACCCTGAATATATTATGCAACGCAGAAAATTCTAAATTCAAATACACTCACTCGCTACATCTTGTTTCTAACATATCTGTAGAAAAAAAGCTTTTATTTTATTAAAAACTAGCTTTTACGCGCGACTCCGTCCGCGCGGAATAAAAAATAGAAAACGGGGTAAAAATTCCTATGTCCTTTTTCTGGTTCTAAGCTACCTGCCCACCAATTTTCAGTCAAATCGATTCAGCCCTTCTTGAGTTATAAATAGTGTAACTAACACGACTTTCTTTTATATATATAGATACTATCATACTAAATGGAACATTTGTGTACTCCATGTCTAAACGATGCACTTGACGTAATGGCAAGCATTGACCGGTCCAGAAACAGAAATAACATATGCCCTTTTTTGCACTGAAAAGTACTATTATTCCTAACTATCGATTATTTTCCTTTACGTCACTATTGTTTGAATATTTTCATGTTTCATCATGTATTTGAATATTTTAGTTCGTATGTGGGTTTGTTGCACTTATTAACCCTATCAAAGCCGCAGTGTTATGTGACTCTGGTACATTTACCTATAGATATTACACATAACTTCGCTAAATTGTGACTTCTTCACTAAAGTTATAGTCTATGAAGTAAATATATAATAGTCATTGTATATTATATATTTATAATATAGTCGCCAGTGCACATTGGTAGTAACGCTAAATACCTACTCGCTTAGACGGTCGCCGACCCGCGCCTCATTCGCCACACAGCTGTCTGCAATCACGCTAATATATTCACAACTTCAAATAACAACGTTTATTGAATTCCTCGCACCTCCACCGCCGCCGCACCGCACCGTCGCTTCCGAACGACACTTCAACGTCCACAGATCGTTGATTTTTAAATTTAAATAACCGTAGAATAAGTAAAGAACAGTAAGTATCTTCTATCATTAAATTCAAATAATTCTTTAATTCAAACCAAAATACATTTTCTAACTGCAATGATTTTTCTCTTTTTTTATCTCATACCATTCATGCGCTCAGAGATGTGCCATTAAGATGAGATGTACTTGTCATGTCAGAGTTTAATTTAAAGAAACGTGACACCAAAGAGGGCTATATACTTCAAGAATTCATGGTATCAATGACTGACAATAAGCATCAGTCGTATCTGGCAATCAAAATAATCTTTGACAATCTTAATAAAAAATGTACACTGTTAACAACCGCAAACACCTCAATGTACCGTTCCGTTAAAACACATTGATAAATATCACACGTTTAAAACATGTCGTGATTGAGATAGCTGAATAAAGTCGACCGAGTCGGATCACTTCTCGGAAATCAACTCGCTTTAGAACTAAAATTGTTTTAATGTGCACACATATATACACTTATACACACACAAAAACAAATGTAAGTTCTTGACGTGATTTTTTTTTTTACTTTTAAAAAAGGATAAATAACCTTTATTTACAAATATTTTATTTCTTAATCTTAAGATGCAATGCTACTTAAAGTAGTTACTCATTTAAGTAATCTTGAATCACGTTAAAATTTATAGAATTAAAAACCAACGAGACCGACTAATAGTTTTTGATTTGTATTAAATCCATTCTGATGAATAACACATGAGTTCTATTTGAACTGACTAATTGATACGTAATTTTTGCATACAAATTTTAAAGGCTATTTAATGTTAGACTATATAATAATATAAAAATTACAAAGAAACAAAAATAAATAACCTTTTTAGGATGCTTAGATTTAATTATTTTATAAAAGTACTACCTTTTACGCTTCCCTCAAAAACAATCTAGTAATAAAAATAGCCTATACTCATAATGTAAAAATCTTTCTAAAGGCAAAATATTTTTTTTATGGGTCCAGTAGTTTTTAAGTTTATTCGTAACATACAATAATAGAAATCTTTCCTCTTTATAATATTAGGATACATATAAATCTTATATAAACTAAATAAATATACTCTTAGTAGAATTACAACAAACTTAATTGAGTAATTTTATATTATAAGTTCAATATACAATTTATGAATATGATAGTAGCAATTTTAATGCTAGTAGTTACATGTATAAATTCTTTTCTCATGGTTTTTATATTTGTTTATTCATGTATGTAATTATATCAGACGTAATTATTGGGTGCTTGATAGTTTCTAACTCACGCATCCCGTTGTCCTAATAATGAGCTATAAACTCAGTCGTTATTTTTTAAACCGTTTCGTCTGAACCGGTTTATAACCAGACCAGAGCGACCACTCAGAGACTCGATTTTTTTTCTTCGTTTCGATTGTAAATGACGCGACTAGTGATGTACTGAATTAGTTACATTTATTTTTTACTAACTTGCAGTTCATCTTAACCTGTCCCTGTGAAATAAATAATGAAGGATAGGGAAGTCGATAGCCTAAACTAACAGAACATAAATCAGGCTCTTGTTTTATTTTCCATTCCTTTCAAAAACTACGCTACATATATATTTAAATAACAAATACATAATATAATAATATAAAATGGTAACAAACAATAATATGCTAAAGCTGCAAGAGAGCAGTTCAACGACTCCCATACAATAGACATCAACGAGCGCCCACCACGCTGCGCACGCGCAGTCCATCTACCAGCGCCACATGACGTCTCATATTTTCCTTTGGAAATTGAATAGATAATAATATAATAGATGATGATTATGACTGAAAAGATACTTTAATACAAATTTATAAAACTTTCCAATCTCGTTTAAATATAATTTCAAAATTCACTAACGCATCCAGATTATTTCGTATACTTATCATAAAGAGAGTACTTTTAGTTATGTGACAAACGAGCAAGGGAGTCACCTGATAGAACCATCGGCACATATCACCATTGGTCTTTTAGAAAGAGGGTGAGGGTAAGAATTAAGATCGAAGGTAATAAGGAGCTTAATATGTACAAGTGATGGTGATATAATACATAACACTTGTTTATTTTTCTATATATTTAATAGCTTATTAAATTCTAAGCGGCTACAATTAAATTTATATAATGTATGTAATATCACAATTACATATTATGCTACTAATTGCTGCTAATTTTAATCAAATATTAAGTAATAACATGTCTATTAACCGTTAGTTTCTGAGACCAAAATCTCTGTATAAAACAGATCGTCATCTCTGTTGCTATCTTTAATAAAACAAAGATAACAATGTTTTTTAAAATGCGATTTTGGTCTAAGTAACCCATGGTAAATCACTCTTAATTTTAAGGTACGATTAGACTACGACACAGGCACGGTACATCAAATGTCTATCGAATGTACCTTTGTCATCTAACCGTACCTTCATTTTTAATTTTGAAATTATAATTATAGAGGTATTATATGTTTTAATGCAGAAACACTTTTGACTTTAAAATAACAACTCGAAAAAGCGACTGACAACCCTAAAGTAAAAATTATAGTTACAAAAAGATAAAGACTTGACAATACTGCAGTGTGTTGGCGCCTTAATATAACTTTGGTTCGCCATAAAAGGCTAATTCCAGCGAGATTTACAGCTTGAAAAGGCGAAATCTCGCTCGCGGCCATCTCAAGTTACTGTTATTGCCTTTATTAAAACACAACTTGAGCAATAACATCGTACGAGTATCACGTTTATGTGTACTTCAACCAACTCATATATTACCATGAATAATTCGAATATTCATTATCATCAAACAATCCTTAGACACCTTTCCCTTTTGATTGCTTTACCACAAGCAATACTAAGAAGTTATATCAAAACACTTTTTGATCTTAACTTTAAAAAAAAAAACGACTTTTATAATCCAAACTTTAAAAATGGTAGAGACCACACATAAAACAGGCGTGATGTGGAAACAACTCCGCGTGAAGCCCGATGAGTGTGTGTGCCGGAGGCCTAATTTACTCCTCTTTCAATTCCCACACTTTTCTTATAAGGAAAGGATGGAAAAGGGAAGTGAATATGACGGAGGAGGTGACGCATAGGAAGGAGAAAGAATCTCTTTCTGTGTAGCCTCTCCTCTGTCGATTAAAGGTAGGCAATATTTTTCCTTAATTAATAAAGATTTTAGTACTAATATATCCAGCTAAAACCTTTATGGCACGCAATCAATACCTTTTATTTTGTTAGCCGATTTCAAAAAGAAGAAGGTTATAAATTTGTCTCTATTTTTTATATTACGCATCATGTATCATGTGACAAACACAAATTTTAACACATTATTACTGGTACAAGGATTGGCAACAATGTTTAACATTGTAAGTCAGGCGAATATAAAAGAATCTTTTGTTTATACAATGTTAGGTAATGTATTATAGACTTATAAGTATGCGGTATTTTTAAGCCAAGGAAATGTAAACTTTAACTCACAAATATTTCGTTAACAACCAAACATAACCAGCAAATAAAGTAGGAAGAAAAACGCATAAGTTTGAACGAATTTATTCCAGAATAGGTTTCTATATCTACGTATAAACCAAGACCATAAATGATACGATATTTATGCAGAATTTGAAACATTCGCGCGGCCTCGCCTTGTGGATATAAAACCACAGCATATTTGCTGTAAATGTATTTATCACCTTATTTTATATCTTTTCTTTTCGGAATTCATGACTTTCGAACATCCCAAACAAAATGTGGAATGGAAGCCGAATTCACTGTTTTATTGGTCGTTTTAAAAGTTTTTCAAACTTTATTATGCGCAGTCATTCGCATAAATTTTCCATAACCTTAATCTGAGTTAAATTATCTGACTGTGCATTAGAAGAATGTGCATAAATTCGTGTTTATTGCTTACCTTGTATACATTATAAAGCAAATAAGGAAAGATATTATCGATTTAATATTAAGATCGTGTCTGTGACCAACCTAGAGTCGTAACTTTAATAGTCATATTATAGTCAATATTGATAACTACATAGCCATTATTTTTTTATATATTTTAAATCTTGTTAATATCAAGACTGTGGGAAAATAAATGAAATAAGTAATTATAGTACTCGTAATAATTAAGTTAAGACTTAGTCTTGTTTTGATGTGGTTAACCAATAGTTTATCATCTTATAAAGTTTACTTTTAACTGTTCTCACTCAAAATCAAATGATTAACTTATAGGTACATATATGTTTTTCACACTTCTTTTACCAATACTTGTATAGCCCATACCGTTCTATCAATAAAAATTGTAGAATATTTGTATTGATCTCGTAAGGCTTGCTTTCGTTATTGAATTTGGTTTAAAACAAATACGTGTGCAATGTTGTAGAACATCTTATCTATATATATAAAAGAAAGTCGTGTTAGTTACACCATTTATAACTCAAGATCGGCTGAATGGATTTGACTGAAAATTGGTGGGCATGTAGCTTAGAACCAGGAATAGGACATAGGATAATTTTTACCCAGTTTTTTTTTTTTTTATTCCGCGCGGACGGAGTCGCGGGTAAAAGCTAGTCTATATATATAAAAGAAAGTCGTGTTAGTTACACTATCTATAACTCAAGAACGGCTGAATCGATTTGACTGAAAATTGGTGGGCAGGTAGCTTAGAACCAGGAAACGGACATAGGATAATTTTTACCCCGTTTTTTTTTTATTTTCTATTCCGCGCGGACGAAGTCGCGGGCAAAAGCTAGTCTTTTATAAGAACACTTGACAATGTTGAATGCACATTACACACATGAATAAGACCACTAACCGTGAGTTTCTGAGACCAAATTCTCCGTTTAAAATATATTGTTATCTCAAAATTTGTCAAAGATAATGACAAGGATGACGATATGTTTTATACATAGATTTTAATGTCAGAAATCCACAGTAATAACGCTAACAGAATGCTAACTCAATTGAAAATCGTTTAACTCTGCTAACTTCATAACTGCAAATACGGATTATGCGCAAAAAATCATATTAGCTTTTAAAAGCCAATAGTAAATTATCTCTCCCCATGGGAAGGACTAACTTCATTAGCATGGTAAGCCTTTGTCTTAAGATGTTCCAGTTTAATCCAGTTCTCACCGGATCCATACAGAAGCATTTACTTCAAGTGATTAATGGACATCGGCATAGAGACGTCTCCTTCTTGCCTATAAATTGCGCTACGTAGCTCGAGTTGTAAATTACAAAAAGACAGGGGACGCTCAAACTTCGTGTCTTTAATAACTAAACAATAACATGAAAAGGTTTCACATATTTTTTTTGAATTTATTATATCTTGCTTCTTTATTATCAAAACTATATTTAGTTAAATTATACATATTATTTTATTAAATATCTGATTATATAATTTAAACCAAAATCTGTTGAAAAGGTAATTTTTATCCCTTGTTATTCAATATTCTCCATATTAAAGGGATAATGTGTGCGACGCATCAAATTATATGTAAAAGTTTGAGTACCACTGTTATGGAATGCGTTACGATCTTTATGGTACCATTTACGCTCACCCTGTATACTCAGACTTATTTTTATATTAATTGCCGGGATTCGATTTTTTTCGTCCCTTTTTTTCACTCAACGAGCACCTGTACATAAAAGCGGACCTCGAGATGATTTCGATGACTGGTTACTTTTTTTTTAATAAAATAAAATAATATCCTTGTGATAATCTACCTTATCTCTTGTGTTGATGTGTTAAGGTTTATAATCGCTTAGCAAGGTAACGTTTGAAAATATTTTTTAATGTCTTCTTTTTAATACAAGGGTGAGAAGATGAGTCCACTGACAAAACCGGGGCGAGCAGGTAGGAAATCGATTGTTGTTCGATTTCAACCGACCATAATGACGTCAGAAAAATTCCACGACTATTTTTAACTTTAAGTCAGACAAAAGGATTGAATTCAACATTAAACACCTGTCACATCATATCAAAGATGGTGGAAATTACATAAATTTTATATTTTTATCTTTTACAATACATTTTCCAAATCTGGTTTCCTTACCAAGTTAGTATATGCATCTTTGTTATGTAATGTAATTAAAATTTTATTTCCTTTACGTTCAGTTATCATGTGAGTATCTGTTATCTGTTATCTCTAACTAGCTGACACCCGAAACTTCGTACGCACGGAAAAAAACGTAATAAGTAGCCTATGTGTTCTTCCAAATTATGTGGAAGGCACATAATTTGGAAATCAGTGCCAAATTTCATCAAGATCCGTTGTGCCGTTCCTTCAAGATACCTTCAACAAACATCCATCCATCTTATTCGCATTTATAATATTAATAAAAAAAATAATAGAATGTCTCCCAAGTTAAAAAACACGTTATATGTAATATCGCTTCATATTTATTCCCTACTAACGATGTTGACATCTACGTTACTGAGCTAATACGATTGAGCCGAGCTGTGCGGAGCCGCGAGTGAATTCTGAATTGTAATTTGATTTCCAATTGTAGCGGCGGAATTAGCTTTGGCGCAGTTTGCGGTTATCGCGCTCCATTCCACTCACATTCTGGCATACGACGGCTTCAGATCTCTTACATATATGATACTTCATATAGTATTTTTAAACAAACGTTTTGACCGTAATGTTACAATCATTTGTAGGTATACATATTTTAAATAAAAGTTTGGATGAATGAATATTTGTTATCACGTAACGATACTTTTACTCTTTGCAAAAATGTATTATTATACTGGAATATTATAAAGTAATGCTAAGATTTATGTAAAAAAAATCAATAGATATTTTATTATTCGACAAGATGTTGATAATCTTACAAATTATATCTTTCGTGTAATAGTAGAAAGTGTCCAATGAAAACAGGAAGCTTGTTAACTGAACTATGATCACCAACACGGACCACCGTGCTCATGTTTACTGTAACCAAACACTTCGAGTATTGGTGACGTCGGACAAATAAATGATATCAATAAAAGAAAAATAAACGAAGAAAAAATATCAAATATTAAGTCCAAGTCAAGACAAATTACATATCCACTAAGTATTTAAAACCGCAGACAGTATTTAAAGTATGAGTAATTATTTTTAAAATGTTGGTCCAGTGTTGGACAATTTGTGGTCCAGCCGAAAGTTTTGTTGTTACTACTATTCGATTTTGGTACTTATCATAGCGCGAAAAGGTTTAATTTAGAGTGAATGTATGTAATGCCACAGTTGTGGCCTGCAACTGATAGTATCGACGAGCAATGGGCTCGTCCTATGGGCGAGTTAACCGCGATACGGCACGCACTACTACTTTTCTTACAAATTATTTAACATGAATTTTCTATTAACATAAATTTACCTACATTTCAAATTGATTAAATACATACAGATAGTGTTTAAGAATTAAAAAATATAAGCGTAGATTATTATTATAAAATTATTACAATACGAACTCTGCCATATTCAGAGTTGTTAATTATTCACTAAGCGACTGTTAACCATTGAACGACTATGTCTGTGACAGTATGAATCTTAAAAATAAACTATTTCATATTTTTTTACTTAGATTCCATTTTAAATTCTGCCCAATCGAATCAATAAAAGGCTTTGTAAGCGGAGAGCCGGATCGCGTTCCGATCAGACAGAAGAAAGTACGTCGGGCGCGGGATGATAGCGGCGGAGGCTGCGACCGGCCCGACCGGTTATGCTAAACCCCATTGTGGTCACTTTTTGTACCGGCACCCCCTCCCCCACACCCCGCACGCCGTACCCCTCATCCCGCACACCAGGACACCTCATCGCAAATGTTCCGCGAACGAATAAACAGTTCGACATGCCAAAAATGATCACGATATGAGGTTTTTTACCTTATAAAAATTCTTACCACTTTATTTAATACTATGGAATTTCCTGGTACATATTCTTGTGTAAACCAACATCCTGCTGCTTGTATCAATTTTATTTCAAACCTTCAGACATTCTTTTACTGTAATAGTGCATAATACTATAAAAAATAATTTTCTTAAACACTGAAAACAAAATTAACACTAAGCAGTTTTAGGAAACTTTAGCTATCTTTGAATAGTTTTAGCCCGTGACTTATACCGCGAGGAATTAAAAAAAAACTAATAATAAACATAGTCTTTGGTGGGTCGCATGATGACGTATAACTTGATACTCCTACAAGCCAATTACTCAGTGGTAATGTAACTTTCTAATGGCAAAAGAATTTATGAAATCAGTTCAGTTGTTTTTATGTAAGTTCAGTCATTACATAAAAAAATACAAATCTTTGCATATCAAATAATATATTAGGTATGGAGGAAGGAGGAAGTAACGGGTTACAAAAGATTGGCGAAATTAAATATCTGTGTCTATTATCTTACTAATATTATAAATGCGAAAATTAAGATGGATGGATGGATGTTTGTTTGAAGGTATCTCCGGAACGACTCAACGGATCTTTATGAAATTTGGCACAGATGTAGAACATGGTCTGGAAGGACACATAGGCTACTTATTAAGATTTTTTAATCACGATCGGACGTAGTCGCGGAAGACAGCTAGTATATATATATATATATTTATATTTTTATATATATATATATTTATAAGAGAAGGGGGCAAACGCCCAGCGGGAACACCAAAGTGTTCATCGATTCCCATGGGCATCTGTAATACCAGAGGAATCGCAGATGCGTTGCCGGCCTTTGATATTAGAGTCTGTGTATATTACCTGCACTGTATGAGCAAGGGCCTCAAAATTATTGCTGCTTCCATGTATATTTTTGCGTTTATGAGGTAAACTTTTGTTGTTATTACAATTATTCAAACTTTAGTCTGATTGACAATACAACAAAAGCGTAAGTGCGTTATTTTCATAATTATTAACAATTAACAATGTTCATAATTTTTAAACATAAGAATTGGGAACAACATGTTCCCGAGAACGGATGTCTAGACCTAGATAATCCTGGGATTCATAAGAACTAAAAGCAGACTTCGATTGCCGCGGCCGATGAAATTATGATGTTTCGCTATTATGTGTTCTGTGGATGAAACCACGTTAAAATGATGGCACACAGCAAAACAAAACCAACAAAATCGCTACCAGTATCGCCATCTAGTAGCAAGTCCATTAATGATATTTTCACTAATTTAAATAATAGTCAATTTCTGTTTGTAATTATATACCTATCTACATACACTTTAAAGCATATGATAAATCAAATTAAAAACTGTTTTTTTACTGTATTTTCTTATTAATTTTGTTTAAAAATATTAATTCACCAAACAACGAATAAATTTTTAATCTGTGCCTACGGCGGTCATAGACAAGGGTTCTTGTCGTGTTTGAACAGTGCGTGTTCTGTCAAAAATGTCTTTTTGACGGCGTTTGCCGATGAAGTTATTTGAAAAATATAGATTTTTCTTAAGATGGGAGGCTCCCAGAGTACTCGGAAAATAAGTGTTGAGAATGAAAATGCTATTCAAGTTTCTCAGGAAGCAATAGACCGGATACAAGAGCGGCTGGCTGCTAAAGTAATTATGTTTCTACATTACATAATTTTATCAATGTCACGAAGCGATTAATCAAAATATTAGGTTTTCGTCAAATAAAGTTCGTACACAAACAACTAAACTATAGAATGATATCCTCATAACCTTGTTACATAGCGTTTTATATGCGTTAAGTACTTATAGGTTAGAAACAATTCAATTCTACATTTGTAATGCACATTATCGTAATTTGCCATGACCTCATGTGTGGGCTTTCCTTCCAGTGGCATAAATTTTTCGGATAAAAATGATTTAATAGTATGAGGTCTTATTTATAATTGAAACTTAGATTATGCTATGAAAATATCAAGTAAAAACTTTTCATGTTTCATTTTATTCATTTTGTGTTGTGAACAAATAGACTTATTTATATAAAACAAACATAAATCTTTGCTTGGAGCCCAATCCATAATTATTTTATATAAAACATAAAAATGTTTTATATCTAAAACAAAAAATCGATTTGTTGTTAGAAACAAAAAGTAAATATAGCAATTTGTGTTTTACAGCAAGCTGAACAACCTCCACCTCCCCCCCAGTATATACCGCCACCAAATTACGAGTCGCAGCAACGTCAAAAAGACTTCGCTGCTGAAGAGGCCTACTGGGCGAGACGAATTGAAAAACTGAAAAGGACACATGAAAAGATAAACAGCGGGATGCAATTAGAATACCAAAAAACATTGAAAGAAGCTAATGAGCTGTTCAATCTAGTGCAAGAAGATAAAATTGCCAATAAACTACCACCATGTCAGGAAGAAAAAGAAAAGGTAAATAACTATGTTTTTGACATCATATCTTAACAGTTTGTTGACCGGTCACGAGTTAACTCGGGATGAGCTTTTTTTCGTATCGCTGTTGTTTTCTCTGTTGGCAACCATACAGTACAATTGTTAGTATAACACAAGCTGTTTCTCTCGCTTATAAAACCAAACCGCCAAATCTTATATTGTAAAAAATATTTGATGATTTAAAAAAAAATAAAAAACAATGACAGAATGTAATAAAGACTCTTTCAATGAATTATAAGCGGATTCTTTATCTGATTGATTTTCAGTAAAATTTCCGGTCACCAATGTGTTAAAATGTTCAGTGCCCTTGACTCAGGTGTCAAGTTCATGCAAAAAATCATTATTCATGTTTCTAGACTGTTCTTTTAAAAATATTGATTTCTTCTTTTTATTGCTGTGACAGTGTTTATCCGAAATGAAAAAATTATGTAGAGTTTAATTTTGTAATATTTTTTTTTTTACATTGCAACAACCTTAAGAAATATATTATGAATATCTACTGTTGCATAACATGTCTAAGAACACTGCTGTTAACTGTTTTTACTAAAGAGAATGTGAGAGTTGTCAATATTATTGCAATACAGAAGTTATGACTCAACTCACTAGACTCTATTTCATAATTTGACCTCCAACTTATTACTTTTTTACTTTCAGGTTCTAGAATGCTACAGTACGAACCCCAACAAGTCTTTAGTGTGTTCAGTGATAGTGAATCAATTCAATGACTGTGTATGTAAGAGTAGGATTGCAGCTGTGTCCGGAACATCCTAGGTGGCGTTACTGTATATAATTGGGGACAACAATAGGAAAAAATGCATCCATCAAAGCCTCATGTGTAAGGCTCTAATGTAGACTTAATTATTATTATTGCTGTATGAATAAACTGGTTATCTTATCTTATTGTTTATCTTACTACCAACCAGTCTGAGTGCACTGGTGAAATAAATCAAAATAAATATTATTTGTATTCCAGAAATTGAAAAAATGCTTAATATAAAATGATGGTGCATTTAAAATATAAATCCATCTAAATGCAATCATCTTTAGGCATAGACAAAGCTTTTATTTTTTATAAAACACAATTCTTCTCTACCATCCTCTACTACTATGAATTAAATGTTTACAGGGAAAGCAAACTGATTTTTTATACTACATATAGGTTTTTACAAATAACATATTGTTTAAATCAAAAAAATTATATTTGTTGATAAACTTTATCTTATGTAATAATAAAATTAATATATTAATTCACTATAAATATAATAATAAAAGATTTTTCCTAAAATAGTTCAAAAAAACTGGAAAACAAAAACAATTATCAGCAACTAAATTGTTACATAGGTGAGATATTTTTTTAGATTAATATGTTTAACATAACATACGGGTTCAAGTTGGAAGACATGCATATCCACCATTATTTTGAATAACAGTTGATAGACGCTTCTTCATGGATCCAATTAATTGCTGACAGATCTCAGTGCCCCGGAAATCTTCCCAGATTTTATGACAGTGATCACTAAGTGCTTCTTTAGTAGTTTCATTCTGATTGTTCCATCTTTGGACTATCGCCCCCCAAATGTCCTCAATAGGATTTAAATCTGCACTTTTTGCTGGCCAAGGAATACGTTTTAAATGTGCTTCATTACTATTAAACCAACTTTGTACAATTTTTGCATTATGAATAGTATTGTGTTGCACAATATTAATTATAGGAAAATCTTGCTGCGGAAAATAAATTCGTAATGTCGGCAGCACACTTTCTTCCAACAGATTAACATAGTCCTGTGCAGTCGCTCCAGGTGTCAAATTCACAAGTTCCCCAACACCTGCAGAACATATCCAACCCAAAATGTTAGCAGTAATTGGATCTGAAGTGTCATTTGTCAGTACTTGCTCTTCGGTCAATCGTGTCCGATCAAACTGCCACAAATGTAATCTACCTGATTGAGAACCTGAAAATGTCATTTCATCTATAAACACTGTAGATGTCCAGTCAAAGTTTAAATATTGACGTGCAAATTCGAGTCGGGCAGTTTTCTGAGCATTTGTCAAGGCTACATTTTTCGGAGGCCATCTATGGTGAAAACCCATATTACGAAGGCAATTCCTTATTGTCCTAGGGTGTACATCAAACATTTCCGCAAACTGTGACGTTGGTGTATAGCCATTTAAAATGTATTGCGTTTGCATGATACGACGTTCCTCTTCTGATATAATAGACGGACGATGATTATTTTGCCTTAGGTCCACAAGAGAACCTACAGATTTGTATCGCCGAATCCAGCGACGCACCGTCTCTCTTGACACACTTAACCGCCTTGATATTTCGCGTATACCTACATCTTGTTTGTGTAACTTCACTATTTGAGCTCTTAATTGTTTATTATTAGGAGGCATGTTATTATCGTTTAAAATAAAATTTTCAAACAAAATATCTATCTCGAAAACATGACATTGACAGTTGTCAATCAATCTGTCAATGTCATGTGCCAAAACGCAGTAAATTACTTTTCCCGTTACCATGGCAACTTACTTTTGAGACACATTTATCAATTAACAAACATGATTTAAAATTCCTTTATCACTAGTTTTTTAAATGTTTTGGTCCTAAATCGAAAAAAAAATGATGAAAAACAACGAATTAATTAATCCTCCTGAAAAAAAAAGAAGAGTTCCTTTATATCCAGGATTCCCGGAGTTGGCACGTTCTGATGTTAGCATTTATCCCAGTTATACCAAATTATCTCTAGCATAGTAAGTACATTTTTATATACCTTTTTCACATTATAAAGATGTCACAAAAGGTCTAGTGGCCTTATGATAAAATAAACCAAATTCAGGTTAAAAAAATACTTGTAGTAATACTTGTAAAATTATTTTTTTAATTTTATAGCAAGGATAACATAACACCAACGTTTCGTTTCAGCTAAACTAACACCAAAAATTTACTATTATATATATCGTAATTTTTATTACCCGCTTATTTCTTACACGATTACTTTCAGCCTAGTCGTTTGCCGCCATCGCTACCACTGGGCTAAGGTAGCACAACATAAGCAATTTATGCAGGAATTGCACAGTTTTGAACGCCTACAACCAAATGCTTTAGATGGGGTAAGAGTGCATCGGGAATTCTCTCAAGGGATACTGTCTCACAAGATACCACCGCGACGGTACATACAAAAACTTTCGATAGACCCTTTAAACTCGCGACAAAGGATGCGTGTGGAAGAAATTGTCAGTCGAGGGGTTAAGTTTGGTTAGCTCATTGTTATTAGTTACGTAAACTAGAGTACCTGATATAAGAAAAATAAACTGTAAAACTCATAGACATTTTCAGAACCATAATTAGAAAAATTCTGAAAATGTAAGATTTATACCCAATTTCAAAAATATTAATTTTATCCTAATCTTTCACAACATGTTCATACTATTTTCTGATTTCTGATTTTTTTTTCATCCGTTAATACTAAATAAATCTATTGAGTGTGTCGAGAATTTTTAAGTAAATAATAAAATCATATAAGTATAAAATTTTAATCAACATTAATCTGCAGTTTCCATTGCTTTCTTTCGTTTGATTTTCTTACTCTTCTCAACATTATTCTGTAAGAAGTGCGCTTCTTTCTTAGCCTGAGATATCTCAGCCCTTAGCCTCTGTTTAATGGCAGCCTTCTCATATGCCAACCTCTCACTAAGATGCACCCACTTGAACCTGGGTATGTATTTTATATTCCATATCATGTCAAAGTAGCGTGACTTCTTTCTCGTTCCAATTTTAGCATTATTGAGATTAGCTGCAACCTGTTTGGCAACTTTTTTCTTCTGGAACTCTACCCAGCCTTCCGTGAATTGGTTTGGTACACGCTTACGTTTCTCGCCAGGTTCTGTAAATTAAGAAAAAAAACTATATTACCTTGTATAACACTGTGACATAGCAGACATACAAATACATGAAATACGTATTACGTAGTGAGCAATTAACTATATTATAATAGTGTAGAACAACCTTAGGAATTAATTCCATTTCCTAGAGATGAAAAAAGTAGAATGAAGCAAGTTTTTGTGTTTATATTACGGATTTATATTAAGATACTTTTTTATTTTCTCTTTTCTTTGTCAAAATATACATTAAAATGATATAATTTATTTTCTTACCATTTATAGCTCTCATAATGTTATCTAAAAGTATTGAGTTTTTTATACCCTGATGAGCAGGCTTTATTAATAGTATAAGGTGGCAAATAAAGGAGCGGCCACCTAACTGACAAAAATATTGAAGGGACAGCTAAAACATCATGCATTTGCAAGTGCATTGCTTGCCTTTTATCAGCAAAGGAAGGAATGCACAGAAATTTAATATTTCCCCTTCCTACGCCAAATACTCTTTCACAGAAAGAGAAGAGGACCAAAATTAGTCTTCTGGACACTTATCAGGCGAAATGAGGAATTGCTTCCAATCCCTGAGTTTTTCTGTATGGTAGTGGTATTTCAGTGGTTGAACCAGCCAATCTTCAACAGATGTTTCTGGCTCTACACACAATAATAAACATCAAAATTAGTAATTTGTTATAACCTCATAAGTAAAACACTTACTTGTACTCGGCTGAAGGTATATCCTACCAACTTCGCCGTATTGACTAAAAATTTCTCTAATCTTCGCAACATTCATGTATGGAGGTATTGTTGATAAGTAAATGATCCCACGTTTCTTTTTCTTCTTTTGAAGAATGTTTGTTTCCGTGTTTTTTCCATCGTTTTCCGCGCTCGAGTCACATTCGGATCCATTTTCGGGGACCCTAGCGGTATCAGCTTCAGGCATCTTGAACCTTTTCTTTGAATATAGACAAAATTAATACATTAGTATTATAGATATCCACAACAAATATTTAACCATAAAAATTAACCACATGAAAATGACAGTGACAGAGACAGATGTGATAAAAAGTTAGTGCACAAGGATTACGTCATCATGAAGTTAAAAATTTTATGTAAGCAAAATATTATAAATGCTAACATATCATTCTAAAAACAAAACTGCTAGAATTTCATCTCATCTGTTTGTGTCTAATCTCAAATTAATGGTAGGCTATAATAATAGGTATTGTGTTGTACGTATTTAATTTTCGCCATTTCTGTAACTGCGGAACGCGGAGACCGCGTACTGTGGAAACCGTTGGAAAAGCCCTATGCCCAGCTGTGGACAGATAAAGGCTGATGATGATGATGACGATTTCGGTAACTCCATAAGAGATGGGAATGGAAAAACCTTGTCTGCAACAAAATTCTCCTTCAAATATTGTTTTTAATATGTAGATTTTTTCCTTGAATAAAAATTTTACGTGACATTCTAACATTTACATTCCGTAATGTAGTATTACGTTCCATTCGTTTTTTAATGCTCGCCTACTTAATTTATTCATATCACTGTAGTCTGATCGCCATCAGTCATCGTTGTCATTGCGTACCGTTTACCGACCTGTATATATACTATACAAACATCTACGATATCTATGGTATCATTCACATACGTACAGTTGTGTCGTAGTGACATTGTCAATGTCATTGTTTTATTTAATGTATTGAGATTGCTGCAGCTGGCACACCTAAAAGCCACTGCTTGGAAATTGAATTGAGATTGCTGCGAAGATTGTTGACTGACTCGACACTGGCCCAATCCGCTGAACTGAACTGAGTGCAGCGAAAAGATAATAATTGTTGATTGTAATTTGATTAGTTAAAGCTTATAGTATATAAAAGTATTACAGTTAACTTGTGAAATGGGTTGCGATGGTGGTACTATCCCACGACGGGACGAGCTCGTCCGTTTGAAAAAGAAACCAGAGCAGGTAATAAGATTTACTTACATTACATCATTCTAGTACTCTTATATAAGTTTTGACACTCGTTTGTTTTTCAGAAAGATAAAGACGCCGAACGCGCATTCAAATGGCGTAATTGTGCCCTTTCTCAGCAACCTTTACAACAGCCCATAGTTGCATGTGGTTTAGGTCGATTGTACAGCAAGAGTTCAGTTTTGGAGTCCTTATTGGACAAAGAAACTAAGCCAGAATCTATAGCTCACATTAAAAACATGAAGGTAAGAAAATATTAACAAGTTTTAGTACAAAATTAAAGGATAATCAGCAATACTACAGCCTGATAGTTTTCCTTTCCTTTCAAACCTCATTTTAATAGAGTACAAAAGAAAGTTATCGCAATATGACTCATCATAACATTAAAATACATCCAATATTTTAGGATATTAAAGACCTCAACCTGACAAAGAACCCAGCATATACCAATGTGGAGCATACTGATGGTGCTGTGGGTGATGGCAGTGCACCTTTCATATGCCCCATTAGTGGATTGGAGATGACGGGCAAATTCCGCTTCATATTTCTGTGGAGCTGTGGCTGTGTGCTGGCTGAACGTGCATTGAAAGAAGTTAAACAAAATATTTGTCATATGGTGAGATTTATCTATATTACTCTATAAATTGATGGCTCCTCCGTAAACTATTGTCTGTTTGAAACACAAATTTTGCTATTGTTTTACATTAAATAATTGACAAAATGTTAAACATTAATACAATTCATGCATCAAACGTGAACATACACAACAAACAATTATAAGCATCCGAAATATACAGTTCTTCGAAACTACTTTCTAATTTACACAGAAATTAGTATTTATCAGGTTAATTTAAAAGACATAAAACAGAGGTAAAGTGCAAAGTTGGCTTACTATAGTCTACATAGAAATTACTAGAACTTCTAAATATACAACTAGTTTTAACTGCTTTAACACTTAATTTTTGCAAAGACGTTAAACCCTTACAGCACCATAAGATTTCCAAGACTAAATATGCCAATGCAACACAATAGCTTAGCACAGTTCTTTTTTTTTTATTTGTTCAGAAACACATTTGCTGCATTGGACATTTTTATTTTGACATTCAGTTAAAAAACATCAATTAAATAATAATTGAACAATCAATAACGATTTTTGTAGAAGGGAAAAATATTTCCCTTGAGTGTGAAAGGGTTTAACAATGAAGACCCACATTCAATTGTTTATCTGTTACATTGTTTATCTTTTTTGGTCAAAATAACTGTTATATGAAAATTTAGAAAGCTTAATTTAGTTATATAATTGAACATTTTATTTGCAGTGTCAAAAACCTTTTACTGATAATGATGTTGTTGTACTCAATGGAACAGAAGAGGATATAGAGGTGTTAAAGGAAAAAATGGCTGTTCGTATTGCAAATAGGAAAGGTAAGAAGATTAAAACTGAAAAAATTGAAAAAGAAACTAAACCAGAAACTGTCACATCTGAAAGTTTAAACGAAGCATCATCTTCCAAAACAGAAGTGAAAAATGAAAAGGATGAACAAGAAGCTGGCTGTAGCAAAGCTTTAAAAAAAGAAATAGACACAATACCGTTGTCTCTGCCCAAATTCAATCCAAACAAACAGACCAGAGGTCACTTTGGATCATCAAAGAGAGCACTACCATCCGGTCTTGTTGATGATCCCTCGTACAAAAAGACTAAGAAAGATTACAGTATAGCTAAGGACCCTCAAAGCAGTGAAGTGTACAAATCTATTTTCACATCACATAAAAATGATCAAAACCAACAAAGAGCACATTGGGTTACTTACAACCCATTTTACAATTAAATATTATTTTAATAAATGTAATTAATCATTTTAATTGATAAATAAAAAGCACTTTTCTATAATTGTTTATTTTATTTTAATAAATATTGCACTAGTTCACATACAAGTTGAACAATTATCTAAATGTAATCTCCTATATTTAACAATTAGATTAATACTTTTATGAGTTATGTATTTTATGAAAAACATGATCATAAAAAGGAAAATATGTTCGGTGAGTTATAAAATTAATTAATTTTTAAATTATTTTCAATTTAGATTAATATTATTCTGGTGACATATAGTCAAGTAAGACTGTTTAATTAATGTTAAAATTCATATAAACTTTTATAAATTTTGTGCCTTTATCTACTAGATATAAGTTTTTGTAAATATAACAAACAATTAAATACTTAAACACTAAAGAGATTATGTCGGGATGAACATACAAATAATGATGCATTAAAAAAATTAAGAATTATATATTTTAATACAAAGATTTAGATTAATTACCTAAAGTAATTTAATTTAATATTAGGAATGAATGAAAAAACTGCATTGCAATAACAAAGTTCCAAGCAACTGATCACTTTGTCAATGGAATGTTAGATAATACTTGTTTTGGCATTTTATTAGGTTTTTTTTTACTTTAACTTTACCTTATTGATATCTATTTCAAACTACTTCAAGTATATGATTTAAAATATTCTGTTAACGCATTTTTATACACAAACTAACACCTGATGTTAAGTGGAAATGTGGCTTAAAGATGGCAAGTTACCGCTAGTTTAGTAAGTGCCTAACTATGTATGTATAGGTGTATGAATCAAGTTCCATTGTAGAGGTTTACTGAGCAGTCTGCTGATGCACGGATGCGAGGGTTGCTTCTATGATTAGGTTGAAGTCCAGCTCGTTGAGGCTGGCCTTCGCCGTCAGCAGATCCAGGAATGTGTCCAGCGGCGACAAACGTTCGCCTGATGGCAGCGCCGCTATACCACCTGAGTAACACAGATAAAAAATCATCTGAAACAATTAACATTGCAGAGCATTTTGGAAATGACTGATAGTCGGTCACATAGATTTAGTAAGGTAAATATTTTATTTAATCTATGGATGACCGACATAACGTAGATCAGTGTTTCCCAAGGTGGGGCGTACGCCCCACCTGGGGGACATTTGGATTTAGATGGGGGCAATTCGGAGATTTTAAAACTTAAGGCTACATCCTTACAATGATAGCCAGTTCGAAAAAGTACATAAAAACGTTTTAGAGACAAAAATCCGTTGCACTTAAACTATTTATATGTGTTTTCGTGTTTAATTTTTTTTTATGAAATTGATCTAGTCAGCCAAAAGTAGTATTTAATTATTTCTCTAACATTGTAAATTTAGGCCTCGAGAGAAATTTATTTCTAAATAAAATTTATAAGGTTGCAATAGTCATGTTCATCCTGAAAAATGGCACATGGATCTAAAAAGGTTGGGAAACACTGACGTAGATAGAATAAAGTATGAAACTAGAAATTTTATTTCCTCAGTAAACATTGGGAAATATATGACATTTATCCAGATCATTTATCTTCAGTGCTATATGTTTGTAATGCGTTGATCTTAGTAAGAAAGAAACTCATTTTAAAGAAACAATTTAATATGATATTAGTGTTATGGTCATTTTAGATTGTGTGAACTTGATACTATAATACTGTAAGAAAGTGTTAGACTAGAAGTGGAAGTAGACCTGTATCCCGCAGCGCGCTGTGCCGCAGCCGGTCGCGTGTGGCGCTGTGTCCGCCGCTGAGCAGTGCGCCGGCGTGCTCGCGCGCACGCAGCTGCAGGGCGGCGCGGTGCTGCCACGCCCCCAGCGCGCGCCGCCCCCGCGCCTCCCCCGCCAGCTGGATCAGCCGCAGCTTGTTATTCACGCTGCGCTTGTCGTCCTCATCTTTACCTAATACAAACGTCGGTTAATTACTACACTGAGTAGTAATTACTTTAATATATTTCAATTATTCCAGACACTAAAACCCGGTGTTTTAAGTATTTGTCGCCGCGTTAATTTATATTTCTAAATGACAAATTAAAAATAGGTCAAATCTATCTTACTAATGGATGGATGGATGAATGGATGTTAGTTTGAAGGTATCTCCGAAACGACTCAACGGATCTTAATATAATTTAGCAGAAATGTAGAACATAGTCTGGATAAACACATAGACTACTTTTTTTTTTTTTTAATTCCACGAGGACGAAGTCACGTGCGACAGCTAGTTAATAATAATAGTAATTACAAGTCCTACTGGGTTACCGATAAAAAGCCTACAAACCACGTAACTTATTATTGTTTAGATTAGGTAATATGAAGGTACCGGCGACAATAGCTTTGAGTACGTCGATTTGCAGCTCGAAGACGTTGCGGTGTACGCGCTGCATGAACGCGTGATGCGGCAGAGCGCGCCAGCCCAGGTACGTGAAGAAGGAGCTGAAGCCCGCGGGCAGAGGGAACCCTGCGCCCTCCGCCGCCAGGTAGTACTGCTCCAGCACCTTGAACACCACCAACGCGTGTGTCGGCTCCATCTCATCTCTGTCGGATATACACAACTTTGCTTCATCTTTCATTTAGTAGTAACCACCGCACTCAGACTCGATTAATAGTCGCAAAAAATCTAAATAAAGAAGCTCAACAGCTAATTTATCGAACTTAGTACACTCTGGTAATAATAACATGTTTGGAGTGTTTAAAGTTAGAAAGTTAATTCATAAGAAAGATTTTTAACAACATGAATAGAGTAGTTATTGGTAAGTGAAAAGTTTTGAGTAAAATCTTATGAACAATTTTTAACATTTGTTACATGAATAGTGTATCTTGTGTTGTTATTTAAATTTTTATTTCATGTTACCATAAATTAAAAAATTAGCTCAAATGATTACAAACAACATTTAAAAAATACACACTTGCTACACTAAACTTACCTTAATCATATTTAAAGCAACATATATTGATTTCGATGGAAAATTACAAATAAAAAAACTACACAAAAAATCAACAAATAAAATCACCTACACAAATCGTGACATCCAAGCAAAGTGAACCAAAAGATAAATTAAAAACAAAACCTAAAACAAGTGAAAAACCATCCAAAAAACCAAACATCAAATGAATTTTTACTGCGGCCAAAACAAAAAAGCTGTACGGACCAAACAAGCTATAAATGACTGCAACCAAATTAAGAAAAAAAACAAAAAACCACAACAAAATTTTAAGAGACCAGCTATAATACCTTTCAAATAGATTACAAAGAAAATGTTTACTCCAACAAAATCTGATTCCTGATTATAACTGATCTCCGTTAAAGGTCCTTTATAAATACAAAACCAAAGGCATTTGAACGATGAGGCGTATCAAAGTGTGCGGGATCGTACACTAGAGAGAAGCCGCGCAGATGTGAGTACGGCAGTGCGCATGCGCGACACGCAGCGCGACACAAGGAGCGCGCCGCCTCCAGCTGCGCAGACGCCCACCTCGTCGCCAGCGCGTGCACCCCGCCCTCAGCCCCGCCCCCACCACACTCCCGCATCACGTGCACGCTCACAGCGCGCAAGTTCTGTCTCCGCACACCACAGTACAATACAATTACTATTTTATTGATAATATATAAAATTCTTGTGTCACAATGTTCGTTCCCGTACTCCTCCGAAACGGCTTGACCGATTCTCATGAAACTTTGTGAGCATATTCAGTAGGTCTGAGAATCGGCCAAAATCTATTTTTCATACCCCCCCCCCCATTTCGTTTTTTTTAACTGCGCGCGGACGAAGTCGCGGACGTCAGCTAGTCTAATATATAAAATTCTATTGTCGCGGTGTTTGTGGTTAAACTCCTCCGAAATGGCTTGACCGATTCTCATGAAACTTTGTGAGCATATTCAGTAGGTCTGAGAATCGGCCAACATCTATTTTTCATACCCCCCCCCATTTAGTTTTTTTTAACTGCGCGCGGACGGAGTCGCGGGCGACAGCTAGTTGATAATAATTTACCTTATGATAACACAATCTAACAGTGGTAGACGCCAGCAACAACACCAGTTACACGAATTGGCCTCGCCCAGTGAAATACCACGACCACACAGAAGACTGGCGTCAGGTGGAAGTAATTCCGCGTTTAGTCTGATGAGAGTGGTACTGGAGGCCTAATTTTTCCTCCTCTTTCCCTTCCCACCACTTTTCTTATAAGGAAAGGATGGGAAGAAGAGGTGGATTTAATGGAGGAGATGCATAGGAAGGTTAAATATTCTATTTTTGTGCGTCTCCTCCTTCGTCTATTGAGGGTAGGTAACGCATCTGCGATTGCGAATGTCTAAGGACAGCGGTCGCTTCGCCATTTCGGCGAATTCATGTGGCCGCTTGCTTGTTTGCCACCTTGTAATATTAAAAAAATATATAAACAAAGAAATTGTTTACACTAAATTATTTGTTTAAAAATTAGCACACTATTAATATACATATATTTTTTTTAGTTAAAAAAATCTTCATAGCTATACAGAGCTTTCAGGGTAAGCCATGATTTTAATCTATTTTTTAAATGAAGTGAGGCTGGTAGCCACTGTAATATGGTTCGACAGACAGTTGTAGACAGCAGGCCCTATGACGTGTGTCAACTTGTCCTAATACCATCATTACAATACTCTGTGAGCAGTCAAACATCAAGACTATCTTTATCTTAATAGACTGTGTCGATGTTTTTTATGTACTCAAGCTCGTTACAATATGCGACTTCCGATACAACATTCTATAAGGACATTAATTAATTATTCAGACTTATTTTACCCAAAACAGGGAGAAAGGTGATTAAAAAAAATAATGATGTCAGAACACTGAACTCTATTAATGAATAAGCGATTGCTTGGAAATGAAAGCTTTTGTTTCTTTCTGATTTAAACTGTTGTTGTTACGTGACAGTTAATTTTATCCATTTCGTTAGTTCGAATCCTCACCGCTACAATCAAATAGGCACAAAATACTACGTCTTACAGCCAAACCATTTATAGAGGTCAGTGTGTTCGAAGGTTATGTAAAGTTTGTATACTGACAGCGGCGATGACGTGCTCCTGTCGGCTGGCGGTGCACACGTCGAGCTCGTAGAAGGGCAGAGCGTCCTGCGGCGCCAGCGAGGGGCGGCGCGGCGGCAGTGGAGCGCCCGCGCTCGGCGACAGCGGAGTGCTGCAGCGTGATAGCGCCTCCGGCTACATCACATACATTGTCACAATAATCTTACTTTTATATATATAAAAGAAAGTCGTGTTAGTTACACTATTTATAACTCAAGATCGGTCGCACTGATTTAGCTGAAAATTTATGGGGAGGTAGTTTAGGACTAGGAGACGGACATAGGAACTTTTTTATCTTGTGTGTATTTTTTTTATTCCGCGCGGACGGAGTCGCGGGTAAAAGCTAGTATATTATAAATACGAATGTTTGTTTAAAGATATCTTCAGAACTACTCAATGAATCTCGATGAAATTTGACACAGATGTAGAATATCTGGAAGAACACATACACTACTTATTATGTTTCTTTTAAATTCCGCATGGACAGAGTCGCGGGCGACATGTAGTATGCATTATAATTGTATTTACAATCACCGGATTGTGGCAGCTAAAAAAGTCTTATTAGTTAATATTAATAACTAGCTTTTACCCGCGACTCCATCCGCGCGGAATAAAAAATAGAAAACGGGGTAAAAGTTATCCTATATCCCTTTCCTGGTTCTAAGCTACCTGCCCACCAATTTTCAGTCAAATCGATTCAGCGGTTCTTGAGTTATAAATGGTGTAACTAACACAACTTTCTTTTATATATATAGATAGATGTGTGTGAAAAGTTGTGCGAAGTAAAGACCTGATAGCAGTGCAGTGAGACACGCAGACGGTCTAGTACATCACCGGGGCGCAGACGGGGGCGTGGCGCGGCGGTGAGCGCCGCCCACAGCCGCGTCCACGTGTCCTCCGCGAACTGGCACACGCGCTGCCGCGGGGACAGCACCACCGCCGCGCTGTGCCACACCTTCTCCTGGCTCACCAGCACCTGCGTCTCCCCAACCTGACACAACACAACAATAATTCACCTGTAATATTGATGATAATTAATATTTGCTAAGAAAAAAAATAGCTGTTACATACTGCTACAAAGTAAAATAATTTTATATATAACTACATACACAAATGACATGAGTTACAGGTCCTTAGACAGCTGTATCTAGAATTAGAAATAAGTTTCTTACGAGATGAAACACAACTATAAATAACATGTCGACGCCCCCATCGAATAATCCTGTAATGCACTCTTACCGGGTTCTTGCTTTTCCGTCGAATTTGGCATCTAGAGGTCCTAATACACGTTGTGAATTTTTTTTATATTTTTCTTAATGTTAATTACGGAGATAAAGTCATTAATGAAACATTTTTTTTTTGTTTCCGGTATTATCATTTTTCCTTCATAGCACAGAATACGTCCGGAATACATGAATGAAAATTAAATACAATGTAGCTATAAATATTAGCTTTGTTTTGCTATTTAAAAGATTCTTGTACAATAATTATTGATGAAGTAATTAAAGAAATGCGTTTTTTGCTTCTCCTGAAAAAAATGATCTTTCCTACTACGGGGCTATTCGGTGGGGGCGTCGATGTATTGACCGGAGTTCACCTTGATGTCAGTGAACTTGAGATGCAGCGTGAAGGGCAGCATGGGCAGTAAGGTGAGCGCGGCGGCGGGCAGGGCACGACGCGTGCTGGCGTATGTATGTGCCACCAGGTACTCCTGCATCAGTCGCTGCAGCCCGCCCACACCCGCCCCCACACACGACAGCCCCGCCCCCTGGTTCACGCACACCCACGAAATCAGCTGAAACAAGGACCTAGTGTTACCTAAGATTCACACAAATACTTTAAAAAAAACGCAATATGACTACAATTTTCAATAGTAAAAAAAAATGCTTTCTTTTCTTTTTTATCTATTCCTTTGCATCTTGAGTTAATTTGAACTTTAAATAAGGCTATTAACTATTATGTAATTATTTTAACAAATTAAGTCTCCTTACCTCTTCAGCCAAATCCAAGTTCCCCTCGTGCTGTAT
This sequence comes from Papilio machaon, assembly GCF_912999745.1. NCBI lineage: Eukaryota > Metazoa > Arthropoda > Insecta > Lepidoptera > Papilionidae > Papilio > Papilio machaon. The sequence goes on from NC_059987.1 coordinate 9,590,448, forward strand.
CAAGTAGTGAATGATGGCCAGTTTGTTCTCAATGGGCGTCGTCTTAAATGTAGTAGCGAGGTCTTTCTCCGCCACGTGCATGGTGACAACATCCAGAGTGTTCATGTCGACCATGGTGTGGGCGCCCCAGCCAAGCAGCGGGGCGAGGCTGGGCCCACTTTCGCTCGCCTCCACCGGGATCACGATGTGGGCGCATGGCTCGTGGTGTAGGCTCACATCGATCAAGTGCGTAAACAGCATTGGAATGTGCACGAGGAGATGATTATCTGTGACGTACGAGCTCCAGTAAAAAAATTGTATTAATCTAACCAAAGAGGTGACTAACATTGTCTATGTTGACTACAACTGCACGTATTTTTTAAAGGACAATACTTCAGTATATAGAAGATACCTTCGTAGAGTGTGTACGAAGGTCGCAGGGACTTGGCGAGGTTCCAGGGCAGGTCGGGCAGCACGCTGTGCACGACGCAGCCGTGGTGCAGCAGCGTCACCGAGTATGCAAAGTTCACGCCGCCCTCTTTCAGCTCCGCACTGTCCTCCAGCACCAGGGACGTGGTCGAATCGTCAAGAGGCTAACACAAAAAAGTACACATTTGAAAATCACCTAATCATTAGACGGCTTATAAAGTTATAACAGTTTTTATGTCGCCAAATATATTTCCGAAGCGTAGAAACTGACTGAAATCAAATGTACATTAGCTGTAAAATTTGTTATTATGTGAGATTACCTTATAAAGGTAATGATGGCAGACACAGAGGAGGCCGCGGGCGTCGCACACGATGTGCAAGTCGAGGCCGCAGTCGTGCACGCGCAGCGGCACCGCGTCGTCCTCGTACGAGCCGCACGCCGCGCCCCCGGCCCCGCCCACGCCACCTCCTGCACCCGCCCCCTGCGGCAGGCTCAGCGGAATATTCAGCTGGGCACAAACAAAAATTTATAAAAAATAATTCTAGACTTGTCGCGACCGAATTAACACACATTTTTGTCGATGAACACCTTGGTGTTCCCGCTGCTCGTTTGCCCCCTTCTCTTATAAAAAACATTCAGTTTTTTGTCAATAAAAATCGAGCATCAAATGTTAAAAATATAAGTAACTTCTAACATAAAAGTATAATTGAATTTAATAATTGATTTTCAATAAGACTTCGATCAAATAGTTTGTTATGTATAGATATAAATGTAAAACATTTTGTGACGTAATCAAACATTTTCTTACAAATATACTCTACTTGTATAAAAGATACGACAGAAATAGGTGACGCAAAACATCTGCGCAAACACAATAAGAGACTCAAACCAGCTATCAAAACTCATTAATCAAAAAAATGTAAAAGAAACGTGTTTTTATATAAAACGGATAATAAAATTAAAGTTACAACAACTACAAGACTCGTTCAAGACAGATAACAATGGAAATGTTTAGAGGAGGCCTATGCCAAGAGGCACATTGTGACATTTTATATTTTGTTTTTATTTTTTTAACACACGTAAATTTCAAATAATTTTAGAATAAAGGGCTATGTAATTATATAAGATGATAATATGATAGATATATAAGAATAGAAGAGGAGCGTAAGAAAACGTAAACATGGTAGAGGCCAACTATGGCACTAAAAAGATGTCACAAAAAGCGCAACTACAGAAAGTAGTGCATTTTGTCTAATTTTATTGTTTATCCTAGTCAAGCTACTGCTTGTGCATACCTCTAATATTGATAAATAAAAAATATTGTCCTTATTCTTTGTACGATTTAAAGCATTTTCAACTCTAGTCATTACTTAAAAATTATATAGTGTTTATAACAACTGATACAACTCACAGCCATAACCGAGAACAATAGGTAAAAACGGTTTTAGTATCATAAAAAATAGTTTACCACAGTCTCATGAGGCAGATCAGCATGGAACTGCAGCGCGGAGAGTGTGGGTGTCATCTCACTGGGAGACTTCACCTCCTCCCCCTCCGCGAAGCTCTGCTGCGGCTGCCGGTAGTGAATGTAGAACAATACCTAGAAGACATCAAATATTAGTATATTGTAAATGAGACAAGTTTATTCCACTAAAAATCTATCTATATATATAAAAGAAAGTTGTGTTAGTTACACTATTTATAACTCAAGATCGGTCGAACTGATTTAGCTGAAAATTGATGGGGAGGTAGCTTAGAACTAGGAGACGGATATAGGAACTTTTTTATCTGGTGTGCATTTTTTTATTCCGCGCGGTCGGAGTCGCGGGTAAAAGCTAGTTTAAACTAAATAAAAATGTGCATCAACCTGACAACAGAAAACATTTAATTTATTTAGCATACCTTTATTTTTGTCGGTTTCTTAAATTTCAAACCAAAAACAATAATAGCATAATGTAGGCAATAGCTAAATATCTTGGAAAAGGTTGGAAAACTGGTATGTTTCTTTATTCCACCATTATACTCACTTGATTGACACAATCCCATTGCGCCCATGAGAATACCTTCACAATAGTCTCTGGTTCGGGGTAGATACCATCAAAGCCCCACTTCTCACTACCATCATCACATTCATTAAGAAACATTGGTGTTCTGTATATCTTGATGCCTAATAAAATACCAAGTTATATTTATTTAAAATGTCATAACTTGAGTGTTATTTTATTATCAGTTAACATATTTAAAAAAATATAAACATACAACACATTTGGTAAAAAAGAAATATTCAAATAATAGTGAACATTTATGTACTGCTTTTAGTAAAAAATATAGACAAATTGAGAACCTCCCTTTTGATGATGATTAAAAAGTTAGAAAGACAGACTAGAATGATAACAAAAAATTATTGAGTGGAAATACATAATTGACATATATCTAGAATAAAGCTTTTGAATTCTGTTATTTTTGATTTGATTACTGAGCACATAGTTTAATAATTATTCATATCATTTTAATAAATTACATTTAATTAAATTAAAACTGACAATTTAATGGCATTAGTAATAATAGCTGTTCTGTATTAACTAGTTATTTTAATGAACCATTCTAGTAAGATAAAATTGTTTAGTTCATTTAATGCTATCAAAAATATCAATGAAAAACTTACATTCCAAATGCTTAAATAGTAAAAATCTATCATTTCTGATACCAGGGCTGTATTTCTTACTCTTGCCATATATATACTGCACCATTATTTGTCTGGTCGAACCCTCTTCTACTTCCTCAGGCTCACTAGATTTATCAGGAAGCAGAGATATTAAATATGGACAATACAAAGCTTCCTGAATATCATCACCTTCTTTGGGAAGAATTTTAATAACATAAATAAGCAAGCTGCGCGTGGAATTCACTGAAGCCTGTATTATATTCAATTTCTCCTCGAAAGTATGTAGTGTAGTCAAAGTTTTTGTGTTATTGGTGTAGACGCCAATGTTCATAACTTCTTTGTCATTTCTATTGGACACCCAAGTAAAAACTTGAGAGCCGTCTTGCTCTTGCCCTATTAAACGCCATTCTCTAGCAGTTACCTCTGTAAATATAGTTAATTTTGTTACTTAAGTCATCAATCGGTAATTATACTTAGCGATATACAACAATATGAAACATACCATCTTCACTTTGAGATTGAAGTACACCACATAATTTAACAGCAAGATTTTGTTGCGCCATGATACAAGATAAATTTTTCACCTGTTCATTACAAATATCCGAAAGAATTCTATTAAATATGTTATCAACGTAGATAGCGTCTTATTGACTTTTCTTGCAGGTTTTCTATCAGCTGTCGCCCAGCTGTACAGTAACGTGAAGTTAGTATACGAATCTTATCCAACATACAAACGAAAATGCCGATATCACGCCGTGAAATTATGGCACCACTGTGTGAATTCGGCCAATCATAGCGTCGCAAATAACTTTTACTTTGTGTTCTGTGTCACGTACTGATTATTTTATTTTGATCAAAATACTGCAAAACTTTATTAAAAATTGTGATTAAATAGCTTATACTCATTATAATATTTTTGCATTTGACATTTTTAATAAGCACTCATACGTAACTTAACCAAACCGCATTTTAAATGGTAATTTCATTTTGTTTACTTTAATTCAAGGTTTTTAACAAATCCTCATTTAAGCGACACATAATTTTAATGCTAATTATACCAAAAAAACTAATTAAAAATTGAAGAATAAAAAGGTATTTGACTCTTCCAAACGTTTGTGTTCAAGTCGTGTATAGGAATAGATTTGATAACGACGAACGTTTTCAGAAGAAACAATCGTGAAGTTAGCTATTTAATCACCCAGAGAGGCTAGACGTTTTACCGCGACATTTTCGCGCGGAAAGCCGGGCGTAATCGAGCCGTGGAAAGCTGAAAAGAAGCATGTAAATGTAGTAAATTACTCCAAGTGTAGTATTTTAATTGCTTTTTCATCCGTTTAATATCATAGCTGTAAAATAAAGTGTTAAAAATAGTGAAATTGTGATCTAAATTGAGAACTGATTTCTCATTAACAAGGAATTTTTGTTCTATAGAATTTGCATCAATTTGTGAATGACCAGGTATGTACTAAGTGACTACTTATGTTGCTTAGAATATACAGTATCTTTTTATATGAAAAAATCTACAAGTAAATATCAAATCTACACATAATTAGGTTATAAACCTGCAGTCGACGATAAGCTTTGCCATTTATGCTGTCATTGACAATACCTGTAAAACAGTCTTTAATTCGGTTTTTATGTAGTACTCGTGAAAATTATGTATATGACATTATCACAGCATCGCAAATGTGCTATTTATATCAATTTCCTAAAGTGGATGGGGCGAGAAACCCAAGCTTGCGACGTGTCTAATGGCGGTGACGGAGGATTTCGCGCGCGATTGTGACGGATTCGTGGCATTTATTTTACCTGCTGACTTAGATGTTTTCGTTGTTTTATGATCTAAATGCATAATTTGTATATTCTTCTGATTATAAAACTAGGAAATCATAACATTTACCGCCTACTATTGCTTTAAAATGACTCTGAAAAAAAATCTCCCGCCAACCAGCAGGGGGCACGCTGCCTTTTCGAAAGCCAAAATAGCTATGTTAATGTATTTTATTTCGATATTTTTTGTTATATCAGTCTTCTAAAACCTCTGAACTTTTATAAACCCCCGAGAAAAATGGAAATTTGTCCTCGATTGATTTTGTCAACTGACATAACCCTATTTTGCGGTTTCGACATGACATGCGGTAATTTAAGCTATTAATGTAGTTTTTCTGGCGATATCTTTTATGTTGTTGATAACTTGTTAAATTAGTTACATATTTTAGGCCGTATAGATCCCGTGCCAGCTGATTTGTCGCCTCTACGATGGCTCAAACGGGGTATGTATGTGTTCCAATGTAGACAGTAAAAGTTCCTTGTAGACTTTGTTTACATTTGATCTTATGTTTGCAGTAGCTCCAGTGAAGGTCATATAAATCGGCCATGCTTCAAAAGGAAGAGAAATTCATCAGACGATGAGGTAGTGTGCACTAATTATTAATTTTGCATGTACTAATTAGAAATCAGAAGCATAGAAATCAATACATGATTAATTTCCTTTATAGGAGGTGGAGAACATGCCACCCCTCAAGAGATCACCCAAAATAGAGGAGTTTACTGACTTGTCAGCACACAATGTTGTTGTTGAATCTTCATCTTGCTCTAGTGATGATGAGGGGTCTCACTATGAAAACAATGAGCAACCCAGGAGTGTTTTCACAGACATAGATTATAACCCAGATACCTTTTTAAGCCCACCGAGTATACCTGAGCTTCCTAATTATGTTCTGAGTCCCTTAGAAAATGTAGCCAGAGGCGACTCTACACCGCACTCCAACAAAAGGCCAAGGTAAGTTAGGGTATAAGTTTCTTATTGGTCAAAAATATATGCACTTACAAATCTGTGAGTTATTAATGTTACAGTAGATCTTATGTAACAGATCTTTTATCAAAGTTACTTCACTTGCAGTACAAGTAAATATCAGTATCCCACTCCACCAAAAAGAAAATGTCCTCTGCCAGGACTGTACTGGGCGGACCAGAATGATCTCTGGAAAAGTATGTGTGAGGGAGACGCTAGATCCAGTATGAGGAGAAATCCTAACATGTTTGACAATCATCCTAACTTACAACTGAGGATGCGAGCTATATTACTGGACTGGCTGAATGAGGTAAGCAGGGTCTTGTATTGTTTGTAGAGATGTTCATTTGATTTTTTTTTAAATTAAGGTTTTTGTAGTACATTCTCAGTGTCTTTACTATAGTTGCTAGTTGTGTTAATAAGATTTATATATGCAATGAAAATGGTTATTAAATTACATGCAAACTATTTATTTCCATGCTGCTTACCACTGATTTAAATAGGAAATGTAAGTATTGCAGTTTGTTTGTTTGAAAAAATATTGTATATCATGTATAAATGGGTCTATGAAGTAACATTGGGAGCATTGACCCCTTTTTTGCAATGTTCATTGACCTCTTCAGAACCATCGCGTTTGGACTCTAATCTATCGTTTTGTTGTATTCTTTTTTTTAAATTTCATAGTTGCATTTTGTTTTATCAATACAAAAAAATGTCTCTTAAAAATATGTTTTTTTTTATAAATCGTAAAACTTTACGTAACTAGTGTTTTATACAATTTCGACTATCTATAAAAACGTTGTCGAACTTCTTCAATAGACGATTAATGACGTTTCTAAGACTAAAATCACTATACGAAAATATCGTCATCCTTGTCCATTATCTTTGACAAAACAGAGAACAATATGTTTCGGACGGAGATTTTGATCACAGGCACTCATGGTATCTGGCACTGTCGTCTAATTGTCATCCTTAGTGTAGATTTAATGAAAGAAAACTATACTTAGGGACAGCGTAGGTAACATACAATAGTATACCTTAGTAATATCTAAGTTACCGCATATTATCGAGGTTATAGGTAATTTAGCGTATTGTAATCACTAGACCTTGAACCTTTAAACTTATTGGTGCAATCTATAATTCAATATACTTCGAATTAAATATTTGTTAACTAAATATTTTCGGATGATTCCGAAATTAAATATTATCAGTGGTCGGTATAATTTACTTATTTTAACAGTACATCAGCATTTAATCGTAAAATCTTACTAATATTATAAATGCGAATGTTTAGATGGATGGATGGATGTTTGCTTGAAGGTATCTACGAAACGGCTCAACGTATCTTGATAAAATTTGGCACAGATGTAGAGCATAGTCTGAAAGAATACATAGGCTACTTATTACTTTTTTTTTAATTCCGCGCGGACGAAGTCACGGGTGACAGCTAATATTAAAATAAATTAACCGTCTTAGAAATCGATTAGGTTTAAAAATTCTATTTCCTCTGAGATTATAATCAGTACCGTATCGTTTTTGTATATTTTTTCCATGAATAAGTTCTGTTACACCTATAACTTATATTTAAACACTGAAGCATTAATTTTTCGAGAGTAGGTATACGTATCCGATTGTTATCCTATTGTGGTTATTACATCCGTATTGTAAACCGCACTGAGAAGATAATTATATTGTACTAGATGTCGCCTTTTCGGAATAAAAAAAAATATCCTATGTGTTCTTCTAGACTCTTCTATATCTGTGCCAAATTTCATCAAGATCCGTTCAGCCGTTCCGGAGATACCTTCAAACAAACATCCATCCATCCATCTAAACATTCGAATTTATAATATTAGTAAGATTACTTATATTTTAGTAATATATCAATACATATAAATATCTCAATAGATTTAGTAATACTTATATTTCAAGCAGAATCTTGTTGCGCGATAAATGTGACAGGCTCAAGTGTCTTCTATAATCTAACGTAAAAATGATTCGATAACTAACATAAAATCTACGTCTTAGAACTAATGTCTTGCCTTTATTTATTTTACCCATATCCTTCGAAGCAGTCGTGCTTTAAGATGTCAAGAGATTGATGTCTAAAAACTTTAAGAACAAGCTGAGCGCTCTATATCAGTAATCAATTAAGTAAATACCTAAAGCTAATTAAGCTGAAATGACGGTTAAGTTGAAGGTAATCCTTATAGTTAAAAAAAATATTTATTTTGGACGGAAACTTAGGAGCTCCGCACTGAGTCCGACTGCCTTTCAGTATATGCTTCGATTGTTACAAGCCATTATGTTGATCTAATTTTTATCACGTAGAAAATATTGATTTTGTAATAATTACAATATTAAATTTCCGCTTGACGACAAGATGTTCGTGATGATTGCTTAGATTTCAGATTATTGTTGTTTGCATTTTCACCAAATAGCAACCTAACATAGGCGAGATTGAGGTCGTGCGCTAGATTTTTCATTGCAAAAGTAAAAAAAAAATAGTGATTTATTATAGAGTCTATTCCTTAGCAACTTGCAAATTTTCTATATCTGTAGTATTCTTAGAACATATCTATGGTTCTATTTGTAATTTGTGTACGCCGCGTGGGTATTTTTTTAAAATAGCAAATCCAAGTTCGCTCAAAAACTGGCGTAATCTATTAATATGTTGGGAACAATTATCATTAAGTCTTTATAATGTATCGTTACCATTGTCAGATTACGAAATACCATTACTGTTTGTACCATTTCAATGAATGATTGAAATTATCTAGGATCGAGTTGGATATAATTCTGGGAAGCCTTTTGACTAAATTTGGGAAATGTATATCTTAGCACTCAACATGACAAACGAATAGTGTAAACCTGCGTTACTCAATTACTTACAAACTAGTAGAGGCAAGTGGGCTACACTTCGTAGTGACTATTAACCCAATTAATTGTGTTCAGAATTATAAAGAATGTTGCGACTAAAGCTAAGAACATTTTGCATCTAAGTATCGTTTTTGTATTTTTTTCAAATTGGTTTCTTGTATAAAAAAAGTCGTGCAGAACACGTAGCACATTGTTATGAGCAGGGCGTATTAATTATCATCAGGTGAACGAACTATTCGTCTCGTTTTAAACGTTATGTAAGAAGAAATAAACTCTAATGCAAAATTTCCTAAAAAAAAAAAGTTATGTTGGTTATTAATGAAGTCTGAATAGATACAGAATACAAGAACCTGGGCACAAAATCGAATGAGAAATCTTTAATTAAATTTACACTGAGAGCCTAATCATAAAAAACTTAGTGTTTCAATTATTATGTCATCCTACTTATGGGACGCTGATATTGACATTACCAGTAATCACGAAATTGAAATATGATTATGAGTAAGCTTCCGAAATGCGATCTCGACAAATAATTAACAAATACTTATCATCACCATCAGCTCACTATACGTCCCCACCGAGGGGCTCGTAACCTACCCTAAGTTAGGGATGACTAGGCCATAGTCAACTAGGCTGGCCCAGTGACATCATATCTTTGAATTTCTTCTCAGATTTGTGTAGGTAGTAGCATCACGATGTTTTCCTTCTTCGTAAGAACGTCTGATAAATGTACATATGTAAATCGAAAAAAATATTGGTACATAGTTGGATTCGAACCAGGACCTGGAGATTGCAAGTCAAGTGCTTAACCCCTGAGTCACCGACGCTCTTACCACAAATACTTATACCGGAAGCTATTTTCGTGATACCTATTTAAAAACACTATTTTATAATCGTGTCGACGTTCTTAATATCAATGACCGGCGGCCAAAGGATTACAACACGTGTTTAAGTAAACAGTGTCTAACTGTATTTTTGAGTTAATACAGTTAATTTAAATGTTGTTGAGTGTTTTATTAAAAAAAAATTGTCAAGACAGTATTAATTTCATGATTGTTTTTCTAAATTTCTATACGTGATATAAGACAGAACACAAACATTTTGAGATCAAATCATTTGTAATAAGATTCCAATAAAGGAGCATTATCTCTGGTAAACTTTATTTTGTTGGGGTAGATAAGATGGAATGCGTTAGTAGACCTTTGGTGCCCCCAATGCGGTGGCGAGAAACGTAGAGTACGTATCTTGACGTAGCGTCCATGTTATTTGTCACGTGCCTTAAATCACTCGCACTCTTATTGAAAACAGTTAATAGACTACGTCAAAAGACTCTTCTTTTTATTATTTTTCTTAAAGTTATAAATCGAAATGCACAAAAATCTGTGTGCAGTGAGTCATATTACGCCTTATTACGAAAAGGCACGGCAGTTAACTTGATATTTTAAAATTGTAAAATAAGTTGTATTTACTTATACGAATCGAAAATGTATACGTTAGGATACTTATTATTAAGCAAAGTCTTTAAATGGAATTTGTCGACATCATTACATCGGCCATTATTGTCGCTATTTTTGGTTAAGATAAGAAGAGCCCTAAAAAGGATTCAGCGTGATTTCCCGTTACTCGACCCAGTGAACATCACATCGTTTCCCAACTGATCGCATAGCAATCCCATTAGATTTTAATTTGTTAGTACCAAATTAAAATGATTTCCTGTGAAATATTCGTTTTCGACTACTTGATTATAACGCGTCATTTTTTTTATGACTATTTTCATGTTAAGAGCTAAGGTAGATTAAAAAGAACAGAAATCCAAATCATTTGACAATGTTTATACATTTATTAAATACTTGTTGTCGCCCCCGACTCCGTCAGCGCGGAATTATATGAAAAAAAAAACGTAATATGTAGCCTATGTGTTCTTCCAGACTATATTCCACGTCTGTGCCAAATTTCATCAAGATCCGTTGAGCCGTTCCGGAGATACCTTCGAACAAACATCCATCCATCCATCTAAACATACACATTTATAATATTAGTAAGATTTTTTATTTAAAGCCAGTGATTTGCATCGAAAGAACTTGCGTTCCACTGGTATTCCAGTTTTAACGTCTATCAGTAATTATCTGACTGGTGACTGACCCATAAATTCACAAAAATTTAGAGGCCGAAAGCGAACACCGTTTCGCAAACTGTAAATCCATAGTTTTTATAATTCTATACGAACAGGCATGAGTATTTTATTGTTATACCCGATTAGTAAAAATTTTATAAGGAAGGAAACTAAATAACTATTAAATCGTGCATATTGTTCTATGAATTTATTATCTTGCTGGTGTAGTAAATCGAATGCCAAAATATTTACATATTTTTGAATTCGAGTAATTTTAGCTAAGTCTCAATTCTATTCACTGTCAATAATGGTAAAGCTAGAAAACAGAAGCAATATTCCGACACCAATGATTAAGGGATACTATTTACGATTTTATCACATTTATTTCCGATGTCTCATTTGGCAACATTAACAATATGATCAGTTTCGCGAATATCCATTTTAGAAATACCTGTTACCAAACATATATCAACTAGAGTCTTTTTAAAACAGAGATATTGCTTAGTACATGTGTTTAAGCAATGGAAACATTGGAATACTACAGCTATTAGTAGTATTATTGTGCTGGGAAGCATATATTAAAGTGTGTTAAAATTAAAAAAAGTTAAAAATTTCTAAAAAAAATACTAAAGTATAGATATGAAATATTGATATGTCGAATGTACAAAAACTTAGGACGCAAATTGAACGATGGATGCAAGAAAAGAATTACAAATTTTAGGGCCTAGAGTAATCAAACCTAGAATCTAAGATACCTTCCCATAAAGGTTTTGTAGTAAATTAAGTTTAAGAACCCCTGGTGTAAGGAAACAAATTGTACAACAAGGTATGTGTATTGCAGGTGTGCGAGGTATACAAGCTGCACCGGGAGACGTTCCACTTGACGGTGGACTACATCGACCGGTATCTATCACACACCGACGACCTGCCCAAGAGCCGGCTGCAGCTTATAGGTAACATATTATTTAGTAACGAACTTCTTCGTCTTATACGACTGTCAAAGTTTGTTGAATTAAAAAAATATTCCTCCCCTTCTTCAGCTTGTATCTATCTTAGTACTCGGTTATAATATAGTAACTGTAATCTCTTTACTCTAGGAGTCTTAAAAAAGGGATCAAAAAACACTGTTGTTGATTGTTTTGAAACATTATAAAATTTTATAGGCGTCTATTAATGACTAGGACATAATGACGTAACAAATGCTAAAGATCATATCGAATGATATGAAGATAGAATTGAGTCCTGTTTATTTCATTAACATTTATCGAGCGATATCATGCACTGATACACACGCGATATCGCACTCACTTTGTCGCCATGCACATTTATGAAATTTCTCCCCAGTTAAAATATTTTTTTTTAAAATTTCAATCGAAACATAAGGTCTGCTATTTCCTCGTTGACTTATTTGGATATATATTTGCAGTCCATAAAATGTAGACTAAGCTTAAATTATTTGTGTATGGAGAAAGAAGTTATTGGTTCATTTTATTTTAGTTACTCGTAAAAAAAATTTTTGTCAGTTTCAAAGAAATTATGTAAAATTCAATAATTTACTTTAAAAAGGTCTCACGCTTACCACATCTTATGTGAAAATTTTAGTTATTTTCATCCCCTCTTCCAGGTATAACATGTTTATTTATCGCGGCCAAAGTTGAAGAGGTGTACCCACCTAAAGTGAGCGAGTTCGCGTACGTAACAGACGGAGCTTGCACAACGGAAGAGATCCTTCTGGAGGAGCTACTGATCCTGAAGGTGCTATCGTGGAGCATCACGCCGCTGACCATCAACGCCTGGCTGAACGTGTACATGCAGGTGGCGAGTGAAGCGCGCGGTGCCAAGAGGCGTCTCATCGGCGAGAGTGATGTGGCCGCGAACGCTTTGCGCGGGTACACCTTCGTCTTCCCGCAGTACTCCTCGCTCGAGTTCGTAGTTTGCGGACAACTGGTCGACCTCGCAGTGCTGCATGTTGATGTTAATCGCTTCGCATACAGTACGGTGGCCGCCGCCGCAATGGCACACGCTTTCAACAAAGAGCTCGCTATGAGGGTTTCAGGTATGTAGACTTTTTTGTTAATCTATATATATAAAAGAAAGTCGTGTTAGTTACACTATTTATAACTCAAGATCGGTCGAACTGATTTAGCTGAAAATTGATGGGAAGGTAGCTTAGAACTAGGAGACGGACATAGGAACTTTTTTATCTTGTGTGCATTATTTTTATTCCGCGCGGACGGAGTGGCGGGTAAAAGCTAGTATGTAATATTTCAAACTATGGGCATTTTCAGGATTTTACAGTATCCTTAAAATATTATCTATTTATATCTAAACATCTAATTAAATTGGGGTGTCGGTATGTAATCTCCAAATAAAAAAATCTTAATTCGGTTACGTGAATTATTTAATTTCTTTACCTATAACGAAAACCAAATTTTAATATTTTTGTCTGTCTTTCGGGACGATTTTGTCGGGATTTTCATTGGAAGGAAGCTGATTGCGGGAATATTGTAGCAAACTTTTTTTTTTTTTAATTCTTCGCTGAAGAAGTCGCGGGCGAACGCTAGTTGTGTTATAATTGAATATATGTTGTGTAGGCTACAGCTGGGAGTCATTGGCGGCGTGTTACGAGTGGATGCGGGCTTTCGTTGCTGTGGTGCGCGCGGCGGGCGGGGCCAGTGTGGTGCGCGGCGGAGACGGCGAGTTCGTGCAGCGCGCCGCCGGCCTACAACTACTCTGTCCAGCCCTCAACCGAGACGAGAGCCACCGGATACAGCATCACAACGTCACCTTAGATATGTTTGTTAGTATATACAACATTCTGTATTTACTTATGTGGAGTCTAAAAAAAATTCTACAGACTAATTAAAAAAAAATATTTTGTTCTTAAAACCATTTTTCACAAAATTGGTGGGGCTCCGTCTCCCGAACTAATTAAAACTATGTTTCTGGAGGCAGCGCCTTCTCTTATTTATTTTTTAAAGGTATTAAGTGTTAGTTGTTATACATATTGAAAGATACATTATATTTAGATATATTAAAAAAAAACAATTAGTGTGTAATAGTATGTGTTTTGTGTGGTTTTGAAAGTGCATGTGTGTGCTTTTTTTTATTTTACTATTTTTTTTTTAATTTTTGGGTGTCTGATATTTTAATGAGTTATTGTTAAAATATTTTCAGTACAGTCGTAGTCAAGTTGCATTAGCCATTGTGTTATATAAATTATTAACCTTTTAAACTAATATTAGAAGACGCACTTATTTCTTTCTGACTCATAACAAAGGGAAATAAGTTCATAGTTAAAATAGAAATTTCTTTCCACAGGACAAAGTATACCAATTATTAACTGAAAATGAACCTGAAACATCAGAACAGACGAGCAGTACAGAGGGTGATGCGACACAGAACACGGAGCAGATGTACCCGCCCACGCCGCCGCTGTCCAATCAGAAGACGCCGGGCACGCCCACCGCAGCCACGCCCTCCACCAGGCAAGTGCCCGACTTGCTACATGCTGAAGTATGAACTGAACATCCTGTATTTATCTCTTCTTATTGTAAATATTTATATAACCCATTCCAAAATGAACGCCTACATTTTTTAAACATGCATCATTTTCCATACATGGCGGCCATTAAGCTGTTTCATAGTGAAATTGTATAATATTAAAGTGTCTTTTTGGTTTTTTTTTTTTGTAATATAAAACTTTGTGTATAATTTGCGATGTATTGTTTATAAAATTTAGGCTTTCTTTTGGAATAAGGGATAGTCTGTCGATTGACAGCGCGGGAAATACCTCAGTTGAGATGTCAAGATCTGACAATAGTTAACGGACGAAAACATATGTTTTGTTGTGAGATATTTAAATGTTGAAATGGTTTTAGATAAGGACAAAATTGAAGGAAGTGTTTTTTTTATAATAATTTCAATATGTTGCAAATACTTTTAGGTTCTACTAATTTTTTTTTATACATTGAAAATATATACGAAAAAATAAGTACATAACGTCAACAAAAGTACATAACTACACTCTACAGTTATATTTATATTCTGGACAAAATTCCGAGAAAATCAAAATAACAATGCATGCAAGAGTGAACTAATATGATTTCAGCTTTTTTTAATATACTAATAAATTAATATAGATTAAGTGTTCACACTAATTACATTTTCTCGGAATTTTGAAGAGATGTAAATTTTTTAGAGCACTACTATCTTATAAACAATATATTTACTCCTCAAATTACATAGCCCATTCAAACATAACGGCTGAAATTTTGCTGATCCTCTGAAGAAAAAAGGCTATTGTTAAGTATTTTTTACATTTTGACAATATATGTTTTGACTTTACATTTTGCAACAAAATATCATATTTCTTAAAAATACTCTTTAATGCTTTTTTTTTTCGGAGTTTTTATGTATTATTTTCATTCAAAAAAAGTCTAATTTTGTACGGGAAATACCATAGCGTTTCTTTATGAATTATCAACTAGAAGGAAATCTTAGGCTGGCACTAAGTTATGATTAGTATTCCAATTTAAAATTATACTAAAAATATATCTAATATATAAAATTCTCGTGTCACAATGTTCGTTCCCGTACTCCTCCGAAACGGCTTGACCGATTCTCATGAAATTTTGTGAGCATATTCAGTAGGTCTGAGAATCGGACAACATCTATTTTTCATTTTTTTTAACTGCGCGCGGACGGAGTCGCGGGCGACAGCTAGTATTGATATAAATAATTTGTATGAACTTTGGATACTATAATTTGATAGTTGATGTCAATATCATTTTGTATATACTATGCGAAGAAATGATCACATATATAAGAGTAATGAGATTGAATGTGGATGAACCAAAGAAATGTATGGATTGTCTGAAAGAGGATATATGTAAGAAGGGAGTGAATTCAGATATGACGGCTGATGTATGTATGGAGGAATAGTACAAACTGTGCCAACACTAAATCGAAAAAAAAAACAGGTTTATGATGCTAATGTGATTTTGTATGCAATTTGTAGTGACAAATGACACTTTGATTTCTCAATTGATGCGTCATTTATAAACTTATCTTACTAATATTATAAACTAGCTTTTACCCGCGACTCCGTCCGCGCGGAATAAAAAAAATCCATACAAGATAAAAAAGTTCCCATGTCCGTCTCTTAGTTCTAAGCTACCTCCCCATTAATTTTCAGCTAAATCAGTTCGACCGATCTTGAGTTATAAATAGTGTAACTAACACGACTTTCTTTTATATATATAGATGCGAAAGTTTGTATGGATGGATGTTTATTAGAAGGTATCTCCGGAATGACTCAACGGATCTTGATGAAATTTTGCACAGATGTTGAACATAGTGTGAAAGATTACAAGCTTCTTATCAAGTTTTTTTTCAATTTCGTGCGAATGGAGTCGCGGGCAATAGCTAGTATTAAAATAAAATTATAGTTTACTTATGAAACTTGGTCCCGAAACGCCTTAACTTTATTTGAAAATATTTTCCATCAATAATAGATTTTTTTTTATAAATCTTAAACCATTTCAATTATATGTATTTAAAATTGCTACTTGTATTTGGTTCTTTATAATATACATACATATTGACAAATCCATCAGTTTCAACTACCGTACATTATCATATGTTTATACAAAGAGAAACAGTTGTTGTGACACATGTTATACGACAGTGGAAACTCATCTTAACTGAATAAGTTATTTGTAAATGATATGGGTGTGTTCATATGTTATAACATTCCATGATTTACTTTTGTTTGAAGAAATCGAGTTTGCACTGACGAAACATTTACATGAAACATGTTTTCAAAACACATGGTTTATGTGAGTGTTTTCGGCTATGCGAACTCACGCTTATCGTTATATATCTTAGTGCTATATAGTTTTGTAATAATAACTCTGTTGTAAAATATTTTATAACTCATTTAAGGTTCGCATTAATTTAATATAGAGTATTATTTAATATATATATATATCTCATTTATTTGAAAAAGAAAAAAAAACCCTTGTATTTCCAAATCGTACACTTTAATGCCATAATCAGAAGGTTGTAAATTTATTTATTTCAATTATAACAAGTTTTTTTTCTTCGTTTAAGTATGTAGCATGTAACTCTTTTTTTCATGTAAATGTTCCTCAGATAAAAATTTACTAGATTTAATGACAAGATGTTCACTTTCTAGAGAAAACTTTGCATATCTTTTTTAAAAAAAAATGCACGGACAGAAAAAGTTTGAATTTGACACAATTAAAGTGTAACATTAGAAAGAAATCTTTGACTATGTATGAATTATAGTCAAAATACATACAATGGGCGAACAATAGTCAGAGATAAAAAACGAAGCTCTATTTAGCCAAAGAATGTCGGTCGGACGACGTAGAGAGAGTAGAGAAGAAATAAAATTAATCCAAACAATAACATAATTACGCATGTTAAGTACAATCAGTATACCGTTTAATATGAAATCACTACACTTGTGTTTTATATTTATTATTTATTTATTTTGTTCGCAAGTCGAGTGATCCAGTAAGATTTTTTTTTTCGTTTAAACGGTTATCCTTGTGTTTGTTTGTGATGTATTATAAGTATATAATATATAATTGCATCAATAATATATAATATATAAGTTAGATACAAGTTATTGAGATCTTTGTTCTTTAGAAGAATTATATAATTACCTTATATACTGCAGATGTGATTTAGTGTTGATTAATTTTGTTAGATTACAATAATGTATATAACTGAGTTTATTTACTATATAATTAATGTTATGTGTCATCTATTTAATATATAAACAATATTATATAATCTGCTTCTTTTTCTAATTGTATACAAATTTTAATTAGGTCGTAAACCAATAATTTGCATGTCTCATTTATTTTGGACAAATCTTATATTTTGTTTAAATATCTCTATGTCTCTGAATAAATATTTTAGATCTTATCACTTTATCAGGTGACAAAATAACACCGTTTTTTTTGTTCGCTCCAATTTTTGAAGGTTAATAAAATGTAGTAAGTATTGTTTTTTATATACTCCTTATTACAGTCAATGTTTTATTTATCAACACTAAATAACATGTTCAGTTTTCATTAGAGAAATGTTTAGTTGTGTGGTGGACATGTGTTATACAAAATTGTAAAGTTCATCGTAATAGTTGTAAGTTCATTGAACTCGTGACGTCACATTGTAGAAATAATTTTCAATGGGGACAATTTGAGTTCTGAAATTTTAGTTAATTTAAATATTATATATAAGTCGAACGATTACGCTTATACGTCAAGGTGTACTCCCACCTTATAAATAAGACTTAGAAATGGATTTTGTTACTTTATATATATATCAGAAAATAATATAACCATTATTGTTAGGTAGTTCGCTTAGTAGATATATAAGTTATTTTTATATCAATTTATTTGAAGCTAATATAACAAGTACTAATTATATTTAAGTTGTACATTTCATTTGTATTCCGTATAGTGCGTGATCTCATAGGTGCATGGTGCGCGGCCGGTCCCCGACAGTGCGGGGTTCGATTCTCGCGACATGACACCCCACACTATATCACATGTCAATGTTGCCACGGGTGTCAATTGTATTAAATAAAACTGTGTTGATGACTTAATCATAGATTTTTTATTTAACCTATAAAATTACTGGTGTATATAAAATATAATTATAAAATAACACTCGTACGAGTAAACAAAAGTCATATTGTTTCTTCATCTTTGTACTACGGTCGAGGGTCCGCCATCCTAAAAAAAATAATAAAATAAATCGACCAACTCAAACATATTTCTTACGAAAAAAATTGATATTAATAAATGAGAGAGAAATGGAAATCTTTAATCCTTGACCTGATTTCGTAAGAAAAAATTTTTGGTCACTGAAATAGTTCTTCGTCTTACAAACATTAAGCATAAGGTAAGAAGTAAAAGGTAAGTACATATGTATGGTGACGTGAGAGGAGGCTGTGACGGCGGAGGCGTCCTGCGGCGTGAGGAACACGAACTGTCTGCCGGCGCTGCGCCGCGCGTGCGCCACCAGCAGCTCCAGCACCACCTTGCGGTTCACATTGTCCTGTACAACACCAAACACAAGTATACAACAGACGACTATACTACGTTGCTATCCGGTTTAAAACTAATTTGAAAAACCTATAGTGTTGCGGCCTCGAGGTTCGATATAGCCTTTTTGGACATTTTATAAAATATTTTTTTTTACTTCATTCAGTTTTTGACGCATTTTTTAAGTTTTTTTTTATATTAAATTTATAGTGAAAAGTTATTTCAGTCCATTCCTACCACATTCATTCATTGTGGTTCCCGTACCGGAAATCGAGCCCGAGCCTTCTGGGTGAAAACTCATATTAAATTTAGTGTAAAAAAATAAATAAAAATGCGTACAAGATATAAAACAAACACGTCAAAACCTGAATGATGTAAAAAAAGAATATTTTATAAAATGTCCAAAAAGGCTGTATAGAACCCTGAGGACGCAACATATAGCATACTGCAAAATCTCTAAATGATTTAGTAGAGTAGACTTATTTTTCAATCTTAAATATCAATGTTTTATTACTAACCATAAAAACATCAAACTCGTCCATGAAGTAGAAGGGCAGCTCGACACACTCCCAGAGCGCCATGATGAAGGCGACAGTGGAGTAGGAGCGCTCGCCGCCCGACAGCGAGGCAGTGGAGGCGGCGCGGCGAGCCCCGCCCTCGGCCCCGCCCCCGCCGCGACCAGCGCACGCTATGCGCAACGACTCGTTCGCATAGTCAATCTCTAATTGACCCTAATTAAAAAAAATATTTGATATATAAAAATATACGACATTTTAGTTTTTAAAATATAAAGGTGTACTTTTAATTTCGACCCTTAATTTTTTGCAAAATATAAAATGGCCGCGTTGCCGATGTGACATCTGATAAAGGATTGTATACTGAACATAGTTTAACTTACCGAGTACCCTCTAAGTGTGAGTATCGACTGGAAGCAGTGCTGTACGCGGCGCGCTATCAGCGACTGCACTTTGTGACACAATTTCAGATGTTTGCTCGTAGTGGCCTTTATCTGTAAAAAAAATCAACTATTTATAATAAAAGCCGTCAAATATTACACAAAAAATATTATACGAGCGAGATAGTTTTCAAATGATTAAAGATGGCAAGTCAATTCTAATTTTACTCGCGTGAGTAATGCGTGCTACGCTTTCTCGTAGACGTTTGTAGACTGCTACGTGCAAGCTACGATGCAAATACATTTTGCTTTGCAACTGTTTATGAACGAAATTTAAATGACACATTAAATATGGCTGCGAAATGTTATTCCAAACGTTTCATATTACTATGTACGTTATGTTTGTAGACAATATGCACATATTCATGATCAGAGTTCAGTATGTATATATGTGAGAGGTGACCTCGTCTATGAGCTGTCGCAGGCTGTCGAGGGCGCGCTTGGTGCGGCGATATGAGCGCTCAACGGCCAGCAGCCGCTCCGCCACCTCGGCTCGGCTCAACCCGTCGCTACGGATAGACCTCAGCTTCAGCTGCACCTTCTTCAGCTCGTTCACCAGGATCGCCTTGTCTCTACACACAATTATACATATAGTTGTAACGTGTGTGTGCATGAATATGTTTATTTGTGTACTTTTCCTATACCTGGTCTGTTCAGTCCTAGGACATATGTTGTTTGCTAGCTGCACCTTGTTGTCCAGTTCAGCGCGGCGCTCCTGCAGCACGTCAGCGACGCGCACCAACTTGTCTCGCTCCTCGCGCTCGCGCTGCTGCAGCCCGCGCCGCTCAGACACCCCGCGCTCCACCTTCAGCTGCTCCTCTTCTATCTCGTCCTAAATAACAATGATTCATTATAGTTTGCTATAGTTTCCGAACGTATTTCTGAGGATAGGATCTTGGATCACTCCGCCGAAGAACCAAAGAACCCTATTTTTTTTTTATGCACGGCACTATGCCGTCCTCTCGTTCTCCCCTGGCATGGTGGCCAGTCTTTATTTTCTTTTATTAACATTTATTTTCCTCTCTTACTAAGAAACCCTATTTTTAGATGGATGGATGGATGTTTGTTAGAAGGTATCTCCAAAACGACTCAACGGACCTCGATGAAATTTGGCATAGATGTAGAGCATACCTTATACAAACACATAGGCTACTAATTAAGTTTATTATTTCTGTGCGGACGGAGTCGCAGACGACAGCTAGTAACTATAAATAAGATCATCATAATAACGACATTTTAACACATTCAGTATCACAACTTGTCTGGAGAGCTCAATTTGAAAATTGAGTTTTTTATCAGTAACCTCATAGCTATATGATACGACTGATTAGACGCTATATAATAAATTAGACATCTTTTTATGCGGAATTAGCTGTCGCCCGCGACTCCGTCCGTGTGGAATTATAAAAAATAGGTAATATAGGTAATAAGTATTTACTCGTAAATAAAAAGACAAAGAATCAATGTAAAGGAGATTACTCTAAACTATATAAAATATGTAAAATTTTACCGGCTAGCCTGAAACATAAATATCTTCTACTTGTAAATAACCATAGTAAACAGGATCGATTCGCTAATTTGGTGCAACATAAAACGGGCACAAGTTCTATGTCGAAAGGTAAATTTGAAATACCCATGGTACAAAATTACTATGGAGATAGAATGTTAAAAAAACGAGTTCCATATTTACTCAACAGTTTACCTGAGGACATAAGACGTGAGCCTAAACTTGGTAAATTTAAACAATTATTAAAAAAACACTTGTTAAATACATTGTAACCATCTAAGTAATGTAAAGCGAGTGACCTGCAGTCAAACTGCGTAAGCAGTTTTGCGGGGCATGTAATATTTGAAAGTATAACTGTGTAAGTGTAAATTTTCCAAAATAAATAAATAAATAAATAAGTAGCCTATATGCATGTTCTTTCAGACTATGTTCTACATATGTGCTAAATTTTGTCAATATCCGTTAAGCTGTTCTGGAGATACCTTCAAACAAACATCCATCCATCCATCCATCTAAACATTCACATTTATAATATTAGTATGATAGAAATATTTAAAAAATAAGAAACTTCGTTCCAAAAACTTAAAATAAACTTTGTATTCAATTAAAGTAGTCTCGTAATGTACTTACAGCAAGATTGCGGCATGCGGCGGTGACCTTCTCCAGCTTGGGTTTAACACTGTTCAATATCTCTTGCCGCTCTTGTATCTTCTGTTTGAACTCACTCTCCTTCGCCGCGCACACCTCCGCCTGCTCGTTCAATGTCTTTAACTTCTCTTTTGACACTTTCAATTCTTCCATCTGTAAAAATAATTACATTTATTTAAATTCATTTAGTAAATTCAAAACTATATTTTTTTATTACCCAAGAAAATATTTTAAATAACTTTATGTGTCCGTATATGACCAATAATTTTTTTTTCTAATAAAGGGATGATAATCATAGTATCTGCCTCTACCATAGTGAATTGGTCTCCTTTAGTATGAAGCTACATTAAAGTTCTTTTGTGCCCAATTAACGACTCTGAGTGGTATGACTGACCAGTACGGACTGTAGCGGCGCTGCCTGCAGTTCGAGTGCGGCTCGTGCACTACGCACAGCCTCATCGCGCTCATGTTGGCTCGCCAGCAGCGCCTGCAGCGCACGCGACGCCTCGCGCTCCATACCCCTCGCCCTCGCAGCTTCTACATTCAGCTGCTCCGCCTTCATCTCCATCTCCTTCAGCACTCTCTCAGCCTCTTCAATCTCACCCATTATCTGCCTACACATATCATACCAGATAGTGATTAGTGTTAACTGTCACATTCGCTAGTTCTTATGCCATTATATGTGTTTGTGCAGCGCTTAATGGCTTATGAAAATGTAATGTTACTTCTTCCTCTCGGCTGTGCTGAGATGTAAGAAGCGCAGAGGTCGCGCTGCACCGCCGTAGCTGCGGTAGTTGGGCGCAGGATGGTACTCGGTGCCGTCCAGCGTCACGATCTTGGAGCACCGCTCCGGTACATTCTCCTCTGTATCCGCCAGACGCACCGCATCCTCTGTACACAACCGACTTTTGTACTGACTATTATTATTTTCTGGTAGTACAAGTTGTAGGAACATAGCATATACTTATAAATATTCAAATTTATTATAAACTAGTTGTCGCCCGCGACTCCGTTCGCGCGAGATAACAAAAAAATAATAAGTAGCCTATGTGTTCTTCCAGAATATTTTCAACATTTATGTAAAATTTCATCGAGTTCCGTTGAGTCGTTGGACATACCTTCAAACAAACCATCCATCCATCCCAACATTCGCATTTATAATATTAACAATGAATATAAGTAGTCATTTAGCGTCGCAGTATTTGATCTAGTATATATTTCAATATATGTATACAAACAATCAGTTTTTTACTGCCTTGTATTTTAACACATTCAGGGTGTAGTATCGAGCAGTGGCTGACCGTGTTCGGCGACGAGGAGTATGGTCTCAATGGCGAGGTTGTCTATGAGGAAGTTGGCGACGACAGTATCTGGGACGTGCAGCGCGTCGAGTGCGCAGACGCCGGCCGCCGCCCGCACTTTGCTGCGTCTCACATCGTGCTGCCGGCTCAGGAACTCGCTGCATGTCACACCCGGCTTCGAGCTGCTGCCGTACACCTATAATAAAAGTACAACATCCCTCCTTTTAAATATGTATTTAAAAAAAAAGTTCAAAAGCCGTGGGGAGCGTTATTATCTATTCATACCTGCTTCATAATATCGAACAGTTTTCTGGAATCTTCGACGTTGTTGACGCAAAAATTCTTTATCGCACCACCGATGATATGCTCGATAGCGCCTCCCCATTTCTTTTCTTTCAACTTCAGATAATGTCCTGTAAAAAATTATGTAAAATGAAGATGATTTCAATGTTGTGTAATTCAGAATATTTAGTTCTAACAGACGTACCGACGGGTCCTCGGGGCGGAGCGCTAAAGTGTCCCGCCTCGGCCGCCTGGCGCACGCGCTGGCACAGCTCCACCATCTGCCCGCCATACACCGCCAGCGAGTCTCCGCCGCGCGACTCCAGCTCGCGTAACTGCTGCTTCAACTGCTCTGCACATACACAACACTCAAAACTACCATCAAAGCCAAAACAAGCTGATGCATGATTAGCCTTGTAATAGTATAAGATGAAGACCACTATCTCGATATTGCTTGTACTAACTGATAGTGTTGCGCTGTTGCTGAGCGCGCGCTGCGGCTGCATCTGCAGGTTGCTGCGCGTGCGCAGCGTGAGCGCGGGCCTGCGCGGCGTCGTGCTGCGCGGTGTCGAAGCGCGCGCGCATGGCCGCCGCCTCGCGCTCCGCCGCCTCCAGCGCCTGCTCCAGCAGCCGCCGCCTCCCCGCCGCGTCCTCACACCTAACAAACACACACTTACTTCCATACTCCAGATGAAGATCTTCTAGATATTCAATTTTGATTACTCTTTACGTTAGAAACCTAGAATCTAACGGATTGTAATTAATACAAACATTAGAATTTCGGAATTAATTTTCATGTTTTTTTTTGTATTCTAGTGAAACATTTTACTAAGCTAAAAACAACATCAAAAAAACAAAACTTACTGGAAATTCTCTCTCATCTCCCTCTCCAAGTCGGTGACCTTGGTGCGCTCCCTGTCGAGCAACTTGTACAGCTTGGCGTTAGCGAGCTGGTCCGCGCGCCAGGCGGCTTGCAACTCGCGCACCTCGCCCTCCGCCTGCTCCACCTCGCGCTCCAGAACTGACCTCTTCTTTGTCTTCTCTTCCAGTTGCGCTTTTAGTGTACTGATGGAAAATATTCTTGTTTTTTAATTCAAATACAACACAATATACCTCATTGAATAATATAACATGGTAATGCTACAACTAAACATATACACATACGAACAAGTAATAAGCAAATGAAAATTTACTTACGCAATTACGCTGCTCTCGCCACCAAACTCTTCCTCCATCCTGCGCAAGGATGCCAATAGTCTTTCACATTTTTCGTTCTGTTTGTCGTGTTGTTTTTGTATGTTATCCACCTCTTTTTCGAGCTCCGCTACTTCACTCCAATAATATTCATTTTGTAAAGCTTGTTTTTGTGCTTCAATTTCGTCACGTGACTGCATCTGTTCGTAACTTGTTTTCCACTTTTGATATTCTTTCTCCAATTCTGCACAGGCCTATAATAACGATAATATGCGTATGGCTCAAGTTAATAATTCATGAGGATAAATACAATTGAATCTGGATGAATGAGAGTCATTATACCCAACGTACAACGTTCATAAGCAAAAAGCTCGGGTAACAGAGAAAGATAAGCAAGAACAACATTGCAGTCCCTAGGATTCACACTTATCCAGGTTCGATTTTATACATACACGAAAATTTTTAAAGGAATAATTGGAAAAAAATTATAGAAACAACATTTGAATTACTTCATTTTTTCTGTTCCAGATAGAGACAGCCTTCTTACAGTTTTCAAGTGACCTCAAGTAATTCCCTTCTGTTTGATCGAGATTTGTTGCTTTACGGAACAATGAATATATCTTCTTAGCATCAGATGCGTGGAAGCTACGCGCATCATCCTGATTGAGCACAGAGATAGGATTGTCCACTTGTATGTCATGGGCTAAGATTATAGTGTTTACTTCTTCAAATTTTGTTGAAATCACTTCACCTGTAAATAAAGGACATGGTTTTCATACAAATAATATTGATAACTTATAACAAGTCACTATCCATACTAATTGATAATTATTTCACCAAATTAGGAACAAATTTTATAATTTAATTGTTTTTCATACCTGTGGCAGATTTTACTTTATAGCTGGAGCCACCTGATGCATTTATATTTCTAACTATGGTAATGTAATCTCCATAAATATCGTGCTTGTAGGCTTTTGGACTGCTATTCTTAATTTTTATTTCCACGGTGGCAGAGTTGGAGCCTTTTTTGATAAATGCTGGAAGAAAAAAATAGTATTATGTCTGATATGAAAACTATTGATTGTGGTATTTAATATATTTTTTAAAACTTACAATGCAGGTTGTTTCCACGATTTGTAGCAGAAGCTCTACCTCCCAAACCGACCACCAAAGCCGTCAGAATTGCACTTTTGCCACTGCCATTTCGACCAACAATAAAATTTACGTTTCTGTTTAAATTTATTTCTAAGTTTTCATGACAAAAGAAGTTACGGACGTGAATACTATGAATGGAGCCATCGATATCATCTGCTACATCTTCGTCCATTTTTTTAACATACACGATAAAAATTAACCTTTAATCATATCAGGTATTCTAAACCAAAAAGTTTTATAAATGTTTTTATGCTTTCAAGTTACCGTTTTTTTAAGTATCTCTAGACTTGGAGTCAATATAATATAAATTCAAGAAATTGCATAAACTGCTTAACAAATCAACATTAAACTATGATAAGATAAACAAACTTTAACGTAAAGCGCGTAAAGCTGTGAAAGTTTATTGACAACGTTTGACATTGACATTTGACAACTGTTGACATTGACATTTAACAACTGTTGGCATTTGGCATGTTGCCAGCTGAGAGAGAGCAGTGTTTCCAGACTCCAAACTGAAAAGAAGTCTGAGTTTATTCAAAATCTAGTTAATATTACATTAAGAAAAGTAGTTATGGCAAAATATTTATTTTTACATTTTCGCTATGATCTGATACTGAAAACTTAAAAACGCCTTTAAAAACATCATGATTTGATATTGAGAAATGCTTGACAAACTACTATGGCAATAATTTAAAAAAACGCCATTTTTGATTTGAAGAAAATCACGAACGAGAGCGTTTTTATTTGTTGACGACTATTTTCTTGTTGCAACGGTTACGATTCTTAGATCGGTATTTTCCATCACTTCATTATCTTATCAGCCGCATTTAAAAAGAAAGTGACCTTATTGTTGCAAGACTTGAGGTAAACAATTAAGTTAGAAATCATACTGTAACTGTCATTATAAACTCGTATATTTGTACCATGTGTGAAATGATATGTTATTGTGCTTCATATGCTGTAAATAATTCCATTTAGATGACGAATTGGTGATATCGGTGAAAAACAATTGCCTAAGATAAATTGTAATTTAAAAAATAATAGGGTAAACAAAACAAAGCTTTACGACATAGCAACAATTTCTTCCATAGTGTTAGTATAAGACATGAAAATTGTACTTGTATTACAAAAACTGTAGGACAAACAAAATTATTCTTATTCCCGTAAAAGTAATGTTCTTTCTAAAGCACTTTGGTTATATGAAGACAATGATATAAAATGAATTTGTGTTTATATTGTACCTACATGTTATGTAAACGTTGTATTTTTTGCGAAAAAAATTTTTTCAATCACCTTTGTTGCAGGTTTTAAAGATGAGTGAATCAGCTGATCAAAATGAGCCAACAAAGGATGTAAGTTTATACAGTAACTACTTATTTAAATAATAAAACTGATTTTCTTTACAACAAATACTTTTTATTATTTGTTTATTTCAGCCGAAAGAAGTAGAAAAATTGGAGGAAGCTAAGCTAAAAGCAAAGTTTCCAAATGCTATATTAGGTAAAGGGCCTGGAGGACATTCGGCTTTTCTTCAGAAGAGATTAGCTAAAGGAGTGAGTAATATTATATTTATCCTATTTAAATATATCCTATATTAGTCCTAGTATTATAAATAAATTTCCTTTACAGCAAAAATTCTTTGATTCCGGTGATTACCAAATGGCAAAACAGAGGCCAAGTAATCTAGCAGGTCCATTCAAAGCACCAGCTGTACCTGCCAAGTTGCCAACAGGAGATGCCATCCCAACACCTGAAACCGTCCCACTCCGAAAGACCTCCATCATACAGCCCAAGTACCAGGCTCCGAGCCAGACCTCCTAGCCTCGCCGAATGGAGGCAGCCAGCCATTAATTTTAATTCCTATTTTCATTTTGCTAATTCATATCACTATGCAATTGCTTTTAATTTGTAATCTAAGTTAAAACCCTATGCGGGTAGACATCTTATTTCTTTTTGCAACTTGATGTTTTCATTGTGATTTGAAAATAACTAGTATGTATGTTAAAACTATAATTTTTATAAAAACAACTGTTATATTTATACAATTTAGGTATTAATGTTATGTCAAGAATGTATGTATTTTATTTTGGTAAATGTTGGCTGTAGCCGATGTTTCAAGAATTGCTATCACTCATACAAATTAAGTATAGAAACAAGTTAACCTTTAACCCTGTTGGTCAGTAATTTACTCTACACATTTAAATAGAAATTTTGTTGGGAAAAAAACACGAGATTGACAAGTATCAATGTGTGTATGTTACAAAATTTTTTATAGGTTATTTTAAGAAGGAAAATATAAGTGTTGTAGAATTTGCAAAAATAATCACACTTTTGTAGTCCTCTATTTTTGAAACTCACTGCATGTTTTGTGCCATTATTATATTTCAACTTTAATATTATTTAAAAGCATTAATATTTAATTTTCATCATGTATTATTTTATAACATTCTGTTGTCATTTTCTTATGCTTCTGAAGTAATAATGCAACTGTAAATTCAATTAAATCATTCATTTTTTAACAATATTTTCGCTTATGTTATTAACCTTGGACTGTGTAAATAAAGCCATTGAACTTAAAGTGATGTTAATATAAGCAAATGGTGTAGGTTGTGCTCTCTTGTAACATTTGTGGGTTTAAAGTAAAAATAAAAAAAATCAAAGTAAGAATTAAACAGTTTATTATTGTAATTTAATGCAGACTAATTAAAATAACGAATTGTTACAATACATAACACTTATATAAAACAATTACATTGTAAATCTGTTTATGCAATTAATTTACTTTGTGATATTATTTTTGTTACTGCTTTACTCGTGGCAAAGAAACCGCAATGTGTTACGCACGGGAGTGATATATGCAAAGGGAATGTTGAGAGTTAGTTGTATTTAATTATAATAAATTCTTGTATAAGAAAATTTTCGTTTTTTTTTTTTAACACCTACAAACGAAAACTAGTGCAAATAGGCAAGTTAACAATATGAGACATGGAAGATTCTTAGGCGTAAGTTACGTTTCTGAGATTACAATATTACATGGCACTTATAAAAAAAATTACGACAGAGATTCTCTGAGTAAAACTTTCACTTGGTTCCGCTTTCCTTTGGAATGCTTACAGCGAGGGACACCTTAACACCACATGGAGTTTCCTAGTATATGGCCTTTGTTATATTTGACTGCTCTCTGTAAATATAGAATTTAACACATTACCAAAAGTGTATGTTAGTGCTAATACTAACAAGGCACAAGGCCAACTTTGTCAAATATTTATATTGCTCATTCTTAGTTATAAAACATGTACAAACCAGGGTTCCAATGCACATAGTCCGGCGTGGCAGCAGCCTGGTATTCCTGCACGAGGTCGTCGACCACGCCGCGCGATTCATCGAACTCTTCCAATGACTCCTTGAACATGGGCTCTTTGCGGAACACCTCGAGGAATGCTTCACGCTTGCGCAGTTTGTCGAACTGTTGGAGACATCGGTCAAAGAGCTGCAAAGATAATGCAATGTACAGTATCAAATATATATATTTTGTTTCATAAACACTACAATACAAAATGCAGAAGTATTATGTTTATAGTAGTTGTCGCCCGCGACTCCGTCCGTGCGGAATTAAAAAAAACCTAATAAGTAGCCTATATGTTCTTCTAGACTATGTTCTACATCTATGCAAATTTCATCGAGTTCAGTTGAGCCATTCTAGAGATACCTTCAAGCAAACATCCATCTAAACATTTGCTTTTATAATATCAGTATGATTGCATTATAACTTTGCAAGAGCATTCAGAAATTGCTTAAATCCTTATAAATACGGACATATATGATCATCTACTTACCGAGGAGATGTTTGTGTGGTTGGCCAATAACAAACCAGATACTTTATGTGAGGCGTGCACATAAGGTGAGCGTCGCGACAACGCCACTTGTATAGATGCGGGACCCCATGGTATAAACGAGGCTAACTTTCGTTCCCTAATACGCTGCAGTGACTTGTGCACTTGTGATGGGTCCACTTCACCCTTTAGAATAATTATTGTTATTTTACATTAAATTTGTGGAAACATTGATTAACATCATTTACAAATTCATTACGAAAA
Organism: Papilio machaon; assembly: GCF_912999745.1. NCBI lineage: Eukaryota > Metazoa > Arthropoda > Insecta > Lepidoptera > Papilionidae > Papilio > Papilio machaon. The sequence continues at coordinate 9,620,532 of NC_059987.1, forward strand.
ATATTTTTTATCAAAATCAAAGCACTAGAGGCGGAGCTTCGCGGTAACACACATAAAAAAAACAGTTGAATTGATAACCTCCTTCTTTTTGAAGTCGGCTAAAAAAACAGATTACACATACCAATCTTAAAAAAGGGCTTCCAACCTCATATCAATGTTTTTTTACTGTTTACAGGACTGGCTTAAAATAAAACAAATCGTGATTACCTGTATAATATTGAGTATAGATATATAGCAATGCTGATTTGTGCGATCAGGGCTGAGAGAGACCATCATATTCTTTGGCTGCAGCAGTCTTTGCATTACATCTAGTACTGTCGTTTTTCGAATCTTTGGGGCCTTAAAAATAATATTAACATTTAATTTATAAAGCTTGATCATAGGCATCTTAAGCTTATTATGAATGATTTAATGGATATTTTCAGATAAGATTGTTGATGGATAAGAGGATGTTCCAAAAAAATGTAAGTAAGGAAAAAATTACTACCGAATAAATATTGTAGTGAGTAAAATAAATTTAATTCCACATTACTAACAGTGTTGAGTTCATGATCAGCGGTGAGTGGTGTATACCCGGTCATGAGGAAGTGCAGGCGCGGCGTGGGGATCAGAGGTGCCACCAGGCTGATCAGGTCATTGTTCATGTATGATGGATATCTGCAGGCAAAACATTATTATAAAATAATTAAGAATGGCCAACACTCTCATATAATTATCTGGTGACGGCATCAACTAGTTTTAGACCTGTTGGGGGTTCACCTTCAGGGTGTGATTTTTGGCTGTACACGTGGTCGCGTGACACCTCGTACTTCACAAGTGTTAGCCATTCTTTAGTTGACAATTTTTTTTTTTTATGAATTTACAAATATTGCAGTCATACTTTTTTTAGTTTGTTGAACTTTTGTTATGTGTATATATGTATCGGGAGGTAAAGGGAATGGTACAAGAGATGGAGCACTGGAAATTGCTCAATTGACAAGGATGACATTGTTCTTAATTTTCCAACAACAAACTTTGTTTTAAAAATTGTATATCTGATGCCCATGACTTTCTCCAGCTAAGGTGGTCCAGGTCATAATGACTTATTTTAAATTTCATCTAGATTGATTTAGTCATTCTGGATTTATGTGGTAACAATAATCCATCTATCCCAATTTTTAATAATACTTGTAAGATTGAGTTTTACCTTAGTGTAGCAGTACTGGCACTCATAATAGTAGACACTAAAGTGTTGATCTGTGCAAATGAAGGGTTCTGTATATGCAGGCGGTCACTGGCTATACGGTTGAGAGCCGTATTGTCCAGTACCATAACACAATCCGCACTCTCCGTTAAACGCTTCAATGTGAGTAATGAGTTATATGGCTGAACAACTACATCACTGAAAGGAATACAAATTTGTATAAATATCTTACCATAATATTTAACTTTGTATATAGTTTTTGTCAACATTTTTAACACTTCTTGTAGAGAGATATTAAAGAGGTAGAGATAAAAGTTTTTCGTGTCAAGGCAATTTCTGTTTTTTCTTCTAAAACTTCCTTAGTTATTTAAATAGAAATTTTTACCTTATTTCATCAAGATTGGGGAAGACACTGTAAGTCTGTACTAGCTTTTTGGGAAATCTGTCTGATAAATGTTCCAATATATAAGATCCCATTCCAGAACCTGTGCCACCTGCAATTGAATGACAGAGCACAAATCCCTAAAAATATAAGTAATATGTTAATAAAAATTTACAAAATTACCACAAATAAGAAAAAATAAAAATTCTAAAATAATACCTCTAAATTATCACTACCATCGGCTTCTCTATTTATGATATCAAATACTTCCTCATTAAGTTTTTCACCTTGTGCATATCCTGATGCCCAGTTGTTGCCCGCCCCGCCCCCGTGTTTTGATAAATACACATTTTCGGGATTATAAAGCTGCAAAAACATGTCCATGAGAGCATGAAAAAGATATCAAATATTTCAAATGTAAACAAAGATATCCCTCTCTCTACCTTGGCATATGGTGAATTCATAATTGTATGTATAACTCGAGGTTCCAAGTCGAGCAAAACAGCGCGAGGTATGTAATGATCGTCGTCAGCTTGATAGAAGAATACATCTTTCCGATCTGATCCCGCAGAAGCAAACTCTTCCAAAATTCCCTCCGGAGATATTCCATGTTCAATACACAATTGCTTCCAAAACTCGAAGCCGACTGTGACAAAAATATAGAATTTGAAATTAACTGAATCGTATACAAAACGGCACTTTAATTAAAAGTAATAAATTACTTTGATTTCCACATTGACCAAGTTGAAGAGTTATCATTTCACTCGGCATTTTTATTATCTTTTGATCCTTTTCTTTCTTTAGCAAGATTTATAATCCAATCAAAGGTTAATTTATTTTGGCTGCCACAGTACGTTGTTTTCTCATTTATTATTTGTTTAAATTTTATTATTCCTACATGTTTTGATCAATGTCAAAAACTTCATTGTTATTGGCCAATATAACAAGATGTCTTATATGCACCAATAGGAACGAATTCAAACCGCCATTCAATGAATCGGTGACAACAGATAACAAAATATTATGTCTTATTGTGATCATACCAAAACATTTTGAATCGATAACAACATTTTTATTTTTCGACTGGCGGTGATCACTTGAGATGTGCCGCGTTTTCCGATTTCAACATGCACTAAAAAAGTAATGCAATTTCTGCAAAAATTGTTACATGTGAATTTATCAAAACAACTACATGAAATATCAAATATCTACTTTTGTGTTTAGTCTTTGACAAAAAAGTCAAAATAAAAAAGCAAAAAAGTTTTGTCGCGGATGATCGCGAAATCAATTTTATATTTAAGTAATGTTTTAATTAGTTCTTAATGGTGAAAACTATTACATAAATCTGAATAGATAAATCAATTGAATGATATTTTCTAATGTAAAGTAAAATAATTTATAATACTCCTACGAGTTGAAGACAAACGTTTTGAACTTGATGGCCTTCACTTAAAATATTTCTTAACTTTGTTCAACCTACGGATTATGTGAGAAGTGCTTAGATTAGGTCATTTAAGGCAAGAGAGTCGTAACTTAGGGTTTTGTTTTTACATTCTGCGCCTTGGTATAAGTATTTTTCAATTACTTTCTACTGGAGTTGCTTCCGTGTAACAATCTAAATTACGAAACTATTCTGCACACGTTTTATCCTCATATATTTACATATATCAATCGCATCAATTATTGTGTACATTAGACCGTAGCATTGTTGTCCATATTTATCGTATTCACGGTTACGTTAATTGCAAAAGACATAAAAGCTCACGAAAATGCCAAGGAAGTTATTGAAATTTTTGATTGTGTTTGATAACACATCATTGTTATACTTTCCGGGTCAATTTTTGTCTGGGAAAGTGTTAATGGAATTGCAAGAAGATACACCAGTGTTAGGTAAGTTGAAACTTAATTGTTACTTAATAAGAAATAAAAGAAAAATCTTTATTTACATCGTAATATCTTTTAGGTCTACATTTCCATGTCATCGGTGAGGGTGTAGTGCGAGTGGGCTCCGGTCGTCATGAGCGGTTGTTTGATAAAGAGAATTATATTGATTTCAGGATGCGTCTTCTTGGTGAATCAGGTAAACACTATATTTGATAAATCAGGATGAATTTGTGATTATTATTTACATATGTAGTTGTGTTAGATTTATTAGTCATTGATGTTTCTTGTTCAAAAATTATTTTTAAAATTTTAAAGTGTTATCAATTTTATTCACAGGTCATACACCATCATTATTATCTCCGGGCATCCACAGTTTTCCATTTAAGCTAGGTTTACCTATGGGACTACCATCAACATTCCTTGGCACACACGGCTGGGTCCAGTACTATTGTAAAGCTGCTTTAAGAGAACCAAATGGGTTAACACACAAGAACCAGCAAGTTTTTATTGTTATGAATCCAATTGATCTAAATTTGGAGCCTCCTGTGTTATCTGTATGTATAATTTTATGTTAAAGGTGAAATTTTTTAAATAATTTATAGACTTTCCTGTATAAACTGAGAAAATGTTACTTATTCAATTCTTTGAATAATATTAATATACTATTCCTATATATATAATATTTATTAATACTACTATTCCACTACTCAAAACCAAGGGTACTAGGGGTGCATGGCCCCCAGGTTTTATGGCCACCTGGGTGATGAACCTAGGGGGCACTAACCAATGGACATACTTTTAGGTCTGCGAGACCTCCTTTTGGAGCCAAATATATTTAGGCGACCCTGTCAGTACTTGGATGTATTTTACATTTGCATGAAGAGATATTTATTTTATCATGTATTTGTTTGCAGCAAGAGCTAGAATGCAGTATCGAGCACCGCGTGGGTGTGGGATGCGTGGGCGGTGGTGCGGTAGCGTGCAGCGTGTCGCTCGACCGCGGCGCATACGTTCCCGGTGAGAGCATCGCGCTCTCTGCACGACTCGTCAACAACTCGCGCACCGCTATCAAGTGTACACGAGCTGCATTAACAGAGGTCAGCCATTTTAATTAATTAATGTTGGGGATCAGTTATTAGAAGTAACATACTAATGGAGCTAATGGGATCATCAGCTCACTATACATCCCCACCGCGAGGCTCCGAGCCTCTCCAAGTTAGAGGTGACTAGGCCATTGTCAACTGCGCTGGCCAAGTACGGATTGACTTTACACATATCATTGAATTTCTTCTCAGATATATGTAAGTTGCATCTCGATGTTTTCCTTCACAGTAAAAACGTCGGATAAATGTACATATGAAAATCGAAAAACACATTGGTACATGGCGGGATTCGAACCCAGGACCTGCAGATTGCAAGTCAAGTGCTTAAAGCTTGAGCCACTGACACTATGAGATGGATGATGGAGTATATATCATATACATATTCTTTCATAATATTGCTTGTGTTTTATTGTTAGACAATCCAGTATTCGGCACACGGTAAAGTGGCGGCGAAGGAGGTGCGCGAGCTGGCGACTCTGACGCACGGTAAGACGCGGCCCGGCGGCTCCGACGTGTGGCGCCGCGAGCTGCTCTATGTGCCTCCACTGCCACCCACAAATCTACGCGGCTGTCACCTCATCGCCGTACACTATGACGTATATGTTAGTGTTGCCATTATATTATGTAACATTGTGTAATTACAGGCTTGAAGTTAATTGGAAAACACGGTGTGAAATTCACACATAGACTATTGTTTATTATGAAATAGAAGCTTACATATCTCATTGTTCAAGTATTATGTATATAAAACTAGCTTTTACCCGCGACTCCGTCCGCGCGGGATAAAAAAAAATGCACACAAGATAAAAAAGTTCCTATGTCCGTCTCCTAGTTCTAAGCTCAATTTTCAGCTAAATCAGTTCGACCGATCTTGAGTTATAAATAGTGTAACTAACACGACTTTCTTTTATATATATAGATTAATACATAATTGTAGTTATGTATATAAGATATTTATGATTTGGCATTGTCTGTACAAAAAATCGTAAAATAATTCTGCTAATTCATCTTACATTTAAAAACCAACAGTTGATTATTTTTTTTTACATCCCCAGTTCATAATTGAGCCGAAGAGTTTGGAAAAAGAGGTGAAGCTGCAACTACCTATTGTACTCGGCACATATCCGTTCCGTGAACGTGATGAGGATGGTGAGCGCGGGGAGCAGCCACCTACACACTACCCCACTACACTACCCGTCTTCCGCGCCTGGCTGCACGACAAGCCGCGCTGATCACATGTATGACTCCATACATACATACATACATACTCAAGCATTCCATTTTTGTTTTCAATATAAATTTTGCTCAATGTAGAGCTTTAATTTTTACTTTATATTTTTTTATGAAGCTGATTACTCTTTGAATGCGAATTGTATTTTGATAATATTTTTTTTATACAAATACTAGTTTTCGCCCGCGACTCTGTTCTGACGTAATTAAAAAAAACTTATTAGCCTATGTGTTCTTTTAGAGTGTTTTCTACATATATGCCAAATTTTAGCTAGATCTATGCAGCCGTTTTGGAGATATGTACCTTGTAACATCCATCCATCCATACATTTGCATTTATAGTATAATTAAGACTTAATTATTATTTGGTAATATATAATTTAGGAGACATTCTGTCTTCAGCGGTATTTTTAAAACAGTACAATTTAAGGTCTTTCAAGAAACGAAAGTAACCTTTTTCAAAGGCGGTGCGGATGTTTTTGGATACCTCTTATATAAAAAATCTCGAATATCCCCTCAGTCGGGAAGCGTTGCTAGTATTTTTATCTTTATCTTGAAAATGTTAAATGTAAGTTATTTGAGTCACATAGCGTACTTTTTTTTCTGACTGCTGTAATTATTGATTTTTAATAGTGCCATTTATCGTTGAATGAAAACCTTTTGGTTTATGCTACTCAAAAGTTTTTTTGGCAAATACTATATTGGATTTCAGATGTTATTTTTATCCTAGATCTAGTTTTAAAATATTTACACTGTTTACTTACATATCAATTTTTTAACAAGAGTGTATGAAATATATAATTATTTTTTACTTTTTAAAAATTAATTACTGATTTATTAACTTTTTTTGTGTATTGTATTAAAAATAGCAGAAGTTTAACATAAAATTAAGCAATTATAAAAAAAAATTAAATATAAACTAACCTGTGATATATCGAACCGTCCATTTTGTCTATATACTACATGACTATAAAAATATAATAAAATTTTGTATACCTTTTAAAATATCTTTTTTTTCCCTGGTAGATAATCGTAAAGTTTAATAATACATTGAAAGAATGGAAGCTACAGTTGTTTATTACAATAAAATAATATTAATAAAAAAAAAAACAACATTTAACAGTGGTAGATTCCGCGTGGTGCCGGAGGACTAATTTAGTCCACATTCCCTTCCCACCCTTATAAGGAAAGGGTGGGAAGGGGAAGTGGATTTGACCGAGGAGGGGATACAGGAAGAGAATATATCCTCTCTCTGTGCGTCCTCTGTCGATTAAAGGTAGGCAACGCATCTACAATTACGAATGTCTATGGGCAGTTGCCGTTTCGTTATTTAGGAGGACTCAAGTGACCGCTTGCTCGTTTGCCACCTTATGGTATAAAAAAAACAAAAATTTAGTTTTCCATCATATGCATTTTATTCAGCACTGAACTTATTTTTTGTTTAAAAAGACTAAAGTACATAGTTTATTACGACTACATCGTATTTCGCAGTCAATGGATTAAAAGAAGCAGTTATATATCAAAAGTGTAAGCTAATTGCTTGAAGGAAATGTCTACAATTTACTTTGATTTTACGTAATTTTATTAACTTTATGAGTATATTGCTTTGTTAGTTAATTCTACTGCAGTGGAATCTTGTATTACTATATTCCCGTCCTTGTCATTCTCTTTGAATAAGACAGAGACAATATAAACAAGTGAGACCACAGTTGAAATTCAAGGTTACAAGAACATTTTTTTTTAATATACGATTTATTTACAAATTATTACAATTTGAAGAGCAGTGTTCAGTAATTTCTGCATTTTTATAAACTTTCTTTTCTTTTGTTATCTCTAAAATGTTTTTTACCGACCAAAAAAAAAAAATATTATTTTTTATCGTATACGCGTTGCAGAATACGATGTGATAGCAAAAATCGTTTTAAATTAAATTATCGAATATCACAAACACTAACAGCTACTATTCACGGAACAAAATAGAAATAACAAATTTATAATGATGAAAGAATTTTTCTAAATCAGTATATAGTAATTTTCAGATATGGCGGCTCTGAACTTGTTGCGAGACAGATACTTGGATCTTGGACCTCCAAGATATTTGAAAAGAAATATACAATAACTTTATGAAGTTTCGGAGAATATTACCAAAATATACAATCAGCTGTAAATATGAACGTCTTATACATTAAAAATTCCACATCAGAGATACAACTGCAAAGATTTTATAGAGACCGTTGTATGTATATATATTGTATGTCATTTATAGTCTGTTTGTGTATCTGTGGGGTTGTGTTAAAGTATGAAGTCTCAGGCCATCTTGTTAGCGAGGGCATGATGCAGCGAGGAGAGCTGGGCTGTCCACTTGTCCAGTGCGGAGTATCTCGCTGCTCCTCGTGCACCACTCGCCAGCTCCAGTACTGCATTCACCTGATCAATGCGTCCACTGATCGTGCTGAACACAAAAAAAAACTTGTGAGCCGTCATGGGACGCCTGGCAGATGTGAAACTTTGTGTGTGTACAAGTAATATGCATAAAAGATAATAAATAAAGGCTGTTGATGATGATGATGATGATATATATATGTATACCTCAGTATAGTTTGGCGACCCGTCGCCACGGCAAGCGTCGCCACGCCAACAATTCGGTTTACAAGTGAGCCTATAGATGTTTCATATCAAAAACATTCTACTTGTGTTATCTTTAAACAAATATACTATATTTTTTTTTATTATTAAGCTTATATATTTAAAAAAAACTAGTTTTTTTTATTATTTAGTTATTTAAGAGGCTTTGTCTTTTGCGACCATACCGCCCCATAAGCCTTCCAATTAATACACAATACATCTAGTCATCTACATTGTTTCTTAAACATATGTCGGTCAAATATCATCCTGGCCTCGTCAGAAGACAGGTAACCCAGGATAGTGTTTATCTGACCGACGTTATACCCAAATACCTTAAAATAATTAAGTCTAAACCGTTCTTTCCGAGCACACTCCAAAACAAAATAAACTAGCTTGTTATTTAAAAAGATAATTTCAGATGATTTCTAAGTTAAAAATCGCACAAGTAACATAAAATATTGAATTTAAAAAGTTTAATACTCACTTGTCTAAAATACATGTGACAAGTAAATTCTCGACCTCTTTCTCGTCAATATTGAGCTCCTTGGATATAAAAGGTATATGTATCCTGGTGTAGGGACCTATCAGTTTGATGAGAACTTGTGTGCGGATGTTTCTCAGTAAATCTTCAATATGTTCCCGGATGAACGGATCATCCATTATGTTATTTCTATTGTGTTTGAGTATGGACTCAAACTCGTTGATATCATTGTTCTGGTATGCCATAACTAGGTTGGTCATGGCGAGAATCTCTGGATCATTCTTGTATGGCTTGGCTTCTTGTGAATCGAATGGATTTATTCCAGATTTCATAAGCCTAAAATAAAAAAAATATTTATAGTAAAAAATTAAATATTTATCTGCAATTTTAAAACATTTTCTACCAACAGAAAACTCAAATATAACTCAAATTAGTGTAAACTTACATGTTAGCCAACACAAGATACTTGAGGCAGGTGGTGCGTCTCGGGCTGCCGGACTCATCATAGTTCTTGAACGCCTCAAAGAAATCTGTGTGCGCCTTCTCAAACTCACCTTCGCGGAGATGCATTTTGCCTCCACACTCTAAAACAGTGATTGTCAAACTTATTTCTTTTACCGCCCCCTTTGAAAATCAATTATATTTTAGAGCCCCCTAATTTTTATTCAGCCCTAAAACTTAAAAACCACAATTTCATTACTTTAATTAATTTCAATGCCCCCCATTTTTTGGCCCCTTATCGCCCCCTCCTAGGTTTCAAACGCCCTCAAGAGGGCGTAATCGTCCACTATGGGAAACACTGCTCTAAAACATACTTCACTTTAGGCAACACATTCTATGCGACTGACTAAGCCGTAATAGCATGAAATATTTTAAAAAGAAAATTGTTACCTGTAACTATAATGAACGGTGTAAATTATCAGAAGATATACCATTCCTTATTTTTCTGCTCTCAATTCTCACCTTGCAACACGCTTTAGAACGAAAAGTCAAATCTATTAATAACATAGCTAAAATGACCATATAACATATGACATTGTGTACCTCTAATAACACCCATGATGAGGGGATGCGGGATAGCAGACTTGATGTGCAGGGACTGTTCGTAGAGGGCTTTCAGTTTTTTGTTGTTCTTTTGCGCTGTGTACATCTGGATCTCCAGTGCGTAAATCTCCAGCAGCTGAGTACCCTTCTTTAAGTCATCTTCACCCTCATCCGTCTGCAGTTATATTTACAATTATGTGATATATTTAAGATCATCATTTACCATTTTTCAATAAAATTTACTAATCTTAGATGTCATTAAAAAAGATGGTTAGTTTAGAAAATAAAATAAAAATAGGGTTTACACCCTATGCTATATTCTTGAATGTGGTACTGGTGTTATATGGTAAGAAACATCAATACCAAACTTTTGCATTTACATTATCAGTGAGGCTCTTCTTTAGAGAATCAAAAGATATGGAGATTTTTGTTTGTCAGCTTATCTATATATATAAAAGAAAGTCGTGTTAGTTACACTATTTATAACTCAAGAACGGCTGAATCGATTTGACTGAAAATTGGTGGGCAGGTAGCTTAGAACCAGGAAACGAACATAGGATAATTTTTACCCCGTTTTCTATTTTTTATTCCGCACGGACGGAGTCGCGGGTAAAAGCTAGTTAATGAAAAAAATATCATCAGTAACACCTACCTGACAACTCTGATGTAACTGTTTCAATATCTTGGCCAGTTTGTTGAAGTCTCCGCGGTCGTAGTACAACTTGCCCAGCTTTGTGTTTGTCTTGAACCATAGCCTATCGTTCTTTGCATCCTTAAGCGCCTCTAATGTTGTCTCATAGAAGTCTTGCAATAACTCCATCTGTTCATTTCATAACTTACATTGAAAATTGCAACAGACATTATAATAATAGATATAATAACTCTGGTTATGAAACTGACCTAATATTACTAATATTATTTATGTACATTGTTAGTGAAAAAAAATTGAGAAGTAAAAGGTTAACATGGTACGGGCATGTTATGAGGAGGGAAGAATAGCATGTGACAAAGAGAATGTTAAGTATAAGTGTGGAGGTACACCGGTAGAGGTAGGCCTAAGAAAAGATGGATTGATTGTGTGAAAGGTGACATGATCAAGAAGGGGGTGACAATGGAGATGACGGCAGACAGATTGATTTGGACGGAAATCTGGTACACCGACCTTACGTAAGTGGGACAAGGTCAAGGATGATTTTTGAAAATAATTTTTACTACTGCATTGATTTCTTTATCTAAAATTCGAATAAATACTTTTTTTTTTTCATTTGTATTAGAGTAGCTTTTTAAAATGTATTAGCATAATCCAACATAATGTCACCTGCAACTGCTGCCTCAAGTTAAAAATATATACTTACATTTCTAGATGTAGATATGTAGTCCAGTATAGAATTGATAGATTTTTCTGAATGATTCCGTGTCACTGCACTTTTTATGTATGTGAGGAGTTGCTTATAACGAGACATCATTTCTGTAAAATTTCCCTGAAAAAAAAATGTAAAACAATAAACCTCTTTGGCTTAAATAAAGTCCTTACTGTGTACATAATGAACACTTATATAATTAATTATTTAAGAACAACTACTTTAATATTTTTAGAAGACAAACACATATTTCAATAATACTTATAAAAAGCCATTCAGTGGTCTAGTTCAACAAATATACAAGATTAAATTAAAAAACTTACCAACTTAAAATTAATTTTTATCATTTGCTTAAGAGCTTTAAAGCCCCATTCTCCTTTATCTCCTCCTTCCAGTTCCAGAACTTTCTGGAAGCTGACGAGGGCTGCTTTTGGCTCATCCTCTTTGAGCGCTTTACTGTTGTAGTACTGGTTTTCGAGATCAACATCAGGTTCAGAATTACTGTCTTCTGAATATTCCTGCCACATATAAATATATGTTAATTATTTTTAGGCATGCACAAAACTGAAATAATATGTAATATTTAAAAGATACGAGAAAAAGATGGATAAAGTACATTAAATAAATATGTTTTCTCGCACAAAGCTTATAAGTTACATAAATGGGTGAATTTCAATAATTACACAAACAGTCCTATGCAATGATTTAGGTTATAAAAATTACAACGAAAAGTTTTGTGCCATATCCACTATAATATTTAGTTTCTCTAACTCTGTAATGATGGCGAGAAGAATATCAATATACTGTAAAGGTTTCAATGTAAAACGTATTATTAATGGTTAACCGAAATGTTACCTAAAATGTACAGAAACAATAATAATTGACCTACCAAACCGTAGTCTTCTTCTTCCTCGCACATATAATCGTCGTCATTATCTGACATTTTTGAGATATTTTTGTGGCTTGAATTGAATGTATTACACTGATATATTTCAAAATATTATTGATGACTGAACTTTTGTATTTTTCATTGACAGAGATGAAATGGACAGTGACAATCAAGTGACAGTTTCCGGTGTGACCAAGATCAAAGATGCCATAAACCATTTTATTGGGTTACTATTTTTTACCTGTAAACGAATTGTGTGAATTTGTATTAAAATATGTATATATAAAAGAAAGTCGTGTTAGTTACACTATTTATAACTCAAGAACGGCTGAATCGATTTAACTGAAAATTGGTGGGCAGGTAGCTTAGAACCAGGAAACAGACATAGGATAATTTTTACCCCGTTTTTTATTTTTTATTCCGCGCGGACGGAGTCGCGGGTAAAAGCTAGTTAATTATAAAAAAATAATTAACTATAATAACTTATTCACTGAATATAATATATTCAGTAAACAATTTAATATTATTTTATTATTTTATCTATTCTTAAGATCTTTTTGTACAAAATAAATATTTAAGTATTAAGTGACGATTAAAAAAACGAGTGATGAATAAAACCAACAAATCTCAGCTTTATGAAAAATGAGTATCTTAAAATGAATCTATTAATATATATTAAATTTAATTTAAATAGCCTATGTGTTCTTCCAGACTGTTCTACATCTGAGCCAAATTTCATCAAGAGCCGTTTTGGAGATACCTACAAACATCCATCTAAACTATTGCATATATCATATATAAATATAATATTTATTTTATTTGTCTTCAAGTTAACGTGAGTTTTCACTACCAAATGCCAAACTCATATTGTTATCTCTTTTGTTTATAGAGAATAAAAGTGATAACAGTTTATGTTTTTTCAGGTTTCGGCAGCAGCAACCCATGTCCACGGTACATAATTTAAAAAAAAACACTATCTTAGGATTGGAGAGTCATTGGCGAATGACTTTACAGCATGATAAATGCAAGCATGGAAATTTCGCGGGAAATTAACAGTTTTTCTGAATGTTCCACAGAAACATTGAATTATTCATATCCATTTGGTATAGCATTAAATTAAATTCTTCTTTTCAAATCATCATCGGCATTTTTATTTTAATTTTAATCGGTATTTAAATAAAAACGTGAATTTAATTTTATTAGGGAGGGGATACCCATTTCGCGCCATTTATTGAAAAACTTCAAAAGTGTAAAGATTCGTTCAAAATGCTGCAAAATATTTGGAAACTCCTTGAAAATCTCCCTCGATTTTGTTAACATTTATGTTAATTTAAGTTACAACTCTTAGAATATAACTTATAAACAGAATGTATGTTAAAAAAACATTTAATAGGATTTTAACATAATTAAAAAAAAATACATATATTTTTTATTTTCAAATTGTCTTTCCAATTGTGGTTTCAGAACATGCTTCTATTTCCCGCCTTTATATTTATGTCAACAAGTTTAGAGTTGTCGAGGCTTCATTTTATAGTTATCTTTCAGTTGAAATTACAGAGGTTAGCCGCCTCTAAAGTTTTTAATTAAAATTAGTGAAATTTAACTTTGTATAATGTCTAACGCTTTTGACAAAGAAAATATTTACGAAGCAATGACGAATGTTCATATAAAGGTAGGATATGGCAAAGTATTAATTTAAAAAGTGGTTTGTTCCGGTGTTTTTCCAAGGAAGTTAAAAGTCATTATTTCTATTTACAGTCCCCCGTGAAAAATGTTTTGGCCCCGCAGAATGGAAATGTTGTTGAGTACAAAATGGATGTGGAGAAAGAAGATACGGAAAAAGTAGCGGCATTTAATCCAGAATTGGAACCACTGTTGCGTGAAAATCCGCGGCGTTTCGTCATCTTTCCTATCCAATATCCTGATATTTGGCAAATGTATAAAAAGGCTGAAGCTTCGTTCTGGACTGTGGAGGAAGTTGATTTATCCAAGGTAAAGTTCAGTTTAAACATGCGTCATGCTTCGTTGCTCTACTTGTTTGGAATTTCGCAAATGATATTTTACTTATCGTAATTTAAATTATCCTTGTCTCCAGGATTTATCAGATTGGGAAAGTTTAAAGGACTGTGAGAGGCACTTTATTAAACATGTGTTGGCATTTTTTGCTGCTTCTGATGGTATAGTTAATGAGAATCTAGTAGAGCGATTTTCACAAGAAGTTCAAATCGGTGAAGCAAGGTTCTTTTATGGATTTCAAATCGCTATGGAAAATGTACACTCTGAGATGTACTCTTTGCTGATTGATACATATATTAGGGATCCCAAAGAAAGGTATGTTTTTCCATATATCTCGAAATCATTATTGTTGAATATGTAAACCTCTATGGTACATAAACACCTGATTCAGTTATACATCTATATATATAAAAGAAAGTCGTGTTAGTTACACTATTTATAACTCAAGAACGGCTGAATCGATTTGACTGAAACTTGGTGGGCAGGTAGCTTAGAACCAGGAAAAGGACACAGGATAATTTTTACCCCGTTTTCTATTTTTTACTCCGCGCGGACGGAGTCGCGGGTAAAAGCTAGTTATTAATATAGTAACACAATGTTATTTGTTTACAGAGATTTCTTGTTCAATGCAGTTGAAACTTTACCATGTGTAAAGAAGAAGGCAGACTGGGCACTGCAATGGATCGCTAGCAAGACAGCAAACTTTGGGGAAAGAATAGTTGCCTTTGCTGCTGTGGAAGGAATCTTCTTTTCTGGTAGCTTTGCATCAATTTTCTGGTTGAAGAAGCGTGGCTTAATGCCTGGTCTGACCTTCAGCAATGAGCTTATTTCTAGGGATGAGGTAAGAAATGTTATAATTTAAATTTAATCTTATAAATTTCTGAAATATCCAGATATAATTATGTGAAATGTAGCCTGAAATCAACACCATAGTTGGTTTACCTCAAATGTCTATCATTAGAATTGCATGACTACTAAAATATAATTTATATTTAGATGAGGGAATAAATTGCAATCAATATATTGCTTAAATTTTCTGTTTGTTTATTGTAACTAGAATTTTTATGGTTTTAAAATGCCTACACCCTAATTATAAATTCTAGAAAGGTGTCAATGACTTCAGTCTTTAATATCACAAAAGTTTTACTGATAGTAAATTGAAAAGTAGGACAAATGATAAGTTATCAGTTCTAAGTAAGCATAACATGTTCTAAGTTAAACCACAGTTATCTCACATAGGTTTAATCTAATCATGTATTCAAGTCTATTATTTATGCCTACATTTTTCATCCCTAGTAATTATACATCATTTGATATTAGTGATTATTATGCAAATTAAATGCAATAATGACTTCATACAACTACAATTTTCATTATATTATTTGATAGTCAAAACAATTTATTCAATCTGCAAGATTACGAATTGAAATTAGATGCATTTGGAACGAAGTTCCTTATCGCATGTTGTGAAAAGGGGCTAGACGGAAAAAATTCTTACGAAAAGTTGTCACGACACTTTTTTGCTATAGAAAGTATGGTAACGACGAATGAGCGCTACTTCACTATGGCAACGACGTGACAATATATTACGAAAATTCATAGAAATAAAATGTACTTCTTGTGAAGACTTAAGTTTTTTATTCATAGAATAAACATTGGTTCCTTCACTAATTAATCCAAAGGAACTTCGTTCCATCCGGGTGTCCCTTGACACCTCTCAAGTTTTTTTGTTTTTATATTTTATAATTGGTAATCACTTCAACTTGCATATTTAAATTATTGTGCTAAAAATACCAATGTAAATTAAAAACCAACAAATTTAATTTTAATTCCAGGGTCTACACACGGACTTTGCGTGCCTGATGTTCAAATACCTAGTGCAGAAGCCGAGCAAAGAGCGTGTGCTGCAGATCATCAAGGATGCGGTTGTCATTGAGCAGGAGTTCCTTACAGATGCACTACCTGTTCGGCTGCTCGGCATGAACTGTGAACTGATGTCGCAGTACATTGAGTTTGTTGCTGACAGACTACTTGTAGATCTGATCGGAGAGAAGGTAAACATTTTGCAATAAAATTGATTCAATTGAGTACAATTATGACACTTTTACATATTATGGATGTGGTGAATATTTAAAAAGGTGGCAATTCCATATCAGAACTTTATATACATACTAGCTGTCGCCCGCGACTCCGTCCGCGCGCAGTTAAAAAAAAAATGAAAAATAGATGTTGGCCGATTCTCAGACCTACTGAATATGCTCACAAAATTTCATGAGAATCGGTCAAACCGTTTCGGAGGAGTACGGGAACGAAAACTGTGACACGAGAATTTTATATATTAGATAGCTGTCCCAGGCGACACCGATTCTGTCTGCTTGGGATAAAAAATAAAATTAATAAATTTTATCAAGATCTGTGAGCCGTAACAGAGATACCTTCTAAGAAACATCAATTCATCCATCCATCCACTAAAAACTTTGTCATTTATAAAATTACATTTTGTTTAAGTTGTGTTGGCTTGTAAAATATACTTTTTTTTTTTTTTTTCAGTTCTACAACACAAAGAATCCATTTGACTTCATGAATCTAATATCATTAGAGGGTAAGACAAACTTCTTTGAAAAGAAAGTGGGAGAGTACCAGAAGTGGGGGGTGATGTCCAACAGAATGGATAATGTATTCACATTAGATGCAGAGTTTTAAGTTATTATAAATAAGTGTTAGTTTTGACAGTATTATGGATAACATTCACAATTAATATTTTAATTAATGATATCCAATACTTGAATCTTTTTAAATTTGTACAAAACATTTCACTTGGCACAATTGCCTCTTTTAACTGCCAAGAAAATATTTTCCTATTGGCTATGTCTGTTATAAAATTATACATTATCTGTGCAATCCTCTGAAAGATAGCTCAAAGGAAAGATAAAAGCTCTATGAATATTGGTTTAGTACTAAAATGGAAGGAGACTTGACCATTTCTTTGATACTTTGGAGCCCAGTGTTGCATGAACCTTACAATATTTATAAACATAATAATTTATAACAAATATATTAATTATTTCTCTTTTTGACAGTAGCACTGAATGTGCTCGCAATTTTCTATGTATTTTTAATTTAAATTATGAATAGTTTAATTATTAATAATAATAGATTGTTTGATGAGTGTCAAACAGTGATTTGAACTGATCCTATGATAATAACATAGTATAAATGATTTAATTATATTGTATTGTAATGCGTGTTATAGTGTGTAATGATGAAATCATTAAAAATTTAATGATTTTGTATCATTGAAATTTGTGATATGATTTTTTTAATAAATATAATTTCTATGAGAAAGTAGTTTTATTCAAAGAGTTTTCACTGTTTAGGAAAATTAGCTGGCACTTTTCAACCACAAACAGTGGCATACTATAAATGGAAAATAGTTTTTTTATTGTTATAAATGAAAAATAAAAACCATTAGATATAACAAAATCACTCGTTTATTCATTAAATTATAATTCTAGTACACAAACTAACCTCATTATAAATCACGTGCGACTTTGAACCTTATTGGTTTTGCAAAAAATCGTGTTAACATTTTTTTATGAAGTGTACATCAATTTTGCTGTTTTAATTTATTTTTTTTATTCAGATATTACAAACATATTCAGACATAACCTTAAAATTATATTGCAGATACGAACACATTTTTATTACTAAATTTAAATTGAATGTTTCACAATTCTCAACGAATTGATTGTAATTATTTGTGACATGTAATAATAAACATCTGCACATTCTTAACTATCAAAGAAACTTCTAGTTTTCACAAATTACTAGACATTACAATTTTAGGAAAGTTCTCTACTTACAACTACATATCGGACACTTGAATAATAAGATGCAATTTATAAAGAATAAAAATCAAGAGAACAGTAGACATATTTAATTCGAACATTTTTTTAATGATTTTAACATTTTACAAATAATATTCCAGAGTTTATATCAAATAGAAATATCCAAATAGGATTTTTTAAACATTGTAGATGTGCAAAAAATCAGAATTTTATTTGAACAATGTTGAAATCAAATAATAAATTATGTATTTATGTAAATGTGAGTATATGATTGGGTGTTAGCGTGTCTGCTTGTCCTGAGCAAGGCGGCGCAGCAGCCGGTGCCCGGAGAGGAAGGTGAGGAGCGCGAGTGGCGCCAGGTAGCGCAGTGTCGCAAACATCGACAACTGCAGCCACAGTAGAACATACAATCCCAGCGAGCCTGCACACATCAACATATTTGTAACAGTATATACATTAGAATCTGTATTATTTCGCCTCAACAATGTAAAATAAATACCATATGTTACTTAGGGTGTGTTCCGATATGCACTGCGACCACTGTAGAGTGTGACGTCAATTCAGTATACTGTGAAGCCGTTCCTTTATAGCCAGTTATACTGGTTACGATTTAAAACGGAACGCAATCTCGTATACTGTCAGCCGCATTTTTTGACGCAACATTCAAATGAGTGTATTCAAGTTTTCTAGTACATTAAAAAAAACTGTTTTGGAGTACTGTCAAATTAAAAATATTTTAATTAATATTAATTATAAATTGAATTTATAATGTAATAAAAATAAGTACTTTTTTCATAAAAAAGAATATGTTTTTCATTATCAACACAGTCTAATAAGGTTAATTTTTGCAATTCTTCCATTGTTTTATTTATTAATCCAAACTAATTACAGAACTTTAACATTTTCTGATTAAACTGTAGCTTTGTTTATAAGATGTCAGGCACTCGGGTGGTTTTGACTGATCACGTCATCAAAGTACTGCGAGTACCTTACCTCGAAAACGCCAGTGCTCACAGTAGAATATGGCGGAGATTTATGACGTCATATATTTCTCTAGGGTACTGCGGCAGTATACTGGCAGTCCATAACGGAACGAATTTTTCTACAGTGATAGCACTGTGCAGTGCTCGCAGTGCATATCGGAACATACCCGTAGTAAAATTAACGAGAACTAGCTTTGGCTTTTACCGCAACAAAGATATACTCAAGAGTTAAGTTCTACGTTATTTCAGTTCGGTACTATGTTTATAGCTGTGGTATATCCATGTACCTCCTAGAGCAAGATGGAAGACTAGGGCGACAGGCATGGGAGGTAGACGTAGACGGGGTGAGAGACGGGCCCACATGACCAGCAGCAGCAACAGCGGCGCTGCGCAACACGCCGCGAATACATCCGATACAGCTCGCGCCGGCCGCGCCTCCGGCTCTCGGAACTGGTGCACTATCTCCGGTAGTGGACCACGAGCTCGGGACTGCCGGCTCTCGCTAACTACTGCACCTGATATACACAAAAATATATTATATATAATTATTTTTCACTTCTTTATTATCAGAATTATATGTAAACCGCCATTGCCATGTCAACTTAATACATATATGATATTTTGTTAAGTTATTACACTTAAATATAATAATAGTGGACATTTAAGTTCAGTTACTTTCCATTATATAGAAGGATGTTTTGACAACAGCAGTATGTAATATAAAACACATTTAATTTTGTTAATAGTATTATGACTGAGCGTCTCGAGAGCTTCAGTGGCTCAGGGATTAAGCACTTGACTTGCAATCCGCAGATCCTGGGTTCGAATCCCGCCATGTACCAATGTGTTTTTCGATTTACATATGTACATTTATTCGACGTTTTTACGGTGAAGGAAAACATCGTGATGCTGCACATATGTGAGAAGAAATTAAATGATATGTGTGAAGCCAACCAACCCGCACTTGGTCAGCGTGGTTGACTATGGCCGTCGACCGAAGTATAGTGAGCTGATGAAGATGATTATGACTAACCGAGGGCATTGGTGTCCTTTCCGAAGTTAAAGTGTATGTCGCCAAGCTGCCATGCGATGGGGTTGGAGACGGCGCTGTCTCCCAGGTACAGCGTCAGCGAGTGCGCGCCCGACTGGTGGTTCAGGTGCTTTGCGATTGCGCCTACGTTCTATATCATGAAAAAACAACATTGATGAATTATATATTAGATATATCTGGTAGTTTTGCTCATAAATAATCTTCCACAGGAACAAATGTTTTTTTTATTTTCTATAAAGTCTGGCAAAATATCTTAACAAGCATTCACAACCTTCATAATACGTATAACTGCAATCAAATCAAATACCACTGAGGTCAAATGCAAGTAGAATTCTTAACACAAATATGTTTAATGTATATATAAGTATTTATGCACTGACCAGTTCGACCCTGTATGTTTTAGCACTGGGCTCGGCAACAAAGATGGCTTCCAGGTCAGCGGGGGCTGCGGAGTGTGCGGGGGCGATACGTACAAACGCTTGCTGCACTGACACTGGATTGTTGTACTTGTCGCGAACACTGAACTTCAAGCTTACCCTACAAACCAAACACAGCTTGAATATAAAAACAATTGTATCCAATCATTTACTCAATGTATAATATTCTTCAAATACATTATATAAATGAAAACATAATATTAATATTGGTTGCCCATTGTATTGCTAAAACAACTAGGATTTTATGAAATTTTTAAGGATATCCTATAGTACTCACTTCTGCATGTGATCAGCTTGGAGTACCTCTGTCAGTTTGTTGGGGTAATTGATTGTGGTGATCTTTGGACTGGTGGTGCCATCAACATCACCGATTCCTACTTCCAAGCTACTGACTTGAATCTCACCGAGCACAGCTACATTCAGGTTGGCCGTTTTAGAGCCAGCACTGAGAGATATCTTGTACAGACCATACTGAGCTTTAATCTTGCCGAGGTTAAGTACGAAAGTTGTTGGATCATTGGATTTCTGAGTTAGTGGTTGTTTGGACAAAACGACCACGTCGTCAGCGAGGCGGGTTGCGGACTGGGCGACGACTTCTTCAGGCTTCAAGCCGCGCACTGGACGGCCAATAAGGTCAGTGATCGAAATCTCTACAGAGTCTGACTCAGAGGTCACATATTTCTTGCCTTTGATCACAATACAAATAGGAGATGGCTGAAAATAATATTTAATTTTATGATTTGCTGATATTTAAACTACATGTGTAATTATTAATATTTGCAAATAACCATTGTTAAATTTATAACAAAACCATAATTTATTACAATATCAATAATTAAACATGGGAAAGAAAAGTCCTCACAAATCTTGGATTAATAACAAATTTACATTACCTAAATAGTAAAAATGGTAAAGATAACTAAACATCGGCATAATAATATGATTCTGACCTCGTCATCGGCAAGCGCAGTGGCTGCCTCTAGCATCAGTGCAGCGCCGCGGGGCGTGCTCACCGACCTCCCAGAGACATAGTTGCTGAACTTGTAGCGCTGCTCCTCACTCAGAGGTGATGCTTTCTTTAAACTTTTATATGTCCTGTAGCCAAAAGTTATATATACTTTAATAAAAATAAAGTGCCCAATTGCTCCAAAATAAAATAATACATCCTCACTGAGAGGCTCGGCGCCTACCCCTAGTTAGGGGTGACTAGGCCATTTCAACTGAAACTGCAACTGCAAATTCTTACCGTATAAGTGATAAATTACCTTGCTATGCTGCCTAGTATGAGTGCAGTGGCAGGCAGTCCACCATCAAAGTGAAGCGCGCGGGCATCTGTCTCATCAGCTGCTAGTAGCACACCTTCAGCATGTGATGCTGTCCATGCACCACAACCCATGTGCTCGCACAGGGCAAACACATAGCCATAACTGCAATTAGAAATGTATTAATTTATAAGAACTAATAGTTAACATTATTATAATTTAAAAAGTGAAATAACTACGACATTTTTGTGATATGTGTTTATAAAGATGTGAATTTTATATGAAAAAACTTACTATACAACTATTTTATAATATAATTTTATTAGCTATTTATTACTATATCAAAAAACATACTTAGCAGGTGAGTCATCTTTCTTCAACAATTGTATAAGGTTCTTCAGGGAGTCCTCTTTATCCATGATGGTGCCTTTGCCCATTGCCTTCAATGAATATACTGCATAGTATATTTCTTGTAGAGTAGCATCTTTTTTGTCCAGAGTCCTTGTTGGAGTGCCAAGAAGCTCTGGGCTCAAAACGGTCAGGCAGTTTGCTAGGGCAGCTGCATTGGTTATATAAAACACTTGTTCTAAGTTGGAAATGTCATATTTTAAACTTTTCAAAACCTGGAAAAAGATATTTTAGAATCATCTTTTATGTTTAATTTACATGGCTGGGTTTTAAAATATTAAATAATTAAAAGAGAAACTTTCAATTTGAAATACTTACATCACAGACTTCAGGTATTTTAGCATTGATTTGCTTCAATCCTTTGATCGCAAAGTGAAGAGCGCCTACATCTTTACTTTTCAAACCTTCTTCTAAGATTCCTTGCAGTTTTTTCACATTAACTGTACTCTGCAGGACATTACCTTGACTAAGTGCCAAGGAACTTATAAAAAGTACACATATCACTGAAACAAGGATTTTATAAATTAAGTAATTCTTAAGTAGCTTTGTATAATTTTATGTAACCTAATCGGCAATTTGTCTCGCCGGTAGTGAGCAATGACGTGGCCCAAACAAATACTTAACATTAAAAACAACAATGTTAATTGTTAATTTTATTTGTAAATGAGGACAAAATAATATTGATTTAGTTAATACAATTAAAAGGCCTTCTTCAACGCAATCTTTTGTATATAAAATAAAAGTACGGCCACGCCAGTACACTTTATTTATTTACTTGTACGATAAAGCATTATACATACCACGGATATACATTTTTATTTCTGATAAACACGAATATGTTTTAAACCGTGTTTATGCTATTTTTTTAAATAAATCTAGATTAATTTAAGAAATAAATCTATGATAAAATAATTCATAGTATTTGTCCACCGGCGTTGATTTTTTGACACAAATGCAAGACGTAGCATTGTGTGTTGCTAGATCACAAATAGGACTTTCTTTTTCGGTTTCTAATTTAATGAATTTTGCTTAAAAGGAAATCAGTGAAATAACTGAAACTAGTCTTTTCAATTCCGTAGAAAAGTTTCAGTTAAGTTAAATTAAAGTTTTTTATTCATATGGAATTTTTTCCATAGAATTTTAGGTAAAAAAAAGGTTTTTAGGTTCATTTTTAGTTGTGGAAACACCGTTCTGCAGTAACTTTTGACATCTGCTTCTACTTCTACTGCGAATCGGATCTTTTCATTCCGATATTAAAACTTCGGAGTCCTCTGATTAATTCATTTGTTTCGATTAAATAAATTAACACCATGGCAAACGCAATCGCTAAAGTGCCGTCTATGATTTCGTGTAAGTCAAATAAAGTATTTTATGTGTGATATCTTACTATTGATTGTGTTATGTAATTTACCTTAAAAACATGAAGGTTATCATTAAAAAGCATTGATTATTTTTGATGCATTTTTGCCATTAAATCCGTTTTGACTTACAGCGGCCCTCACACAAGCCAGGCCTAAGTTCAATATTTTCATGAAGTACGCTCGAGTCGAACTAGCGCCGCCCAAATTAAGCGAAATTCCTCAAATCAGAGCTGGTATTTCTAAGCTCCTATCGAGTGCGAAAAGTGGCGCATGGAAACAGCAAACTGTGAAGCAGGCCACACTTAACACACTAGTTGGTGCCGAAGTTCTTTTCTGGTTCTATGTTGGAGAATGTATCGGAAAGCGTCACATTATCGGCTACAATGTATAAGATTCTAATAAGTGTAACTATGTAGATAATTCATGTTCTAAAATAAATATTTAACTGGTTCAATGTGTATCTATTCTTTGTTTCTATCTAATAAAAATTTGTATTGCTTAAACATTGATAAATTATTTGTTTGAAAATGAAATAAAAATTAAAAAAACATGTATGCCTAAAATTACTTTTATTTATATATTACATTTTAAAAGACATCGGGATAAATGAAACAATTCATCAACTATAAATACTATTTAATGGCAACATTATCTACAGTGGTGCACAGAGCTCCATGAATTTGTAAGGATTACAAGCACTGGCCAGCTTCAGTTCACTCTCAAGTTGTTCAGGCCCTCGCAGCCACAGTCGGTCCCTGTAGTAACTAGCACATGTAAGGAACTCTTTTTCTGAATACCTATCAACTTTTACTGGAACAAATGGATCCAAGTGTTCAAATCCCTGTTGAAAAAAAATTAAGAATATTAAAACTAAGACAATGCATTAGACACATTTCAGGTGGGAAAAAAACTAGCCCATAATATTAATAGTTTCTAATTCACATAGTTATTGCATCTGATCTTTGATATTAAATCATAAAATGGGACCCATCTGCAAGCACTTCCTTTCGATTAAAATATTTTTCATCAAAATTGGACCACCTGGGGCGGAGTTTCGTGGTAACACACATAAAAAAATAAAAATACAGTCGAATTGATAACCTCCTTCTTTTTGAAGTTGGCTAAAAAATACAACAAAACATGGAATCCTGGTACTCTTGGTACTGCTTTGCTTATAACAATAAGTTATAAAATCACAAGTATGGTTTATAATGTTACCTTTTTGTAAAGCAAATATCTAGGCAAATAGCTCTCTTGATGGTCTCGTGGTACAGATATATCCTCCACTGTCACAACAATCACACCATTTTTCTGTAATTATCAGTTACAATTGTTAATTATAGCATAAATTAAATCTTTCATTAATTATATTGCCCTTATTTTACACTTTCTTCCTATGATTATTTTGTGATTGATACATTACTTGAGAACATAATATGAAAGAGGGTACTATGTTCAAGTGGGCAGTTACTTGTATAAATAAATAACTATAACTATATATACTATCCATTAAAATCTTACCCAATCATTCTTTGTAATTTCCATAAAGGAGGTTGTGAGAGAAACTTCTTCTGGCATAACAACCTTCTTAGTAGGAGTGCTGAGTCTAGTCCGTGGGTAGAAGAAACAATTGTATCCATCTATTGCTACAAATGTTTTACACCTGGAATTAAAAAAAAATCTAATACTTAAACTTCATTTCTAAATATATAACAACTCTAGTCCTTAAATTAATTCTTCTTAACAACAAAATTACTAACACCCATTAATTGATTGGGTAGGCAGAGACCATTAAGCTTTCATTTGGTGGAGTCCTGACACATCTCGTTGTCACTTCCTCTTACATACATCAATGAATCATACTTTCCAAATTTATAAAAAACGAAGCCACTCTATCTTACTTGTTATTATTTGACAGCTGCTTTATTTCGTAGACGAGTGCATCGATGACGTCACAGGCGTACTTAACACGCGCAATGCCCTGCTCCACCAGGTCAGCAAGGGGGGCGCCTGCAGGTGTTGTCTCACGTTTGCTCCAAACATATTCCTTGGATATTTTTAACTGTAACAAATTTTCGTAGTCACAATTCACCATCACAAGTCCTACAGTGTATCCTCATGTTGTTGCTTTTTCACCAAGAATAAAATAGACAATAGAATCTTATAGATAACTAGCTGTCGCCCGCGACTCCGTCCGCGCGCGGTTAACAATAACTTAATAGCGGTATGAAAAATAGATGTTGGCCGATTCTCAGACCTACTCAATATGCTTACAAAATTTCATGAGTAACGGTCAAGCCATTTCGGAGGAGTTTAACCACAAACACCGCGACACAAGAATTTTATATATTACAGAGATAAAAAATAGCTATGTCATTGTTAATCATATAAGAAGGCATATTTGAACTATGACATACATCTTCATTTTTCAATAGCACTTGGTTTTGGCTCTTGAAGTGCAGGAGCCAGGCGGCAGCATCTAATGGAAGATCAACAAATCCCTCTCGCGTTTGTGAGTTGGACATCTCTTTCAGCCGAGGCACCTTCCATAGCCATTGTGATACTGTACACAAAGGGCACATAATTTTAAAAATTTAAATAATTCAGGCTTCCCACGTTTTGGTGACTTATTAGGATAAAATTATTTGTGATATAACTAAAAATATATGTTTTCTTCTTAGTGTATTTAAAAATAATACTCACCACCAGGTACATGTACAATTAAAAAGCCATCATCATGTGCATAGTGAATGAGATGTGCCAGTGTCAATGTCTTGCCTGTTCCCATTTCACCATCTGTTTGCTGAATTAAGGAAGTGTAATAATTTTTTTTTAAATAATATGTTTAAAATACACCTTTTGACAAATTCTGTAATTTAATTATGGCCACATGGATAGATTTAGTAAAGGAGAATGTGAATAAAAAGAAAGTGAATTCAGATATGAGGGCTGATAGAGTTGTATGGAAGAGTAAATACTGTGCCAAGTCTCCGTAGGGAAAAGAGCGAGATGATAATAATAGCATGAAAAATCCCTGGGTAACTTTAGAATAAAAGGATACATAGTACATATCTGATTGCAGGTTGATTTAAATCGCTTGACTTTATACATTCAATAACATCAAGAGCCGGCTGCCGGACCATGAGACTTGTTTCTGTAAACGTTTTTGTCTGTTTCATATAACTCTTTGGCAAACCACCTTGGCCAAACAACTTTTTAGACAAATTTTTATCCATTGTATAAAATAAACCTATTTGGTTATCATTTTGCTGCGCCTATAAAAACAATGATATATTAATGTTACATATTTTTATTAAAAATATTAGATTTGTTATACCAAAGTATGAAACCAAAATTTGTTCTTACCGGGGACGCCTCGACAGTTCTAAATGTTACATTTTGTGAATATCTTCGGCAGATATTTCTTAAGTTTCGGGAAAACATTCTTTTTTGTAACCTATTGTTGCAATCTTTAATTATTATCAATTATATTTGAAAAGCATAACATAACCTTAAATCAAATGTCAGTTATCAGTGTCAATTATTTTTGGAGATTTTATGGCCTGGTTACTGGGCTTTTAAGCCAAAGCTTAGGGTCAGATGGAAACTTGCTGAGATACTATTTTGCCTTAACGCAAAATAAGTCGAAAAGAGGTGAACTGAAACGACTCAGATATTTAATTGCGACATAAGCAATTCAAGTTCTGGAATATTTATGTTCACTTTGGTTATTCTATCAATAAATTCTTTATCACAATCTTTGAAGTCTTATTGCTCCTTCTTAGTGCATTGGCACAAACAGCAATTCAAAATGGGGTCTTGGCGTCCAACAACAAGAGACCTAAATACAAAAAATCTATAAAATTGGTTTTAACTTCTAGGACATCATTTAGACCTACCTTTTGATAATTCCTAGTTTAGGCTGCGAGTTATCATTATTTCAAGGATTTTAAATAAAACAGGTGTTACATGATTAAAATATGTTTAAATTAATCTTTTATTAAACTTATTTCTAAAATTGTTGTTAAGTTTTTATATTACACAATTTTAATATTTATGCTGCCGTCGTTTTTTGAAAATACTCACAGGTCTTTTATGTCTGCTATCTAATATTCTTTGCCTCGATGATTCTTTTTCCTTAACATCATCAACTACTATTAAAATATTTGTGGCATTATCCTTCTTAAATTCGAAATTTATCTTCTTATGTTGTTCAAGATCATTGCTCCGTTCTTCTGTTTCTGATTTATATTTCGTTTTCCTTAATATTGATGTTGTTTCCGTGAACAGATGAGAAAATGCGTCATAAATGTCACTTGGCTTTAATATCCCCTTTTTTGGATCATATGACTCTTCATTTGCCGGTACATCAGAATGTTTAAAAGTTATTTCCAATGTTTCACTTTCATCTTGATCAGCAAAGGAAACACTCCTTTTCACATTTTCATTGTTTTTATTTTCTTCTTCCTCTCCATGTTTAGGTTCATAAAGAACATCATCTAACCTGTAATTTAATTAAAAAGAATTTAACATATTATTGATAAGAAGTGTTTTTAGGGTTCCGTACCTTGAAAGGAAAAAAGGAAGCCATATAGGATCACTTTGCTGTCCGTTCATTCACTTTTTATGTCAGTAAAATATAGAATATGTTTAATAATTTTGACACTGAATTAATCAAAGTGAGAGTAAATTATACCTGTCCATTTCATCTTCCACTTCCTCTAATTGCTCCAACTCATCCAGCCGAGACATCAAATCCGATTCAGTTTTGGTCACATTTCTCTTCCGGTTTTTAATCTCCGATATTTTCTCCTCCAGTTCTTTTTGCTTATCTAACACATTTTGTAGAAGGTCCAAGCTACTTGTATTTTCGGGATTGATATGTGTAGCATCAGGTACTGCTTTTTCAAGTATTTCTTTTGTAATATCATATTTGCTTTCTCCGACATTTTCATTGAGATCTTCTTTCTTTTTATTATTTGTTAATGAATCTCTTATATCTTCGGCATTTTCAGTATCTTTGGCTAGTTCATTTTGTAATTCCTCTTGAAGTTCTAATTCTTCAAGTCTATTCCACAACTCATCATCAGACTTTTCATCTTTATTTGATTTTTCCTTTTTACTTTTATTTTGATGGTAGATTTTAAGATTCTGTTTATGTTTTTCTCTCCACAGTCTGTCTTCTTCTTCAGTTTGGTACTCAGTTATATCGGATCCGTCATCAAATACAGTTTGATTTTTTAACTTTATTTGAACTTCTAGATATTCCTTCTCTTTCATCAAAATGTCCAATTTTGATTTGGCATCTACAAAATATTTTATTTTAGTTATTTGAAGAAAATTAAATTAAATGCGATGTCTTCAATAAAAACATGACTTCAACAGGAATTGTTAAAATTTTACATGATAAATAAGATAAAAAGTAAAAATGTAATAACCTTTAATTCTGTGTTGTCTTAAAATCTCAGCCTGCTCTGTGGAACATTTTGCAAAGTATCCCATACCCAATGATGTTGTCACTTCATTTGTATGCTTCAATTCCCCACGGAATAGAATTCTGCTGCCGATTGGTACTAATACTGGGACTTTTAATTTATCTGAATATAACTTGAATTGAACGTCATTTAACGCTTTTATATGGTCCTCCCAAAATCGAATTAGTTCACCATTTTCTTGCAATTTCTACAAATAAACTAATTTAAATATATGTTTATATTAAATATGTATATATGAAAGAATTTGTTTCATCTTCATCTTACCTTTTCATAAATTTGATTGAAAAAATCCATTTTATCACAATTTCAATAAAGGCTTATCAAATATTTAGTCTCACTAATTTTGCCTCATTAGCTGACTTGATTGATACATTATTAATTTTAAGAATAATTTAAGTAATCAATCGATACGATCGGGATCGGTATTATTTTATTAAAAGTTAAATTAACCGGAAGAGGACAACCAAACATCAAACGTCAGTCAAAAAGTATAAATTCCAATATACCAATACAACATAAAGAGAGAAAGTTTTGGTCATTACAGTTAGATAAAATGCTGCAAAATTTTAATATTTCATTATTTTTGTAGTCTTTCAAGAAACAATTTATATTTTTTGTATACTTTTGAGATTGAACAAGAAAAAAATGAAATGTTTACGAAAAACGTAACGTAAAGCGATTGCAAAACGTCAATATTTTCGCCAACAAAATAATATCTTGTCAAAAAGACAGTTAAATACCGTGCAATACTGTAGTGACTGTCGGGTTTATAATGAATTTTATTAAAATAATCAGAAAAATAACCATTAAGTTGTAATTTATCGGTGTTACATGTAGAAGAGATGGCAGAAAGTAAATCTATTTTACACGAACTCTATGTGTTTTCCGAATGGAAACCAGAACCAGAATATTTAGTAAGTTTTATCGAATAAATTGTTTTACTTTCTTTACATTGCACTTCTAATATATTCGATGTTATTGGAATTACAGCAAAAAAACGACAGTATTTTGCCGGAAAATATCTCAGCACTTTGGCGATGGTTTAAATTTTTTGGTCCTAAGAAAAGTCTTATTGATAGTGTTACAGCGTAAGTAATTTTTACTTTATTATATAAAACCCGTTTAAAGATTGGAACAACAGATATAATATTGGGTCAATATAATATTTCTAGCATTTTTTGTGACTTCTGAAAATAATTATCATTATCTAAACAATATGCCAATTTTTTTTTTCCAAGAATTTGACATCACAGATTTTTCTTATTTGTTGTAAAAATAGAATATATATTTTTTATCTATTAATTTATTACAGACATAAGGAGAAACAGCAGAAGTGGCACATTGCACTTGGAGATGAGGGTAAAGTGATAGCGGTGCTCACTGACAATATCTTAGAAATCAGAACTAAACGGTCAGAATATGCGACTATTGCAGCTAGAACTACAGGTCAATGTTATATGTAAAATATTATGCAAAAGTATAAAGGACATACTGATAGATTAATCATTAAAGTTTAATGTAATTGTCAATTACAGAGTTATGAATTATATATGTAAAAATACAAAACAAATGACTGAAGAAAAAAATGTAAATAATGTAAATCAATTTGAAAGACTCAAACATGGATAGCATAAACATGTTAAGCATGTGGATATTTTTGACATCGTTAAGGCTTGGTAAACATATATATGAAATAAAAAAAGAGAAAGATAAATTGATGCATAACTGTACCAAGCAAATATATTTTTTCTTTTACCGATTTATTATTAAATTAATGATTTTTTAGTGAGTCGTGATGGATATGCACAGTGGCGTAAGTTGGTGTGGAGTCCTGACTGCTCATTCTTGGTGCTTGCCTATGGCAATGGAATAGTCAGCTTTTTTGACCTCACCGCCTCAAATCTCTTCAACATTCCAGCTGTAAGTTATTTTATTGTAATTAAAAATTGTGAATTACACTGGTCTGCAAAAAAAATTTTTTTTTTCTCCTTGTTTTAATTCTTCATATTGTGTAAATAAAAAAAAACCAAATTTTTGAAATTTGAAAAAATAATTAATTGAAAAAAAAACCTAGATGTGATGGAAAAAATCGGCCAACGGGGATAGATTCAGAACATTTGAATCGTCATAATTATGTCAAAAAATTTTAAAGGAGGATTTCATTGCAGATCAGTGTTATAACTATCAAGTTGTGTTAAGTGTTAAATAAATTATGTTCTTATAAGATTTCTTAAATATTATGTTTATTTCTAGGATTGTGCAAGGCCAGGTGGACTGGAGTGCACAGATAACACTCATGCAGTATCTGACATTATATTTATGCCACTCAGGGTTAAGGATACTAAATGGTAAGAATTTAATTTTTTTATTAAATTGTTACTATTATATATTCTTAATTATATTAGACGCACTAGGTTTTCGGTCGCCAGATCAACCTATCGTCTCTGATTTTTTCGAAGCACTTTTCGAGTATTATATATATGTGGTAGGAACTGGGAGGTGCTTGTGGTGACTTTCGACGGTCGATTGCGTGGCTACGTGGTCTCGCAGACGGAGGGCTTCAAGTTGCGGCACAGTTTCCGTTTCCCCGCGGGTGTCGCCGCGCTGGCATACTGCCCGCCGCACGACGCTCTGTACGTCGCGGGTGTGCCCAGGAATACTAAGGTATTTCTAAATGCTACATGTATGTATTTTTTAATAATCGTCTTAATAATTTAAGCTAACCTATTTTAAATTATACATTGATACATGTTAATGAAATCGGAGTGTTTGTATGTAATATGAAAAAAATTATTTCTCGAACTTGATGTATTTACCAATTCTTACATTTTTAATTCCGTGCTGACGAAGTCGCGACCAACCATTAATCTGTAACATTTGCCTATGCGTTTTAGCTGACATTTATATAATAAAAATGACAGTTTCGGTAGGTGTTTAAGCGATTTCAGGTGGCCTTTCGGTCGCTTATTACCTTGTACTATAAAAAACACTTTTTTTGTATTTGTCAGTAAATAAAGTATGTATTGTGTTAGGATTCGTCGTCGCCGCTAAGTGCAGGTATAACGGCGTGGCGCATCCTGAACGAGGAGCCATTCTACAAGTTGTCAGTTGTGTCCGACCAGCTTGAAACGCAACTCAACAATGAAAGGTTCAACCTCTACATACCTTTCATCACCTCTAAGAATATGGTAAGATATTAATTAAAATATTAGTTGCTATCATTTAAATATTTCGTTCATTCATAAAAATATAATAATCTGTTACCTTTTGATCAGAACTTCATAGTGCGCATGGAGGTATCTGGGGATAGCAGTAAGGTGGTTTGCGTTCACTGCAATGGTGAGGTGTCGGTGTGGCGACTGCCGCTGCTGCGCTTGCTGCACCGCTGGCCGCTGGCCCGCCAGCCCTCACACCACCTGCGCAGCCCCCTGCACCCCCCGCACCCCCCGCACACACTCGCACGCAATAAGCACAGCGACCCCGCGCTCTACTACCCCGCAGATGTCAACTGGTGGACCAATGAGGTCAGTGGCACACCTAAATAAATAGTTTACATAGATCTTAGGAAAGAATTTTTGTTCCTGAATTGTTCCCTCCAGGTATTAGCTTTAAACTATTATGATTAATTATAGCTATTTTTATTTCTTTATTTTTTTGCTATTGTAACACTTGCCATATAAAATTTATATTTCATGTATTTTGATCCAATATATTATACTTATGCTGGATATCCGGCTCGAAGGACCCATTTTTCGCATGTACATTAAAATACACACATAATTATATTTAATATTAATAGCTATACAACAATAACATAACTCACGCCCATAACCCAGAGAGGTAGGCAGGGACCGCCGCCCTTCATTTGGTGCGATCCTGACACACTGCTCTCGCTTCTACATTAATTAATCTACGCATAAATGTGTGTTTCGAGTGCTCTTAATACCCTCCTTCTTGGTTAAAAAACTCATTGCGATATATAAACTTTTATTGTTTAGGAGATAATATTGTCGCGGTTCAGCGGCGCGGTGAGCGTCTGCGGTATACAGGACATGGAGAACATCCTCGGCAACCAGCCCGAGTTCTTCCAGGGCACGCCGCAGGTTTATATCACAATAACTGTTAAGTTATAAGCTGATATGAATTTAATATTTACAGTAATAAAAAATATTTTATTTTCAGGTGACACGCGCCCACGAAGGCGCATTCATGGTGCTGGAGTGCGAGTCCAATGTGTTGCCTGCCAAGAAGTCCACCAGCGATGAAACTGTAAGATATTTACATCGTAATATACTGTATTTACTTTCTTG
The DNA here is from genome assembly GCF_912999745.1 of Papilio machaon. NCBI lineage: Eukaryota > Metazoa > Arthropoda > Insecta > Lepidoptera > Papilionidae > Papilio > Papilio machaon. Next base: position 9,653,885 of record NC_059987.1, read on the forward strand.
TATTTTATAATTTACTAAATAAATTCTAACTAAAAAAAAAACAAAGTCAAAGTAAATTAATTTTGTAAATTTAAATTAATTTCTCTAGATGGAGGTTGTCAAAGTGGAAGAGGATGTGGACGACTCAATGCTGGAGCTGACTAAGGAGTTGTTCAAGACGGTGCTATTCGCCATCACCGACATGGAGACCTTCCAACCCAAACCCAAGAAGATCACAGTTGTGTCCCGAGTGTACAGGCTACTGGGAGTCAAGAGTACCACACCAACTGAACTGTTTTCCAGAAAGGTGAATGACAGCTTTTCATCTTTCATTCATTAATGAATGATTGAATGAAAAATAAATAAATGCGATTGTATTAGATCGAGAGTGGAAATTATTCGGATGCGCTGTCTCTGGCGGAGCAGTTCGGACTGGACAGCGACCTCGTGTACCAGCAGCAGTGGAGGAAGAACCCCGTCTCTACTGACGCCATCAACAACTATCTGGTAACATAAACTACAACACAAACACTTACATTGTGCTATTAACTATTTGAGGTCCCCCCCCCCCTAACAAAATCACCAGAAGCTTTCCATAGACCAATTTTAAAGTGAATTTAATATTCAATTATTGTTTAATCTTGAAAGTGAAGATGTTCAAGTAGATGATTGCAATATTGTACCGTGCAGTTTATATGTTGCAGAGCAAAGTGTCAAAGAAGATCTGGGCGGTGCACCAGTGTGTGGACCGGCTGCCGGAGACGTTGCCCGCCGCCCACGACCTGTTGCACTTCGGGCTGCAGCTCACCAACGAGAGGATACTCGATGGTAACATATATAGTTCTTTACATCTTCATACAAATTGTCTAAACTATATTAGAATAGTCAGAAAAGAGAGAGAAATAGGGGGAGGGAAAGTTAACGATTAAAACAATATTACGCATAAAAATGATTTAACTACCGGATTCTTTTTTTTTCTTTCTTTGTTATTTTTTTCTGTGAACTCTATGCTTCCAGAAATCAATAAAGAGCGTGGTGAAGATAAGTTAAAGGACCCGGAGGACATTACGCTGGAGGACCTGAACGCGTACACGAGTGAAATGCTGCGTTGCCGACACGTCATGCTCTTCTACAAGGAGAGGCTGCGTCTGTACGAGGTAACATACAACAGAAAGAAGTAAAGTTGTTATACAATGATTCTAATCAAATACACAATGAATTAAAATAATATGTTATGATTACAGTCAATATTAAAATGTGAGAAGTCAACTTACAACAAAGAGGAGTACGACTGCCTTCGCAGCAACAGTATAGTGCACAGCGCGGTCGAGATAGCTAAAGAAGGCCGCATCGAAGCCCTGACCTGCCTCTGGCCGCACATCCGCACCGTACAAATGCAGCTGACGGTGCTCGACAACCTGCCCGAGACCATCAACCCTCTCGACTTCCAGCACATCTTACCCACCACGCACCCCCTACAGTTGTTCGAACATAGACCCCCAGTCAAAGTTGAACCACTCGAGATTGAGAAGGATTGGTGCAGGAAACAGATCTTCAGGTGAATAAATTATAAGACATTAACATCTAGGTAATTATATATCCAACCGGAACCGTCTAAGAACATTAGACGTTAATTTGTTCAACGTTTTCAACGTTGCAAATATATTTCGTAACGTGAACTCTTTTAATTAATATACAGATCAATCTGGAGCTCCAACTGGTCGGAGGACACAACTCCTGAGACGGAGTCAGCAAGCGAGGAGTTCGTTGACTACGGGGTGTGGTACGAACGTCGAGCACGCGATATAGAAGCACGCAGCGGACTCGCCTCGCACGCACTAGCACTAGTCACACTCGCGGCCATCGGCGGTGGAGTCAAGGGCCTCGACAATATACTCTTCCATCTCCTGACCCTCAGCACTCTGCTCTACGACATCAATGTGGAAGGGGTCACGCTCAGTGACCTTGAGAAGATGTCCCCGCTTGAGACTTGCAAGATGCTCATGAAAATGGTGAGTAATTAGCTTTTATTGCCAGTGCAATTCATTATAATCACGACCTCCTCCCCCCTCCTCGTGGCGAATATGGCCGAAATATCTATCTTTAGAAATATGTTGTTTATGTTGTCAGTCGACGCCGGAGAACTTCGTGGCGGATGTGAAGCAATTCGTGGTGCCGTTTTTGAAGCGGTACGAGAACCTGACGCAGCGCGCCGGCACCTGCCTCGGCGGCATCATCGACTTCTTGGAGAGCGTCAGCATTGACGACCTCTCATATATACTGCTCGTAACTATTCATAACTTCACAATACAGTGCTGTAATAATATTATTGTGGCTGGTGTTCACTGATGTATTGCTTATCAGGTGCTGCAGTCCCCTAAAGAGTTCGAGCTGGATGTACGCACTCACATCGAGCTGGCGGAACGCTGTCTGTTCGCGCACAACGGCACCGACCAACTCGACATGGCCGTAGACCTCCTCAATAACATCCTCAAGGAGACGTGAGTTGTACTAATACTGTTAAAAAACTTTAGTTTCACTAAAAATAGGATATCTTAGTAGATCTTCAGGGTCTTCTAATTTACCAACATAAATCTGTCCCTCAAACAAACTACCCTAACATTTAAATTGTTTAAACTTTCGTGAGACATAATAATTAATTAATTAAGAATGGCTTAACTCACGTGTGATCGTCCGGTGACGGCACCGACTAGTTTTGGACCCATCGGGGGTCTATCTTCAGGGCGAGTGTTTATTTTGAGTATTTCGCGGTCGCGTCGTGTCTCAGACTTAATCTTTTTTATAGTCAATTATGTATTGTTTATATTTCGAAATGGGAGGTAGTTACTCGTAGTTTAATAGTGTGTTGTGTCAGTGACGGCACGATCAGCAGCAGCGAGCTGGTGCGGCGCGTGTCGGCTCTGGAGCGGCTGGTGGGCGGGGCGACGCGCGCAGCTTGGCGCGGCGTGCGCGTGCCACTGCGTGATCTGCGCGACATGCTCGGAGATGCGCGCGCAGCGCAAAGACTGCTGGCGAGACTAGCGCGCACTCTGCCGCAAGGGTAAACAAACATACGAACAAAACATACATTGTATATATATAAAAGAAAGTCGTGTTAGTTACACCATTTATAACTCAAGAACGGCTGAATCGATTTGACTGAAAATTGGTGGGCAGGTAGCTTAGAACCAGGAAACGGACATAGGATCATTTTTACCCCGTTTTCTTTTTTTTTTATTCCGCGCGGACGGAGTCGCGGGTAAAAGCTAGTTATATATATCGAATGCAACTAACCTAATGTTAAATTACACATTTTTTTAGAGAAGAGAAACCAACGCCGCAAGACTGGGAATCTCTCCTCAAAGATATTCTGGAACTTCAAGCAACGTTGTTTGACTGTGTTACCAAGGAGCAGTGCTATGAGGTAATTTCTCATTTTTTTGTCTGAACAGTTTTACAGCTTTATAATGCTCGAAAGTCTTGCTATTTAAACAAAAAGTTTATTAATTTTTATAGATATACTCTTCCGCGCTGCTGGCGTCAGGTGAGGCGGCAAGTGTTCGTCTCGCGGCGTCTGCCCTGACGTGTGCGCGTGCGCAGCCCCGCCCTCCGCCCGCACTGCCCTACGCGCGCTCCGTACAGCTCGTGCTAGACTCATCCAAAGAGTACTTCAACTCAGCATCCTCTCTCACTGATCCAGCTTTGGAGCTAGCGAAGTAAAGCTTTAATGAATACTTTACTAGTTTTGTTTAGAAATATTACATTAAAAAATGTAATTTATTGTACATAGATGCTGCCTATCATTGATAGAAGACGAAAATGAAGATATAAAGAAAGAGATAGATCTCATCAGTGCACTCAGTCTATTGAGCAGTTTTGGACTAACGATCCTTCCTATACAAGGTACTCCCCATTTTTTATTTTTGTATTATTCTCATGAAATCTAATCTTTTTAAATTTAACTTTTTTTTAATTTAATTTTCAGTTCGTCTCTGTGAAGACAGAATGTTGTTGATAAAGGAATGTCTGACTCTAAACCGTAACGCCTTCCTCGCCAGTCACAAGTTGCTCGATTTAGCTAAACTGCTCAGAATTGCCGGAGATGATGAGATTGCACGGTAAGTATTTATTATCTCTTACTCGTAAACTTTGAGTTACTCAGTTAATTGCCTTTAAAAATAACCAAAAACCAGATCATAATTAGGTCACTATACTTACATATGGAGGGCTTGGAAACTATCCTAAGTTAGGGGTAACTAGGCCATAGTCAACCACGCTGGCCCAGTACGGATTGTTTGACTTGACACATAAATTTCAGGTTGCATTATGATGTTTTCCTTCATTGTAAGAAATCACAATTGTATATGGCGGGATTCGAACTCAGGACCTGCAAATTACAAGTCAAGTGCTTTACCGATGAGCCATCGACGCTCAAAAGCTAGATAGAAACGCTTAAATATAATCATAGATCAGTTATTAACTTGGTTAATGTGTATTCCAGCGAGGGTCTGGTGCTGCAGCTGGTGGGTGAGCAGGCGCTAGGTGCTGGTGGTGCAGGTGGTGCGGCGTGTGCGGCTGCGGCACGACGGTTGGCCGCACTGCGGTACGCGCCAGCCGCACCATTGCTGGCCGATGCCGCAAAGCGCGTGCACGCACACGCAGACCTAGACGAGCGTCGCGCTCTGCTAGCAGCCGCCGCAGCACACGCAGCACCCTCGGACCTCGAGACAGTACTTTGTGACCGGTCTGTTGTTACTACAAATGACACAAATCAATAAGCAATCCTTTAGATCAGTGATTGTCAAACTTATTTTCTTTCACCGCCCCCTTTGAAAATCAATTATATTTCAGAGCCCCCTAAAACTTAAAAACCACAATTTCATTACTTTAATTAATTTCAATGCCCCCCATTTTTTGGGCCCCTTATCGCCCCCTCCTAGGTGTCAAACGCCCCCAAGGGTGCGTTATCGCCCACTTTGGGAAACACTGCCCACTTTGTATGAAAGGGAATACATCTTGTTTTTTAACGGCTTGAGATATTTAGATCAGTTAATTTTTGTATTAAATAGATTAGAAATGGTAATTAAAATAACTGCCGATAAACAATAGTGGTTCGAGATCGAATATTGATTTGGGTTAAAAATGGTATAGTGAATGTATGCGGAAAATTATAAATATTTTTATTATGTTACAGTTTGAATCTGGAAATAGAAAACCTGCAGCAGACCGGCGTCGGCCTGGCGGACCAGATGAAGCTGGCTACTCGTCGCCAATCCGCAGATGAAGAGTTTGCCGACGCTGTCACCACTGTAATGATTTTTTTTCTAATTTTGTCTGATTTTCATATCATTCTGAATTTCGTCTTTTTTAACTGATTTTTTTGTTTTATTTCCAGCCAATCATCGAAAAGAAAGATCTCGTGCCTCAAAAAGTCCCAATATTTAATTACCTTATTGAAACATTCCGTGATAAATTAAACTTAAGGTAAGTCTTATTTAGTTATTACTTAAATCAATAACAGGTCGAGATTTTGCTTACATCATAACAATTTGCAGTGACAACAAAGAGTCATCTGAAGAGGTAATAGAGCGTAGCGTACATTGTCCGGAGTTCTACCGCTGCTTGTACCCGGAGCACGGCGTCTGCAGCACACAGTACGGCTACGAGCGGTTCTCCTTACCCACGCCCCCCGCCAGCCTCGGCCGCACTCTGCTCGCCTGGTACTACACGCACTCAGCACTGCACGACAACGCCAATCTACAGCTTGAGGCTGACGGTAAGTCCTTCACACTTTATGTACGCCTGGTACTTAGTCATAAACGATCGCATGGTTTTATTCCCAATTTTATCTTAAATGCGAATTAATGGATGGATGGATGGGTGGATGTTTGTTTGAAGGTATCTTCGGAACGGCTCAATGGATCTTGATGAAATTTGGCACAGATGTAAAAAAAAGGTTTTTAATTGCGCGCGGACGGAGTCGCGGGCGACAGCTAGTTTAGTTTTAAAAAGTTTGAAACAATGTTTCTTTTCTAAACAAACTTACTACGTTTCAACGAAACAAGTTTAAATAGTTTTAAACTAACAGATTTTCATCAAACATAAAATCTAATAGTACAAATGCGATTTTGATTCTAGTGCTGGAGAAATGTGGCGAGGAGATGTTATACAAGGACACTCCGCTGAGCGTGGCGTGCCTGGTGCGCGCGGCAGGTGGTGCGGGGCGACTGGCGCGCGCGCATCACACACCAGCCGCCGCCAGTGCCGCGCTCTATGCCACGCTGCTGCAATGCAACTCATCGGAACTCAAGGACAATGTCTATCTTGCTCAACCTAAACAGGTAAAGTTAAAAAAAATCAGTTACTAGACGGATTTTTCAAGTTTTGTTTGTTAAAAAAATGTTCTATTTTTGTTGCCTAGATGGCTCGCAGCACATTAAAGGAGAGGAATGCCACGGAGGAGCAGCTGGCCACCATCAGGTCATGCCTGGAGCAGCTAGCCGGTGTGCTGGATGTGCAGCGTATGCGCGACTTCGGAGTTAACGTTAACGGACTGCTGTTTGGCGCGGATCCCGACTATAGGCGGGAAATTATTTACAGGCTCGCTAGGTATGCAGAAATACTCCTAAAAAAAATGTATTTTAAAAAATACATGCGTTATCAAATTGTGCATTAATTATAAAGTTTATACTTTTTTTTCTTTGAAAAATTATGAAAAGTCACAAAAAGTCGACTGCCGAAACCAGGGATCGAACCAGGGACCTTTAGATCTTCAGTCTAACGCTCTCCCAACTGAGCTATTTCGGCGATACTTATTATGTTCAAATTGTTTATCGGTTAGTTAATATAACAACACCGGTAATCCTAAAGGGTAGACAGATTTAAGTTTTTTATGCGGCATAATTCAATTTTTTTTAATTCTTACGATTGGTTTTGTTCATCGGGCACAAGTGTGTGCTTAAATTACATCGCATATCTTTAATAGGTAGTTTTTAAATCTTAAGTTAATTAAAAAAAAAAACTTAAATTGGCATAATATTATATTACTTCAGAGTTACATATACCTAATTAATTACCTAATTGTTTTATTATGTTCTCTGAGTGATAATGAGAACCTTAATTATATATGTTGTACCAGGAGTACAGAGGAGGCGCAGGTGCGGCTGGCGTGTGCGCTGGCACGCCGACACGCACTCGACGAGTTGGACGTATGGCTGACACACGCTGCGCATGCGCGCGCCGACACACGCCTCATCAACCTCATGCCTGACAACCAGCCTGATGCACACACACGGTATGTCAAAAATAATACTGCAAATTATCATCTATCTATATATGTAAAAGAAAGTCGTGTTAGTTACACTATTTATAACTCAAGATAGGTCGAACTGATTTGACTGAAAATTGGTGGGCAGGTAGCTTAGAACCAGGAAACGGACATAGGATAATTTTTACCCCGTTTTCTATTTTTTTATTCCGCGCGGACGGAGTCGCGGGTAAAAGCTAGTTTTATATACTTCTAATCTTGCCAAATGTCATTAACATTTTGACAGACTTGAATTGAAAGAAATTCCGCGTTTCCTATGATGTCGGAGGTCTAAATTTAGTTCTCTTTCCCTTCCCACTCGTTTCAAATAAGGAAAGTATGGGAAGGGGAAGTGGATTTGTCGGAATAGGCGTTACATAGGAATGTGGAATATTCTCGTTCTGTCTTCCTCCGTCGGTTAGAGGTAAACAACGCATCTGTAATTGCGGATGTTTATGGGCGGTCACTTCGCTATTTCGGCGAATTCGGGTGACCACTCCCTCGTTTGCCATCTTATGATATAAAAACTTCAAAACGATGAAAAAATTGTACAAAAAAAAATTAAATAAAAAAAAAGTCTTATTCAAAATAACTTTAGTAATAACACTTATATCTTAGCTCAGATTTAGGTTAATATAACTAAATAATATACATGATATTAGTATAAAAGAAGCGCTATGGGAGGTGTGTGAGGGCTCAGAGCACAGCGAGCTGCTGGCTATACTGGGTCTGCTGCAGCGTGTGGACGACCGCCCTCACATACACGGTCTCACCGCACAGGAGCACATCAAACTGATCAAGAAAGCCAAGGCCGCCTCATCAGGTAACCTCAACTTACTTCATACTAAAGTACCTGCATGGAGTCTTCTCATTAAAGTTAACACGTGTGCCATTGCTTTTACCAAATGTATAATGAACTGATGTTTTAAGTTTTTTTTTAGCTTTAATTATTTATTAGCTTTCGCCCTCGACTCCGTACGCGCGGAATTAAAAAAATATATACTAAGCAGCCTATGTGTTCTTCCAAATTATGTTTCTACTTTTGTGCCAAATTTCATCAAGATCCGTTGAGCTTTTCCGGAGATACCTTCAAACATCCATCCATCTAAACATTCGTTTTTATAATATTAGTAAGAAGTGAGATTTGGGTAATTCCATTTACAGCACCATAATGGCATAAAAAAATTCTGAAACAAAATTCAAGTATGAATACTTTATATTAAGATAACAAGATACTTTCCAGAGCTGGACTACAAGTTACTGCTGAGGCAGCCGTCTGCGCAGGAGTTGACAGATCACCTGCTGGGCATCTTGCGGCCGGAGAACGTGGGCATGGTGGGCAAGTTCTTGCGCACATTGCCGCCCGCCATCAAACTGCCTCTCTCCGTCAACTCACTCTATACCACCTGGCTCACTAAACACTTCTTTAGTGTGAGTGTATATTTTGAAAGTTTTTATTTTTTTATTTACAGTATAAATTCGCCAAAATAGCGAAGTGAAGTGATCGCTGCCCATTAACATCCTTATTTTCAGATGACTTGCCTACCTTTAATGGTCGGATGAGGTGTCCTCTCCATTATATCCGAGTCCTCTTTTCTTCCTTTCCTTACTAGAAAGAGGTGGAAAAGGGAAGGACAGAAAATCAGGCCAATATTAGAAATATTTTATTCAGAAATAAACTGCTTAGGCAATTAGTGAGAAAAATATAGTACAACTAGCTGTCGCCCGCGACTCCATTCGCGCGCAGTTAAAAATAATGAAAAATAGATGTTGGCCGATTCTCAGACCTACTGAATATGCTCACAAAGTTTCATGAGAATCTGTCAAGCCGTTTCGGAGGAGTACGGGAACGAAAACTGTGACACGAGAATTTTATATTTTAGATTTAACGTATTTCCGTATTCAACAGTCAGTGGCATTTATCAACTCCGTTTCCAGTTAATGTCGAGCCGTTTGCTCTCTCTCTCTCTTTAACTCTCTCTCGCCCTTAAACTCTCTTTCTCCATCTAACACCACGCTCAGTACGGTCTTATAATGTGTGACGTCATATCCATCGTAAAAACTCCTACGCAAGAGTTTGAGTATGTGCAGGTAGGTGCTAACGCGAGCAGCAAGAAGTGGATGCAGCAGTACCGGCAATGTTCCAGCTACTTCAACAAGCTGGCCAAAGACGACCTGCTGAGATTCCTCAACGACACCTGCTTCAGCTCAGACGCCGTTAAACGGTAACTAGAAGGCCAGAAATAACACAACAGGATCTTTACCGTATCGTGTATTCTTAGCCTTAAATAGATAATTTAAAGATTGTTTTTTTAAACAGTGTACCTGCAGGAACTAGAAATTTAATGCTAATGCAAGCTGTGGACTACTGCCAACAGGAGCAGGAAAACGACTACAAGTTTAGTAAGAAGTGAGTAAGAAGTTCCGTTTATATTTTAACTAGCTGTCGCCCGCGAATCCTTTCGTGAATTTAAAAAAAGGAATAGCCTATGTGTTTTATCAGACTATTATTAGATACTAGATATAGATAGACTACTATTAGAGTTTTATATCTGTGCCAAATTACAGCAAGATCCATTGAGCCGTTCTGGAGATACTTTCAAACATCCATCCATCCATGTAAACTTTCGCATTTATAATATTAGTAAGATTTAAGAGTGTTTATATATGCAGCGAGCAGTCATGGTGCCAGGTGGGGGAGGAGGTGACGAGATGGGCGCGCTTCCTGGACAACTACCACTCTGCAGCTGTACAGGCGCTGCGCCAAGCCAGCGATATACCTGAAGACCATGGCTGGACGTCAGTAAAACCTATAACATATATCTATGGAATTCAACAAAATATCTATTAAAAATGTAAAAATATTAAGAATAATAGGTAGAAGTCTAAAAAATAATAGCCTATAACCAACTAGGAGGGTTTCCCCATCGATAGGTTATAGTAACTTGTCAATACGTTCACTAGATTTTACGTTATTAAAGCACAAATTTTTAATATGAAAATAAAAACTAGCTATCGCCTGCGACTCCGTCCGCGCCGAATTAACAAATAATAATTATAATTAGCCTATGTGTTCTTCCAGACTATGTTCTACATCTGTGCCAAATTTCATCAAGATCTGTTGAGTCATTCTGTAGATAACTTCAAACATCCATACAAACATTCGCATTTATATTAGTATGATATAGAGGTATGAGCGTCAATGGCTCAGGGGTTAAGCACTTGACTTGCAATCTGCAGGCCCGGAGTTCGTATCCCGTCATGTACCAATGTGTTTTTCGATTTACATAGGTACATTTATCCGACGTTCTCACGATGAAGGAAAACATCGTGATGCTGCACATATCTGTGAAGAAATTCAATTATATGTGTGAAGTCAACCAACACTTGGCTGTGGTTGACTATGGCCTAGACACCCCTAACTTGGGGTAGGTTACGAACTCCTCATTGGGAACGTATAATGAGCTGATGATGTATAGAGTTGGAACGAAGTTCCTTATCGCGCGTTGTGAAAGGGGGCTAGACGGAAAAATTCTTACGAAAAGTTGTCACGACACTTTTTTGCTATAGTAATGCCCGAATACTGAAACGTTACTTAAATATCTCGTTTCGTAAGCATTGCTTACAATTTAACAGACGTCAAAATTTAAGTGGAATACACAAACGCAAATCAAGACATGTAAGCGCGTGATTCCGTAAGTAGGCGTATTATTTTTACGTCATGGCAACATCCTTTGTTTTCGGTCAAAGAGTGTATAAAAAATGCTTGTTCTCGATTACGTTTTCTTAAAATTCACTTTACGTATCCGTTTCACGCAGCATGGCTTGGACAACCTATAGTTGTAAGACGCGTTTATTCCCAAATAGTAAAGAAAATTAAAATATAAATACTAAATACTCAAAAATCAAAGAAGGTTGTTAAAAAATATCCTTTCTGTTTAAAGTATTTTTAATTAAAAAAAATTAAAAAATTTGACCATACTTTTGTAGAATGGAAAGCATCTGGCGTTTTGTTTTGACAAGTTTAAATTAATAAAATTTTAATAAATCATAATATCATCAAGACACTTTTTAAGCAGTTTAAGCGGGCGCAGACAGATGTCGCTATAAACCTATTTGCGATTTCGATATATTCTCGTTCAGTCGGCATTTTTATATTAATACTAACTGTCGCCCGTCTAATACTAACTCCGTCCGCGCGCAGTTAAAAAAAAAACTTAATAGGGGTATGAATAATAAATTTTGGCCGATTCTCAGACCTACTCAATATGCTCACAAAATTTCATGAGAATCGGTCAAGCCGTTTCGGAGGAGTACGGGAACGAACATTGTGACATGAGAATTTTATTTCTCCGAAAGCGATGATAATGATGAAGCAGACATGTTAACACCTTAGATTTTCAATTTTAAGATAGCTCGCGACCACTCTTAAATTGTTGGCGTACTTAAGTCGACATGACAGTTCTTTTGACAGCAAAATGTCGTTGAGTGACGATCCAGTATAAGAAATGTGATATTGAGTGGCCTCTAAGCATGGTACGACTTGAGTGGCATCAAAGTTGAGATGCGTCTTTAACTGACTTACGAAAATTGCATATTGGAGTTTAAGCGTGGTCTTATAATTTAAGACGCTCTTACATATTTAAGTGACGTTTCAGTATTCGGGCATAAGTATGTTAACGACGAATGAGCGCTACTTCACCATGACAACGACGTGACAATATATAACGAAAATTCATAGAAATAAAATGTACTTCTTGTGAAGACTTAAGTTTTTTATTCATAGAATAAACATTGGTTCCTTCACTAATTAATTGAAAGGAACTTCGTTCCATCCGGGTGTCCCTTGACACCTCTCAAGTTTTTTTTTTATATGGTACAGTGAGCTGGAGATGAGTCACGGGGAGATGGAGAGTGCGGCGTGCGCGCTGAGCTCGCTGGTGGCGGGCGGAGTGCGCTCAGCCTCACTCCTCTCACTGCTGCACTGTCTGCATCTCGACCTCACACCGCATCAAGTCTGCAACCACATGATCTCACACCATACTGACGACCTACAGTTTGTATATATATATATACACATTTAACACTAATTGTTCATTAACTTAAAACTTGTAAACTCAGTAAAATTATTCCTAACAGACGGTTCGATATTTTACACGACTATCTTTTCTACTAATATACCAATATCTACCAATCTAACTATCTACCAATCTAACTATCTACCAATCTAACTATCTAACTATCTACCAATCTAACTATTTAACTATCTACCAATCTTACTATCTACCAATCTAACTATCTAACTATCTACCAATCTAACTATCTACCAATCTAACTATCTACCAATCTAACTATCTAACTATCTACCAATCGAACTATCTACCAATCTAACTATCTAACTATCTACCAATCTAACTAATTAACTATCTAACTATCTACCAATCTAACTATCTACCAATCTAACTATCTAACTATCTACCAATCGAACTATCTACCAATCTAACTATCTACCAATCTAACTATCTACCAATCGAACTATTTACCAATCTAACTATCTAACTATCTACCAATCGAACTATTTACCAATCTAACTATCTACCAATCGAACTATTTACCAATCTAACTATCTACCAATCGAACTATTTACCAATCATGGTCAAAAAAACGTAAGAGAATCGAAGGTGTGAGGGGGGATTATGTAGTCATGTTTCTCTTTCTGAAATTAGTTATAAAAAAGACTTATTCCATGTTTCAGATCAATTGAGGTGTTAGTGAACCGAGTGTGCCAGTACCATAAGGAGGGGGTGAAGTTCCCTGAGGAAGTGGTGAGTGAGCTGGTGCGACGTGCGGAGGCGCTGCAGCTGCCGCCCCACAGACAGCTGGGCCTGCTGGCGCTGGGCCGGCGCACGCGCACACCGCATCTTGCGCACCTCGCTCACTCCACCGCTGCGCTGCTGCGCAATGAGTGGCCAGATCAAGAATACGCACAACAACTTACAGGTATCCATCCATCCATCCATTCAGTCTCGTAACGCCCACTGCTGGGCCATAGGCCTCCCCCAAAGATCGCCACGATGATCTGTTGCAGGAGTGTCCTGGATGCAGGTTGTACAGGACTGATCACAGGTATACAAGAAATTAAATATTGTAGCGAATCGGAATCGATGCCCAGAATACAGTTTTATGTGGGAAGAGGGCATTGCACAGAGCACAGCTGATCTCGAGCCGACAGAAATATTGAAACGAACTATACCAGTTTTCGTATAACGTACCGTTTCCTTCCGATTGATTCAATAGTTCAGTTCTTTTCAAATAGATGATCAGTTGCTGTCGGAGGAAGGTCGTCGTGATGTGTTCAGCAAGTTCATGTCGCTGTCTGATTCGTGGCAGAAGAAGAAGGCACTCGTCGATGTCCTCAACTGCTGGCCTCCAACCAAAGAACAGTCAGTAGACATCACTGAACATATACATTGAAAATATACTACTAATGCAGTTTTACACTTTGTTCGATTGCAAATTTGTAATCAAATTACGTCTCCAAATTTAAATTTTATATCTCTCTGACAGTAAAAGTATATTTTCACTAGCTGTCGCCCGCGACTCCGTCCGCGCGCAGTTTAAAAAAACTAAATGGGGGGGGGGTTATGAAAAATAGATGTTGTCTGATTCTCAGACCTACTGAATATGCTCACAAAATTTCATGAGAATTGGTCAAGCCGTTTCGGAGGAGTACGGGAACGAACATTGTGACATGAGAATTTTATATATTAGATTGTGCTTTGTTTGTAATGTTAAGGAAATGCGAACTTACTTGCTATATTAAGATTATGAATAGAATTGGTGATATACGTATTGTTCGTGTGCCACAGAGACGGCAGGAGCTTGCACTGCGAGTACGTGAACGCGCTACTGAACTCCACGGACCAGGTTGAAGCGCTCGTACTCATCAAATTGCTGCTGCGAGAGCCTATACTGGACGACGAGGTCTCTTAGTAACTTTACTATAAAACTGTTTACATGACATCTTGGTGTTTGGCGCATTTTACTCGAATCCGATTTAAAAAATATCATAATAATAATAAAAAAACTAACACATATTTTTTATTATTTCATACTAACTTTTACCGGCGACTCCGTCTGCTCGGAATAAAAAAAATGCACACAAGATAAAAAAAAGTTCCTATGTCCGTCTCCTAGTTCTAAGCTATCCCCCTATCAATTTTCAGCTAAATCGGTTCGACCGATCTTGAGTTATAAATAGTGTAACTAACACGACTTTCTTTTATATATATATAGATGTAGGGATATAGTAAGTTAAATTTGTATTGTGTAGGAGGTGCAGTGGTTGTGCGAGAGTGCACCAGAAAATGGCGCGCTATGCGGCATTTGGCTCGCGCTGCTCAATCGTTGTGAACACACACCGCGCCTCGTGTTGTTGCTACTGGACCGGCACAAGGTAAGACAATCTTCTGCACACAGGTTAATTAATCTTGAATATTATCAGGAAAAATACAAGCATAATACTTGGAATAGTTATTGAAAGTTAAAATTTGTGTTTTACAGGAATGGGTGAAAAAACAAGAAATAGAAGATGATCTCATGGAGGAATTACTCGACAATGATATGTTCATTCCACTCGTACCCACTGTTCTGTACACCCACATCATCAACTATATAATCAACAAGGACGCAACCAAAGATGAACTTAACACATACACAGTTAGCTGGGCGATAGATCAACTGAAGAAAGCCAACTACATCGCTGAAGCTGGGCAACTGCAGCTATTACACATCGGAGTGCCCGCGCCTCTTAGAGGTTTCACACAATCTGTGCTATATTTTAAGAATATTCTTAATCAGTAAATTATAAATATTATTCCAATTATACAATTACAGTGTAATAAGTTATTAAATTATACATCAATACGAAAAATTTAGTTTTATTTTAATTTACCGCCCTTAAAAAGTTTGAATATCAAGAAGCGAGAAATTAGAGAAAATTATACAAATTATCGTTATCCATAAAACGATATATGGTGTCAAAATTTTATCCCCTACTGCGTCGTTAGCAGTTTGGCGTTAACCCTATGAAACGGTTAATTTGGTGTTAACTGGCCAAAAACATTGTTTACTTTGTCAACTAGTTAATCATATTACAAACATTCAATGAACTCAAAGACTGGCGGAAAAAAAAACGATCAGTGACTCCTACGTGAATTTGCGTTGAATCCAACTAGTTACGTGAAAACGGTCAACGGTTGAAAGGTGATTAACGGTTGAGACAAGGCCCATCCCTGTGATACATCCAACAGCTGTCATCTGTCAATAAACTTACTGTCAGTTAATTGTCATGCCACTAATGTAAAATATAGTAGGTTATATTGAATAATTTTCATTATAAATCAATAAACAATGTTAAGCGCTATAAGAAATACTATCAGAGTAACAACTAATTCAGTAGTACGTTCTATTTACACAACCACTCCGCAAGCGACAGAAAAGTTTGACCATAAAAGGATACCCGCAGATGATGAGGGTGTCCAAGGGGAGAAAATTATTGACTTAGACTCAGTCTTAAAGTTGTAAGTAAAGTAAAAGATTAACATACCAATGTTACAGCTACATAACTCAAATACTACTTGTTAAGATTTAATGTAGTTTTATCATAGTAATCATTTTATTCAAATTTTAAGGAAACAAAATTTATTTCCCACTTTGGAATCGGACAACTATTTATTTGATGGTGTTCCATACAAAGATCTTCCGATATGCAATATCCGAGTCACTCACAACAACACAATTTTCACTGTAACGGACTCTGCTGGATCTGTAAAACTCACCAGATCATGTGGTATGGAAGGTTTTAAGAACACAAAGAAAGGTACAAACATAGCCGCACAAACTACTGCCATCAGTATTGCTACGGTAAGTTATCTTTTCTGTATTTACCATTCCTAATCAAAAATTTTTTTTTTAAATTTTGTTTTCAAATCTATATATATAAAAGAAAGTCGTGTTAGAACTCAAGAACGGCTGAATCGATTTGACTGAAAATTGGTAGCTTAGAACCAGGAAACGGACATAGGATAATTTTTACCCCGTTTTCTATTTTTTATTCCTCACGGACGGAATTTTATTCCGCATCGCGGGAAAAAGCTAGTAAAACAATAAATTGAAAGAAAATATGTAGCTTTGATAGATATTTCAATATGTGATAAATCCATCAAATGTAAATTTATGTTGTAGAACTTAAGTCTTAATTTAAACAAAAAACTTGCATTACTTAATAAAAACTATTTTCAGAAAGCCATAGATAAAGGATACAAAACTGTTAGAGTGCGAGTCAGAGGTTTAGGACCTGGTAGATTGGTAAGAAAAAATTAAATATTGGTAATTAAAATAAAAGAAATGTTACTAAACAAAAATATTTTTTTTTTCAGTCTGCAGTAAAAGGTCTACAAATGGGTGGCTTAGATATAGTGTCAGTAACTGACAATACACATGTGTCTTGGAACCCTCCACGACCAAGGAAAGCTAAGAGATTGTAGTTATTTGTAAACTTATGTAGGTTTAAATTAATAGAAACAAATATTAATATGTTGATGTTTTATTTTTTAACTTATTATTTACACATCTAAATCTATACTGAGATTATAAAAAAAACTTAAAATCCATATTTAGATTGAGTCTGCCGTTTAGACATTCTGTTATTTGCCCATTTATTTTGGAGCTCCACCTCATTTGCCTTAGCCTGAAAAAAATAATAATAAAGTAAAACTTGCTGAATGTAACATAAAATGGATACAATACTTATATTAGCAGTTAACTAACAAAAGTTATTAATTATCTGCTTATGAATTACTTTTGATGTGAAATATCTATAGGCTCACTTGTAAACCGAATTGTTGGCGTGGCGACGCTATATATCGACGCTGGAAAGCGTAAACGCTGTAACCCTGAAAGTATGAACTTTACAGGAGAGCCAAAAAATGATAACTCCTGAGCTGATACGCCTACAAGCATGCGGTATTTAGCAATGTGGTGTAGTTTGTGCTAACCTATAATAAAATCATTATCGTTTGATAATGGTTGAAATTATAAACGTGTGAAAAACATATTCGCGATTTCAAGGGTTACAGCGTTTATGCTTTCCAGCATATATATATATATATATATATATATATATATTATTTTAATAATATTTAATATTTTATGCATATTACTTGTACACACACGATGTTTCACATCAGCCAGGCGTCTCATGACGGCTCACATTTTTTTTTTCTACACAAATGCTATTTTATCTGATACATAGACTTAAATATATCAAGTGTGGGAATTATAAATAAATCTTCTAATAAAAACTTACCTGATGAGCCAAGTATGTGATCTGGTGTTTCCTTTTTTGCATGTTTGTAGGTTCATTGCCTTTCTTTTTGCTTGCGGAAACTCTTTTGCTGGTGTCATCCATAAGACCTTTGAGCAGCAACTGCCTCGCCTCTACAAGTACCTCTTGTTGATTGAAGTCAACTATTTGAATTTCTTCTCTCTTACGCTTCCCTCTAGCACCAACAAGTTTCAATATCTAAAATAAATAATGAATATAGAAAAAAACATTTCAATCAACTTAACTGACGAGGGAAAGAACATGTTTATGGTAATCCATAGACAATGATAGTAACCAGTTTTTTTTTTTATATTTGATTCAGTGATAATATGAAAAGATTTTACTGCATTATGTATAGCTGAACTAATCAAAAGAGTATAAAAATTTTACTTACAGCTTCTTCATCAAGAATCAAATTACTATCATCAGATTGTGTGCTGGATGCAGTATCTAAGCTTACTACAGACTCTGTTTCCATCTGATTGTATGAAGATAGACCTGGTTCTACTTCAACATTGTCCACATCTTTTTTGAAATAGGACTCTATACTTCTCGGTTCTTTTGTAATCTTGCTTTCAGACAAATTCTCTGTGTCTTCACTTTGTAAGGGTATATCTTCAATATGAATAGGTTTGTTTATAGAAAAGAAATCATTTTGTACTTCATCATTGTCACTTTCATCAGAGTCTTTTGATATTGTATTAGTATCTGACTTAGCTTTTTTTATTTGAGTTGGCAAAGGTTCCTTTTTCTTAATGCTACTACTGCCTGTGTTCTGTCTCAAGACATTTGGTATTAGAGATTTTGTTGATTTAATTGATATACTTCCATTTTTAGGCTGTGGTAAGATACTTAGTAATCCAGACTTTTTCTATGAAATAAAATAATATTTTTTAATATAAGTTAATTAGTGTTTCTTTACAAATAAATTAAAGAAAATTGTATATCAACTTACACCATTTACTGCTCTGGGTTTTGCAATAGGTACTGTGTCAGTTACATCTTTAAACTGTAAGAGAAAAAAACATAAAATTTTCATAAACTGTCCTTGAAATTTATAAATTTATCTCTATAGAGATAAAGGTGCTTCACTAATTAATTATTTTACTTACATCACTCAGTGATGGTACAGTTATTTTAGATTTGGGTTTAACTGCAATGCTTGCGGTCTCTTTTTTGTGTAGAAACTCATCTTCCTCTTCAATAATACCAGATACTTTCTTTGTTGGTTGTGGCAGAGCATTAAACAAACTATTATCATTGTCAATTTCAAGTTCTTTTTCATTTATGCTCTGTGAGGTAGACGGTTTGGTAACTTGATCTAAAATAGAATTAAATAATTATTCACTTAATCTAATGACAAAGTTTATGAAATGAAGGAAACAAAACCATAATGTGACAGATTTATACCTTCCACTGATTTTGTCAATAGGACTGGCGGACATTCTTGGTCGTCGTCTTCATAATCACTCGAATCACTATTGTCGTAAGCAACTAAAGCCATGATGGATTTTATCAGTTTGATTAGCGGTAAGTGTCAATCATGCGATTCCTAATTACACATTACCTTAATAAGCACAATTATTGATAGAATTTTTTAAACAATAAACTATTTATTTAAAAAAACAATAGTAATGACAGGACAAGAAAGAAATCGTAATATTATGTCAAAAAAAAAATCACCAAACCAATGAGCTGTCAGGCCGTCAACGTCACTGTCTCACTATAGTTTCGTTTTATGTTAGGTACTAAAGTAAAATTAAAAAGTTATAGTTTTTGTGTAAAAATTGGGGGTTTTAACGAAAAATCTTCTATACGTAAATATGCATTTTGTAATAAATATTCAAAAAAACATTGTTTTTAGACGTTAAATAAGTTTTTAATCTGTCGAGTTTCTTTCACATGCTCTTTGGAGTTGTGGGTTGTGGAAAAATTTTAAATTGTCAAATATCACAAAAATAAAGAAAATCTGTTTAATTTTATACGAAAAAGATTGTAAGTTTGCTAGGAAAGATTTCTTTTATTTCTGCTTCATAAAAAGCTTTATAATTCTCCATAATTATTGATTGAGTGATACTTATATACTATAAAGCTATTGCGATTTTTAATACTTGTATATCTTCTTAGATTAACATGCCGAAAAAGTTTGTGGGTGAAAACAGTAAAGCGGTAGCCGCACGGGAGCGGAAGGAGCTTGCAAAGCAAGAAAAAGATCAAAAACTTAAGAAAATGATAGAAGAATCCGCTTGGCAAGATGACGATGATAAGTTGAAAAAGAAGATGCAAAAGAAGGTGCAATTATTATTATGTTAAGGATTTACCCTCAAGTTAATTACATTTAAGTAATTTGATATATAATGTTTATTAGTCTTAAACATACTCATGGATTATGTTGTTATATTGTGTTGCTATGTGCGAAGGAGTAATTTCTGCTGAAAAAAATGACAAAGAATATTTATTGTTTTAGGAAGAAATGGAGAAAAAGCGATTGGAGCAATTAAAGAAAAAAGCTGAAGCTAAAGCACTGTTGGAACAGGAGATGGAATCAATTAAAGGCAGTGTAAAAGCAGCTCCACAACCAAAGATAACTCGAGCACAAATTGAACAAATAAAAGAAAGGTCTATGAAAGCAGAGCCTGAAAAACCTGTGGTAAGTTATTAACAGAATATCATCATCATCAGTCTGAATAAATCCACTGCTGGACGTAATTTCCCGATTATGCATTATTTTCATGATCATGTCCATCAACTTCCAGATGAAGGAGCTTTTCAAATGTAGTTATGTTATTGCATATAGCACTTTAGTGGCAGTATAAGTATTACAAGGGTGTTTATTAACTTGGCTTTCCATAGGAATATACCAAGCATAATTAAAAGTGTGAACTGTGAGGTAGATATAATTTTTGCATTAGTTTTTTTTTTTTTTTTATAAGAGAAGGGGGCAAACGAGCAGCGGTAACACCAAGGTGTTCATCGACGCCCATGGACATCTGCAATACTAGAGGATGCAGTTATTATAAATTGTGGTCATTTGTTTATTACAGCCATCAAGAGTTGTAGTTGAAGAACCTCCACTAGAAGAGAATCTAAACAGGTTGCAGCTGGAGGGTGAAGTGGCGCAATCAGTAGATGAAGCTATCTCCATATTAAGGTAAAAATTATCAACTTTAAAACAAAACTGTGGATACCAACATTGCTGAGGTTAGCCCTCAATATATTATAAATGCTTGTGAGGAGCATGGAGTCCCATATCTATAGATAACTATTTCATCTATTGGGAGGTATATAATATATGCAAATAAGGGTTTAAGCATATGTAATAAAGCATTTCCCATTGGGTTGAATGAATCTATAGAATCCAAAAAAAATCACATTAGACCAATAGGCCTACTGATCAAATACCCCATAAAGTAAGCTTGTGTTGTTCAGTGTGTATATGTACAATTCTGTGTGCTTTTAAAACTTTTTCTTTATTTAGTAACATAAATTATAATTTTTTTACAGTGACAAATTGGATACTGATAAACATCCCGAGAAACGCTTAAAAGCAGCATTCACAGCATTTGAAGAAGTTAATCTGCCTAGATTAAAGGCAGAAAATCCTTCTTTGAGACTGTCCCAACTTAAACAGATGCTCAGGAAAGAATGGACAAAGTCTCCACAAAATCCAATCAATCAAAAGATCTAAACTTGTATAATTTGTATTATCTGATAGCCTGAGGCTGAATTTTGTTGCATGTTTAAAATCAAAGCTTTTTTATTTTCAAAAATTAAGACGACAAAACAAGATGTCAACATGTCATGTTTAGATTTATTGTATGAAGATTAAAAAGAATTTCCGAGTTTGTAAATAAAAATATATGATTCTAATTTACTCTGGTTCATTATTGTATTGTAGTGGTATCCCTTTGCGACCTTCTTCTGCTTTCTTAACCTCGGTTTCTCCTAATTTTTGTTCCAATCCTTTCCATGATCTTTCTTGAAGATTCTGTCCAATAGTCTCTAAAGCCATACTTTGTTTTTCAGCTAACTCCAATGAACTTTCAATTGAACTATGAACTTTTGTCTCTCTTATTTTGTTAGTTATAAGACTAACATCTGTAGTTTCCTTAGCTTCATTTATATCACAATAGTGTTTATTGCCCGGAAGTAATTCATCATAGTCCGTCACATGATTTGTGAAATAAGGTTGCCGATTCGAATTTAAAGCCACTTCGAGTTCAAACGGATATACAATTGGTTTATAGAAATCCCTGTTGTTGTACAGATCATTTTCTGGACATGCAACCATGACATAAATATCAATCTGAAAATAAAATGAGGAAGCAGATATTAATCTACATCTCTGTAATCTGATTATGATATACTAGCTTTTACCCGCGACTCCGTCTGCGCGGAATAAAAAAAAATAGAAAACGGGGTAAAAATTATCCCATGTCTGTTTCCTGGTTCAAATCAATTCAGCCGTTCTTGAGTTATAAATAGTATTACTAACATGACTTTCTTTTATATATGTAGATGTGTTGAACATAGTTTTAACTAACCTCTGGAAAGTTAGCAAGTTTAGCAACATTAGGTTTTCCTACAGATATAATATAACTTTTCTTTCCGTTAACTTTGCATAAATCTTTCAGTCTGTTTATAATATCTTTTGTCTGATCTCCGGCTAGTTTGCATATTAGTATACCAATCACATTGGCGTCTTTACACTTCTCAATTAGGAAACGTCTTCGTTTAAACCAAGCAGTCTCTGTCTTGCTGACAATTTCTAATGTTTCTGGATTTAGTGAAAACCATTGTTTTGCTGAGAAAAATTACAACCTTTTTAACGTTTTCATAAAATATACCAATATATGCAGCTACTAGACATTTAATCAATTTGTTTAAGTATAGAATATCATCCTCAATATATTTACCTTCAATAGATATAGTATATATAAATAAAGTCTGTCCGTTCAGGCCGATGTAAATGCAAGTGCAGTTCTTAAGTACATCAGAATTGTATACTTCACCATTTAAATCTCTTACCAAACGACCTAGAAATCTATTTCTATTTTCTTCCAATGCAATATATGCTATGTAACTATTAGGATATTGCTGATACCATGCCTTTTCTATTTCATCTGTAAAAGGTTTTATATTAAAAAAAGTGTTGTCAATTTATTTGTTAAAGTTGTTAAAGCTACTATTTTATTGCTACTACTAATTATACTATTAATTAAGTTGAGTATACATACCTCAAAGCTATATATTAACAGACATAAGACAAGGTGCTAAATGCTGTGATGGAAATATGTGCAACTAAGTAAGGTATAAATGATTGTGAGTGATGTGGCAATGTAACTAAGTAAGACTTGAAGAGTGGAGATCCAGCAATCTTTATAAATTTACTAGCTGTGGCCAGCATACTTTATAAATACAACTTATAAGTAGTCTATGTGTTCTTCCAGATTTTATTCTACAACCATGCCAAAATTCATCATTGAGCCGATGTTTTGGAGATTCCTTCAAACAAACATCCATCCATCTATCTAAACATTCGCATTTATATTTGTAAGATTATCAGTACCTTTGCAGTGTTCAAATTCAGCATCATAAAACAGGCAAAGTTTATCAATTTCATCCGATCCAAAATTATCCTGCAAAGTTTTGATAGAAGCTTCCAAATTCAATTTTTTCTTAGGTAAGACTGTGAACACTGGTATGTTTGATTTTGTAAAACAACTACGACCATAGTGAATCACTGCATCACCCTGTACATGCATAGCCGCCACTGCATCTACACAACAGCTGCAATATTAAATAATACTATGACACATATATCTGAAAATTGAGACATACTAGTTAACAAATACTTTGTTTTCATATAAACTTTTGTACCTAGCATATGAAGTGTCTCCTAAGATATACAGGTCAACATCACATTTATTCTTTATCTCTTCAAATATAACAGCACTCACATTTAAAAGTTCGTCGGGAAACTGTAAACACACCTGCAAAATATTTTAAACAAAGTGACGGACTATTAAACATAGGTGTTTCAAAGCGAAACAATTTCAAACAGCTAGTATAATTATATATCTATTACCTTCGAATAATTATTATCAGATATCCATTTACACGTTTTAAGTACATCGAGATGAGAAATTAAGTCTTCAAATTCTCTGTTTGAAGGCACTACTTCAAGTTCGCGTTCAATGCATATTTTTCCATCAATAGTGAAATTTGCCATAATTACAAGAGCTATAACTTACATCTAATGTATTTATCTAAGCAAAAGTCTTATAAAAGTAAAATTTTAACATGAAATCATAAACTTTGTGATTTACGGAATGACATATTTCTTTTTTGACATTAGAGTTTGACAGCAGATTAAAATAAAGACATTAAAATCTTGCGGCCAAAGTATCACTATCATTTGGGATGTTATTTTTAGGTTTAACATTTTTTAAGTATACTTTAGCAATAATAGTGTTTTCTATTTTGTTTGTGTATTATCAATAGTATTTTGTAAGAAGAAAAAATTAAATATAGAAAAATTCGGGACGGAAACAAGAATAGACTTTGTTGCATCAGAAATTAAGAAACTGACATAATGTCTAGATATAAATAGCTCCACCAACAAGTTAAGTTTATTAAACATTGATCAAAATGTTTTTATAATAAGGCATTAATACAATAAAAAAATATGCAAATAAGTCTATGGAAATAAATTTACTCATACAAAATTGGCATTTTATTATTTGACCTCAAGCATGCTACACATATCAAAGATTTAAATGGAAACAGTCTCATATTACTGGTTTGTAGCAGTTATTTCCTTAATAGCCTTCATCACTTATTGTGATGGTGTATTTAGGATATGCATCTTTTATAATATTAGCAGTGACCTCATGATCTGCCTTCCCAAAGCCTTGGGAATAACCATATATTTTAAACCTTTTAAAGTCAGCATCATGAGAAATGCGGCCACCTCCTAACACTTCACATTGAAGCGGGTGAAGCTTTCCCTCAACCTAAAAATAATAAAAAGAATATCAAAAAATAATCATCAGGCTGAATCTGATAACAGCATTAACAAAGAGAGTTCAAGTAGAGTGCCCTACACTTCTCTCATTTATGGTCTGTATCCAAAAACTTCATATTCAATACTGCTTCTGTCTTTAGTAACTAAATTAAAATATATAAGTATCTATTTGTACATGCAGCAGAACCCAGAATACTGTACCTCATCTAATATATCAGAGTGATAGTTGCAGTGGGCATAACCTCTAACAATTGTCACCGGACTTTCTTCTTGCTTATTTTTATCCGTAACATTAATTAAAATATATTTAAATACACCCGACTTATCAATGTCCACTTTTGGTATGGCATCCAAAGTTACGCCTGATGAAGACATTTTTGTAAATTTTTCAGGATGCTTTTGTTGTGAATAGGCAACTGTAAATTGGTAAACAACATTGACTGAATAAATTTCTATCATAAACCGAATTTAACCGACATTTATGCTTTTTTCGTTGGTGATTAATTATCTACCTAAATGTAACTTTGTCTGTTGGAGTAAGGAATTGAAACTTTGATAGTTTAGTTGAAATAAAGTTAAGTGACTGCGGATAAAAATCGTTCCCCGCGCAAATTTTTGCATATCAATGAATGAAGTACTCGAGTCGAATAGCAAGCGCTAAAAATTTAAAATTGAATAATGGTTTACGCAAAAATGACTATTCATTTACATACCGACCGCATAAACCTTTTAATATTTCAAAATTTAACTTGTCAAAAAGAAACTGACACTGGCACGTGTCACACTGACACTTGGTAATTGTTTTTTTTAGCTGAATGATCAAAGAGCCAATAAAACTTGTGACTGATACGAGGGTCACCCAATGTTTTTAAAACTGGTTATTTTTCTTCAAATTAAATTACGATACCCAAAAAAAAAACTTCTAAATAAGACAAATAAGCTAATTCTCAGTGTCGTTTAAAATCAATTTTATGAAAAATGCGAGACGTGAAGTCAGTGCTAGACGCCACGTGACCGCGAAGTCCTCAAAATAAACACTCGCCCTGAAGATGGATCCCCTACGGGTCCGAAACTAGTCGGTGCCGTCACCGGACGATCACACGTGAGGTAAGCCGTTCCTAATTAATGTATTATTATGTGTCACGAAAGTTTAAACAAATCAATTTTCTGAAAATTCCCTTTTGTAAAATAATACCATAATTTTATTTATTCTGTGCAACAATTGACAAATGTCAATGTCAAAAAGTAGTAAAATGGTGTCAAATCAAAATCAAAACTCAAAAGTGGAATTCTGAAATCTGATACTTTTCTTGTATTCATTGTTTATTTATTATTTTAGATTTTTCTACAATAATTAAAATGGAATCAAACCTCACAAGTTAGTATGAAACTTTTATTAATAGCTTACATAAATAATGAAGAGTTCTATTTCCACACAATGTTTAAGTATGCGAGGACCGAGGACGAGGATCTACTGCAGGCAGAAGTTAGCTAGCGATTAATAATTTTCTATACATGTTTTCTTCATTGCAGGTTTGTGGGTAAACTTTTTCACAGCTGCGGGAATTCCGTCCGATGTAGGCGCAACCTACGCTCTGACTTTCACAGAAAATCGCATACAAAATGACATGTTGCTCGATTTGAACAAGGAATATCTCCGAGATATGGGCATCACGCGAATGGGAGATGTTATTGCAATTCTGCGGTTAGTCTTTATATGTTAAAGAATATTAAAACATTAATTAACATACAATTTATTTCAAAAATGTAATTGTTTTAGGCATGCTAAGCAAGTGCATGAAAGTACCGCTCGAGACAGAGTGCTCAGCACCACCGCTGTATCGGTGAAGGTTCCTGTTGCTGCTGTCACTGGACGTGCAACTGTTACACAACCATCATCACGTCAGTTTATTTCTTGATAAAAAAACAAAAGATTGATACAAAAGATTTTCTATACAGAAATGGTTTGTGCACCAAACACCATACAAATGGCTGAATTTGAATCAACTTGTCCATCCAAAGTTTGTGTGGTGATAAATAAAAAGATACTTTACAACACTTTATGAGAAATAATACAATACTTTTGCATATTGCAGCTGCCAGCCGTATACTAGAACATTACACACGGAACCCGCAAGTGCAAGAGACCTCTCCTGTAAATTCTTCATTACCAAAAAGGAAATCTAATGAAATTAGGTCAGTAGAATTTAAATAGGAGGTTGATGTTCAGATTTTTTTCCTTAATTTACCTACTAATATGACTTACTTGACGAGTAGATCCACGGTACCCCAGCTTATATGGCACCCCTCGTAATTCGACACATCCATTTTATGACATTTATGTTGTATAAATTGATTAATTCATATTTATGATTTTTAAGTATAGTTTTTGATTATTTTCATACATGGGAACATACATTTGTTTATACACAATTATTATTTTCTATAAACCTATAACTTTTTTATGTTTCATAGCATTAATGGCATTAACTTTTGCTTCAGAGTATAACACAATATATATATTCTGTAATTTATTGTATTATAAGGTACTCTTTCGTAAAATAGTGTGGGTCTTCAGCAGTACTCTAAAATTAAACAAATTACATGTTACACTGCTCTGCAAAATATGTGTTACAATGCCGCAGGTTTCTGTTTCTGTTATGGATTACATACATTATTTTCTTCACATCAATGAAGACAAGTTACACAAAACCTTCATTAATGACATTGATTAGTGTCCAGTTAGTATGGCATTTGCAGTTATATAACTAAATATAATTTCCAGTGATGATGATGTGGAGATGAAGAGAGCGCGCCTCATTCGCTTTGCCCCGCTGGCACCAAAAACAACTCCTGTCAAAGATACTGGTAGGTTTTGTTATAGTAAGTTATTAAATAAAAAGAAATTAAAAAAGTTTTTATATTGGAACTTTTTCGTTTGAATATATAATAAATAAAGGTTAGGAAATGTACTATGTGCTAATATTTGTTTGCAGGTGCATCTAGCAAACAGACTGTATTCGCTCGTTTGGGTAATTCTGAAGCTGTCAAAACTGTCGCATTAAAACCGGTTTCTAAACAGATATATTCCAGATTGGGTTCAAAGTCTGAACAGAAGGATGATGAACAAGTTATCCCAATTCCAAAGGATGCTCTTAAGTATGAAGGTATATTGAAAGGAAATCCGTTAGTGAAAAAAGTTTTTACTGTTACTGCAACGAAGAATAATGTGAGGAAAATTGCAGTCGGGACAATGCGCGCCGACGAAACACCAGTCAGTGTTAAAGAAAAATTAGCTTTACCTAAACCTAAATCGGTTAAATTCTCCAGTCATGTAGAATATAAAGAAATTGAAGCAACTAAAAAGGCTAATTTGAATAATCAAGTTTTGGCGCCAAAGAATCCACCTGTCAATGTCACTAAGAAAGTTTTCGCGCCAAAACACACTCAAGTTTTCAACAAACCAGAAAGACGATTGTCTATGCCGGAGGGTGTTGGAGTTAAGTCTAGGTTAGGTAATAAGGATCCTAAAGATCTGACTATCACAAGAAATGTTTTTAATCGACTAGGTGTTTGACTGGTTGTGACTTATTTTTTGATAAGTTCAGAGAAAGTGATGGTGAACTATTTGTTGTACCACATGGTGCTTATCTGTAAAAAAGCTTTGTTTTTGTGGGGTATTTTTTTCTAATAAAGTTCTAATAAGTTTACTGGTGATACCCACTATTATACTAAGGATACAAATAAATTCGTATTCCTGATATTTGTATTGAATTTGCAACATATATAGTGCTACAAAGTTATGTGGTCCGGTAGAAATGGGCCAAATAAGTTGATAGGACTATATGGATAATTTTTGTATACAATCATGATATTTCTACGTAAATGACTAAAAATACATTTAGGTGTCTATTTTTTTTAGACATTTTGTTATTTGCAGACATATTCTTAAGAGGCTAAGTTAAAGGATATGAATCTTTTTGTGTTTGTTAATCAAAAAATGTTTAACGTGTGAATAGGCTTATGGAATCTAAAAACGCTTTTTATTAATATAAATTGATGCATAAAGTTTTAAAAGCTTTAATCGATATTTCTGTTTTTTTTTCTACATATTTATCGTAACATATTTGAGATGTAATAACTTTAGTTACTTCTATTTTACAATACACGTGTTATTTCGTAAGTAAAACTTTTCAAACGCATTTGTAACTTCATAGTTATAATGAATAGAAATGGTTAACTAAAATCGTGTTAACCGTTTGTTTTTAAATTAGTTTTGAACTGTTTGGTTTATAATTTCTTACTTTTTAATTCAAATAAAAAATAAATCATTGTATAGACATACGGAATGGCTTGTTATAAAATTGTTTGTTTTCTTTATTTGTTTTTTTTGTCGAATTTACAAGCCACACCATAGAGGTTGTCTATGGTACAGTAATTGATCACTACATCTTGTCGATGTCTGTCGAATCATTGTGATAGAATGTAATTTTGTAATTATAAGAAAAGTTTGACATCAAATAGATTAAGTTTTGTAAATATTAATAATAAATTAAAAATAAATAATTTGTTTTATTTTATAATGGCAATATCGCATATATTTCTTAAGTAAAAATATAAAAAGTAACTTTTTAATACAATAAGTGCAAAATTATCGAGTGTTAGTTGCGTACAGTAAGGAAGTTTATTTTTATTATGTTTTTTTAATAAGGTGGCAAACAAGCAGCGGGAAACAGCAGTTGCGAATTAAAAAAAACTGAATTAGTAACTTATGTTATCTTACGGACTATGTTCTACATCTATGCCAAATTTCAGCGTTCAATGCATCCGTTCTTAAGATACCTTCAGACAAACATACATCCATCCATCCATTCAAACATTCGCATTTACGATATTATTAAGATTTGATCAATGTTTTGCATGAAATTACACAAATTACCAAATACCAACTGTTTCTTATTGTAAATAGCTTTCTCCCGCGAAAACTGTGAATTTCACCTATTTTTCTTCCATAAGAAAAAGAAACAAAGTTTATTATACAATTTTTTAACTGTCCATGAAAGTAAACTAAGTCAGCTTATGATTACGTTCGCTATTTTTTGTCTGTGTATATTTTCGAAATACAGACTAAAATAACAGACGGAACTACTATAACAGAATAAAGAATCGGTTCGTTTACGTTATATTGTTTGTTTTCTTTTTTAATAATTTTTTCATATGCTTCTTGTACACCAGAGAATTAACAGATTATTGTACTTGTTTGGCTTCTAGCTGTTTTGAAACTCCTGTTAATTCTTGTTTAGAAATCTTAAACTAAGAAGATAATTAGTTACTCGTTTCAATAAAGAAGCATGTCTAAATTAATTTTAAAAGTATATCAGTATCTTCATTGTCTGATCGCGGCTGTACAGGCACACGTTGCCGCTCGTTTTCATCCGACACGCACAATTCAATTGCTCTATTGCTATTTTACCCGTATTCATTAAATGTCCTCGTATATTTTGTTTCATTAACGTACAATTATAAGTTCCATTTTCGTTCCAATTACATTAACAGTTAGAAGATGCGTCGAACACTTCAGAAATTACAAACAAATCAGAAGAGAATAATGGTGTTTATTAACAATTTATACAGAGCATAATATTTTCTTCGCTTTGCTCTGTTCGACGAATTTGTAATACCATTCAAAAAAAGTTCTCGGTTAAATAACGTACATAAATGGGGCAATTAAACGCATAAAGAAAGAAACATATGACTGATGAAGAAACTATGGAGTTCTGACGGCTTGTCTGTGTGACGGAACCTTATTTTTATTTGAGGTTTTCAGCGCAATTTTGTAAGATCCGCTCCGCGAAGCATGAAGCTAATCCTTTCACAGCTACTATTTCATGTTTATTTCAATTAAAACATTTTTCATTTTGTGGTGGTTTTTTTTAAATACAAAACGATAGCTCGGTGGCTGAGATTATGACTTACCAGCGTCAAGAAAGATTCAAATCCCAGCTGACTTAAAAAAACGCGGTAAGTTCGCAATTTAACCTTGTCATCTCTCACCGTTAAGCTATCTTGCAAAACGTTCTTTAAATGACAGATTCGTCGTAGTTCCACGCTAAGATACTTTTAAGATTTCAAAATATCATTGGCATAGTTAAATACATAGTAATTCGTAAGTCTTAAACAATTCTGTTTCTATATTATTTTGTAATGAAAATGAAATAATAGCCAAATAAATAAAATAAAGCTTTAAAGTTTTGGTAAATAAAGTTTAATAAACAATTATATCTGAAACGTTAACAATGTTGTGACGTGAATTAATTATTAATAAATCTTTCTTTAAATGTAATGATCGCTTTATAAAACGACGATCAAAGACGGCCCCTTTCGTTACGAAAAGCGGAACGGGTGAGTTCGTCCAAACGTCGTTGTAATCAAACTTTTTTCTTTTATTTGTAAGTTTTATTAGTTGTGTCGTTGGCTACCTTTAAGTCGCCGTGATGCAATCTTTTATCTACTTTATCAATAAGAGGAGTGCATTCGGGCTACATTCAGTCACATAATATTATTTATGTTGATATTTGTTTGAAGGTATGACATAACGCAGCGCGGGAATGTCGGAAAATGACAGGTCCGTATTTCGCGCGCTTTTCAATATAAGATGGTGAACAGTTGAGTGACTCTGCAGTGCCGCTCCCGCGTTCTTAGATCCAACAACGCCCATCATGAGGAGAAAGGTAATTTAACAGATTATTAAAATCTTATTTGATAATTTAATTTTAGCGTTGTGCGTTTAAAAACAAAAGTTTATTTTTTTGTGTTTAGTGAATAAAAGAGTGTACTTATAATTTTTCTATTAACTATTAGTCGTACTTATTATAGAATAAAAATCATGGTTTGGATTGATGAAGAAGGTTTTAAGTCACAGGTTATAATCATTATTTATCGTGGTGTAAAGTAGTCTCTTATAATACATTAATTTGAATAACGCTTTTCTTCACAGGCATTACTGATATTGGCGTGCCTTGCGTTGAGTGAAACGTTAGGTGAACCTGAAAAGCCTAAAGTGAATCTGGTAGACAACATTGCCAATGAAAGTGGTTCCCACCTGTACCGCCATGTTCCCGCGGTAGTGTACGCCAGTGCTGCGCCCTACGCCGCCTACTCGTTCCATGCCCCGGGGCTCGCGACTGCACCGAGAGATATGCAGCTCGTGCCCGTTAACCGAGAGAGAGTTGTTATACAGAACACAAACGGTTTTTTGACGGATTCCTACGGAAAATTTGCGGAGACGCCTCAAATGGTGGGATTTAAGACAACATTACCTCAACAGTTTGTGCGCCTTCAAGATCTGCCACTACACCTGTCTCAACCTTTGGTGTCTGGCACACCTGGGGCACAACAAGGAGCACAACATTTTTTTGCACCTACACAGTTCAACGTGCACGGATTCCAAGCACCCGGGTCATCGCCATTTGCAAGATACGCAGTACCGCAACACGTCGTACATAATGCAAATACAAGGAATTTTGCTTCGTTTCCAGTTCAACAAAATAACTTTACTCCTCATCCAGTGGTACAACAACAACCCTCCAGCAACAAATCGGTTTTTGTCAACTTGCAGTCTGTGGAACAGCAAAGCAATGGACCGAAATTTCAGCGTTTACAAGAGTCGCCTAGAAATTCGGCAGTTGCCCAAGAACACAAAAATTCAAATCTTAATAATCCCCAACCGCTGCGCGTTGATAAAGAACAATTGCAAGCGGCTCCCGCCAAAGTTACTACTTATGTTAATGGAAAAAAAACTGTATTATCATTGGAAACTAGACCGCCCCTACCTTTGTTAGACATCAGTCTGCTTGAACCATTGACGTTCGATAACCCACTGGTACCTCAAGTACAACATTTCTTGCCAAGAATAAATGAAGCAACTTATCATTCATTGCACGATTATAATGCTAATAACAAAAAACAACATAAATCAGGACAACTCAAACCTAAATCTAAAGAAAGTGGAGTGGTTAGAAATAAACCAAAGTCAAAGCAAAACATAAATAAAAAGAAACAACCGCGACCACAATATAATGAAAATGAAGACGACCATCAAACTCCAGATATCACAATGAACGAAACTCCGAATGCAAGTCCTGAGATCTCCCATGAAATTAAGTCGCCTAATTATAAGGAAACGTACAAGGAACAAGTTATAAGTTATAATAAAGAAATGACATCAAAGCCCGTCACGTACAACTATAACAAAGAGGAGCAATCGCAGCCCATTAATTACAGCTACAACAAAGAAACAAGGTCTGAACCTATCCAATACACATACGAGAAACAAGTTCAGTCAAAACCTGTACATTATAGTTACGAGCATAATTCTAGGGCTCCCCAGCAAGAAAATCAAGCGCATAACAAAAATCGTGAACAAGATCCAAAGCAACTAACGTACACATCCAAAGACGAGAATAAAAACGAAGAGCAAAGTGATCACGTCCGTGCAAAGCAGCCGGTGATTTCTATCGAGCTGCCAGAAAATTCATCTGAAGATGATATTCCGAAACAGCCACAGTCTCCGCAAAATACCTACAACATACAACGTGACCAATATTCAAATGCACCTCAGCCCTCACACCAATTGGTGCCAGAGCATAGACAAGTGACTTACAATCAGAAAAATCTCCAAGATGAATCTCATATAGATAATCATGAGTTCCCAAAATCATTTATGGACCTAGTTAATTCTCAAATCAAACACAGACATTATCATGCCGGAATTTCTAAGAATAATAATCATAACAACCAATTACCCGCACATAGACCCAACGAGCATATTCGAGTTGATCCTGAACAGCACATACACAACCAGCAACCTGACCGTCCGCAAGAAACACAACAGAGTGGAGGACAACACCGGAAACACCATGATGACTATGTCCGCAATTCACATACGTATGAAAAACCCAAAGGCGGTCGTGAATTTTCTGAAGGTAATAATAATGAAAACCAGAACAGGCAACCGGCCAACGAAGAAGAAGATAAAGAAGAAAATTTCGAAAGAGCCTACAAAAATGCAGCTTTCGGATTTCCAGGATACGAGAGGAATTCTGAAGAAATCGAAAAGGACATCTACAATCCGGAAGCGTACGCCATAGCTCGTGAGAATGATAATTTTGATTTTGAGCATGCGCCCTTCCAGCAATATTATGAGGAAAGTGATAAGTTTCCGAAAGAAACCCACTCCAGTTACAAAGACAGTCGAGATAAAGTGAAAGAAGATTATTTCTTAGGTTTTACCGCCGCTAAACCTGAAAGTATCAACGATAGACATATTAACAAACAGGAATACTTTGAGATGTATAAACAACATAAACCCGAAAATTATTTTAGCGCAAAGAGAAATGAAAATGAAAACGAGGAGCATGAAAAGCAAAACGCCAAGTACTCCGCTATTCCTTACTACTACGATCCAGAAGAAAAACCCAAGCAACAGTTTGCCAGGTACCATGCGGCTGCGGCGCCGACAGTTTTGTACGAATTTGATTACACCAAAGAAACTCCCCGTGACAATACCGCTCGTGATTCTCAACCGTTTCAACGATTTAAAACGAAGACACAATTCGTAGAACCTCAGTTCCAATACGGTTTCGAGCCTTCCTCTTTACCTTATCTCCTCGACAGCGAACTGTCGCCGATGGCGAGCAACGTAAGGCTCGAGAGTGAAAAACCTGGGGCAAGGAAAAAAATGTACAAAGAAAATTGGTACATTACAAAGAGTAGTACATCAGGAGGTAGCAACAAAAGCTGATAGAGTTATTTATTGAACCAAAAGTTAGTGTAAGTTAAATGTAGTGGTATAAAAATAAATTAATTCAATGTTACTTTTTATTTTATTAAATGTGTACTGCGGTTGTAAACTGAAATCGTTAAATAATTGTTCAATATTTTGCAACAAACTTTCTCCGCCGATACGTTACGTGACGCTATCTATTTCTTGCCCCGATTTTGCCAATCAACTATAAATAGAAATAAAATAAAAATTTCTCCGGTCTTCAGTGGAGTCAGCTACCGTACCGTAAAGGGAGCAAAAAACACTAAACACTGATTATATATGCTTCCGCAACAATCGAGTGACGCGAAAGGTTGCTTTTCACAAATGAAGAAATACGTCGAGGGCGAGAAAATAAAATAAGTTAAAAAGTATACAATCAGATCACAAACACTTCTTGGTGTTTTTTATTTGGTTTGAAAAAGTGTAACTATTTGCTAAGGCTGCATTGCCTAAGAGATCATTATGCACGTTGAAACAAGCAAAGAAAAACCTAATTGATTTTTGCCGAAAAATATTTTTGCAATTTTAAAGTTATTTACGGATTTCTAATTGATAAAAACATAATTTTTTTATAACTTTTTATTTCTAAATTTGCAAATGAAATCTAATATTGGTGGGTGTTTCCGGTTGGATTGGAAACACCTAGGTTTTTACAGTACTCTATTTAATTTTCGTAAGAAATGAGATGTATTTGAAATTTATTTCCCGGGCTACTGTGTCGAAATATCGGAACCTTAAAATTCCGTCTCTTCCGAATATTATGATAGTAAAAAGCACGAATGTTTAAATTTATATATCAGTATATTTATTTATTTAGTCAAATGCGTCACTCAATTGTACTATTAAAGTGTGAGTATCCATGAGTTAACATGGCAGTGACAGAGAAGTTTGTTAATAAATTCCTTATTCTATGAAACTTTTAAAACAAATAATAAAACAATTTGCTACTTAAAAACACAATTGACTATGACACTCAGGGAAAGAAGGTACGAACTGAACGAAACTTCACTCGTCAAAATCGATATGTTCGTTTAGGTTATAATGGAATTGGTGTACATACATAAAAACTTATATGTGTGCATAAACATTACCTCCCGAGTCAATCGGGTAATAATTAATTTCATACAGACTACATAGAACTCAGTCTTATTGCGGTCCTTTGGTGGTCACGGTACCATCTCCATCTATAGTCGCACTTGAGGATAGTCAAAGAAGAGTTTAGTGAGTCCACACTCACAACCCGAAACGAAAAATAAAAAGGCTGCATCGAACTAGGGTTACATCTTAAAGAGTCGCATACGTATGGCTTTTATACTTTACATAATGGTTTATGTAAAATATTTGTGATTTTACTGAGTAACTGAAAAGGAAATAAGCAATAACAAACCTAGGCTGGTTTTAATGCCATCGTTGAGTATATACTTAAGTATATAGCCATAGAGTGACATGTATATAAATATAAATTATTCAATAAAATAACGAGAAGATCTAGATAGTTTTATTAGTGAAATCAATACTGAAAAATCTTTAACAAGTTACGTGAGAAATATCAACCTCACAATGTTACTTGACTAGTAATATACAAAACTATATTTGAATAAAATATGCTAAATCTATTTAGGCAAACATTTTTACTTAATTTAGAAGAATTTTTAAACAGTATCCTAAGAAAATACAATCTTTAACATAAATAGGTACAAAAATAGGTTTTGTAATTAAATTAATATTATAAAATTGGAAATAACTACATGTCTTAATTTCTATCTTAACTTTCTTTGTTCTGTATCCACCATTATGTGTGCTTTTTTCCGAAACAATCTAATCGTCATAACTAAGGTGGACATGCCTAAAATTAACGCGAGGACAGCTAGAACTAAAGCCGCTGTGGATATATGCCCGCTATTGACATCAAATAGGTCGGCCACTAAAGCAACGGGTCTTAAAATCTTCACCACTGGTTCGCAGCCCGACTCTCTAACATATTTCGCCCACGTTCTATAAGCGTAAGTAAGCTCTCTAGGTTTTACGAAAGGCCTTCGACCCGGCACTGATTTGTTAATCGTTAGCGTCAAATTGCGGAGCTGAGTCTCGTTGTAATGGCAGTACAAATTCTTTTTCTTTTTGTTGCCTTTTACGACGATGTCTTTCTCTGCGCTCTTGGCTCCGACCAACATATCCAAGTCTCCCTTTATCATGTTTGCCCAATCCCACATTTCGGCTATCTTGCAGTTACATAAGAAAGGATTACCGAGCAGATTTAGTGATCGTAACTTAGGATTGTTTATGAATACTTCAGGTTCTATAGTTGTCAAATTATTGTTGCTAAGGTTAATTTTTTCTATGTGACGAAGTCGTTCTAAGAAAGACAGGCTGTTATCGCCGGATTTAATATGATTACCCGCTAAGTTTAGGTCAGTAATGTTCTCGGTGTTTTTGAAAGCATCTCTGTTCAAAGATAGAATGTTGCAGTTGCTGAGATCGAGTATCGTAACCTGGGACAATTGCCTCGGGAACAGAGGTCCAGATTCAGGGATTACAAGAGGGTTTCCACTTAGCCGGATCTCTCGCAAATCCATATAAGTGAGATTTTTAAAGAATGCGTTTGCGTTAAGCGGCCGTTTAAGTCCGCAGAATTCCAACTCTAATGTTGTCAATTGCGTTAAATTTCCAAAGAGACCCGCTTCTAGAGAAAGTAGATCATTACCAGAAAGAATAAGACGTTTCATAGAGGTCATCTTTGCAAAAGAGTCTGGTCCTATGTAAGATAAATTACTGTAGCCCATATTTAAATATTCCAGTTTTTCTAGGGGAGCTAGGAGTTTAGTAAACACATTGACTAGAGGATTATGTGATATATCTAGTTCTAACAGGTTCTCAAAAACGTTAAAGTTATCTGGGAGATTATGCAAACCACAGTTGCTCAAGAATAGTCTTTCCAATTTGGGAAGAGGTTCGAGTGCTTCCTGTAAATCTGGTGCAAACAGCGGATTACCAGAAAGATAAAGAACTCTTAATTTAGTCGCGTTTGCAAACGCTTCTCCCGAAATCGGACCTTTGATGTGACAGTTAGATAGGTCTAATAATTCTAAGTGGGTGACGCTATTACCTAATATGGCTGCAACTTCTAAATCTCGCAATTCATTGTCTGCTAAAATAAGTGTGACCAAATTTGTACAGTTCGAAAAAGTGTCTTCGGTCAAAGAAGTTATGCCTGACTTTCTCAAATTGAGATATTCCAATCTGATTAGATTTCCTAGTACTTCGGACCAGTTTGTGTTAGTTAAGAAATTATCTGCGAGTTCTAGCCTTTTAAGGTTTGTCAAAGAAGAAAATGCACCATCGCTAATTGTTGTGAGTTGACAGTCGTTTAAGTTTAAGTTGTCTAGACTTGTTAAGACATCAAAAACACCGACATCCAGCTTACGGAGAGGATTACTAGAGAGATCCACTGTTGTTAAAGATGTGATGTTGTCGAAGAACTGTGTGTTGATGACAGAAAGATTGCAGGAACTTATGTCGAGGTACTGCAGCGTGCTGGAGATCAGGAATGGCCCGTCCACAGTTGTAATCGGGTTGTCTTGAAGTTCCACATTAAGGAGGCCTCGCGAGTCTCTGTAACAGACGTAAAAATTATCATTATTAAAATGAATAGATAAAACTTCGGATGTTCTTATTTGATTGTATTTTTCATATGAATGTAAATCTTGATACAGACAAAGCAAGGATGAAGGGGCCTCAAAACGTATAAGAAGTGTGTGTGTGTGGCGAATTCAATTTGCCTTCTTTATGCGCCCATTATCTAATATTGGCCTGAGCTGAGGCAATTTGCCGTCATTCCACTTCGCCGCAAGTTCAGCAACAATTGCTACAATTTTGTCATTTATTGTGTTGTGATAGTAACTGTCTCGCCACCTGTTAATATTCTACCTATCTACTTATATTGTTTTATGAATTGATACTGAATTCATTGGCCACAAACATACAAATGATCTAATTACATATCTTCATCTATTCTTTTGACGAGTGACGTTTCTAAACTTTTTTCCATCCGCATTACGAATCTACAAATTCTAGAGTCTTACCATTCAAGCGCTTTACATTTCCTACTGGTGACAACACTAAGTACTTATAAATAATCGAAGGTAAACAATATAAATCATGTCAAAGCTATCAGATATAGATCGCATACAAGGAGTTTGCACTTCCGTTTGATCGTCTTACGATTCTGAGTCTACTTGCTTGTGTTATTATTATTAACCTATGTATAGATATTAAATTACATATTAAATATATTGGATATCAGTTGCAGTAAAACGTGCATTAGTTAAATTTATCTGATGATTATCAAGAATCAAGTTAAATAGTACATGGTTGAACTCAGTATATATTCGTTTTTTTAATTATTTATGAATATTATTTATTCATATAAATATTTATTTATTGAGTGCTATAACAAAGGGTATTTTAGTACAGTCTGTATGCTAACCTCGCGTGAATTATAATTATTGAACGCAATGACCTGGCAGTTATCGGCTTTCCGTCTGACATTGCCTTCTGTTGAAATAATGGGATTAAACGCGGAAAAGACGCTCTCTGACTTAGTCATACTGGTTTCCGGGAAATTACGATCATATTTACAAATAATCGATACGTAAAGAGCTATATACGATACGATACGCGAATTAAAGTTTCTTTACTCTTGAATTAATAAATCGTTATGGAAACATATGTTCCATTGTATCTTTTAAAACTTTTGTAGTTTTCGTGTTTTCAATTACGCCAATTTCAAATAGAGGTACACACCATGTTATCAACGTTGATCTTTGTTTTTTAGCCGACTTCAAAAAGAAGGAGGTTATCAATTCGACTGAATTTTTTTTTTTTTTATGTGTGTTACCGCGAATCTCCGCCCCTGGTGGTCCGATTTTGATAAAAAATATTTTAATCGAAAGGAAGTGCTTGCAGATGGGTCCCATTTTTTTGTTTTTTTTTTTAAATAACTAGAAGACTAGTAGATTTTGAATATAGCTTCAAAATTTGGTGCGAAAATTAGGGACATTTTTGCTTTCAGCGCTTACGTAGGCTAAACTATAAGACCTACATCAAAATGATGTATGGCGAATTGTAGCTCTTTAAATGTGCTAAATAAAAGTCCGCAATAGCATATATCTATCTTTTATAGTTTTCTCACAATAACCATTTTTTTCTTTACGAAACATTATTACAAACTAATATCATTAAAATAAGTAAGCAAATTAATGTTCATGCCCAGCGGGCGTTACGTGACTGAATAGAAAAAGAAGAAGCAAATAAACTTACAAGAATGCTTCCGGATCCACATATGTGATATTGTTCCCGGACAGATCGACATCTATGAGATATTCGAGTCCTTTGAATGAATTCTTCTCAACCCTGGTGAGTCTGTTATTCGCGATCTGTAATCTCCTCATCTTGATGTCAGGGGGGAATGTCTGTAGCGTTGTTATGTTATTGCCGTTGAGGTCCAGAATGTACACGCTCATACTGAGCTCATCGTAGGGAACCTCAGTGAGGTTGCTCTCCGAGCAGTCGGTGACCCAGTTGATTCTGAAGTAGTGACAGTCACACTCGTCCGGACACTCCAGCTCGAAGCTGTCGCCATTGAAACCATATACAACGCTCGCCAGGAGGCATAGAGAAAAGACCGTTACGGCAGCCATGTTTGATTTGATGATTGTCTTCGTATACGGGATTTTCACAATACATTCGCACCCATATTAGATGAGAATAGATCTGGAATAAAAACAATTAAGTATATTTAATATTTATTCTTATAAAATTTCTTCAGGTCCATGCCCGTTTCGGGTTTTTAGAAGTTAAAGATGATGTTATTTCAGGTAAGGTCCATACTAAGCTTTAAAGTTTCAAGTCAGTATAATGATTAACGTAAACGCGTTTACTTGTGAAATCAAAAATATATATATATAACATAAAAAAATATAACAATATAGGAACCGGCCAGATGGTTTTACTGTTATTGGCTTTGTCTGGTCAAAAAGTGATTACCAACGTGCGGCAGCCAATAGAATGAAATTGGTCTTTAATAGGTACTCAATAATTCTAAATTTGCTCTTGACCTCTGTTCTTCTGTTATTACATAGGTTGTGCATCCAGTTACTATTATGTTGCTAAGATATGGCGATATTATGACATGATTAGGATTCAAGTTACGTCGTGCACAAACAATAATTATGTGTACAAACAATCGCTGGGAACGACAAAT
This sequence comes from Papilio machaon, assembly GCF_912999745.1. Taxonomy (NCBI): domain Eukaryota; kingdom Metazoa; phylum Arthropoda; class Insecta; order Lepidoptera; family Papilionidae; genus Papilio; species Papilio machaon. The sequence continues at coordinate 9,694,672 of NC_059987.1, forward strand.
TGAATGAATACATATTACATGTTTTGAATGCTGTTCAATATTCTTAACAAAATAAAAAATAAAACGATCTTAAGGTGATAGGTCACTGTGTGTAAAACTCTTTTGGAATAAAAATATTAATTGAATGAGATTATTGTGTTTTCCGGATGTTTATAGATAATTATTTTACCAACAATAATGTGACAGCGAGGTCAGAAAAATGCCGAGTATAGCAAGGTATAGTAAATTATATTTTACAACTACTATTCACAGCGCTTTTGACTTCGACATCTAGTACCTTTTTAGCCGACTTCAAAAAGAAGGAGGTTATCAATTCGACTGTATTTTTTTTTTTTATGTGTGTTATTACAACTTTGAACATAACGTCGGCGTTGTTTATAAACGTATTAATAAATGTTAAACAGATAAATCTTATACAACCTCTATTTGCACTGTGTTGGAAATATTCATTCAACAGTCTTATTTTTCCCATGGATCATCAATGGACCGAGGTCAATTCGTCATTCCCGCTCGGCCGCACCGTGCCTTGAATTGTACCCGCCATTGTGACATTATGCGTAATCCGGAGTGGCGCGACAATCGCCTTAATGGCTGCCATCCTGCGCTGGCCACTACTCGTTTCCCGCCAGAATTTTCCAGAAGTAGCGATTACCGTGATTAGGTCATGTATTGATTAGGCCCTCTCTATCACGTGCCAATAATATTACCGTAAGCCGAGATTTAGCTTCACAATCCTTTGATTGCATTTTATACGTTTGACATAATTATAATTAATTTTTTCAACTTTAACGAAAGGTCTAGGACTCATGGCTACTATGTACAAATTAAAACAACTTGCACCTTAGGTACGTGCTATTTAAAAGTAAAACCTAAGAGGAATTTAAAAGAGGCCAATTCCTTACTTCTATTTTTGCATTATCCAAAGGAAACAAGCGATAAAAACAGGTTGTGGTTCTGACGACAAGGTACGTATCTAAATATAGAAAACCGCGCAATGATCTTAAGGGTCAGACTAAGTGCACTCGAGTCCCGATGAACCTGTTTAGGAAGGAGTAAACACTTCTTACTAATATCATAAATGCGAAAATTTTTATGAATGGATGAATGTATGGATGTTTGTTAGAAGGTATCTCCGGAACGGCTCAACGGATCTTGATAAAATTTGGCATAGATGGATAACATAGTCTGGAAGAACACATAAACTACTAATTAAGTTTTTTTTAAGTCCGCGCGTACGGAGTCGTTGGCGATAGCTTGTTTATACATATAGGCAAACAGTTGGCCATCAGCGCTAAATAAATTCAATGAAATATTGTTAATTATTTTTCCGATGTAAAATATTAAGGATAATGTTGTTTATCTAAAAAATGATTAGTAATATTCTTTATTGTCAATCATTTTATCCAAAAAAAGCTCAAGTCATTTTAGCAGTTATAGTTAACTAGTTAATTAATCATGTTTTATTGTTTAAAATAACTTTTCTTTTATTTTATCATAATTATTCGAGATGAAGTAAAACTTTAAATAATAACAACAAATTGTACCTCGGATTATCACTATTTTTTACCAAAATTATCAATTTTGCCGTTTGCAAAGAAAACTTGGCCACAGCACTAATTGTTTTTTTTTACTGGCAACAAGGCATAGGGCATCGTATGTGACACTATATTTGTCTCTTTCTAAGAATGATTTGAATGTTCTTTCGTACTCTATCTACGTTCAATAAAACTTTAGGCAATGAGATGAGACAGACGCAGTTTTAACTAGGTTCATAGTGAATCAGTGATCCAGCGCGGTGTGGCGTAACGACGATGTGTTGACCGCTGCGCCGGGGAGTGCCGCGCACTTATGTTATGATGTACTTATACTGACTGACAATGGACAGTACTAACCTTGAAACCTAACCTACAAGACTAGCTTCAACATAATATAGAACTGAGGTATTATTTAAATGTCCTTTTATTTAACACGTTCAGTGCCACCTGTTCGCCCTTTTCCCCCATTCGAACTCGAGTCCAGTTTAGTAAGTGAAAATCGTAAAAGCACTGTATTACCTGATAAATTTCGAGAGTCAGAGATTTGTGTCCTTTTGGAATGTCATTCGTATTTGCGCAGACTGTATTGAAAATAAATTAAATTAAATTAAATGGTACGTTTAGTACCATTGAAGGTAAAATGCTGAAGGCAAAAAAACAATAGTGTAAATAAAATTTAATTTTAAGTAAACAATAACCATTTTACCTCGCATTGCCTTCGTGCGTCCTTTTAAATCATTTTAAAGGAGCTATAAGAGTTTACTAAAAAAATTATGAAAGTTTACTTTTTTGCTTGAAAATTCTTTGAAAGGGCTTTAGCGACATGATGAACATAATGTAATGCTCAATTATATGTGTAGCTAAAGATGTGAGTGTGTGTGTGTGTGAGTGTTTATATAACGAGCGCAATCAACAGTTAGCACCTGTTTGCATTTGCAGTTAGCTTATGTAGCAAGTTAAACGTATGTGTAATGGTATTAAGTTACAATTCATTGGTGTTACAGCTTCGCACTGCGCAGTTCGTAAACATTTATAAAATACTTCTTTCTAAAAAAACATGAGACCACAACAAAGTTTTATGTGAACGTTTTGGAGTGCGGACGCACGGTTATACGAATCTTACAACATAAGCGAAAGTATCAGATGTTCTCAATAGTGAATGTGTTATGATGGAAAAATACTAAGTTTTCCATTATTTTAATTTTTCTGCCACACCTTTTACGCTTCTAGCATATTTGTTCTTCGAACGCATACTTTTAATCAATACTTTCTTTCGTAAAGGACGTTCGTAGGGCGCACCAGTTAAAACACTTTTGGTATTGCGTTATAAAACTTTCTTTCTGTTGACGCGACGCTACTGCGAATATCAGCCTAAAATAAAATAAATCTGCTAGGAATAGGTACCAGGAATCACCTCACGTGTTTAGGATTATTTTTCTTATTATTTTAAGTTCTGGTAATCTTATAAATACGATTAACTATTGGATGGTAACTAATATGTATTGCATTAGACATCATTGATAATATAAATATTAATGTATTTATTTCTGAAAATATATACATAGGTATCTGTCGCTATCATCGTGTTTTTATAAAAAACATCATGAGATGCAATTTTTTTAGTTGTGGTATTAAGAAGTAAGCCGTATCAGTTTACTAAACATCAGATGCAATCAACATTTCCTTTTAGAATCTACGATTTTTAATACTACATATTTTGAAGAGCAAAATTAAAAAAGAAACAACCGACAGAAAACCAATTTTATCAACGACCAAGGCAAAAAAAAAACAGTAAAATGTAACTACACATATTCCGAGGTCATGTCTGTTGTTTTTTTCCGGCTCGTTGCTTACAAGGAATAAACTTACATGACACCGCGACACCAGACACGCACTCGCCTCGCACGACAACTCCCAACTGCAACTGCAACAAACTCTTTGCGTCTTTGCCACAGAACACATAATACTCCTAGCGTAGTATGTGGTACGTACGTACTACGTAGCGAGAGTTGATTCCATGAGTAAAAGAGGAGCCACACGAGCGGCGCCGCTGCGGCTTATTACCGACGCAACGCCCCGCACCGCATCATGAATTGCAGGCCGCAAACTGACATTATTACATCTGACCTTCCCGTCAATAGGAGTTAGTAGTATATTTGTTTAAAATCTTTAAGAGTTTTAATTTTAATGCTATGTATGAAAACAGCACTAAGAAACTCCTTTATCCCTTGGTGATTGGTGACCATTAAAAAACTTGGATATTGGCATTTAGCTTTAGTACTATAATTATTTAGCTATTTATATTATGGGTCACCGGAAACACGCCGGAACCGCGAGGCCGTTGTGGCTTCTGGCTTTTGTCTGGTTGTTCTATAATAAACGGGAACCGGGATATAATGCATCTATGCTGGTAAGGTACTACGTAGATACATAATGCAGGCATATCGTCGACGCTTAAGGTTAAGCACTATCACTATAAGCACGAAGATACTTTAAACCACTAGAGTATACTTACTATTTCTCTTTGCTTTGCTAAATCGTATTTTAAAACATTAGATAGGACAACATTTACCTCATTTATTAACCGAAGTGTCACTGTCACTGTCAGAATTCATTTGACATTGCCATTGGTTGAAAATTATAAAAACATTTCAATTTCATTATAAGTCGATTTTTCGGAAAAAAGGAATTCTTGCAGTTTTAGAAATTCATGTGATACTTATGGCTGAAGTCAGTACACCACAGTCCTCAAATGATGAAAGTCTTAAGGAGATGTTCGACAGTGCTATGAAAATGTTTAATGACATAGAAAATGGCAAAGAAGCTACCAACAGTGATCCGGTTCAGGTATGCACACTTATTGCTTAATAAAATCAATAAAAAGGACCAAGGCAAACATTTCGCGACATCAGATTTCATATTATAGTAGAGTACCATACGCATTTAAGGTAGCATGTCAAGTCAATTAAAAACAGTCTTGTGTTGTGTTTATCTCACCAATTTTTCATTTATCTTCAACCTTGTCGTTGGTGAAATCATCAAAAAAAAAAAAAACAATGGGGTCCACTATTAATTAATAAAAGAAGAAGACCAATTTCGTTTCAAATGGGCCCTTAAAGTTTTTAATTTAATAAATATCGTTAAAATTAAAAATCAATAAAATATTGTTGAATTTGTCTTATTCCAGAATATATATTTTATGCTATTTAGTAAATAGAAAAAAACAATAAAATGTTGCAATCAACTAAAAAGTATAACTCAGAGGAATGTATGAAATCTATATAAATAAAAGAAAGTCGTGTTAGTTACACTATTTATAACTCAAGATCGGTCGAACTGATTTAGCTGAAAATTGATGGGGAGGTAGCTTAGAACTAGGACATAGGAACTTTTTTTATCTTGTGTGCATTTTTTAATTCCTCGTGGATGAAGTCGCGGGTAAAAGCTAGTTAATTATAATTAATTTAGTGATAATTGTAACAACTTGGTATCCAAAAATGTTGGCAGCTCAGAAAATTGTATGAGTCACTGCAGAATACAGTTTTAGATTTGACCGGGTGTAAAGGTTTGTGAGGGAGGAACACTTGATGACTTTGTGCAACCAAAAAGATTGACACAAAATTAACATTCTTAAATATTAAAAAAAATTACTTGCTTTCTAGATGACAATTAAATCTGCAATAGGCAAATTTGAGAAGACAACAAACCGTGTCTCGCTATTGGAAATGTTCAGTAAGAATGAGAGTTTTGAGGAGTTGCCGACAGACAGCCTGCAATATTTGCTGTTGCCTGCACTGCTCGGAACCTTGACATTGAAGTTATGTGGCAGACACAGGAAGGACATTATAGATGTAGCTGAAGTCTATTTCAAGTATGTTTCATATTCTTAATTTTTCAAAGACTTTTACTGGCCAGTCATCTGATGTATATAATTTTTTTCCAAGGTTATTTCTACAAATATAGACCAACAAATTATCTGACTCATTGAGCATAATTCAACAAAAGTTAATTATAATAGCTCACTAGCGACCTGTCAATTTTAAAAAAGTGTCATGAGATCCTTTTCATAATGTAGCTGTCATGTATATTTTTTTCTTATGCCATTTCCTTTGTGGATGTATGTTTAATATATTTTATTACAGAACCAACAGATAACAATCTCTTTCACCTCCCTAGACATCCCTGTTTGACTGTAAACCTCTATAATTTATCTTGTTGGTTGACAACATTTAAAAATTTCCTCACACTTAATCATCTATATATATAAAAGAAAGTCGTGTTAGTTACACTATTTATAACTCAAGATGAATCGATTTGACTGAAAATTGATGGGGAGGTAGCTTAGAACCAGGAAACGGACATAGGATAATTTTTACCCCGTTTTCTATTTCTATTTATTCCGCGCGGACAGAGTCGCGGGTAAAAGCTAGTGTAATATAAAACCTTGTAACTCGTAACTTTTTTTCATATAAGTATCACTTTTAATTTTTGTAATGATATGATTACATTGTAGTTGTTATTTTGCAGAGATTTCTTAACAAGATGCAGAGATTACGGCCTCACAGATGTGATGGTGTCGTCCAGTGAAAATGAAACACAAACAATAACAACACGACCACAGAGTGAAATCGCTAAAATTACCAATATGGTTAGTACATACAAACAAAAATTAAATTAATTCCTACTTAGGTGAAAAATTATATATATACTAGCTGTCGCCCGCGACTCCGTCCGCGAGCAGTTAAAAAAAAAATTTAAAATAGATGTCCGATTCTAAGACCTACTGAATATGCTCACAAAATTTCATGAGAATTGGTCAAGCCGTTTCGGAGGAGTACGGGAACGAAAACTGTGACACGAGAATTTTATATATTAGATATTTTTTTTATAATTAAACAATTAGATGACCTTTTAACTGAAAATAGATGGTGCTATTTTTTTTTATGTCAAGGTGGCAAACGAGCAAACGGCCACTTGGATTCGCCGCAATAGCGAGGTGACTGTTGCCCATAGACATCCGTAAATGCAGATGCGTTGCCTACCTTTAATTAACAGAGAAGGGGACGCACAGAAAGGGGATATTTCTCGTTCCTATGTGTCCCCTCTTCTGCCAAATCCAATTATTTCCAAAAAAAAAGAGGACTAAATTTAGGCCTCCTGGACTTTTTTTTTCGAGAATTATGATTGCAGGTTCAATCAAGAGAAGCAAAGATCAAGAGATACAAGGAGGCTAAAGAGCTAAAAGATAAATTAACAAACCTGTCCAAAGCGATGTCACTAGCTGGTGTAGATGAAGAGACGAAGCGGGAGTATGCTAAGACAATGTTACTGCATTACATCAATCAGGCGGTGGATGAACTTGCCAGCATTGAACAGGAAAAACCTATCTTAGAATATATGGCGAAACATAGCGGAGGTAAATATAACATTAAGTTTATTTTAAACTAGCTTTTACCCGCGACTCCGTCCGCCCAGAATAAAAAATAGAAAACGGGGTAAAAATTATCTTATGTCCGTTTCCTGGTTCTAAGTTACCTGCCCACCAATTTTCAGTCAAATCGATTCAGCCGTTCTTGAGTTATAAATAGTGTAACTAACACGACTTTCTTTTATATATATAGATATAGATAATTTTCTTTAAAAATAACTTGATCAATTGCTGTTTATTTTCATCTTAAACTTGTTCAAGATCAGTAATCTTACTAATATTATAAATGCGAAAGTTTAGACAGATGAATGGATGGAGGTATGTTTGTTATGTACGGTGAAATGGATCTTGATGAAATTGGCATAGATTTAGAACATAGTTTGTAAGAATCCAGCTTGTATAGTGTTGTGTGCGACAGCTAAGTTATAAAAGAAGTTTTTAGTATATACTAAAGTTACTTTAATAGATACAAAATTCTGTTTTAATTAAGATTTTTTTGATATTGTATTTTTAGAACCGAAGTCAAGGCAGAAGGAGCGGTCAGTTCCGCTGAAACCAGTTATAATAACCCGAGATGCGATACAAAAGGCTGTGTTCGGAGCCGGCTATCCTTCCCTGCCTACTATGACTGTTGAGGAGTTCTATGATAAACGAGTTAAAGAGGGAACGTAAGTATATGTTAGACTACACCTTTAAGCTTATTGAATAAGGTTTTATTTTCTTTTAATTTAATTATTGCTGATTTATAGATTCCCCGGACCAAATATACCTCATACTAAGATACAATCTGCGGACACTGATCAAGATGAGGCAGAACAAATACACAAGGTTAGTTTAGAATTTTGATTACCTTGTTGTTGACTTCGTGTTATATTGGAACGAAGTTCCTTATCGCGCGTTGTGAAAGGGGGCTAGACGGAAAAAATTCTTACGAAAAGTTGTCACGACACTTTTTGCTATATCACCATGGCAACGACGTGACAATATATAACGAAAATTCATAGAAATAAAATGTCCTTCTTGTGAAGACTTAAGTTTTTTATGCATAGAATAAACATTGGTTCCTTCACTAATTAATTGAAAGGAACTTCGTTCCATCCGGGTGTCCCTTGACACCTCTCAAGTTTTTTTTTACATTTTCATTGCTTTTCTCACGCTTGCTGAATTTAGCGTATAATTGTTTTAATACATTCATACGTGTTGTAGGAGCGTCTAATTGAGGAAGATGATCCTGAGGAGTTGGAGCGGCAACGCAACATGGACGAATATAAAGACGACCACCGCCGTGGTTGGGGTAACAGACACAACAGGAGTTAGTTACAACGCCATCTAGCGTCTGACTTGTTAAAACATCCAGAATAGCAGACGACATAAACTACGCCATCTAGTGACTGAGATTTACAATACAATTTTTAAAAAGAGTGATCGCCTTAAAAATGTACTGGTTTTTTTATTGATCAACGCCATCTATTGGTGTTTTTATGTCATTGAACACAAACAGAATTGACTATTTTTAGGTTTGCCTTGTGCTCGTAATGTGCTAATAGACGCGAATTAAAACCTTTGGAATAAATGCTTGTTTCATTTTTTTTTGAAGTATTTAATATTTTCTTCTGAAAACAAGATGGTTGAGGATATTGGACCAAGTGAAGTCAATGATGTATCGGTTATTTCATGAATGCGGCAAACGAAGAATCTCAAACACCCGGAAGTAGTCATCATTCATAGTAAATTAATAATCAAGCAAGATCTAGCTTATTACAGAAGTTTTTTGTTATTTAGTAAAGAGCTGACATATCTGAAATTATTACTTTTTTATTAAAAGGTACTAAACGACATAGATAATACATATATGATATATGGACTATGGTAAATAGCGAAGCGACCGCTGCCCATAGACATCCACTTGCAGATGCGTTATCTAACTTAAATCGAGGAGGGAAGGCACAAAAAGAGAATACAGAACTTCCCTTCCTACGTGTCCCCTCCTCTATCAAATCCACTTTCCCTTCCCATCCTTCTAAGAAACGAGTGGGATGAGAAAGATAACTAAAATTAGGTCTTGGAAACGCACACTCATCAGACTAAATGCAGAATTACTTCCATTAGACGTCTGTCTGTGTGGTCGTGGTATTGCACCGTTCGAGTCGGCACATTCGTACAACATATGTTGGCTCTACCACTGTTGACCACTAACCGACTGGAAAGGTCGGTAACAGTGTATAGTATAAACTACGCTTTCTCCATCTGTTGCAATGAAATCGAAAGTGACGTCGTACTTTGTATCTATCTTACTTAACATCACATAATCATCGTAACTGTGAGAAATGCATACATATTAATAAAATTTATTTTTTAATTAAACATCTAGAGGTTCACCTGATGCGTTTATATCTAAGGAAATAAAAAGTATTGCTGTTTAAGTTGTTTTTAATATTATATAGCTACTAGCTGTCGCCCGCCACTCCGTCCGCGCGCATTTACAAAAAACTAAATAGCGGTATGAAAAATAGATTCTCAGACCTACTGAATATGCTCACAAAATTTCATTAGAATCGGTCAAGCCGTTTCGGAGGAGTACGGGAACGAACATTGTGATACGACAATTTTATATATAAGATTAGTTACTCATGTTGTTGTAAGTTTCAATAATAACGTACATTTTTTATTGCACATTTTAACATCGTTAGTTTATGTACTGTAAGATGTTATGAAGTAGTGCGTATGTAAATAAATAATTGTGTAAATAACTGAGAGTTTTCTCACGGCATTTCCTTGAGCGGCGCACACCACGCTCCAATGTGTTCCAATCAAGACGGAGTTGACAATTGACAGTTCAAATAAAAACATTAGCGTGTTATGTAAACCGACTTCTATCTGAAATAAAAATTTTGTAAATAATTCTACACTACTTATGATGTTCAAATAACAACTGAATATTCATATTGGAAGTATTATAGAATAGAACTTGATGATTGAAGTAATATGGGCACTCATAGTACTCTTTCAGAGTGCCGGCGGGCGCGGGTGCTAGCGCGGGCGCGTGTAAATCAAAATGTATGCAGACGCCATTTGCGTTCACAGTGCTCCCGCGAGCTGCGCGTCTTCATGAGGCGGGCGCGGGCGCGCGTGGCGCGGGAGTTTCTAATGGCTCAGTACGCCCGTATCGTTCACAGTGATATAGCGTCTGTTAGGCGACTACGCGTGTGGTTCTAAACCATTTTGATTCACCCGCCGAAGCGTCGTCAATCGTCATGGATATCAATACTGAAGAATTTATATCTGCAGTACAACATCGCACTGCTATGTGGCAAAGCAAACATCTGCAACATTTAATAGTAATAAATCAGCGTATAATACATAAAATTCTCCAAAATTTTCTCTTCCTTTATTTAAATCGTGTGTGCCAAACTTCATATATTGAAATTTCCATTTAAAGTATGAATTTTCCATTAATAAAAACAAATCTTCATCCATGTCTTCTAAATACGTAGCAAAGTTTGAGAACGACCTATCACATGTGCAATGACACTCCTAGCTCGATCGCCACTGTGAATACGCAGACGCCAAGACCGCCGCACGCGCTAGTGCAGTCTGAAAGAGTACATAGACGCAGCCAAACGCTGAGAAAAGTGCCATTTTTAGTCTTGTGGCAAGTAAAGGAGAGTTTTTCTTATTGTAAAATTATTCTTATTATTTTGAGGTTTAGTTTGATAATTTGTATTTCATAAACTAGTAAGATATTGTAAGAAAATTAATAAAGTAAAACATCTCTTATTGTGTAATAAGAGGAAATACATGTTACAAGTATGTCCTACCAGGAAATTATAAGTTGATTAGCGATGCGAGATGCATGAATGGATCAAGGTGAGGGAGACGTTACAGAAGGCGGAAGTAAACCTACACATTACCTATACAATTCAACGAACGTGTCAGAGGCAGCGCGGAACTCCGTTATGCTGTTTCACACAAGGGTAGCACAATTAGCCAGGAAAATAAACAGTGCAACGTTAAATTTGGTAAGAGATTTTTGATGTACTTGTCGCATATATTCGTACTACTTATTGTACTGGTAGTTTTCAAACGCACACTTGCCGTCATACTTGTATTAAAAATATTGCTGTCCCTTTTTCAAAAAGTTGTAATATATCTTGTCTTATACACGTGTCTACTTCTTGTAGTACACTCGAATCTTGGCTTTTCTTCTTCTTCTTCTTGAAGTGCCTCTTGACTTTTACTTACAAACAATAGCAGTATTGCACCGGCTCACTTTGCTACCCTCTTGTGAAACTAACATTATGTCGTGTGCGAGTAGTCATTGCGCAGGTGCCATTATAATGCATTCGCAGGGTGCATTTGCATTTCTCTAGCGGATCTGGGTCGACTAACTACGACTGGGGTGACGGGTCCATTACTACCAGTAGCTCTACTATAAGATTGTGAAGCGTAAATGACAATGAAAATTGCCAATATAAGAGCTGATTCAGACTAATATTTTGGTATCGTATGAACGTTTTTCAATGTTTAAAAAAATATATTAATTCTATGACTTCACCAAAATGGCGAAGCGACCGCTGCCCATAGACATTCGCAATTGCAGATGCGATACCCTTAATCGACGAAAGAGGAGACGAACAAAAAGAGAATATTTAACCTAACTATGCATCTCCTCCTCCATCAAATCCTCCCCTTCCCATCTTTTCCTTATGAGAAAAGGGTGGGAAGTGAAAGAGGACTAAAATTAGGCCTCAGGCATCACACTCATCAGACGAAATGCGGAATTACTTCCACTTCATCCCTGTCTTGTGTGACCATTTAAGTTAAACTTCAACCAGGGTCATGTCTGAGTGACTTCCGAACTGTATGAAAATGATGTGTAGAACACGCTCTCTGCGATGAACAATAAATTTCTTAAAATATTTTAATGATATAATACAGTACTCATGTGTGTTACGCAAACCGAAACGATCGTGTGGGACTTCATTTCTTTTAATCGGCGGTTAATCGTTCCGTTTTAATTTATTTGCCATGTCCCGGTACTTGTATAAGTCCCGGGTTACAACCGGGCGTATTGATGTCGACCAATTATTAATCTAACGGTCAAGGCAATAATGTAGCATTTAAAATCAGATTAAATCTAACTGTGATATGTAATATTAAATTACAAACTATGAGATCTACACAAGTGGCTCCTGTAGTGACCGACTTATCGTATGATTCTGAGACCTAAATCTCCGTTTAAAACATATTGTTATCTCTGTTGTCAAAGATACAGGGATGACTATATGTTTTATATAGAGATTTTGATCTCAGAAACCAACGATTAATGAATTAAAGAGTGACAGTTAGACTTCGGAAATGTACCTGTATACTGAAATACAGTTTTCCATTAGAAAAACACATTCACATATTTGAAAGATAAGGATGGTTGATCGTATTAACTTAGTAGTTGGTAATATTTTTTAATTTGCCTATGTCCAAACTTTAAAAGTAAGCATTAACCTAAAATATGTTTATAATAATTGTGTTTTGAAATAAAAAAATATTAAAAAAAGCATTTAATATAAGACAGGGAAATTTCTATAATATAAATAATACAATGTGATTGTATTTAGAAAGTACAGGCGATTGCCTTTTTAATTAGCGTGTCATTGAATGCAGGACGCCTACAGGCCTACAGTATTGGTCGGCACGAGGATGCACGTTGATCTTGATTTTATAGCATAACCTTACGTGTCCTGTGCACGAGCCTATTCTTTCTATAACAATATTAAAACAGCCTCGTAACTTCGCCGAATTTGCTTGAAGCGTTCTACAAGTGCTATTTTAATAGTCTTCCTAGTCTTTTGTAGGTTAAGACTATTTCTATATGTCATATGTTCTAGGCTGTATTAAGTCCGTGACAAATTCAACCGTTGTTTCAACGAATATTCAACATTCATTAATAATCCTTTGAAAATAATGGTTGGTAGAAATAAAGGTAGCATATGATTTCATTTTATTATGAAGTTAATTTTATGACACCCTTATAAGATCAAATGGCCAGTAACAAGGGAGGCGTGTGTTCTTCGACTATTACGGAAGGTAATGACAGGAAGTATTTTCACTGGCCACCGACATAGGCCTTATTAATGGTCGTAGAGAAACCTCCTTGAATAAGACTGCAACATTATCTGTGCCAGTTACTAGAGTTGCTGTGATTAATACCGTATCAATATAAGGGATTTATTTGAGCATTAGAGCTGTTCCTTGTGACTTCGTCAACATAGAAATGAAAAAAATAGGTTTGCCGTTTCCGAGATTACTTAGAACAAACGCGGATTTGCGGATGGATAAACTGACAGACAGATAGTCAGACAGACATAGTCAGATAGACAAACACAAATATTAAAAAAAAATGGTTTTTCTTTATAAGTAACGCAAACCTATCATGTACACTAGATATTAAAATTTTATTTTGATATTATAAACAGACACCCCAATTTTATTAACTGTATATATAGATCATAAATCTTACTAATATTATAAATGCGAATGTTTAGATAAATGAATGGATGTTTGTTTGAAGGTATCTCCGAAACGGCTCAACGGATCTTAATGAAATATGGCACAGATGTAGAACATAGTCTGCAAGAACACATAGGCTATTCTTTAAGTTTTTTTTAATTTCACACGGACCGAGTCGCTGGCGACAGCTAGTATAACACTAAAGCTAGAATGGCCAATCTCGAGGTTGAAATTTAATTTAAAAAAGGTTGAGTAATAATAGCAATTTATTTGTCGACTTTCTTTAAAAGGATATTAACAGATTTATATAAAGGAGTTTTTCTCAATATATTGCCAGTTGGCGAGACCGTGACATGTGACATAATTGCGTAGTTCCCGCCAATGACATTCTTCCTTATCTGCATTGACCTCTATACATATGGATAGGCTAGAAACTGTGGTATTTTGTGCCTATTTGGTTTTCGCCATTTAGACACAGACAGCTGCGGTTGTTAGCGATGCGATGGTGAAGATTCGAACTGATAACAGAGGTAGAATTAACTTACAGGTATTTCAACAGGCACATTTAAGTCGGATCGGAGCAGAAGCTGTTACTACTAAACAAAGACTGGCCTGGACTGGAATGGATAACCATTTATAGGGATCAGTGATGGGTTGTCAATCATAATATTTTTTTAAATAATTCAAAGTGTTTGGTGTTTTCAGTCAGGTGTTATCTACAGATGTTTTATCTTAAACTTTATCTCATACTTGTGTCATTTATCTGTGGTTAGTTTTTGCCAGTAGCAAATGATTTGTACTGTTATAAAGTTTTGTTTTACTTTTGTTTTTTTTGTGCACCAATAATGTTGCAGTGTGACACAGACCCTGTAAAGGTAAAATTTATTTTTTAATCTTTATGCAAAAATAAACACAATCTAGGTATTTTGTTAGTATTTACAATCGTGACGAGAAAAGGATTAAGACATATCGTGAACATTTTCTCACTAGAATTTATTTTTTATTTACTTGCAAAGGTACTTACACTTGCAGCGTATTGTCATAAAATTGAACACCAAAGTGCTTTGTGGTCAAAGTGCTAAAACAACCTTTGTTTACTTCAAGATTGTATGTGTTTTGTTGTTAACATATTTTACTTAAAGCGTACATTTATATTGTGTACTGACAAGATATATAAAATATTTAATCCGAATAAAAAACATAAATTGAAATCGATACCTTAATACAAAATAATGCTAAAATCCACAGGTGGGCACAGTTAATCGAAAAGTTAACTTCGTTAATCGTTAATTCGTTAATTAAAAAATTAACTTCGTTAATCGTTAAAGCGTTAAATTCTCGAAAATTTAACGCAAGTTAAAGTTAATCGTTAACAGTTAACCATACCAAAATTATACATACTAATTAAACACTTACTGTCGCAACACTTGTTTAAAATAGTAATTTGACTATACATTCTATAACACATTAGTATTAGAGACAAGTATGAATGCATTATAGTATATTTCATTACGAGTTCGAAAAGCCTGTCATTGCAAAGAGTTCCGACAAATGTCTACCCAAGCCGAGGCGCAGCCGAAGGTGAGGGTTGACAGTTGGAACAAGTTGTAATGACAGTTCCGCACGTGTACTAAACAACTTTTTTAATACAGTTGCTAAAAATTAAGCAATTAAATAGAATAATAAAAACACAATAAACTCAACCAACTTAAATGTTTGAAAAATGGCGCCAACCGTAAAAGTTCTTCACCCATTCTGGGTAGGCAAAGGGAACTATGCCCAAACAACCAAGTCTTCAGTAGATTATTTTTATTGATATGAAATGAAAATGAAATTTAATGAGTTGAAATAAAATGAAACCTAACCTAATTCATTGAATCAAATCATTAAATCTGATATTGTAACAAATTAGGAGCTTCTTTTTAGATATATTTGCATGAATCATAAAAACTTCAATGATTTTTTTTTTTGTAAAAACTTCGTGGTTGGTTTTTTCTTTTTAATAGACATCATTTTTACAGTTGTGAAAGAGAACGCACAAGTTTGGAAAAGCTAAAGAAAAAGCACGAGTAAAAAAGTGTTTTAATACAGTTGCTCAAAAAAAAAATGGGAGGGTATTGCAGGGACGAAGAGCGTTCGGAATGTGGGCTATTACATACTCTTGCTTTTATATACTCATAATGAAATATACTATTTCGAACCTTCTTTTGATTTTGTCCTGTTGGTCACGTCTTTCTCGGATGCTCTGCTGCATCACAGTTGCATGCGAACTTAACATATATCAATTATCAACTCGTTCGTTCACCATTCGAGTCGCCGACAGTCGCCCAACATAGTTGAACATACGAGCGTGGCGTGGCACGTAATTTAAACAAAATGACAGCACGTCTCCAAGTTTCTAATTTAACGATTAACGGACTTTTTTTAACGGAAGTTGAGTTTAACGCAAGTTAACAAAAGCGTTAACACTTTTTGAAGTTAACTTAAAAGTTAATCCGTTAAGCAAAATGTTAACTTCGTTAATTAACGATTAACGGATTAACGAGTTAATGCCCAGCTCTGCTAAAATCGATGGGGAAACTTCAGAACTTGCATCAATGTCACTAGACTTCACGTTTTGTGCACCCACATACCTACCTAATTTCAATTTTTTATCTGAATTGTCTTTCTTGTATTAAGACCATTATCATACATGTGACTCAAAAGTTTTCAAGAAATGTATTACCCACCAAAATCCGATTCTTAAATACCACGATAAGATAAAACGTAGAGGAAAATCCAAAACTGACAAACGAATTTAGACGAAAATCACCGAATACTAAAGAAGCTATGCTCAATATTAAGATTTTTTTTCACTGAAATAATTATTTTAGATAAAGACTAGCTTTTGCACGCGACTTTTTTTGCCCGGAATTTAAAGAAAAACTTTAAAAAAATATTTTAAGGTGGAATACGCCGAAATGGCAAAGCGACCACGGCATAGACATCCGCAATTGCAGATGCTTTGCTCTACCTTTAGTCAATGGAGCACAGAAAGAGAATATTTCCTCTTCCAATGCTTTCCCTTCTCCATCCACTTACTCTACCCATCCTTTTCTTCCCAGAAACGGGCGTGAAGGGAAAGAAGACTAAAATTAGACCTCCAGAATGCACATTCATCAGACGAAACGCGGAATGACTTCCACTTGATGCCTGCCATCTGTTTGGTGGTATTGCACCGGGCAAGCCCATTAGCACAACTGACATTGTTGTTGCTGGCGTCTATCAATGTTGACTTAGTCATTTTCAATGGGAGTGTTCAATGAGTGGAAATTGGTTCCAGTTCTTTTCGATACGTTGTTACTTGATTTTTAAATTAATTAAAAATTGTCTGACAAGACGTATAGAGTAGCTCTACGACCAGCCATTAATGGAAGTTAGTTAAATATATAAATGTTATGTAAGGTTGAGAAGGAGTAGAGTCTTGTAGAAAGTGTCCACACGTCGTCGTGGGTTGTGATTTGTGATGCGGTGCAGTGAAGCGGCAATATTTGAGAATTACGTCAATGTTGAGTTAGAAAGCAACGCAGGTCCGCAGTCTCCGCAGTATGCCTTTGTCACTGTTCTTGTGACCATGACTTCATGTTTTATCAGGATATATTAGAAAAAGTAGTACTTAAAGATGATCTTTTAAAATGTTACTATTTATAGACTTAATTCTCGTTATTAATTAGTTTATTATTAATTTTTATTTTACTGAAAATCACACTTGTGTCGCACTGTCTTCAATTTTTACACAAACTATATCGTTACAGTTCGCATTAAAATTCATCAGTTTAGAATTTCTAGGTTACCTTCTGTTTTAAAATGGAAATTTTTGGTTACACTATTTGATATAAAAGAATTTATTTTTATGTCAGCTTCTGTTTTAATTTTATAAAAATCAAAAATTTTGGTTACACAATTTGATATAAGTGCGACATAACTTTGGTCGAACGTAACGCCGCTGAATGTATCATGCCATAGACATTTAAAAACGTCTTTGTTTTTTTTATTGCCATATGAGGTAACAGTTAGAAGGCACATGGTAAACGTGATTTCCGTGCGGTCGGACCCTATTATATAATGCTTCGTTTGTACGCGCCCTTAGTACGGGCCATTGTGTTCACTGCCTATTAATTGAAGGTGTGAGATGCGTTCAAATTTTGTAATGTTTTTTATTGAACCTATTCCACTTGTACGTGTTCTAAAAAAAAAACCTATAATAAAAAGTGTGTAAAGCTTCTTAAGAATATTGAACTTAAATAACTTTATCAACACATAAGTTACGACGTAATTGTTCATGTTCCGCCATATTTGTATAGCATTATAATGCAACATAGGTTTATTCTAATAATACATATTAATCAATCAGTCTTTATATGGTCTGTTGTAAACAAATGACATAATCACGTAGAGAACAATTAAACGACGATCACATGTACGGCTGCTGTAAGTGTGACTTTCTGAGACCAGAATCTCCGTTTAAATAATATTGCTATCTCTATTTTGTCAAAGATAATGGAGGATGACGATATGTTTTATACGGAGTTTTTAGTCTCAGAAACCAACAGTAAGTCTAATGTTATGGCCGTCCTTTGAGCAAGGAGGTGTGACGTACGCAGGCGACGACGGACACGTGAGAATGCTAGAAAAATATAAACTACTATGACTTTAGATCCACACAGATAACTCAAAAACTATTTGTCGCGTGTGTAGTTCGCACGCCCGATGTTATAAATAGAAAGTAATACATTGAGTGAATTTCCCGTTTTATAATGAAAAATAGGAACAGGAAACACAGATCCTAATGTGAATAAAAACGTGTGATTCAGATTAACTCTATCAAATCTTTACAAGTTAAACTCACTACAATAGACGATTAAATGATTTCATTATATCTTGTGTGAAAGAAATCTTTATGTTCCGTATAGCTTATTATAACATTTCCTTTGTTACGGAGATATTATTAAATAATATGGAATTACATGTAGAAGACCTGTAGTCTGTACCGTTAGAAGAATTGTAAACCTTAAGTGGCGATGGGCCGGCCATATTGCCCGCAGAACGGACGGCCGATGGGGCCGCAAAGTACTGGAATGGCGGCCACGTACAGGTCGACGCAGCGTGGGCAGGCCTCCCGCAAGAAGGACCGATGATCTGGTCGAGGTTGCGGGAGTATCCTGGATGCGGGTTGCACAGGACCGATCATCGTGGCGATCTTTGGGGGAGGCCTATGCCCAGCAGTGGCCGTAACGAGGCTGAATGGATGGATGGATGGACATGTAGAAGAATTTAAATTTTAGCTTTTAAAATATGTACATGCTAGTTGTGAATTTTCTCGGTCAAGTGTGGAAAACGGTTTTTTGCTACAAGTATGTTCAAAAGTTGAATGAGGAATATGGAGGAATAAAGTTGTAAATAATTGAAATATTCAATGAACATCCTGTATGTAATATAAGTATTGGAGACTCAATCTAAGACATGATGTCATCTTTCTTTAATTACAAGTAGTGTCTAATTGACCGTTGTCCGACTAGCAGTGTGTAGCACAGCGACACAGGATGATTTTTTAAGTGGGAGAATATTACTCTAAACAATATGTTTTTTTAACTGCAAAACATCACGTTATATCTACTGGGGAACACAGGATTAACTAAGTTGATACCATTTTTATGTCATGTTTCTAATTACATATACTTTTATATTTTAAAATAATAGCTGTTATAATATAGTCTTATTCATATATATAAATAATATGAATAAGAGTTGATATATTCTACAAGCGTTACCGTATGTCTTAGCAGTACTATTTGCATTTTAATGATTGGAGCCAGCGACGTGTCCGACTGTACATTTGTCGAAGCGCGAATTCCTTTAGCAAATATGAGTCGAGAATTGCGATGCAAATATCTTAAGGTTTGTTTCATTGTGTTGACGTACGGATTAACATATGAATAATGGTATTTATTTCTTTATGGAGTTATTTATAGGATTAGGATTTTAAATGTAAATAAGTTCTGTCTAGATTCAATATAAAGAATGTAAAATATTTTTATAAGATCTTACTAATATTATAAATGTGCAAGTTTAGATAGATGGATGGATGTTTATTTGATGGTATCTCCAAAACGGCTCTTGTTGAAATTTGGTATAGATGTAGAACATAGTGTGGGAAAACATATAGGCTACTTAATAAGTTATTTTTTTTAATTCCGCGCGAACGGATTAGCGGGCAACAGCTATTTTTTAACAAATCATTTTATTTAACATAGCTCGCAAAATTATAATATAAATAAAATAGCGCAGGAAGTCTAAATAAGTAGACTACAAGTAAATATATATGTATATAGTTAATTAACTTATACAACCATGTTTTACATAACTCAACCTGTCTTCTGAATAGAGATTAGTATTGAATTAGTCTGTGACATGTGTTTTACACCTTAACCGTGTTGCTCATGGTTCGTTTTACTCTAACAATAAATTTTCCTGCGTAATTCCATGCGAATGTTTTGCAGAAGCCTAACAATGCTTTAAGCTCTGCTGACGTAAGGCTTTTGAAATTCTTTAAGCCCTTTAAAGGTCGCATTCATTAGGGATTTTGATCCAGACACAATGTGTGGAGTTTATTTTTAGACTAGCAGTCGCCTGCGACTCCGTCCACATGGAATAAAAAAACATAGTCTGGAAGGCCATATCCCACTTATGAAGGTTTTTTTAATGCCGCGCATACAGAGTCGCGGGCGACAACTTGTGTTAAAAAATAGCAGAAAATAAGACATGTTATTTTGTTAGCGAAAAGAGCATAAACAGTTCTCGATGTGTATTAGGAAATTATCAAACTTTATTATGCTGATGTGGATCCGATTTACAAAAGAAAAAAACCATTAATGAATAAAATCTTGCGAAATGTAAACTGTCACATATTTTATCGATTAGGATTCCAAGACATAATTTTGGATGTCCTTTCAAAATTATGTCCTGATAATGGACAGACTCAGTCATTAGAAGGGTCGACATGTGCTTACGTAAAACGATTTAAGGTGAATATACACTAGAGCATTTTCTCAAGCATTTCTATGTAATGTAACGTTTTAACGAATGATATGATACAGGTAAAAGCATAGTTTCCAAAGCACATCTGGTTAGTGAAGGGGTGATACACAACAACATATTACAGAGCGGCTCGTTGTTTTGTTACAAGTAAATGCTCTAGTCTATACCCACCTTTATACATTTAATACTAATTCTTTTGGATTTGTGTAATCAGAATTATGAGGACCAGAACTAAATTTATTGATGCTATTAGCTTAAAACAAACAATAAGCGAGTATCAATCAGAAATAAATAAATATAAAAGCAAAACCAGATCATGAATTTATCTGTGAGGTTGTTAATGTTAATTGAATTTTTTGTTCTTTTTTGTATACGACGTTATCATTTTATGTTTGCTGAAGTGACAGACATTATGACATCATTGCTGTTATCCTTTGTGATAACTTGAAAGTGAGTTAATTTTCGTTTGTGAGTGACGAAGGACGTCGTCTATCAATCCATCCAATCAGCACGACACTCCGCTGGCATGACTCTTATGAAATATTGAGACGTCAGTTACAACATCTTTACTTCATATTTAACTGTTTAGCTCGCTGCATGTCCGTTAACATTTTAAGTTTCGTGTCTCTTTTTCTCCGTTCTTTTTTTATCTAGGTTGCTTTTTAAAATCTTACTTTCAGTGGTCATTAATTAACAATTACATAAGTTAAAATGTTACTGTTGATATTTAATTAATTAATAGCAAACCTAGTTTTATAACGGAGATGCACTAAAAAAATAATCTGGCAAGCGCCAAGCAGACCGTGATCTCGGAAACGGCTTTTGTGTAATAATTAATTATATGAATACGATGAAAAAGGAAGTTGCTCATTAAAAGAAGATGTGTATTTCAACAGAGCTTCTGTTACATCATGTTCTGTGCCGCGGTTTCCCTCGCCTTGCATAATTATTAGCCAGAGAACCAAGGTATGTTAAGTTCTCACGTTTAACCCAATTAGGGTTACCAAAAATGATAACCTTTGAACAAGTTTAACTACATAAATTTAGAACTAGTAATTTCATCTTTTTTGGTACCAACTACAAAGTTTATCTACGTGTTGATGGTATGTCATGATGGCAGGATTAAACCCTTTTTTTATTATAGTTTATTTAAACTAACCTGTCGCAATATATAACACGCAATGTAATTTATTTTTTAAATTCTGTTCATAAATGTGATGGTTTGTGTTCATGTTACAATGTTTAAATACAATTATTTTAATAACCAACAGAAGTTACGGCAGCCGCATTTATATGGTGCTTCCATATTTTGTAGTTGATCGCGGCCTCGACAAACTTCCTTACACGTGCATAGAATTTTGTCAACTGTTTGTCAGTGTTGCCATTTGGAAGGCTAATTATGCAGACATACGAGACACATACAAATTAGTTGATCTGCTGAATCTGTAAGAACTAGAATTGAGACCATGATTACACAATTCTAGAGAACTCAATTTATTTATTGATTATTTTTTTATGTAATCGTAAGCCACCATTTCCTTTATTCGCTGTTTGGTTACAAATACTGATAGTTTTAAAAATATTACCATAAGTTTCGTGAGGATAACTATACTGTTTCTGTACACGGTATTCGGCTGTGGAAATACACGTTAAATATTAGGTACTTATGGTATTAAAACACCGTAATATGCGTTTACATTGTGTCAGTTTACACTGAGAGTCGCTGTCGCTATTTTGTCTATATGTAAAATCTAGATCAATGTAGTGACCGCTCTTCTTGAAATTCAGAGCAGAGGGTCTTTACACAGTTAATATCAACATATACGTAGTCTGTTGGTAAGTAAATTGTATCCTGACACACTGTACTTATTATTATATACTTGTTAATTATTTTATATTAATTGTCAATTTGTAGATTCTGTTTTAGAACAAATCGCTGTGTATCTCTCACAATTGGATTTCTATTTTGTCTTTCTGACCATTGAACGTAACTATTCTGAATGCGGAAGAAGTTTTAACGTTGTCTTAAATTTTATTATTATTATCGTTATTGTTGGTTGAAAGCGTGTGATATTTCATTTACAAATATATCTCACATGTCTCAAATTATCGTATACGAATAATACTTTACAGGTCAGATACAAGATCCTACAATAAGCATTGAGTTTTCGTGTACATTAGCAATACGAAGTTATTAATTCTCGCACACAACGTTATTAGGTAATTCGAGGCCTTGTTTCGGATGTAGCCTTCGTCTGGTTTATGCCAATTTCAATAATAAATAGCCGGAACAAAACGAAGCCATTATTCGACACTCAATTGTGAGCGCTCCTTTGTTCTTTGTCATGCTCGGAACATAGAAGAATGGTTCTGATGGAAATCGATATGAGAATTTCATTTGATATTAACTTATGAACTGTGATTGTTTAAATACATTTTCATAATTATAAAATCAATCTTATAAACAACAATCAAGCTTTATTTGATTATTAAGCAATACACGTCTTGTTGAACGTAGGTTCCCGCAATGGATCGCCATTGAAATCGGTTCCTTGCCATCCTCATCTTTTGTCAAGTAGGAAACTTTGATCTGATCAATATCAGTAGACATACATATTGTTAGTTCTACCACTGCAGTGTCGTATCTCATTTGTGTAACCGTGAATGTATTAAAATATTGTAGTTGCGTAATACTAGAAAAATTCAATTTAATGTTGTTTATTTCTGTAAATTACTTTAGTTTATTTCACTGCTTATGAGATCTCATACGCAAAGTAATGCTGTAAACCATTACTGTTGCTAATTTGAATCCTAATAAATGTGCAAGTCTACTACGGAGTTCTGTTCTGATCCAAGTATGATAATGAAGTAAAAACATGAGAGATTTATAATGTAGGTGAAACTACAATTTCGTAAATCAGAGCAATGTACGGGTGCTAACACTTCGCAAATATATTACCGCAAGTATTACAGCAACGGTTGCAACTCAGCTATACGTATTGGGGCAGCGTAGCCCATTTTGTCGACCAACCTGACGTAGATCGCATTAGTAAATACTTCCTAGCTGACATGAGCCCACAGATTATAGCGAGCGTAACAGCCTAAATTCACTTCTATTTAAGTTTTCTAAGGATTTAAATCGCTTGTTATTGTTTAAGAAAAGTAATTTTGTCTCTGGTCAGTAGCTGAAATGTACAGAATTAACTTAGGCGTCACAGATAATCAAAAAAATGGTCTGACATTTACATTATTGTTATTCCTCGAAAGTGGAGTAAACTTGTGTTGTGTATACGAAATTAGTTTAAAAGTTGCGTAAAGAAAATCAGCTGGTATAACATGAGATCTACGATAAACACGACACAGAAGTGACAAATGATCTTACTTGGCACACTTCTTTACAATCTTATCTGCATTCAAATGAGATCAGTAAAATTTTGCGAGTTGGTCAAGAACTAACTAAAATTATTAGCTCATTGTTTTTTTTCCAGTTGATAAAATTATCTCTGGCTTATTTAAAGTACTTTATTAAAATGGCATGAAATTTCTTGCAATGTGACGATTAAAAAAAATATAGGATATAGACGGAAAGATAGGACATTTCACTATTTATTTATTTATAATACAATGTTAACCTTGGAAATAGAACTACGTCCCACAAAACTATTTAAAATAATTTGACTGTAGGATCAAAAATTTTTTTTAAATTTGAATTAATAAAAAATAAAAGTAAATAAGTTAAGTTTACTAGTAATTAATGTAATAAAAAAATGAGAATCATTAATAGAAAACATTATAGGGGTCAATTGGTCAGTGTAACATTTAAAAAAATAGACTAGACTGCTTCCCATATTATCCTAAATGCACAGAGTAATAACGCACAGAGACTTCAGTGTTTAATATTTTCAGTTCAGAATGAAAAATATAACAATATGTTTCTGAAAGAGTGATTCGACAGTGGAAACCCACGGTAACACGGTAACTGTAAATAGATAAAGTAGGATTAGGATGTCTATCACATCGTTTGACACAATAAATTCGGGCAGGAGGTCGCCGGCCTCAACTAGTAAGTGTTTTGTTCTCAGTTCACCTTGACTTTATTATTGATTTATTTTTATCCATATCAGATATTTTGAGCCTGAAAGTGTCATTAAAAAGTGTCATAATCATGGAATTCGTTTAGAAAAGTAATAGATAAGTTTTGAAAAGTTTCAGTAATTCGGAAAAATATATTTATCTCTGTACGAGTGTAGTCTGTGTACGCACAGAGCACGCGCGCGCTTTCACAACACTTTCTCGACGTTAACATTCGGCTCAGAGACATTTTTATGCACCAACAGCGCCGCGTCGCGCGCCATGGTGAACCATTAACCAAGCAAAAAAATGACAAACACATATTAAAAAAATATCCCTAAGTACTACATGCTTTGATCAAGTAACAGGACAATCTGATCTTTGAGAAATAACGAAATACGATAGAGTGTGGTTCTACAAATTAGAAACATTTTTATCTGCATGCTTCCGTAAACAGAGTGAACTTAATCGACTGCAGTTATCTTTCAACTCGTGTCTGCCCCCAGCGGCGCTCACAAGTGTGTCACTTCCGATAGACCTTCCGATAGACCTCCATACTACGTGTGATAATCATCGTTGATGCATGATTACATAAATTTGTATAACTTTATCACACACTAGTTAGTTTTCCGCGCTAGACAAGTTTGTTACGAGGCCATTTTCAGAGGACATATTACCAATGCGTTTGAGACTTATTAGATTGTATGAGACTTAATCACCAAAAAATGATTTTCAGTTTTTTGGTTTGTTAATCTATTTCGACAGTGGACACCCACGGTACAGTTTTAGAAACATTGACATTAATACTGTTGTTATAGGGCAGCTACAAGATGTTGGGGCTCGACGGCGGCGGCGGAAGGGCGCGACCTGCTCTGCGCAGGTCCAGTAGCCTTATATCCTGGCGCTCGCTCAACACCGATTGTGTAAGTATCCATTATTCATACTCAATGTTGAGTCGTCTTCAAGGAATCATACTAGGATATATATATATATATATCATATATATATCCTAGTATATATATATGATATATATATCATATCCTTACAACGCTTGGAAGGATTTTATTGTATGCCTTAACTTAGTTTACTAAAGTATTATCAATTTTATCATTGTCTTTAAAAAAAGGGGCAACAATATGTATTAATACAATACTGTAGTTCAAGCTAATGTTAAGGTAGGCTTCCACTGTAAGTTATTGCTATAAATAAAACATATCATTAGAGTTCAAGTTTATCTGTTATAGCGTGATGCGTTATTGATTTAAATCGTTTAATTTTAATACTATGTTATTTATGATTAATTTAAGAAAACATTGAATAATATCTCGTAATAACCAGCGTATATTATGTACGTAACTAATGTCTTGCGCAGGCGCACGCTACTCGTGACCCGAGAGCACTTGACCGTTGCCCGCTGCCGCAGGTCAAGGCCACGGGGTTCAAGTAACAATGGTCGTCAATTTGTTCCACTTAACGACTATAAATTAAGAACCAGTAGCTTATTGTTGTTGTGTTTTGAAAGGCTCAAAGGAAGCGGGGTACCAGATTTTTTTGTTTTTCCGAATTATTTACCATTTAACTATTGTTTATTCAATTTATCGATCAATTTATACGAAAAACAATAGATTTTCGAGTGTTTTTTTGGCTCTACAAGCATGAAATTAAAAAAAATATAATTAGACTTTATATTAATTAAGCTAGACGTGTAAATTATATCACTTACTAGTTATGTCATGATTTCTAGATGTCTATCTTATCTAGAGAAAATCCTAATTAATTAAAAAATAGCTTGACGTGCGTGAAGTGAGACTGGAGAAGGGGGGCGGGGCAGTGGGGCGGGGGCATGACGTATAATTGATCATAAAAGTCTGGTCAGAAAGCGTTGCTGTGCGATGTGATCTGTAATATATCGCATCGTCTAACGCGTGACGAAATGACAGACAGACTGACAGACAGACAGACATTGTTATATCAGTCCGCCACGCCCGACGTTTATATATAGATAGTGAAGAAAGTTGACAGCTAAAATGCACCGGTCTACAACTGTGTTTTACTATAATGGCGTACCAATATGATAGTAACAGGTGTAACAATTGGAAAACATGTCTTTAAATTTCTTCAGCCACTTGCCTCCATGTTATTAATCTATAGTTAAAATACTAATATTATAAAGAGAAAAGATACGATTGTTTGTTTATTTGCATTGAATAGGCTCCGAAACAACTGAATCGATTCGAAAAATCTTTCACTGTTGGTTAGCTACACTATCCTATAGGCTATATTTATTACTTGATAGTTTTTAAAATTCCGCACAGACGAAGTCGCGGGTAACTACTAGTATGATAAAATTTTTACTTTTTATTTTAATAACGTTTTTCGTATCGTCTTGTATGGCCTCTCTGTTTAGATGGTTAAATATGTAAGCATTTTTTCCCTAGACATAATTATCTTTCTTTTAGTTTGGAGGCTCTTTCTGAATCTAGTTACTTTATGAAATTCAAAATCGATAGCATAACTCTAGTTCACTCTGCTCAACTGGAGATGTGTCTGGTTTAATGACAAAGTTTTGCCACAATAAATTAACGTGATAAAAAAATCACAACTTTACCGCAAGTTAACATATCTGTCAAAAAAGTCACGTTGTTGACAGTGCACGTAAATATCAACGTATATTCTGGTAAGCGAATTTGTATTGTTTGGTGATTGTTTTGATTTAATGGTGTTACAAGAATTGTTGCTTTACAAACATGTTAAGTGACAAAACGCTGGTCTGCGACGTTGTTGCGGTTTCTTTAAGTAGCTAACAATAGTCTTTGTATCCATATGTCCCTTTGACGTCAATAATACTGTTAGAAATTACTTATGCTCAACTTACGATATCGCTTTTTACTTTCCTGTATTTCATAGTTGTTACAAATTCAATAAGGTCTTTGTTTTCTTCGGTAATTGTGTCGTTCCGGTC
Source organism: Papilio machaon (assembly GCF_912999745.1). Classification (NCBI taxonomy): domain Eukaryota; kingdom Metazoa; phylum Arthropoda; class Insecta; order Lepidoptera; family Papilionidae; genus Papilio; species Papilio machaon. The sequence continues at coordinate 9,722,252 of NC_059987.1, forward strand.
ATTGGACAGTAGACGGACGCATTACTAGCCTCGCCTCCCGGATGTGATTGTTTGTCCACAAGGGGGCGTTAAGTTCAAATAAGGTTGATTTACCTATAATTAGCCTTAAAGGAAATAACTGTTATTATAACAACTTTTGGTGGAACTTATTTTAATTTGAAAAGACTATAATTTAAGCGTAGTACATACTTAGTAACGCGCCAATAGCTTAATGATTAAGGGTACGGATTATAGATCTAGCGGCTTAGGGTTTTGGTCTCGACATTCGACTGTTATCGTGAACCTCTAGCAGAAGCTGCGAGCTTACCTTATTTAATAGTTAAATAAACATCAGTAATTTAACTAAAATCTGCCTTTAAAATTATATTGAAAGATAAAAAAAAAACAACTTTGGATGGTAGGAGTGTAGTCAGGGCAAGGACTCTTCATTTCTCAGAAGCAATTTATCTTACAGACGAGTTGAACGACTTGTGTTGGTGCAAAAAGCGGGCGAGACGTCCCGCGTTCAAAGGCGGCCGATACTTGCGCTGTAATCAAATTTATTCCAACGCAATGCCAACAGATTGCACAAGTAAAAAAATACAATTTCCACTAGGTAGCCGTGCCACTCTGACCGCGTCTTTTGTATGGAGCGCCGTGCCTTAATTCCAGTGCGAATGTAAAAGCCGCGCGCGTTTCTTTCGCGCTGTTAGCCGTTAAGTGGAAATAGGAACTAACAGTGAGATAATTAGGTGTGGTAGTGTGGTACTTTATTTAAAGTTTCGAGCAAAGTACTTACAAATAAAATCTTTTTGTAATATTTTGTGAACACTTAATTTATTTTAAAATGAAATGAATTATTATGTTTAAAATTAATCAACAATGGTAGAAAGAAATTTTTAGTTAATGCATCAAGTAAATAACTTAGCGATAACTTATTATATGTGGCTTGAATTTATGTTAAAACGAAGAATAATGATAACATTTGTCCTTTACGAAAAGGATACAGAACTATAGAAAAGAAGCGGCCAAGTGCGAGTCAGACTTACGCATCAAGCGTTCCGTACAAAACTGTCGGTAAACTAGTAAAATTTACGGTTTTCGAAATTTTTCTTTCATCTGTACTATGACACGTTGCTTTGTACCAAATTTTAAGATTCTGAGTTCACGGGAAGTACCCTGCAGGTTTGATTTCTTTGCGAGTGTCGAAAATTTGCTTAAATTTTCGGCATAAACGGCTGTATTTTTAGATTGCGTTGGCTTAGAAGTTTGATTTTTTCACAGTTTCGAGGGACAGTAGATCTGAGTATTTGATGTTAAGTCCAGCTTGATAGATCCACGCGTTTCTGAGAAAAAAGGATCCTGACAGACAGACAGACGAACGGACAACAAAGTGATTCTATAAGGGTTTCGTTTTTTTCTTTCGAGGTACGGAAATTAGATTACCTATATTAAGATTGATGATTGTCTGAGAAAAGTCTTTTATAATTACTACATGCAGTTAATTTGATTAAATATAATTTTACCTAAGCAAAATAAGTGCATGTAAATATAATAAAGCAATAATTGTTATCACCTTTATTTGCGTGAGGAAAATTTTCCTCTGAAATTACGACGCATCTTGTCACTTATGCTGTAAAATTGAAGATGTCGTACTTTAAAATAGTAGAGTGTAACAATATAATGTACCAATATTCCAATATCTGTATCTCACTGACGTTAATATCTTATCTTTTTAACATAATCTGTGATGTGACGATGAAATGCAATTTAACGATGATCTAACACGTTTACTCATCATTCATCTCGAATTGTATACCTACTTCAAAACAAAATCAAGCATAATGTCACTGCCTCACTCAGTGTGAGACTCAGTTCATCAAGGAAATCCCTAAGTGTAGAATAAGTATAAAATTTTACATTACGGGACTTTAAGAAACAAGATGATTTTTGGTAGGTTGTTAATATAAAGCTAAAGATAGAGTTAGGGCACATTTTCATTACTAGATCTAAATCGTTAGGTATATGTGGGGAGTTCCCTCGTACGGACAAAGATGTTAAGCAAGTGTCGTGCGGGGACTCAGTTGACGAGAATATTCCGCGGTAAGAAAAAGTAAGGACTATCGCAAAACGCATGTTGATGCTAACGACTGTTGAAACAGCGCCCTTAAATCTTTCGCAGGTTTAACATGTTGTTATCCTTTACATCTAATATATAAAATTCTCGTGTCGCAGTTTTCGTTCCCGTACTCCTCCGAAACGGCTTGACCGATTCTCATGAAATTTTGTGAGCATATTCAGTAGGTCTGAGAAACGGCCAACATCTATTTTTCATAACCCCCCCCCCCATTTTTTAAGTGCGCGCGGACGGAGTCGCGGGCGACAGCTAGTTCTTATTATAAAACTTGAGACAACAATACATTTTTCGCACATGTGCTCCGACAGCGAAAACTCACAGGTAAGGATAAACAAGTTAATCCAATCGGTTTATGATCGATCCGATAAAATTATGTAAGAAAAGATTACGCACGATTATGACATATATCAAATTATGACACTTGTTATGTCATCAGTCATATTTATTTTGCAGGAAGAAACGTGGGTTACGTGGCTGGGGAAGCTTGATTGAATATTAGATAATATTAATGATAGCTAAATTAGTTTTTACTTATACCAGTGGGTTGGCACTGGTAACATATCTGTATCAAGACACAATAATCACTCTGATTCATGAAAAAAGAGAGATAGAAGAGAAAAGAGATTACAATATATTTTTGTTCATTAATCTGTATGCAACTACTTCGATAGTGGAAACCTTAACCGTTTGAGAAACTATGTAATTTTTCGCCAAAATAGCGAAATTATCACTGCCCTAATATATCAAAGTAAACTACTACTGGGAATTTCGTTCAAAATTGTATGATGATATGAGATTAACTATAATCTTACTAATATTATAATTGGGAAAGTTTAGATACATAGATGGATGGATGTTTGTTTGAAGGTATCTCCGGAACGACTTAACAGATCTTGATGAAATTTGGCACAGATGTAGAATATAGTCTGGAAGAATACATAGGCTACTTATTATGTTTTTTTTAATTTAATTCGGACGGAGGCGACAGCTAGTCTGTTATGATAAATTGTGATGAGATATAAAATACCTACTTGCTAATTCTTTCAGATTGATTGTCCGGATTGTTTGAAAATTATATTTTAAAATATTATAAAAATGATCGTGTCACTGTCTTCCGTATGTCTTGAATACATTGTACTCCATATTATCATTATATTAATGTTTTGATTCGAATAACATTATATTACACTAGTCTCTGCTTGATTACGACTGTCTATATCTGAGAGATGCGAAACCGACATTTATTGACTTTTTTTTTTAAATCAATCCAAGTAAATTAGATACTAAGATAGTTAATAAAAGAAATCTTAATTCTATTGAGCCTTTATCTCTCGGTATCTCAGTTTTTCCTTTTATATCTGTTGGTAATGTAGAAAACAGTAATAATATTTATTCTATTGTTTGTAGATGCGCTTACGTTAAACTTAGGTATATGGAATGTTAATTTTAAATAAAATTTCAAAATAATAATAAAAAATCTTAGTCTAAAGTTATTGTATACAATTTTTCTTTACTTTCTTCTCATTTAATATTAAATACAGTGTAATATTAATCACGTATGAATCATTATTTATACAATTGTTGGACCAATTCAATATGTCTCTCTGTTTCGTAATAAACGTTCTACGTTTTAGTTTCTAAATATATACATATGTATTTTATATATATTATATTTTGTTTATAAGTATACATTTATTATTATACATTTTTATTCGTTGCGTCATCGGCAAAAGTGTATATTTAATATTAATTGCAAAATCGATTACACAAAATATCAATTAGAACTAATTTTGTATTCGATTACAAATTCAGTAATTACGTTACGCTCCCTTTTATTGGTGCTAGTGTACTTAACACAAGTTTGAATTTTTCTTTTAAAATTATAAACACATACAGTGATTTTTTGCAACGGATTTTTTTTTATTTTCGATGAAATTTAAATGGTGTTTTAAATTAAAAAGGAAATAAAAAGAGGTTACAAATCGGTTACGTTCGTAACATTGTAATGCTCGTGGGATTCGAAATGCACCTGAAGAAGAAAGAGGTGTCAGGTTGATTGCGTGAGGTCGACACAAATAAAAGGCTTATTGGCTGCGTCAGGCCTGCGCCCGCGCAGCCTGCCTGAGAGAGAGGCACAATGCCTCGCAACTATTGACACCATCATTTCTCAAATATGTGAGATATTTCTTACTTCTGCAACATTTTGTAACAGTCTCTAAGGAACCATTAAATACCCTTAGTGCAGAACTAATTAACGCAACAAATAATTTTAGGTTTAGATATTGCTGCCACTCTGATATTTTGTCATTTGTAATTTTGTTAACTTTGCATTGCTGTTGCTTTGAGTTTTCCCTGCGAAAACACATCTTAATTAAATTTTGTGTATATCAGTGTGTTTGAGAGTAGTAAATTATTGTCACCCTATTCAAGACTCTACACGATTCACAATTCAATTTCGATACCCGCCACGCCAGCCAGTGTCGCGCCGACCGTTGACGTCGTCGCATGTCGGGCGTTGATGTTGCTAGCACCAAAACTTTACGAGATTCGAGTGATTTGATCAAAAAACAAATATTGCTGTTCCCTAATTTTTTATAAACGGATTAAAGTGTTGTGAAACAGTGGTCGGTTTGTATCAAAACATATTTCGTCTGGACGAAAGACCGCAATAAACTCGTGTTTCGAATGTTAGCCGGTATATAGTTTGGTAAAAGTGAGTGTGTGTGGACGCCGATGGTTAAATTAGTACTTTACTAGGGTTTTTTTGTTTTGTGGACTAAGGCCTAAGTGGGCATCGAGATCACAGATGTTGAAGTTGGTAAGTCTGATTGAATGTTGACCTGTGACTGCGCACCCGCATAAACACTACAACCGGATTTTTAATCGGTTAGTCGATTGTATTCTGTACTGTTCATTCATAAATTACGCTTCGGTTTATTGGAATTTTTACGTCCGTTTTGTTTCTTGTTTGAATTTCAAATTGATGGCAACACTGATTGCAGTTTCATTGATATGTTCTCCACGTATCTGATTATGATAAGATAATTACAATTCAACCGTATCATAATGTGTAAATTTAAAAAGTTGATAATAATTAAAGTTTGTGGAAGTACATTATCTTGTATATAACTAGTGACGTCATAGCCTTGTAAGTTGTTAGAAATAATGTTTTCCGTGGGTTTCCACTAAATACACAAACGTACAGTGTCTGTTTTTATACTTAGGGTACGTTATAGACGTACAGCTCTGTGTTTCCTACATGACAACGTAGGATATTCTTCTTGTTAAATTAGGCTCAATGACATTTGTCTACTGCCTATCTTAAAAGTGTAACACGGTCGTGAGAGCACGTTTATTTCTATTGCCATATCGTTTACGTAATTTGATAGTAGACTCTTTTCGTTTGACTAGTTTAAGTAATTAAAGTATGAAATATAATGAACCAATGCTTTGCGACGTTCGTTGTAAACACGTAAACTTATAACATACATAGATAATAATTATGACAATGTTTATAGGTTAATATTTTGTAAATACATTCATGTTTTTGTAAGCAATGGTTCAGTTTGTATGAAGAATCATGTAAATTTTTGTTTATGTCGCAAGTTCTAATGTTTGTAGAGTTTACTTTTCGTCGTATAAACATGCTAAATAATATTGAAGTAAATATGTTAAATTTCAAAAAGTTAGATCTTACTTTTTCTAAGGTAAACGACCGTGACCCAGAGGCGGACGTTTTCACTTTTTATAAACGACTAACAGTTTCCCTCGACTTTATAGTGACTGAAGTGAAGATTACGAAATTATTTATTTCTTTTTTTGGATATTTTATGTATCTTTATTCGATGATATTAAACCTGAGTGTCAACTGAGAGGCACTTCTAAAAGACAACTATGATAACTCATGTTAACACATTAACGTTAACTACAAGCGAACGTATTGGTGTTGAAATTTTCTTTTCATCATTAAATTAAAGGCCGGCAACGTATCTGCGATTCCTCTGGTATTGCGGATGTCCATGGGCGTTGATGAACACCTTGGTGTTCCCGCTGCTCGTTTGTCCCCTTCTCTTATATAAAAAAAGTTATAGGTAACAAGTGACCAATAAAATTGAGAGACTTGTATAATAATAACAATATTATTGTTATTATTTTAAATAATATTTATTTATTTCAAGTTGATTTTGTGTTTCTAAATGTATTTCGTTGCTTTTAACGTGGTATATTTGAAAGTTTATCAGTTGCGTGAGAAAATACGTAAAAGTCAGTGCTCTCACTCGTATTTAGTTATAGCAGCATCACAGCATCACAGATTACAGAATATTAATGGGCGAGTAAAAGTAATTCATCGACTGTAAATGTTGCGTTCGTTGCGTTGTCAATTATTCGTGCATCATTCGGGATTTCGCGTTCGAGATATGTATTTCGTGCGATATTTATTATTTCACTCTTTGTAACATTATCGATTTCGATTTATAGTGAATTGCGTAATTATAAGTGTTTTTTTTTTTATTTCTTTTTGCGCATTTATATCGTGCAATTACGGCATTGATAATCAACCGGTTTTTTAACACGTTAAAAATGTGTTAAGCTAAACCTAATGTTTTGTGAATTTTGACTTTAAAGTTACGGGATCAACTATTGTAATAAACTATAAGCGTAAGTCTTAGTTGGAATGTGAGATTTAAATGAACAATTGTTTGATTTGTTTTACATTATTATTATTATAAAAAAAAACAGTTTTTCATCACAACCATCTCTTCCAATTTAAAATAATCTCGTCTCAATTTTAAATTATAGTTTTATTCAAGTATCAAAGAGCTTATCTCCAGTATTGCAGGATTCGTAATTTATTGAGGATCACTTTAAGCTTTGCGATTATCTTAGTAACTTAAAAGCTTTTTAAACTGTTATCAAAATGATCCTTTCAGCTTTGGTCGATCGATCTTCAAAACAATATAATATTAATAAAAAAAAAAACTAAATAAATTATGATGAGGCTTTAATAGATGTTTAAAATAAAAAGCATCATTTTGTAAACGATAGTCATTTGTTCTCTATATAATAACAGTGTCTGTAGCAAGAAAAATATTAAAAATATTTATTTAATGTGCAAAAACTAATCGTTTGGCCTTTCTGTCCAGAAGCGTAATGCAAACGCTAAAACCATTACCCGCTTTTTAAACGTAATGATAATGGCAACTCTTAACATTCAGCCACCGGCCACGTTCATTCGCAATTACGAAAAATTGTTTTTAATGTTTTTATAATCTGTGGAGCACGGCGCGTTTTGACATGCGCAGGTGCCCCATGTCATTATGCCCTCTGCCTGAACTTTGCAGTACGTTGTTTTAAAAAAAGTCTTCGTAGAATTTTGATCTGATGAGGTGCTGCGTTTTCCTTAATGCCTGCTTTACGTTATGCCAGTACGATAAAACCTGACTGTATTAGTTCACTGGCCAATTGGTGTTTACATTGTGCCAGTTGTGTACTGCGCTGGTTTTGGAGCGCTACTGTCTTACTGTACTGGTTTAATGTAAACAAGGCATAAGTTGATATTGCGCAGTCAACCCTTGGAATGGAATAAGGCATGCGTTAGATTTATTTTGTCTGATTTAATAAAAGTCTGAGATTACAGCCTTATAAAGGTAAAACTGTTTAGATAGATTTGTTCTAATTTCTCATTTCCATTGAATTCGAATGTACGTTTGTTCTGATTGGGAGTGAGTCGCGTGTCCGGACCGGACAGTGGCAGTGGCAAATGGGATTGCCGCGCCGGACATGTCCCGGACAGACCTTTCTCTTGTCACTGATGCACGCTGCTGTTGCATAATCATGTATCGTGTACTTACTTTTTAAGTTTCCTATTTACATATGACGTCTTTAATTTTTTAATTAATCTTAAATCGGATTTTCATGATTGTGACAAACACCTTTTTTCTTTTAACTGGCATACCATTTTTAATTTCGTTCTTTAACAAAAGGATGGGACCTTTTGTTAAAGTTTATCGTATCTCGTTACCATTAGCAGTTCACAGTTGAATTTAATTTAAATTTCAAATTGACACATCTGCGACATAAATAAACTGATAAGAACTTTTTTCAGTGCATTCAACTTGTGTTGAAAACGTATAAAAATGTTTTATGTTAAAGTAACATTATTTTTTTCTGATCTATGTTAAAGATTAAAAAAATTGTGAAGTTATTGAGAAGTTATATTAATAAACAGAAAAAGACATGAAAACTATAATTAACACGTTATCAAAACCCTAAACCTTATTATAGACAACTTATTGTTGGTTACTGAGACCAACATAACTGTATAGAATGACGGTATGTTTCATAAAGGAGTTTTGGTATCAGAAATCAACTATTAATTTGATCCAAGGTCTCCGGAAGCAATTCAATATTATTTTTATTGTGTCAGGGATAACACTATAGGTTAGAAAAAACAGCCATTAAATTCAATCATATATTAATAAAAACATACTGCATAGATTAAACAAATTATGTTTCCAAAACCAATTCATATAAATGCCATGTAATTTAAAAAAAATATGTGACGTATTAAAGTAATGTTAATCTTAAATTAACGATGTTTTTATTAAAACAATTTTAGTTATGTTCGTTAGAGTTATTGATTGTGTAAAATAATATAAATATTAAAACAAACCGGTACGAGGAAGTTATAATTGGGGTTTTACCCAAAATAACATAAGCTAAGTATGAATAAAACTAAGTCTATATTTATTACTTATGGACGTCGTTACAACTTTATTTGGTAAACCAATATATCGTTCTGTATTTGAATACCCGTTCGGCATAAAAGTCAGAAAGATGACATAATGTTGTCTGAAACATGTTGACTTTTAGAGCTCAGAAAAATGTTGTCTTTTCGATAACTTTTTGTCGATGTCATTTTAAAGCAATCTCAATGATAACTAAATGATGACTTTTCGAGATCATATTTTTTTGTTAATAAAACTTTAAAAAAATTTCAGATTTATTGAATTTCCTTAATAATCATTTTTAAAAAACAATTCTAGTTACTTTTTCAAAAATAAATTTGGTGTTCAATTCAAAAATAATTCGAAATTGAAATATACGAAAAATTGAATTGTTAGTACTTTTCGCGACAACAGCGGCCATTTTGTTCTATACGGACCTCTCACTCATCCATTAAAGAGTGATTGTTGACAAGCGTGAATTGCATCGTAATTCGTTCGGCATTGCTAAGTGGTTTTATTCAATTATTACAACATAAACGTAATATTTTTGACTTAACATACTGGTTGAAACTATAATTAATAGTATTTGTGATTCTTATTATTCAGTTAGTTATATAGAATTTAATTGCCGAACAAATAAACTTGTAAGTATGAATATAGGTTATAAACACATTTTTTTATATTTTATAACTAATTAAATTATTTAAAATTGTTGTAAGACGATGCTCGTCGCTATTTTAATTAAATGCAGTTTAAATATTTTACTTTTTAAAATATTTCTAACTTTAAACATTTGTATACAATTTTGTTCATTTAATTCATACATTCATACATAATTAAAAAAAAAAACTTATCAGCATCGTCTTTGTAAAAGTGTCTGATAAAATTTAGAATGCGCTAAAATTTAATGAATATTTTCAATTTCTAATTTGATATTTTTTTAGGATTCAACACAAGATGTAAAAGTAAGAAACTAAAAGTAGAAAGAGGATAATATCGTCAAGTTCTTCTGATAATGAGGGTATGTAACAAATAAAGTTGTTCAATTATATATAATTATTTTGTTCCTTATTAATAAAACACTTTATTTTCAGATAGCGGAATAAAGCCGCGTTCACATTTGCCTGACGTGTCGTGTCGTGATGCGTCAGAAAGGTATCGGTCTCATACAATTAATATGGTTGCGTGCACACTTCTCTGACGCAGTGTGTCGTGATGGCTTGTGTCGTGTCGCGTCAGTGGCGATCCCGGTCCGCGTCAGTTGGGTGAGGTGCGGGGGACGGCGCAGCGACACGACACAGCTGGTCGGACTAGTGTGCACGCGCACGTGTCGTGTTGTGACGCGTCAGAAGGTATGGACGACGAGCTGATCGAGTACGTACGACAATATAAAGCGATTTATGATACAAAATGTAAACAATATAAGGATCAATCTATTAAAACTAAACTATCTTTTTGTATTTACTGGATGTATCCAATATCTTCTTCTCTTTTTTTGTTTTATTAGAAGTGTTGCCAGTGCCAATAACTGCATATCTTCTTCATAATCTGAATCCGAATCGGATGATTCATGAAAAAACATTGCGAATGTGTAAACTCTCCGAGAGCTATAACGGAACTGATTAAAAATGCGTCATAACGCGTCACATAGATGTGAACAGTAGCCATCACGACACAAAGCGTCACGACACGACACGTCAGGCAAATGTGAATGCGGCTTAAATAATATACCAATGCCACCTGCCACGTACGTGAGCCAAAAGGATCAGCAACCACCACCAACATTTAAAACTCCTATATCATTACTTGAGCCGTAAAAGTATTTATAATTTTAATAATAAGATTATTTATATTGGTATGTCATATCGTTATTATTCATTGTGTTATCAAATAAACAATAATTAAACCTATTTACCATGTCGATTTTAATTTTACACTAGCCTCTTAATTTTAACATAAAAACGTTAACTTTATGATATCTAGAAAATGTTATCTTTCTGATATCTTTTTAATGATCTCTAAAAGATGGCGCTAGATGGCTCATAAGAGAGCTTTATGTTATCTTTATGTTAACTTTATGTTGATTTTTTGGTTATCATTTCTGATATCAGATCTTGAATAATGTTAACATTAAGAGAACTTTATGCTATCTTCTTGCCGAACGGGTAGCAATTATATTAAACACTTTAATGGGAATTTATTATGTATGTATATTAAATAGTCAGAAACGTCTGGAAATATTGAATCGATTTTATGGACTTTTACACTATTATAAAATATACCAAACATTTTTTTGAACTCAAAAAGTCCAACAGTGTTATGAACTTACTAGTAATGATTATGAAAGTTAAACAATCTATGTAGTTTACATTATGACGATTATAAATAAAATTCAAGTATGTTAAGCTGCTTCCAAAAGTTTTATTTTTATATCTTACTAATATTATAAATGCGAATGTTTAGATGGATGGATGGATATTTGTTTGAAAGTATCTCCGGAACGACTCAACGAATCTTGATGAAATTTGGCACAGATGTAGAGCATAGACTAGAAAAACACATAGGCTACTACCTTATTTTTTGATTCCGCGCGGACGAAGCCTCGAACGACAGCTAGTATATTATAAAATGGCAAGCGGCCACCTAAATTCGCCAAAACAGTGAAACTACCGTTGATCAAGTATTTTAAAATTTTCTAGTGTTTACTTAATACATTTTACGTAATAATCTACTTGAATTATTTACTTGTTTTCCTGTAGCTTGAAGTTTTAGTTGTTAAATCAGCGAGTCCGGTTTGGTGAGTGGGTCATAGCGGCACAGCAGAAGAACGCTGTAAATTCTTCAGTTCCGTTACGCAGGCGGGCTTAGATCTGACCAGATAAAGATGATCGCACACATTTGTAAACATCTCGTTGCTATTTTACAAGTATACGAAAGATCTCTCGAATTAAAATTAATTTATTCTGACAAGAAATCATGTGTAGTCATCTTTATATTGAGTTACTAGCTGTCGCCCGCGACTCCGTCCGCGCGCAGTTAAAAAAAGTAAATGGGGGGGGGGGTTATGAAAAATAGATGTTGGCGGATTCTCAGACCTACTGAATATTCTCACAAAATTCATGAGAATCGGTCAAGCCGTTTCGGAGGAGTTCAAGTTCAAACCCCGTGACACGAGAATTTTATATATAAGATTATTGATTATGCATTTCGTATTGTTAGTAATGCTAGAAGGTACATAATTCTATCTGTAATAATACAGGGTGTCCAGAAAAGATGTGTACAATAGAAGATTAAAGATTCTTTGGCCAGAATTCATATTTTCAAAGTTATATGTTACAGTTTACTTTAATTTTCTCTTACTTTCAGCAGACGTATTAAAAAATGTTAAGACAAGAAGAAAACGTATTCCATAACCTGATCGTATCGAAAGATTGTTATTACCAATACAAAACGTGTCTGTGGTATCGCTTGTGGGTTTCCCATTTCTTAGAACCTGTGATTTATTGTTGCTATTGTGCGTAATCAATTGACTACCAAATAAAAATATACCTGTAATCAGTATGAATGAGGCATCAATCATAAAGTGGTCAATTTTTATCGTGTGGAGTGTTTTGAGATCGTATTATCTCCAACGCCACGTTACCGGATATATGTTGCGGAAAATTTGAATTCACGTGACTTTTCCTAGACAGAACAAAACACGATTTTACTTGTTATTGTTAAGTAATGTAGGAGTCAGAATGAGGATTAGAAGAACTGAAATGTAACAAGGCATCTATGCCTTTATTCATAACTAGCGGTCGCATACGACTTTGTCAATGCAGAATTAAAAAAAAAGCTTATAACATGCCTGCAGGCATCAGCTACCTTCCCGTCATAGTCTCGTTAAAATTTGTCTAGCCGTTCTGGAGATTACCGGGAATAAACGCGGCCTTGCGGACAGACATACACTCAGAAATTACATAGGAATTTTATTCTATTAACTTCTAGAATTTTAACTGTTTAATTTTTGACAATTTATATCTATAATTTAAAATGAAAAATGAAAGTAGGTAATTACTATGTCATTATATATTCGTATAGGCGCTGCGGATATGTTGAAGTGAGTTGCGTTTAATGATGTAATATTAATTATGTCTGTCTGTCCGTCTTTACATCGCGGTCTGTCATTTGGAGCGAGACAGCTTTTTGCTCTGCTCTTTGCTGTTAGCTTATGAAATAATTGCAACGTCTTTTGTTGTATTTTTTATTCTTTCGTACCTTAATTGTTTCTAATTTGCCTGTATTGTGTTTTCGTGAATATCGGATTTTCTTTATCGTTACAATTTCATTAAAATCGTTGTTGTTATTATAATACTAGCTTTCGCCCGCGACTCCGCGCAGAAAAAAATTATTAATAAGTAGCCTATGTGTTCTTTCAGACTATGTTCTACGTCTGTGCTAAATTTCATCAAGACCAATTGAGCCGTTCCGGAGATACCTTCAAACATTCATTCATTCAACCATCCATCCATCCACCGATCTAAGCTTTCGCATTTATAATATTAGTTAGATTATGTTAATTTTATATTGATCAACTATTACGAAAAAGTTTAATAATAAAATATTTAATAATTTAAACATATTGAATATTTTTTTAGTTTAGTAATTAGTTTTTTTAAACGTTGAATATTTTTTTAATACAACTTTTTTTTCTTTTATTAGTGCTCTAAGTAAAAGTTGTTAGTAATTATGTATAGTTAAATGCGAGTTGCCCTTTACTTTTTTATTAATTAACTAATAAAAAATAATCATATCTCTGTTTCTGAGAGTTTTCGAAACTCGTTAGTAACGAGATACCGCACGTTATATAAGACCTTTCTTTTTAATGTCGTTCACGTTAACTTTACTCTCATATTTAGTATAAGCATTAAAAAAAAAACTATCAATCATTGCAATAATGAAAATTATAAAAATAAACTAACCGTTGGTGTCCGAGACCAAAATCTATGTAAAAAAACATATCGTTATTCTTGTCATCTTTAACAAAACACAGCTGCAATATGTTGTAAACGGGTTTTTGGTCTCAGAAACCAACATTAAAATAATAATGTCCTTTTTCTTTTTTATATAATCACTTGTATCAAATTTAAAAATGCATAATAAAATATAATTTATTACGTAAAATGTTTATCATTATTTGATAATACGAATTAGATAATGCTGTAAAGTTTTAAAAATAAAGATGATATTTTTTATTTACATGATAGAATCTAGTTTTCATTCATTAACTTGTTTTTGACATTTTTCCCCATTATTTACTATGTGTCACTATATTGAGATTGAGTAATAACGGTATGATTATATTCTTCGGAAATCACAGAATAGGATCTTTTATTGCTTATGTTTTTAAAATGAAATGACTAATGTATTTCTAAAAAACTATGTTTTTTAAAATGAACGATGACGCGAAATTAATGTTATTTAAACGTAATAAAAACATCCTATTGATAATTTTATTATGGTCATGTATGAAGTGTGATGGTTCAATGGATTGCACGCGATTTGATCGAGATTTGATTTAGTACTTACTTCTTAATTTAAGTCTAAGGTATGAAATAATATGTATAAATTCAATAAAGATTTTAGTAGGTATATTTAACGAACTTAGTTGATATCTTATGAAGTCTTATTAGTATTATAAATGTAAATGTTTAGATGGATGGATGTTTGTTTGAAGGTATCTCTAGAACGGCTCCATGGATGTCGATAAAATTTGGTATAGATGTAGAACACAGTCTGGAAGAACACATAGACTACTAATTAAGTTTTTTTTTAATTCCGCTCGGACGGATTTGCGTGCGACAGCTACTTAACTATGAAAATTACGAAGTCGCTATAATTGCATATTTTCATACAGAAATACGTAAACTTAACAAAGAAAACAACAATAATTTTGCCTTTAATATTCTAATTAAGTACAGTAACTCGGTTTTGTAGAATGCAGTTAAAATGCTTGTGAATATCCTTTGTCAGGATACGTTAAACGAGTGTTCATTACAAGATCGGTTCATTGAGCCTTGGGTCGTGTTCGCGTTGCCGGCGGCTGATTCAGGCGACTAAGATGACATCATAAACCCACATATCTTTTAAATCCAGTAAACAGTAAGGTGTATACACACTGGACTTGTTTTAGTAATTAACACTGTAATCATTTTTTGTAATAAGTGTTACTGTCGTTTGTGTCGTCATCAGTCATTTTAGGACGAGAAATCTGTACTAAAGGTTAGTGTTTTAATTTTTATGAGTGGCATTAGTGACATAGTTAAATTTTAAATTAAAATACATAGTTCTATGTTCTGGTGTAGTAATACAAAACATTTTAGTACTTAATTAAAATATTACAGCTGTTAAAGTTGATACATCGTCCTTTTCGAAGATCAAGGCGAATCTCGAATGCCAGCTGGTTTTATAATGATTATTGTTTTGTTTTATTCGAACTTGTTGATAGAGTTACCGCTATATTTGGTTCCAAGGATAGTAGTTTTTATAAAATGATAGAACCTAATTTCATAATAAAGGTAATTGAACTATTAAAGGTTAGGAATGCACCTGTATATTGTAGCAGTCTATTGGAAGGCGTGGCTCAAACATCTGGTGAACTCCTTTTGCTACAAAAACTGTTTCTTTGCACCTGCACAATATCTTCTGAACATAATAAACGATCTCGATTTGTGTTTGTTTATCAATTTTAATCATTTTAGTTTACATTTAACCAATTAAAGGGTTACTTTAGGGGGGGATAACTTTAAAATAAATATTTATATACATTAATACAGTCGATGTAAGTTTTTCGTACATATTTCGTTAATTAGATTACGGTTGAAAAGTTATTATAGTGTGTAAGTGGCCTAAAATTCCTGAATATCCGGTGAACGGAATAAGTCATGAATAATGAAATTCTTTTGTTATTTTATTTATATAAAGTTACCGCAATAGGTAGAAATAAGAATATATAAATAAAGGAAATTATAAAGCATTTATTTACACATTTATAAGTCACAAATGCCAATAAGAAAGTGTATAATTTATTGCCGTGTTATTATAATGTAAAACAAAACATTATTGAATTTTACATTTCTTATTATTACATAAATGTAATAAAATTAAACACAATAATTAAAAATAGAAAACTGTAAATAAATTTATTTAAATCGATGAAAAATAGAATAACAAGTCGTTATTTTATTAATGTTAAACTAAATTAACATTCTAAAAAGATAATTTATCAATATATAGGTATATTTATTTATTAATATATTTATTGTTATCTATTTATAATTCAATGCAAAAATTATTAATTAGAAGGTTAAGTATTGTTATATTTAAATATAAATTGATTTAATACTACAGTATTAATGAACATTATGAAAATATCTTTTAATATTACTGATTTAATATTTCATTTGTTGCACATTGAAACTATGCAAATTTTAGATTCTTTAAAATAAACTTCCTCATATATCAAAGCGGTGAATTGTGATGCAATAGCCTAGCATTTTAAAGTCCCAGTTACATTTTGCTTTTTAGGATTTCGTTTAAAAATATATATAAAGGTTATTTATATAGTATAGTTACATTAAAAATACATTGTTGGGTTCTGCTAAGTAAAATATTAAGTTTCAATTGTACCTAATGTAGAAAGGGCGCAAAGTTACAATACATATCGAAGTATTTCTATGCGTTGCGAAGCTTGTCCAAGGGTGGTCTTTCCTTACTATAAGAAGATATAAAAGATGTCTGTTTATATTTTTTTCTTTAAAACCTAAAAAGAAATGTGATCGGATCATATACCTATGACGTAAACTCTACGTGTCATTTTGTTGAAATTTTTGTTTGAAGACGTTGAACTTGATTTCTCGTGTTTTAACAAAGGTTCTTTGTTTTTGAACACGTTTTTTTTTTATTGAATCTCATTACATTACGTCATTTGTATTGTTTAATAATTAATATTGTACCTTATTAATTTAAAATAATAAAAATGATTTATGACATCAAGAGCCCTGTTCTTAGACAAACAATAGGGAATAAAATCTATCACTATAAAGATTTAACTTTAAGA
The DNA here is from genome assembly GCF_912999745.1 of Papilio machaon. Taxonomy (NCBI): domain Eukaryota; kingdom Metazoa; phylum Arthropoda; class Insecta; order Lepidoptera; family Papilionidae; genus Papilio; species Papilio machaon. The sequence continues at coordinate 9,739,197 of NC_059987.1, forward strand.
TACATATATAAAAGGTTAAAATAAATAATTATATTAATTTCTCTTGTCATTATATAGCTTTTATCCGCGACTCCGTTAGCGCCGAAATAAAAAAAATAAAAACTTAATTAGTAGCCAATGTGTTCTTCCAGACTATGTTCTTCACCAGTTCCAAATTTCACCGAGAATTGAACGTTTCTGTAGATAACTTCCAACAAACATCCATTCATATATCCAAACTTTCGCATTCGTATAGTAGTGCCCTTTAGTGGACATAAAATGAAAAGTTTTATAATCATACAAAAGACAAAGAAGGTCCTTTTTATAATCTATATATTGTCAACGACGGAAACGGAACAGGACGTTGTCATAGTTATCGCGCCATGTTTGAACTGCGGACGAGAAACTTGTAACTAACCCATATATCTAAATGCGGCGTGAATTTACTTATGTTACGCTCGTCTCTGCGGGAAATCGATTCACAATGTTTCATTCGAGTATAAATTCAGAATTAACCGCTGTTTTTTTGCAATAAACAATACGTAAGATGTATTGTTCGATTTCTTTTAGTGTCGAACACTAGATCAAATAAAATTGCAACTCATATCTGAATCATAAGTAATAACTTTGAGGCATTAAATATCTTAACACTCTGACTTAAGGTTCTATTTTAAATGCTAGATTATCTTTATCGATTTTATACGTGAATATCCATTGGGTATTTTATTGAATACTAGCTGTCGCCTGCGTCTCCGTCCGCGCGCAGTTAAAAAAAATTTAATAGCGGTATGAATTTTTTCTCGCCTTTAAAACCTTCCCTAGATCTCCACGAACATTTCAAGACTAAGATAAGATAAATCCGTTCAGCCGTTCTCGAGTTTTAGTGAGACTAACGAACAGCAATTCATTTTTATATATGTATAGATAGATAGATTTTAAAATACGTCTAAATTAACTTCATGACTTTACCCGTTAGTAGGTTATTAGCATTACGTCTGCTATATTTGGTTTATTTTAAATTGTTTGCACCTGCAAGTGTTATATTAATAAGGGAGGAATTTCATGGCTACATTGTTAAGAACTTGCTATAAAACAAAACAAGGATCGCTGGTACTGAATAAATAATACGATATCTTATGTCTATTGGTTGTTAATATTTTTTATTCTATGAACATAATATTTAAATTCGTACAAACTCCTTTGACTTTGAACGTCTATATAAGTTTTTATTACTTTGAATTACTAGTTATAAGTAAATTGCACTAACTTGATAATTTAAAACTTACCTTATAACTTAAGAATAAGGTTTAAATTGTATTGATATGTTTTGTAATGGAATATTTCAAAGTGACGGCCTTGCCACTTGTATTTGCTAATGTTGCGGACGCAGCACGTGAGACGAAGTCGTTTGTAATCTTATTGTGTGAGATAAAAGATCGATGTATTACATGAATAGATATGGAACTTATCTATAGACGTTCTACTATGTACTACGTCAACCGTAGAAATGGTCAAAGAAAATGTAATACATACTATGAATTGATGTACTATTAAATACTAATGTTCTCGTGTACTTGGGTTAATTCAAATAATTTTCAGAAGAATACAGCTGTTAAAGGAGTAGACTAGATTAGATTGTCACACGACATTAATTTGTACTAACTTCAACTAGTTTCCCATCTGTTCTTAATTTCAGCAAAACTTCGAGTACATTAAAGTGACAGGCGTTTTTTTTATTTATTTATATATTTATTTAGATACACCAACAGGTAAATTATAACACATGCACAATAACTAATATAACAAAAGCAAATTAAAACGGAATAATAATTTATCCAAATTATAGGTGTACACATCATACAAGTATAATAAAGCAACAAAAGGAAACACCAAAACTTTATATAAACAAAATTAGTAAGATCTATGTGATAAAGCTAATTATGTTATAAAAAAGAGGAACAACTAAAATCAAATCATAACATCTCGAAGATATTTTTTAAACCTAGACAATTTGTTAGAGAAGATATCAATTTGAGACGCATCATTTATGGATTGTGCGATATTTGGACTACCATGATCTTGTTTAGGATCTTCTGTTACACAAGAATTATGCCATACATTGTATGTAGTCATTAATCTGTTAATTGGTGAATATAAGCCTAAGTTTGTTCGAGCTGCCTTAGTGAAAAACGGCTTATATTTTTTTATATCTAGGCTTATATTTTTTAAATTAATATTTGAAATACAGTTGTTATGTGATTCACAGTTGCGATTATTTCGTTATTTATTATACGCCTATGTTGTAATCCATTGTCCTCAGTGTTCAGGTTAGTGAATAAATATTTCGTAAAGGCGACGCATTCGACCCACTTGACTATTGTAAACGATTGTCTCATTCGATGCTTATCTACGTATGTTTAATTCAATTTTAAAGTAGTCAAAATTAAGCTAGGTCTTCTTTTACAACGTTAAATCCAAACAGTGGGTAAAGTCTGTGTTTGTTGGCAGGAATCGCCGGAGGTCCGAATGCCGGGCGGTGTGGAGCCCCGTGCGCCGGACCCCGCCGCACTCGCCGCCTACTGGGCCGAGTACGAGGACCTGTGTCGCCAGATCAGCACCGCGCACCACAATGATGATGACGATAATCATTACGAAGGTATGTAGCTAATTATGTGAAGATAAACAAGTATTGTTATTAATGCAATCGCCTCATCAAATAACTTCCCGGTGATTTTTAGTTGCGTATGTGATAGCTATAAACTACTCTTTTCTTATATGTAAAGGATGGGAAGAGGAAGTGGGTTTGACGGAGGAGGGGACGTTGCCTACCTTTTCTGTCGATTAAAGGTAGGCAACGCATCTGCAATTGCGGATGTCTGTGACCGCTTGCTCGTTGCCAACTTAATAAAAAAAACTAAAGCTAACAAATACAGGGGTCTAGGCTCCGAATATGAATTCGTCCCATTCGATGTCGAGAACCTTGGTCCGTGGGGTCCTAGCTCTAGAAGGCTTTTTAAGGAAACAGCAAAAAGGTTAGTCGACATCACAGGAGACCGAAGAGCTGGCAGCTACCTCGGACAAAGAATTAGTTTAGCCATTTAAAGGGGGAACGCTGCCAGTATCTTCGGAACCTTGCCTAAAGGGACACCTTTTAATGACATATTTTAGTTTTTATATTATATTTTTTAAGGTTTTTAGTTTTCAATCTTTCCCCAAATTTACTTTACTTTAGCTATAATATAAATAAAAACTATGTCGCATATTAGACCTTCAATAATCATATTAATCACCTAATTATAATACCATTCAAATATTCCAAATTGAAAACCAAAATCAATTGCTTCATTACCTATTGCTGTAATTACCAAATAAAAATGTGTAACATCGATTAATATATTACTTAAAATTAATTAAGGTCTACATGTGTAATAAGCAATTTAATAATACTAAATAGAAACACGAAGGTTATAACCGGAGGCGATAATTTTCAGTAAGCTAGAGATTACGAAACTTAAACCTCTTTTCCAGTAAACTTCAAGTCGCGTGCGATTGCTATGAACTATGTATTTCCACTATGCAGCAAAATTTCTCTCGATTATTAGTTTTGTGGAAAAGGAGATTTAACATCAATAAAACCACCTGTGCGAAGCGTTAACAAAAATTCTCGCTCCAATTGGCAAGTATTAAGAACCGCTTGAGAGTAATCTCTCGAGATATACGTTAATGTTATCCGGTTGGCTAACACCGGATTTTGTGTATGTTAAGGCCGAATACCATTCGCTCGTCTTTTATGAGTATTTGTGGACCATATACTCAAAATATTCAGTTAATTCACTCTAACATAAGTACGTGAGGATTACAGTTCCTACTGGAATTCTGCACACTTCTACCAAGTTCACTTTAAATTTATGAAACTGGATTCGTTTTAAATACATTGTTAGATTCAGAAGGGTTTAGAATACTTACTACTTACTTACTAGTTCACAATATAACCCTCCATATATATGCATGGATGGAATCCAATTAAATAAGAAAAAAGAAATTTCGAGATAACTTTTACTCGTCAGCGTGAGAGGCCTTCAAGGAACTGGTTTGAGGCCGTCCCCAGCACGGCAAGGCCGGCCCACCCAAATCTTACACCATCGCGTCGCCGCCACGCTATGTCAACTTTAACAACATTTATTATTTGACAAACAAACATATTTTCCTTATAGTGAAATAAGTTTTTTGCTAATCACTCTGTGGAAACAGAAATTTAAGTTCGGATGTTGCAAAACTGAGAAACTTCGCCCGAAATCAAAAATCCTTGTTAGCATATTGTGACTGCATTTTTCTTGCTTCACACTGAATTTGTGTTAGTCTCTTTACTATGAAATAAAAAAGACGACCATTAAACAAATCCAAATGGTTTTTTTTAATTATTTTAAATTAGTGAATACAACCTTCAAGTGCAACATCTTTAAAGAGGTTATTCATAATTGAATACATTAAAAATGTAAAGAAAAAGTAACCTTACATTTCCTTTATAATTTACATACTCAGAATTGAGTGAAACTTATCAAATAAATGATGTTACAAGGAAGTAAACAAATACAGAAGGCAAGCGCTAAGGACGAATGCAAACTACGCCCGTGCCAGTTTCCTGTTCGACTACATTTTTGAAACAATCGAGCACAGATAATAAATAATGTGTACAATGTTAATAACCTGCAGATACTGCAGATTAAAAATATATCTTATCTATATATATAAAAGAAAGTCGTGTTAGTTACACTATTTATAACTCAAGATAGGTCGAACTGATTTAGCTGAAAATTGATGGGGAGGTAGCTTAGAACTAGGAGACGGACATAGGAACTTTTTCAACTTGTGTGCCTTTTTTTTTATTCCGCGCGGACGGAGCCGAGGGTAAAAGCTAGTAATAAATAAATAGAGAAATCATTAATAAGTTATTCGGTTAAATAGTAGTAAATTTATTTAATAGTTTTATCACGTTGAAATATTTAGTACAATTAAGATTTTTATAGTATTATGGACATGTTATGGAATCATATTTAAATAATCTAGACTCATTTTCTTTTTTTATTCCAAGTTAGTTTTATCTAGTACTGTATTACTTTTAACAGTGTTGAACTTTCTAGTTAAAAAACTAAATGCAATCACGTTTTAATGCACTATTCATAGTGCGCTATATTTCCATAAAAACTTATACTCATTGTGAATAGATGTCGCTGGTGACTCCGTCCGCGCGGAATTAAAAAAAAAATAATAAGTAGCCTATGTGTTCTTCCAGACTCCTCTTTATCTGTGCCAAATGTCATCAAGATCCATTGAGCCGTTCTGGAGATACTTTCAAACATCCATCCATCCATCTAAACTTTCGCATTTATAATATTAGTGAGATAATATAAGTTTTTAATCATCAGCACAATTATATATAAGACATCGCTACGTTATCATTACGTTAGCTTTCCCGCGTTTCACAGCGCCGCCTGGCAGCAAAATGCAACATCGTAAAGCAATCGATTATTGACCACAAGATATCGATATTGTAGCAGGAATCCGATTGATCGATAGTGCAATATTGCGTTAATAAGATCCGCATTTTAGTTGCATTATAAATTATTTCATGAATAAAATTGACTATTAGAACTCTTTAATCGTGGAAACGTTCAAATTACTATTTGATCTTTATTTTATTTGTTTTATTTTTAATGTAATTATGTGCTCCTGCCAGTAATTATTCGTTTCTCTTAGTATCAATAAAACCTGCTTTCTCTTAAACTCTTTGTGGCCTTATGACGTTTGTGCGATAACAATTGAATTATTAAAAGCATATTATTTAGTTAACTTTTTTTAAAGGGATCACTATGATCTGTGAAATCTATTTTTTGTCAATTGGGCAATTGCTTAATTTATATTCTAGCTATATTGTATGAAGCAACTATTGACCAATGTACTGAGTAAATGTTAATCGATAAAACAAAGCGCTGGCAACACTCCCATTGCATTTCTCAATCGCCCAACGCAAACCTTTCGCCTATAGCGCTCGTAACCAGACAAACATAATATACGATCATACGCTAAAGGTCACTGGAACAGATATACTTAGAGCTGCTGTACACGGTCAAGAAAGGACTGCGGCAGCTTGAACTAGTCGGCGTGCTGGACCATTTTTTGACAGCGGTAATTGCTGCCGCTGTACTTGTAGCTGTCCTTGTACAGCGGCCCTTAAGATTTATTACCAATTGTACAGCAATAAATTTGACTTTCAGATTAACTTCTCTCGGGTACCTGTTCATGCTAATACTATAATGAGGGAAGATTTGTATTTTGTTTGTTACTGTTGGATAAAGGCAACACTCAATTCTATTAAAAAACAAGTTTGTTGATCTATGGTTCCTCCTTCTTGTGCAAGTGTCAAGATAAGTACACGGTATAAAATATGTAAAAGTTTTCTTAAATTAAAATAAACGTTCTTTTCAAATTATACAAGTGTTTCTATGGCAATCCACTTCCACTGTTCAAGAAAACATACTCTGCGAACAGGTTATGGGCCCAGAATACTGGATTGCAATAGATACAATAGCGCGGTAAAGCGTGGTCAAAAGAACGAGCCGGGTAAACGGTATATAAAATGGAAGCTACTTCAGAAAACCAAAATATATTGCTATTGGAAGGATTATCAAATTGGACGTCTTGGAAATTTCAAATTCGTGTTATATTAAAAGCACAAGGATTATTTGGTGTTGTAAACGGATCAGATTTAAATGACGGAAAAGATCAAAAATGGCTAACACGAGACGCAAAGGCACAATCTATAATTGTAACAAGACTGAGCAACAAAAATATTTTACAAGTGTCAAATTGTGAAACTGCTCAACAAATATGGGAAAAGTTGTGTTCAATATATGAATCAAAATCAGACACGTCATTACATATTTTGCAACAAAAGTTTTTTGAAATTCAATATATAAAAAATGAAGAAATATCATTATATATAGCAAAGTTAGAAGAATTGGCAAATAGAATAAATCAAGCAGGTGGAAAAATACCTGAATCTATGCTCATCACTAAAATTATTAGTTCTTTGCCAGAAAATTTTAGACATTTCATTTCAGCTTGGGATTCAGTTCCTATGGCAGACAGAAAATTATCTGAATTAATATCAAGATTGATGCTAGAAGAGCAACGCAACAATGATTATGAGAAGAAAATGGCGTTATCTACACAATCAAGAAACAGTGAAAGAAAATGTTTTAAATGTCAACAAGTCGGACACTATAAAAAAGACTGTAAGAAAAACATGATCAATCTAAACAGTAAAAAAAATTATAAACAGTGTAAAATATGTAAGAAGTTTAATCATAAAGAAAAAGACTGTTGGTTCAGAAATAAAAATAATTATTACCAAAAAGATGACAACTTAAGAAGTAATACAAATGCATTCATTACCTCGGCAATAAACTTTTCATGTGCAAACAATTTTCAAGAGACATACTGGGTGTTGGACAGTGGTGCCTCAGAACATATGTGCAAGAATAAAAATATGTTTGTAAACTATAAAACTTTATCAGTGCCAAAAGAAGTCATAATCGGTGATGGTTCAATCATAAAAGCTCTTGGTCAAGGTGAAATACACTTAAGCGCATACAATGGAAAACAGTGGATACCTACAATTTTATACAATGTTTTATTTATACCAGAAATAAAAGTTAACCTATTTTCATCAACGGCAGCAATGGATAAAGGTTATAAAATGATGTGTGATCAAAAGAAATGCACTTTTATAAAAGATAATTTAATTAAAGCAATTGCATACAGAAAAGGTAAAATGTTTTTAATGAATTTTAAATATGAATCAGATATCGCAATGGTTGGTAAATCAAATAGTGGACTCGCTGAGTGGCATTCGAAGTTAGGTCACCAAAATATTGAGCATGTGAAGACCATTCTGAAACAAAACAATATTGAATATAAAGAAAATGATTCAGAAATATGCATATCATGTTTACAAGGCAAACAATATAAGCTACCATTTAATAAAAGTGACACAAGCAAAGGTTATAGAGTATACTTACCGAAGAAAAATGATGTAGAATTAAAAAGAGAAATTGTAGTAATTAAAAAGAAGTATCAGACACATGATAATAAAAATAAAGAAAAATATGTACAAAAAGAAGACTTACCTGTAGATGACCCTGAAGAAGAGGAACAGGAGGATGATAATATTAACTCATTCAATGAAGAAGGTCCAATCCAATCTGAAACAGAAGAAGAAAACACAGATTGTGAATTATATGACATACCGGAAACAAATGAAATAAATTTACCTGAAACAGAAAATATCTTACCTGAGGAAGAAGTTAAATCACAAAAAAGAAAAACACAACCACCGAAATGGATGGAAGATTATGAAACAAACCCTTTTTGTCTAGGCGAAGAGCCAATATCATATGAAGACGCGATGGCTGGTCCTGAAAAAGTAAAGTGGGCAGAGGCCATAGAAAAGGAAATGACACAACTGGAAGAAAATGAAACCTGGGAAGAGGTGAAAAATATACCTAAAGAGGAAGATGTAATTAGTAGCAAATGGGTTTTTAAAATAAAAGAAACAAATGGCAACAAATTATACAAGGCCAGGCTAGTGGCAAGAGGTTTTGAACAGAAGAATTGTGACAACAATACATATACACCTGTTGCAAGTTTAACAACTTTCAGAACTATGATGGCAGTTGCAGTACAGAAGAGGTTACCTGTATTCCAGATGGATGTCGTAGGAGCCTTCCTGCATGGTGAAATTAAAGAACAGGTATTTATGAAACTTCATAATGATAAAATAGTAAAACTTAAAAAATCTTTGTATGGTTTAAAGAAATCACCCCGTTATTGGAATGAAAAATTTAATAATTTCATGTTACAAGAAAAATTCATTAGATCCAAAAATGACCCATGTTTATATTTTAGAAAGCAAAATGACAAGTTTATATACTTACTGTTATATGTAGATGATTTAATTTATTTTGGAAATAATGATATAGAGATAAAAACATTTAAAAATTCATTATGTAGTAAATTTAATATGAAAGATTTGGGAATAGCAAATGCATATTTAGGTATAAGTATTAAACAAGATATTAAAAATTTTGTAACAGTTATAAACCAAGAAAAATATCTTAAATCTTTACTAATTAAATATAATATGTATAAATGTAAAACAGTGTCTACACCACTAGAGCAAAACTTTAATTTTGAATTGTTAAAGAGAGATAAACCAGAAAGCAAAGAAATTGAAAATAATTGTAGAAGCATATTAGGTAGTTTGTTATATGCATGTTGTACAAGACCTGATTTATCATTAGCAATAGGATTTCTTAGTAGATATTTAAACTGTGCAAGTATGGCATTATATAAGTGTTTAAAGAGAGTTATGAGATATATAAGAGGTACTATTTCTTTGTCATTAGTGTATAAGTATAATGATAACAATATAACATTACAAGGTTACAGTGATGCAGACTGGGCTGGGGATATAGCCGATAGAAAATCAACTTCTGGATTTATATACTATATATTTAATTGTCCTATCTCATGGGGTACAAAAAAACAACAATCTGTATCATTGTCGTCTTGTGAAGCAGAATATATTGCATTATGTTTAGCTATAACTGAAGGCTGCTGGCTTAAGCAATTATTAATTGATTTTGGATATAATACTTATATAAATATTTTAGAAGATAACTTAAGTGTAATAAAAATTTCATCATCTAGTGACAGTAATAAAAGATTAAAACATGTAGATATAAAATATCATTATATAATGGAAAAAGTTTGTAATGGTGAAGTTAATGTGACATATGTTAATACAAATGAGAATGTAGCAGACATGTTTACAAAGCCATTAGGTAAGCAATGTTTTGAGAAGTTTAGAGATTGTATAGTAAAATAAGTATTATATATTTGTTATTCATTTAAAGAAGCCAGTCAGTCAAAGAATATCAAAGTTTTGTTAATTAAGTTTCTTAACTGTACTTATTAAGGGGGTGTCATGTAAAATGTTAAGGGTATAATATAAAAGAAAAAATTGAATTGATTGTTGAGGGGGTGTGTTGGATAAAGGCAACACTCAATTCTATTAAAAAACAAGTTTGTTGATCTATGGTTCCTCCTTCTTGTGCAAGTGTCAAGATAAGTACACGGTATAAAATATGTAAAAGTTTTCTTAAATTAAAATAAACGTTCTTTTCAAATTATACAAGTGTTTCTATGGCAATCCACTTCCACTGTTCAAGAAAACATACTCTGCGAACAGTTACGAATAAACTTAAAAAAAATAGTGGACCAATTTCAAAAATTCTTTTGTCATTAGAAAGCTACATTATGACTGAGTAACATAGGCTATAGTTAGCGTTGCCAGGCGTCCGGATAAAGCCGGACATAGGTATGCTTTTTGATTGCGTGTCCGGCCAAAATTATGCCGGTTTTTGTTAGGCTTTTTAAATTTCCCGAACGAGAGTGTACCTATTAATACTGAGACAAAATCCTAAATAATATAGGGTGTTCGACCTTTCTACCCAAATGTGCGGCCAAACTGGCTGGTCTGTCCGGCTAGTAGGTTTGGCGACCTGGCAACCCTAGTAGCTATAGTTATTACAATTTTTTTTTTTTAAATTTCGCGTAGAAAAAATCGTGACCTAAGGTTAGATATACGAGGAAAATACATCAATTATGTATATAGGAATATCCACTATTCTAGCATATTTTAGCACTATTTGATAACTACCAGTGCTAACCATACCAGAGACAAAAAAAAAATCGACAGAGTTATGAGACATGAGACAATTTACACTTTCCGTACTTTAAAAATACCGTTTCTGAAAAGGTGAAAGAATTTCTTAACACTATGACCATGAACACAAACTCTTTAACGGGCCACTAATTTGAAGACAGTCACTTATGGCGCCGACCGACTCTGCTATGAAATGCGTGTGCATTGCAATGTTTACTCTGGCGCGCTGTTAGCCGTGCGACCAATAATGCGGTTACGGCCGTTATTTTCACTCGTACCATGTTTTTGGTAACTTCAAGGATAGTCTACTTTGACTACGAATAAACTTTGTAATGCAATTCATACAAAAATGTAGTTTAAAAAGTGCTACTTTTTCAAAACTTTACAAGTAAATTTACAATTTACAATTCTTTGTGGTGCATTCATTACGTATGGGCATAGCTTGAAGTAAGAGTATCGACTCTTAGTAATACTGCATTACTAATACTCAAAGCACTCATACACAAGGAGGATTTAATATACAAGAAGTAAAACTAGTTAAAAATATTGTTTTTTTTAATTATCGATTTCTTGTCCTGATTTTTGTTTTGTAATGTATGGTGAGCCTTGTTATATCAGAATGAGATTCAGTATAACGGAACGTGCGCGACGGGCGGCGTGCGAGGTGCGATGCGACCGCCAGGGTCACAAGGTCGCGCCCGACTGCCATACTGTAATGTGAAGGACGTGCAACCTTATCAGTCTGTCTGATGCACTTGATTGTATTTGAGATGCTAGATGCTAGGTGATTAAAATTTTGTGGACTCCGTCGTACTCATAGTTGCCCATTGATCACTAATGAAGATCTTTGACGTACTTGTGATGGGATCACTTAATGACACCAAATGCGGCAGCATGGGAGTCTTAAATTGACCACTAAGGTACTCCTGTACTATCATCATTTTCCCATACTAAATTAAGTGCACCAGTTAACGACAAGATCACAACTGAATGCGGTATCTACGACTCCTTCTTTAAATATAAATGTCTCTGGCATATAATCTTTATAAAGGTCTCTTTTGCAGTAACTGTTGTGCATTCCATATGCTCTTTGCGATGGTCAAAGACACGGGTAAGATAAACAGATGCTGTATATCTTATCAAGACCTCAGAATCTGTTCTAAACGTCTATTACATCATGTTTATCAAGACGCAACGTATCCTGGCGACGAACTGTGATGGTTGGTAAACAATGTGACATTAATTATTGTTTGCTGATCGCATTATGTACGCTGGATGTTCGTTAGACGCTCTTACGCTTGTGTTAATTATTTTTGATTATTTATATGTTTTTAAATTAACTTTGTACGATTAAAAAATTACTTTTGTAAGATATTTTTACAATTGATACCTGTAATTAAATTAAATATGTATACAAATTCAAATAATTCAGAAATTTTCTCGAGACATAGCTTGTGTATGCCTTACGAATTGATTAGAATTAACTGAATATTCAACGCCCTTTGAATAGGAATTTAATCATGTTGTAGCAGTAGCAGAAATGAACAACAACTAGTTGTATTTCACACGAAGTAGACTAGACAGATAAAATCTCTATCAATCCAAATCGTTTTGAAAAATATTTATTATACAAAATTAAAGTAATCTAGTTTCGGGTATGCTCAGTAATAAATACTAGAGTTGAGGAATTCTAGAGTTGAGCGTAAATCGGAATGCCGGCCGCCGGGCGCATGCTAATCTCTCGAAGCATACGGTAAGCATACCAGAAGAAAGCATTCTTGTCTGTGCTCGCAATCTAACATTTGAACCGTTGAAGAATGTGCAATGTAAGTAATGTCTTGTTTTTATATATTAATATCATATTTATTGAATACGTGAGTATTCTTCTATGTATGTAAAGAATGAATAAATAAATAATAGTGACGTTCATTATGGAATATATTTAATCTGTTATTTAATTCTTATTTACAATACGATATTATTACTAGGTATTTTTTCGGTTCAGAAGCCAGATTTTATTTCAATTTATAAATATCAACCTTATTATTCCAAAAAACAGTTAGGCACTGTTTTGTTAAACACGTGTTTTATCTTTTTAAACGACGACGGTGATTAATATTACAGACGTCATCATTATCATCATCATCATCATCATCAGGTCACTATACGTCCCCACAGATGGGCTTGGAGCCTACCCTAAGTTATGGGTGACTAGGCCATAGTAAACCACGCTGGCCAAGTGCGGGTGCCAAGGTCAGGTATGTGCAGGTTGCATCACGATGTTTTCCTTCACTGTAAGAACAGACGTCAAGTGTAAAGTAGTATGTTATATCCTTAAATACGTATCACTAAAACTGCTTCCCGCATAAGTACTTATGGTACAAAATGGCATTTCGGAAACCTACGCATAATCATATTTCAATAATCATGACTTCTGTTAAGTTGTGTTAAGTTACAATGAAACACTGTCTAAGATTTTTATGGTGAAGCCCTAAATTTTGTATCTAGGTATCTTTTATTGTTTAACATGTTTTAAATGCTTTTGAATAAAGAATCCAGGCAAGTGGATTCTAATATTCGATATTTGCTTTGAGATCATTAAAATAAAAACGAAACTGCGCAAAATTTTTAAGTGTAATAACAACAAATCATGCTGGTAATCACCAAATAATTTTCAATGTAAATTATAGATAATGGATAAGGTATTTTATGCAAACAACATCGTATTTTATATGCGAAAATTTTAATATAACCTTGCGATGCGCGTAATTTGCTCAAAAAAAAAACCTTAAATGTCAACCTTGATAGTTATTTGCTTTGAATAATTTGGTTTAATGAATTATTTGACGACATGAGGATTGACATTCTACTGATGGCTGTTTAATTTATAAGTAATATCTCTTCTTCTTTTATAGTCCGACCAGAAATATATAAGACCTCGTTATATTACGGAAAAATATAGAACAAATTTCTTCAAGTATACGACATAATAAACGTTTTTTTATACTCTTGGTTAGACTGTTTTCTTATATATAAAATTCTCGTGTCACAATGTTAGTTGCCATATTCCTCCGAAACCGTTTGACTGATTTTTATGAAATTTTATACGTATACTAGCTGTCGCCGCGACTCCGTCCGCGCGCAGTAAAAAAAAACTAAATGGGCCCCCCCCCCATGGTTATGAAAAATAGATGTTGACCGATTCTCAGACCTACTGAATATGCTCACAAAATTTCATGAGAATCGGTCAAGCCGTTTCGGAGGAGTTCAAGTTCGAACCCCGTGACACGAGAATTTTATATATAAGATTGACTACGAGGGTGGGTCAAAAAGTTCGCGGAATGGAGGGTAAAAAGTAAGAAATAAAGCACAAAATTATTTTTCCTTCTCAATGTATTCCCCCTTAACTCTAATACATTTATTAGACCTATCAATTAATTTATTAATACCTTCGAAAAAAAATGATTTCTCTTTGTCCTCAAAATAGGCCGAAATTGCGCTCTTCACTCTTCATCGCTGGAAAATTTCTTCCCTCGAAGCTCTTTTTTCATTTTTGGGAACAAATAATAATCACTTGGGGCTAAATCTGGGCTATAGGGAGGATGTTCCAAGATTTCGAAGCCCACTCTTTGAACAGCAGCCATCGCAACTTGCGCCTTGTGCACGGGTGCATTGGTGGCAAAAGGAGCACACCTTTAGTCAATTTTCCCCGTCTTTTTTCTCTCACAGCATCTCGCAGACGTTCTTATAGTGCAGCGTAGTACTTTCCAGTGATAGAGACACCCTTTTCTTTATAATCAATAAGGAGGATTCCCTCTGAATCCCAGAAAACAGTAGCCATGAGTTTTCCAGCCGACGGAGACACTTTGAATTTCTTCGGAGGTGGTGTGCCCTTTTTGTGCCACTGCATGGAGTCTTGTTTGGACTCAGGCTCATAATGATGAACCCAAGTTTCATCTCCAGTCACAATTCGGTTCAAAACTTCATCCTTTTGTTCACCACAGAGCGCTAAAAACTCGCGACAACACTCAACTCGCCGCAGCTTCTGGTGTGGCGTGAGCATTCTCGGCACCCATCTTGCACACACCTTTGACATGCCAAGATGGTCGTGTAGGATGTTCAAAATGGTTGTAGCTGATACTCCAATCATTTCTGCAAGCTGTTTCTTTTTTAAACGGGCATCTTCCAATATAATTTTTTCAAGTTTTTCGACGTTTTCTGCCGTGGTTGCCTCGACAGTCCGCTCTGGCCTCGGATCATCTTCAATCGAATCCCTGCCTTGCTTAAACAGGTTGTGCCACTTGTAAACCATGGTTTTACCAGGGCAAGAGTCCCCGTAAACAGAAGACATTTCTTCCAAAATAGTACGGGGAGATTTTCCTTGTTTGGTAAGGAACTTGATGACGGCGCGAAACTCAATTTTCTCCATGTTGAAATTTTCTTCCGGATTGACTTGTTGATTGATGTGTAGCTCAGGTAATTATGACCAATTTTTTTTTAAACTTAGTATTTATACTCTTAATGAGTGTCACAACTAGTGCAGGTAGTAAAAAGTCACCTTTCCCCCCTCCATACCCCTCATTCCGCGAACTTTTTGACCCACCCTCGTAGATCTGAGAATCGGCTACTATCTATTTTTCATACCCTTATTAAGTGTTTTTTAACTTCGCGCGGACGGAGTCCCGGGCGACAGCTAGTAAAACAAAAAATACTGTCTTTCGAATATGATTCGATGATATGTTTTACAAAGAAGTTTTGTTTAACTATTTAATCAATTTTTAGAGGTCTCTATTTATCAATGTTTGTTTGCGAAAGGGTTTTGCAACCAAATCATGATAGTTATTTCAACAATTTGTCGAGTTCGCAGCTGTGATTTTACGAATATTATTGTAGGAGAGTAATGATATAGCTGCCATTTCAATTATCAAGACTGACAATTCACTTTAAGAACGTTCACCGAGTTTCAATAAAGCGGTTAACACACTGACGTAAAATATTTTTTATAATTTTTTTTTATGGTAACTTTTAATTTACGATCATTGAAAATTAATCTGTTCAAAGTTTAAATTAAACCATTTTATTTACAAAGAACTTAATGTAACATCTTTTGGTTTAAAATCATCATAATAGGTAATGATTCAAGCAGTATTTAGCAGTTTACATTTTTATACTTTTCTAATAGATGTCGCTGTTCCCTAATACAGTACTGACCATTTATCAGGCGGATGTTAACATTATCGGTATAGTGTGAATGCGTCCTAAGTTCGTTATAACGCCTGAATAGCTTAGAGCACCTATTCACATTCAGTAACCGTCTGAAATATCTGCGCTTACGCAATCCATTTAAAGCATTGTACCTTGAGGTCAAAGCGCGTGACGTAATCAAATTGAGTGCTCTATGCTTTTGTGTACCTTCAATCAATAAATGATAGTTTTGTTTTTAAATAGATCATTTGTGTTGATAAAGTTCCGATTATAAATAGAATTGTATCATTGCAATTTTCAGATTTGATGCTTGGAAAATATTAGGTCCTTACATATGAAATTGGCGTTTTTCGTACTGGCCACTTTAATCACGAATTTCTCCTCTTTGGTAAGGAATTCCAAATTGAAATTTTTACAGCTATAGACTCATGTATTTGTGGTTCGATGACCGTCATTCATTTGTTTTTTTTCTTCTGTTTTTTTCTGTTTGCGTCACTCTTTTTACAAAATGGAAAACTTAAAATATCGCATTATTTACGAGTACGAGTTCCGCTGTGGCACTAGTGCTGCGGAAACGACTCGAAGGGTGAATGATGTGTATGGCGGTCGTGTTGCAAAAGAAAACACAGTTCGTTTTTGGTTCCAACGTTTTCGTTCTGGAAATTTCGATCTGCAGAAAAAGCCCCGTGGACGGCCTGAGACTCAAGTTGATAATGAAGAGTTGAAGGCTATTGTGGAAGCGGATCCATCGCAAACCACGTCCGAGTTAGCTGCAGGCTGCGATGTTAGTGATAAAACTGTTTTAATTCACTAGAAGCAAATTGGGAAGATTAAAAAGCTTGAAAGGTGGGTACCTCACGAATTGACTGAAGCAAACCGGCAAACGCGCGTCGACTGTTGCGTTACATTACTAAACCGGCACAATAATGAAGGTATTTTAAACCGAATCATTACCTGTGATGAAAAATGGGTTCTTTACGATAATCGGAAGCGCTCAGCGCAATGGTTGGATCCTGGCCAGACAGCCAAATCCTGCCCCAAGCGAAAATTAACCCCAAAAAAGTTACTTGTAAGCGTTTGGTGGACTAGTGCCGGTATTGTTCATTACAGTTTTCTCAAATCTGGCCTGACCATTACGGCTGATGTCTATTGTCAGCAATTGCAAACCATGATGGAAAAGCTAGCGGCTAAACAACCTAGGCTGGTCAATCGCTCCACGCCACTGCTGCTTCACGACAACGCTAGACCACACACTGCGCAACAGACGGCTACTAAATTAGAAGAGCTTCAATTGGAAAGTCTAAGACATCCTCCGTACTCCCCGGACCTTGCTCCAACAGATTACCATTTTTTTCGAAATTTGGATAACTTCTTGCAAGGGAAAAAATTCAACTCCGATGGGGCAGTCCAAATCGCCTTCAAAGATTTTATTGATTCCCGTCCAACTGGTTTTTTTAGTAAAGGGATCAATGAACTACCTATGAGATGGCAAAAGTGCATAGAAAATAATGGTTCATACTTTGATTAATTAAATATATTATATTAAAAAATATTCGACTTTTTGTTCCTCCCATACAAAACGCCAATTTCATATGTAAGGACCTAATATAATGAAAAATAATTTCTGTCCAGATTAGACTTAAAGAAATGCTTGGTTGTATGTTGTTGGTTTATCCAACAACTCGCTTTTCCATCTGGTTATTGCAAGTGCATATTAATCTAACTTCTTACTTATTATTATAATTGCGAAAATTTAGATGGATGGATGGATGTTTGAAGGTGTCACCGCAACGGCGAAACGGAACTTGATGAAATTTGGCACGGTTGTAGAACATAGGTTACTTATTAATTCAGCGCAGACGAAGTTGTGGGCGACAGCTAGTACTAATATAAAAAAGTAAGATTTGTTTATTTGTATTGAATAAGCTCCGAAACTACTCAATCGATTTGAAAAATTCTTTCAGTTTTGGAAAGTTACACTATCCCTTGGTGACATAGGTTATGTTTATGACTATATTCTTTTTATTCCGCGCAGGTAGAGTCGCGGCTAACTGATTGTATATACTGATTGCTGTTATTTAAATTTACTGTTTATACTAATAATAATAAACTTAACCTTATTCATGTAAGTTTACATCAAACAAGCTTGATGAAGATCTAGACTAAGTTCAATTAACTAGTTAGCGGTTTTAACTGCAGTTATTCAACAACCACGTCTCGTGGTTACTGGCGGTTCATTAACAACCGTACGGTTTACGCAACCTCGGTTACAAGCGACAAATGGGTAACCGTGGACTTCCACTACGATAACATAAATACAAAATCTATTCATCTCTTTCATACATTCTAAAAATACTGAGATAAAAATATGCTTTTGTATTCTTTTGACAGTGGAAGCCCATGATATGACGGTCACTAGACAGATTATAACAATATTAAGTGCAATAACATTTTGTTTATTTGTTACGCTCTAATTATTTCACAGTTTTTGTCTGTTAAAGTCTGATTAGGTCGCCTTACTACCCTTGTACAGATGTGAGAACTAAGATATTTTATTCGCAATTTTTCTTAATAACTATCTGTAGTTCTTATAATCATTTAATAGTCTTTATCCAGACCCTTAGTGATCACTGCACTATTCTGCGGCAGATTATTTTCAATAAGAGATTTACAATAACCGTTTATTTAAAAAACTCTCTTGTGACAGAAAAATTTTCATCTTTTTTTTTAAATTACAAGGTGGCAAACGAGCAAGCGGCTACATGAATTCGCCGAAATGGCGAAGCGGTCGCTGCCCATAGACATTCGCAATTGCAGATGCGTTGCTTACCCTCAATCGACGAAGGAGGAGACGCACAAAAAGAGAATATTTAACCTTCCTATTCATCTCTATCAAATCCACCTCCTTCCTTCCTTTCCTTATAAGAAAAGGGTGGGAAGGTAAAGAAGACTAAATATTATTAAAGCTTATTAATTATTTCCTTATTATATTAAAAGATAATGAAATAGAAATCTCCTTTCACATTGATAGCAATAAGACATTAAACAGGTGTCAGCAGTCATTATTAAAATACGTAATAAAGACATCACGTAGAGTATTAAATAGAAAGTCCATAATAAAATAGTTTAGTGAACTAGTGAAAGGAAAATTAGAGATTGCAGCCTCACACTGTATGATTATATCCAATCAATACATACAGTGAAAGAAATAAATTCGCTACCCACTTACGATCGAAAGTAGTACAGCAAACTGTCACCATAAGATCGATATATTTAAAACGTTATTTTTCTAACTAAATGCGTTGTGAGTTTCAAATTATATATCACCGTAATGGTTAAGAAATAAAATTCTGATGATGAATTAAAGTTCTGTGACAGTTTACTGAACCATATGCGATACTAAGTGGTAATCGCATTTAATTCTTCGACTGGACATAACTCTATGCACGTTTGTGGTTTATGGTTTGTGTATATGAAATTATAAATTCGTCTTACGCATTGTTACGTGGTATAATCGCGGAAGCTGTCAGCTGACCTCTCGACCTCTCACATAGGTACAGTCGCGACCAGCTTAACTGTTCCTAACGATTTTCGTCACAATAATACCCGTCAGGTACAGTCGAATAGATAAAAGTTAATAAATAAAATATACGAAAGACACACATCAATGTGATATTTTATTGGACTTTATGCGTGAAGTTATTCAGTTTTTTTTGGCATTGGTTTTTTTTATTGTATTTAAATGGCTTGTTTTATTAGTATAACCTCTACTATATGTTTTTGTGTATAGTATGAGTCAAACTTGTATAAGTAATAGATATATAAAATATCAAACTGAATTGGATACTGGGATATAATTTATAAGACAAATGTTTTACTTAAAAATCTGTCACTACAAGACATGCTTTTACAAAAAGATAGAGCTGATGACAGTACAAAAATTTTAAAACATGTTTTTATATGATAGAGCATAATAAGCAAAACCACAATATCCAAAAAGGCATGGTTAGTGACAGTTTGTGAAAATGTGTATTGGTACAACGGTGAAATTCTAATAAAGTTCGACTGTGGTGGTGTAATGATACCCGTTACGTTGGTTCCAGCCGCTGTGTAGTCTGCAATTTGTACACAACTACGTTAATGCAAACGGTTCTTTACTTTAGACATTAAAATCTGATAGGATGTGTATTTTTTATTTTAATTAAAAAAAACTTGTAATTTTTACGGTTGTTTATTTTTAGTTTGATTATTTACTTTTATTATTTTAAGATTTACATATTTAGCCTAATGTTTACGACTAAATATTTGAAATCTTTTTAATAAAAAAAATACAGTATTTATTTGACGATATGAATTTTAATCGAGGTTATATTTTTAGTAGCTTGCATTGATTTATTTTTTCAATAAAAAAAAGAAATTACCATCAAAAGCATCGATACCAAAACATAAACAAAACTTCAAAACAAAGTTGTGACCGACTTTAAAATATAGTTCACTGGTTGTGTTGAGTTTTATCTTTATTTTTTTGTTATAATTTTCCACAGTTATAAGAGTAAGGAAAGTTTTTGTGTGTGTTCACTCGAGCAACGGGAGCGTTTTGAATTGGTTGCGTTTAGTTTGTTGTGGTTTTTTCGCCGTCAGTCCGCGGTCGGAATGTAACGGTGAAGACGATTTATTACGACTATCTCTTTGTACCGCGAGTTTCTTTACAAAATCTTTAGATTTATACGTGTTTCAATGATACCTATTTATTGACAATGTTGTACTACATTTAGTAGGGTCAGATGAGTTTTATACGAATTTCATATCTAACCCAAATATTTTATTTATAAATAACATATTAACTTTTTCATCAGGCAAATTTAGTCGAGCATTATGTGACGTAAATCGCTAAACACGTGGACGGGTCCAGCCTGCTCGCTTTCTTATGGAATGAAGTCGCTATTTTTTCCTATATTTATTGTTGTATAAGAAGTGGCCATTAGAATTATAAACAGTTTTTAGAGATTCTTTTGTGTTGTTGTACATTAATTCGTGTTTGTAGAAATATGCTATACTAGCTGTTGACAGCGACTATATGCTGCTCTACATTACTCGTATATACCAATAAAACAATTATAATATTTGAGCTATTGGTTTCACAATATCAAAGCACATACCAGGGTCGCATAAACCAGTAAGAGTCAATCTACAATCAGCTTAAAGTCCACTAGACGTTTCAATGATATCATCTGTGCCGCAACACGTCCTGGGAGACAACCTACTTGTTACAATTATTGTAATTGTCCAAACCAACTTCAGCCTACGATAAGTACATTCGTCATCCCGGCGTGGGAGCTTGGTATTCTTTTAATCGGCTTAACTAAATCTTGTCCTATAAACCTGTATTACAATAACATAGAGTCTATTTTAGAGTAGTTATATCTCAATGTATTTGTATTGTAGTTTTTAATTATCTTTTGACGTATTGAGGTGAGTTGTTAATTAAATTTTTTTGTTTCGCGAGTCATTGATTTAAAAACAAAAAAAAGATTAATTGTGTCGGAAAGAATATTTATAAAAATGTTACAGTTAAAACACTCACGTACATATATCCGGTGTCGGCACTGACTAGTTTCGAGCCCATCGGGGGCCCTTTGTCAGGATGAGTGGGACTGGTATTATCACGGTTCTCGTCTCTGAGTGAGCGACGGGCCGCGTCAGCGAAATAATATCAGTCCCACACACCCTGATGAAGGGCCCACGATGGGCTCGAAACTAGTCGGTGCCGACACCGGATATATGTACGTGAGTGTTTTAACCGTTCCTATATTAGTTAATGTCTCACGAAAGTTTGAATAATTATAAAAATGTTACTATTTGTTGTCGAATTAAATACTGATTAATGGTTTATTTATTATATATTATAAAATATATATTATGTACAAATGCCAATATTAAAATATTAATTTAAATAATATTTAGCTGGGCATTGTTTTGTCAATCGCTTTATCTTGCTGCCATTGTGCGTTGCGAAGCTCAGAACAGATAATGTTGAAAACAAAGATGTTTGTTTATGTGACTGTGACGACGCTGGGCAATAATGGTATGCTTATATATGCATCAAATCAAATAAGACGAAGAATCTTTATATCTTATATATTTAAGTATATTTTATAATCTAGTATATTTTATATCTTTGAGGAATCGAATGACATGGAGTACCACTTAAATATTCAAAAAGTTTGCTAATCTAACCGTTGGTTTCTGAGACCAAAATGTATGTAAAAAACATCTGATTTCTGTTATTATTTTTGACAAAACAGAAATAACTATGTTTTTAACGTATTTAGGTATCAGAAATCCACAATACGGGTAAAGTACAGGTTAAAAATATTATGTCACTTGCTTGGCACATAACTTTAAATTGTTAGTTACAAGATCAAGTTAGATAGAATTACAAGATCTAGCGTGTTATGAGGAAATCCGTCAAGTCTGTAGCAATAGTTTGAGTAGAAACTTGCCTCTAGCGCACAATAACTGCATGCACTAAACTACGGACTTTCCCTCAACACGGACTATGCAATCGTACTCATAAAAATATATAACTGTTTAGGATTCCATCATCATCCTGTATCAGTCCCTCTTGTAAAACGATTTCAAATACAATGAAATAATCTAGTTTTTCTCAGAATTAATTCAAGAAAATGTTTCATAGACGGCGGGAAAAATTGATCTTAAAACATTCTAGAATTAACCTTAGTGTTTAAATATACAGTGCTCTGTAAGATAAGAAGTTGAGTTTTTATTAGGCATTAAAATGACATCATTTTATTACCATTTCGTTCTAGACCTTGTCGCACGTCCCTGACGTTATCTACAAACGATATCAAAGTAAAAATTGTGAAGTCCCGTCGAAACGAAATCGTTCGTCTCGTCTCCTACATTCTCTGTAATAACGGTACATACATGATGTATCAATAGCCAAGTCTATGGCGTACAAAAAATGTACTTAAAACAACAATAAAGTGGACTAATTAAACATCCTGTTAATTGCTATGCTAGGTACTCATAATACGATGGTCCGGGAGCCAGGTGCATTTTCGGTCAATTATTTCCTCTCGAGCGAAACTTCGTAAAATGCATAAGGGACTTATACTATGAATACTCGCGACCGTCAGCTGCGTATAATCCACCGTGTTATGGTCAGCTGACTATGTTTTTCTTTCAAAATACTACATAAACTATACTGTGATAAATTTTCAAATGAGAAGAAATGACTGAAAATTTTTTTTTTCTGTATGTTTGGGAGGCTGCCACTGCCCACCCCACCCACGGAGTCGCAGCTGACGGTCGCGAGTATTCATAGTATAAGTCCCTTATGCAATTTACGAATTTTCGATTGGGAGGGGATTGGTCATGAAAATCTGTCGCTGGCCCCCGGACCAGTATATTGCGATATTTTCGAAACGTGTTACGTTCAATAAGACGGCGGCAGCAAAGTCCTCCGTACACGGACCGCAGTTTGCTCTCGACGTTAAAATATATGTGTACGACGGCCATTACATGCGTTGTAGTTAAATGTAAAATACAAACGTGTTTCTTACAGTTTATTTCAAATATAAGTCGTAATGTTATTAATCCTATTGTATATAATCTGCAGACATAAATAGTGTATCTACAAGTCATAAAGCTCTGTCAGTAGTTGTATCGCGTTTGTCCCGCGCTGGACACCAGACCACCGGTTTTGAATTACATCTAACTTTAAGTGCTTATTCAATATAATATAAAGTCATCTTGTGTTGACGGTACCAATTTTATTTACTTTTAGCCGACTTCAAAAAGAAGGAGGTTATCAATTCGACTGTTTTTTTTCTTCTATGTGTGTTACCGCGAAACTCCGCCCCTGGTGGTCCAATTTTGATAAAAATTATTTTAATCGAAAAGAAGCGCTTGCAGATGGGTCTAGTAGATTTTGAATTCAGCTTCAAAATGTGTTGCAAAAATTAGGGACATTTTTGCTTTCAGCGCTTACGTAGGCTAAACTATAGGACCTACATAAAAATGATGTATGGACGAATTGTAGCTCTTTAAATGTGCTAAATAAAAGTCCGCGATAGCATGTATATCTATCTTTTATAGTTTTCTCACGATAACCATTTGAGATTGTTTTTGTTTTATGTTACTTTTTAGTTCATTTTGTTTGAGTTTATTTTTTATGAAGTCGGCTATTTTTTTTAATTTAATACTCCTTATTGGTATTTAGTACAATAGTTTCCGAACCTTTAAAATAAGGATCATTGGATTAAACTTTCTTCTTCCATAAAGAAGACAACGTTGTTTTACACAATGCGTAGTGTTACATGACAGTACAATCATCAACAACAGTTTACAAGAACCGAGCTCGTCAGTTGGCAGTTGATAGTTGACACCGCAGCCACTTTCGCGTGGGAGCCGATTGTTTGCCGTCATTATGTCGCCACATGATTTCGAACACGACTGTACTTTCTTCCATTTTATGGGGAAATCGATTTTGTTCTATCGATTTTCCCGATCGTGATCGATGTTCAAATGTCAGCTCTTGCGATTTGTCTCGCTCGTGTATTGCTAACGATTTCTCGATTTGCACATAATAAACCTTTTAGTGTTATCTAGAAATTTTACATTTAAACTAGTTCATAAGGTTGTTCAAAGTATGAAAGTGACATTGTTTGTCCTTGACTGGACCCATTACATATAGGTTCGTTCTAATATTTGGCACATTACAGCAATGTTGATGCGATAGGCCAACACATTGCCAAGCTTTCGTAAACGCGATTGACGAAATGAATAACGTTTTGACAATAATTGTTATGTACATTTATATTTGTATGTTTAAAATTTAAAACAATTTGTTTTAAATATTTACTTTCATTTATTTTCGTGTTTTGAAAAAGGTTACATTAACGTATTTCTTTGAGATCAAGTTCGCTATATAAAAAAGTACATTACTTATTTAACCATTGAAGTGTAAAATTCCTGGGAACGTATATTTTTATTTATAACAACGCTATAATATGTAAAAGAGGGTGTACAGAACCCCAGACGTCACGGTGCCGACCACGCGCTCACACGCACGTGGGAACTGACAGCGCCCTCTAGCGGCGACCATTGTTGTGCATCTATTAAGACATTCTTATCTATGCATTGAATTGTTTACGGTGAATTTGGATAATTACTGTTAGTGGATATCTAATTTCCTATCCTACTAGTAGTTAATTTTGTTAAAATTTGATGCTTATTTAAATTAATTTAACAAACCGTAAGCTGTAACTGCCGTAATCAGTGTTGTTTCTAAATAAGTTTTTACACTAAGGAAACGTAATTTAATTAAAAAGCGTGTTCATTTGATTTTGCTTCTGACTTGTAACCATATTCGGTTTCATCAAAACTTCAAACGATGTGCATAGAATGTTTTGCTTAGCAACGGAAAGTATGCGTCAATACAGCAATGATATGTGACAGGCTATTGTCTAAATTATATGCGCGTGCGCCGACCATTCAATTCATCGCATATTTGAATAACGAATGTCTATTAAGCTTGAAATTATTGGTGTTATGCATTATCACTATTAACTTAATAATTTTTTGCTAGTTACAAGGTTAAGTGTAAAATAATGCACCCTAATTAAGTAACTGCCACACTGAGACCGTTATTTGGTCAATAAGGAGACCGTTTTGTTTGTTCAGATTGTTACGTATAATAATGTCTTACACCCACATTCAATATCTTTAACCGTTATTATCTAAACAAAATGTACTCTTGCGCCTGCAATAAATCAACGTGTATTATCACAAAGCTACTTTCACGATCGACATGAAATATACTTGATTGCTGACAAGATGGTTGTCATTCTACCCCAATACTTACATACACGTTTAAATGCAGATCTGTCATCGACAAATTGTGAACGACGCCAGTTTGTAAATTGCCTGGGCAAATCGTATGATAGTTGCTCTGTCATCTGTGCCCACCAATCTTGAAGAAATGAAGCTTGCTGCACGAAAAATGACAGTCAATAAAGTGACAATTTTTACGAGTATGATATGCCTAGGTAAATTATAAACAAGCAGTATACACGATTTGCCGGTAACAATCGATGCGAAATCGCTTCGTAATCGATTCTCGTCAGGTAGGTGAATGCTAACACAGTGTTCCCGTTTGCTTGTGGCCGGTCAAAATTGACCGCATTTGTAACTTAACGGTGCACACACTATAATGATTGCTATTGTTTCGCCTTAATGACATCCGTAATATTAATGTTGCTATAGCAAAAAAAAAAAGAAATATAAAAATGTATTGTTATTCTATACTATGTAGATATGTAACATTTTAGTTTTAAGAAGACATTTTATTGTTCTTGCATCGTATTACTCGTATTCAAATGGTTTAACTTGGGCGTCAAAAGTTCACCTATTTCATCTTACTTAATATTATAAATGCGAATGTTTAGATAGATGGATGTTTGTTTGATGGTTTCTCCGGAACGGCTCATCGGATCTTGATGATTTTTGCCACAGATGTAGATCACAATCTGGTTGAACATATAGGCTCTTTATTAAGTTTTTTTATAGCTCGCGGACAGATTCGAGGGCGACAGCTAGTAGCATATATTTTTATCGGTAATGATTAACTTGTGAGTTGTGTATCAAAAACGATAACGAGATAATACAATCACTTGATTATCAAACATCGTGGAATAAGTATCGATAAAAAATAAATGCATTTATCATGAAACTAATCTACTAAATTAACAACATAAAAGTACTTCTAAGTTTTAATGATACAAGGTTAATAACTTACAATAAATTTATTAATCTGTATTAAAGTTTGTCAGGACCGCGCCAAATGGAGACCCCGAGTTTAATTCCTCTGGGTTACGAGCGGGGGTTATTGTTATTGTTATTTTGATGATAGTTCATCATCAGCTCACTATACGTCCTCATTGAGGGGCTCGGAGCCTACCCAAAGTTAGGGGTTAGGCAATAGTCAACCACGCTGACCGGCGGAGTGCAGGTTGACTTCAAACATATCTTTGAATTTTTCTTTTTAGATATGTACAGGTTGCGTCACAATGTTTTCCTTTACCGTAGGAATCATCATCATTCCTACGGTGATGATAGTTGTTTTATTAAAATTCTTGTGTTTTCAGTAATAGTATTCCGTCCAGTTTCATTTTATTTGTAATCCTAAATTGATTCAATTAAAATATTAAATATTTGTCCTTTATTAAATTTACTTCTCTCTTTCCATATTAAAGTTACATTATCCTTAATACATCAAAGCATGAAGAAACAGATTTCTTTAAGAATAGTTGTTCAATTGATTCACTGAAGTGGTTATTCACCTATTTCTTAAGTAGATTAAAACAAGATTTACTTGCAATCGAAGAAAGAAACTTCCTGCAAACAAAAGCAATAAATACTACATAGATAAAAAACCGTTCGCATTTTATATGGTCGTTGACAGGTTATCTGTATTATTTTAACTCATCATAATCTTCAGCCCTACATCTCTTATCAAATGTTATTGAAAAACATTCATCGAAAAAAAAGATTTACGACGCATTTTATATTACGATTCAACCGGAAGCGAAAGTGTTTATAAATTATCTTTTTATTATTGTGAAAAGTTATTATTTATTGTTAATATTTAAATGGAAAACTTAAGTCATGTTTTTCGAGCAAGAAATTTGGTTTTTAATGAGTAAGTATTTATTTTTGTTATTATATTAAATAAACAATAAAGTAGTTCGTTGATTTAATTATAAATTTTTATATTTTAATTAACAATAATTTTATAAGCTATACCTTGATGGAATATTTAAAAAGTTTTCAATCAAATTCTTAACCGTATCCTGATAAAATTGAGTTTCTTTACTACAAAGTTTTCATCCAAGGTTTTAGCACTCAAATATTTTCACTTTTAAGTTATTTATGTGATAATTATCTTGACCCATTGCTTCTATTGTCTAACTTAAGTTCTCGTTTATCTTTAGAAGTCCCATTTTATTTGTTCATACATTTGTTTTGCAGTGTAATCAGTAATTGTTAACAGGAATTGTTTACTGCAAGTTCAAGTGCTCATTACAAAAGGTTCACTAATTAGTTAAATCTTTTTAAACGTTTATCTTTTAGTCGTGACATTGTTTACCTTTTCTTTCAACATTTATTTTGAATGTCAGTTCATTTTAAGACGGTATGCGCAAAGGGTCAATTCTGAGATCAGTTTTGTTTAATATATTTGTCGTTATGGATTTAAATACTTATCGAAATAATTCAAATGAAACAAGCGCGTTGAAACAGTGTTCGAATGTTGCATATTTTTACGCCGGTTTAATTAAATTGGTTGTTTTGATACGATGCAAGTTTAATGGATTTTGGTTACCTCCAAACAGTGGTAAGTTTATGTTTTAATTAATTATTGATTTCTCAATAGTTTATATTAGAAATGACCTACCTAAAGTCTTTTGGAAATAATTACTTTGATTTTATATCTTCAGTGTACTATAGTCTTTTTCTGGTTACGTGACAAATACGATAAGTGTTTTAAAAGCGTAATATTTTTGTTCGTAATTTCGTGCTTGTTCGCTGAGTCATATTTCCGTCGCGTTCATCAATTGCCCACTGACTAAGACATTTCACCTTGTTTGTGAAGATGTTCCAACGTTCTTATGTAACCTTCTTTCTCTTTATATTACTTGTATTTGTCTACTTTATAAGATAATATCTTAGGTCGTGATTAGACGGTCGTTTGTTTAAAACTCAGCTGCTCTGGATTAACGAATAATTTCTGACGATTTTTAAATACTAGAAATATTTTACTTCTTACTAATATTATCAATGCGAATGTTGATTTTGATGGATGGATGTTTGTTTGGAGGTATCTCCAGAACGGCTCTACGGATCTGCATGAAATTTGGCACAGATATAGAACATAGTCTTGAAGAACACTTATGTTACTCATTAACATTTTTTTAAATTCCGCACGGACAGAGTCGCGGGCGACAGCTAGTTTCTACACAATCATAAAGTCCTCCCCCTTATTTTCCTTGCAAACACCTTATATCTTTGTATATACATATGTTTTGGAAATGGAAACTGACAGCTTACGTTATCATATCAACGTAAATTCTTTGCATAATGAACATTGACGTAATTGTAATTTAATTGAAGAAAATAAAAAAAGGCATCCTTTAAATTAAATTCTTCAAAGGAAGTTCTTGGAATTCCATTACATTCGGTTCGGCGATATAAATTATGGTGGCGTTAGCAATGCGGAAGATGTCGCCAATCGCCACACCGAACTACTAACGAGATGTCTTCCTGTTCTAAAATATCTAAAATGTTTACATCGGTTACTTTTTGCATTCCTTATTATAAATGCGTAAAATAATTATCTACCAGTTGGCCTTTTCTTATCTGTTTGTCTATTTAATAACATTACACTCACATTTACACCAAAATTATCAACAAAAATGTCAACCATTTTCCAATTTATCACATATACGAGTATGTATCTATTATTATCTCCAATTACATAAAAACATATGAGTATATAAACGTAGTAATATGTAACAATATGGGAATTAAAAAACAAACAACATGAGTTGGAACTCTTCGTGAGCGGTATTTGTGTCAACGCACGAATTAGTCTAGACAGGTTAAATATATCTGGGTACAGTCACCGACATTATTTAAGACATATATTCATTTTGTTCCTTTTTCTGTTGCAATAGATAATAAATAAATAATACCTAAGCAGACAAGCTGTTACTAATATGGTATACAGGTAAAGTTAAAAGGCGATGGTATTCGAGGCCGTTTAGACTTCCGAATGCCGCGGAATTATGTATTGTCAAGGGAATATTATGGATATTAATATTATACGACTAATTTCAAAACGACAACTTTTTACTTTCGTGCTGGCCAGTACTTTAATGAACTTTTAAAAATATTTTACTTCCCCCGCGAAATTGTAATAAGTCGTATCGATTGCCAGCTTTGTTAGTTACGTATTAACAATTTGGCAAACAGATCATTCAATCTATGTTTAATATTCGTTTCATTGAATATATCTCATTCTCCAATTGTATATCGATCAAGTCTATAAATACAAGACCATAATAAACTGAGTCGAGAAGTCGGCGAGCCCACGCAGTGAGAAACGCGCCGCCGCACGATACACGCGGCCAATACGTCACTATTCCTACTGAAAACATCGTCATTTTCTCAAAAATATTTAATACCTATCTCTTTCTAAATTAAAAATACGAAGAGAGATCGCGCTACATTTCACCCGCCAACGCCCATCACACGTCACGCACTCTAGCCCGATGAGTTAAGACAATGGATTCCTACATTATCCCAACTATGACGTTTTGTTGATTCATAACACCTACTAAGTTCTTATCATCGATCGGTAAATTAGACTTTATTTTTTAAACAATAATATCCTCGGACTAGTTGTATTTATAAATCGCGTGATTGTAAATTTAGTGCAATTACAACGGTTGTTGGATGCGCCGATTTTTGTGTGTTTAGAATTTAAAACTACAATGTGATGTGCGGAAATTCACGGTCTTTGTTAATGATAGCATTATAAATATAATAAAGTCAACGAGCTACCGATGTGTGTTATGGGGGCGCTATGCCGATTTCACGCCAAATACGTTATAGGTGAGTGACTTTCGTATATAAATGTACCCAAATTTGTAATCAGATTTAACAATAAGAAGTGATAGTTCATAAGCAAGAGACCGATCTGTAATTTAAGAATAGGGATTACAATTCTCGACGAGGTTCTATCAATATGTTTTTTGGAACGAAGTTCCTTATCGCGCGTTGTGAAAGGGGGTTAGACGGAAAAAATTCTTACGAAAACTTGTCACGACACTTTTTGCTATGGTATGTTAACGACGAATGAGCGCTACTTCACCATGGCAACGACATGACAATATATAACGAAAATTCATAGAAATAAAATGTACTTCTTGTGAAGACTTAAGTTTTTTATTCATACAATAAACATTGGTTCCTTCATTAATTAATCGAAAGGAATTTCGTTCCATTCGGGTGTCCCTTGACACCTCTCAAGTTTTTTTTTTTATAACTAAAGGTCAGATATAGAGGTCAGAGTCAATGAAGCTTTGTCTAAAAATATACGATTTTACAATTTTCTTTTGTTTTATATTCAATTACAACACCGATATTATGTAAAGTGTCCCTCAGATCACTTGATATAACGGCATGTGTTCACAAGAGACCGCTATTAAAGTTAATTGCTATGTAACATTATACGCGATTTATATCAGCTATAAATCACTGCATGTGTACACACTGCTTTACAATGACCACACATGAATGGACTCGATGCTTGTAAAACATACGGACCACGATTCCGTTATTGGACAAACTTTTTTTAATTCATAAAAACTAGTTGCGGTAAAATTTTATATTTATATCAAATAGGTCACCAAGTATATGGAGAGATGTAGAGATCTTACTAATATTATAAATGCCAATGTTTGGATGGATGTTTGTTTGAAAGTATCTCAGGAACGGCTCAATGGTTCTTGATGAAATTTGGCAAAGATGTAGAACATAGTCTGGAAACACATAGGCTACTTATTAAGTTTTATTTTAATTCCGCACGGACGGAGTTGCGGGCGACAACTAGTAAATGAAATTACAATTTTATTCTAATGATTTTGTTATTCAAGTTCAGATGTTGCACTATTTTTTTTTGTTTTTTTTTTTATTTAGAAACAAGACAATCGCTACTCTATGTGCTTTTATAATACAACTAACTTTACTGACCCGGTCTACAAAATCGAATATTAAATAGTCCTAAAATAATTAAATAAAGCCTTTACTCATTTCTAGATTATTTTCGGAGCCATAAAAGTCTTACCTTATGGTGGTTTGAACGTAAATTAGTTTGCATCCGTGAACAAAAAATAGATTAATTCCTATACATCCAAAGTCCAAAGCATGTCTTTTGTCATACATCAGATGTGCATTGGGTTGTGTGTGGCTGTTAGCGTCTGTCGCAGGACATTCACCCTGCTACGAGTTAAGTGACATCGTTAGAAACAATCAACTGATGCATAAACGTCCTGTCTCCAAGAATAACATCGCTTTAAATTTAGAAATATATTTACTATTTATTTCCAGAAAGAAGTCAATAATTTTTTTTTTATAATGTATTCATTTTTTGTTGTGTTAAAAATGCTCCTATTAGTAACAACAATAGCTTCGGTTGAAGTTGCAACAACTATAAATTATAGTTTAAGGGAATGGGGCGAGATACCTCGTTCTTTACTTCTAGTACTTGTTGAAAGTTACCCGTATTCATTCACATAACTGTGCCGTTGTTAAATTCAATCAGATGGGATTTAAGTTACCTAATGAGAAAATATACCTTATAAGTAATGTGTGTTCTAGACTATGTTTTACATCTATGCCAAATTTCAATATAATCCGTTTACCCGTTCCTGAGATACCTTCAAATAAACATACACTCATACATCTAAACTTTCGCATTTATAATATTAGTAAGATTTGATTTATTAGACATATTATTTTGTGGTGCAATATTCGATTGAATAAATGTGAATTTATTTTTTTAAAACTTTGAATAAATCTTAATCTATTAAATTACTCATTTGGAAAAATTAATTATGTCAATTTAAAAAAGTTATGGTGATTATTTTTAATGTATTTTTTATTATTTAAAGGTTGGCTATCTCTGTTTGTATTCGTGACTTAACAATGACAGGAAACAATAAAGATCGATCTTATGAAAATATTTTTTATCTGTTATCTATGATACAAATTGGTTTCATGTATTACGTTCAAAAAATATATTTCATTTTATCTGTATCTGTCAAAATCACAACAGATTTGTTTTTGCTTGAGTAAATATGTGGCCGGCTGGTGGGGCCGCAAAGTACCTACTAGAATGGCGGCCACGTACAGGTCGACGCAGCGTGAGCAGGCCTCCCGCAAGGTCAAGGTTGGGGGAGTATCCTGGATGCGGGTTGCACAGGACCGATCTTTGGGGGAGGCCTTTGCCCAGCAGTGGGCGTTACGAGGCTGGATGGATGGAAATATGTACCATTTTAGTTTTGTATCTGTCCTAATATTATCGTAGTATATGTTGCTAAGAATTCTTTGAGGATATTTCAATATTTTTAGATTCACTCTAAGTTCGAAAGATAGTTTTATTTTTATGCTAACAAAAATATTGCAATATGACACGCGATGCGATTCATTCACTTTCATATGTGTATCAAACAACCTTGGTTACAATTACTACGACTAAGAAAGTGAAGACGAGGTCTCTTTCAAGTACTCAAGGTTTACTTGCAAGGCGAGTGGCCTACACTGACTGTCATCAAGGCTGACAATTGTTTGACAAGAAACAATCAATGACGTCACCAGATTAATGTTGAAGACGCGTTATTTGTAAATGACAGGAAGAACCTTAATGGATAATACGTGGTTAAACATCCTACTAAATATTATATCTGATTAAAGCATTTGAAAGGAAGGGTTTATCCGGCTTAGTAATCAATTATTTAAGAATTTTTACGCTCAATTCGTTTCAAATTGTTTGGTTTCTTGTGGCAAATTTTCACTTACCACACATGTATTTAAATGTTAAAAAAACGAATAGCAGCGGTTTTTAAACCAACATGTACAAGCCTCTTAATAAGTCAAAGTTAACAAAAGAGCAATGAAACAGTTAGTTGGCGCTCTCATCTCATTTCAGTAACCCAGGAGTGGTTTATTTCAGTCGGGACTTTACAGGATGTTGTTTGTTAGTTGTACGCCCTATTTTTAGCAAACCGGAGAGAAATATACCAATTTGTAATGCCCACAATCTTGTTTCACGAGTGAACTGAATATCGGAAAATAAATAGTATATAAATATACAGATATTGTTTTAGTTATGTACGAATGCGCGTGCGCATTTTTCAGTCAATTTAATCTTGTTTTTAATTCATGTTTTATATTAAAGATACAATATTTAAGTTTTAAACGCTTATAATTAGATTTTAACAATAGAAAAAAGTTATTAATAGGAATAATGTTATTGAATTCTTTTTGAGTTATGAAAATCTCTGGTTTTTGAAATCTCAAGCAGAAAAACTTTTATTGTTTTATCAATTAACCTATTCAATTCAATTTAGTTCAAGTATAGGTATCAGAAAAAATCTTCGCATTATATTGTTACTCTGAAAACAAAAAAATAACTATTTAACCAAGATTTTTTAGCTGACATTCTTTCAAATCAGTGTAGTATCTTTCTTGAATAAATTACATATGTCAGTAAAATATGTACACAAATATATATATAATAACTATAAGTACGAGGTAACTTGTACTTAAATTAACTCAGCAAGTGAGTTCTTTAACCTTCCCCGCGTTTTTGCTATCCTATGTCTGTGTCACTAGTTTTTATGATGGTAACACAAAAACAGATCGGCACATCAAGCAAGGTTCATCTGAACTCGCCTCGCAAACATCTCTATTATAACAGATAATAATTGCGAATTAAATCAAACATCGTATAAGATCAAACTTAAAAATATCTCATTATTTATTCCTACAATTAAACTTTTAAATGATCAATTGTTGGAGTGTGTATTTAATATATAAAAATGAAGTCTTTGTTCTAATGTATTTTATGGAATGAAGGCCTCAACAGTTGATCAACTTAAATATTATTAAAGGACACGTTCGCCACTTCAAATTTTCTTATCATTCTACACAATTAGTTGTCTTAAGAAATTTAACATCGGTACGAGATTTAATAATACTGTACTTATGACGACTTGTACACACATTTACTTATTACCCATTAAACAACCTCTCTCTATGTTATGGTTAGCTGTAAGAGAACTCTTTTACAGTTAAGCTCTCCAGTACAACACTGCATTTCTTATGTAATGTCACAAAAATTATATGTTACATACACAAATAATTTTAGTTTAAATAAATAAATAAATGAAAGACTTTCCAAAAAACACACAAAGATGTTTTCTATTTGCTCTGTTGCATTCTTGTTTGTCCTGAGACTATTATCCACTAGTAACTAAAACAATATTATTATGTTTTGTTTGTAGAGGGCGAGCTGGAGACGGAGTGGTTGCAGGCGGCGGGGCTGGGCTCGTTGGCTGCGCCGGCGCGCGTTGGCCTAGAGGTGACAGAGGCGCAGCTGGGCGATGCAGTGCGCCCGCTGCCGCGCGACCAGGCCGCCGCCGTGCGCCGCCGCGTGCGCCGCCTTAACCGCACTGTACGCCGCAAGCGCGCCGCCTCGCGCGCCCGTAAACCAGACATCAGAGATGTCTTCAGAGATTTAGAGGTTTGTACATTCCCTATTAAATATATTAACAATATGGCCATTACCCCTCGGGGTAGACAGAGATCGTTTATTTCCATTTCCCTAACACACCACTCTCGCTTCTTCTACATTCACACTTATACTTAAACTCGCTCGACGTCTTAAGAAACATTGCCGCTATCCAAGAAATTTTATAAGCCTCACTCACATTAAATAAACAACAGTGTTTTTTAATGATGTTACAAAATAACAACTGACATGCAGATCGATTGATACGTCAAAACTTATCAACCGTGCACACGTTTTGTTTTTTTCGTGTCCCGTTAGCCTGTCACTGAGAACAAGTTGTATACGCTGTGATGCGTATATTCTGAAATGTCGGAACGGTTCTTTGCAGTTCAATATTATGATAAATAAAACTTTATTAATCATTAAGTCGTGGTATTTTATAAATGTGCACATTCGTAAACTTGAATTAAATTGTTATGTCATTCAATATTCATATTATGCATTATTTACGTGTCAACATAAATAAAATTACGCAACTCGCTCCAAATGTCCTTTAAGTGCACACGCAATTGTAACAATCAGTAAATATTTGTGTGTACATAACCTAAATTCTGTAAAGTGCATTTTAATCAACTGTCAAACTGTTTTGCTTTAATGTCGCAATACTGACACTGTAAACAATGTCAAGTAATAATGACATCACAATCTGTGCCATAATCTGGTACTTTGTCTTGTTATGGTGAAGTTTATTGGACAACATTCATGTTTTTTACTCTCATGAATTTTGTGTGTCGAAATGTTTTTTTTTTAATTAATAGTTACACCCAAAGTTAAGAATTCTATTATCTGACATAGCAATTGTGTCGTATTTTCTAACGTAAGCTTACCTACTGTTATTGTTCGCTGTTTATGGTTCTGACTGATTGGTATGGGAACAATAGCAAATGCAACTCTCTCTTTACCTTATGAAAAGATTTAGAAATTGAATTACAGTCGTAATATGATTTAGCTATGACCTATAAATAGTTAAAATTTACGACAGTAAATTGCAGTAGATGAAATAAGTTAATAAAAAAATTGTTTAATTTAAAGGACTTTTACGAAATCTATCCACATTTATATTTGAAGTTGAAATTGTCTTATTAAGATTTGGATCATTATGATAGGAAGACCTATTTAGAAGAATGTCAAATATGTGTTGTACATTTCTGACCGATCTTGATGCGACAATTACTTAATTTTATGTCACGGAATCATTTACGTTTTTGTGAGAAATCATTACGGGTTTCAACAAAAGAGAACCCGGCCTTGGATAGGGTTACCAAGTGTTTATGCTTTAATGGACCGACTTGGTTTCTAACAACTATGATTTGAGGTATGAAAGAGAAATTTTTTTCTGGCTACTATATCA
Organism: Papilio machaon; assembly: GCF_912999745.1. Classification (NCBI taxonomy): domain Eukaryota; kingdom Metazoa; phylum Arthropoda; class Insecta; order Lepidoptera; family Papilionidae; genus Papilio; species Papilio machaon. Next base: position 9,775,959 of record NC_059987.1, read on the forward strand.
GATAAACCTATACTATGGTTACATACAGAAGAAAACAAAGCCATTTTAATTGAAAATTTTAAAGTCAGTTTTTCTTTTAGTATTTTATTTTCTAATTCATAATCGAATACGACATACGACAAACATACGTTGGAAATCTTGATAAAATACAGTGTAAACTCTTTATAACGTTATCTTTTATAACAATAAACTCCCTGTAACGTTGAAGTGAGCCCAACTTGGTTTGTTTACGTTAAAACCCACATATTGAAACACTCTTTATAGCGATACGCCATTCTCTATTACGAAGAAATGATGATGATGATGTCATCCGTGACGTAATCCGTCAATGGCGAACCTTGCTATCCTGCTATCTCCGAGAGTAATACAAAGAAATATGTTCATATTTGTAGACAGTAAATATTTATTATCGGTATTATTGTTTTTGTTATGTTATCTTGTTAATTTGGTTGTCTTTTTGTTCACTCCATATAACGATAACTCTATATAACGACAAAAAATGATCAGTCCCTTAAGTTTCGTTATAAAGAGTTTACATTGTATATTAAAAATCTAACGTTTGGAAAACAAACTATGGATGGAAACACTAGTTAGACGTGAGCAGGGCAATCCATTTTGACGATACGATAAGTAAGAACGTCAGTCATTAGATAAATATGCAATTAAGAGCAAGAAGAACTTCAAATACAATTTGTAAACAGTTTTCAAACATAATGTCAACTAATGCGAACGTATCTCGCTTGTATAGTCACGTTCAATTTATAGTCTAAATAATTGGCTGGAAATGTTCTGATAATTGTTTGAATTTAAAAAAAATATCGCGAATAATCGATTAAATTTAACTCATTCCATTTTCAAATTACTTTAACCCTGTGTCATTTTTTTTTAATATTTTCTGGCCTGGATACTAGTCCTTTTGATTACTCTGTGTTATATTAATTTAACAGTGATAAATACCAGTGTTTAATTTAAAAAAATCGTTAAATATTCAGTTGTTAGTCACAATTACAAAAGTGCGTTCCTCGCTCGATCTGCGTTAGTAAACGGACGTTGTGCCGACACAAATTGCCTCGCGTCCGGCAAATTTCAAAATTGAATTGAGTGTTTTGTACACTAAGTGTATTGGTTGTTCAGTGAGCATTGTGCTGTGGTGTTGTTGTGATGCGAACACGCGTGTGCCAACATGATCTGTGACACCGTGCGCGTTAAGGTACGCGAGAAGATGGGGAGCTGCAAAGGACTTGCGATGGTGCGCTCCTACCTCGATGCTTTGGTATGAAACCAAACTCTAATGACATTTGACGATCCGCTTTGACCCGTGTCTTAAAAAAAAATGTGGCTGTATGACAACATTACTTTAGTCTTTAAAAAAGTTTGGTAATATATTCTGTCATAATTTGCAATAATGGTATTCTGTGTAGGCTGCTAAATTATTTTCATTAACTTCATCAAAGTTGGTACTAGTGTGAATGCCCTGCATCAATTTATCATATTTGATAAGCAAATCAGTTTACGATTAATAAAGTGACAGTTGATACGGTACGAGATAACATCGGCGTCATTAAAGTAAAAGTTATAATGTAATTAATGAAGGAACTTAAAACTCGTAAAATAATTTTGATTTGTAGATGTATAATAAATTTCAATAATATGGTTTCATGTAAATAAACCAGTGTGTACTTACTTTATAATAATTATTACAGATAATTTAAATTAATCTTTTATCTACATACATTTTTTTCCCAAACTTATACTTTAAGTTTTCTACTTCCAAAGTAGGCAAAGGAAGCGACCGTAGGTTTCTATTCGTGTGTGCATTCAAGGCAAAATAACTTGAAGAGTTTTACGCTACTTGATATATCTTCCAGTTGTAGTTTCATATGAAGTAGACATGCAGAGGCGAGCGCACGTGCTTATTATGACCTTGAGATTTGACTGTTGCAATGCGACTGTTAGTTCATTGCTACCTCTTACATGGTTTCGTTTTGTCACTTCCTGATGCTAAAAAAACAACATATAAAGAGATTTGCTTTCTGAATGGATTAAATGAGTTTATTATTATTATTATTATTAGATAGATGATAAAAAAAATGATAATGTGCTAGTTTTAATACTTGCTTAATAGATTCGTGTTTTCTTTTATAATATAAGGTGGCAAATGAGTAAGCGGTCACTTAAATTCGCCGAAATAGAGAAGCGACCGCTGCTTATAGACATCCGCAATTGCAGATGCTCTTCCTACCTTAAATCGACAGATGAGAAAATATACGTAGAAACAGAATTTGTTCCCTTCCTACGTGGCTCCTCCTCCAACAAATCCACTTCCCCTTTTCATCCATTCTTTTAAAAAAGGATAGAAAGGGAAAGAGGACGTTTTTGCTTCAAATTGACGCTTGTCTTTTATGTGGTCGTCGTATTGCAGCTGTCTAGCCGACCTATTCGTGCAACTGATGTTGTTGCTGGCGTCTACCACTGTCAAGACTCTACCGTGTTCATAACAGTTGTGTATTCATTTTATCATATTTACACAACTTACGTTACAACTGTGTTAGCAACTTATGTCACCTATAAATTTAGATGTTTTATACACAAATACTATTTTGTTTAAACGCTTATCTAATTAGTTGAAAGATACATCTTTGAAATTGAGAGATCCTGCAAAATTTATCAAAAGATATAATATACCAATTAATAAATTCTTACTGACTGACTTCCCTTGAACATGTCTTTGACGTGTAACGATTTCTCTTGAATTGTCGTTCATTATGTATTTGTTTGTAAATTTCGTAATTGGGACTTCATTAGTGTTTGCACAACAATATGAGGTATTCGAAAAAATGCCACAACGATACATTCATATACTGTGTAAACAGTTTTATAAAATCTTTGCTTATGGAGCCAAGAAAACGCTTTAAATAAAGTGAAAGAGTAAAAATCTCATACGTTTATTGGCTATAATAAAGAAAGGATTTTTTTAATTAATTTGAAACATTACAATTAACAGTGGTAGAAGTCAGCAACAACATTTGTTCCACGAATGGGTTGGCTCGACCGCTGCAATACCTCGGCCACTCGGATAATGTGTCGGAGATCTTATTTTGGTCCTCTTTCCCTTCCCACCCTTTCTTATAAGTAAAAGATGGGAAGAAGAAGAATTTGACGGAGGAGGGGACGTATAGGAAGGTGATTCTTTTTTTGTGCTTCCTCCGTCTTCCGTCGATTATAGGCAGGTATCTGGAATTAGGGATGTATCGGAAAATTCAGATGGCCGTTTGCTCATTTGCAACCTAAAAAACATAGATCGAACTCAGAATTGAACCTAAAACGCCGCTATATACTTGTTTAGAAAACTTGATTAATTATATTCAATCATTATAAATCCAGTATAAAGATTAGTAGGATCGTTTTACGTAGTTTATAATCGCGATGTATTTCAAGATGGAAATCAAGTCGTTAGTGGCTACAATCGCCGGATGCCTCGCAAGTAGCATGCAGCGTGCAGCATGCGTGATGAGCCACTTAATTACCTTTCAGATATTAAAAAAAATCATACTTCACACTTCATTTTATTTACGTACCGGTTTTGAAGTTGCAATTAAATGTTACAAGTTTCTTATCAAAACGAATCATAGCACGGGATAAGTAAATCAAAAGAAATGTTCAGATCTATGTGATTTATGGTTCTCAGATGTAGGTCAATTAATTTATTAGTTTTCTAAAAGATTTTATTCCCATCTTTCATTAGTAACTTTCCAAGATCTTATCGTTAATATCGAATAGGGCTGCACGCAAAGGCGTCCCTTACTGGGTCAAGAAACCTGTCCGTTGTATATGGGCATAAGAGTGGCTTGCGGTCGGAAGTCTCGGTATCCGGTGTTCGCGGGGCGCAGGGGCGGGGTAGGGACGGGGAGAGGAGGGGCTGCGTGTCAATGTCGAGCCTGACCGGTCCACTGACCACATCTCGTCTTCAACGCGTTTCCACTTATCAGAATAGTTATATAAACACGTTCTATGACTCCGGAAGGAGTTTTAATGGTGCAAACAGCATGTGTGTGTGTCAACCCTAGTGATTAGGGTTGTCAAATTAGTACTGCTATGTTATGTGAAATAATTAAATTCACTTTCCACTTACGATTGATTACCAGTAATCATAAGATCATGTAATCATATCATGTTAGGTTGTCTAGACCAATTTAAGACACTGTAAGCGTCAAATGACATTTGAACGAAGAAGGTTCATTAAGGTTAATTAACATTCTGGAACACTTAGCACTTTTTAATTCTAAATTCTTATACTAATGTTATTTCTTACTAATATCATAAATGCGAAAGTTTAGATGGATGGATGTTTGTATAAAGGTATCTCTAGAACGGCTCAACGAATATCGGTGAAATTTGGCATAGATATAGAACATAATCTGGAAAAACACGTACAGACTACTAATTAAGATTGTTTAAATCTCGCGAGGACGGAGTCGCGTGCAAAAGCTATATATTATATTTTTGTTCGTAACCAGTAATGAACAAGGGTTTAACATTTTATTTTATATCAATAAAATAGTTTAATTCCCATTCTGAGCCACTCCTGTGATATTAATATTCGAGCTATGACCTCCGTGGTGGCACTTCCACGTACACACACGGTTTGATTTAATGCATAGAGAAGCGCTTCTCGGAAGCTTCGGTGTCATTCAACCTAATGCACTCCTACATTATGTGACATGCAGCGCAAATGATAAGATCTCATGTTTAGAATATCTTCAAAAGGATTGATGAATGAATGATAAAGAGGAAAAATTTATGATACAATATCTGATACTAATCAGTGTCGGAGATCTTATTTTGGTCCTCTTTCCCTTCCCACCCTTTCTTATAAGGAAAAGATGGGAAGAAGAAGAATTTGACGGAGGCGGGGACGGTATATTACTTTATTTTTATATAGTTTAATTAACTCAAAAAAATATTCCTTGCTTGATAGTTAATACACTTTTATCGCAGTTATAAAATCTTTGACAATTTGACCAAAGCGTCAATTTATAAATGAATTCACTTCAGTAATTAGGATTATGAACACGTTTTCTCCCCTATCATGATATGTTGAACACCGCACAATACATAAATTGACCATAAGCGTGGCCCCGATAATATCAATTTGCGAATAAGTGTTTTATAATTGTTGTGTCTGGCGCGCGGGCCCATGACCGTAATAATTTTAAACGCGAGGTTGACTTCATTGTGGGGACACGTAACGCGATCCGGGACCTCGCCGCAACTATTTTAATTGTCCTTAAAAATTCCGTGCACCTTAATAAACGCCCACGTGGCACAAAGCATAAGGATAATTGGCATGAAATCATAAAACATAAATAGGGCGACTGAGATGGTTTTTGACCTCTGGAGCACGCACGGGAATCAGCAAGCTAAATTCTAGCAACTAACTCTTCTGTTAAAAGTCAACAATATATAAAAATATGCTTCTCAATTTCCTCGACAAAAACATAAAAAGTAAGAAACGGAATGTTATGCTTTCATTGAGATGTCCCCACATCTTCACATCAATTATAACGCGAGTTTCTCTTTCCATTAGAGTGAACAATCGTTAGTTTTATTTGTTTTGCGGTTGGACCATTACGAGCGCGGTTACCACAAGTTTACCCTTTCTTTTTGGGCTTCACACGCTACTTACAATGCTTTCTACCTATCCCTTTTAGGATAAGTAAGTATTAAGTATAATGTACTGTTCGTAGAGTATTGCTGTAATTTTAAACGTCGTCACCAAATTATTAAAGGAACCTAAACAAACACAACACAATGTAGCTTAAACTAATGTGAGTACATACTTCGAAGGTATTATGGAGGTTGAGCCTTATGCAACGGGAGGAATTCTTGTCAGGGACGTTTGTAATATTTTGTATCCAGTACATGTACAGTACATTATCCGACGATCTGCCTTCTTGTTATGATTGGTCATGGTATAAAAATTCTCTTAAGAAGCGAGAGAATAGTGTAGCATATCGGCATGCGATTACTCATCTTCACAGACGTGGGGATAACATATAAGAACAAAGGTGTTTTGTTACGTCTACATAGGCAAGGGCTCATGTCACAGTTACCCGATGACTCATTTACAACTTCTGTGCCACTCAAGCAGTCCAGTATTCAGGTTTTCTTCTATGTTTGTTACTTATTAACTCCTAAATAGCTGCACCGATTTTAATGTGGTTTTCAGGCAAGATTGAGACAGTGTGATATCCTGAACAGTTTGATAGCGATCGGTTTAAAATTTAGTTTGTTTTTCTTCTCTGATTCACGTCGTGACATTTGTCGTTCATCTATTTGTCTGAGGTTCGCGTGGGGTAGTAAAAAATGGCAGATTAAAAATTGTATGTTTGTTGCAGAACTCTAGCGGCAGCGAGCCTCGGTCGCGCAGCGCGACCCCGGACTCGCTGGACTCGCTGCCGAGCGCCGGCTCCGGCTCACCGCCCGCCGAGTGGGCTGATACGTCGGCGCCCTCAGACTTTGTGTGAGTTTCATATTAATAACTTAAAACTCAAGGCGAATTTTCATAAGTCATTAGAGCACCGCCTTCGGGATGCGGGAAGATACTGTTCATGCATGCACCTGACATAAGAAAATCTTAAGTTTGTAATTAATGATGTCCGCAGCGACACATACCAGGGAGGTGGTCACAGTGCGCTTGGCCGCACGCCGTCGGCGCCGGCGCCACGTCGCGCCCGTCTCTCCCCGCCCGGACAGCACTCTCCGCCCGCCTCGCAGCACTCCCCGCCTGCCCCACACCGCGGACACGAGCTCTTTAAGCCCAACGATCTGCACTGGGCTGACATTGCCTCTAACACCGGTAAGGTCTCTGGCAAGATTGCCAAATCAATGCAGCTTATCGGCTTTCTAGATTGAAACGTACTTCTTACTTAAATGTCAAAATAACCTTTCGCGTTGGTGTTGTTTGCAGAGGGCATAGAACTCCTGGGCTACCAAAGATACGGCACTGTGCAGGGGCCGAGGATAGGCAAAGAGAGAATCAACGGTTCCATCCTCAAGGACAGCGATCCTTTCGTGTACGTATATGCCTTGCCCATTTATCATCAAACCAAAATTCCCACCAAACACTAAAATGGGCGCAATAGGAACAAGACGGTTCTATCTAAAGTATATGACGATGAGAGTGACGTAGCAGAGGTAAAACGCGCAAGTTTATCGAGTCGAATCAGGCTAGTGATCAATACGGTTGTATATTGTTGCAGCAAGAAGCACGCGGTCGTGTCGCGCACCAAGAGTGTGACGAGTGCTGGCGGCGCCGCGCAGCAGCCGCTCAGCTTCGAGCACAAGTTCAACCTCGACCGGCAAGTGCTCAACCAAGAGGAGGTAACTACTATAACACTTTAATAATAACTATAAATACTCTTATTTCTGCTTAGGTTTCTAAAAAATTGGGGTTTAATCTGGATCACTATATGGATGTGGTATTCCAGGAATGGCCGGAGGAGGGCAGCACAGTGGATATCGAGTGCGTGGCGGAACCGACGCTGAAGAAGTTGCAGCCGCTGGTGTGGCTCGAGCTCACCGCTCTCTTCGATCGCTACTCGCTGCCCTTCCACAAGCGCAAGCCGCACAAGAAGAAGAGGAAAGAAGGTGATTATTGCAGCTATGTCTGCTAGCCCAAAGGAATGACTATCACTAGTAATATGCGCTACTGTCGAAGGGTACACTGAGTGCTATAATATTGACGTATTTCAGAGGGTTCGGTGTTCGGGGTGTCTGTGGAGACGCTACTGCGCAAGGACATGATTCTGTGGGAAGAGACGTGGAGCTCGGTGCCGAGTGTGCTGCGCGCCGTGTCCGCGGCGCTGGCGCTGCGCTGCGCCGACGAGGGCCTGCTGCGTGTACCCGGCAATAAACATAAGGTGCAACAACACTCACACTCAAATAAGATAAGAAGAGAGTTAAATAAAAACTATTCCAAATGACTATTTACGTTTTGTGTATGAATTTTGTGCATTTTCATTCTAAGTTTTATCCGACTCGAAGGACCCTTTTGATTACTTGACTAAAACGTTCATCCCTCGAAAATAAAATGCAATTATTGACTTTATGTAGGTGTTGCACTTTGTTGTATAAAGCGGTGTTACGTGTGCAGGTGGAGGCGCTGTGTCAGCTGGTGGAGCGCGAGTGGTGGTCGGGTCGCGGCACAGTGGAGGCGGCGCTGCGGCGCGCTGCGGGCCACGACCTGGCCGCGGTCTACAAGCGGCTGCTGCGCGAGCTGCCGCAGCCGCCGCTCACACAGGAGCTGATGCGTCTCTTCTACCACACATACGCCCTCAGCGGCGGCACTCAGGCGCGCGCGCTCAATCTGCTCGTACTGCTGCTGCCGGCCGAGCAGCGCGCCACGCTGCGGGCCGTGCTGCGCCTCGTGCGCGCCGTCGCCGCTCGCGCTGACCGCAACAAGATGAGCGAACACAACGTCGCCATGATCATTGCGCCCACGCTCTTCCCGCCCAGGTACCGTATTCTACACACAGATCGCTTTATTCTCTTAGCGGATGGGAAGGAGTCTTTCTACTGCTGTGTTGTTCTAGTATTAAAAAAAGGTCGTTCATGTTCTCAGTCTACTGATCAAGCCGACGGACAGCCTGGAGACGCAGGTGGCGACGGCGGCCAACAGCTGCGTGGTGACGGAGGCGCTGATGCGTTGGGCGGACTCGCTGTGGCTGGTGCCGGCCTCGCTGCTGGCGGCGGCGCAGCGCAAGCCGCGTGCACGACTTCAGCACACCTGAGCCAGTGCTCAGTAGCACTGAGCACTGAGCACTGCGCACTGCGACTTGTGTGCGGGAGGTGAACGTGGTGCAGCGGATTTAGTGCAATTTGAAATTGAACGAGACGTGTATTTATTTATACTAGTGAAGTGAAGCTCGACTTTACGGTGTGGCGATCGAAAGACTTGTGTGTTACGTTCTGCCAGTCAATCCAAAGAGTTTGCAGCAGGTATTACGTGTAAAAATTACATTATTATATGATTAACATCAATATTTATATGTTTTATTTGCACTATTCAACAAAATAATGTTGTATAGTTAGGTCAGAAATATAGAAAATTATATTTACCGTTGACATTGTTATCATCAAAACAACAAAATGTTGCAAATTGTTACAATTTGTGTTGGCCATAACAATGTTTGTTTTCATATCACAAGTTTCCTTTGCGATTGAAATATACCTTTAAAAGACAAAAATCGAATATGAATAGATAATTATTTAAATTTAAGGTTAGGTTAAGAAATGCAGGCAGTTTGCGTCAAAGTGACTCATTGTGTTTTGTCTCGTTTTATTACCAATATATTAAATAAATATCTAAGTCACTATTTTGATAGATATTAAATAATTATACATAGAATCTTTTTTTAACCAACTTCCAAAATGAGGATATTCTCAATTTATCTTTGTTTTTAACATTATATAAAATTCTTAGCAATATTAAAGTCACAGTGAAATAGGACCTTAGTTGTTACTTTTTAATTCTATATTCAAATATAGAAAATTATTCTATTTTTAAATATTATTTACAGAACATATCAAGAAATATCAGAATATTGAGGCTTTTATTTTTTTTTTATTATATGAAAAAAAGGAAAATTTTAAACGTATTTATTTTTAATTATAACATTTTACAATAGAGGCTTTACGAACTCTGTTTGTATAAAGTTTTGGTTTGAACTTTGAAGATTTTTTTTGGTTAATATATCTCAAATATCAAGGCATAGTATTTAATTGTAAACAAGGAACAAATTTTGTATTGTTTATAAACGCATTTAAAATATTTAAATGAATAAACATACCAAATATTCATTTTATTCATAATAATAATAATAATAATAAAGCCATTTATTTCCATACAGATAAAACAAAATTAAAAAAAATTAAAAAAATGAAATAAAATGTACAAAGTAATTTACTTCTATTTGCAATTTTTTTACAATTCCTTAATTTAATTTTTTTTTTTTTTTTTTTTTTTTTAATAAACTAATCTGTAGGAACCCCTCTTCGGGTAAAGGCCTCCTCCAAAGACGCCCATTTCTCTCTATCCTGCGCCACCTGTGCCCAGGAAGTGCCGGCTGTTTTCTTTATTTCATCCTCCCATCGTGTAATAGGTCTTCCTATACCTCTTCTTCCTTTTGGTCCCTTCCATAACGTTGTTCTAACAGTCCATCTCTGATCACCTAGTCTTGCAACATGTCCCGCCCACTTCCATTTTTGCTTTAATGCATAACTCAAAGCGTGTTTTGCTTTAGTTATATTTCTTATTTCCGTGTGTCTTATTCTATCTGCTTTTCTGATATTGAGCATGCTTCGTTCCATTCCTCTTTGGCAGGTGTTAATTTTGTGCTTTACTTTTTTCGTAAACTTCCATGTCTGACAGCCGTATGTTAAGCATGACAGAAGACTTGTGTTCATTATTTTAGTTTTTATGTTGATTGGGAGCTTGCTTTTAAATATTTCGTAAAGACCCCAATATTTATTCCAAGTTTGTTGTACTCTTCTATCTATTTCGAACTCGTTACTTCTTCTTTCGAAACTTATTCTTTTTCCCAAATATATATAGCTTTCTGTGTATTCTAGTGGAATATTGTTGATTTTAATAGGGATTTTTTCTGCGTTTGTCATTGTCATCGTCTTTGCGAGATTCATTTCCAAGCCAACCGCGACACTAGCAGAGTGTAGTGTTTCGACCATTAGTTGTAGTTGGGTGCTTGTCTCCGATAGCAGCACTAGGTCGTCTGCGAACCTGAGATGGCTTAGATATGTACCCTGCACCTGTAGTCCCATGTATTTCCAGTCTAGACTGCTGAAGATGGACTCCAGTACAGCTATGAATATTTTCGGAGATAATGGATCCCCTTGTCTGACTCCTCTTTTTATGGGGAAACTTGGACCAGTGGCCTCAAGTTTTACTCTTCCTGTGTTGTTTTTATAAATGCTTTTTATAACTTTTATGTAGCTTTCATTTACTCCTTGATCTCTTAAGTCTTTCCATATCCTCGTGTGCGACACAGTGTCGAAAGCCTTTTGGTAGTCAACAAAAGCAATGTATAAAGGTCTCTGACGTTCTTGGTACTTTTCTATTATTAATTCTAGTGTGTGTATATGATCTATTGTAGAAAAGCCTCTCCTGAAACCCGCTTGTTCAATTGGTTGTCTCGCTTCTAGAATATTGCTTATGCGTTTACTTATGATCGAGGAGAAGAGTTTGTATATACTTGGTAGCAGGCTTATCGGTCTATAGTTATTAATGTCTTTAGGATCGCCCTTTTTATATAAAAGTATAATATTAGATTCCGACCATTGTGACGGTGTCTCCGCAGTTTGTAATATTATATTAAATAGTTCAACTAGCAGTGGAGTTAAAAGTGTGTTCGCTATTTTCAGTGCTTCGTTTGTTATATTGTCTGAGCCTGGACTCTTTTCAGCTTTCAATGATTTTATCTCTTCCATAATTTCTAGTTCGTCGATAGGTTTTATGCCAGTTAGGTGGACGGTTTCTTCATATGATTGTGTGTTGTTGGGTTCCGTGATGTTATTGTATAGTTGTTTATAGAATTCCGTTGCAGTGGCTATAATATCTTTTCTTTGGTATATCTCCTTCTTCGAATCTGTTAGTCGTTCTATCCAGTTTATATTTGTTTTGAGATCTTTATAACCCTTCTTTGCACTGTTTGATTGTTGTAAATGTCTTTCTAAAGTATTTAATCTATAATTTGTATAATCTTTCCTTATAAGTTTGTTAACTAATTTGTATAATGCGAATAATTGATTTTTTATGGACCTCGATTTATTCTTTATTTTTTGTAATTCTTTTCTTTTTTCTAATAGGCGTATTGTGTTGGCGGATAGTATTTTATGAGGCTTATTTTCTTTTCTACTTAATCGGGACTTCTGCAAACTTGATTTGATTGCAGTTATTATTTGGTCATATAGGTCTTGTACTCTAGGTTTTTTCGTTTGTGAGATACTGTCGAGTAATGGAGTTAATAATAAATTTAAATTCTCTCTGTACTTCTTTATTTCCTCTTCGCTTTTCAGTTCGTAATTTAAGGTCTTTGTGAACTTAATTCTGCTCAATTTTTGTTTAGAAAGCTTTATCGTTGCTCTTAAGGGTCTATGGTCTGACGGGAAGTTTATGTTTATAGAGTCTATATTTTGAAAAATATTTGGTCGATTTGATAGAATAAAGTCTATTTCGTTTTTGTAATGTCCATTTGGAGACAGCCATGTCCATTTACGGTTAGGTTTTTTCTTAAAACATGTATTTATAATTGTTAGTTTATTCTCCGTTGCGAAATCTATCAATCTCTGTCCCCTTTCGTTTCTATTTCCATAACCATGCTTTTTCATAATTAGAAATTCTTCTGGTTTAGGCTGTCCTATTTTTGAGTTAAAATCGCCCATTAAAATTACAGTATTATGTGCGGTGTTCATTGCGTCTCTTATTGTGTTATAGAAGTCATCGATGGTTTCGTCGCTTGCCGCCTCTGTTGGTGCATAGACTTGAATTATTGTTATTTGGTATCCATTAATATTTAGATTTAGTAGTGCCACACGCTCTGTTAAACCAATGAAACTCTCTATGTTTTGCTTTAATGATTTGTTAATGATGAATCCGACTCCGTACTTTCCTGGCGTTTGTCCTATATAGCATAAAATAAATTTATCGTATTCTTCTATTTTGGTACCGTTTCTTCTCACTTCTGATAATCCAATGACATCATATTTTATTTCTTTTATAGCTTCTTCCATCTCTATTAAACGTTCGTAGGATGATAGTGTTCTAACATTGTATGTTGCAATGTTTAACATTGCTAGAGAATTTTTGTTGGGCGTTTTTATTTTTGGAGGGTTTTGGTCATACTCTCCCACGGTGACCGGCCGTCTTGGGAGATTTTTTTTGTATGTAACTTTTGATTGATTATAATTTGTTTGTGAGTAAGGCTTTGGCGCTCGTTGCTATTTTATTTCGTCACTTCTACTCTGTTCACTTATCGTGCTCTTTGTATTTTTTGTCACCAGATAGTTAAGCATACCGCTTCTTACTCCTCCTATATTTGATGAATTTTGTGAAGAATGTGAAGAATGTGCGGAGATAGTTTTATTTTTTTTGTTGGCTTGAGTTCTTTTATCTAAAGAAGAGTGTAAATTATTTTCTGGAGAATTTGAAAGAACTCTTTTCTTATTGCCTGGCGGTTGCTCAGTTTTTTTGTTTAGTATGATTAGTTTATCGTATTTAATTATCGCCTTATTTCCCTTCTCTCTTTCTTTGTTTACCTGTGCCTGCAATTCTTTTCTTTTTTGCAATATTTGTTGTGGATAATCTTCCTGGATATAATAGGGGCTATCTTTCAGTGCCATCTTGTGTTTTAAGATTTCAATTTTCATACCTAATGTCGTAAAAGTTATGACAATAGGGCGAGGCTTCTCCGTTTTCCTCCCTATTCTCCTTATCACCTGTACATCTCTGTTATCTAGTTTTACTGAAAGATTATTATGTATAAAATCTATCATTTTTTTCTCCATATTTAGGTACGAACTTTCATCTTCTTCGATTCCAAAAAACACTAAGTTGCGTTGCCTTGCTTGCCTCTCTAAATAATTCAATCTATGATCTTGATTTTCTAATCTTTCCTTTAAATTTTCGAATTGACTGTCCCATAGTTGAAATTTTTCATCTATTAGTTTATTTATATTTTCTGTTACATTCTCCGTTACTTTTTCGGCAGTTGTTAAAATCATGTTTTTTTGTTCGCGCATTTCATTTTGTATTTGTCGAAGTGATAATATTATTTCTTCCATCGTTTATCGAGAACCGTTGTCAAGTTGGTAGGTGAGCGATGACCTTAGTATTGTCGAATGTTCACGATCGACGTCGACGACGACGATGACTCAGCGCGCGGGGCGAGTAAACGTTGCGAGCGTCCGAGCGAGTGACGAGCGCGTTCGTTATTTAAACCGACGCAGTTATTCAGAAATGTTTTTACTTATAACTTCCGTAAAACTAGCTCGATTTTTGTCATCTAAGCACCAATTTAAAGAGCGCTACACTATTCACACGGCCGTGCAATTTACATCACATAAACTTCACTTTATACCAACTAAAACAATTAAAAAACACAGAGCAGCACAAACGCGATGTTGTGTTAACGAATGCCGCAGCGGTACTCATATGTTACGTAAATAACAAATAATATCAAAATTCATTCCAGTCATAGAATTTTCTTACAAAATTATTTCATTCATCAGAATTTGGTGCCATTGAATTTGGTTGTCTTTTGAGTTACCATGTTGCAGATTTAATTTCCACTGTTGAAATACATGTTATATAAACATTTTTATTTACTCTCTTATAATATTTACTACACAGAACATATTTAACAGAGATAGTAATTGTCCAAACAATTACATAAACCTGCTGTTATTTTAAGATGGTTATAAATAAGTGCCTTATAAATGATATTTTCCTGATAAAGTATTAATAATATTCCTGTTTATTTTCTGTGTAAATATTACTTTGTAGTTGTGGTGTCTTCTATGTTTTATGACGTAATGAGACACGCAAAGACTGACTTGTGTATTATCATATATTTGATATTACTTCATCATAAGAATATATACTTCTAATTTTAAATAAAATATACATATTTAATATTGTGTTTAATTTATTTATTTTAACTCTTGTTTCCGTGTGATCTAAATACTTAATAGTGGTATTTTTTAATGTAAAATTGATAATAATAAACTCATTAAATTATTCATGAGACATTATCATGAACTTAATTAGAAACGGCTAAAACACTCACGCAGAGCTGGGCATTAACTCGTTAAACCGTTAATTAACGAAGTTAACATTTTGCTTAACGGATTAACTTTTAAGTTAACTTCAGTTAACTTCCGTTAATCATTACATTAGAAACTTGGAGTCGTGCTGTAATTTTGTTAAAATTGCGCACCACGCCATTGAATATCATTGAATTTCTTCTCAGATATGTGCAGGTTGCATCACGATGTTTTCCTTCACCGTAAGAACGTCGGATAAATGTACATATGTAAATCGAAAAACACATTGGTACATGGCGGGATTCGAACCCAGGACCTGCAGATTGCAAGTCAAGTGCTTAACCCCTGAACCACCGACACACCTACAGCTCCTAAAGTAGTTGACTTATGTCAACGTAATTACAATAAAAGAGTATTTAAGTGAGCCAGTGTAGTTGACTATGGCCTAGTCACAGGTATTAGTGGGTGGTAGTCACTATGGGAATGAGTTTTATTCAAAGAAAAAGATACGAAAATAAGTTTTTAAAATGTTTATTTTAATATTTAAAATTCTTAATGAAATGTATAGCTTCATTTTCACCAGCAACTAAAATATTACCTTTGTTACAATCAAATGAATTTAGAGGTTTGAAAGATTCCAATAGTGTATTAGTAGGTGTTGTATTTTTATCTTGTAGAGCGATCCAGTTTTCCGTAGTTTTCGTGTTTTTCATTACAGCCTCCATGTTCCATTCCCACAGTTCTCCAGACAATGAACTTGTGAGAAGTTTATTTGGATTCTCCGGATGGAATTTCATCTCTGTTACTCCTGATGGATGGGATTTTAATGTGGATGGGAATGTATTTACTCGTAAATCCCACATCGCTATAGCCCCCGATTCACTGCCTGCTAAGATATAATATGGTTGTGTTGGGTGATTGATGATGCAAGTTGTTGCTAACTGGTCACCACCAAATAAAAATGAATTTGTTGGCTTGTTGTCTGATGATCGGAGGTCCCAAATCTTCATGTGTCCTCGCAGATTACCAGTGATTACCTGAATTCAGTTAATAGAAACATTAATTATTTAAAAAATACAATATATAGTCTTAAAAATCCATGACAAACATTTAAAAAGTTTTATACCGGATTTTAACACTAAAGCCGTACTATATTTACCTCATTATGCTTAATAAAGCAGACAGAATGTAAGGAGCAGCTGTCAGCTTCTGTTATGGTCCTGGTGATGTCTCCTCTGCGACTGTTCAGTATGTTGACATTGCCATCTTCACCCACTGTGGCTATGTCACCCTCCATGGTGGCTAGTGATGTGCAGGGACATGCTCGCCCACTGTACATTTTATTAAAAGATTACCTCTAAAATAGTCACTACCATCCTAATTATATGTAACGACAGCTAGTGTAATAATAAATTTAACAAATTAAAATACTCACGCAATTTTGTGCAAGTTATTCCATATAAAAGCTTCTTTCAGTGGAGTTTTTCTTTCATATTCGCTTATTTGCAAAAGTCTAACTTTTCCATCCGACGTTGAAACTGCTATTACATTTTTACTCGTAAATTGAATTTCAGTAACATTTCCTTCAACTATGAATGTTGATACATCCTTAGGATATTTCACTTCGTTGTCATTTATATAATCCAAAATCCATACTTTAATATTATTAACCTCGTCATCCCAGCTGCCGGTGAAAAAACATTGAGCTTCTGCATAGTCTTCAGGTATCCATCGTATTTTCCTAATTTTTTGTGACACAAATGTAACTTTTATATTTCCGTCTTGTGCCATTATCTCTTATTGTTTTTTATTATACAACAACTTATTTTTGATAAGTTTATGTTGAATTGTAGAAAATTATCAATGAAAAGAATTAAAATCGTTTGGCTAAGTTTTGACAACAAATTTTAATTCAAAGAGGTTAAATATTTAAATTGACATTGACAACCAATTAACAAAGACAATTTTTTCACTATGATTTTTCAAAGGTGCTTTAACGGATTTAAATTAAAAATAAACTACACAACCAATAAAATGTCTACCAATCTTAACATTATTGGAGATTCATATAATTTTACTATTTAAGGCAGATTTAAAACCATATTTAAGATTTATTTAAGTATTGTAAGAGTCAAATAAGTATTTTTTACCCCATTGAGACAATAAGCTTAGGCCTTAAAGTGCCATCCATCTCGAGAGCATAAATCTTTGCCGAACATTGTCACTGTTAAGCTGTCAATGTCAAATATGTCATGTGTCTCAATTCAAATCTAAAGTCCTAAAAACCTGTTAATAAAGAATTTAAAAAGTATAAAAGTTAATTTCTTTAGTTTTTAATTTCATTACACAGGCATAATGGATCGAGATGGAGTTTTGCTACCAGCTAAGTCTGGAGAGTTTATTGCTAAGCATGCAAAACACGTTAAAATTAATAAAGACGGCAATGAAAAGTTGTGCAAAGAGGTAAATAATTTGTATTAATGAAGATGTATTTATCTCTGTCTCAGTTACTTTTCGAATTAGAAGTAACCCCTTAAATAAATCTGTTATTTTATCTTGTGTAGCTATTCAAATAATAAAATCATAATTTCCAGATACTGTCAAGTATAAAATGTAATCAGCTACAAATGCCAGACACAGGTTCAGATTCAATTCATCCTTCAAAAGACCATCCGAGAGCAGTCGATTGGGTTTTTGTGACAGATGCATTGAATTTTTGTTTCTGGTCTAAGAATAAAGAAAAGCAATGGGTTGTTGATGGTTACACTGGATATTTCGCTTTAGAGGCTGCATTAAACAGAGCAATAAAGGTATAGTTGAGAATGGACCTTGTTTTTTGGTTTGTTTGGTAAAGGGTTTCCTCATTACGACATATTAAAGAATAGAATCTATTCCTGTATATTCTTGTCCTTGTAACTCTTGAATATAGTAGTAAAACATTTCAGACAGATTTAGTGGCGATGGAAGCATAGATCGCTTATTGAGCATATATATTTTTATTAAATTTATTTTGTTTTTCATACCAGAATGGTGTTGACATAACAAATCCTGAATTTTATTCCAAAATAACAAAAGAACAACTGCTTGACATCATGAAAGGTGACAATGATGTTATTATACCACTTTTCGATCAAAGAATTTCTGTTTTACATGAAATTGGAAATATACTACTTGAAAAGTACAATGGTACATTTGAAACTTGCGTAAAAAAAGCTAATAAATCAGCTATAAAACTGCTTGAGATTGTAGTTGATAACTTTCCATGCTTTAGAGATGAAGCCATGTATAACGGTCGAGCAGTTTCATTCTATAAGAGAGCACAGATCTTAGTTGCCGACTTGTGGAATTTCTTCAACGGTACTAGCTGGGGACAGTTTGAAGATGTTGACAAGCTGACAATGTTTGCCGATTATAGAGTGCCTCAAGTATTGGTTTACTTTGGTGTTATGAGTTATAGTGATGAACTAATGAATAAATTAAAGAATGGTTAGTACTTAGTACCTCATTTGATAATTTTTTTTTAATTTTGAAAAACTTAATTTCTTAAATAGGTGCTGCTTTTAATCAATACTATGTCACTATTAAGTTTCATTTAAAACAGATAAAAAATTACAGACAAAAATTCAGTTAACGAAAATTATTTTTATTCTTTTCCTTGACAGATGAGCTTCTTGAAAGTGGATCAGATGAAGAAATAGAAATACGCGGATGCTCTATTCATGCAGTTGAATTGCTGAAGAAGCGAATAGAAGATGAGATAAAAGAAAAACATTTGAATGTATCTGTGCCTAATTCCAGTCTAATTGATTACTACCTCTGGTGCTACAGAAGGAAACACGCGAAAGAGGTCGAAAGTATACCTTATCATAAAACATTGGGTATATTTTACTGAACATGTTGGTATTTTTTAAATCAAGTGAACAATCTTGCATATGAAAGTTTACACAGTATTGTAATTAATATATTTTTGTAATAAAATAAGATGATTTAATATATCTAAGACTAATTGTTCACGTACGGCTTCATCTAACATTCAATTCTATTCATTTTTGTTATAAAGAAAAACTTTGTTTTACTGTTTAACAAAAATTAGTACATTACTTATAACTCGTAATTGCAAATGTCAAAATTCAAATGCTCAAATGACAACGAAGATCTTCGCCATTGGCTGAGAATTATTATCATGGCAGCCATATTTGCTGTTATTGGCTTGCAATTTTTGTCCCTTTCTCGCATAACATTTTTTTCAATTTACTCACTCCCGAAGTTAAATGGCGTGGAAATATATAGCTTATAGCGTTTCGTAAGTATAGGGCTTTTTATTACAAAAAGAATGACTCAAAAATATGCCGTGATTGCTACGATCTTGCGTTATAAAGAATTTACACTTTATTGTATTAATTTAGATCTATTTATGTGATAACATAAATATGTATACAGATTTATGAAAGTTAACTATATACTATATGCACAGGTGGGCACAGTTAATCGAAAAGTTAACTTCGTTAATCGTTAATTCGTTAATTAAAAAATTAACTTCGTTAATCGTTAAAGCGTTAAATTCTCGAATATTTAACGCAAGTTAAAGTTAATCGTTAACAGTTAACCATACCAAATTATACATACTAATTTCACACTTACTGTGGCGACACTTGTTTAAAATAGTAATTTGACTATACATTCTATTTTTAATACAGTTGCGAAAAAATTAAGCAATTTAATAGAATAATAAAAACACAATAAACTCAACTAACTAAAATGTTTGAAAAATGGCGCCAACCGTAAAAGAATAAAAACAGAGATTTTTTTTTTGTTTTCTTCACCCATTCTGGGTAGGCAAAGGGAACTATGCCTTAACGGCCAAATCTTCAGTAGATTATTTTAATTGATATGAAATGAAAATGAAATTTTAATGAGATGAAATAAAATGAAACCTAACCTAATTCATTCAATCAAATCATTAAATCTGATATTGCAACAAATTAGGAGCTTCTTTTTAGAAATATTTGCATGAATCATAGAAACTTCAATGATTTTTTTTTGTAAAAATCGTGGTTAGTTTTTTCTTTTTAATAGACATTATTTTGACAGTTGGGAAAGAGAACGGACGAGTTTGGAAAAGCTTAAGAAAAAGCACGAGTAAAAAAGTGTTTTAATACAGTTGCTCAAAGAGTGGCGTATTGCAGGGACGAAGAGCGTTCGGAATGTGGGCTATTACATAATCTTGCTTTTATATACTCGTAATGAAATATACTATTTCGAACCTTCTTTTAATTTTGTCCTGTTGTTCACGTCTTTCCCGGACGCTCTGATGCATCACACTTGCACGCGAACTTCACATATATCAATTATCAACTCGTTCATTCACCATTCGAGTCGCCGACAGTCGCCCAACACAGTTGAACTTACGAGCGTGGCGTGGCGCGTAATTTTAACAAAATAAGCACGTCTCCAAGTTACTAATTTAACGATTAACGGACTATTATTAACGGAAGTTGAGTTTAACGGAAGTTAACAAAAGCGTTAACACTTTTTGAAGTTAACTTAAAAGTTAATCCGTTAAGCAAAATTTTAACTTCGTTAATTAACGATTAACGGATTAACGAGTTAATGCCCAGCTCTGACTATATGTATACAAATATAAATGGTGCCTCAAATCAAATGTATGACCTTCAGTCAGAAAAAATGTAAAGATGTAAATAAATGTGTAATTTAAAAATGGAATTAATATTATGAAGTCATCATTTTAATAAAAGCCTTTTTCATGAAATATATATTTTTATTTTTACTGAATGTTATAACTTTAAGATACACATTATATAGTTATTCCATAAAAAGGTAACATTTATGTCTATTTTAATATAATTTACAAATTATTTCACAATCTTATGTTCTCACTGTAAATGTGATGAATATTATTGCACATCTTAAATCTAAATAATTGTAACATTATAAAACTAAATTGTTGATTATTATGAACATGACACAACCCACAGAGAAAAAAATTTCAATTATCCATCACACCAATTTAAGTAATATATTCAGAACTTTGGCATTAGCTAAATACACGAATAATGATTACAAAATGGCACTAAATATTTACATCATCCTAATGTTCGTAAACTCGTTAATAATAATAATTTAATGACACTGATTGAATGATCTAATGAAATAAAGATAATAAAAAATTCTCCTTCCCGTACAATAGTTTAACAGATCACCATTGTTTACTTATAATCTAGCCATTTCAGTGTTGCCAGCACTAAAAATTAAATTATATTCGTTTTTTCGTTTATGTTAGTTTTGTGACATGATGAATGATTTTTCTACGAAATTGGTTTACAAACAGTAAACCAAATGTAGTATGATAATTTTTATTTATTTATATATGGAACCGATGATGCCTGCATCTGTTAATCCTCACGAAAATCATATTAATAACTGATTAAATATTTTATATTTCTTTCAAATCTAAATAATGAAAATAAATATTTGTATTATAAGAAAATAAAATATTTTATCTATAAATATCACATTCCAAATTAATAATAAACAATTTATACAACTTAATTGCTCAATTTCGATTTTAAACTTTCGAAAAACGCTAATTTAGTTTTTATGGTGCCTGGTTCGGGGACTGGACTGCCCGGTCTACTCGATTCCTTTGTTACCTCTTCTGTTCCTTCGGGAATGGCTTTGGACCCTCCGGGAACTGTTAGTGGTGTGGCCAATGACAGTTTCAGTTCGTCGCGGAATTCTTTAGAAATACTTCTAGCTGTAAGACTGTGCATGTATATTAGTTTGTTTGGTGGTTTGTCTGTTTTGTCGTCGAAGTTAAGCATGTTGTCTTTGCTTTTTCTGCGTCTTGTGGGCTGTTTTGGAGGCTGAAAAATTACATATTGATTATTACCTTCTAATAATAAGTAATTAATATCTGTTTACTTATTTTCACTTTTTTAATTGTACAAATTGTCATTGTATTTAGTATGCAAACTCTCGCTCGAAGATACAATATTCAAAACATCAAAAATCAAAGATTTCAGTTAAGATAAAACGATAATTTCTTATCAATTTCATACATTTCTTCATTTATCATACTGACCTTGGTTGATTCGTTCAAATTCTCCATGCTGACAAACTTTTTAGCTAATTCTTTTACGTTAGGAAGTTGCGGAAGGATGTCCTCTATATCACTGATCTTGTTCACGCTTTCTTCTCTTTCTGTGTTTGTAAGAGTTGTGTTTGTTTCCTCGCACGTATCAAAATTAGTACTGAGGCTGTCGTTCATTACTTCAGAGAGATTCTTATCTAGTATCTCAATGTTGTCATTGTTGTCAACCGTTTCTTCGTATCTCGGCGATACCTTATCATCGGGCTTACATTTTACAATCTCCCCGGTCTGCACGTTGTATATTTTAATAGAATCTTCTAAACTACTAGTGCTAATAAATGAGTTTTCAATTCTGAGATTTTCCGGTGACTTTTCTGATATATCATCTTGATTGATTATTTCTATGGTTAACGGAGCCGTATCTGGATTGTATGCGGATTGCAGGATTTCATCAAATTTACTATCAGTGTCATCAGCCATTGCAGGTTTTGCGACAAACAGTGTGTGCTCATTCGCGTCCTCGTATTCTATTAATATTTGATCATTGTTGTTGGGCATCGTCGTAACTGATATTTGCATTTCATCTTTACCAGCGAATTTCGTATAATGTTGATTTGTGGCGATTGTTGTGAACTGTTGTATCAATAGTCCCTGAAAGAGCGAAAACAGTAAAATAATATTCGAATGTATGGCATAAACCATTGGGTTATTAAATCAAAAATTAACATGTACAAAGATAAAACTAAGGCTGACTCTAATTGATTCTATAAATGCATATAATCTTTATAAATTAATTTTAAAGCACACGCGTGGTTTTGAAAACGAATTGTGCGTATCATGGTTAATTTTAATATAATTTTTATACTTAAAATGGTGATTATAGGAGGCGATGACGTCGATGGAGTGACCTAATGATTATGGTAGAAGCTAAAGTGAGAGCTGCAAAGGAAAATGTTTGTTATGAAGATGTGCGTGCGACAGATTTTGTTAGTTCATTCGCAAGCATCTTGTTAGTCAAAATTCTGTCACCAAAAACGTACAACACTCACCACTAATCTCATTGAGGATTACTGTGGAAATATTACTGAAAATTTTAATTAGAAGGACACAATCTATAAGTGCAGTTGTATAGGTATTTGTAAATGTATTATGTGCCAAGTGCTGTTAGTCGGCCAGGTTTTTTTTAAATCACACAGCATGCTTTCTTTTCACACGTAACAGATAAACCAAACGCGTCAAAAACGAAGATATTTTGAATTAATTGAAAAATTATTTAATAGTCCTTTCACCATGTCAGTTTTAGAATAAATTTAACTGTAATGTCAGAGTTATCCTATGTATTCTAATAAATACAGTTTCGGTTGTCCTATGTTTGTATCGAGCATAGGGGCAGAGATTCGGATTGGTTGATTTAGTTTTATCTACATTTAAAATAAATGGGAGTGCTGAGAGGTTTGATGCTATTAAAGTTAACTAATAAAGGTGTCTATTCACCATAAATCTTTTTGAAAACCTTTGTTTAATCTAAGGCTTCCGCCGAAAGTGTAATTTAGACCTGGTCGTCGTTTGGAGCGAATGTACAAGTCCTCGCTCTTCAATGTGTTACTTCGCCTAACAAGTGTGTAAGGTTCGAATAGATCCTCTGTTATTTCTGGTGTTTTTGGTATTTTAAGTCTAACTATATCCTCGTTTTCCACATAACCATCACCTCGATCGCACACAGGTTTATGTTGTTGTCTTACGTTCCGGGTGACATAATGTCGGTCTGTCGAGTGATTCTCGTCATCATTATCACTTGGTCTGTCAGGGTTTTCGAATATGGGATTTATAGCAAAGTTGGGACTGGCGTTTCTGGGGCTGAGAAATGCTCGGACGATGTTGTGATGAAGGGCGGACGCCTCGAGGTCGCTCAACGAACTGCTGGCACTTACAGGCGAAGCGAGCTCTGTATCGAAATTGTCTAAACTGGTCGATTTATGCATTGACGATATCGAGCTTGTGTCGCTGTTACACAAGCTGTTTGTCTTGCGCGCTCCAGACGACATTTTGGCATCTTTTATGTAATAATCTCTGCCATATCTGTAAGAGTATGAAATGTTTTTTAAGATATATAGTAGTGTTTAACGGTGTAATTTATGGAAAATGAAGTGTACCGTTTGTATTGAGGAATTTCTTCTGAAAGTACACGTTTCAAGCTTTTATGTGTTGGACTTCTGACTTTCCCATTAGGAGAATTAATTTCATTTTCATTTAAAGTTAGCGAATCGATTTTATTAGTTATTTCCTCGTTGATTGTACCATTATGTTTTCTTTCTTCAACATCGACTTCCTTCTCAATCACTGGATTAACTGTATTGACTTCGGTAACTTCTGCTTTAAATTCTTTATCTTTACAAGTAAACGAATCGAATAACGACGAAGTACTTTTCGCTGTTAATCTTTTTTGTATGGCTTCTGGAGAATATGGATTATTAGGCATCTCGACATAGTTTAGCCATTTCTGGCGCTCTCTGTATGCAATGGAACCTGCAATTAAAGAATATTGTATATGAAAAATGTTCTAAAGTTAGTTGTTACGATTATTTTAGAATCACATACTAACCTGGTATCAAATCTTCATTATCATCTGTGGTAGTGCATCTGAAAAATGATTTTTTTTATATCAGAACTATTGCGAAGAAATTGCTAAATAAATTGTTTGGTTTGATTTACAATGACTTACCTTTCCGTATCATCCTGAGCATGTTGCCTGCGCAGACTATCAGCGTATCTCTGCACGGGCACTGCTACCGTCTCTTCATATTCACCAACTCGCTCGTGACGACTTAACGTGTTTGTTGCTGAGCTATCTGTAAAGATTTTTCTTATTAACTTCATTCCATTTGGCATTGAGTTTGGTATTCTTTTAATTATTTGTTAAACAGTTTATTATTAAGTAAAGTTATTTACCTGCGAACGTTTTTGAATTGGGATCATGATCAATGTTTTCCAAACTATCTGCTTCCATAGCTTGTGATGTATCCAAATCTATTAATAGTCCAGTTTTAGTGTCGTTAAAAATAGATCTATGGATTTCTTCTTTTAAATTAAATTCTGCTTTCGGCGGCGGTCCGCTTTCCACGTCAAGTAATAAAATGGAATCTTTCTCCTCATTATTGTTTACATGATTGGTATTTTCTTCATTGTCAAGGTCGGTTTTATTTCCTCCCACGCTTGAAATGGTTTCACGTGTCTCGTTATACTTCTCGTTGTCGTCCGATCCAATAAAAATCATATTATCAAGACTATCTGCTTCAAAATCATCCGTATGAATTTCAGGTACTTTCGCTTTTCCTCCTATAATATGTTTCGAGTCTAAAACTTTTTTGACATCGCTCTTGTAGTCTGCTGCTTGTTCTTCTGCGTCACTCGCATTATCTGAAAGATCGGTTGTGTCCTCGGCATCTCTATCGCCTATGAGCGCTCGGTAGTCCGCATTAGAGTTAGGGACCAGCATCGGTACAGGTACGGATTGTATTGTTTTAATTTTTTTCTTCTGAAATAGCCAGTTCTCCTCCCAAGATCCATCGACGGCCTGTATGTCACTGCTCGATATTTCGTCCAAGTCATGATCTTCGTTATCTATGAAAAGTTATATTTTACAAATGATTCACGTAAAAATTCACGTAAATAAAATGTGTATCACAGCAACGTTTGTTTATGTGCAAACAAATGTTTTTATTTACAACACAACAGATATAAAATCACCATTATGCACGATGTCTCCTCCGAACTCCGGGAAGGGCACGCGTCGCGGAAGCGCCTCCGCCTCGTCAGTGGCGTCGCCTTCCTCCCAGTCTGATACATCCTCCTCGCGCAGCTGGAGTCAAAATTAATTTAATAAGTACCTTGGCATTAAAAAAACTAATTTTACTAAATCTTACCTCGCCTGTGATTTTCAGTAAATACTCAAATCGGTGGAAATGTGGTGTTGGATATGTTAAAGTATGGATGTAGAAAGAAGCGAGTAAAGTGTATCAGAATTGTTTTAACCGATCACTTGCTACGTGAAGTGAGCTTACCGGTGGACTGATGTCTCTGGTGTTCCTGGAGTGCAGCGAGCGGGGGTCGGAGCGCTCTGAGCGCTCTGAGGGCGAGGGGCTGGCGCTAGCGGAGTGGATGCCGCTGCTGCGACCCCCGGACCCACCGGATCCGCTCTCTGTCTGGTAACGCTCGATCACCTGCAAGAAATCACAGTTTCATAGTTTAGTTATGATACGATTCAATTGTCTGCAAAGGTAAGTACCAGCTGAGCTCTTCAAGTAAATAATTTTTATTCGAGTCTTTTGCACAGTATCATGCGTGATTTGGCCACTATAAGGTACTTGTGGAAGAATGTAAAATTCGTATGTAGGCTTGTGCTGATTCCATTTCTAAAAGAATATTCTTCTTAAAATGATGTCAATCAAAATATTTATTTACAAAATACTTCGTCGAAATGTCTTGTTTTATTGGCGGATTTTGTCAATCCCGGAACTACTGTGAGTATTTAAATGAAAGAAATTATATCGCAAGATAACATTAACATTGGTATTTATAATTTTATCACAGTTGTATTACATTAGTTGCTACGCAATTTAAAACATATTCGACTGTTTATTTTATAACCAAGTGTATGACGAGACATGAATACCGTACATATGGAAATTGCCACGTTATTCACAAGACCAATAAATCTCATTAAGAAGAAATCATTGCAATTGTTTTTATACAATAATAACAAGTATATCTTGTAAATAAAAAACATTTAAACTCTTACAGCTACTTTAAACAAAGTTACCCGAATGCACAACGGATGTAAAACGGAATGTGTATCTTTAGAGAATATTTGTATGGATAATAATATATTCCTAACTATTTATCATATACCTCTATTATCAGAAGTACTTATTAAGTCGCCGATTAAATCTATTTGATTGGTCGCCAGGAGACCGTTGCACTCTGACTTGACGACTTATTTGATAAGCAATCACTTTACAATATCAATTATCCATGCAGGTAATAAATGTTTATTTTACAATGAATTTTAATAACTTATATTTAGCTACTGGATTCAAAATTTAATTAAATGTTTTCTAACGATATTTTCTTAATTTGTAGAGTAGTGGAATTCACCTCAATTGTTTCAAATTATTCAACGCGTTTTAAGAGTTCATTTTCAGACAAAACAATCATATTGGTATGGAACTTGTCGAAGGTCTTAGGTTAAGTAAATTTAAAATCAACTAATTAAAACCATAGCTATATTATATTACAAGAATTAGAGCAACAGAACAATCAGTTTAGAGAAAGTAACTCACAATATAGCTGATGAAATTGTACATCTTCGTAAGTGTTGCAGCGTGACGAAATATAATGGGCACTAGTTTCTAAAGATATAGGTACACGTAAATAATGTGAAAATAGAATAATGAGAAAGATAGAGACAATTCTCATAGAACGGAACACTCTCACACTGCGGCCCGAATATCAGCCAATGCTGGGCAAAGAATTATCTACAGGGTTGGCGACGACGAGAAAACTGTTTTGAAGAGTGTTAAATTAATTGTAAGACTGTCGTTACTTGATATTATTAGCATGTTTTCATTTAATTGTATGATCTGGTAAACTACCATTAGTATATCTTAAAAGCTGAATTAAACAAATTGAGACATTAGATTTAATTAAAAAACAAAAATCATCTATTAACGTTGCTGGTATAAATTCAATGCAACATTAATTTTTATGTTCAAGAATATATGTACAAAATTACTCACCCAACCAATAACATATAAGGAAGCAACTACCAAAATCATATATAATGTCAACATTGCTACAAAGAAACACTCGCAGGTGGTAAGACAAGCGGTTTCAGAACGCACGTCATTAGAGAAAAATTTGGCGCGCGCGCACGATTGACAGATTGCTTTCGCGCCTTAATTAACATAAAATCGTATTAATACTCACCATTTCTTTATAAAGCGTGCAACTGTTTCGATGTATCTTTGGGGCTTATGACAAATTGTTATCGTGATAACACACATTATCTGAGGTTCGTACTCAATATTGATACGGTTGAATCATTTTAGTCTATGTTTTACTAAAGATTTCATTCGTCAAAGGAACTACGAAGGTACGTTGTGTAAGAACAGATTTGATAATATTGTTTATGATAAGTTCTCTTGTTTATGATTGATGCTGATTTATAGATACGCCTGGAGTAGCTGTAGATGTAGAGTTTTGTAGTTGTAACTTATATTTATCTACCCGTATGGTGCAATCATTACGAATGTTTATTTAATTTTGATAATTTCATGTTAAACACAGTGATAGACGTCATGTTAATTTTGTTTCTGTTTATTTAAAGCTATTATTAGTAAAATATTTGATGCAAAATCTCGAATGAAAAAAGATGTTGCCTCAAAATCTCAAGACCCTGAACTGGCTATTCATTAATTTTATTAAGGAAATGATTTAAAAATCTGTGTAAAATTGTCTCGTTATTATGCATTACATAATATATAAAATTCACCTTATATTATGTTACGTCTTTATTTAATCTGTGGGAAAACTGGAAACATTTTAAGTCAGGCGCTCGAGCCGGCGAAAGGTGTGAAGAAGAAGGCGGAAAGTTACTATTGTAATGTGGACATAATGGTCGTTAGCAAGCCGAGTAAATGATGAGTTGCGTATGCGCAATATGCAACTCTAGCAGCTTATATTAACATATTTCTATTCTATTTTTATATACGACTTCTTGAACAATAACAGCATCTTACATTACAAGTATTCTAGTTTAGTATTGTTGGTTTTAAAGCTTATTTACGAGATACGTAGTTTTAAACAACTAATTTTGAATTAAGTCTTCTCAAAATCTAGTAAAATGTCCAATGGTTTTTAAAATAAATAAAATCGGTACGCATAAAAATCGATTATAATTATAACAGGTATGATTGAATTCCGGCCCTGATATAAATAATTAAAATATAATTTCTACGTATTTGTCATTTGACAGCCCTAAATTAGTGTATGGCAGGTGCCGTGACATGATGACTTTGTACGGTTTCCCGCCAACATTACATAAAACTAAGTCGCGACTAACCAGATATGTTCGATTATAGGCAAATCAATAATTTGATATCAAAATAAAAACAGTAAACAAGGCAAGGTAATTGATAGGGATAACACAACCAGTAGCAGAGACAGCTAAATTTCATGTAGGCAAGCCACAAAAAGGTTATATTAAAAAAGTACGCTTATGTCAGAATATTTCTTTTTACCTCCAAACTTTTTTCCGACAACATTTCGAAGCACTCATCGAAGTATAATATAAAGGCGTGTTGCCATTTCTTCCACTGTAATTTCGCAGATATGTAGTACAAATTGCTGAAGTAATAAAACGGCGAAAGATGAGGACACACTGCTTCCATTTTACACCAAAGAGTTTGTATATTCGTTTTTTTTAAACCACTGTTATTTGTACCGCAAACTTCCGACTCGAATATTTTTGACTGCACTATTTAGTTTTAGGGGCATGTAATAAAACCGAGTTTACTTTATTGACTGACTTTAATATAATATATCACTAACTTCATAAACACGACAAATAGTCATTGCAATTGTGATATATGCAGAGGCCAAGAAATATATGAATGCAAAAGTATGAGCGAATGAAAATCTCTTGGTGATTAAACAACGAACAATTGTTGAATATCTCAGTGTTTTTATTATCAATAATAAATGATTTTCTGTTTCAATGACCATGACAAGCTGGTAAGTGAATCAATTGATTCATAATTCATAGCTTTTCTTCTTCCTCCCTTTCTCTCTATTAACCCATGTTCCAATCGAATGCCTTAATTTTTGACCACAAATTACATTAGGCTATTTATCTTTTTCAAAATATTAGCGTAAAACATTCTAATAACTGAACTGCACAATCTTCGACACGGATTTGTTTGTATTCAGCGTTCAATTAGAACGAGATAATAGTTGCTATAACTAGTCAAACAACAATTTTAAGTGCTTTTGTTTTTTTGCATTGTATAATTGTTGTTATTATACAACCTTGTACGGTTTCTTTTATCTTATTAAAACGTTAAATTAACTACTAAAATCACGAAACGGCTAGAATAATAACCCGCAGACTCACTCAAAAATATCCTCTTCTCGATCAATGGATTATTGCGGATACTGTTATTTTTATTAGGCAACAAATCCTTAACATAATTTCTGATCCTTTAACTTTTAAAACAACAGTCAGTTGCTTCGGAATTTTATCAAAATCTTACCTTATTCAATATAGCAGTAGCTAGAAGATCCTCATATGTAGAAGAGTGTATGGTGGGTGTGGGCGTAGGCGTTGGCGAAGGCGCGGCGGCGTACCGCGCCAGCGCCGGCAGCGCTGCAGCCTCTTCCACGACTCTAGCCACGAGCCGTTTGAGCTGCGCGTGCGCACCACTCGCTCCGCTGCCCACGTAGCTGGCATTTGAACCATGCTGGGACTGCGGTAAATCTGACGAAAAGAAACAAGAATTCAGAATTGCATGTGGAAACAGTTTACGACACTACAAATTTTCAACAGAGTATAAAATTTGCTTTTGTAAAGTTGTAGATAGGTAAATACTAAAGTAGGATTTGTGCAGAGATACAGAGTGATTAGAGTGAAGTGCGTAAGAATATGTGCGTGAGTTGAAATTTTTCAAGCGTTTAAAATAAATATAGACATAGTGCGTGCATCAGGACAGGATCTTGCAAAATACCTCAACTCTGCTTATACTTTTGCGTTACAAGTCTGATAATTTCTTCTTTTTCAAATTGCAATTGCAATTTTCGCAATTAACTCTTTGATTGGAGACATAACCTTGATTTATGAATACTTTTGTGTTCAAGTGAAGTTGTAAATTATAATAATACATAGTCAATTAGTTGTTATTATCTGTGGCTGGGCGCTGAACAATGGCAACAATTAGTATTTGTCATAGTCACTCTGCACGCCATCTAGCGTTTTCAGAGAATCCGAGGTCGGGTGCCGACCTCTGACGATTTTAAAAGTTAAAGCATTGTCTTTGATTAATGTTTGTACGATTATTTAGCTAACGACCATAAGACATTTTCATTTTTCTTTTGAAGGAAAACATTATGTTTTCTTTAGACTATAGTTACATAATTTATTGGTTGTTTTATCAAAAACTTACATAAACTAGCGACCATATTTCTTCCATTGTATCGTAAACTAATGTACAATCATCTGTTTTGAATAATGTGAAGTAAATCATATAGAGATTTTGAGGGTTTACTAATAGTTCTATTGGTCTCTTAAAGCATAAAATACAGTCGACTAAGTTTAGATTTTAAACGTAGTTCTAGGACTTAAAATCACATTATTAATGTTACCAAGAAATATAAATATACCGTGTAACTTAAAGGTGTACGCAGAAATTACAGATCTACGTTTGGCGCGAGTTTACAATGTACTAATTATTGTAATATTTTTGGACTTACTACTTAATAGTTTGCATACTACAGTGAATATATAATAAAACACGCTTTAATGTTGTAACCTTTTCTCTCTAATTCCCACGTCAAGCTTTTTACAAAAACCCCATCTCAAAGAGTATGTCAGTGACGTTCGGAAATTTGAACGCCACATATATATAAATACTTTAAAAATTAAATAAAGGTAAATAATAATTAATTATGTTTATTACTTTATGATAAAAAAAGGTTATTTTTTGTAAATACTTTTTGCACTACACATGAGATGAGACTTGAATGAATAACTAATGTGTTAAAATAATACACGTCAGTCTTGTTTTCAAGGAAACTTTTTACTATATTTTTTGTAGGATTCGTCCGTGTTGTGTATAATTGTTTAACTCTTTATATCATGGATAGGTATTATTCTACTAGCTGTAATTAAGTATTAAATTACACTGGAAGAAAAGCAAACGCAATAAGGCGATAAAAAGCCAAATGATTTACGAATAATAAATCGGAACATTCCAGAAATTCTTGGTACATACAAGTGACCTTTGTTTGTTATTGTATGTTCAATAAACACGTTGACTTTTGCCATATCTTTCTTGAGACAAGTTACATTAAATATTCTGTTGAAACAAATATATTTACGTTATTTGTATACTTAAAGTCAAGTTCCATGTCTCTTGGAGTACAAAATGATGTAACTAAATGTACGTTAGTATCACAATAATATGTTTAAAAAGTATTAATAAAATTAAAAGTTAATTTTCACATAATATATGATGTATAAATAGAAACTTCTTTATACATTAGTAGTTGTAGTTTATACAGTAGTAGTTAGTTTTGTACGCGCGGAATTTAAAAAATATAACCTAACCTATGTCACTATAGTGTAGCTCTCCAAGTGGCAATTTTTCTAATCGGTTCAGTAGTTTTGGAGCCTATGCAATACAAACAAAGAATTAAAAGTTTCCCCTTAATTAGTAAAGATTAAATTAGTATAGACTAAATTATACGATGTAATTGGAGAAACAGATTGTAAATATCGTTAAATCTAAGAACTTATATAAATATTATTTTAAACGAAAACAATTAAAGCATTTTATAAAAATAATACAGACATCACCCACACTTGTTCAAAGTCTGGAATGATGCAAAGTCCTATTCGAGGTTCGTTAGTAATTCATTTTACCACGTCAATATTTCAAACATGTACTTAGTTTTAAACTTACCTAAAATCTCCTCAATCCAGTAACAGGAGACATACAGGAATATGGCAACTCCCAGCCAAAACCCGATCAGTAATACTATCAAGTATTCCAACATCTTCAATATTTCATTTTATTATATCACCAACACTGTTTATTTTATTTGTTATCTTTTATTTTTAATATCAGCCACCTTTCGTTATGAGTTTACATTATATTCATCAGAATAATCATGTTTTTGTTGTAAGAATTGAATGGATTCCTTAATTGGAAAGATATATGCGTAAAATTTTTGAGAAAACATAACAGTTTAATTAAAGACGATAACATTTTTTTTAATTGGATGATTATTATTTTAACTAGAATATAACTCTGATTAACGATGTAACTGTAATTTTCCCATTTATATAGGTATTACTAGCTGTCGCCCGCGACTCCGTCCGCGTGCAGTTAAAAAAAACTAAATGGGGGGGGGGGTATGAAAAATAGATGTTGGCCGATTCTCAGACTTACTGAATGTGCTCACAAAATTTCATGAGAATCGGTCAAGCCGTTTTGGAGGAGTTTAACCACAAACACCGCGACACGAGAATTTTATATATTAGATTTAAAAGAAATAAATAAATACGTAGTCTCATGTACTTATATTATTTAAGTAATTAGAACCTAGTAGTTATTTTGAAATTTAACATTGAGTGCGGAATTAAACATTCTGCCAAAGATGTGGCATACTGGCCACTAAGACCTTTGCCTTTTTAGATTAAGAAAAAGATAGGCGAAAAAATAGTAAGAGAACCGCGCGGGAAGTTACCAACGAAATGTAGTCTCGAAAAGTGTTAGCAACGTGATGTATTAGTTATTAGAGTTTTGGGAATTTTAATGTAAATATGTATATAGTTTTATGATTAGTATTTTATTAACGTAATAAAAGCATTTTGGCTGCCATGCTGGTATCAATTTATACACAGTGACCATTTGATGTGTGTTTTAAGAGTTGATTGTTTGTTGATATTATGAAATCCGTTCTGCGTGTTTCGGAACGGAATTGAAAACTTCGCGCGTTGCGATGTAGTGACAAATCAAATGTTTGGTAAACTATCTTTTAATAAATCAGAGATAATTTCTCGAAAATTTAAATAAATCTGTTAACTTAGCAGGATAAAAACGACTAAAGTTGTTTTAATACCTTGCGTAAGGCTTTAGAGAAATTATTTTGGTAATTTTTTTTTCTCCCACTTTCTGAAGAAAGTAAACGCACGGATTGTGAACTATTTGCTACTGTAACGAACGAAAGTAAGGCGAATGCGTTATGGTTTCATAAAAAAAAAAAAACATAACAACCGTCTCTAACGAGTACATCACGACCGTAACATTGATAAGCTTTGCTGAATGTGTATCTAATACGGAGTAAAGGAAAAACGTAAACCAATATCTCACGTATTTTATCGTTTTCTACAACCTTTCAACCAGAAAGTAGTTAAAAGAAACTGGAAAACGAAAACTTATTGATACGAATAGACTCGAAATAACTTTCTTTCAAAAATTTAAGGTATAAGTTAGTGGCGTAAAGCAATGGTAACTTTCTAGTCGATTTATATAGAATTGAATTTAATAGAATCAATAACGTTCATTATGAGAACGCAATTTATATCAACATTACGTGATAATCCGAAAAAAAACCTGTAAAAATAAAGCCAAAGTAACCAAACAGTTACTTAACCGATAATCGTGAGGTATGCAGGACGAAGATGTGACATGAAATTGCTAACGGTCATCATGCAAATTACTGTGGATGTACAATGGTGTGCTATCAGCACCGTTTGCTCTTTGACAGATCGAGGACGATCTTCAGTCGTCCTCAGAATAAACATTTGACAGTATTGTTATGGTCAAAATATAAGTTTAATGTGGTTTTATGTTTATAATCGCAGTGATTCTGAGTGTTATCATATTGTGGTGCATCGTATCTATCTTTCTTAAATACTAGCTGACGCCCACGATTTCGTCCGCACGTAATAATAAAAAACTTAATAAGTAGCTCATGTTTTCTTCCAGACTATGTTCCACATCTATGCCATATTTCATCGAGATTTGCTGATCCGTTCCGGAGATACCTACAAACAAACATCCATCCATTCATACATCCATCTAAACTTACGCATCTATATATATAAAAGAAAGTCGTGTTAGTTACATTGTTTATAACTCAAGATCGGTCGAACTGATTTAGCTGAAAATTGATGGAGAGGTCGCTTAGAACCAGGAAACGGACATAGGATAATTTTTAGCCCGTTTTTTATTTTTTATTCCGCGCGGACGGAGTCGCGGGTAAAAGCTAGTTTATAATATTAGTAAGATGCATCTTCTCGATTTCATTCATTTTCCGTTTTCGTTCATGTTTGCATTTACGAGCCTTAAAACAGTATTTTTGTTTACATGCCTTCATATTAAGTCACTGAATTATCAGTTAAAAGTCAATATTTAAACTAATTCGCTGTTACATTTGGCAGTATTAAACTGATACCATCCTTGACCCATAAAATGATACATAGGTAATAATGTTAATTCGAACACGTACGGTATTTTAATGTTTACTTCCATATATGTATTCCTGTTGCGTTTGATCGTTCGTATGTAAATATGCGAATACCGTAACCGCAAGGATTAGACCTAGTATCATAAACAGCTATTTTAGTAGCAAGTATTGACAAATTCGAAACTAGAAAAAAGTACAGATAGTATAAAATATTAAAATAATAGAGAGATAATGATTTCCTATGATTCAACGTTAGGAATCCTCGGTAATAGATTTTTTCGCTATGTAAAAGTTCACCTTTTTTATCATTTGCGGATCGAATTTAGTTCTATTTTACTTATATACTCCTAGTTTATTTAAAAAATATATATAATAAGATAAAGTTGATGTATAATTAAACGAAAGCATAGGAGAATTACGTTGTCATTTCCTCGGACACGTGTTGCACTAGTTAAGGTAATGACTGGATCAGCTCTCAGTCGAGAGTGAACATAGAAAGGGTCGTTCACATGCAACATGCATTAATCATTACAACAATTTCATTTAAAATACCCCTCGATATTATCATAAATGAACCTGTCCGTCACATAAAATGAATAACACAAGGAAAAATGCGTTGTAAAAATAAAATAAATTAGATATATACATATTATTATTAAGTCTAAAGTAGCGTAGAATAACGATTAAGTCACAAGGCTCACCAGCATCCTCTATACTAGTCGATGCGCACTTCGAAATGGTACAGTTGAAAAATACTACTGGCTGTTTTAACAATTATTCTATAAAAAAGGAATATTTGATAACTGGCCATTGGTTTCTGAGACAAAAATATCTGAATAAGTGACACAACAGATACAAAATGTTTTAAACGCGGATTTTGGTCCCAGAAAGCCATGGTAACTATTGCCCGAAATAGTTATTCATTTATATAGTTAGTAATATATAATATGTAGTTAGTAATATTTACATTTATTCTTTTTGATTTATAGTTCTATAGGTGTCGCTCGTGACTCCGTCTGAGCGAAATTAAAAAAAAAACATAATAAGTAGCCTATGTGTTCTTCCAGACTATGATCTACATCTATGCCAAATTTCATCGAGATCCGTTAAGTTAAGCCGTTCCGGAGATACCTTCAAACAAACATCCATCCATCCATCTAAACATTCGCATTTATAATATTATCAAAATTTTTAAAACGATAACAAACAACATTCAATAAACAAAGTATCATGATTGATGTTATGGAAGGTTGTTATTACTTATTTATATTGAATTGTTTCACAATATTGATGTCAACGATTTATATCTGACAAATTATATTTTAATGACAACTCATTAAATAATAGTTACTTAGCGTTACGCAGGTTGTTATTCAAAGCAACGATAAAAACAGTTTTATCGGATATCCGGTAGACCTAACGTCGCAATGTTCCTCAAGTCTTGATAAGGTAACTGGTTTCTTCGATTACCATTTTCTAGTTTTAGGGTTTCGATCGCAGAAACCTACCATTAACGTCACAAATATAGCGCCACTTTTAGAAATAATATACGTGATCATAATTTCTTGAGCCCAACTTGGCAGAACTTACGATTTGACTTTTCCGTGGTTTACTTATTATAATGTTTTATGGCACTTAACTTATATAGGAACGGCTAAAACACTCACGTATATATATCTGGTGTCGGCATCGACTAGTTACGGGCCCATCGGGGGCCCTTCATCAGGGTGAGTGGGACTGGTAGCCGTTCCTATATAAGTTAATGATAATGTCTCACGAAAGTTTGAATAATTTAAGGGCACTTGTTCATATTATTAATATTTATAAGTTTTACTACATTGGCCAGTTTAAAAGTACGTAAACAAAGTTAAAGATGCTGACGTGGAATCTCATGATCTCAAGAAGATTTTTTATCTCCATTCTACTAAGGATGTAAATGTTGATTTTTCCTTATAAATACAAACGACAAGAAAAACTATGAGGAAATACATTCCGTTCGTCCGTACGTGCTCTTTAAATAGTAAGGTTATTTTCTGATAGTTTAGATTAAGTATTATAAATCAAGACTTAGGTAGTGATTTAGTACTCATGAAACGACTGAACGCGGCAATTATCGTTTAAAACTGTTATTAGTTTCATTATACGTATTTACTTTATATGCAAAAGACAGAAAACAAAATGTTTATACATAATTAGAGAATTCCAAAATAGTACGTGCAAGTATTTACAGTCGTTATATGTGAAGGGCTTTGGCCAACATTAAAATGCAACCGACGCGACGTACAAATAGGGACGTTTGCGTACATGGCTATTTACACTTTCCCTTTCAATAGCTATGCAATATGACAGATGATTTTCTTGTCAAAGTCTATCTTATGTAGTTCTTAACGGACAGTCCTTTTTATTTAATATGTAGGAGTTTTCTGCATGTTACAATTAAATTAATAATGTAGAAAATACACGATAATTTGTCTTTTAAAATACTAAGGATAGCTTAGTTAATGCAAAATGTTATTCCCTTTTTCTATACTCATGGAATTCAAATAGTTTAATGTTATAAATTCGTATTTAGTTTACTAAATTTGTGATAACAAATGACCTTTGTTTCTAACTTGAGAACAATACGAGCATTATAAATGTTGTATAGAAACTAATTTTATTATTATTACATGTTAATATACTAAATTGATGTGAGTGAAAAGTGATTCCTAAATATAACGTTCGTTAAATTGGTTAGATTTTATCAGATCATTGCTACGGTTTTGGGTAAACATTTTGTTTTAGATGTGTTGTCCTGGCACGAATATATGCAACATGCGCCTTCAATTTCAATCGTGGATTATATAAAAATGAGTTAAAGTTTTTTTGTGTTGGTACTTTACACCCGATACGCGGGATGATTTTTTTCCACTGTGGGATAATCGTTTGGTGAGAAAACGTAATGTTATTAATAAACAGAACGTTTAACAAAAACCTTTGACCACTAAGAACTATTAAAAAAACTATAAAATTAAACAAAATGGTAAAGACTACGTTTTATTGTGTTTGCATAGAAAAGCGCGCGAATATTATCTTTTGAAGTACGTATGCCGCGCTGTCAAAAAAAAACAACTGACGTTTGTCAAAGTTTTCAGGACTGGCCGGGCAGAGACGTAATACAAAGACTTTTTATTATTGTTTTTGGCCGGCCTCATTGACGTAACCTTTAACAACTGTTTATTAATAATTTAAATTGGCTAAATAAATTATAACCCGGAAAAACTTTTTTACAATGATATAAAGTCAAAGTTTTCATGAATATGTAAAAACTAAACTAAATATGTAAATAAGTTTAATAAAAATAAAGCGTTTAAACGAGACTTTTGCCCGAATACTGAAACGTCACTTAAATATGTAAGAGCGTCTTAAATTATAAGACCACGCTTAAACTCCAATATGCAATTTTCGTAAGTCAGTTAAAGACGCATCTCAACTTTGATGCCAATCAAATCGTACCATGCTTAAAGGCCACTCAATATCACATTTCTTATACTGGATCGTCACTCAACGACATTTTGCTGTCAAAAGAACTGTCATGTCGACTTAAGTACGCCAACAATTTAAGAGTGGTCGCGAGCTATCTTAAGATTGAAAATCTAAGGTGTTAACATGTCTGCTTCATCATTATCATCGTTTTCGGAGAAATAAAATTCTCATGTCACAATGTTCGTTCCCGTACTCCTCCGAAACGGCTTGACCGATTCTCATGAAATTTTGTGAGCATATTGAGTAGGTCTGAGAATCGGCCAAAATTTATTATTCATACCCCTATTAAGTTTTTTTTAACTGCGCGCGGACGGAGTCGCGGGCGACAGCTAGTATTAATATAAAAATGCCGACTGAACGAGAATATATCGGAATCACAAATAGGTTTGTAGCGACATTTGTCTGCGCCCCGCTTAAACTGCTTAAAAAGTGTTTTGATGATATTAAAATTTTAATTCAAACTTTCAAAATATGAACTAGATGTCGCACCGTTAACTTGTCAAAACAAAACGCCAGATGCTTTCCATTCTACAAAAGTAAGGTCAATTTTTTAATTTATTTATTTATTTAAAAATAATTTAAACAGAAAGGATATTTTTTAACAACCTTCTTTGATTTTTGAGTATTTAGTATTTTTATTTTAATTTTCTTTACTATTTGGGAATAAACACGTCTTACAACTATAGGTTGTCCAAGCCATGCTGCGTGAAACGGATACGTAAATTGAATTTTATGAAAACGTAATCGAGAACAAGCATTTTTTATACACTCTTTGACCGAAAACAAAGGATGTTGCCATGACGTAAAAATAATACGTCTACTTACGGAATCACGCGCTTACATGTCTTGATTTGCGTTTGTGTATTCCACTTAAGTTTTGACGTCTGTTAAATTGTAAGCAATGCTTACGAAACGAGATATTTAAGTAACGTTTCAGTATTCGGGCATTTATCAATTAATAAAAGATTTGAAGCATTTATTCGTAATTTATGCACTATTGGAAAGAGGTCAACTGCCTAATCAAGGTAGGCAATATCTCATATTGTTTAAAATTAAATGCAGCAACTTTAATGTTAAATTGGTAAAATTAACAATAGTTGCACGTGTATTATTCTAAGATTATTATCAGTAATTGATTCTATCATAAGTTCTATTACTTTTTTATTCTGTATTAATAAACAATTTAACCGGAACTTATGATTTCAGACTTACATCATCACTCGGAAAAAAAATATGTTCGCGGTCAAAACTTACAATTTTTTATTAAATCATACAGTTAACTTTTAGGTTATAGCAACTAAATGTTTATTGCTATCGATAAACTGTTTGTGGAAGTGTTTTTGATCATCAATTTATATTTGAGAGAAAATTAATAAAATGATATCCGACTTACGTAAGTTTTAATTTTACGCGGAAATATCTTTAATTTGGCCTAGAATTTCGACGTTATTTCCATCTTAGGTAATATTTAGATGAATTAGAGAATCACGTTCTCTTACATTACGAATCAAAAACGGACAATAAACGTTATTTTTACCATATCATTCTAATGAAAATAATGCGTTTTTTCTTGACTTTCTCAATAGATGTCTCTTATTTTTGACAGTAACATTGTCGAAACACCTACGCTAAAACATTTGTGAAGTACGAGCATAAAATAATAAACTTATGTTATATATTTTTTTTTATATCTTTTTCGTCAAATAATATTTATTGACAAGTAAAATAGTGGAAGGGCAAGCATATACTATGCGTAATAGACTTTCCAAACTAACAAATAATACACCGAACAATTTCTTATCACAAACACATTCCAAACATTACATACTTCTTGAAAAACTAGTTTCTTATGTAACCTTTTTTCTACGATTAGGCTGTCGGTCGTTCGATTGTCGATAATTCTTTAAATTTCCGTAAAAACAGCAAATCAAGTCTATATTAACAAGCACACAAACACGTGCTAAATGTCACGTAAAATAAAAAACACATGAGCTGTTAAAGAATGTTTCATTATACTTATTAAACTTGTGCTAATATCACCGTATTTGTAAAGTTTCTTTCAAATGCACATTTTCGCACAATGATGGTCGAAAAGAATTATTGTTGTACTTCTGAGTTATTCTAACATATCTTCTTTATAAGGATTACCTCAAACTTCAGTGAGTTACGCCTCAAAATGAAGATGTACGAATTTGAATACTGGCCATAGCTGTAAAAGATATTCCCTATTTTTTTTTTAAGTTTAACGTAAACATAAGTGTTGTAGAACAACTCGACTTTATGGTAATATTGAATTGATCATATGTCTGTTATTTGTAAAGGAGTCGGTATTTTTCTCAGCCAAATAATTATGCAGTCTGCAAACATAAGTTTTGCTTTCCGACTGGGTTTTTATGTTTGAAGTTAATTTATTTTAGCAAAATTATAGTCACACCAAAATTCTTTAAATTAATTCATAAATTTTTACTAAGTGCGGTTGAAAGACATCTAAAATTATTATTTTACATTACTAGTATTCATTTACATTTATTTTGGATCCAAGTTAATTTTATTTTCTCATATAATTAAATACAATAGTCAAGTAAAAAAGTAAGTACATGGATAATCAAAAGAAAAAAAACGTTAATTATGTACTTTAAGATTAAAATCATACGAAACTCAAGAAAAATCTCAACAAAAACATATATCAAAAGATGGCGGGAGAAAAACAATTTGCCAACCGGAATGCGTCTTATTTAGCCAATTAAATTGTTATTGTATGGAATTAAACGAGAAATAATTGTGAACAAAGTCCAAGGAGATCCGATATGTTATATTTGCGTTGAGTTATTAATATTTTGTCTTAAATTTATCTTGAGTTTTTTTTTCGGGTAGATACTGGCATGTAATAAGTGGCCGAACGTTCAAAATTTTTTCGCCTCTCGGTCCGCCAAAAAAGTTATAAGGCCATTGAACTTGCATCATACCTACAACGTTGGTTCGTGATAATTTTGGTTTTGTAAGACTTAATTTTTTTTTTACGATTTTTAAGCAATTTGTATACATGATTATTTACGACCATAAAGACGTTTATTAAAATGCAAATATGCACAATATTTTTGATGCAGATTTTCCATTAAAATGTTTATTTTCGGTGTAATTTAGCCATCTTCGAAGACGTTGAATCTATCGGTTATTAGTTATTAATGAATTTTCGAAAAGTAAGTTATTTTTAAAGAAAAAAAATAAAGTGAGTGGGTAAATTAAGTTACCACAGCAATTAACAATACATTAACGGAATATTCCGATCAGATTTGTTATATAACAGACCTACAAATCTACATTAAGGGACGTTGTTGTTAAAACCGATTACATATTACTTATATAAGTAATATGGTCAGTAGAACGAATGTTAGTGCCAACCTTTGAGCATTCTGTTTCTATAAAAAAAAGCAATACTTTAACAGACTTAACACTTAGCCAAACAAGCTGTATTTTCGATTTGTAAATTACTTTAGTAAAGATAAAATAACTGTATTTTTATTGTGTTTTAAATTATCAACTACTTTATATGAACAGGTAAATACTTGTTTTATAGATAAAGAATAAAATGGTTAAAAACGAGAACTTTCCGACGATAAAAATTAACTGGTTTAACTGGAATTAAATACTTTGATATGAACACAATTATACTAATTATGCGTAACGATTTAAAACAATGTTCATACGTTTAAGGTGCGTTTTGAGGCAGACATTTTAGTAATTGTACGATTTGAATTGAAAAGACTTTGATAAAAAGACTAACTCGATTTTGGTTTTCAGTAAAATTATTAATAAGTTAGCATTTTGAACGTTATTAGATACATGAAGTTGTATTAATT
Source organism: Papilio machaon (assembly GCF_912999745.1). Taxonomy (NCBI): domain Eukaryota; kingdom Metazoa; phylum Arthropoda; class Insecta; order Lepidoptera; family Papilionidae; genus Papilio; species Papilio machaon. The sequence goes on from NC_059987.1 coordinate 9,818,538, forward strand.
TTCTTCTTTTAATTCTACTGTTTTCTATGTTTTAATTCTTTACAGGTTGAATCTACTCCTTCTTACGTATTATTAAGTACTAGCTTTTAGCCGCGACTCCGTCCACGCGGAATAAAAAAAATGCACACAAGATAAAAAAGTTCCTATGTCCGTCTCCTAGTTCTAAGCTACCTCCCCATCAATTTTCAGCTAAATCAGTTGGACCGATCTTGAGTTATAAATAGTGTAACTAACACGACTTTCTTTTTATATATATAGACAAGATTAGTATCTAACTTATTCAATAGATGTAAGGGCGATAAATAAATATTTTTAATTTTTAAATTTAATTTTTAATTCTGTAACTCTTGTTGGCAAAAATCGTTTAATGTTTCATGGTTTTGTGGAAATTTTATCACGATCTCCAGTGATGGTAATAATTTAAGTAAAAAAAATATTAAGGTATTAATACTGCTAGATTTTTAAAGCTGTTACTTCGTTATCTTGTCTAACCAAACATTAACAAGGCTGCCTAGGAACGTTAAATTTGCTAGTTCTACACAAGATAAGAAAAAAAGATAAGGTAAATAAATAACCTATGTACTTGTACTTGAAAATGTGAATTCTAGCTTCATATTTTATATACACACCGGCACAATTAGCGGAACACATAAAAAAGCAGGATTTTAAAATCTTTTACTTGAGGAACTGGCCAGTTATGATATTTTTTTGATTTATTGTCAAATTTGAAAATAGAAAATTAGATGACATACACTTTTTTCATTCATTTATTTTATTTTCCCGAACAATACGTTTTGTCAACTTGTTCGAGTAATAACTACGTAATTGTAATTTTTTTGAAAAATTGCACTTAATGGTTTTTTATAAATTTGTTATTCTATAGGCAATTTTGTTTATTAAAAGCTCTTTATTATGCTTGACTTAACATCACTGGAAATCATTAGGGCTGATGAAATGAGAAGAAATGGCCATACCTACAGATCAATTGCCTCAAGGCTTCGTCGACCAGTATCAACGATTCATCGCAGCATCCAGCGGTACAGATCGTCTAATTCTCTTGTGAGGAGGAGGAGTCAAGGTAGAAAAAGATGTACATCGAGGCGAGATGACAGTTTTTTACAACTTGGAGTTCGTAGGAATACGCGATTAATGGCTGTACAAGCTCGAAATGAACTGGAAGACGTTCGAGGAGTACGAGTAAGTGAGCGTACAGTTCTCAGGATATTTGAAGAAGTTGTTTTAGGGTCGTATATACCTGCCAAAGGCCCAAAACTTGAGAGACGTCACCGCGTAAACCGATTAAGCTATGCGCGAGAACATCGTCATTGGGATTTGAACGATATGAATCCGATAGAGCATGTCTGGGACTTGCTAAAAAGAAGGGTTAAATCCATAATGCCACCCCCCAACAATCTGAATGAACTTGGAAACGCATTACTTGAGGAGTGGGAGCGGTTGCCTCAAGAAATCATCGATAACATAATCTGTAGCATGCCCAGACGAATGGAAACCGTAATCAGAGCAAGAGGGGGAAACACTCGTTATTAATTTTTCTTTAATTTTATTGTTAAAACATTGAATGCTTACTTTTTTAAATTTTTTGTGATGGTTCATAATCATCTAAAAATTTCACTTATTTCAAATTTCTTTATTTTTTAATAAAAAATAACGAAGACTTTTCAAATTCGTTGTTAAAAGATGTTAATCAATTTGTTATTTTGTGTCTAATTACATTTTCGTCAAATATATGCGTTATTATCTCATAGTCTCACTTTTTTTTCTGTTCCGCTAATTGTGCCGGTGTGTATATAAGACCATTCCTCGACTGTTTTAAAATCCTTTCGATTTGTTTGTTAATATCGAGAAACTATCGCCATCTTTAAAATGTATTCTTGCGAAGTTTGAGTGTGAAGGAAAAATATTAGTATTTTAACCTTCATGATGAAATATATGCAGATATAACCTTTTAAATACTTGGCAAGACTTTTTATGGTTTTACATATTAACCATAGATATTTATATAAAAGATTCACAGTCGACCGCAACTTCGTCAGCGCAGAATAAAAAAAAAGCTTTAGTTATTCCCGAATACATTAGATACCTTCCTATAATTCCGGCCTTAGTTATAGTATATTCCGGTCCATCCTTTTTACAGATTACACGGAACAAACGCAGACTTTTCGGACAGATAGCAGACAGACAGACAGACAGGGAGACGTTATAAGCGTTGAAAATACACCATGTTCGCGAAATTGAGTTTTTTTCGACATTACATATAGACAGTCCAATTTTATTAATTGTGTAGACAAGTCAAGTTAATAGACTGTGCAATTCAACCTGCAATAAGAAATCCGAAACACTTAATTATCATTATAATCTAATTTTGCAATGAAAAAGTAACTATCAGTTAATAATTAAATCAGTTCTAGTTTAAACAATAACAAATAAGGCGATATAATCTGTAAGATTCCAAAATATAATAATATACGTAGGGTATTTTACAAAAAATTGATTAACATAGAGTAAAAAATAAAAGTGCAATGAACTCCCGTCATAACCTGTACGAACTTGTGGGAATTCTAAGTAAGCAGGTAGGTTTTAAGCGATTGAAGTACTTATATTTAGAACGAACAAATCGCAAATTCCAATTCTGATGAACGTAATTCATCCTACCTGTCTCCGCGGACGATCCCCTGTCACATCTTGTTTTGTTTTTTTATAAAACAGGTTCTAATTATGCCTTATTTTTTGCATGTAACAAGATCGACAACATGCTTGGTTACCTTTTAATTCTATGAACTCTGTTTACAAATATACAATGCTGAAAACATTTGTACAAATATCGTACGACTATCAATTACTTTGGATCATCCGGATATTTTTAACCACAACAATATTACTTAGAACACAACTAGAAAACATTTCCACGAAACTCATTTTCCTCAGATATAAACGTACCTTTATGACGTAAGAAAAAAGAGAATTCCCCTAATATTTTCCTACCAAGCTTAATACAAAATGGTAATTAAAATGAATGCGATTTGTTCCATACATCTTACTAATATTATAAATGCGAAAGTTTAGATAGATTGATGGATGTTTTTTAAAAGGTATCTCCGGAACGACTCAACAAATTGATGAAATTTGGCACAGATGTAGAACATAGTCTGGAAGAACACATAGGCTACTTATGAAGATTTTTTAGCCGACTTCAAAAAGAAGGAGGTTATTAATAACGCGCGGAAGGAGTTGCGGGCGACAGCTAGTGACGTTATAAACCCAAGTTTTCGAAAATTATGAATTGCGTGGTATATGTTTTTCATTGTTTAATTTAATGTTTGCATTTTGTTAGTTGTTCAATGACCTCTTAAACAGGTGTAAAGGGTAACTTAAAACAACAATATATGTTATTGCTTTGTTGAACTTGAACTTGTATAAACTTACTTATCTATAAATTATTATTATTTTAATTTAAATTATTGCATTCTTAGGTTAATTCGTACACTTACTAGAATTTAAATTTGACTAGAATAGATTATTTGCCTAAAATATGGCTAACAGACGATCGATCCTGGTCCTGGATGGTGGATGATGCGTCCATTTAGTGGTTTGAAGACTTACACAGTAGCACTTGAGGATGGAATTCGAGAGGATTTAATTGGTTTAATTATCTCACATAAGTAACCCTTTCTACCAAAAGGGTAAGTATCTTTTTAAGATTTCCCCTAATAGATAAAAAGGATTTACCCAATTACACATAATGTTAGACAGAACATCTTTATGGCCAGACATTGTTTCAAAATGATGGGAGTAACACGACATCGGATGCGACATTGTTGGTAAACATGTAAGCTCTGGGTAGGTGGGCTGGTCTGTAGCCGATATGTCAGCGGTCATATATATGCACTGGAAGGCCACAACCCTTTTATGATGCGGGGACTTGAAATAAATAAAATAAGGTACGTTACACACTAGACTGATATGACAAATTATGGAATTTTCCAGTGCAGTCGGCCTAGCAGAAAAATTTGTGACATTACTTTATGTGATAACGTTAATTGCTTCTTATTCTTATGAAGGGATTCACTACCGATTAAAAAATTAAAATACTAATTTACCTTTTTAGTCGTATAGAAAACAAGAGCAATATATAAAATTAACCTAATTATGTAATCAGTACATTAAATGAATAATTATATAACATATTTCAAATTCAATATGCCTTTGTTTTAGCACACCTGTGTGTTTGCACCTTTATGGCATTATCTTTAGGTCAATGATAATGCCATGCCTGGCTGTTGTTGTACATATAAAAATCGTTCAAGAGTTTGCAATAAAATTTTATTACCTTCACATGCACGTTGCATATTGAAAAAATAGAAAAATTCATGACATAAATAAATGTTTATTGCAGATGTTATTCAACAAGTCAATATTTTTTTCATGAACGACAGATTATATTTATACCAAGGATTATAGGCGATTTTGTGGGATTTTTACAAAGCGGAAAAGTTAGTTTTCCTGTTTTGAATGTGAATAAATTTCAGTCACACAAAACTGCATGCATAAATAATGTTAAATGTCAAATAATATTTTATTAGCCACGACTAAAATCTATAAATTGTCACTGTCCACAAATATTAAAAATAACTAAGTAATCTCTGCTAATCGAAAGTTCTACTAAAGAGACGATATACTCGTAATTATTTTACTAGTCATTTATTTACTTTTTGCTTCGTAACTAATGTCAACAGTGCGAAGTTGTAGCTACGATATATAAACTTTATGAGGCAATTTACACGAAAATAACATTATTTAATAATAATCTTTAATTAAATCCTAAAATTACGAAACCGTAAATATATAAACTGTGACCAAAATTGTAAAAACCATTTTCACAATGACGTTTAAGTTAAAGTCGCATACTTAACAATATTAATTTCATTTTTTTACCCGAGTTAAGTAATACGTAAAAAAACTTTATAAAATCAAGTCAACCTTGAAAACGCAGCGTTATCGTTCACCTGATTAAATATAATGTAAACTCATTTGTCTCGACACTGGCACTATAGGAATAAACCACTTACACTTAATTAAAAAAAAACACTAGTGACAGATTTTTGACAGTTATAGTTTTTAAATGCACGACATTTAGGCAAAGGTTTTTGGGAGCGGGAGGTTTGAGGTAATGATTCGTATTAATTTCGCGTTGGCGCGAATCTTTACAAGCGCGTTAAGGACGCGCGTCGCGTGCAGCGCCACACCACTCAATGCGTGAATAAGTTGCTCTCGCGAAAACAAACTCGGTGCCACCGTAATAATTCTCTAAATCTTTTAACTGCGGCTTCTTGATTTAACGCGTGAAAATTTAACGCGTAATTTATTATTAATCTTATGGAGTAATCATAAAATTATCGTAGCAAAATATTTATAGTATAAAAGTAAAAAAAAAATGTTGATATTTTTTATAAGATAATTGATTAAACTTAATCTCAAAGAACATGCATCGCATTTTGTAGGAAAGAATACGGTATTTTATAAAAATATATGTAATATAAAAGAAGAATTGTGTAGCGGTTTGGCCATTGTGATTGGTAAGCCTATAGACATTAGATTGATGACATAATGTGAAGTGAATCGTCTTTCTGGATGTATTCAATAAAATTCCTTTACCAATAGATCACTTGCATATAATTAAACCATAGAAACCTTCCGTCTTTAAAATTACGTTAACTAAATTGAAAACGCTACCAAAACTGTTGGCTTAACGGTGATGTCTAATTATGTTACTGGCGGAACACGCGCTTCTATTTAAGCCTAGTTTAATCCACTGATTGAACTTAGATTTAAGCAGCGTAGTGTAACCGGACCCAGCACTAGCGGTTGTCAACGAAATGAGTTATTAGTGGTTATCTTTTTAATTGGGCAACAATTGTGTATTGAAAAAGTTGAATTTTCTCTTCACGAGATCGCCAGTGTTGCCTGTTGTAAAATCAGCACAAAATCTAGATGTGTTTAAAATAATAATTTGTGGCAGTTTTTCATATATTTTTAAAGTGGAACTATATATCGTTCATTTGTTTTCAAAACTTTTTTAATCGCAAAGTTTTAAAACATTTGTAATTAACGTAAAGTAAATATAAATACAGTTAAAATCTGTTATAACGACATCGAAGGGACTACTCATATTGAGTCGTAAAAACCGATAGTTGTAACAACCGGTGACAGGTATTAATAGGAAAGATATGTATATAACATTCAGCCGGGACCTTTGATTTTGGTCAATTTAACCGGTATGTTGTTCTAAACGATGTCGCCATAAACGGTTTTGACTGTATTAAGAAATTAATTTGTTTATTATAGTTTCAAAGCGCAATGTCATCCATTTTGATTTATTTGTCTGTTGTAAGTAGGTACCTTTGCGAGACGCGGCGCGCGGCGGAAGATCAAGGTCCCATGATGATAGCACGTGATATTCTTAAGAATTATTTAATGTTTTCTTCATATTTAAAAACATTCTGTATACTTTCTGTTCTGTTGACAATTGATTGAATTAAACTTATTTGCTTTTCGTATATTTTTTACTAACAATTTAGTCGAAGTCACACAGACGCGTGGTAAAAAAACTGGTATGATCCAAATACTGTGGTTATGAAGATTGACCAGACCACACAGGCATGGTTAAAAGTTTTATAATATTTATATCATCAAACAAATATGTATAAAACATTAGCTCGTTAACAACTTTCTCCACAGATTCTGTTACGTCAGGTAATAATGCTTTGAGTACTAGTACCTCATAGATAATGAGTTCCTATATTAAACAAATCGATTAAGTATCAATTAACTTGTGTGTGGACTGGGGTCTTTAATAAAATGTCAATTTATTTTTTATACAGTGGAATCATACAACGGAAATCTAACTTCCAGCGCTTTATTACAATATAATTACACCTGCAGTAGTATCGTAAAGTGAAATGGAAGTAGTATTTGACAGAGCGAATTGCTTGCACCAGCTGACAATCAGCAGTGACCCACTGAGTACTACATTATAGTTGTCACCGCTGAAGCACCCAGTGCAAAAACATTGCTATCTCAGGTTTTTTTTGAAAGACAAAGAAATGCCGATATATTTATCGTACAAATATTTCGGCTATGAAAATTAATTGGTACACAAACACTGGATTTCGGATTATATAAACAGATTTTGATTCTATCAGTTTATCATCATTTAAAAGGTGACAAAAGTTACGTCACGGAATAACGAACAATCGTATAATTAAAAAACACTTATCTTTATAAATGGATAGGCGATTGCTCGCAAATGACAGTTGCTTGCTTCGTTCCGATTTAAAAACACCTGTTGATGTTACGTGACACTTAATTCTATTCATATTATTAGTTCCAATACACACCACTGCTAAAAATCGTTACCATCAGCGCCAAAAATACGAAAATCAACTAGGCACAAAATACTACGTTTTATAGCCAATCCATTTATAAACGTTAGTGTTAAAAACGGGCAAATCTGATAATTTTTTGTCTTGTCTTATAAATTGATATCTTCTATAGTAAAAAGGATTTTATAAAAAAGACGCTTTCCACCAAAGGTTGTGTATTTGTTTTCAAGAGCCTAATTATTTGTTTTACATTTGCTTTGGCTTTTGTCTTTTTTTTTACAAGTTACTTTTTTATATTTCATGGTCTCTATTGTCTAGAAAATATTGTTACAATTTCACCCGAGTTTTTTGTGAATACAATATTTCTGGTTCACCTGAACCGCCGTTTGCGAAAGAGACCTTAATAGTTCATTTATTTACTCTAATAAATTGTAATTATAAATACTTTTATATCAAAATTATCAAGATAAAAAAGCAGTCGATACACATATTAACATAATGGAACAATTTTCCATAATTTGTTATAAATTAATATTTTATGTAATACATATTTTTCATGCATAATCAGACTGACCCAGACGCTTGTTGCGTTGACACCAGTCACACAGGTTAAAATAGTTATCACCTACTTGCAAAAGGTTATATAACCGATTGCTCGTGTGTGTAACCTTAAAATTATTAATGAGACCGAAACGGACTGTTATCGGACCAAATGTGTTCCGAATGCTTTTTGCCTTCGGTCAACTGGTCGTAAAGAAAACACATTTTGTTTCATCGTAATGTTTTTTCAATCTAAAAATTTGCTAAAAGTTACTCAAACGGGTGGAAGCGGGTCATATTCCACTAGAGTCAAACAATGAAAGAAATATCTGGCATCCTCATAAAGTTATTTATATAAAAGTATTTTTTTTTTCCATAGAGTTAAAAAGATTGCATCATATCATTGATCTATAAATTTTACTTTCGAATACAATTCGATGCTTGTTATTGACTCGAATATACCAAAGAAATGTTATTCTGATGAGTGTTGCGCAGTCTTAATTTGTTATGCATTTATAGCTCCAATAATACAAACAATAACAATAAATAATTTCTTAATATAATCAATATTTTTATTTACTTTCTACTCGTGTAAAATTTCCGCTTGTGACTGAATCAGTTGCATACAATTTTGGACAAACTTTGCATATTTTACATCGTTTTATAGTAATTTCTCGTCCAATTATTTTTAGACACAAAATCTGCACATTTGAAATACATTTAAGATCAACTAATACAATCAACTATATGAAAATATTGTTATTTTTTTTTGTTAATAATCAACTCCATGCAAAATTATAGGTCCCAGACATTATAAACACAGTTTCGATTAGGGTTGCCAATATAATGAAAGTAGACTCAAACACTGATGGCGAACCTGTGACTTGTCAATAAGAAAAAAATAACATCCTAACCTGAAGAAAGCGACAAGTCTATGACACGGTAATAATAATACCGTAAGTGAGAGAGATACAGTTATACACAATTCCTGTGACGTGACAAAGACAGGGATAACTATCTTCCGTCCCTTTCTGCGTACCAGGGTTTGGGCTTTGTTTGGAACAAAGGTTGTCCCCTACAAACAACCTAGGTTGTCCCTAACAAAGTTTGACATTCGTGCTATTTTTCGAAAATTGTGAGTACTTAGTGGCTGTAATTGTGCAAAAATATTTTGATATTACAGTTTTAGTAATGTAAAGTTTATAAAACATGGTATACTGCTGTATCGTCGGTTGTAAAAGCCGTAGTGAGCGAAAAGAGAAAAACATAACCTTTCACTCGTAAGTACTGAAACTACGCACTTATTCACATGTATTCATACAAAATAAGGAAGAAAATACAAACTAGTTGTTCTTTACAGTCTTTGTAATAACTAATATGTTAAAATACGGGTAAAATCAGCTAAAATAAAATAGTATTTTTCGAACATTATGCGCCCAAACGCAGATGTCATTTGTGTCAAATAATATACTGTAGATCTGGGAAACAAGCGGCCATATTAAACTTCTTTTCAAATTGGTTGGTTATTACCCGTAAAAATAATACCACCATCTTGTTGTAAAAATTACCCTGAATTTAGGGGAAATAAATTATAGTATGTATAATGTATATAAATGAAACAATTCACATTTTTTATACTATTTTCAACAGATTTCAAAAGGAGTTTTTAATTCTGGTATATGCTGTGTTTTTAAATATTTGATACTTTCTTATCCCGTTGATTTTAAAGAGTATGCTTTTTAATTTGTCCCATGTAAATTTTGTTTCTTAGAAATTACAATCAAAATAGTTTAATATTAAGTAGTTTTACATGTAGTGTTCACTGTAATGATATACAGAGTAATTTAAAATTATATGACTATAATATTGGTATGTTTTTTGTAGCTTTTTATGAAGACTTAGGGCTTCGTGCATATCGAAGAAAAATAGGACATCGTTTGAATGCTCGTCTAATGGACCTAAGACTGAAGAGATGCCGCGCTTTGTTGAAGCAGTACGCGGGAAAAAAATATCGGGAAATTCTTTTTTTGGAGTCACTCAAGACATCCTTGATTAAGGCAGACGCCGATATTGACATGGACCTCGTTCGTGCTGTGATAGACGACTGGCCGAGCAGATTGAAGGCCTGTATTCAAAATCACGGATGTCATTTTGAATAAACTTTAGTGTCATAAGAATCTATGTTTTGTTAAGTTCATTTTGGTATATAAATGGTCACATAATGAATAAACTTGTTTCAATTATTTTATATTAAACATGTAACAGAATTTATGACCTGACTAAGTATTACTAAAAAAATCTGGTTATGTAATCTTAGTCACATAAACAAAAATTACGCATTGTTTTTTATATTTATTACGTTTATTAATTACAATTTAATTGGGAATATATAAATTGGTCTATATTAAATTATATCGTAATTATTCATTTTCGGGACAAATCAAATAACTGGTAACCCCAATCCTCTCACTTATATATAGGTATAGTCTATAGTACTCTCTATCTGTCCCTTACGGGTGAACGCGCATGCCATATCTATATAATTCTTCATCTGAGGAAAGCGATGACGTTAAGGTGGCAGCTGTAGTTGCGCCACAATTAAAAAACGGATGTGTTTAAAACTTTAGTAATCTATTTTGATACTAAAGCCATACGGTAATTTCGAGGGGCGGTGTCACGTAACAAGGAACCAGACACGTAAAGCAAGACTTCCTTAGCTGATCCTAGTTGATTAAATTATTGATTTTTCACATACTTTAGTAAATATGGTCTCTTGATTGACAAGATGTGTGCTAATTTACACTATATAAAATAAAAACTACACTTTATGGATTCTTTTAACTTAATATCTATTGTACAAAAACACATTCGTATCTAAAACCACTTTCGCTTCAACATAAACTAAAATATTCGCAGTTTTATCGTTAAGATTAAACGTATAATAAAATAGAAAGTACATAAGTATTGTGAGATTCATTTCTCAATATGCAAGTTTTTTTTCCAACATATAACTAGACATGATTGTCCAAACTTATTATAGAACTTCACTGCAACAAAATAACCCTATATTACCTTTATAAATATTATCTTGCATTCTCTGCCATAATATACTAGTCACGGTAGTCACAACTTGGAAATTATGTGTTCCGTAGATTGAAGGTAGGCAACTCATCGGCAATTGCAGACGTTTATGAATAGCGGATGCTTCGCTAATTCGGTGAATCCAGATGACCGCATCATCGTTTGCCACCTTATAATAAAACTATATATTTTGATAGGAACAGCTTAAAGTACCGGTCACGGTTTGAATCAAATGTTATAAAATACTAGCTGTCGCCCGCGACTCCGTCCGCGCGCAGTTAAAAATAAATAAATGGAGGGGTATGAAAAATAGATGTTGGCCGATTCTCAGACCTACTCAATATGCTCACAAAATTTCATGAGAATCGGTCAAGTCGTTTCGGAGGAGTTTAACCACAGACACCGCGACACGAGAATTTTATATATTAGACTAGCTATCGCCCGCGACTCCGTCCGCGCGCAGTTAAAAAAAAAATGAAAAATAGATGTTTTCCGATTCTCAGACCTACTGAATATGCTCACAAAATTTCATGAGAATCGGTCAAGCCGTTTCGGAGGAGTACGGTGACGAAAACTGTGACACGAGAATTTTATATATTAGATTGTGCAACAAGTTCAGATTAATGTTGATGATGATAATAATAATAATGAGTGATGGTTAAAGAGGCATTCATCTTGTGTTTCGTAGTGACAGGGGCAATCGTGCAACCACCTGGCGGCCACGTAAAGTGTATACTTGTTTATTGTTGTGGTGCAAGTTAAAGAAGGTAGGTATGTTTTTGAGGAGGAGAAAGACAATGTGGTGTGTAGCGGTCTTTTGACGGTTCTTTACAAAACTACCAACTGAGTTTAAAGAGTATATTTCTGCAAGTTAATTTTTTGATGATAAAACAACGCTAGACAAGATTTTGTTAAAATGTTGGTCAACATGTCAAGTTGCATCTATAAGAATTTAAAAACTATATTAATTTTCTTTAAGTTTTTTTTTAATTATTTGCAAATTCAACCTTTTATAACTTGGGCTCCGTTTGCCATTATGACGAAATGATTTGTCGCAATATAGCAATGTGCTCCTGAACATTTGTCATTATATTTGAATTTGTTAAAAATAATCCCATAGAATACATTCAATAGAATCGAAAATGATGGTGCAACAGTTTGAATTCTAAGACAAAAATGTATTTCACATTAGATCAATAATATTAAAATCGATAGAGAACTTATCCTTTACATTATTCTATTGATGAACTTTTTTAAGTAAAATTATTGTTATTTAAAATAGTTGTTATTAACTGAAACAAGTTTTACAAGTAAAGTATTACTGATTTCTTAATTATTTAGTTAAGACACATATAGAACAAGAAACAGAGTAAATGTCTCAGCTGAGAATTAACTGGATTTTCCCATAACTGCGACATTTTCCCAGCAACTTTCATGTCTCGACATTTGCCACACATTTGTAATTCTACTTTCTTCTTATGTTTCATTTTTTTTTTAAATAAAAACGATCTTAGTACCTACTTTCGTGGTGATATTGAAGATAGGAATTTTGGCCACATAGAAATTTGATTAGATTGACAGTTAGGCAGTATTTCTTTGTTAGTTAATGCGGCTGTATGCGTCCAAACATTGTACTTAACGGTCTTCCAAATACTATTAACAGTTGAAGCTATTCTCAACTTCACTAGTAACATAAGTGTATCTAAAATATACATGCATTGAAGCATAATATTCTGTGATTTAAGTACGTAATACATTATCGATATGCAGTTGTCATCTTCTCTGGCAATACAGCAATGTTATGTGCTTTAAAGGACATCAACCCCTCAAGTATACGCGAAGGCGAATTCACTGCATCCTGCATTCGGTAGCCTGCAAGGTTCGCCATTGACGGACTACATCACAGAGGACATCATCATCACTCATTCATCATTCGAGTTTGTTTTTTAATTTCATTTTGTTCACCTCAGTAAAACGAGCCGTGAGCTAAACAATATGCGTTCAGTTATTTTTTTATTTTGCGGTTATATTTTGCGATCCCACGCTCGTCGGGCTACTTGTTCTATAAAAAGACGAAAACAATCCTAGCCTGGATCGTGTCGGGAATTGAGGACCATTTTATGGACTAACTTGAATACACTATAGGACAAAAAAAATGTCAACTCATATTTTAGTTTTATTTATCATTAAGATAAACTATTTATTAGCTCTGAATAAATGATTTAATTAGGTAGATTATGTGTTTAAAATTTACTAAATAATACATTAAAACAAAAAAATGTGTCCTATGATCACTGTGTCTTTTAATAATTAATAAGCTTTATAAAAATATTTGAAACCATTGGATATTTCATGTTATAGAAATAATATTCGTAGCCCATTTTTTTCGTCTAAAAGTGTAAAGCGTAGCGCAGTAAATGCTATGTGGGAACAAATGCCATAACATTATCGACTTCAGAAAAAGGTATCGACGCTCATTGTGTAGTCCACTCGATGAAATCCACATATGTATAACAATTCCCTGCATTTATTTAGTACAAGTGCAGTACTTAAAAAAACTATTGTACGATAATACAATCGTAAAAAATTAATTACAAATTTTCTTTTAGTGTTCAAGTCATTGTACTAAATACTTATTTATGCGTATTAAATACATAGTACCTAATTATACGTATCCGCGAGTTAACAAGTAATTTAAAAGTAAAAAAAACATGAATTAGTCGGCATGTTATACATAAACTAACGGATATGGATTTCTCTGACTTTATTTTGCAAGACGCATCGTTGTTAAATCCTTGAAATTATATAAAATGTAATTTCCGAACAATTTTTCATTACATTAAATAAAATCCAACATTGTTTATAAAAGAACGTAATTAATACCTTAATAGTTAAAGTTTTAGTATATACTAATATAAAAATTAAATTCATAAGTCGCCGTATTATTTAAAATTTTTCGTCTGTTTGTCTGTACGCAAATTCACGTTTATTACGAGTAATTTCTAAAACGGCTGGACCGATTTTGACGGGACTTTTTCTAAAAGGTAACTTAAGTAGGTAGGAGTAACAAAGGTTACTTTTTAAAATTCCTTACTAACAAAGTCGCGGAAGACCGCTAATCTAATATTACAAGCATTTTAAACCACCTCAGCAATTATTAACGATTAATATAAATGTAACTAAATACACATATTGCCGCCATTTTCCACCTAAATATCATGTGAAGAGGCTTAAATCTGATTTATTCATATTATTTACTAGCTTTTATCCGCGACTCCGTCCGCGCCGAATAAAAAAAATGCTCACAAGATAAAAAAGTTCTTATGTCCGTCTCCTAGTTCTAAGCTACCTCCCCATCAATTTTCAGCTAAATCAGTTCGACCGATCTTGAGTTATAAATAGTGTAACTAACACGACTTTTTTTTTTATGTTTATAAATTCTATAATAACATTTTATGTTCGTTGTAAGTTTTTGATATTTTTATTTTTATCGAGGTGACATCAACTTACAGAATTGATCGATGTAATACAACTTACGTGTAGAGAAAAAACCTGTCCGTTGTAAAATTATCTCATTCTTTGTTACGGCAAAAAGTTGCACCAGTAAAAACATAAGTTAAGTATGTCGAGACGTGTTCTGTGGGGAACTTTGCCCCCTATTTATTGCTGTGTATTACTGCAAAACATCTTGGTATACTATATCTATAAGATTTTAAATACTTACTTCGTCATTATTATTACATAACTTGCTGTCGTCCGCGACTCCGTCCGCGCGCGCATAAAAAAACTTAATAGCGGTATGAATTTTTTCTCGCCTTTTAAGCCTTCCCTAGACCTCCACGAACATTTCAAGACTAAGATAAGATAAATCCGTTCAGCCGTTCTCGAGTTTTAGTGAGACTAACGAACAGCAATTCATTTTTATATATATAGATAGATAGATGTGTTAAGGTTAATATCGATGATATTTGTAAATACATGCAACATGCTTAAAATATCAACAATAATCGTCAAAAACAATAGACAAAGGGAAAACTAAGAGTTTTCATTCCCAGTACACTAGCTATTTTATCTTTGTCACTATCTAAAAGCGTTTTTCGTGTTGTAAAACCGTGGAATAGTGCTAATAGATTTTCAGTAGGCGCTTTTTGTGCTAGAACGTGGTGCATGCTAAGTGCCAATCAGTCTCCGTGTCTTACATGTTAGCGCGTCTCGTAGCGCGGTGGAGAGGGTGGTCAGCGCACTGCGAAGTTTCGCGTGATGGCGCTCGAACATCTTTGCATCTAGACAAGTTTACATGACTACATAACGAAGAGATCCCAATTCTTAATTCACAGCTATACTAGGTGTTTCACGGAAAAATTTACTGCGACAAAAATGTTATAAGATGTAGAAAATGTATTTTGCTCGTTAAAAGTGACAGGCACTGCTATTTTTTGAATTGACTTTGGCCAATAAACAATTTAAAATGAAAGTACGATATTATTTTAAAAAGGTGATCATATTAGTTATTTCAGCAGTTTAAAAAAAATTGTTAGGCAATAATGGTCTAATTTCGAATATGAAATTTAAATTTTATAGCGCCATCTATAATAATTAAAATGAAACAGCGTTATAGTTAGTTTCGATAGATGTCACTAGTTACTCGAAATTAAGATAAACGAACTAATTAAAATAGTTGTACGTACATTCAGGATGGTCGTAAAGCGGCGCGACCTTGGTGCCCTCCAGCGCGCCGCCGGCCAGCCGCGCAGATAGCAGCTCTAGGAACTCCCGGATGCTGTGCAGCTCGCTCGACACGTCGCTCATGCTCGAGCTCGGCTCGCACTCCTCCTCTGCACAGCAATAGAAACTTTTTACATCATCATTTCAACATTGCAAAAAAAAATCAATCTTCATAACAGTTATTAGCTGCAAGCACTGTGCAGTTAAAACTGAATGTGCGAGTTGCCATAAAGATTGAATGGCACTATAATTTACCGATCTGCTCCAGTTTATCGGTGCTGAGGGACCAGGGCATCAGGCTGAACGCGCGTTGCGCCTGTCGCAGGAACCACGCACCCGACTCGAACTTCACAGGCCTGTAAAATATTGAGTATTGTGTTGCTATCGATTGTATTAGACTAGCTGTCGTCAGCGACAGTAGACTATGTGTTCTAGACTATGTTCTACATCTAGGTATGCCGAATTACAGTGAGATCCCTTCTAACAAATATCCATCCATTCATACATTCAATTCGCATTTATAACATTAATAGTAAGTAAGATTAAGAAAACTTAAGAGAAAGGGTTCTTATCTGGGCCCTTTATAAGACTTGATACAAGTTTTTGAATGGGAATAAATGTCATCAAATACATGAATACATCATCATCATCATCATAAGCCTTATATCAGATTATTGATGAAAAAAAATTGATGATATTTTTTAACAAACTGAAAAGTATTTCAAATCGTGATTTTTTTTTTCATTTTTATAGTCACGTTATAGGAAAATGAATGATTATTATACGCTATTATTTGAATATCGCATTCAGTTTTTAATGATCAAAATACGACATATATTGAAATATTAAGTTCCAAGAATATAACTGTTCAAGTCAAACTGTTAGCAGATATTTGAGGTATACTAAGAGCTTCTCTCTGCTGGAGATTTAATAACTTTAGCAGTTTAATACTAAAGTCTATTATGTATTTTATTAACACGATGACTTACTTGTGATGATGGCACACACAGGGCACAATGCCGCCCTCAGTGTGTCCACCGCATTGCACGCACACACCCGATTTAGCAGATGAAGTTATGCTGCGTTGTTTACACTTGCTCCGAATCTCTTCATCTCTGCAATAATACATATAATTTAATTAGATTGATTTTGGTTCTAATAAAATGTATTTTATGAAATACTGGCTGTCGACTGCGACTCCGTTTGCGCGTAAGTAAGACTATTTTTTGTAGTCTATGTGTTCTTGTGTGTGCCAAATACCGTCGAGATCCGTTAAGCCGTTCTAGAGAACAAACATCCATCCATTCATACATATAACTTTTCGCATTTATAATATTAGTAAGTTAGTAATTTTGAATTAATTACATTACTTAAACTAGAGATCTCTTACGTTGGAGATCTCTTTCAGACTTTGGATTTGAACAAGGGAAAAGTGAAAGGGGAAAGTAAAGGGTATTAAACTTCCACTTAATAATGTGGAAGTTTAGTAAGATAAGGGACCTCTGGAACTTTAATTAAGTTTGGTTTATTACGTAATATTAATCTGTATTGGCAACCAGTACATTCCCTAGGACGTAGTATTTTGCATTGCATTGGGCAACGCTGGCTGCAGCGCGGGTCAATGACCTCTCTTGCAAAATTGAGAAAGCGCTACCATTGTATTGTTTGAACTCGACTCAATCTCGATTTAAATAATTCGAATAATTAGATTGATGTCTTGGTTGTGTTATTTACGTTATATTATTGTTGTGAAACTTATCAGTTTTCTTTATTATATGTATATTGTAAAATTTAAATTACAAAATTCATTTATTCTAAGAAAAACCCCTTAATCCAGACAGGAAGCACGTATTTTATGAACAATTCAAAATAAATCAAGAAAACTAGAATTTCGAGCGGAAGTTTCGATAAAAAAAATGCTAACCATTCGAGTTTATTTAACTTAGTAGGGTCTAGGAAGCTTGAAAAAAATTCCGTCTCTTGCAAACTCAATTATCACAAACTCTTTAACACGTACGTTAATTACGACACATCGTTCTTGTGACATTACATGGCACAAGTCCAAAATAGCAGGCACTATTTAAATCAGTCCACTATTTAACAATATTATTCACTTGTCGAGTCATTGAAATTCATTGTCGTTTTAATGTTTTTACACAAGTGTGTCAGCAGTGTAAACCCACACTGAATTAGATACCTCGAGGTCACGGGCGAATGTTTTACGTCATTAATATTTTATCATCAAGATTATAGTAATATAAACAGAGCTTCATTGTGTGTACTTGAGATAAGAATGACGCAAAGGTTGTTGCTGAGGAATAAGCATCTTTCGGAGATCGCGGAACCATTTTCAATTGCGCTCGAGGCTGGCCACCGTGAGGGTTTTACTGCTTTCCCCCCAGAAGACAGTGTATCTTTGGAAAATTCCCCCCCCCCCCTCATCCCATAAAAGGGCATAAACATATTAGTTTAGATACAAACTGATAGATTAAGGATCTAACAGCTTTTGTAGGAACTGATCGGGCTATCGATTTTGTCCATGTTTTTTTGCTCTTAGGTGTTGATATTTTCACCTTTTATTCGTTTTGTATTAATTATATTTACATTTGAATTTTGTTTTTCTTTCGTGTAATAAGTGCTATAACAATAAAAAATATATCATTGGATTTTTAAAAAGTCTGAATACGTCGTAATACTAGGTCTGCAAGCGTTTTATAAAATCTGCTTTATAAATTAGGCTAAGGCACATTTTCAGCCATAGATTTATGTACTAAGAATTCAAATTTCATTTGAAAATGTCTTCGTCTCGTCACAAAAAAATCAGGTTCCACCGAGATTTGAACTCGGATCGCTGGATTCAGAGTCCAGAGTGCTAACCATTACACCATGGAACCGATGAAAGTGGGTGTCAAATTTTTAATCTGTACTAAAATTGCATTTGTTTTATCGTTATATTTTAAAAAATAATTTTGTATGTTTACATTAAATGTTATTTTGTAATGAAAAACCGTTAAACTCTTAATATTTTCTGAGTGTTTATAAATATTCTGATCCCAAATGACATTTGTTAAAATTATTACGGAATCTAAAATCATTTAATGTTAAATTGTTTAAACTTTCGTGAGACATAATAATTAATTAATTAAGGAGTAAACTTAATTAATTAATCGTTAGATGTCATTTTATTTTAATTTTTTATAACAAGTATAATACGAATGATGATTTTTTATAAAAAATCAAGGTTTGTAAAAAAATCAATTCTTTTAATTGCAGTTTCTCAAAAATTGCTAATGACTTACATGTAATGTGATGCAACCTTCATATTTTACGAGTAAAATACATTAAAAACAATAAAATTCCGTGAATAAAAACACAATAAAATGCAATTATATATTATTATATGATTTACATTTTAAATTATAAAAAAATGTATATTTTTAATATACCAATGCGTATTCTCTGAGATTTATAAATTAAACGTTATCCTTCATAAAAAAATTATACATGCGTAAGTATTATTTTAATGTTAAGTTCTTCCTCACGATTCTTTTTTGCGTCAAACGTGGCAGACAAATGCTGAACTTATTTCCATATTCATAATGCATTAGTGTTCGTCCATTGTTCGAATTTGAACCATCATTTTTACATAAAGATTTTTATTGTACATTTATTGATTCAAAATATCTTTCACTTTAAATGCAATTGTCCGTGTTAACTTTAACTGCGTCAAATATGAGCATCTATTCACACAATTTCCTTGAGTACGGGTCGAAAGTTTTCGTAAAAGCGGGCACAGTGGGCCCTTGTATTAGAGTACCTTAGTCTCCGTATTGTAAAAGACAATTGAAGGGGTGACAAACTGTATTAATATATATTGTGTATTATCTATATATATAAAAGAAAGTCGTGTTAGTTACACTATTTATAACTCAAGAACGGCTAAATCGATTTGACTGAAAATCGGTGGGCAGGCAGCTTAGAACCAGGAAACGGACATAGGATAACTTTTACCCCGTTTTCTATTTTTTATTCCAAGCGGACGGAGTCGCGGGTAAAAGCTAGTTAATATTATAAACAAAGTGAGCTTTCGTATCATCATCGTTAATTATTGCAAAAGTAGCATGAGATTTTTTATGTACTTTACGCTTAATAGCAACGGTTTTTGCTGCACAAATTTAAATATAATAATGATATTCACTGTATATTGGAGTTCAGTGGTTTCTGGGAATTAAGGAAGCTTTTGTTTTTTTCCCAAATTAATCAAAATGCGAATGACCGTAAGTTTCTTGAACCGCGAAACTCTTCAAATATTTTTTAAACACAAAAGATTGATTCAATGAGTGCATATTAATTATTTTTTTTTACAAAAGGTAAAACAATGGTAACATTATATGTATTATTATGTTTTGGGCAAAAACAATTGTCCGTCTTTTAAATTATACATCGAAACAGCTTTGGTGAATACTTTTGAATTCTCTTTCAATGAATACTTTTTCTTTGCTCTTCTTTTCAGGATTAAATTATTACATTTATATTTGGTATAGAAAGTATTCTGCCAATGTTGCAAATTAATTTTGCAAAATATTTTTTTGTACGTTATTATTTATTTTTTACAACCAAATAAAAAAGACCTCAAATCTACTTTTATACCTTTAGTGAAATATCAAACAAAACTGTCAAACCTTTAAATCAGGGATCCCCAAACTATTTTGGACAATTGACCCCTTTTCCAAAATGAACTTTTACCTCAGACCCAGTATGGCCAAATTACCTACTTTTAAGATCAATTATTATTGTTATTATTATTTTTCATTCTGACTTAGGTTAATAGAAGAAGACAGAGTGAGAATTACAAATGCCTTAAGTTCGATATAGACCACTTTAGGAATCCATGGTTTAAATCTTACTTATATTATAAATGCGAATGTTTAGATGCATGTTACTTAGGATTACAAACATCGATCGATTTTTGTTAGAAGGTATCTTCTGAACAGCTCAAAGAGTTTTGATGAAATTTGGCATAGACAGAACATTGTCTGAAAAAACGTGTACGTTGTGTAAGGTGTAAGTATTTTAATGTCACTCCGACGGAGTCAGGAGCGACAGCTAGTTTTTTTTAAATAAAATGATAAAACATCATGCACCAAAATATATTTCGTGTATATTACGCTTATTATAAACAATTAAATATTACCTAAACAATTTGATAACAAAATATAATTATCTATTTCAAATACCTAAACTTATCGACAATATGCAACAATGTAAATTTTATTTCATTATTTATGTTTGCATATAAAATGTAGGTTCAAAAATATAAATAAATGTGGATGCATTTTTGGTTAAACAAAGCGCACATTTTTGATCTGTTTTAAAAAAAATAAAAATAAGGTAAAGTTTAAAACTTTGAATTCATTAGTAATTTTATTATAAGATTTTATTCATGAAATTGTGTTGTAAAAAGTAAAGAAAAATAATATAATTATGGTGACTCAGTCCAGAAGTTAAATACAATAAAAATATTCTCAGAATTATATAGGTAATTGGCTGGTTTATTTTTGCATTTCACACGATTTTAATACTGTTATTTCGTTATTCATATTATCTCATTATTATAGTTTTGGTTTATAACAAAGAGCTTATCGTACATTTTTTTTATTTTTAAATGTTTTTATTATCAAAAACGACTACCATGGTGTATTAAATTACTTTGCTTAAAATTAATAATTTTGTACCAACTTATATATTTACTACTAATTATTTTTTACATCAGTCCTTCATGTTGAACACTTTCAATATTTGCTTATAAAGAAATAGTTTCAGAAGTTATCGACGAGAGTCGATTGTGTCATATTTTAATGTTCACTTGCAAAACACAGCACTTTCGTCATTCAGTCTTCATCCATGTCGAACCACATGGAGGTGACGCTCCGAGAGCCCTGGTCTCTCTGCTCCTCCGTGATGATCTTCAGCACGACCACCTCCATCATGCACAGGGCAAAAAATATCACGAATATAGCGAAGTTTGAGCCCTGATGGTGGAACTGGAAAGAGCTGGGCAGCGGACCGGGCGGCGGCCACGCGGCGACGTACGTGGCCAGGGTTGACACTCCAGACAATGCCATTTTGGATTAGACCATCTTTGTATTTCCCGCGCTCGCGTTACACACGTCGTATTCACATCGATTCGGCAGTGATACCGTGCCTTCGGCGCGCGGTCTGACACTCGTGTGTTCAATGCAATGCTTGTCCGAGCCGCAACGCACTGCACCGCGCCGCCGGCGGCCGTCGCGTGTCGTAAGAAGCGGCTCTTATGAAATATGAATCGTTTTAGTTAGATTCCCAGCATTGGGAAACGATCGAAATGCGGGTGAGCGCAACCGTTTTGCGGTCAAGGCTGCGCTAGCCGGGTGTCGAATGCGCTGACCTTTACTCGCGATACATACGCCAAATCGGATGTGCGCTCTATTCTAAGCGCCTATTGTTTTTCTGATTATATTCGAAACTAATTACTTCTCTGCGGAGTCATTATTATTGTTATTTTTCAACAGTTTAAATGCATTTAGTGTATGGAAACAAATTGGTAATGCTGTTTACTGAGAATTAAAGTTAAATACCTAACCGAAAAGACATTAATTACGTTGTAAATTAAAAGGCAAACATTACGAACTATTCAATCTGTTTAATGCAAGTCCTTCTCAAACAATACTAGTGTATTTCACGTATGTTATTTAAAGTTGTAAAAATAACCGAATAAGTTGCAACAGTAGGTATATTGCTGCTAAAATTTAGAAAGGTTACTGTTGATGTTTTGGATTTGAAAGAATTCATGTTGAAAGAGACAAGAATATCTTATAAGTCAGGGTTTAGTTGCACCAGTTTAAACAGAATTCATGACATTATGAAATAGAACGCGGGCATTGTTGTTTACTGCGGGTACTTATATTAACGGCAATTTGCTAATTACTACCATACAGACGTCTATGTAATAAATGCTCTAATCAATCTAGGTCATTTAACAGTTACCTAAAGACTAACTTCCAGGCATTAAATAGGTTATAAGTGATAAGATACACAAATAGAAATATAAAAAGTATGAGAACGAATTTTGGGTAACATAGCTGTCACATGGAGATACGAAATGTAAAATGAAGGGGTGATCTCTGTGGTCTCTTACTTCCGAGTAGACTCTTACTTTCTCGTTTATGGAAATAAATATGTAAATGTATATTTGAAAACTGATTCGATTGGTTCGTTGAACGATAACGACCTTGACTTGTTACTTTGACGTATATGAAGATTATATGAATATTATAGTTATATCAATAAGTAATTATTTAATGATAAACCAAAACATTATTTATTCCTCTAATTAGAGATAGAGATGTTAACTTTGTAAAAAATAAAACTAATTTTCTTAAAACAAAAGCTTGAATTTACATCAAAGAAGCACTAGTGATACGCTAGAGTGTTTTTTCCTTTCATATAGTTATCATATACTAGTTGTCGCCCGCGACTACGTCCGCGCGGATTTAAAATTATATCGAAATCTGTTGAACCCTTCTAACAAACATCCATCTAAACATTCACATCTATATACATAAAAGAAAGTTTTGTAAGTTACACTATTAATAACTCAAGATCGGTCGAACTGATTTAGCTGAAAATTGATGGGGAGGTAGCTTAGAAATAAGAGACGGACATAGGAACTTTTTTAACTTGTGTGCATTTTTTTTATTCCGCGCGGAAGGAGTCGCGGATAGAAGCTAGTTTATAATATTAGTAAGATCAGAATAAAATAGTATAACTTTTTCGTCTTCAATATTATTTGATTCAAATAAACCTTTTTTATTTTTTTTTAATTATATGAAATATATTGATGTGACACACGTCAAATAAATAAGGAAAACATCTAATTTCAATTTTTATCGTAATTAAAATTATGTTTATTTACTTAATATATAGAGACGAACCAGAACTATCTTTTTCTTTAGTAAGAAAACGGTCTTCAGAAAGTGAACTAGATTCTTCAGTGGAAGAAACACTACTCCTCAATCCTGATTGCCATGTGAGGGTTATGCTGGAGTACATCAGGAAGAAGTGCAAGCTTGGTATCTACACGCACTTTGACATTTGTGATGAGGAAGGGGTTCTAAAGAAGCTGTTCAGTTTGCCACCGTATACGAACGGAGCGGAGTACTTCGAGCATAGAAAGACGTATTATGTTATTGTATTACAGGTCTGTTTAATATTTTAATATATATAAATCTCGTGTCACAATGTTTGTCCTTAATGGACTCCTAAACCACTTAACCGATTATAATAAAATTCGCACACCATGTGCAGTTCGATCCAACTTGAGAGATAGGATAGTTTAAATCTCAAATTATAGTCGCAATTTTAATTTATTGTTAATTATTTGTCTGTTATTATTTGACAGTCACAATTATCTGTTAACTCCAAATGATTCTAACAGATGTCGATACCTTTCGACTGGGTTGAGTAAGTAATCAATAGATGGCGCTGCTATGGTAAATCTACGAACGTGTCATATAAGCTTATTAACTGCGCGCGGACGGAGTCGCGGGCGACAGCTAGTGTTTATATAAAAAAAAATATTAGGAGATAGATTTTCTGAATTTAATTAAAAGTTACGCCCTTAAATTAAATGTTGCAGACATTCAATATATAGTATCTATCCATAGATAGGATATTACAAATCTAGCCTACTTGTGTAGTGGTATTTTTGTTTTATTGACTAGGGAAATGTTTCGAATCTCTGTGTTGAGATTAAATTCGTAAATTCAAAGATTACAGTACATTTTTATGTCCAGTTTTACTTTCAATCTACGCTTGTGACTTCCAGTTATTTAGTAATATCAAGTGAATGGGCTTCTGAGGGACATATTCAGTGGTCAGTAGCAATCGTTGTGCAACAGATTGCTTAGCCCTCGCCATTTCATAGGAGTTTGTAATGTGACGTGCGTTGCGACAGGACTCCAAGGTTGACACTCTCCGAGCTTACACCTCTGAAATATTTGAAATGTCAGAGTAATTAACATTTACTTTCAAAAAACATGATTCAGTGTGTCAATTGTACAGCTCCAGTTTGTTATGTGGCTAACTGCTTTCTTGATAACAATTTAAATATCTAATATGTATCAAAGCTTACATTTTGTTACAATTTTACTAAAGATTTTAACAATGTTAATCTTGTCTGTTTCTGAGTATAAATATTATAGACCAGCTATTACCCGCGACTGTGTTGGGCAGAAATAAAAAAAAAACTTAATTAGTAACCTATGTATTCTTCCAGACTCTATATCTATGCCAAATTTCAACGAGATTCGTTTAGCTGTTCTGGAGATACCTAATAAGTAATAACAAATATCCATTTATTCACCCATACATATAAACATTCGCATTTAAAATAGTAGTAAGGTGAACAGATATTGCATAGAGTTCGACGACTCAGCCTTGTCCAGTTATCAGGTAATATTTTAAATGTAATATTTCTTTTGTTACTTAGGAAATTGACCGACGAGTAACAGCGTTGCCTCAGCTGAATCACGACAACAGATTATACTCAGAACTAAAAACGAGGATCCGAAATCACATGCTGTCAGAAGAGGGCAGTCGGCACACCTCGCCCATGTCCAAGCAGTCGCCCTCATTGCCGAGCAAGACTTCTTTGAAACCAGGACACAAGAAGAAGTAAATATGCTATCCTTGTTTTACTGTTTTCTAAGATAATTTAATTTCTATTTTGGTTAAATAAAAACGACTAAGCAATGGTTTGCTCTTTGAAATGCACAGGCGTTTCCTCTATGTTCGAAATCGAATATATAATTTGTTCGATATGTAAACAAAAATTAATTTAGGGAATTTGATTACATATTTTTATCGGATAATGTCTTTTTTTTCAATTAAAAGCGAATTAGTATTTCACGAAACAACTGTGAAGAAAATAGAACTGCAAATAACTAGCGAAGTGTCAATGTCCAATTTATTGCTATTATAAAACTTCCAGGCGTTTTGTCAGAAAGGCGCTATTGCACTGACGTTGGAGAATATAAATCATAGAAAGACAGTAAGAAATGATTTAGCGATTTCTCAATAAGTGTAAACAGTTTTTAAAGTTTATGTCATATTATGTGATAAGCTGACAATGTGTAAGCGAGTCATGCGCGTGCAATGATCCGTACGTCACCTGCGGAGGAAGTGGCGGCGCGTGCGCAGGAAACACGCAACGAACGTGAGAATAACTAATAATGTTTAGGCCACATACACATTTCCTGTATTATACAGAGCGGCAAATTAGAGATGGAAAGAATCGTCGATATCCTTTTTTAAATCGTCGACATATGAATTTGAATTTCCTCAGTTTTATTTTGCCTTATCTATAGTCTACGCATCCATACTTCCTTAATTTTACCTATGAATTGGACACAGTTGATTGATGCAAGCGGATGTGAGGTCACATTGTTAAACGGATGAGTTGTTGACATGAGGGCATGGACATACCGCATCAATTCTCTCATCAAGAGACAAGAGAATATTTTACCACTTGTTAATAATAAATTCAAAATTCTAGTTATTAAAAAAAAAACAAAAAAATGGGACCCATCTGCAAGCACTTCCTTTCGATTAAATTATTTTTTATCAAAATCGGAGCACCAGGAGCGGAGCATCGCGGTAACACATAAAAAAACAGTCGAATTGATAACCTCCTCCTTTTTGAAGTCGGCTAATAAATAAACAAAAGCGTTAGATTTTAGTTAAGGTTAGAACTCAAAAATTCATATATGTAGTATTATTTTACATAACCATCATGTACCCTGATACCTTGAACCAAGCAAAACAGATAACAAATTGAAAATGAACATTTAGATTATAGTGCGGCAAACTTTTGTGACCCGATGAAAGAGGCATTGTGATTGCGGTTAGTCCTCGCAAAAATATTATTAAGTATTTCAAATCTAATTAAGTAAACCAACCGGCCAAAATAGTTTAAGGCAAAATTAAGGTTGTCTTTTAGGCAATAATGAGTTATTTTAATTTTGTTTTACTATTGCTCACCGGGTCATAAAAGTTTGCCTAACTATATGGATGTTGTGAGCTTGTGAGTTATGAAAGTCACATGGCGTTGGTGCGCACCGGTGCGTGGCGCCAAAACAACGACCGCGCCCCCTCCTCTCCCGCCAACGGACGTGCTGGCTGACATTACTTTTTTAAACAATTTTTAAAATGCAAACAACCAAATTTAACAATACACGGATGGTAGATTAAAATACAACGGTCAAACATATGAAAACATTTAATGTGAGATGGCTAGTTAAAAAAGAAAATGGACAGACGTGAAACATTATGGTTTTAACAACAACTATGGTATTAACTTTGTATGCGTTTCTTAAATAATTTAAAGCAAGGTCCATCATTGAATGTGTTCCTGGTTGTTCATTGTTATAAGTAAGGTCAAATGAATTGCTAACTTGTGTTAAATGAACAGATTTTTGGAGGTTATGTTACTAGTACTAACTAATTTGATATGTAAATAAGTGAAGACCATGAAAAAAAACCGAAACATTTTTAACGGATCGATGATTGAAGTCGGATATTTCATGACTGCGACTTAGAGATGTTGATTGCAAAGTTGGTCATTGCGAAAAATTGCAAGCCTTTATAATTTTATCTAAATTAATTTGATGTGGCTATATCTGAAATTCATTGGTTTGGATTAGATTGCGTTCAACTCTGTGTTACTACACGAAGTAACGTAAAACTTTAAAGTTGATAAATAAAGGGTTTCGATCACGATGTCTGTTAGTTTATAAAGTTACTGCGCATTATAGAGTATAGTTGGATAATTAATTCGGTGTTTTCAGGAACTCTTAGTACAATTTTCATTTTTGAAGAGCTGAGAGTTCTCTCTTACCAAGGGTTTTTCCAACCAAAATCACCGTTTGAAACATATTGTTATCTCTGTATTGTCAAAGATAATAACAGGAATGACGATATGTTTTATACAGAGATTTTGGTTTGGTTTGTCTTAGAAACCAACGGTTAGTCATTTTATTAGAATAATGTTTTGTATTAAAATTAACAGATCTCGACCGCACAGTACAGTAGGACTAAATCGTACTAAGCAATAAATTACATTTTAAAAATTTGTTACGTGTACCTTAGTTAAGTAGTTTACCTTTATCTACTTTTAATAAAGCATGATCAGTAGCTGAATGATAAAAATATTGATCAATCATATTAATATTATAAATGCGAATGTTTAGATGTATGTTTGTTTGAAGATATCTCCAGAACGGCTGCATGAATCTCGATGAAATTTGTCATAGATGTAGAACATAGTCGGGAAGAACACATAGGCTACTAATTAAGTTTTTTTCTTTTTAAGTGCGCGCAGACGGAGTGGCGGACGACAGCTAGTGTTTTATAATTATTACTTTATCTCAATCGAATATCAAGTATGGAATACATAACTGATGACGTTTAGCTATCGTAGAGTTCAGGTAAGAGGTACGAACTTTATCAAAAATGGACATGAAAAAAAAATACGAACCAATCCTATACAAGGAGAATTATTTCTGCAGAGTTATTAATTTCCCTATAATAGCAGACAATATAAAAAATTAAGCCTATTAACAAATATAAAGATAATTTTATATAAACTGTAAATACTTGAATTACCTTAATATTAAACAAGTGAATAATTAATTCATAAACACAACACAATTCACTGCACAACTTCATTCATAGTACAACACAGAATAATAAAAAAAATGTTCTAAAATAGTGTAAAAGTGGACCGCTCTGTTTCTAAGCGTACGTAACGGTGTAGTGACAAAAAGTGACTGACAGACAGACTGGTGGTCGTACGCGTCTTCCTGATGAACAGACTGATGACTCATAGACAGCAGTCTTTCATACTGTAAGGTTATGAAGACAAACCTTCAGGCAAAATCAGTGATTCTAAGGTCTTTTTTTGTTACTTATATGGCTTCTTATAAGATAAATGTAATCTTAAAGTTGGAAAGGGAATGTAATGAAATAGTTTAATTACTAATTATAGTTAAATTTAGTAATTTCAAATTATAAAGACTATTACTGTTTACTGTACTGCATTGGTGCCGTAACTTTCGTAAGATACGCTTAGGATCGCTATCGAAAGCGGAAAGGAATTCCAAAAACGTGATGTTGTTCCGACAAACGTAGTGAAATTAAAACAATTTAAGGAGCTTTGAACAAGTAGACATCATAGCCAGCGCCTACTTCTCGTTTAAAAAAAGTAACTAACTTTTTTAAACGAGAAGTAGGCGCTGGCTTCTAATTCTGTTAATTTATTTTTGTGTGTGACGTAGATACAGAAATAACATTTACATATCTTCTTCCTTGCTATTATTTTACTGCTCTTGAATATTGCAACAAAAAAAATAGGCATGAGACTATCGTTTGAGTAATTAAGGTATAGTTTAGCTATTTCTAAATTTTTCAGTAATAATTAGCCGCTGGGTCGTCACGCTCGGATGCGACTTCCAAAAGCACTGCGGCGCCGCTATCGCATTGTCGTCACACTGACAGGTGACAGCATGCTCGCTCCCAGCATTTGCGATTATGAGGCACACAGTATTAACAATGCTTAGGGCTAAATTCAATTAGTCGACAACTTAGTCGTTATACAGAATGCGGGTATTTCTCACATACTGGCTAGCGATTAATGGAAATTATTGATGTAAAACAAGCATCCTGCGGGAACTCAGTTGACCAGTATAAGACGCGGTAAAGAAAGGTAAGGACTATCGCCAAACGCATGCGGGCGCTAACGTCTAATGAAAACGATACTTGAGAAAATACGTCGTTTAGATAAGGCGTTTTTTCTTGTTCAGCCCTAATTATATTGACTAATGAATGATGTACATCATATATTAATTACTAAATGTACTATTACAACACAATAAATACCTATACAAAAAAAATTAAAACAATTATTTGCAACCAAATAATAGTACGATCGCAAAAATTATGTAGATAACGCCATCTGTTGTTCAAAAGATAAAATATAAAAAGCTCAAATTTACTTTCAGTTTGTGCCGCTAGATGACGCTGTGTTAAGTTAAAATAATTTGTTCTGCTTTTTGAATGGTCCTATACCAATGATTATTTTTATTATTTTATCGTTAAATCACAAAAATTGGTTTTCTAAATAATATAATATTGTATTTTTAAAACTGCTAAAGGAATTATTTAAGTTTTACTAAGATTACTAAACTCCTAGCGCTTTCGTCGTAAATCTTTAGAAAGTAAGAAAGAATTCTTATTAACTTTCAAATGACTTTATTCGATTTTAAAGTAGAAGAAATCATATTTCGTAAAATACTGACAATTATTAACCATGTCTATAGAAAGTAATAAAAATATTGAGAAAAAAACATACCTAGGCCAATTAATTCCATTAGCCATGAGATAGCAGACACCAGACACGATGCCGGCCAGTAGGCCCAGACTGACACCGGTAGATAGAGAGAGTGTGTCCGGCATTTTCACGCACAATAACACTGCTTAAAGTAAGAACTATATAATGCTAATTAGTTTAATTAACTTGTGACATCAGTCTGGCCATGTTGATAGGATCTGTAACAAAAATAAATTATGTTAAAATATATATATTTTTTTATGTTATAAGATATCAAACGAGCAATCGTCCACCCATAGACATTCGCAACCGATGTTGTTGTTGACAACAGTTGTATACCACTGTTAAGCTAAGAATATTTTTTTTCTGAACTAAGTCATATCAGTGTGGTCGTAAAGTTGCACCGGTGGAACGGGTCGTTCTTGCATCTAAATCTGCTACTAACTCGACAACCGACTTTTTCTATTAATGATAGATGAATGAAATTTTATGAATGATACGTTCAAATAGAAGAAAATAAGAAAGAAATAAAATAAGAAATTCGTCTCTCTTGATACCAAGTTCCATGATGAAATAAATGTATACGTTTTTTTTTTAGTTATTAATATTTTATACCACAATACAAGTTTAGGGCTAATCTAGTCAATTCATTAGTAACTACAACTATTGTTACTAATGTGTATTGCAAACTTGCATCTGTTATCTGCTGCATCTTCACACGATGCACGCAAATATTGACCTCGGCTTTACCAACGCGAGCTTTTAATTTTAAGCGATAAACTCAAACAATATCCAATGGGAATGAGCTCAAATGTTCCCAGCAGAGGGCGCGCGGGAGATTCCCACGACGTAGCATCAAGATGAACGAATGAACAATATGCAACCATTTGAATGATGAATGATAAGCTTGAGTTGCACATAAATGATTGAAATAGTTCGCGCCTAATTTTTTTAACTGAAAGGATATTTTTTTAACTCATGTGTGAGAAAAACAGTGACCATTAATAGAAAAGTAATTGTTTTAAGCATTTGTTTAGACAATGTTTGTTGACAATACAAATGTTTAGATGGATGGATGGATGTTAGAAGGTATCTCCAGAAACACTATATGGATCACAATGAAATTTGGCATAGAGATAAAGCATAGACTGGAAGAACACATAGGCTACTAATTACGTTTTATTTAATCACGCACTGGTGGAGTCGCGGGCGACGGCTAGTTTGTACAAGCAAAATAAGGTGGAAAATCGAGTTACTTATGAAATTGGTACACGTCTCATTGATACGACATCTGATGTAATACCGAAATAATTCTTAAATACCTGCAGATGCGGTCACCGTACGTGTACGAATATTGAGACAGGTTATTTACGTAATTATTAGCGGAACGAAAATTTAAAAAACAATAAATTGAACGTTGAATAAGTAAATGTATGCAGCTTACATAACAGTGATTAAGTTGAAAACAGGTGTGACACAAGGAGGTAACAGTCACTAATATTATTATCTTAGCTTAAACATTTCGATAACCTCACGATATACATGTATGTATTTTTCTCGTTGTATGTTAAAAATATCACTTTATTTATTCGATAAAATGCTATTTTTTTCTATGAATTTGTCAAGCCATTATTTTATGACGTTCTGTTATTTATCCATTATTAGTGGCAACAGCAATAAATACTGAATATAATGCTAACATAAGCCTCTTGAAAAATTTGTTAATTACATATTTATAAATAAGTAGTTGTCCGTCCTCTTCCTCCACGCGGAAGTACAAAACTTAGCCTTAGCCTTAGCCTATGTATTTTTTCAGACTATGTTCTACATCTATGCCAAATTTCACAAAATCCGTTGTGACGTTCTGGAGATAACTTCAAACAAACATCCATCCATCTAAACATTCGCATTTATAATATTAGTAAGTTAAGAATTATTAATTATGTACCAAACAGTATGTCACATTATGTATGTTCGCATTCTGTCCACTTTCATTACAAAATTGCGCTCTGCAAAGCTCAATTGAAAGTTAAAAAACAAACAAGTGCTTACGCAACAATGTTTTACCTACACGGAGACCTGGGACAGATCTCTCCGGAATTGCATTAACTTGATGTTCAACGGAAAGGTTTATATGTAACTACGTTTTGATTACATGTTGCAAACTTCCGACCGAGTTTACATATCGATGGCTCCTACGAAAAAGGTCCAATGTGCAAATAGACAACGTTACAAGACAGGCTTCCAAAGTTAAACCATGTAGGAAAAAATGACGCATTGGCCCTTTTACTTTAGCAGAAAATCGCGGTTACACCTGTAAATGTTTATTTGTGTTTAGTTCATTTTGTTAACTAAACTAAGAGGTAGCTTTTAACATAAAAAAGTAAAAATCATCAATTTATTACTTTGGCCGTTATACATAGGGCCCATCGATATATTGGTATCTTAAAAAACTGGGTTTTGTTATCACAGTTTTTGAGAGACAATAGAAAACAATATGCTTTCGTTTAGGAAATACATGATAAAAACGATTAGCAAAACTTCAACAGTGGTAGATCCCGCAACAACAATTTTTGTTGGGTGCACGAATGGACCGGTGCAATACCACGACCACACGGAAGACAGGCGTGAAGTGGGAGCAATACTGTGGTGCCGGAGGCCTAATTTTATTCCACGTTCCCTTCCCACCCTTTTCTTATAAGGAAAGCATGAAAAGGTGGAGTGGATTTGACAGAGGAGGGGACTCATAGGAAGAGGATATATCGTCTTTCTGTGCGTCCCTTCCTCTGTCAATTTAAGGTAGGCAACGCATCTGCAATTGCGGATGTCTATGGGCAGCGGTCGCTTCGCTGTTTAGGCGGACTCAGGTGACCGCTTGCTCGTTTGCCACCTTATAATATAAAAAAAAAACTTGACATGGTCTAAGAATAAGAGAGGCCTCTTTATATCTATTCCAATCATTTTAGAGGTTACAATGTAGTTTATTAATGTTTCGTCAATATTTATTTTCCAATGCTATGGACATAGTGTATACGTTGTAAAGATAATGTACGAATGTACTTTCATAAACGAATTTTACGAAACGCCATTTTGAATTATAAATGTTTGAATTTTTTACTTCTTTATTACCGTTATTAACGACTCGGTATGTAAATTAGTTTTTTAAACTCTCTGTACATCTTATTAATATTATAAATGCGAATGTTTAGATTGATGGGTGGATGTATGTGTTTGAAGGTACATATCTCTAGAACGGCTCAAAGGTTGTCGATAAAATTTTGCATGTAAAACAAAGTCTTATATAATTCCGCTCGGATACAATCGCAGGCTACAGATAATTAAGAACACTTTACAATATCACATATGTATGCATGTTTTGTTTGTTATCTTCTATATATATAAAAGAAAGTCGTGTTAGTTACACTATTTATAACTCAAGAACGGCTGAATCGATTTGACTGAAAATTGGTGGTCAGGTAGCTTAGAACCAGGAAAAGGACATAGGATAATTTTTACCCCGTTTTCTATTTTTTATTCCGCGCGGACGGAGTCGCGGGTAAAAGCTAGTAGATTATAAATTAACCTTTTCGAATATACATTCGTTGTACTTATAGTTATTTTGTGTTTTATTTCAAAACGATTATTCAAACGTCACTTTAGACTTTGACGTTGTCAATAAATGACATATATATTTGTCACTTTATGCAATCAGATTTTATTTATTTTTTAAACTACTTTTGAGCATTTATTTATTAAAAGGTATTTTATAACCTCTTACGTTTTAAAGTTACTGCATCTACTGTTTGTCGGAAAAAATGACGGAAATTTTATTTCAATGTCTACTAGGAATCCAATGCAAGGACTATGTTATGGTCGCTGCTGACCAAACTTTGACACAAAGCGTTTTATTGTTAAAGACTGGTTAGACATATTTAATTTAATAACTCGTTTTATTTTTAAATACTAAAGTTGTATGTTCTTTAGTTATTTATTTATTATTATCAATAATCACAAATATTCTCACTACTTCTTTTCTCATGAATAGAGCTAAATATTGTAATTTTTTTTTATGGCATAACATTTTTTAAGTTTCTTCAAAGTAATTAACCACTTGCTGGGAGCGTCTATTACTGTGCAAATATCTTCAAATAGCTCGACAAAAACTTTATCAGTTTATAGATAATGGAACGTTCAACGCAAGGTCGCAGTCTCCGCGCAGCTGACTTGCCCCTCTATTATAAAGATGTGAATTATCATTATTTCATTATAACAGACATTCTTTTAAAAGGGTCCATGCAACTAACTTTTTCATCTCCTTATAGAGGATAATAAGACAAGGATTTTATTTCCTGGTTTTTTATAGCCAAGTTCTTTGGCTTAAAAAAATAAATTTCTCATTTTGGTTAGCCTTTCTTATGCTACTCCTTCAAATAACCGAAGACAAAGATATCTGGAAGAATCCTCATCAAGTCCTATTTTTGGACCGTCGTCAATATCCTGAACCGTAACATTTTTACGCAAACTATAAAACCGGAACAAAAAATTATCCGCGATTATATTTTTTTAATCTGATGCAGCAATAATATAAGTTACTAATTTATAGATAGCAACAAATTGCATGAAGTATCAGATACAATACTGATAGGTCTGAACGGTAACCTGGGAGACACGACGCAGTTCGCTCAGTTCGTATCTAAGAACGCTCAGTTGTACAAACTGAAGAACCACTATGGATTGAACACGGCCTGCGTCACACACTTCGCGAGAACCAACATGCTAGAGGCGCTGCACAAAGGAGTGAGTTTTACAGTGCGTAATTTTATGGCCATATCTAAAGAGACTGAAACGGGACACACCTATTTACTCCAATCACAGTGTATTTTACTTTAGTTTGTTCTCAGTAATCTTGGAATATATGTCTCTTATTGGTCAGTATAAAGAAATAAACAAATTTAAATGGTCAATCCACATCACATGTTAATTAATTTGTCGGCGGTATTTCCAAACCAGTACGACTTAGGGTCCTTCAAGAAGCGAGCGTATATTTTTTTTAAAGGCCGGCAACGCATTTACAATTCTCCTAGTGTTGCGGATGTTCATGGGCGTCGATGATCACTTCGGTGTTCGTGCCGCTCGTTTGCCCCCTTCTCTTATAAAAAAAAAACTTATTTTTTGTTTCTAGAACGAATCTCTATCTAATATTTTCTTGTAGACACCTAATATGTTAAATATCGTGGTGGCGGGTTACGACGAGGAGAGTGGGTGCCAGCTGTACACAATGGACTTTCTAGGGGCGTGCTTGCGCGTGCCCTACGCCGCGCACGGTCTCGGTGGATATCTCAGCTGGGGCATTCTCGACCATTACTATAGACCTGGTAAGTTTAGTACAACAATCTCGCTTCTTATACTTCCATATATCTAGGTAGTTTTCATCTTTCGTTATAGATTTATCAGAGAAAGATGCATACGAGGTGCTGATGTGTTTCGTGCGTGAGGTTCAACTGCGGCTGTTCATGAACCTTGCCAACTTCCAAGTGAAGACCGTCTCCAAGGACGGCATTAAAATGCTGCCCACCATATGCTCCGCTTCCTTGCAGTAATAGCTCGATTTTATCATATCAGTAGTTGTTTTAAAGCAAATGCCGCGTCAGTAGTCATATTTGTCGTGTGACTCAGTGTGTCTTATTGCTTTTCTTTTTAAGAGAAATTTCATTTTTGACCACTGCTCTAATTAGACATTCGACATTAAACGAAATATGTTCAAAGTTTTTTTTTCTAACTTATCATTTACCTTATTTCTGGTTGAAATATTTTTTTGTTCAGCAAACACACGGTTAGTCTCCACGCTACGTAAACTAAAAAGTGAAACTCCTCAGTATCTCATTAACGTGAAAGAAATTTATAAATGCATTGAGTTTTAAAAAGTATGGAGATGCCTTTAGACTAATTAAAAGTTATGCCGAAGAGAGATATCTGATAAAATTTCTCATTAAATACAAAAAAGTAAGACGGCAAACTTCAATGAATTTTTCCTATTTACTTATAACTTAATTATCTATCTACATCATCAGATGGTTATTTTTTTCTATGACGGAGATACAATGTGACAATCCATTAAAATCTTTATGTGATTGCTTTTTTCTTCAGACAGTTAAACAAGCATCGCTCACCGTAGAACTCGACTTCGATGACACTTATGTTAATGCACAAACATAACATAGATTTTTATACCTTTAATTTCCTTTAGCAAAATGAGATTCTAGACCGACAAAGTTATTTAACTCATGAGTCAACCTAAGTTATCTTAGCCCACTAGCGCCTCCTGTCAAGAAGTACCACAAGATCCTGGCTGGACTATGCTGTCTTGTCACGTTTTTTCCCTTATGTCTATGTAGGTTTTATATAAAACTCTTTTACCACTCCAGATAAGCTTGTTGCACTTTAACGTCGACACTTTAGTGAGATTGACAGGGGTCGTTATTGAGCTATGAAAATATAGTCTGACTTATGCCCATCAGGTCAGATAACTTTGTCGGTACAAGTCTTTCAGTAGACGAAATCTACGGTAACAAATACTATGTAGTCCTTAAACTAATTAAACAAAATGAATTAAAATTTTGAATATAAAATATGAAACGCAATGAGTTTTCAAGGAGGTTTATTTAGCGAAAGCCTTGCTCGTATCTATGTAGTAAGATGATAACAATGTAAACAGATGTTCACCTCAAGCCGTCATACAGTGATAACGAGACAAACACGATCTTACATTTATCATTACATCACGACAAACTACATAAATACATAAGCAGTATATTAGCTGTATGTGACCTAAACTACAACATTTTAAATTTAGAATATTCTAGATCCATTTTTTTTAATTATTAACTCACATACACTATAACCGTATGATTTTTGGGAAACCTTTCATGAATTATCCTTGTTTAAACTCATTCAATTAAAAGCTCCATGAATCCTACAAAGTTATATAGGAAAACAATTGAGGTAATAACCTTCATTACCTCAATTGTTTTCCTCTTTAGTGTACTTATAAAAGGTTTCAAAGTCACATAATATATTTATTTTTTTGTTGGCAACATAATTAACGTTGACTCTTGTTAAAACTGGCAAAAAACTAATCGATTTTTATTTTTAAATAGAAGCTACTACTGATCTTGTAGTAATACTATACTCAATGTTGGAAACAATAACTTGTCATTAGCAGAACCTATTTCAGTTTCCTAAAGTTGTTAAAATTATCGTTACACGCATAATGCGTCGCTTACTTAACACTCTTTGTATTTTATGAAGCAAGTAATACATTGTATTTTATGTAAGGACGGAAATGCCACCTTAAAAGTACCAATATTACCTGCGTACTTGTATTTCATTGGTATACATTTAAAATAATCTAGAAGGAAAATGCAGCCATTCTAAGAATGGTGCTCTGTAAAATTTAATTCAAACTAAATTTATTTAAATTAATAAAAACGTATTCATGACATAAAAATAATAAAAATAACAAATAAAACTATCTTGTACTCGTGTTATCTTTGTTTAAAATCTCAGCATTTATTTCTTACAACAAAATGGCTGGCCAACAAGTGTTACGTGTTACATAGAAATGAAAATAAAATAACAAAACGATGTGGCATTTAGTATTCAGCGGAGAACAATGATTCTGCTCATACAGATTAGTGTTTTAATGTTTTTTAACTTCACGACGCAGTTATCTTCAGCCAGTAAACATTTTCACGTTAAATTACTACGTTAGTTCTTCGTTAGGTTATGTAAGTGACATACACCTTATGTCAAATGGTACTTAGAATTATTGTTAGCTAAGAGATAATCAATGAAGTGTAGCTATATAGTCATAAAC
Source organism: Papilio machaon (assembly GCF_912999745.1). NCBI lineage: Eukaryota > Metazoa > Arthropoda > Insecta > Lepidoptera > Papilionidae > Papilio > Papilio machaon. Next base: position 9,856,585 of record NC_059987.1, read on the forward strand.
TAGAGTTAATTGCAAATACGCTTATTTGAATATGAAAAGTTTATCATTTCTTTGAATTTCATGTAATAGTGAGCTTAGCTTTAATGTCTGTCTAGCTATCACCCGCGACTCCGTCCGCGCGGAATTAAAAATAACTTCATAAGTATGTGTGCTTCCAGACTATGATCTATATATGTGCTAAATTTCATTAAGATTAACAGGTCTTGTCTTTACAGATATACCTTCTAAAAAACATCCATCCATCTAAATATTTCGCATTTATTATATAAGTATAATTAAAAATCTCTTTCCTGAATCATCCTAAAGTAATTTCGTTACACAAGATGCAGATTTGGAGATACAATATTGTTAGTAAGTAAATAAACAAGTAAATTTCTCCCTCATTCCATATGTATTTAACATTCAAAGTGTATCTTATGAAAGTTCGAAGAATTTCCTATTACAAAGGCATCGAAACAATTGAACTTAGTCACATAATGTGTATCTTGTCTAAATATTTAAGTAGACGTTCTCTTTCAAACTGTTTTGAAACTAGGAAAATTACTAATTTAACAATTCTATACGAAACCAGTGAAGGTTTTAAATGAAATTGTCTTTTACGCCAAAATTGGATAATTTCGAATTTTCAAATAAGAAAAAACGAGTTTATTTAATTCATAGTAAAGTCACGTTATATGTATAAAAGTCATCCTTCAGAATCGAATAAAGGTTACGTAAATATGATCGATGGGTGCACTAAATCACAAGGCTGTGCTGCGGTCACAGACAATCCAACTATAAATGTACTCACATCAAATGTGTACGTTACAGTGCCTTGCTTTAATGTTTTATTTGGAATACTTTATTTACACGTTATTATTGAAAAATATAAAGCTCTCTTAATCTAAGTTAAATTTTTTTTGGAAAAAATACTCGCGAAAACACTACAATTTTTAATTAAAAAGAACCATCTCCTTTTTGAAGTCGGCTAAAAAGACTCAAGAAAATTATAGTTTTTTTTTAATTTGGTACCATAGAGTATTGATAGAGAATTTTTTTTTAATTAAGAAAAAAGATTTTTTTTCTAGAAAAGGCAAAGTAAATCTTCGAAACCCAGCGATTTTATTTGCTAAGCGACGTCTGCAATATAGTGTTTGAGGTTCGTACACAGCGCGCGTCGACGATCTTTCTATTTGACATCGCCAAAGCCAATCGTTTGCAACCTGTTTGTCAAGATGGTCGTGAGAAAAAGCGATTCTTATGATGGCAGATCAAAATCTATACAGTTGATATGTAGTCGCTATGCCAGTACTGACTGTTTAGACTCGCGTCGACGACGCAGAGTTGTGTATACAATATTAGTTTCGACGATTTACCTTGTGTATAAAGGGCCTTATTATTCTGAAGGCCTAGCCTGAAAATTTGCGAGAAAGTATTGGTAAGGTCATCGACAAAATTTGTATATATTAGTTAGGTGCAGCGTAAAGTACATAGACAAATTTTGTCGCTACAAATTTTCAATCCCTGAATTCATAATAGTAGAGACAAACGAACTTAGATATATTATTAATTCTAAAATCTGGTCTCTTTGTGTATATTCATTTAAACTTTCTTATCTATAATATTAGTAAGTTTAAAGATCGTTCTAAGAAACAGTCAACACAATCAGTTGCAGTAACTAAACTGCAGTTTTTGTGTAAATAACTCAGGAAGTCGCTTAGTTTGAAGGCTATTTTGTCATGTTTCGGACTTTTCTCAGATATTGTTTGCAAATTTTAATAGTAATACAACGTTTGAATGCACATATCTAAATTACTTTATGATTTAAAGATTTCTTCACCCATTTGTGAGAAGAGAAGAGTTTCTTTTACTTTTATGTGATGACGATTACTGAGCTTATTGCTCGTTACTTATCAGACGAAACACATACATAGGAACAGATCTTCTTGAAACCTAGGTTCTGATGCCACTTGTGTTATAAAATTGATTTGCTATTTGAAAAGAGCCTCTGCATTTGGTATTTTAAAAATTGTAAATATACTTAATATTTTTTACATTACTAAATTAATCCTTAAATTGTATACTCGAAAATATTTTTATATACATACTAGCTTTTACCCGCGACTCCGTCCGCTCGGAATAAAAAATAGAAAACGGGGTAAAATTTGTCCTATGTCCGATTCCTGGCTCTAAGCTACCTGCCCACCAATTTTCAGTCAAATCGATTCAGCCGTTCTTGAGTTATAAATAGTGTAACTAACACGACTTTCTTTTATATATATAGACTAGCTTTTACCCGCGACTCCGTCCGCGCGGAATAAAAAAAATAGAAAACGGGGTAAAAATTATCCTATGTCCGTTTCCTGGTTCTAAGATACCTGCCCACCAATTTTCAGTCAAATCGATTCAGCCGTTCTTGAGTTATAAATAGTGTAACTAACACGACTTTCTTTTATATATATAGATATAGATATAGATTAGAGTAAAAATAAAATAGAGTAAACAAAATCTTACCTATTTTACGTTCAGAAATTACAAGCAAACTATACACGAAAAAACACAAGGAAAAAAAATGTCCTTATCACAGTCACGATAAAATCAACAAGTCACTCAATTATCGTCGTTATTGCGGTTAATTACAGTTCAAAATTGCGACAATGGGATCTGTGCGAGATGAAACGCGGGCGCACGGAGCGATGCGCGCGCGCAGATGACAAGAAGCCTCTTATCACGAGCCTCCGCTCATTATATTGTAACCATGTCGGACAACTTTCACGGATTTTCTATATTTAATTTACTTGTAATGTCTGAAACATGTCATCGATTTTAATGTTCGTTCGCTTCTGTATCATCGTATAAATGTCATAAGTTGTAAGTATTTTTAGGGAAGATATTTTTTTTTAAACATAACATTTGTTGTAAGTATAGATAGTAGTAAGCAGGAAAGATAACCAGGATGTTGGTACATTATAAGGTAAAATATCTTCTGAACTGTGGAAAAAGATGTTGAAGAAAATACTCTAATCGCAAACGTGGGACATATAATAGAATGTTTATATTACTTTCACTCACTTTTCTTATAATCTCGTTAAAATATATGGTCACTATACACGTTAGAGAGATGAATGAAAGGAAAGTACATACGTGCAAGTGAACTGGACACGTCTCAGACGACGTTCGGGGATCAAATGGCCGGGCCGGAAACCTGTTGCTTTTGTTTGCTATAAGAAATCATCATACACAATCATAAGATCAGTAACATTTTCTGTAGACCCTACAGAAGTCAATTGTAGTTACGTGTGGAGTCTTATTATGTGCATTATCTTATTCTTATGGTTACGATTCTCGCATTTACATTTAGACCCATCAAAAATATATTTATTTTAATATGAAAATACAATTAATAATCTTCATCACAAAGTATTATATTTTCAAATAAATAATCCCGATTTAGTTTTAGATTGAATAAAAAAAAGAATTAATTGACGTGGCCTGTGTTGTCATTTTTAAAACATTTTCAGTTGGAGCGAAAGTAGGTCATGCGTTGTGCCACCCTGCAATTTAAATTGCGCATAACTCGCAAAAATTCTACGCGGGGAATGACGTGGTAATTAAAAAAAAACGAACAAATCGTATGTAATAAATTCTAACGTCACGGCATATCGAGCATTTGGTTTACATTTTTTTTAAATTGTTCGTAAGTGTTCAGTTGCGATTTAGGTTTGACCAACAAAAAGTCTAGATTTTAAACAAATTATCATAAAAATCCACCCAACCAAAAAAAATATCTTTAGTTATGATGAGTCATTTAAATCAGCAATTTTCCGCACTAAGTTCCCAGTTCCTGCATTCTTAATTCACGCACTACGCAGCTGTGAACATAAATGGGCAAGTTGTTGCCGACAGAAGCACGGCATGGCGGACAACATGTCCTTCCGAGTTTCACTTGCGATGCGATATTAGACCAGTTTTACTTTCAGGAAGAAGTTGACATGTTTACTGTGGGAATTTTTCTATACTTAAGCTAAAGATTTGAAAATTATTTACTACTGCTACGAGTACAAAAAAAATAAACTGGATAAATCGTGACGAAACATAGAGGCACCTAAGAAGATTTTATGAAAATTTTTGCTTGAAATTGATGAGTTCTTATTTTATTATTTATGTTTTATTAAAGAGAGATATGTGCTTATACATGTATGTCGGCGGTGGAAATCCACAGTTAGAGTAAATCTGCCACAGCAAAGCATATCTGAACTGTATCCGTGATATATGGGCTTAAATTTCCGGGCACTTCATTTCGGAAATCCGTTCGACTTGATACGTAACGTACATGAGGAATAATTGGTACAGATTTGAAATATGTTCTTAAAAATTTTAAGTAATTAACCATCTATCATAATATCAGCCTAAAATTAAGCAGATAGAATTATATTCAGGTATGATAAATAGTCACTTACCTTTTTATTAGTCGCAAACAGATTAAAAAGGCATTTAGTATTAGCACAGTCTGAGATCTAAGTGGAAAATCTTGTTTCAGACCACCTGAACCCACTACTATCTGCTTCACACTTCGATAAACCTTAAGTACTGTCGGTTATTCTAATAGTAGTGCCGCTAAGCCTTTTCTTTATCGTGGGGAAATGACTACGCATATCCGACTCTATGGGGCGAAGAGTCGGATTATGTCGGACTCACACCGACTAAAACCCCACGGTGGTCGCCACCGGCGCAAACAAGGGGAGGCGGGATCTCCGTTCGGAACACAACCGTCACCCCTTAATCGCTTAGCTAGTCCTTTCGACCTAGCTCCTTCTTCATTTTGGCCTTCTCAAGGCTGTTTGAGTGTTAAGGACCCCACCCTGAACACTCGCAAAGCCTAGTAGTACATTAATAATAACTATTTCTAGAGGATATGTTAAGACGGTTTGGACACATTGAAGGAAGAATAACAAAGAAAATTTATGGCGCGAAAGTGAGTGTAGGTCTGGACAAAATACTCAAGAAGAGCGGTATTAAAAGCAGCCAAAACAGATGTGCATGTAAGCGTAGAAGAAGCGGGAGAGTTGTATCAGGAACGCGTCAAATGGAGGTCTGTGTTCTCTGCCTACCCCTCTGCCTGAGTAATGTAGTTTTTGTAGTTCATTCAAGGTATCGTTTTTCTTATTTTAAGGAACAATTTTCAATAAATATACCAGGATAGGGTATGCAGTAGTCTGAACTTCTCAATACGTGCTAAAGCCAGTATTCATTATTTTTCCGTCGAGTTATCGTTTTACAAATTTGCTCGTGAACTTTGTTAGGCGTTAAAAATACAGATATTTTATGTGACTCACTCAAATTAATTATAACATAACATTAGATCCGAATTTAGATTTATGAAATAAACGATTTGTTTTAATAACAACAACTCGTGATAATATGGAAAAAATATTATGTACTTATAAAAACTCGACATTTTAGCTTTTTTTATTAAAACGCCTCATGGTCAGTCGGTCAACCCTTCTTTTCAATATCAATAAAAGGACTCGGAAACTCGTTTGTATAGAAACTGGTTGTCCTCGAAATTCTTAGAGGGCAGTATGGCAAAATTGACTGCACCCTGCGGACGAAACTATTACATACTTAGCCTATCAATCGATTTAACTGGCTAGCTATATGCCATCCCATAGTGCCATGCCCCACTAAAAATCGAAGACTCTCTTGCCTACATTTAGTTATAAGAAATAGTGTTTTTTAATTTATTCTAACCTAACAAAAAAAAACTTCTTGGAGGTATTAAGATTTGTAATGGCAAATCCGACGTAATCCACGTCTGGGTTTCGCGCATGCGCAGTATAACGCCGCGTTTGACAAGCGGCACATTCAACATAACCTCAAAGGACCAATGTTAAATAATAAAAATATAGTGTACCCGTTGTGTGTGTGCTTTAATACTATTGGTCAGACGCATCGGACCATCAGAATCAATTTAGTCATCGGTTTACTTCTTTCGTTGTTTCGTCACAACACTTCGTATAAACGATTTGTGTATTCTGTTTACACCCAGTGTGTAGTGTAGTGTTTTTGATAAGCGTTTTTTTGTGAGTATTTGTTTGTTGTGGCCAAGATAAGCGATTTAAATTACTATTTATGCAAGCTCAACTGATAGTATTTTTGCTTTAACTGTTTGTGCCACAATCCTCTGTCTCGTATTCGTTGGTTTTTTTCGTATAAAAATATAAATGGCAGTGATTATTAAAATTATTTATGTTAAAAAAATGGCAATTTAATTAGATTACCAATTTATTTTTGCTGTGCTGTACGATTTTTTTTTAAAGCAACCGTGATAAACAATAAATAGGTTCCTAGATTAAGTACATTTAAACTTTAAACAGGATGGTTTCATATCCTCTAGCTGAACCATCTCTACTTAAAAACACCTACGCTCTTTAAAACACGGACACTATATTCATAGTTAATTTTTGTATACATATACATAAAGAAATATATATTTACTGATTAGAATTATATACATCATTCGCGTGGAAAATCAATTAAGTGACTTGAGGCAAGCATAACAATGTTTTTTCAGAATTTTCCATCAAATATTTTTTATAGTTCCGAGTTTCAAGTTCGTTCACTTTATTTTTGTTACTTTATTTGATTTTATGAAGACATTCGTAAATCGATATCTTCATTTAATGTATTCTTAGTTGATATAATGTAAAATCATACACGTATTGTAACGAATTCAATGAATATTCAATATGCCGGCGACGCCGGCCACATAATTGTGCATTTGAAAATATATACGATATAGTATGCTACAGTGGAAATAGATCGAACTTTTGAAGGTCGTGATTATTAGATCGATTACTAGTCGTAAAGACTTGTATTTTAACATATGTTTTTAACTCTTGTTAACTGTCTTTTGACGGTTTACTTGCGATCCCAATACCAACAGTGTGGAAGACGAAAAATCCAGGTCGCAAGTTAACAAGTAGGCTATGACAAAAAAATCAAAGTTGCCAGAGTTTGCAAACCCTACTGTAGGGCCAACTTAATAGATCACAGTTGACTATATCGAAATTGAACAATATAACCTTGTAAGATCGGACATAAATCATTAATTATTTACTCAAAGTTAGAATTGCACAATTCAACCATTGAACGTCGTTACAAGGTTGTGTTAGTTAGTTAAAAAAATCGAATACAAATCATCGACTTTTTTTTTAAATAATTACATGCAATTCACATATGTTTGAATTGAAGTCCGTATCGATTCATTCGCTTTAATCGATGTTTTTAAGCAGGTCACTTCACTATGAAGCTAAAACGAATATGTCAAATGTGATCTATTAAATAGGCAATTGACTCTGCTATAAGTTTGAATATTGTTGATGTGGAACGGTGAAAATTGTCAGCATGTCTTTATATTGTATTTAAATTTGTGATGTCATGATAAAAAATCAGCTAATCCTATTTTAACAAATTGTTCAATCTAAAACGTGACGTTTTAAGAGTTCAATTATAAGTTGAAAGGGAAATGGTCTTAGTACGAAGACATAATTCCCTCGCAGGAGGGAGCGCGGGCGGGGGTGAGGGCGGGGGTCGCTAAATAGAGTGGAAAGATTAGACGACGTCAGCGACGCACCATTACATTTTACGAACTCCGCTAATATTTCATTGAAGACAATTTAACATTTTGTTCGAAAGTACGGTTAGAAAATTGGATGAAAATCAAATATCTAACCTTTAGAAATATTTGCAATAGGCAGAAATCATTAATTTTCTTCTGTTTATTGAGAAAGATTTGTGTTTTAGCTGGAATTATCAAAGTTTTTAAATGGAACAATTACTATAAAATAAAAACAAAAAAATGTTAATTTCGACTTAACTATCTAAAGTATTTTTGTGCACCGGTTTTGAATAGCTTGTGTAAAGTAATGTTAATTTGTTGACGCTACACGATCTCAGGGTGCTTCTCTACAGTCGCCGTGTCACCAATCGTCTATCTTTAAAGTTGATGACTTTTATAAGTGTAGCTACGTGCCAATTATTCCCGATAATTTTAACGCATGCTTTATCTAGTCTTTTTTAAACATAAATCTTCCGGAACCTGTCAGATGGTAGATTGATCGTAAACAAATTATAAATTACTAGCTGTCGCCCGCGACTCCGTCCGCGCGCAGTTAATAAGCTTATATGACACGTTCGTAGATTTACCATAGCAGCGCCATCTATTGATTACTTACTCAACCCAGTCGAAAGGTATCGACATCTGTTAGAATCATTTGGAGTTAACAGATAATTGTGACTGTCAAATAATAACAGACAAATAATTAGCAATAAATTAAAATTGCGACTATAATTTGAGATTTAAACTATCCTATCTCTCAAGTTGGATCGAACTGCACATGGTGTGCGAATTTTATTATAATCGGTTAAGTGGTTTAGGAGTCCATTGAGGACAAACATTGTGACACGAGATTTATATATATTAAGATTGTAGTCCCAATTCCCATGTACTAAAAATCACAGATTATACACGACCTAGGGACCTTCAAGAAGCGAAAATACCATTTCCTTAAAGGCCGGTAACGCATCTGCAGTTCCAATCTTTTAGCAGAAGTTCATGGGTGTCGTTGGTCACCTCAGTATTCCCGCCGCTCGTTTGCCTCCTTCTCTTATAAAAAAAAAACTTAGTTTGTATACTTTTTGTAACTATTATAACTTTTAATTCCTTTTATCAGACTTTTGTTTAGGTTTATTTATTAGGCAGCATTTGTTACTTGACCTTCACATCTGCAAATCTTAATTTGAATACACAATAAATATTTTTAATTTTATGTTTATTCAATCGTACTAGCGCTTATCGGTGGTATGATAACCCGTACACTTGTGAAGGTTACGAGTAGCATACGTTGTTTGTTTAATTCAATGAATTTTCCATTTAGCTTCATTATAAAATAATTCAGTTGTTACTCTGACTTTGCAAAGGCGGGTACAAGAAAAAGTTATTGAAAAAATGTTACGTGAAAGAGACAGCTATATGTTTTGTTGCGTTATCTAAGTTCATTGAACAAGTACATTTTTGTCGTGAAGATTGACCGTGAACCTGAAGTTACGCTCAAAAATAGTGTCTTAGTAACTGTGAAATTTTATCAGTATTATGTATCTGTGAAACATACGTGGAACACAATTCTTGAGCTTATATGTGGGACCCAAATAATATAAGACTTTTTTAAAATATAAAATGTCAGTGATTGTTGAGAACGGGAACGGGATGAACAATCCCCCGGAACCTACATCGTTATTATCAGAGACTGATTCTTGTACAAGATTGGATGTAACTGGCAGTGTAGTAGACGGCTTGACAGAAGAAATGGATGGTGTTAAATACACTGTGTACAAATCTAGATGGGTAATGCTCGTGTTATTTGTGATATACTCTGCGTCAAATTCGCTGCAGTGGACCCAATATACTATAATACAGGATATAGTTGTGAAGTACTACAGTGTGCCGAGTACTGTTGTGTCGTGGACCTCCATGGTGTATATGATAACATACGTGCCTCTTATATTTCCCGCCAGCTGGCTACTGGATAAAATGGTGAGTTCCTTTTATCGCTTTTATTACAAGCTTTTATTTAATTTCATCTGTACCGTTGTCTGTCATCAAATTTAGCTTACATGTATAAATCGTGTGACAATGTGGTACTATGATGACATGGTGCTGATCTGATAATAGAGCTGGAAGGTGGTTATAGGAACTTCGCAACGAAACGACACAACCTTTTCGAGTTTTAATAACTTAAATTGTTTAAACTTTCGTGAGACATCATAATTAATTAATTAAGAAACGGCTTAACTCACGTTTGATCGTCCGGTGACGGCACCGACTAGTTTCGAACCCATCGGGGGTCCATCTTCAGGGCGAGTGTTTAATCCGAAGACTTCGCGGTCGCGTCGCGTCTCGCACCAATTTTAATAACTTTGCTATGTTTGCTCCGTATCTAATCGCTATTTGAGCACTTGGTTTAATAACTTTAAGTCTTACTTAACATACTTATTATTTAAGTTATAACTTAAATGTAATGCTATTTAGACGCAAAACGTTTGGACAAACAGATTACAAATACTGAATCAAGTAAATATTTCAATACGAACAAACAAGTGATTGAATTTCCAACATCTCCGGCCACAACATCCATTAGGAAAGTTTTGTTTCCATTTGCAAAATTTGCGCAGCGGCTTAACGTCCATTTCATTTCGACGGCATTAAATACGTCAAAGCAATACAAACAACCAAAGAGACAGGTTTTAGGTAAAGGCTTTGTAAAACGTAAGCCGCTAACAGAATTCGCGGTGGAAAGTAAAGGAAATTTCATCGTTTGTGGTACCAGATTTTATGTCTACTGTCTTACTCTCTATCATTTTCTGTCTTGGGACGTTTATTATTGAAGACAAGTGTAATGCATATATAAGTGCATTTCGCGCGGACGCATCCGCGCGAAATTTAATATGAACGAAATTTAATAAAAACTTAATATGTAGCCTATGTGTTCTTCCAGACTATGTTCTATATCTGTGCCAAATTTCATCAAGATCGGTTCAGCCGTTCCGGAGATACCTTTAAACAAATATCCATCTAACCATCCATCACCAATTACTTATCACTTTAGCCTCACATGAACCTAAAGATTGCGAAACACTTGAAATAACAACAATTTCGCGGTCTCACAGACGATGATTAATTCGATAACAAGAGCTCAAATACTTTTGAGTAGATAAAAGAATTCACTGATGTAAACGATCGGACGATTGATAAAAAATGAGTAAATTATCAATGTGAACTGTCTTTAAACTGTGCGCGTTAGCAACTGATGGACGTTAGTTTGATGGAACAATGTCTGTGGTTAATAAAAATGAAAACGATAGTACTAAAGCAGTAGAACCTGCTTGGTCGACTTACACGAGTCCAAAGAAATTAGAAGGTGTTATGGAATACGTGGCGTCTGACAGTGTAACTAAATACAAAGTGCATAGAAAAAGATGGTTCATGTTGGGCTTGTTCGTGCTATATTCGACTTCGAATTCGATGCAATGGATGCAGTATACAATAATACAGGATATAGTTGTGAGGTACTATAATGTGCAGAGTACTGTTGTGTCGTGGACTTCAATGATATACATGATCACCTACGTGCCTCTCATATTCCCTGGCAGCTGGTTACTCGATAAGACGGTAGGATTTTATTTATTAAACTGCAAAACATACAAAGAGAACAAAGAAAGTAAATACTCTATTTGGAGATTCCTTAATTTTTCTTTCTCGTAGACTCATAATATAATTTTATCTGGTTTCAGTGTATTTTTAGCTATACATTTTCCACTTGTGAAGGTAATTTTTGTCTCGACGTCGTGATCCCTGTTATCTCGTGTACCCCAGGGGTCCTCCTGGATCACTTTCTGAATCATTGATCTTGTTTATAATTTCGACTTGTATTAAATGAAATATACATTTTCATAGGTTTTTTAACGTTATATTTTTAAATTTTTATTTCACACTAAATATTAACTTTATCAACTTTTTAACAGAGTGTGTAACAAGATTATACCGTGCATTATTGGAATTCATTTTTCACGGCCATAAATTTTAAGGTATGATGCCCGTGCATATTTGTAGCTCTGTTTTTGTGTAACTGCTTTATTAATAATATTAAAACTTTATTTTAGATAACAATTTCAAGAAAAGAACGGTGATAATTCTTAAAACCAAACTAGGTTCAAATTCAAAGCTATTGCAATGTTAAGCTAAGTCAGCGGACATATTACTTTAATGTTTTTGTGTATTCTACGTTTTAAATCTTAAAACTGAATACAGTTTGAAAGGCATATTGAACTAAAGCTATTAATATCGTATCTTTAGTCCCAGGTGCGATTAAAGTGATAATTTTTATTTATTAGGTTATTAGTCGAAATTTATTGCGTTACAAGAATTGATTAGAAGCAATTAAATAACGATTAATGTAGAATCTTTATTGTTGTATAAAATTTTGTTACCCTCGGCTTCCACTGCTGAAACAGTCGCATAAAAACATATTGCTCTCTATCATTTTCCTTGCAAAAAGTGAGATGACTATATTTTTGTTCCTCATGACAGCGATTTATCGAACTCATAACGAAAAGCTATAAAGCAAAGATAATCGTTTTTTAAATTAAATTAATTTAACTAACAAGTTATCTCTCATTCTTGCTTATCGATAGAATTATTTTATTTGTAATGAATACTAACCACTGAACTCAGAGAAGTTAAGTGACAGTTTAGATCGGATGAAGTGTGATAATTCTAATGAAAGGGTATTACTTAACGACCAGTTATCTACTTTGAGTGCAAAAAGATTAACATAAGTAGCTGCTTCAAACTAATTACAAGTATTAAATTGCTCTAACTTAATTCGTTTATCGAGCCGGGCAGATCACATCATCCCATCCATCTTCCTACTAGCCAGCTTAAGTTGACCTATAGGTTAAACTTTAAAGTGCAACTCGGTTATAAGAAAGTTATCTTGACAGCTATGCAGCGGTAATAAGACTTAATTTTGATGAAAAATTAGTATGATTAAAAAAAACGTTCGTGTTATAGACAGATCTTGTGATAATGGACACTTGAAAGTGATGAAATTGTCTTTGCAATTAAACGATGGGATAGAAATGTCTTAGGGCGTAGTTTCATTTGTCGATGACACGGTCTTTATACAGCGAACTAATGATGTATGAAAATTATCGGCCTATGTAAAGCAAGCGTCGTGCGGCGATTCAGTTGAACTTCACGGGTGCTTTTTATCGCGCGTTAAAAAAGCGTTTAATTAATATTTTTATAGATATGTTCATATGGCAGCACTTTTAAAACGCGACACTTTTTATTACTATACGATACTATTGTACAATGCTCGCGACGCATGTATCGTACAATATTATCTGATATTTGTGTAATCTTGTGTTGTCCTATTAATATCTCAGGTAGCAACAAAAACATAAATAGAAAGTTTTTAAGACAGGTTATTAATTAATTTAACGCTTAGGTAAGAGGTACAAGGCACAAGCAATAGTTATTGCTGTACTGTTATTCAAGAAGTTTCTTGAATATTGGCTGGTGTCAGATCACTTTGAAAGTTACCAAGAATAGATAGTTATGGATGGTGGATGCAAGCACGAACTTCGACCGCGCGAAGTTCGTATTACTTTTTATAACTTAAAACAAAGTTTTACAATTACAAGTTTGCTATTTTTTTATATATTACTTTTTTAACAACATTTTACTTTTAATCATAATTAAACATTGCATCATTTTGAATTTGTTTCACTTCCAAATTTAAAGTTGTAGTCTTATGTTTACACATGTTTTTCGTTTAATTTATTATTAATAACTCAATCAAGAATAATTTGTTCTGAATAAAGTGGCAGCGCGATCTAATTGTCCAATGATTTATGGAATAAGTTGTTTGCTTGTATTGGGTTTAACGTGGCGCGACTGTTTCGTCTTCTGTTTGTCTAACATCAATGTAAACTTTACAAAAACAAATAAAATTTAAAGGTTAGTAATGGATTTTTTAAATTCATTTCTTTATTAAATAAAAATATTATTAAAAAAAATAAGTTGAACTTAAATTTACTTTGTTATATATTTGTACAGTTTTATATGAAATAGAGGTAGGATTTGCAATAGAGTGCCAACTGTTCGTATAACTTGTGAAAATTCGAAACAATCCCTGCGCAGTTAATCACGCAGCGCCTGCCTGTTGTGTGCGGCAATATTATCAGTGTTATTTGTGTTGCTATTATTTTATGTAAGTTATTGTCGTAAAGCATTATCACATGGGCCAAGATCACAGGGGTTTTAGTGCAGACTATAAACACATATACACGTATAATTTTATATGTCCACTTCGAGTTTAACTGTTGATATACATCCACGGAGATTCGCCGTACTCCATTTATAAGCGTAGCTTGCAATTAATCTTGCTGGCTCTGGAGCTGCTTGCGGCCGGGACACGTGTGCAATAGAGGTCAGCTTAAAACTAGTGACTACATATTCCTTTTGTAAATGGACGTTGCCAGAGATAAACTGTTGTATGAAGTTACGGCTCTTAAAAATAGGAGCTTAAATCCCTTCTTATAAAAGATTTTAAATAAAACGTCTAAACAAATGGTTCTTATTAGCTTACATTACACTGTTTAATAAAGGCACAGTTAAATTCAATGAATTTAATAAAAACAACAAATATAAATAGCATTCAATATTGATATTAAACTACTGTTCAGTGCACTAGATAGACAAATGTTTAGAGGTAAGAGGATTTAAAAAAAAATTAAAGAATCACTCGTGACCGGTATCATCAGTTGAAGATAATTATTACGCACGGACAGATGCTTGTATATTTCCATATCGCACTTCTACGCTTATTTTACACAATATATATTACAAAAGTACTAAATCATTGTATAAATGTCTAGCTTTTAAATGTCTGGATCAGCAGAAAGTTTGTACAGCGCTTTCGAGTAGCAGATATGACGTAATACCTAAGCTTCGTTTAAAACTTTTACTAAAATAAGGCGGCTTTAAACTTTCTGTGTTCCTCTTACAGAGCTCAGTGGAACGATACTAATGTTTTGTTGAGATATTGTTGGAGTAATAGGTAATCTAAACAGATGAGCCCGCACCATGAATTTTGTACTGGGATCGATTATTTTGACACCACCAAAATGTTCAAAAATTATGCATACTTAAGCAAATATGTGCGTACATTTCCAGCCCCGTATACAGCTCGATGACGTGACATGTCGTAAATTGTGATCGGCCCGCGTCATGTAGCGAAGGATTTACGATTGTCCCTCTCTATATAAATCGTGCTGCCGCTGTTATGCAAAACAGACTCATCTGCGACGTGAAACCCTATGGACTTTTTGGACCCTATGAATTTTTTGGCGGTTTATTTGTGAAATGTACATACATCTACTTTATAATACTTCACTACAAAAAAGTGGTTGAGGTAGATGCGATGCCCAAGTACTTCTTTCTATTAAAAAAGCACATTTTCGAGATGTTAATATTGTAGTAATACATTGGCCTTTTCAATGCAAAATAATGACGACGCGACGTACCATTTTTTTTTCAATTGTCATTTAATGTTTTTTTTTTTCATTGAGCTGTTCTTATGTGCCAGCTTGTTGTACGGTAGCTTAGATAATGGCCTTTGTTACCCACCGACTCCGAAGTCATCCGCGTGATGTCTGTGACGCTCTCCAACCATTATCATGCACTCTTTGTCTTTGACATTTTAAGACGTTTCTTTCAGAATATGTTACACACAACATTGATAACAGATATGTTGAATACGCACTTGATAATTATACCTAAGTGACTGTTTGTTATATAAAGGAACAATGTACAAAAATTACTATAACTGAAGATTAAGTCTAAGTCCAAAAACTTATCGGTCCTGGCGAGAGCGATGCTGTTATCGCAGTTAGGCAGACTAGGCAAAATAAGTTGTTGACTTGCTTGCTATTTATTTATGAGAACCCAGAATATTACGTAGAGATAGATAGATATCGATAAAGACTCTAACTTTTAATTAGTGCGCGATCCTTGCGACATTTACAAAGCGCGGTGCTCCGTTCTCATGGCGTACGGAAGGTCGATTTATTCCTAACATACGGTTTTTAATTAGTTTTTTCAGCACAATGTATGTGATAACGAGTATCTATGTGGATGCCTGATGGTTTGAATTTATTATTTATTTATTTCGATCTCGGAAATAGTCCGTTTTGTGACTTTTTATTTCGTGGTTCTAAGAGAAATCCTGTGAGAGTAAAAGACATTATTATCTGTATCTTTAAGTAATTTGATTTAAAGTGGAGTGACGTGAATAAATTGATTTTGCGTAGCATATAATTTATACTCCCATCTCCTACATAACCTAAGTTCATCAAGTAATGCTAAACAAACTTTGAAGTTGCAGAACTTCGGGTTAACATGTGGACATTCCTTTGATCAACTTGCGCTAAAGAATTTGAATAACTTCATAACACAGGTTTCATAACTTCATAACACGTGATAAAGTTGGATTTAACGCTATCTTTTTCAACTCAAAAGTACTTTCGAGGTTTGTTTAACATTGTATGTGTTCTCACACTATATATTTTGTCAACATGAGTGTGTTGACGATTCTGACGCGGAAGTGTGGACAGAATGTTCCAAACTCAATGGCCATTGTGTGGGATTTGCTACGCCGGCAGCGGCATGTGCCCTTGCGGATAATAGGTTCGATTATGTGACTATTGTGTAAGTTGTGAGTTGAAATAGACTGTAATTCAATATATAACTTTAAACTTTCGTAGTTTTTACTAATATAACGTTCGTAAGAAACGGTCAAGTTCAGTCAACCCGTGAACATGGCGCATGCAACTGTGCCGAAATATCGGGAGCTCAAACAGCCTAATCGTGGTAAGAATCCCGTTTCTTACGAACATTATATTTGTAATTCAATAATTTACTTGAGAGTCCAACGATTTTGACTTTAATAACTTATTTGTTTACGATACAAAGAATTAATAGCGAGACAAAATTGCTCGAAGATTGTTTATTACAGTGTGCATAAAGGTTTACAAACAACATACGACTACGCCGTGCATAATTGTTTACACGGAGACAGTCAGTCTGCCGTATCATTGTTATCATCACGCCGAGCGGACGGAGGGTGCGCAGGAAGTATTCATTCAACCTCTCACTCGTGTTGGAGGGAAACTCGACAGTCGACAGCGGCCCATCGCGCGCGCCACTTGTCCACCACGCGCTGTTTACCGCGCGCGGGAAATTTGACAATAATAGTTTTAACTTTAAATTATAATAAAGTAGGCAAAGGTAACGCTTCAAAAGCGTACTTGCAGATAATTATAAAATAATTTAAAATTACTGTGTTATTTACGTGCCAAATCGCGTTAGTAATTTTTGAAAATAAATTAATCTCAGAAATTAAAAAATATAAATATGGGCGACTCAAAGACCATAGAGGTTAGCGGTAGCGTTATGGACGGAGTCGGAGAGAAGGGTGGCGTATTGGAATCTCCGAGTAAGAAGCAACCGACGGAGTACACGGTGTACCCGATCCGCTGGCTGATGCTGTTCATCTTCGTGTTCAACTCTGCGACGAACGCGATGCAGTGGATCCAGTACAGCATCATCCAGGACGCGGTGGTGAAGTACTACGGTGTGACCAGCATCGTGGTCTACTGGACCTCCTTGATCTACATGATTACATACATACCGCTTATTTTCCCCGCCAGCTGGCTGCTGGATAAAGCTGTAAGTTCACATTAAATAAAAGCTGATTGTGTATATCAAGATAATACTGGTATATAAAATTTTAATCCCTATGAGGATTTCTTTTTCGTTTGATTTTTGGATTGACAAGAAAAAGAAATTAATTAGTTGAATTCTGATTCGAACTTTAAATATTCAAAGAGTTGCATGACTTTACCCTTTGAACCAAAACAATGTCTTATTTTTCACGTGTCAAATATATTCATTAAACATTAAGGTTAATAAACATAATGTTTTGCTGCTAAGTTTAATGTTATAAGTCCTACGTTCAGATTGGTGTTGGGCATTATTAATATAGAAGAAATAATGAAATAGATTTATGTAATAAGCCTGAATTAATTTAACCTCAGGAAGCAAACTTTTAGCCATTAACCATTCAATGCAGTTGTGGAAATTCCTAAACGTACAAGTACAAGCTAACTTTGCCAAATTATTCCGAATTATGTTTTCAAGTTGGCAACGACGTGTTAACATGTGGTTTCTCGAGCAAGTTGTTTTCTTAAGGAATTTGGTCAAACATATTGATATCGATGAAGGGATGATGATAAATAAATCAAGAGAACATTGCAAGTTGTTACACGGAATTGTTTATGATGAAGACGAAAGCAAGTCAGTCAGGAAGTCCTGAGTAGATATTCTAACACTGTCTGACTACAGTCAAACTGTACTGTGCAGTATTTTTGCTATTCATCTTACTCTTACTAATATTATAAACGTGAATGTTTGGATGGATGGATGTTAGGATGTTAGTTTTTTCTGATATATGTATCTAAAACAACTTAAGTACGATCTTGTATCATAGTGTACGTTGTAGATTAATATACCCTTAAAGTATCATAACGATGTATTCTTTATTATCTAGACTTAAATCTTGTTAGTAAAAGAGACTATTAAAATATACTTGGCAATTAATAAAATACATTAAAATGGAATTAAAAAACAAAGTTGGAAAAACCTGTTACAAGGAAAATATTAAAAAAAATACTACATTACAGATTATATTAAATTCAAGGCCAGATTAACGGTACATTTTCTCAATATTACATTAAAATATGTGCTTAATTTGTTCTGCAGTTAAACTTTATTCACATGTCAATCTCATCGTATACTAAAGTGCCACATACAAGTTCTATTTTTAACATCATTCCTGTATCAGCCTATTTATTAGTAAAAGATCGTGACCAATCCAAAAGTAGAAATATGCTCTGGTTGTACAGATCCTTTATAGCGCAACCGCAAACTATTATCCGTGGAATTCTGAGACGAAAATCTCCGTTTAAAACTTATTGTTATTTTTGTTTTGTTAAAGATAATTACAAGTTTATGGCTTTTAACTTATAATTTCTTCCATTGTATGGTATTTCGAAGTGACGTAAAGTATTAACTGGCAATTAGTTAATTAGTAAGCGTTTCTCGCAGTAGAATTCCACTGCAATGTTATTCGTATTGTTATATATCCCTGTTTTGTTAAAGATAATGAAAGGGATGTCAGTATATATTTAGACAGTATCGCGGCAGTGGAGTTCTACGGTTAGGCAGTCATTCAAAACGTTGCGACGTTGTCTAGTGCTAATGATATGAACATCTTTACTGCACTGATAACGCAGCACGCGTCCACTGGCAGACCACATACGAGACGTCACGTTTGCACTATCACTTGCTGTTGCTAATCCATATAAAGCTGCGTTCACACGCGTATGAAATGCTGCTTTCTTTTAATTTACTAATACTTTAATCGGAATTTATTGTAAATCTGATATAAAGTTAGTTTACATTGTCCTCTTCGTTTAATCAAGAATGATTGAATTGAATTAGCAATTATTTTTTTATTAAATTATAATTTATCAATTGAATTAATATTGAACAGATGTTTTCTTTTACTCTTTGACCTTTCTGTACTCTATGTACCGCGCCAATTTTATTTTATTTTAGTAAACAGAAAAATAAAATGTTCGTCACTATTTTTCTATGTTTTTTATATTCGCAATAAAACAATACTAGTACGTATGTATGCTTCACTCAGAGTTAGCCCACAATAGCTAAGGGCAACCACTCCAAATTGTGAGAGCGCTCAAAAATTCAACTACTCGTACCATTGCAGCTTAAAAGAATACACAATATATCTATATTTAAATGCTTTGTTCTTGTCTCTGTGTGTTACTAATCATTTTCTATTAAAATTTCATGGATATGTTATTGCAGATTTTGACAGCTTTATTTCTTGATCTAGTGCTCTTTTAAAGTATAGTTTCAAGTTAAAATATATAAATCAGAGGAAGTTTGAAAGTAGCGCCAGTTATCGAGAAATTGAGGAGCAGAAGGTTAGCGTGGTTGTTGTTCATATAAACAAAAAAGTAAAGAGATTGAATGTGGATGGCTATAAAAGTAGAGGAAGACCAAAGAAAGTATGGATGGATTGTGTGAAAGAGGATATGCGTAAGAACGGGGCAAATTCAGATATGACCCATGTGCCCACCCTTCATAGGGATAAGGGCAGATTGATGATGAAGTTAAAATATATGTTAAATATGTTGCAAAAAAGAAACAGTTAACCAATCTGTTATTGTATACAGCTTTATAATCTTTTTGTAATGATGATGGAACTCGTTTTACAATTTATTAACTTATATTTAAATGTTGTCAAACATTTTAATTGACACTTAAGTTAATTTAATTATGCAAGATTTGATTGTATGGATAATATACTTAACTTCAATCACTACCAATTGCCAATTATAATTAATTTCAAACCATATTTGCTTTTTTTTATCAGGAATGCAAACAGGTTTTATTAGTGATTTTATCCGAAAATAAAGTGACTAACTTCATTAATATTTTCATAGCGCGGAACAAAATCATCTCTCTTTGTTATTTCACACAGCTTGGCGTATATAAATTGTTAGCTTTGTTATAAAATGCATTCAAATGTAGCATAGCAGTGACAATAGATCGGTTAGCAGCTAACCGAGTTAGATGCACTAAACACGACCTGAATCCACTGCGACCATTGTATGTGGGGTGCTGCGGACACGCTCGCTTTGATTTACATGTGAAATCGCTGGTGAGTGTTCACTATATTGGTCCAATTCATAAGCGCCAGCGGGAATTTTATTAATTTATCTAATGATGTTTAAGACTCGTTTCATCTCCTTGGTGTGAAATCTTTTGACATGTACTTTAATTAAGTGCTCATTTGACATTTTGAAAATGTTTGAAATGTTAACAACATCAGTTAGATCGGTCCATCAGGAATCAGAGACGCCTTATAGACCAAGTTAGAGTTTTCATAGTGTTTCGAAACGGATAAGTGCCAGTGGTTTAAATCGCTTTCAGCTTACATCATGGCCCCGCTCTTAATACCTGATGTTTTTAGTATCGCAAACAAAGAAGTGCGCGGATGTGATTTGATGCATTCTCACCGTCGCCTGGCACTTTGTTCAAATGCAGGCGTACCATTTCTCAACGTAAATATGACTTATTCCCATCACGTAAAATAAAATGCAATACCTCTTTATGTTAAGATTTAAATCTTGTTTGTTAAGAGGTGGTAGGAACCTGTGTAACTTGATGCAAATTTTCTGAACCTTATTACCACGACTAATCTAATTTTGATGTGTTTAAACTATAAATACATAATCGTAAAAAGATATGTTGATGATATATTCACAAAATATAACATACTTTTTTCCTCACGACAACCTCAATTTTAAAGGTCGCTCCTGTGCAAAGGTCGAAAAGATAAGAATTTCAAGTATTTCAACTGACTTCCTTTAATGTGCAAAGTAATAAAATATATTATTTTAAATTAACTTGGTATGTATGTACATTGTTTATCATACAACATACAAGCAGCTGGGACTGCGGTACTAAATCTTAAACACAAATCTTAACAGCGAGCAGATGGCAGGTGTTCCGTTCTTGATAAACATAACTTATTAACGTGGATTTAATAAGAAGAAGTAAACAATATTTGTGTGTACACAAGTTTGAAAATTGAAGCAGAAATAGCGTTCGGAAATATCGGAAACAGTCTAACAGCTAACAGTACCAATTTGTGAACTAGATTTTATTTTAAATTTTGAGTTCTATTCTTAAGATTTTTTTTCATATGAGATCAAATTTAGAAATTATAGCGGCCTCAAAAATTTATGATATTCCCGAACGACATCCTATTGAAAATTCAAACAAAAACGCAGCTGTGACTACAAAATTATTAAAAAAAATCAACACTGGTATCAGTATTTTATGAAAACCTGTTCGAAATCTTTATTTATTTATTTTATTCATAATTATTTTGACTACTTTTAAATGTTTTTAGAGAAAGTATCAAAACGATTGAATCCAGATAATCCAAAATTATATGGAAAGTAAAGATCTTCCACAATAGTACACTCTTTACAAAGTTACATGTTAGAGTGCTATAAATTAAATTAATTAATTACACGAGGCAACGACACGTGAAGTTGCCTCCACGCAGTCACTCCGAACTCTTGCTAACTTCATTTCGCTGGAATTTTACGCGCGAATTAATTTAGAAGGATTTTATAATTTTACTTCTTGTATTGTAATTTGATAATTTAATTGCAATTTCTACATAAAAGTGCTAACGATTTATAGTTTAGTAATATTGAGAACAGCTCACCTATATATATTTAACTTTCAGCTCGGCCTATAAACGTTAACGAACAAGTTGAGTTAAATTAAAAATGTTTCGACAAACTCTACTGTTCCTGTTTCAGGTCAGTAAGTACGCAGGGCTCAACAAGTTAGAAGTTAGAATTGTTTTGCTAAACATTCATTGCAGAGTCTAGACCCTTCAAACAAAACAAAATTAATTTTATGGTTTACGAGCTTTTACCCGCGAGTCCATCCGCGCGGAATTAAAAAACTATATAAGTAGCCTATGTGATCTTCGAGACTATGTTCTACATCTGTGTCAAATTTCATCAAAATCCGATGAGCCGTTCCGGAGATACCTTCAAACAAATATCCATCCATCTAAACATTCGCATTTATAATATTAGTAAGATTACTTATGTTCGATTTTCAAAATTTCTTAACAGAATATTTTTCAACAGATCTTCTTCCTATTTCAGATACAAAATTAAAAAAGTAGTAAAAAAACTTGAGAGGTGTCAAGGGACACCCGGATGGAACGAAGTTCCTTTCAATTAATTAGTGAAGGAACCAATGTTAATTCTATGCATAAAAAACTTAAGTCTTCACAAGAAGTACATTTTATTTCTATGAATTTTCGTTATATATTGTCACGTCGTTGCCATGGTGATATAGCAAAAAGTGTCGTGACAACTTTTCGTAAGAATTTTTTGCGTCTAGCCCCCTTACACAACGCGCGATAAGGAACTTCGTTCTAAAAATGCATTCACATATTGGGTAGTTAGATCAAGTGAAGATCACATTTCAAATAGTTTATACAAATATTGAATTTCATTTGTCATCTTCATCAACTTCGTAACATATCATTGTTAGTATTATGTTGAATTCACATCTCTATTGTCTTTGAAATTAATTACTAATATGTGCACATAATTATTATTTCCATTTCTGATACACTTATATACTTTGATTTATGAATATAATAATTTATTTATTGGTTACACGAATGGTCGAAGATCATTGGAACGATAACCTATTGTTAGAAACTATAAGAGTATTATCTAAGTAAACAAACATATTAGATAGTACTTATTATGTAGATTCTAGGAAAAAAACATGTCGTACATAGTTTTATGATTTCGTCGTCATAATTTCTGTTGAAATAAACAATTAATGCATCTTACATTATCTTTGAAATAACAATATCCTTTACTGTTCATTTTTCATCTTACAATTAAATTCCTAATTGTTTAGCTCTTTTTGTTTACTATAAGAATACTGGACAACTGATTTTCAAAGAGGTCCAGGTAAACCCTGGTGTTCATGTAGGATCCAAAGCATGTACGATGACGAGAAATAACACTTGAGGAGTTTACAAATTAAAGAACAAATGCAAAGATTCGGCGTATCCAGTTTTGTAAGATATCTTTAAGGAAAAAGGAAAAATTCTACGGATTAAAAAAAAGTTACCGTTAAAATCGATGGAAACCAGTAAATAATAGAAGACATAGGAAGATATTTGTATCGGTCACCTATTTCCGAGCGAGTGTGGGGATTGCAATAGATTGGAAATGTTATCGATCCCAACAAACAATTGCTTGTGAGATACTACTAGCTTGTGACTTACATTTGATACCAAAAGTTTCCAGTGTTGACGTTTCTGTATCCGGCTTGTATCTTACTCGCTTACGGATATATCTGTATCCAAATTTAAATGGCGTATTCTGCACAGGGTTGTAACTAGTTGCGAATACTTTTGTAGATTTTTTATAGTAATAAATTGAAATTTGCCTACATCCTCATACTCCTCTCTGCGGTTGTATTCGTAGATTTATCATGGTCATTTTGTACCAGTGACCCTCCTTAAATCAACGCCATTTTCTTTGCTTGCTTCCTCTCTAATCGATAAATAGATAAATTGACAATATTACGTTGTTCGAGGGCGTCTCCGACCGACAATGCCACTTAGAAAATTAAATTCTTGCTTCTATAATATTAAACTTATTTTATCCTATAGTTTATGGATTTCCAAATTATTCTTTGTTATTTTAACTCTATGTTACAAATGTTAAAATGGGATTGAATTCCTGCATTAATTTAATTCCTGTATTTACTTAAGCTATTAATCTTGTCTTAAATTATTTCAAAGAGAAACCGCATAGCATGCGGTAAATTCGTGAAAACATTTACTAGTAATAACGTTTACAGCAATTACTCACATTGTAAACCTAATACAATCATAATGCAGAGATTTATACAGCTCTCGTTGAACTGTCTGTGATTAGATAAACACTTAATGATCGTCATAGCAACGACTGTAATCTTACTTATAAATGCGAATGTTTGGATGGATGTTTGTTTGAAGGTACCTCTGGAACGGCTCAACGGATATTGATGAAATTTGGCACAGATATACAACATAGTCTGGAAAAACACATAGAACACATACTTATTAAGTTTTTTGGAACGAAGTTCCTTATCACGCGTTGTGAAAGGGGGCTAGACGGAAAAAATTCTTACGAAAAGTTGTCACGACACTTATTGCTATATCACCATGGCAACGACGTGACAATATATAACGAAAATTCATAGAAATAAAAATGTACTTCTTGTGAAGACTTAAGTTTTTTATGCATTGGTTCCTTCACTAATTAATAGAAAGGAACTTCGTTCCATCCGGGTGTCCCTTGACACCTCTCAAGTTTTTTTTTATTCCGCGCGGACGGAGGCGCGGGCGACAGCTAGTAACATGTGAACTATAGTCATTAAGTAAATTGAAACTAAGTAATTTCCATTCCTGGACACGATGATGGACAAAAATTTGCATTTATTCTAAAGGTTGTAAAAGTTTATAAGTTGAGGTAATGTCAGTGATAATTTATGTGATGAACTGCTTCCTAGACGAACTATAATAAAATTAAAGCAGAGAATAGAAAAAGATATGATAATTTGTATGAGTCTTCTAAATGTTAGACTTATTAAAAATCCTATGCCGCTGTCGTTCAAAATATTACAAAAGTATTTTAATTAGTCTGAAAATACTTAATACGAGGATTAGAATTAATAGTTGCAATTATAACATTCATTTGACAGACGTTTGTTTTTTCTTCCGTAAACCATGTGTTATCAGACATCACGTTAATAAGCTTATTGTGGGTTTTCATTGACAAAACACAAGTGGAAAACATCATGCTACGTATAAACTTTGAAAGAACAGATATAGCAAAATGTTATCATACAAGTTTAACTAGCTACATATTTACGTTATCAGTGCCTAATATGTAATGCCCTTGGCTCTGTTTGCTGGTTACCATTTAAAAATATAGCTTAATGTGTAAGAAAAACATACGTTTGCACGTAACATACAATGTTTGCACAAACAAGGATACAAAGTACAATTGTAAAAGATTTAGCAAATAATAATCGTCGTATCTGTGTCCAGTATTAGCACTTATTGATAACACCTTGAATTTTTTACCAAAATAACATTTAAAATTAGAAATTAACATTAATTCCATAAAGAACACTTCAAACATTCGTCCTGAAAAATAACCAGTTTATGATACGATACCATACATTGGAATCGTCTACGAAAGAGGAGCTTCGGATCAGTTTCCCAAAAAAAAAATTTACAAACCGCTTAGCTCAGTCTTTAGGTAAACGATTCGAACGAAATGAGCGCGAAAAAACTAGTCATTGTTTCTATCATTTCATATAAGTCCTTGAAATAACAGGTTATTTTAACCTACATTTAAAACACGTCGCTTATTTTATTATGTTGAAAACTATTTACTACTTCTTGATTATATTTTAATACAAAAAAACAAAAATTATCAATAATTTTAATAAAATTCTAGATTGTTCTATGACTGATTGCGTTGCATAGGTTATTATTAATCAATATGTTAATTTTGCAAATAACCCTGTGACGTAAATCAAGTAATAATTTCATGTTTTTAATTCAATATCCCTTTTTTTATAGAACACGGAACTAAGTATGGTGTATTATTGGACAGTATTGTTCAGTAATTAAATTGCATAATTTATATCGAAGCCTCGCTCGAGGAGAATTGAATTACCTTTGTTAAGGACTTTATAATCAATTTACTATGCTGATATAATTTTTTACGTATACTTTATATAGTAAATTACATTGTCATTTATAAAACCTGATCTTAAGTTTATGGTAATGTTTCGGCAGTGAAAACTCGAAGTGTTTTGTAGTGTAATAACTGAAATAGATAATAATACTTGTACAATTGAATTTGATTGACCGTGACTTAAATCTTTATCAGGCTCTCGACAAAGTTAGCGGACTTATATTTTATATAGGAAAATTGCCTTCTCTACATAAGACAATTGCTATCAATCTGTAACTAGACAGACTGCTAGGTACCATCCACACATCCTGGATGGCTGGCAATCCATAACGGTGCGATTCTCGCACAACTTTCTTTCTTGGTATTTTCAAACTAATACGACCTAGAGACCTTTAAGAAGTGAGCATACCATTTCCTTAAAGGCCGGCAACGCATCTGTTGTTCCTTTGGTGTTGCGGGTGTCCATGGGTGTCGTAGATCATCTCGGTGTTCCCGCCGCTCGTTTGCCTCCTTCATTTATATAAAAATACTAGAAAATAGAACATTGGAATTAAGTACTTTATTGTAACGACCTAAAGGGTTAGTAAGAGGCTGTAGTTTTTTTTAATGATCTTTGAATACATCTTATGGATACAAAAATACACAAATAAAAATGTGACAGTTTTTAATACCATTTTTGAGGTATATCTCTTAAATTTGAATATTGGTCGCTAATTGATTTCTGTGCAAACTAAAGCCGTTGTAAAAAATAGAGCTTCTGGATTGAATGGATTTGATTGTCCCGACCGACGTGACGTAGGCGTTGTACCTTGATTGTTCCATTCAAAAAGGTCGTGTTAGAAAAGAATCGAATTGAAATTTTCATATATTAATTAAAATACTTTTTCTACGAACAATTTACTAGTATATTTCTAGCGAATACCGAATGAAGATTGTGAATCTATACATATAAAAGAAAGTTGTGTTAGTTACACCATTTATAACTCAAGAACGGCTGAATCGATTTGACTGAAAATTGGTGTGGAGGTAGCTTAATAATAATAATAATAATAATAATAATTTATTTATTTCAGATAAACATCCATTAATTGTTAGTACAGTGTTTTACTTAAAAACTATGTTAGTAATAACTTATATCTAAAACAATAACTTATACATACAATATATTTTATATCAGCACATGGGCATTAACCCAGTGCTTCCACAATGGGCTATCCACGCGACTCGCAAACACCTCCAGGATAGTGTTACGGCTGCCGCGCACCCGCTCCATCAGGGAGGCAATGTGCTTGCGCCGAATCGCGGCGAAACCATCAACCCGCGCCTCTGCAAACATCCCCGACGCACTGCAGTGGCGCGGCAGCCCCAACAGTGCCCTGAAGGCGTTGTTATATTGTACGCGTAGGGCGTTGTACGCGCGTTGGGTAAAATTGAACCACAAGCTGCATGTATAAAACGACTGGCAATACGCTCTGAATAAGGTTAATTTTACATCCCTAGAGCACGCAGCAAACCTCCTAATCAGCATGTTGCTCCTAACGGACAGCGCCCTACGTTCCCTCTCCATGTCGTTTTCATCTGTTTGGGTCGCTGTTAGCCAGTGACCTAAATACTTATATTTTGAGACCATTTTAATAGAAACTCCGTTTAGGGTAACCGGCGGAACATTTGAGTAATATTTGTTACCAGCGTGAAAAACTAACAATTCAGTTTTGGTCACATTGTATTTAAGACCATGATCTATTGCAAAGTTCTCGCATATATGGAGAAGTTTTCGGAGCGCGCCGATCGATGGGGCCAGTAGCACCATGTCGTCCGCATAATTTATATTATTCATAAAGATCCCATCGACCGAGCACCCGACCTTCGCACCGCTGAGCGCACCGATCAGCCGATCAACATACAGACTGAAGAGCTTCGGTGACGTCAGCCCTCCCTGTCTCACCCCGCACTCCAACCCGTATGGTTCCGATAAAGCGCCCGCCCATCGCACCACGTTGCTCTGGTGATTGTACCAATATTTAAACAACTCGATTAACTCTCCTGGCATCGTGGTTGCCTCGTATAGCTTCTTCCACAAAACCCTATAGGACACCAAGTCGAATGCCTTCGACAGGTCGAGGAAACATGCGTATACTGGAGTCTTTCTATCAGTATAATATCTTACAGTATGCTTGACACAGAGAATTGCCGTTTCCGTAGATAGGCCCGCTCTAAATCCGAACTGAGCATCGTTGAGGGAGATATGTTTGCCGAGTTGTTTGTCAAGCAAACTGTCAAGTACTTTCGACACTACGGTGGCCAATGAAATGGGCCTATAGTTATTTGCATCAGAAGCATCACCTGATCTGTCTTTTACTATTGGCACTACAATTGTCCTCATCAATTCATGAGGCAGGTATGAGTGCCCAATACAAAAATTGATAAACATAGAAAGTACCCTGGGTAGATGAATGCCGGCATTCTGGAGATGTTCTATACTCAGCGAGTCATGTCCAGGAGACTTTCCGCGTTTCATCCCTCTAATAACTTCAGCTACCTCTTTTGCTGTAAATCTAATGTGATAGTGGTCAGTTGTTTGTGCCACTGTCTTGTCGTCGACTGAACTTAATGGAGATTTAACAAAAAATCTATTTTTAAAGAGGTTGGCGATCGAGGCGGGCTCACTAACTCCGTCAACACTCACGGGGAGGCTCGACTTGACATTTAAAGCATTGGTTTTTCTCCAAAAGTTGGAAAAATCTTTTTTATCATGACATGAAGCTATACTATCCATTCTTATCTGCTGTTGATTGTTTTGGCACCATTTAAGTTTGTTTTTAAAACATTTCTTGGTACTTTGCATATTGTCATAAACTAAACCCACTTTTGGCTTACCATACCAAACCCACACCTTAAAGCCCAGCCGAGCCTCCTCGTAAGCCTTCCTTACGTGTTTATTCCAGCCGGACAGATTTCTTTTTCTACTCTGGTTAGTTGTACTTTTATAGCTATGGCATGCCGCATCCTTCAAAACTTGTGTTATTTGGTTATACATTTGATCTAAAACACGTCTATGGTCTAAATTATTACAAATCTTATCACTACAAAATCTATAGTCGCGTGGAAAGTCAATTGTCTTCAGTCTATTATTACAAAATTCTTTATATAATTCTATCTGATTAATGTCTCTATTCCCCCAGACAATTTTATTACATTTATTCACACAAGCATCAAGTTCTTTTTGAAATACCTCTAAATTACAAGTAATTTTTAACGGGAAGTGGTCTGACCAAAATACATCATACATAATGCTAACATCGGTTATAGATTTCCAAGCCGTTTCCGACACTACACAATGATCTAGCCAGCTGTGAGAACCGTGGGCATCACTGACATACGTATAGGCGTTAGAATTAAGTCCTAATAATTCAATGTCTGCACATCGCCAGTTAAGTTCTGTACAAAAATTGATAAGTTCACTACCGAAAGATGAAGATGGATTTGCGTTAAAATCACCTAAAATATACACTGAGCTTACACAGCTATCATCGACAATGGCGGCGATCTCACCCATACACTCCGTAAATTCTGTGAGATGTTCAGGTGAGTCCGTTGGCATGTATACCGAGAACACCAGTGCACACCGACCAGCTGAGTTAATTTTAACCGCCGCCAAGCGTACACTGTTGCATTCTATGACCGATACATCTGCAAACATGCTCCTCCGCCACAATATTGCGACACCTCCGTAAGGCCGGCCGCGCAGAATACCCAAGCTGGTGTCGACTGCGGATCTCCCAAAGTACCCGAAGGCAGGATCAATATTGCCAAGTGCAGGTATGTCGTGAGGCAATAGCCATGTTTCCTGCAGTGCTATTATGTCCGCCTCTCGGCATAAATGCCTAATACACTCTTGGGAACGCATAACCGATTTACAGTTAAAACTAATCATTTTAATATTATTCTTTATGTTGTCCATCATAAGCCTTTGAGTTTGAGTTCACGTCAGGCTTAGTTTTTTGCCTTTGATCATACGTGGTCCTGTTAAGAAATACAAAACGTCGGAATTGAATTCCTTCCGGCCATAAATCGTCATTTAGAAAAACTGATAGCTTGTTGTGTGGTACAAAAATTTTGTATGCGTCGTAGCGTTTCTGTCGGACCATGTTAATTTTCTTGACAGACACAGAGATATCTGTTTTTTGCAATATGTAGTCACTGATATCTTTTTCCGTTGTCGCCTTATCCACTTTGTTGATAAATAAAGGTATATGTATGTTCGCAACCTTAAAATTAGATTCAGGCTGTATTTGCGCCTTCCCTTTACGACCAATAAATTTATTTTTCGACCTTCTTTTCTGCACCGTCACCCAATCCTGATCCATAGTATCCTTTTTTTCCCACTCTCCTTCATCACTTTTTAAAACTTCCGCCATCGTTTTTGACTTGGGCCACACGCTAATGGTTGATTTCGAATGCTGCACATCTTTTGTCTTCTTTTCACATGTTCTTATTGCGCTTGTTATCTCATCATTGTCGCACGCGCATGCTATTGGTTGCGCGCAAGCTGAAATAGCATCATGCGTACCTTCTAGACAAGAAGGAGATAAATGACACGTTGATTCTAAGATGTTTTTAATGTTTGTGCTGTCTTTATTTGCAGTGCTAATAGGTGTCGTATTTACATCTGTATGCAGTAGGCCGATTGGCCCACTATCCAGTCCGCAGCTATCGATGATCCGACGTACCCCCCGTTTTCGGTTTACGTGCTTGTCAAAGATGTTTTCGTTCGTTATTTTCTTTAAATTATTAATTTCATTTCTAAGTTCTCCGAATTGTGATTCCGTGACGAAATTATGTTTTATGTTTTTGATTTCGTTTTGGATAATAAGTATGTCCTTTAACAGCCGACTCGCGTCTACATGGTCGAACGTAATAGGCGGCAAGCGGTGTAATTCTTTCGCCACAAATGTAGGCACCTGTTCGGGGTCAGTTTCTTTAAATAATGTGATCACATCATATAGATCTCGTTGTTGCTTCCCAGCTTTTCTTCTAGTGACGTTGCGCTTAGTTGTCGATACTGCTTCGAAAAGCAAGCACTTGGCAGATTCAATTTCTTCAACGGAAAAAGACGTAGTGCATAATCTCACAAGGCTTTCTTCGTCCATTACGTCAATTTTATTCTGTATGTACGCCAACACCTCATTTATCACTATATTACACATTTTACACTTAATCACATTGGAAGACATTTTATTTTATTTTTTCTTTAGTACATCAACATTTCATGCGTGTTAGCGGTAACACGTCACGTGACGTCACTGAGCTTGAGCTTAGAACCAGGAAAAGGACATAGGATAATTTTTACCCCGTTTTCTATTTTTTATTCCGCGCGGACGGAGTCGCGGGTAAAAGCTAGTATTTTAATAAAGTAAATTTTATTGTAAACCGGTTATAAAACTTAGTACCAAAAATGTACCGAACTCGCAGGCCTTGATTATTATAATCCGCTTACATAGATGGTACTCAGAAATATTTTTTCAGTTACGTGCGAGATAAAGCTCTTTATATTTAATGTAAAAGTATATAAATAAATAGCGGTCAGCGTGAAACGTAGGCTACGCTTTTCAGGCATGGCATGATAAGGGGTTTAAAAATGTGAATCAATGCTACCCTTTTTAAAAACATTGTGATTCTTTTTACTGTAAATACAGAATTTATTTAAGAGTCTTTTGAGCTTTAAATTTTGAAATTCCAAATTTAAACATTAGGTAATTTAATTGGTTCGGTAGAAAATTGGTACAAGACTTTTCCTACTCCAAGAGATAAACGATGTCAATTGCTTTTTAAAAGAAAAAAAATTTTACTCTAATACAAATTGTTTATGTATTCAACTAGTTTGTATTAAAAAAATCCTATCACTTTATTTGTAAATGTATTTTGAGAATTTGAAATAAAAACAGTACAGTTCATAAATTCTTCGCTTGGGAATTGCGAGCATCGAGAGATACGAGTACCTGGTGGTTTGTGCAAAATTTACATTGCATTGGATAGCGTCGGCGTCCGTCGCCTATAAAATGAACACCAACGAGCCCTTGTACCAAATTAAAACCTAAATTTTTTAAACAATGGTAACACTGCACATTTTAAGCTTAAATTCTTTAAAGTAATGTATATTGTAACATATAAGTAAATAGAATACAACATTTCTCAACGACCTTTTTTAACTAACATCTTAGAAATGACAAAACATACTTAGGTATTAAACCTTTATATGATCTTATGTAGCTATGTGGTTCTACGCTATAAAAGTGCTTCTTTCAACCTAATAAGCAAAATATAAGAGCAATAGAGGAAACACGACAAGTTTTGCTTTGGAAAATTCTCTAGAGAGTGACACATCTTTCCTCTTTACTACTCCATTTCTTTAATTCTTGTCGCTGTTTTGTTTTATCGTTTATGCTATTCGATGGAATAATCTGTTAGTTTTTTTTTTACCAAGAAGTAGTGAAATAAAAATTATATTTATAAAAAGTTTATAAAAATTCCAAGAAATATATTACAGTTTTTTTTATTGTAATTCTGTTATAATTGTATTGGACATACTATACAATAATATCATAACAAAGCGACAACCTTCAAGCTGCAAAAAGTAAAAATTACGTGGGTTTCCACTGCATCTAAAAAAACATACTCTTATCTCTGTTTTTCTAAGGTAAATGAGTGGGATGACGATATGTTTTTGTATGTGTGTTTCGACAGTGGAAACTCACAGATAGAATAACATTTTGTGCCCGACTGTACATTTGCAATGTCAGATCTTTTATTCAAAGTAGATGAGTGGTCAATCATTACGTCTATTGTTGCATTCAGCGTTATTTTTGTAACAATATAAATTCAATTCAAATACCGTGAAATATAATAAGTGAACAGTGTTAATACTACATACATTTTAATTCTTCTTCAAAGTGACATATTTCATGGCCGACATGATTTTCTTACTAAATATATTACTTAAGACAAGCAACATTTTAACGATGCATGCAAATGCATCGAGCTTTATTCTAATTCCAATACAATACCAGCTTCCACGTCTATAAAATAACTAGTTTTTACCCGCGACTCCGTCCGCGCGGAATAAAAAATAGAAAGCGGGGTAAAAATGTCCGTTTCCTGGTTCTAAGTTACCTGCCCACCAATTTTCAGTCAAATCGATTCAGCCGTTCTTGAGTTATAAATAGTGTAACTAACACGACTTTCTTTTATATATATAGATTTGCTTTGGATTACGCTCGATTAAAATCACGAATGTTCTGTTTAAAATCCTGTCCAAAACAAAATTAAAAGATTATATTTTCCAGGGTCTACGTGTGACGACTATCATCGGTTCGTTCGGGACATGTCTGGGAGCGTGGCTGAAGGTGTTCTCGGTGCCACAAGACATGTTCTGGCTGGGTTTCGCTGGACAGACCGTGGTTGCGGTGTCGCAAGTTTTCATACTGAATGTACCGCCACGACTTGCCGCAGTATGGTTTGGTGCCGACCAAGTGTCCTCTGCCTGCAGCATCGGTGTATTTGGTAATCAGGTATGTAAATTTAGTCGGTTACTGGAACCTAGAACAAATTGTAAGTAAGCAATCAGTTTTTCCGCAAAATTCTTATCAGATAATACGAAATATAAAAACATAACTGAATTTATTTTCTGC
Source organism: Papilio machaon (assembly GCF_912999745.1). Classification (NCBI taxonomy): domain Eukaryota; kingdom Metazoa; phylum Arthropoda; class Insecta; order Lepidoptera; family Papilionidae; genus Papilio; species Papilio machaon. Next base: position 9,890,340 of record NC_059987.1, read on the forward strand.
TATAACTCCAGGACTGAGGACCGACGATAAGGGACAACTAGCAAATTACAACCCTCTGTCTTATTAAAATAAAGTTCTAAGTCCCTTGATGAGTTTGTAAGACGAGAATTTTCCGCAAAATAAGCTTTTCATGCGACAATTAACGGACAAAATTTGTTTGAACTTAATATGTTACGTGCTCTCAGAGTGTTTGCTTTGACCCCAAGCAAGATATGTGTACATTGGTGATTCGTAGAGTGACCTCTTTGGGACGTTAATGCATTATTAATAGCAATTTGTTTTTTTTTAGCATATTTACGCTGTCTAGTATCATATTATGTAGATAAACTTAATTAGTGGACAACTTCTTTTACTTTCTACACCTTTCATTTAATATACTAACATATGTAACACGTATATAAAGTGTTCATTAACTAAGTGCTTAGTCTTTCGTAGACCGAACTCGATTTGTAAGGGTTGACTTTTTTGTCAGTCGAGCGTAACGTATTTATCACTTAAAAACCGTTCTATGTGTGGTTTTTGCAAATATATATTACTAATGTTATAAATGCAATAGTTTAGATAAATGGATGTATGTTTTAGAAGGGATCTCTGTAACGTTTCTACGGATCTTGATGTAATTTGGCAAGGATGTAGAACATAGTCTAGAAGAACACAGGCTACTTATTAACTTTTTTTATTCCTGCGCAGATGGAGTCGCGGGCGACAGTCTTGTTATAACCTACACGTGTATAAATTATACTTAAATTGTCAAATTAAGACAGTGAAACAAACGCACATCGAGTTCGCGTAGACTCTCGTTAAAGAAATAGTTAAGAGTTCTGCAATCTAAACTATGTTTCTCAGACCATAAGTTTCCACTGATCCAACACATGTTTAAAAACATATTGTTCATACCCCTATCACATTCTTTGAAAAATAAAGACAATCATATATTTTTATAGAAGCGTTTCGGCAGTGCAAACCCACGGAGAGCATCGTAACACGCGACTGTCGGAAGCAATTATCCAATTCGCACCCGCGAGGGGTTCCCGTATTGATGATAATCTGTTTGTTTATCACGTGGCAGCAGGCACCAGGCACTAGCACAAGGGAGACAAACATTACCCTGGATCTTAGTCTTAGTCATCTGGACCAGTTGCAAATAGAGAGCACATTTATAGATGCACTTTCATTTGTTTTTTTATGTAGAAGTGAGCCCATTATTTTTTTCAAAAGCCGGCAAAACATCAGTAGTTCCTCTGGTTTTTAGAACCGGATAGCGAATTGGATTTATTTAAATAGTTATGCGTACTTGTAGAGATGTTGGCAAACCTCTTTTATCCTCTCCTTAACAAATGGAAAAACCGTAACCGTCTTTAGGATAAGCGAAGTGATTTTTATTGACCTTACGAATTTGTTTACATACAGAACAGCAATATATTTTATAGATACATGTTAAGGATATACAGCACAGGACTTGCGCAACGACTTTTACGAAATCATTATATAGTACAATGACCTTAAGTAACTGGTTATTGAATGTCGAGGAAAACCGAGGTAAAACCTCTTTGGCAACGATTAATTTTTTTAACTTCAATTGCATTGAATCTCCAACAGAAAAACAAATTCAATCAACATATATTACGTAATACATTGTATTACCACAATTGGTCAGTGTATTGTAATATTATTTTTGGTATGTAAAGTGTATTAAATCTAATGCAGCATTACAGTCCATAGAAAATGGATTATGAACGGTAAAATTGTACTAATGAAATAAAAAAAACATTATTTAAATAAAAGACTATTTGAACAAACAATTAGATTACGTCTTTAGTATAGGAAGATGTTCTGTTTACGGTATTTGTAGCCTGGTTATATAGTATTTATTATCTACTAGTTGTCGCCCGCGATTCCGTTCGCGCGGAATTAAAAAAAAATTAAAGTAGCCTATATCTTTCTCCAAACTATGTTTCTCGTCTGTGCCAAATTTCATCCAGATCCATTGAGGCGTTCTGGAGTAACCTTCAAATCCATACATCTATCGATCTAAACATTCTCATTTATAATATTAGTAAAATTTACTTAGGAGAAATATCACTGATTTTTAATATAAGCTTATATAATAAAAAAAATGTCCATGGAAAATACATATGATTAATGAATTCCTACGTAATACCCTAATGTTTTCATTTCGGTCCGGGAGAGAGCGCGGCGAGCGGTGTCATAAATTTAAATAATGGCTTTTGTGCCTCCTCTGAACCAACGGATTAATGATCGGATAAAAAAGGTTTCCCTTATCACTTTTTAGACGAATACAATACATTGTAGCGGATCAATAATATCAAATTGTTGAATGAAACGATGTTTTTATAACTTTATTCAATTACCGAAAGCAACTTCTCTTCAACTTTTTTTTGGTGTCGGGGGGGTAAATTTTCTAAAGATATCCTGCCTTTAGCAGGAAAGACAAGGTATTTGACCCACTAAAACCCCCTCGGTGGCCAAACTCAAGTGCAAAAAAGATGAGGATTCCGGGATCTCCAAAGAACGCACCGGAACCCTCAGCACTTCTCCCCAGGAGAGAATTCTCCCTGTGGCTCCTCACTATAACGGTAACGTAGGACCACTCTATGTTACCGTCTTCCCGGGATCGTTTAAATTGGCAATCAGACCCTTATCCATCCATCCAAACATTTGCATTTATAATATTAGTAAGATATAGTATTATAATGGATGGATGGATGTATGTTTGTTTGAAAGTATCTCCGGAACGGCTGAACGGATCTTGATGAAATTTGGCACAGATATAGAACATAGTTTGGAAGAATATAGGTATAAATAGGCTACTTATAGTTTACTTCTAGTAAATAATGACCGTATACTATAAGACACTTGTATGTTTACAGACATTTCGGAATGGAATAGATTATGTTCTTAATTGTCACAGACTATCTTATCTACTTCTTCAATTAACCTACTAGTAATAATGTGTATATGCCTGTCAGTTGGGCGTGGCGCTGGGTTTTCTGCTGCCGCCGATGCTGGTCCGCGCGACAGGCACGCCGGAGGAGATGGCGGCTGACTTCCGACTCATGTTTTACCTCGTCGCCGGATTTACCAGCGTGCTCTTTGTATTTATCCTGCTCTGTGAGTTACTCAAACATTATTTGATAATTAATCTATATTAGAAGAATAGCCAACATGAATAAGTACCAAAAGAAAAAGACTAGTAATTAAGGAAGTTCGTTTGTAAAAAGGATTAAAGAATATACAATGAAACAAAAGAACAGAAAAGCAGCACTTTATTTGCCTTCTAATCTAACTTATAACCGTGAGGTTATGTGACCAAAATCCCCGTTTAAAATATATTTCAGAAACCCACGGTTAGAGATAGGATAGAAACGGTCCAATTGTTACTGTTTACTACCGATCTTATCGTAGTCTAAACGTTCCATCATCAAATTAACCCTTGTCATATTAGAGAGGTAGACTCATTGATTGAATAGACTTGAAATATAGTTTGGTTATCTAAATATATCGAATTCCCAAACGTCTGATCTGAATATATTTCGCCGTTCAATCATATCCTCAAATTGATTTTCTGTCCCGACCGTGTGTATGTGAATATTAGTCTCATGGCTGTCATCATATTATGCTGAAAGTGTGCGCTCTTATATTTTAGGTCTAATGTGACCTCTTTGGTAGGTAAAACGCACCGATTTGGTGCCGATTTTTAGAAGTTTGTTATTCAATTATCCCCCGCTTGTAAGACTTGATTTCCCCGAAATAAAGTTCTGGAAGAACGTAGTTTTGTGGTACGATTATTTAGAATTAAATTTTTGGAGTTTCCTCAACGTTAAGAATATAATTGTCAAGCTACACAGAATATAAACGGAAATATAATAACAATGATTCTCTATTTTCCAGTCTTTAAGGCGGCCCCGCCGTCGCCGCCGTCTGCTGCCGCAGACCTGGGCTCCAGCTTGGACTCAAACTTCCTGCAGTCCATCCGCAAACTGTTCATGAATCGCAACTACGTGCTGCTGCTGCTCTCTTACGGCCTCAATGTCGGTGTTTTCTACGCCATCTCGACGCTACTCAACCAAGTCGTGCTCACTTATTACCCGGTACGTTCAATTTATGTTCTTTATATTAAACTTAGTAATTCTAAAGATTTAAATGACTGGATTTTGTGAAATCTAAATGATCGAATTTATTGTCATGCGTAGGGTGCGAACGAGGACGCCGGACGTATCGGTCTGGTGATCGTAGTGGCGGGTATGGCAGGCTCCGTGGTGTGCGGACTGGTGCTGGACCGTACGCACCGCTTCAAGGAGACCACACTCGCCGTTTACGTCGCCTCCGTGCTCGGGATGATCATCTTCACCTTCACCCTTGACTGCGGCATCATCGCCGTCGTCTATCTGAGCAGCATTCTACTCGGGTGAGTCGATAGTGTTCATTACAAGTATCGTTTCAGCGGACGGTGCCGGCACAGGGGTTAATATTCTACTGGTTTGAGCAGAGGTATACTGTTGAGTATGTGAGCGTTGAGTATTATATCAGATATGTTTCCACAGTTTCTTCATGACCGGCTACCTGCCCGTGGGCTTCGAGTTCGCCTCTGAAGTGACTTATCCTGAACCCGAGGGCACCACATCTGGTATTCTAAATGCTGTCGTTCAGGTTAGTTAAATCCAATTAGACAATGTTATATAATCAGAAAAATGTGACTTTAACATTAAGTTTTAAACAGATGGAAGAGAGATTTTATTTTAAGTTGAATCGTTTCCACAGGTGTTCGGCATCGTGCTGACTCTGGCGTACGAGCGCATGTTGGAGGCGTGGGGTGATCGCTGGTCCAACCTGACGCTGTGCGCGCTGCTCGCCCTCGGCGCCGCCATCACCGCCGCCATCCGCTCCGACCTGCGCCGCCAGGCCGCACAGAACAAGGCCTAGGCCGGCCTAGGGCTGCATCGGAACGCTCAGGTAACCAACCAACCGTTGCTGAATGGACCCATAAATTGTTGGAAACGAGGGAACTCTCGTACAGCGTATTCTTCAAATTCTAGTCAGGCACATGGGTTTTGAATGAACGTTTTCTGATTACAGAAGGAGCCCGCTTACAAGAAACCAGCGTTTATCTCGCACAAGAGGATGCGATATAATGATCTCTATGGTTAAACGAAGATCGAAATTTTAAACCCTAATAATGCATTTTACGTAGCCGACAATTTGTAGACATGTTGAAATAGTTGTGATGTTTTTAATTCCTGTTATAATAGGAACATAGATTATAGAGAAGACAATACATATTCAAGCTCATAGCGTCATTTAAGAGATATGTCGTCTTTTATTTTGAATCGATTTTTTGAATCGATGGTATTTGACAAAAAATTGTTAAAATCGTATATTTCGTAACGAACTTACAAATAATAAAAAATTTATTATAATGCAGATTTATCTAGAGTCTATTTGAACTGTATTAAGGCCTAGATAGAATTTTTGTCTGATAAATTAATGGGTCTAATGATCTAAAAATCGATTCAAATGAGGCGGTCCTATTTTATTGATGAAATTGTTTTGCTCTTGTAAATGATATTTAAAAAAAGTATTTTTAGATAATAATAGCTTTGAAAACTCTAACCTGAAAAAATCTTAGTGATGAAATTTTACAAAAAATATCCTTTTATGGATTAATTTTTCGCGTAATTTTAATATTTCAACATAAACTTGTTTCTAATGTTTACAAACAACGTAGAAAAACATTTTGTTATTTTATTTTAAATTCATTCTCGTTAAAATATTAGTGTGTTAATTTTATCAACACAATTTTTTTTTCCTAGACCGAAGCAAAAGGTTTGTTTTTTAAATTATTGAAGTTGAATATCTTTGACAACGACAAACCAAAGTATTTTAAAACGAAGTGAATTAAGGGAAGAGACAAAGTTTAGTTTGAGTTCAACGAATTAATTAACTTTTTTAATTATTTAAATATTTAACACGTTGCAATAGATGTAATATGAACATTAGATTTATAGAATAGTATAGTTAAGGAGCTAAATATTAATCGTGACAATAAATGAATGACTCGAAAGCAACAAATTTAAAATATATTTTACCAAATTTGTAACCTCAAATATTTTGGTAAATATGTAGTAGATCATAGATTATGAGAATAATGATATTGAAATGATATTGTACAATAATGTAGCCATATAAAAAAACAGTGAAATATAAATGTGCTTTTGTCTACATGCTATTTATAATAATAAAAGAAATTGTAATTAAAATAAAATGTTTTTGCTGTGGAATATAAGTTAGGTTGTGGTTGTTAATTTTTTTTGTTATTTTTGCTACGCTTGAAAATTATGTTCCTTTTTGTAAAATAAGTTTTAATGGAATGGAATGTACTGTGTATAAATCAACAAAGTTTAAAAAGTAAAAATATTAACCAGTGTGGCACCAACGTCGATATAGCCAGTTCCAAGTTTTACCACCATACGGATAAATTTATCAGACTTTACTAATATTTCGTAAACGCAATCAATTTTCATGTACCTCCGTTTTACCTTCAGTTATATATTTAGTAATTTATTGCCAAAAAAGTGTTTTAGCGTTTTTAATTCGCACAAATTGGTGCATAATTATTATCAATGTATTTTTCGAATGGCGTCACGATTGAATCAATTACGTCAATGCTAGCGAAATATTAAAAACTTCTTATCAGCGGTTTTTAAGTTAACCTTATAGTTAAAAATTTTAATATCTTTCAAAATATAATTTAAGGTTTTGTATATTTGTTTTATATGTCGTACATATGATGTGATGAACTTCAGTATTATATATTCTTTAAGACAGTAAATCCGTTATTTAATTACTTGCAAAGATGAAGTAAACTAAGAAATATATAGTAAAGTTTAATATTGTAAAACTTAATTAATAGAGAACATATATATTGATGTATCACAGCTAGTAAACATACATACATACAAAATAAATGTCTATTAGACTTATTAAATGTTGTCTTTATTTGCCTATCAGGTTTACCAATATTTATTTTGCAAACCACTCTGTCATCAGTAGTATATTGTGTTCTGGGCTGTATATAATAAATCCATAAAGCTATAAAAGATTGCAGATTGGCAATCTGTATTGCAGTCCTTGGCATTTCAATACCATGTCTGAAGTACTTACCACTTTATAAAGACCTGTAGTTAGGTAAGGAAATTTAAAATTCTAAGGTCCAGCCGTCCTTTTTTTATGCTATCGGTCACAGAAGCAAGCAGGTTGCCAGTAATAAAGTGTTATTTAATCTGTTTTTTTAGGAAATAAATAAACAATCTGTTTCATTTGATACGTCAACGCAACGTCAAAGTCAAAAACTGTTGTTTGTTGTTGCCATGGCGGCATTTTCGTAATATTTCTTTCGATTTTATAAATTGAAATCAAGTCATGGTTTCTATATTATAGGTTTGTAAAACTCCGTACAAATTATGAATCGTGTGATAAAACGGTGACGCAACAGTACTAAGATTAAGTAAAAAAATATTATTATAGTTGAAAAAAATATTTTCATACATACAATGTAATTTAAATGAGTGTTATAATTCGAATATAAAATTAATAATGAATCAAGACCAAAAACAAATTATACGTGAAACTTGTAAATCTCACTCCACAAAGGTTTCCGACCGTGGTAAGTACTATATACATATGTAAGAAAATATAATATAATTAATATCAGGAAAGCTTATCGTTCTCTATCTCTAACTTACTTGAGAAATATGATGCGTTTAGTGAAAGTTGGTGCCTGTTAAAATAAAACATAAAACAAAGATGAAATATTTAATATCACTAAAAAAATGTTTACTTTTCCTACAAGAATTCACTCGTGCCCACCCAACAAAGCTCAGTAAGCAAGAATTAGAGGATCTTTACTATGCTATACTGGATAATAATTTAGAGCTTAAACAAACAATTAATACACAAAATGAGAAGATCAAACAGCTGTCTACTAAAGTGCAAAGATTGGCATCACTGCAGAAGTCAGGGCTCGGGAGAAATGAAAAAGATTGCTGCATAAACGCCAAAGCATTAATAAAGGAACAGAAAGACATGTAAATATATTTTTAACAGTTATTGTATCTTTACTGGTATGTAAAAGACACTTTCCACTATCTTTTCTTTTCCAACACCTTTTCAAAATTCAAATTGATTTTTTTTGTGACTAAGTAGTTACTGTTTGCCTTGAAAAGGCATTTACATTTCCACCGGCGCAGATGGCGCTTAGCCTAAACCTTGTTTAAGAGTAACTAGGTTCGAGGGCTCCCTCAGGAGCCTCGGCTCGGGCTGTTAATTTGTTATTATTACCGGATTAGGTTCAAATTAAGTTTCTCTAAATGACATATAATAAAATGTCTTTCATAATCTTATATATATAAAAGAAAGTCGTGTTAGTTACACTATTTATAGCTCAAGAACGGCTGAATCGATTTGACTGAAAATTGGTGGGCAGGTAGCTTAGAACCAGGAAACGGACATAGGATAGTTTTTACCTCGTTTTCTATTTTTCATTCCGCGCGGACGGAGTCGCGGGTAAAAGCTAGTTTTATATAAAATCAAGTATCAAACAAGAAATTTGTTTGCTTAATAGTTCTTCTAATAAGAGATTAATAACATGGTTAGATAGGTATATATTTATGATTATAACTCTGTTTCCAGTATAGCGGAGCAAAAAAGAGCAAATGACAGGTTGTCGGAGAAGAATCGTGTTCTAACCATGAGACTGTGCTCTGCCAAACAGTTTTTAGGCAAGAATTCTGCAAGATGTAACAAATGTTGTCTTGCAGCAGCTATGTCACTAAAGTGAGTGTTTATTAATTATTCTTATTTTTTTTAAGCACATGTATTCATTTATTTACATTGGATTTATATAACACTAGCTACCCGCGCCTCCTTCCGCGCGGAATTAAAAAAAAACAATAAGTAGCCTATGTCTTCTTCCACACTATGATCTACACCTATGTCAAATTTAATTGAAATCCATTGAGTTGTTCCGGAAATACCTTCAAACAAACATCCATACATCCATCCATCCATCCATTTAAACATTCGCATATATAATATTAGTAATATAGTGAGATATAAAATTCAAGTAATTTAAATTTCAAATATTTAATTTATTCACTATTCTATTAATTTTTTTTTTGTATTTACATCTTTAATTTTTTTATTACAGTTTATTAGACTATGAATGATTAATTACGTTTTTTTTTTATTTTTAAACAACTTAATAATGTTATTAAATTTAAATTGATTTTGACTATATTTTATCTAGCGTTTGTTATATTATATTACAGAAATTCATCAACAAGTGCTCTGAATGTGAGCACTAAAAGGAGTGTAACAAATATACATACGATGGTTTCCTCTAGTGATTTGATTCACAAGTATGTACTTATCATACAAATATATAATGTATGTAGTAAAAACATTTCGTATGGACTCATAATAATGATGTATTTAATAAGTTTACTTCACGTATGATTGTCCGGTGACGGCACCGACTAGTTTCGGACCACTCACTAAATCAGTGTGGGTCACTCGCCCTGAAGATGAATCCCCGACGGGTCTGAAACTAGTCGGTGCCGTCACCGGACGATCACACGTGAGTTAAGCCGTTCTTAATTAATTTATTATTATCTCACGAAATAATTTATAGTCTCACGAAAGTTTAAACAACTTCATGTTTTTTTATTATATACGTTGTTTTATAATAGGCTGATAACTTAGTATTTTTTTTTTATTCCAGCCAATTTGAATTATAATAGTATTTTTATCATTTCAAGGATTATTTTAACGGTTAAATTTGAAGTAAACTTGGATAGTTTTATTTTCAGAGATCCGGTATCTACAAAGGCTATTGAGGTGCAGACTGATTGTGACAAGTAAATATGTGTTTTTTTTATAATGTATACAGTCTGGATACAGTCGAACCTGGATAAACGAGAGTCTAATGTACCGTGATATTTTTCTAGTGCATAGAAGATATTTATGCAGAGTTTCTTGAACAGTTCTCGTTTAACCAGTTTCGACTTTACTTTTCATTTTCTATACAGATATTGGTAAAACTGAGGTAAATAATGTTGAATATTGGAAAATATTAATAAATTTTAGAGTTGTGACTAGTTATTAAATTATACACAAAATATTTATTATTTTAATCACTTTACAGGATGAATGGTGAAGTTTGCAATGAAAATAAATGTAAAACTCTTATGGAAGAGTTGAAACAGAAAATTGCGTCACTGAAAGAGGCAAGTAGATAATTTTTTTTTAAAAGGGAAAGCTTTAATTACCATTTCTTCTGAACCATAATTTTAATATTCGTATGACAGTTGCTGCAAAAATCTGTAAAAAAAAAACTCGTCAATTGTAATTTTTTTTAAGCGAATAGCAGTGAGATTCAGTCCATTCACTTGTGGAAATGATGTTTACGTTGCTCATGTAAAGTCGCGCTGGTGGAAATGGGTCTTAATACCTTTTTTAGACAGTTTTAGTGATATTTTAGTGTGTTCTGTACATTGTAATAGGAGTTATGTAAGATCCATTCGGATTACTTGTCTCGCGTGAGCCGGCTGGAGCAGGAGGTGGTGGTGCTGCGGCAGGAAGAGGCGGGCAAGAAGCTGATGCTGCAGCAATCAGAGGCTCAGAGTGGACAGCTGCTGCAACGACTGAGAGCCGCTGAGAATCAATGCGGTAGATTATAATATAACGAGTTTTCTTTCACCTACTTAAAGTTCAAAAGAAACAAGATCCTTACAACGCGCTGTGTGCCTTTTTCTTTTACCTACAATAAATCTTAAAGTTTTCCCTGAACAGTCCTAGATCCTTTAGGGATATATTAACGACTCTGAGTGCGATATGTGTCGTGAGGTGCAGAGGAGATAGCGGTACAGTTGTCTGCGGAACAGCGCAAGGTGTTGGAGCTGGAGATGCGGCTGCGCGCTGCAGAGATCACAGCTGATGTCACCCGCACAGTGCAACAACACCGCTATACTGAAAAGGTGGTTGACATCTTACAAACTTATATCTATAAATATAAAAGAAAGTCGTTTTAGTTACACTATTTATAACTCAAGAACGGCTGAATCGATTTAACTGAAAATTGGTGGGCAGGTAGCTTAGAACCAGGAAAAGGACATAGGATAATTTTTACCACGTTTTCTATTTTTCATTCCGCGCGGACGGAGTCGCAGGTAAAAACTAGTATGTTATATTTTTTTAACCATAAATTCACAGGAGAGCAATTTTAAATATTTAACCTTTGATATATTCTGAAATATTCATAGTTTTATCGTCAAAAAATAGTTAAACTGTTTCCTGAAAAAAAGTGAAACTCAGTTTAATATGAAATTAAAATTTATCAATACTTAAATGTCTCGATTTATACGATATATTAATACTAGCTGTAGCCCGAGACTCCGCCCGCGCGCAGTTAAAAACTTAATAAGTAGACTATCGCGGTGTTTGTGGTTAAACTCCTCCGAAACGGCTTGACCGATTCTCATGAAATTTTGTGAGCATATTGAGTAGGTCTGAGAATCGGCCAACATCTATTTTTCATACTCCTATTAAGTTTTTTTTTAACTGCGCGCAGACGGAGTCGCGGGCGACAGCTAGTATATATGTAAAATTTCATAAAAATCGTTCAAGATATTTCGGAGGAGTATATGGTAACAAACAATGTGACATGAGAAGTTTATTTAGTTCAAATATATCTGATAGTCTTTTTAGGGTAATGGAGGCTATATTGGAACGGCTAAACATAAATAATCGAGAAAAACTATAGTAATTTAAAAAATGTTTTCAGATGCCAGAGTTACATGCAGTGTGTGAATCTACTTCGGTGAGTTTTTTTTTATTTCTATGTAAATTTAATTGCTTATTAATTAGTATATGCTTATTCACAAACAATGTTCTATATATATACCAAATTTCATCCAGATCCAAACAGCCGTTCTAGAGATACCTTCTAAAAACATCCATCCATACATCCAAACATTCCCATCTATATATATAAAAGAAAGTCGTGTTAGTTACACTATTTATAACTCAAGATCGGTCGAACTGATTTAGCTTAAAATTGATGGGGAGGTAGCTTAGAACTAGGAGACGGACATAGGAACTTTTTTTATTTTGTGTGCATTTTTTTATTCCGCGCGGACGGAGTCGCGGGTAAAAGCTAGTTTATAATATTAGTAAGATAAACATATTTAATATATTTTAGCTCGATTGCAAAGAACTCCAAATGGCGGCAACAAAGAGACTTTCTAATGTTGAAGAATTAAAATGTCCAAATACACCTAAAAATTCTGACGACTCCGGTTATATGGAGGCTATATTATTAGAGGAACAAAAGGTATTAAAAATTAAAAATTAAATAGCAGTTGTTGGTAATATATCGATCGGACATTTTTTTTTATATTAAATTTTCAGAGTCCTCGAAAAGAAGTCAGTTGTGACTTAAAAGAGAAAATAATAGAATTGCAGACGCAATTAAATTTATTAAAAAGACTTGCTGTAAGTTATATTTATTAATTTTGTGTAAAAGTAATAAAAATAACCATATTATTTAAATTATGTTAGTACATACAATATGCCGACGTTGGCGACGGTGGCTCAGGGGTTAAGCACTTGACTTGCAATCTGCAGGTCCTGGGTTCGAATCCCGTCATGTACCAATGTGTTTTTCGATTTACTTACATATGTACATTTATCCGACGTTCCTACGGTGAAGGAAAACATCGTGATGCTGCACATATCTGAGAAGTAATTCAATGATATGTGTGAAGTCAACCCGCACTGTGTCAGCGTGGTTGACTATGTCCTAGTCACCCCTAACCTTGGGTAGGCTCCGAGCCCCTCATTGGGGATGTACAGCGAGCTGATGATGATGATACAATATGCCTAAATAAAAATATTTATCTAACAATAGGCAGTTGAAATAGATTCGGATAAGAAGCAGCCTAATTTTGAGTCTTACGACCTCGCTATTGAAGAGGACCAAGTTTCAATGCTGAAGAACATAAACGATTATAATAATTATACAAAAAATCCGCTACTTAATTTAGAGGTATGTGTTTAAGATAAACATCGAAACAATATTATTTTTTTGAAGTTTTCTTAAGACTGCTAGACTTTTTTTTTTGTTTGGAATACGTTGTATTAAATTTATTGTAAAACGATTTATGCAATAGCTTTCTTACTAAGATTAAGTGGTCACTAAGGAAGCACCCTTAGTGTAGATTTAGCATGATATATCAAAATTAGGCTGCTTTTATTTTAGTTGTCAATTTTTGTTCAGCCCTTAAAGACAGGAGAGATGTTTGCAATAAAGCAATCAGAATCTCATGTGATGCAAGCTAAGGCAGAAGAAACTTTGTATGAGAACGCAACAGAACCCGCGACCAGTGTGCAAATGTCTAGCTTCCAGAAATCTAGCTTCAATCTACCTCCACCGACTAAAGGAATATTGGAGAAATCAGACGAGTAAGTTACCTTAAATATATTGTAGTTTCGTAATTTTATAAAATATAGTTATTTCTCGCGACTTCTTCGCTGAATTAAAAAATAGTTTATTATCAGTACCATATGTGTTCTTCCAGACAGTTTTTTGTAGCTATACCAAATTTCAACCAGATCCATGCAGTCGTTCTAGAGATACCTTCTAACATACATACATCCAAACATTCACATTAATAATATTAGTTATTTCTCTGATTCTACAAAACTTTAAAATCCTTACAGTCTTTCTAAAGGATGCAAGAAAGACGAAAAAGTGGGTAAAAATGTATCTTACGATGATGTCATCAGTGATACAGATGATATGAAGAAATCTGATAAAACAACAGAACAACCTGAATCTTATCCCATTGTAGGATATTCACCTTCGGATGATAAACATTTTGTAGTCACAGAACAACAAACTAGTGAAGACAAAGTTAAAAAGAACAGAACAGAAACACGTCAAAGTAAAGATGAAAATTCTCCTACAAACAGAAGCTTAGAAATTAAAGATGAACGTGATGGTTATTATAAAGTTTGTCGAAAAAATAAAGCTTTCAAAGACAAAGGTGTATTTAATAAAGAAAACAAAGATAAAGGAAAGAAAAATATCAGCATTGATGTTCCCGACTCAGACGTTCATCTCTGTAGCAAAGAAACTAATATAAATACTAGTAATAGTAATCCGAGTACTGAATCTAGTAAAGAAATAGTACCTAGTGGTGTAACTTCACCTAAGTGTCAATATTTGTCACATCCAACTGACAAGGATGGCATCAAAGTCATCAAAGATGTCAGGAGCAACTCTGATATGAATGTACCGAATCCTGAAAATACGAAATATCCTAACGAAGAAATACCATCTGGTAATGAAAAAATCAAAAAGAGCAAAACCAAAAGGAACAGGACTTCGATTGAACATAAAATTGAAAAGTTCCGGAATAACGATAATAAACAATTAGGTCAGTTTTAAAAATGCATATTCATCATCATCATCAGCTCACTATACGTCCTCACTGAGGGGCTCGGAACCTACCCCAAGTTATGGGTGACTAGGCACATAGTCAATGCTGACTAAGTGCGGGTTGACTTCACACATATCATTGAATTTCTTCTCAGATATGTGCAGCATCACGATCTTTTCCTTCATTTTGGGAACAACGGATAAATGTACATATGTAAATCGAAACTCGAAAACACATTGATACTTGACGGGATTTGAACCCAGGACCTGCAGATTGCAAGTCAAGTGTTTAACCCCTGAGCCATCGACGCTCTCTAAATGCATATTACACTCTTCCAAAGTTCACGTTCAAAACTTCTTTCCTAGGCGAGATTTTTTTTAGTTCTAAATTTTTTTGTATCGTCACTTAACTTAAAATATTTATTAAAGGGTAAATTGGGGTTATCAAAAGTATAAGATGCACATAGCACGTTAGCACGTTTGTACATTTGCACGTTAGACATCTGCGAGAAGCACGCAGTGATCTGCACGTGCCCGCGTGCTGCGCGCCGCGACGTGCGCGTGTTCCACACATGCAGCGGCACTGGCAGGTTCGCCACAGTCACACACACACCTCCCGACACAGGCATGCGGCACTGCGCCTGCGCATCTACTACTGGTACAGCCTATTCCTCAATTTTGCATTTTTTAGCTTAGCTTAGTTTAGCTTTGTTTATTTTTGAGATACTAATTTTTCAACTCAGAGTTAACACATAGGTACACAAACTCAGAAGTTCCGAGACTCGGGCGACGGTGGGACGTACATAGTGCACGCGGAGACGGCAGTGCGAATGTGCGCTCGCGCTGAACCCGCAGCTCCTGTAGATACTGATGGAGAAATCTCCGGCTTCACAGATCTGCCCGACGAAAGTAAGTGCCTAGTTTACGTAGGGTATACGATATTTTTCAATTTATGTGCTTATTATTGGAATTCATCTCTTTGAAATCTTTAAAAAATAATCTGTGAATAAAAAAATGTGTTCAACTGCGTTAGTTCAAATTTCCTCCTTGTTAATTTATCTGCAACGTAAATTGCATTGCGCACGCTCCGTACGTACAACTTTGAATCGTCGACGCGAATCGTATATTTGGTTAGTTCAGGCATAGCGACTACATATCAACTGTAGATTTGCTCCGCCATCTTGAAAATCGCGGTGACTTTTCTTACGACGACATTAACAAACGGGTTACGAGCGACTGGCTTTGACAGATGACAGAAATGTCGGCGACCCGCACTGTTTACGAACTTCTACGATATTAGCGACTAAAATCGCCGAAATTGGATCGGAAGACATCGACATTAATCGACAGGAAAAGACAATAATTCAATAGCAATAGACGTTATTTTGCTTTGTCTGTAGTAAGTGGGCGAAGCGCGGTGTCAGCGGGCGAGGCGCGTGCGTACACGACGTGTACAGACACGGCCACCGACTGCATCACACTCAGTGAGGGCGAGTTGCCGCTGCACACACACTGTACAGGTCAATACTCTGTCTTTAAAACGTTTGAACACATCAGCAATTAGGAGTTGATTACGTAACATCCATTTCCAGGAAGAAAACTTTTATCACCGGGCGAGAGGAAACGGAAGACAAGTAGCGGAGAAATATCGTATGTGTTTTCTTATTGATCGAATTATTCGTACTTGTTTTAGGTTCTATAACTAATTGTACTATTGTAGACCTCCATTTTCGACGTCGCAGCGCGTGGAGGACGCTCTTCAAGCCATCGGGGAGGAGCTGGCGCGTTGCCGGGCGATGCTGCAGCGCCAGCGTCCCCAGGTGACCCCCTACCTCCCTCACCTGACCTCATTGACCCCTTAGGTACATTGTATTTTAGTTTTATCCCGTTCCCTGCCTACCCCACCTGGGGCTGTATTGTATGTGCAATAGATGTATATTGTATCGTGTAAATATTAGATAAATAAAATTTACTAAAGTCATGTTCGTATTTATTTTCTTCGTCTCATTATTACCACTAGTCTGAAGCGGTAGTACACATTAAGTACGAGTATTATGAACTTTGTCACTATTTGAAAACTAATAAAACTCACTTCAATCTTTTTATTTTATATCACCTCCGAAGAAACATGGTAAACGTTTATAACTACAAACACCATAATAGAGACTTACGAATGTTAAGAAAGATACGAGCTGACCGGAGAACAATACAATGAATATTTAAAGCAATATTCTCCCCAACTCGATCCTTTCTTCTGCCCAAGGAAGCGGTATAAAATGTATGAAGATATAAAGTAACCAAGATCATTCTATCAAAAACACATGTTGTGAGCCTTCGTATAGGAAAGTCCCATATTTCGGTTGGTATGCAGCAGGGCAAAAGTTCAAAAGACATGTCGTGCAATACGGAGGGCGCGTCTGATGCGCTCGCGCTGCGGCGGGCGGAGGGCCAGGCGCGCATCGTGGCCGCGCACTCCCACATCTGCCACTTCACGCTGCACATCGGCACGCTAGTGCTCTCCGACCAGGTATCTACCTGTCAGGGTATAAAAGACTAGAATGTTGTGGCATTTAAAATTAAGTTCAGTTAGGTAGGGGTAGATACCGCAAAGTTTTAACTGCTGTAAGATTGGCAACGTGCTATTGTACATACGGCAGTGAATACCTACTGTTATAGATTCACTTTCATTATACCAGGCGGTACTACATTCACGCGGCAAGTCGTTGCTGCTGACATGGCGGTTCTACGAGCAGAGTGCGGGACTGGCGCGCGTGCCGCCCGGCCGCGTCGCGCACTTTGACCTCACCACCGAATATCAGCTGCCCTTCACTGAACACTTCCTCGAGTACATGAGGAATGTAAGCATTCAGTAGATTTGACGTACTATAGCGTACAGGTTGATGCAAGAAGTCTATAACTTCTCAAAAGACCGAATGAAAATATTTTAGTTTTACATGTGGAATTTGTGTGCAATGTCAAAAAGTTATCAAATACTTTGAATGGTGATTAGCTAACAACCCTTAAAGAATTGACAATCCTAGGAAAGATAACAGAATTTATTTTATTGTATTTAATAATGTGTGATTAATTTCAAAGATGCATTACATTACATCGTAATTACATTTTTGTTTTTAGATTAATAAGAAATAAATGAAATAAAAATTCGACCACAATTGGCTTCATTTCCATTTAATTATTATGTAATTTAATTGTAGCAGTTAGTTCAGTAAATGCCCCATTCAAAATTCAGATTGTTTGGCAGAGGCAGAGCCCTGTAAAAAAATCTTCGTAATGACCTATAAAAAGGCAAACTTTACAACTGAATTAACAATCTTTATTTGCCAAGTTTTTTATAATCTTTTTATACAAAATATCCCTTTCCATTCCGATCAAAGAAGGTCACAAAGTGCAATGTTGAAATGATAACTACAACTTATGCTCTTTTTTATACCGTTCCATCTGAATACGAAATAAAAAGTCTTTTTTATTCGGTTCGAACACTCTTTTAATGACAACCAAAGGTTTTCTAATTCTGCATCTATCTGTCCTTTTCATGTTTGGTTTATGAAAGTGAAAAGGCAATAGTTCGTTGGAGCAATATATATTGTGTGCAGGAGGAAATGAACTTGAAGATCTGCGAAGCCAACAAAATGGACGAGGTGTTTGCGAGTTGCGCACTGCCGTTACACGATTCGCTGCTGCACGCCAACCGCCGCGCTGACATGTCACTGCCGCTGGTTACTGCTTTAATAGACAATTATAGAAACATTCACAGCAGAAATAGAGTCTGCAGTAGAAGTTATTGCAGGTTCCTTATCTCACGGAAGACAAACATCTTAAGAGATTATGGTGTTTAAGGATTATCCATACTTTTGTTTTTCGTCTGATCTGCATCGTCGTTTCCACGTCTACATTTTTTTTTCTTTAAAAAGCTTTTAGTTGCTCTCATATATCTTATGTGTATCACATTGTAAATGTGGTACCAGGTGGCGGGTGAGGAGATCCTGAGCAGCCGTGTGGTGACAGACGCACTGGACTCTGGTGAGGAGGCGGGCGTGCTGGACGTGTGGTGCCAGCTGCGGCTTGACCCCGCCCTGCTCTCAGCGCTGCGCAAGGGCTCCAGCAAGGTAATCTCAGCACATTTACTGCCGCGATCCTATGACTTAGTATGTCGAATCTACATTAAGTGGAGCCTTTAGTGAAGACTCTGGGTAAGCAGGAAGTCTTCTGGCTGAATTTGTTTTTCAATGTTTTCATAGGTGCAGGCAGCGACCATGTCTGTGCCGGCGAGCGAAGACCAAGCCAGCGTGTACCACCTCACGCGTGAACTAGAAGCCAATATGCAGCGCAACAGCAAAAATAATAAAGTAAGAAGAATCTCGCATCGATTTCCTATTAATAAATCGAAAATTATGGTTTCTCTTACCTTTAACTAGGTGTTTCTTTAATATTGATACTTCCTTTCAGCCAATTCCCGGATTGTTATCAAATAATACGGTTAGTGTTGTTAATATTTATTATATTACATTATTTGTAACTTGCAATGGAACTAATTTATATTTTTTTATAATATTATGGCAGCAACTAACAGTAAGATCGTCGCAGGAAGTGCGGCAAGCGGTCGTTCATGAAATCCGACCGCCGAGTAAATTGCGGGTTCTAGTTGTGAGTACTTACCCAATACCCTTACTCCAATTTAACTGATTTTGTCCTTTCACTATAAAGGAGTTGGCCTTATTAGGTTTACTGATTATGCCTCCATGTTTACGATTCTGTATGACGATGGAATGTTTCGAATAAGATTGACTTAGTCGTTACAGTATATTTACATTTTTAAATAATTTATAGGATTCTGATTCAAACACGATATATAGTCTCATGAAAAATAAGCACTGGAGAGCCGGTACGTAAGAAGAACGTTTTCCTTAAGACATTTTAAATTAAGCTCATAAATAGATGTAAAAATAAAATGTAATTTCAACGTGTAGGCTCCCCAAACGGACATGCACAAAAGAAATCAGTAACTATAGGACTGGACCGCGATGAGATGGAAGTGGTTGAAGTTCCCGTCAGAGTAAGTTAACATTTAGTTCTTTATTCGTCGATCGAGACTTTATGACAATCCTTACCGTACCTTTTTTACATCTGCATCCACTTAGAGAAAACAAAGATAACAAGATGAATTGACAAAATTAATTATGTCGATGCTTTCCTCGTGTTAGGAGCGTAGTTCAATAGTGACGAACTTGGGACCGGAGGAGGAGATGCACAACCAGACTTTAGACATCACCGTGGTGTGGCTGGCGCTCAGCGAGGAGTGCGAGGCGATGACCAACCCGGATGTGCAGCGGCTCTTCGTCGCCTACAGCTTCCTGGGCAGGGAGGGGGCCGAGCTGGAGACGCCGGTCAGCCTGCCCAAGCCCAAGAGTTGTAATGACAAGTGCTACTTCAACTTTAATAAACGTAAGTAGCGATAAAAGCTTTTATATCTAAAATATGACCGATTCCTGGGACTATTAAATTGAGGTTTATGAGGTTAGATCGAACATTGACTCCGACCTTTCAGTCGTAGACTCCCAGAATGACAAATTAGTAATACTTCAAAGTTCAAGAATCAAATTATTTCAAACATCAATCGAAAACTGAGAGACAAAATAAAAAGCATCTACCAGAAAACTGAAAGATGCTGGTAGACGTCTTATTAGCCAGTAGACCAACTGATGACCAGCCCCGAATATATATAAAATAGCGACATAGACGAGTTGTGGTGCAGAGTTCGTGCTGAACGACAGCGAGCTGCCGCTGCTGGGTCACATGGCGCGGTGCCGCCAGCGCGACTCCGCGCCGCCCGCGCATACTGACTGCCTCACCTTCGCCGTCGTCTCCGAGCCCCCCGAGGACCCGCTCGGACTCGACACATGCGAAGATATCGGGTCAATATAACTCTAAAAACACATTTTATTATTCACCTAACCTAACATTCCTGTGTCAACACATCAGGTGTTGTGCTAAATTTTGTTGGGAGATTACTTTTGAATCCATCATATAAACATTTTTTTCTAGGTACACAAGTATGTGGGCGAAATTGTGCATTTGATCCCTACCTGTTGACACATCAATGGCATGTAAGTGTGTCATGTGTATAGGTACGCGCACCTGTACCTGGGCGACGTGCTGGCGCGCTGCGCGGGCTCGGACAGCTACACGGAGGTGCTGTCGGTGCACGCGCGCTCCGGCACCGTGTGCGGTGTGCTGGCCGTGCGCCTCGCCGGCCTGCACGTGCTGCGCAGGCTCTGGTCTGTACCCACTGCCCACAACCTACTGCCCACTGCCTACTTCCCACGTCCCAGCTCTCGTACTTGAAATATTCTGTACGCGTTTTCACGAGTAAGATTTAACCTACTACAATGAATAAAGATGGCTAGAGATACTCTAAAAATGTGTGTTCTACAACCTGCATAATTTTAACCTAAGAAGTTAAAAGAATACAAGAAAACTCTGTACAGTTAATAATGATTGCAAGCATTATTAACGTAATATGGGTTTGTGTCGTAGACTGCATTTCTCGTTGATTAAAAACCTTGGAATTTTTTTTCAATTCAGATTAATTTTAATTAAAAAAAACGAAATCTCTCAGCACATAATAAAATAACGTTATTAATCGTATCGAAGTATTATCTGGCAATGAAGCGGAGTCGCGCTTCAGTCATAGTGCGTATTCGACGGGCGACGGACGCGCAGTCGCTCCGCGGACCACGCAGCGCGACATACCGCCGGAACGCTCCGTGATAATCTATCGTGTACGCACCGTACCCCTACCCTGTGGACACTCCTTTACCCTGTGTTAACCTACCCCCCACCCGTGTACGAAAACATATACACGCGGCATCTGTTTACACGTGTGATATTCTGTTCGTTCCCACAAATGTTTTCAGACAAGACACGAAACTATGTTTTAAACCAACGCCGCTTTGATGTGTGTTTTCATGAAACCGATTTAATTCCAGCTGATTTCTTTTATCTTTATTCGTCTAGTTTGCAGTCTAAATGAGGTTTTTTTTACATCGAGTGATGTTTACAATTTTGTTGTGTTTCTCTTGATTTTTTCTGTAAATAATTTCTTACTTTTTTCAAAATTCATTGCCATGATAAGAAATAGATTTCTAAATTAACTTTACCGTAGGCAGCTTTATCAATCCTTAATCCGAGTTTTAAATAAGTATGAATTTATTTGATAAAAAATGTCTATTGTAACTTTATTGCTATTAATCGGTCAATCAATCCATCGCTGCAAGAGGCGTCCTTGTCCCAGTGGCGTGCCAAAGACGTGGACGTATTTAGCCCGGCCTTCCCGGCCGCACTATTTACAAACTTTCTTTGAACTCTCACCATTACATATTAAACCTTACGGACATTGAAATAAGGGTCATAGGGCGTTTCAATTTAAATTGGCTTGTTGTTATCCGGGCGAAAGTTTATCTGATTGAGTTTGGTGAAAGTGTACCTTATGGTGATGGAATAAGGGTGATTAGATAGCAATTAATTGAATATTTCAGTAATGTAAGGAGAGCTAGATTTCTCCCGCGTTGACATTTGTGCGTTTAAAAAAAATGTTTCACTAGCTCTCTTCTAGGCTATGCATTCTTTGAACACACGTCATAAATTGATTCGACTACGTTGTCTATGGTTTTGAATGTTAGGCCTCTGGGTTTATGTGCTGAGTTGGTGACATTTGTGTTGGTACTAGGTTCAATTTAATCGAGTTTTCTTTATGTCTTTTTCAAAACACAATTTTCATTTCATTTTGTTTTCGGGTCTCACCACGTTTGTCAGATGCTCATGTCAAAATAAGAATAATTTAGGATTTATTAATATAATAATTTTCAATCCCACTTATAAGTGATATATTTATCTTCACAAATATCTGTAACAAGACGTGTACTGAATCTGCTACAGACGTAATCAAAAGCACATGTGCTCTATATTTATACTCCATTCAAAATCCCAATCCAATCATTGCTAAAGTGTAGATTCGTAAACCTTTGCTTTTGCTTTATGTCTTCTTATGTCAGAAGAGATCCTGACATTATCCCACTATATGAGGACGCACCTAGTTTTTGTCCTCCGGAACGATGTATCACGTCAGCTTGTATATAAGCCTTAAGAAATAAAAGTTTTTTGCTAGTTGGTTGAAAAGTTCACTTTTAGTCCCTGCTACGAGGGTAAAAGTGCAGCATTCTCTCCTGCCAAGTTGAGGCTAACAGGCATGCATATAAGTTACTTTAAATCTCGGTAACCTAGCAACCGTATGTTTACAAAAGGGTTAATTAGAAAACTGAAGAACATTGTCATCCGCGATCAAATCGGCCGGTGGTAATATTCTACTTTTCACCCTAAGTGCGTAATATACTATTATTCACATTGATATATTCGCAAAACTTAGTTGCAACGTGCACATTTTCAACAAATTGATCGTGGGCGGTATTATTTTCAGTTACACTTATTTCAAGTTCATGCACATGTTGCGAGCGTATGCATTTTCAAAATGTATTACATTCAATTAATTGATGAAATTATATTTGTATTACGACGTGTTTTAAATATAAAACAAGTTCATCTAAAACAATGCATTATTTTTTGGCTACAATATCTAAGGTAGCGAATTGAATTTTATTTTCTCAGAACCTACATTGCATTTATAAATTTTACATTAATATATCTTACAAATATTATAACTGCGAATGTTCAGATGGATGGATGGATAGATGTTTGAAGATATCTTCGGAACGGCTGAAGGGAACTTGATGAAATTTGGCACAGACGTAGAATATAGTTTGGAGGAACACTTAGGCTACTTGTTAAGATTTTTTAATGGCGCGAGGATAGAGTCGCGGGCGACAGCTTCTAATATAATAAATGCGAATGTTTGAATAGATGGATGGATGTTAGTATGTATCGCCAGAACCGTTCAACGGATCGCGATTAAATTTGGCATAAATGTAGAACATAGTCTGGAAGAACACATAGGCTACTAAGTTTTTTATACCGCGCGGACGAGTCGCCAGCAGACATCTATAATAAAAATGAGTTATTAGTGTTAATCCCATTTTCAATATTAATTCTACATACATAACAATATAATGATGTAAAATATCGTTTAATTATAGTTTCCTTATTTTATTATAATGATTTTTATCATATGATCTACTTTAGTTTCAGTCTCTTTGGGAAAAAAGTGATAAAAATATGTGTTTCGACAGTGAACACTCACTATAATGTTGCTTTTAAAATCTGGTTATACTAGAAAATGTAGCAAATGTGTTGATTAGCGCGGGAACGTAAGACATTGAACCAGTGACACTGAGCGGCGATGAAAATATCAACCGTTACTGGAGGTCGAATTCCCTTCTTGAAACACACGAATACACACAATTTGTTTTAAATATAACGAAAAGAAAATTCGTTGCAGAACTAACGTTTGAAATATTTGATTTTTCAAAATATAATTAACGAAGATGTTTTGACTAATTTGATTGTTAGTATATCTGAAACAAAACACTTGTGACTTCTACTCGTCAATTTTATTTCTATAAAGCCCAGGAACAAATAGAGATTTCTATTATTTTTCATATCTTAAGTTTAAAAATCCTCTGTAATCTTAATTTCAAACAGAAATGTTATCATATGTATAGAAAACTAGCTGTTGCCCGCGATTTCGTCCGCGCGGAATTAAAAAAAAAAACTTAATAAGTAGCCTATGTGTTCTTCCAGACTATGTTCTATATCTGTGCCACATTTCATCAAGATCTATTGAGCCATTCCGGAGATACCTTCAAACAAACATACATCCATCCATCCATTTAAACATTTATAATATTAGTAAGAAGTAAGATGATGAAACATGATGTCACAAACAAATCACTATTAAGATACAAAAATACTCTAGCTTCGGTCGTCAGACATTACTCCAGAGTTCTGACCTTGTGCTAATTATAAATAACATTTAAATCATCCACCAAATTACGATACAAAATATTTCAGTCAAAATTAATTTTATTTATAAAATCTTTACAAATGTGGATCAAATTTTATCCGCCACGAATCAATCTTTCTTATAATATTAAACAATAAATCTTCCTAATATAAATGCGAATGTTTAGATGGATGGATGGATGTTAAAAGGTATCTCCGGAATGGCTCTACGGATCGTAATATTTGGCACAGATGTAGAACATAGTCTGCAAGAACACATAGGCTACTTATTAAGTTTCTTTTTCGATTCCGCTCGGACAGAGTCGCGGACAACAGCTAGTTCATTTATATAGCTTTACACGAAATAGAAACTTGTATTATTGTCACAAGATTTTCATTCAGTGGTCTCGAATGTTTTTTTTTAATATTTTTATTTACGTGACAATTTTCATAACAATATACGTTTTTGCATTTTTTTTTTCAATTGTTTTCCGGCGAAGTTGATGAGTAACAAATATGCAAGTTCAAGTATATCTTGGTATATTAGTTGGCACCAAAGGTGGGCATTAACTCGTTAATCCGTTAATCGTTAATTAACGAAGTTAACATTTTCCTTAACGGATTAACTTTTAAGTTAAATTCAAAAAGTGTTAACGCTCTTGTTAACTTCCGTTAAATTCTACTTCCGTTAATTTAGTCCGTTAATTGTTACAATAGACACTTTCGACATGTTGTCATTTTATTTAAATTATGCAACAGGCTAAGATCGGCTATGTTCGGCGACCGTCAGCGAGTCGAATGGTGAACGAGAACGAGAGAGAACGAGAACGAGCGAGTGTGATGCATGTTATACAAATACAATACACCGAGCGGCCGGGATAGACGTGATCAAAAGAGTACCACAGAATCCTTGTTAGAAAATAGTGACGATTTAAACAAACTTACCTCTATCAAATATTGCGAAGTTTAGGCGCTAGACACCTTCAAAGTTTATTAATTATTTCACATTTACACAAATATCTCGAAAAGTCTTTATTACATTTTATTCACATTAAAACTGGTTTTCATTTATTTAACATCACTTTTTTTAGAACAAGACTTTGTTATAAAATCAACATAAGGTTCGAAAACACTTTACTTAATTGTTACTTAATACAATAATTGTTATACGTGAGACGCAAAATCTATTAAAAAAGATAAACTCTGCGTTGAATAGCAATCAAAATAATCGAGTGTGCATTACTCTTCAACGTCGTACCTAAAATACAACTAAACTTTGTTGCAGACAAAAATGTTTATTTTAATGTTGGAGTTTAAAGACAACAAAAAATATAAAAAAAATAGTTTATGGTGCATTTGAAAAAGCGTACAAATAGTATTTTTTTGTCATTGCGTAGATAAGAAACAAACAATGAAAAAAAAAATTAAAAATTCGAAAGACGAAATGTGCACGCAATAAACGTTCCTCAAAAACAAAAGGGATTTAGGTGTTTATTACCGTCGTTTGTTTTTTTGGGGCTTCTTCATGGTCAACGAAAAATAATTTTAACAACAACAAAAATATGAACAAAGGATCAAATGGACAGCCGCACAGAGAATGCGATAACGAACTCGATGGATTTATGGCCCCAACCCTTCTAATGGTCGGGGATGCACGTGCGCTGCGCAAAGACAATAGCGAAGATAATTTGTTTGTTTACAAAAAAAAAGTATTCGACAAAACGAGAAAGAATGAGGAAAAAGATAAAATAATTATGTTAGTGAAATAATGTTAAACTGTGTTATACTAAATTTAATAAATGAAATGTCGCCACAAGTGACCTTTACAAAAAGACATCGATTTTTTTACGTATATCGAAAGTTTATTTTAAAATTAATCGAATGTCGTTGAAAATAATTCAAAAAATACTCTTACTAATTAACTATAACGATTTTATCTATATATATAAAAGAAAGTCGTGTTAGTTACACTATTTATAACTCAAGAACGGCTGAATCGATTTGACTGAAAATTGGTGGGCAGGTAGCTTAGAACCAGGAATAGGACATAGGATAATTTTTACCCAGTTTTCTATTTTTTATTCCGCGCGGACGGAGTCGCGGGTAAAAGCTAGTAGGTGATAAGAAAGAGAGAAGACATCACCCGCGATCGGTTGTTTTCGTTATGTCGTGTAACTTATGCTCTATATACTGAGAGTAATTTAACTTGTTTTAACATATAACAATAGATCGGACGATAAATCATTAGATGCTAGAAGTTATCGAAGGCATCTCAGTTGTATAGTCGATGCGTTGAGATGTATCACTGAATTGGTTATATAGTTTATTTATCAATGTTATAATAAGTTTCCTCTGATGTTAGAAGTTTTATTAATAAATCTATATTAATAAACAAAAAGTACGTAAAAAATGATGTCTGTTCGTGGGCCCTTAGCTAAAATAAAATAAAAAAAATATTACCAAATTATACATAAAATTAAATGTTCAGTTGTTGGAGTATGAGCAAATGAATATCCTGGTGCAAATAGTAACAGATAAATGTAAATACTGCACAAAAGTTTTGATTGTTTTCTTTTGAATATTATCACATGTCTTCTTACTGTTTAATAGAAAATTTATGTTGTCTAAATTTAGTTAGCTCTAATTCCGTGACGTCGGATTGTCGATAAAAAAATTGATTGAAAAAGTCAATTGTCCATCATTGTCAGTGTAGTATATAAGTGTGTGTAACTAGTGCATGCTATGTCATTATTATGGTACAGGCATTAGTAGGTACATCGCTCCTATTGTCTAAATTATATTTTAGTATATTATATAACTAAACTATAGATAGGATTAGCGATCGCAAGAGATTTCGTAAGCGCAGTAAAAAAATAGCCTAAGTTCTATTGAAAGTCTCGACAAAATCGGTCCATACGATTCGGAGATTATTCATATGGCCATTTCCCGCTTGCACCTTATACTCGTAATATAAACAAAAATTAACTTTAACTGTTAACTTTAACTTGCGTTAAATTTTCGTAAATTAAACGCTTTAACGATTAACGAAGTTAAATTTTTATTTAACGAATTAACGATTAACGAAGTTAACTTTTTGATTAACTGTGCCCACCTATGGTTGGCACACTTGACAGATGCGTGTTGCGCCAAACATTCTCGCAACGGATACATTAAATGATCCGTGTGGAATACGAGTAAATATCTTAGGAATTAGTTACGTGCAGCTGCACAAACATTTGCCAAATATGTGTCGTTTTATTATTTGGTTATGCTGCAACTAATGTTTTAAATCTAGATGTCCTCGTAGACATTTCTTATATCGTAGACGCAGTTTTCTGATGTCTGAATAATGCAATTTCTTTGTACCTTTTTAATTCACATATTGCCTACTTTAGTTTAGTTAGACATTCTGTTTTAAATGTGAAGTGCGGAGTGACATAGTGGTGGAAGTTTAAACATATACACAAACAGACAGACAGTGATAATACACAAAATGGCCGACACACACGAAACACTAGACCTCATGAACCAAGAGGCGATAGGTCAGTTTACAAGATTTACAAGTAAAGGAGTAAAGAATAAACAACGGTTTAAAGACTTTAAGAACTTTCAGAATTCTTTTGAGGGTTTCAGGTTTCAGGTTTCTCTTGAAAATTCAAAATAAAATATTACATTAAAAAACCCATACCCAAATCGGTAACATCGGTTTGATGGACTCGATACCAACGATTAGCATGATTTTTTTTTATTCACATGTACTTAAACATTTTTTTATCGTTGTTTATTCTCTAAAAATGATTATACTCGATGACCGCTTTTAGAAATCTTGTAGAGCCTATCTTTAGTTAGTACTTTTCGTAATTAATACTAGCAGTAAATAATATTTAGTACATAAAATTAAAACCTTATTAGTACACACAAATCTACTTCCATAATTTCGCTTTTTGTAAATTTTAAAAGTACCTAATTTTCAAAATTTACTCCATTGACAGAAGTGAAGCTTATTTTTGTAGAAGTAGAAAGTTTTTAGATGTAGTGTCGTAGTATTCTTTCAGTATACACTAAACAAACTAAACACAACACATCAAACAAGTTGTACGTCATTATCATCCTATGTCTTTGATTTTTTTAACATGTTGTTGCTTTCTTTTGCTTTTATAACTGTCTTTTATTCTTTAAATTTTTATTTTATTTTAATTAAATCTAAACTTTAGACTTCCTGAAAATATTCAAAAGTACAGTCAGCTGCATAAATAAAATACAGTATACATTTACAAAAGTTTAAAACTTGTACCAAAAGCGTTGCCAGGCGTCCGGATAAAGCCGGACATAGGTAGGCTTGATTGCGTGTTCGGCCAAAATAAACGGTTTTCCGGCTTTTGTTAGTTTTTACATTTCCCAAACGAGAATGTACCTATTAATACTTAGATAAAATCCTAAATAATAATAGGGTGTCCGACCTTTCTACCTAAATGTCCGGCTAAACTGGCTGGTCTGTCCGTCTGGTAGGTTTAGCGACCTGGCAACCCTAGTATCAAATCAACGGTTTACAAAAAAATTATGCACTCATCTGTTCATATCCTTCCGACCGTGAATAAATATTATATTTGTTATTGACGGATAATTGCATACATATTTTTTGAAACCGATGCCTGTAAAAGATTCTAATGTTATCTAAATTTGTACCTATTTATGCAGCTGACTGTACAGACTAAACTCACGGAAGCAAACTTCCACCAATTTCCTATTCCAACTAGAATACTCTGCAATCTTTGTAGCAAGCTTTCCTTATTTGTTTTCCTGTGTTGTGTTGTGTTGTAACACAGTGGTACACAAGTAGTATTGTGTGGTGACGTGGCGGTGTGTCGCAGAGTTCGGCGAGTGGGTGAGCCGGGTGGCGGTGCCGGCGCTGTTGGCGGACCGGCTGAGTGACGCCGGGGCCGGACAGGCTGCGAGAATGAACATGGAAGTAAGTCACTATTAAGTATAATTATTATACAAGTTGGTTGGTTCATCTACAATTAAGTGATCTATTAAGCTTCTCCAATAAGGATATATTAGCACATACATCTTCTCTTCTGTGATGCATCTCATTCTTCTCTTATATTTTGCAATCTTCTGTTTTCTATAAGGTAGATATTTAGTGACTTAAAAGTAGAAAGAGGGTATAGTTCTTTTCAAAAAACTTGGCAGTCCAAGGTCAGCAGCGTAATCCGCAGTGCATGTCGTTACGCAACACTACAGCTTATGAAGTTAATAGCCGCCAAGATATTAGAAAACTACTGTAACAGTTGTTATTATGAATAATTCTAGATTACCCATGTAAGTCTGCTATAAAACTTATCGAACCCGAAATAGTTAGGAGGCGAGACAAATTATTTTTAAAACTATCGTCACTTAGCTACTGTACTGAAAATAGGTTTGTTTATAGACTGAAGTGAGTTGTAAAATTTAGTAGTTACCTAAATATAACATTTTTAAAATAAACAAGTAGTGATCTCGACAAACTATGTATTTAAGAAGTAACATCATGTAGATTTTGTATACACTTCCGATCATGACACTGGTCGGTAACGACTGATGCATCACATGATGACCTTGTTCTTCACTCTGCAAAGCTTTTACTATCTAAGCAGAATGAAAAAATAGTTCAAATCTATTATAATTGAAAGAGAGATGTACTTCGTAGTTATTGAGACTGCAATTTCTTATTCAAGTCTAAAAACCTTGTAATAAATCTAAAAATGTTGCTAATTAATACTTAGACAGACAAAGTTATCTGACCCGATGGACATAAATCAAACTAAATTATGATAACTGACTAGCGCCATCCTGTCAATGTCAAAGTCAAACTGTCACAAGGTCCTTGTAGTACTGTTGTCATCTTTTTCTTTATGTCATTTCCTTTTTTTTTGTGACTGAGTAGTCACTGTTTGCCTTGAAGAAACATTTACAGTTTCACCGGGCTTGAGGTGGCCGGGTGCAGATGGCGCTTAGCCTAAACCTCGTTTAAGAATAACTAGTCTCGAGGACTCCCTCAGGAGCCTCGGCTCGGGCTATTACTTCATTATTATTACCGGATTGGGATGTTAATTCCTATGTCCGTGTAGGCTTTATATAATTTTAGACAGAACTAAACGCGACAGTAGCGCCTGTCATCGACTCAAATAAGCTTTTCCCACTATATTTTACATCGTTACGATTCAAATTAAATGGTTGACGATCAAACAAGTGGGCAACGACAACATTACAGCGTTTCATGTGACCGCTGCCAACAACCGTTGCTTTATGAGTCCTGTGTCTGAAATCTGCAGTAATTCAACATTTTATTGATGTTACAAACTCAATGAGCAGTGAGCACAATTAATCTCAAGCTCAAGTTAATTTATTTGTTTGTGAACAATCACAAGAGAATTGCCAAATTATGTATGTTAGTGTCTTACTACATTGCCAAAACAAGAGTAAACGTCGGCAGTAAAGTAATGCACGTTTCTATTCAGACCGAAAATAGCCGAAATAATAAATAACTTTATTATTCATGATGCTATACTAAGCTTTTCGATACGAGTCCGAAAATATCATTGCGTTCAATTGGGTATTTTTAGATTAACTTTTAGGTAGTTTTATTTCAGCGCCATCTATCATCGTAAGTTCAAAACTCGTTGGCAGTAGCAGTTGAATTGTTGTATTTTCCACAATGTAGTACTAAAACATTATACAAGATGGCGCACATCGTAGATTTAAAATTGTTTTTGTATCGCATTACAGATGTCTCTGTTTGTACCCTAAAAGTTCTATTATCCAAATTGGATGTAACAAAATATTTTCTGCATCTTGGGACTAAATCCTTAGTCCATTTGACTAGTAAATTAAGCATAATGCTAATCGCAAATGTTGTCTGATATTAAGAAGATGTCGGAAACATTTACATTAGCTAGGGTTGTCAACTATAATTTTCCAGAGCTAAAGAGTTGGAGTCTATGTTTATTGCAATTTGACAACCCTCCTTGTAACGCAACTCGTTTAAATTTACAATCGATACGTTCAAATAAACGCGAAGTGGCAGACCGACGTAAATACAAGTATTTTTAAATCGCACAAATTCCCCACTAACTAGTCTGATTGCTGTACATTTAGATAATCTATTTAGGAATTTTATTTAGACGATCTTTAAATAAGTACGAAGGTTAGGGACAAGCGGATCTTTAAGTATTTTTTTGAGTTCAATGAAAGTCAATGCATCTCGTAAAACCTTATAAGTTTTAGCACAATTTTTCAAGGAGAATCAAAGGTAATTTCGGTATTGCAGAGTGCAGTTGTCGTTAGTCATGCGGATAGGCGCCGACCTTGTCCAATTAATCAAACGAGCATTATTTATGTCAGGCGTAAACTGACATAAGATTTATTATTACAAAAACCGATGTTATCATCCACAGTAAAGAAGTAAAAAGTTTTATATGCAGGTATATTAACTGACTCTTAAAAAAGATAGCGTGGCAGCAGAAATAATTTAGGCAATACGAAATAATTTAATCAAAATTTGACACTCAAAGAGTTTCATTCTGTGAACTCCGGCGTGAACAATGACTCATGTTGTTTCGTAAATGCCGCATTTATTTATAAACAACAAGGGAATTTTATTATAACGGTTATTAAGCTTCCGATGTGCTTGTGATTCCATTCTACTCTACAACAATCAAATCATTATAATTTTCAATTGAACATTGAAAGTTGGTCATTCATAACGAGATGTCGATTGTCGAGACAGTTGAACTAAGTTGAAGAATTCGAGTTGTGTCAATCGAATTATACCATGACGTCATCAACTCATATATTAGTGTGGCGTTATAAAAGCACTATAGTGGAAGGTCAGTAAGTTACAAAATGACGATATTTGAGGTGCTCAGTTATTTAACTAGTTCAGGGCCGGACCGGACTCCAGACCGTAATACTCGGTTTCCCGGAAACTTGACCAAATTAAACCACGATGTTATTTTGAACTCGTGCGTGCTTATCCGACAAAACACACCTGAAATCTAGCCTAGATTTCGCTTTGTTTTTTTCCACGTTCGAAAATACGAAGTGCAAAATATGTATTTGTCCTAATTTAATAGAAGTATAAATGATACATTTTGTTTAATTTTTACTGTTTTTTCGACTGCTCAAGTCAAAAAACGCACATTACGATTTTGAGGCTTGTTATTTAAAATAACATTGTACCAGCCTTGTGCGCGTTTACTTCCATTACTGCAATCTTACTAATATTATAAGTGACATAGTTTAGACTTTAGATGGATGGATGTTTGTTAGAAGGTATCTCTGGAACGGCTCAACGGAATTTGATGAAATTTGGCACAGATGTAGAACATAGTCTGGAAGAACATACGCTACTTATTTTGTGTTTTTATTACGTAGCCGCGAGCAACCGCTAGTAGTAGTAACCAAGTAAAGTGAACTCGAAGCTTCTAGCAACGTATCAATCTTTTCAGTACCAAGTCAATCGACAATCGCATTCAATAACCATAATTGACATCCCATTTTTATTCTATAAATTAATGAATTAATTTTAGTTTATAAATTTAATATCTTGAATTGTTAGTTCATACTCTTTGCATGATGACTAAGACCACTGGACGACGTCCAAACTAATTACGAACCTGTAAATCATGACAGACGTTGGAAATGGACCTCGGTCACGACGAATGCATTGCAAATATACAAGGAGACCTGATACATGACAAGACATGATAACTACCTGTTTATATACTTTAAGATATAACAGCGTTTATATTCCCGAAGGAACTGTGTAAAACATATTGCTCTCTCTCTGTTTTTGAAGTGAATGAGTGGGAAGGCAATATGTTTTTAAACATGTGTTTCGACTGTGAAAACCTACGGTAATACCAATTGGCTGATAGCCTACAACCCTGATCGAACATGAATTGAACTTGTAACGATGTAAAACAATTGGCAAAATTATCCACGTGTTTGTTCCATCAGATCACAGAGTTGAAATACTGAAATGCAGGTTAGATATGGAAATTTCTTTTTTATTTTTTTTAAACTCTTAATTCACTTTAATAAATTTAGCACCTTTGTCACACACGTTTTCCTGTGAAAAGGTTGACAACCCTTGTCTTTGTTAATTTACTTTTGAATCCACAACCCGGAAGTTGGCAGGGGTGATAAAAGTTCTCGAATGAGAAGCGAATTTATTATCTGTGACAGTTTTAGTCCCTGCGAGGAGGAGGTGATGTTCCTTAAGCGTTATAAATGAGCTCTAATTATATGTGATTGAGAACAGATATGCATTTTTTCACCAGCACAACCCAAATAAACAGAGCTGCTTTGGTCCGCGGTTTTCCAGGACATGTATTTTTGTGTGACAATATTTTGCGGTGAAAAAATGAATCGTTTATTATTAATTTCGCTTATGAATTTATTGCACGATATGAAATATTCTCTGAATATAGGTTACTGTAATAATGCAGGGTAAAAATACAAAAAAAAAATTAAACTAATTTTGAAAACTATACTACAATAGCGCCATTTTTCATATCGTGAATAACCAGATAGAGCGTCGGTGGCTCACGGGTTAAGCGCTTGACTTGCAATCTGCAGGTCTTGGGTTCGAATCCCGCCATGTAACAATGTGTTTTTCTATTTTCGATTTACATATGTACATTTATCCAACGTTCTTACGGTAAAGGAAAACATCGTAATGTAACCTGCACATATCTGAGAAGAAATTCAATAATATGTGTGAAGTCAATCAACCCGCACTTAGCCAGCGTGGTTGACTATGGCCTAGTCACCTCTAAATTAAGGTAGGCTCAGAGCCCCTCAGTGGGGACGTATAGTGAGCTGATGATGAAATAACCAGATTCATTTCCTTAGCACACTGATAGGTCTTTGTCGCTTTTATATACAAAAAGTCATCATTTAGAACATTGTTACCGTGGGTTTCTGAGATTTTGATCTTCCATCCTTGTTTAAAACATATAGCTATCTCTGTTTTGTCAAAGATAATGACAGGGATGACGATATGTTTTATACAGAGATTTTGGTCTCAGAAACCAACGGTAACAATATTTATTAGACTCCACAGCGACAGTGTTTAAGAAATCTAACAATGTTTACTACAGCGTTTAGTTTTATTTTAATACTGTTGCATTATTTTGCTAAAGTTTCTCCGTTTGTAAACATTTCTACAAAATAAACTTCCTGCGTGCATTATGCGTGGCGGAGAATAATAAATAATGAACCACAAGGCTGTTTCCATTTCCAATCTTTACGTTATTAAATGTGTTGTGAAATTAAATATTACATTTCAGGATTTAGTTAATTTAATGGAAAGGTTAAACGATTTAAAACACTTTCGATATTAGACAAAACCCATCTGATAAGATGCAGTATACTTTGTTATTTTTGAGTTTTCTGTAAAGTCATGTCCACGGTTTTAACATGCCCCATTCGGCCACATATATTGTTTGTTCTACTATTGTAAATTGCTCCAGATAAATCACCTAATTCTATCATA
The DNA here is from genome assembly GCF_912999745.1 of Papilio machaon. Taxonomy (NCBI): domain Eukaryota; kingdom Metazoa; phylum Arthropoda; class Insecta; order Lepidoptera; family Papilionidae; genus Papilio; species Papilio machaon. The sequence goes on from NC_059987.1 coordinate 9,925,370, forward strand.
TTGTGTAACTCATCCTTGAACTGAATTTAAAATAAGTAGAACAAGTATAAGTAAAAAGTCATGTTCCCGTCTGTATTCCTAATGGAATATAGACAATTTTTTAAATAAATTTAGCAAACAGATTTAAATCCAACAACCAAGTACAACTGTAATCTTTACGCTAATGGGTTTAAAGATCATTTGTCTGGCTATTGAAGATCGTCAAAATTATAGTGAGATGGTAGAAGTGAAAACTACGGTTATAAAGTAAAATTAATAAACAAAGAACCTAAAAGTTATTGGAATACGTTTCTGACAGGCGTCAACTATAATATTCCGGTGATGAAAATAATCGTACGAAGTTTTTTAAAGACTCGAAAGAAAATTAAATGAAATCCAGTCATCCTTTGTGTATTGTACTTGTAAATTAAATACGTCTTTGTATTCGAAAGAAATCATCCTAAAGTCGTATCACACAATGTAGTTCGACTATTCCCAGATTTCTTAGAAGTGATTTATCTCCGCTGCTACATTTTTAGGCATTTCTAGATTTTGTTTGTAAACTTATTTCAGAATTATGATGTTAGAGATTTATTACATGTCTTCATGAAAAACGCTGGGAAGATAAAATGTTTGAAAAGAGATTTTTCTTTTAAACGCGGTAAAGAGCAAATAATTTAACGTATGATGATCTTTTAAATAGTGATTTATGGTATATTTTATGCTCAAAGACCAATATACCTACAGAATAAACTAGATCTTATTATGGTTTCTATTTAGGTAATAAATATAATACGTTAAAAGTTCCATCTAGATATCTACGATTTCTTTGTTTTAGATTAACAATTATAAATATTAGAAATTCACGGTTTTACCATAAAAATACTTAGACAGTGTTTCTTAGCTTAAAACACACGTCAACCCTTTTATACCGTGACTAGAGTCCGGCGGGGATTTTTGACTATTGAAACATTATGCATAGACTTGCGAAATGCTATCTTGACCGATAAATAATGAAGTGTATACCAAAGCAGTATGGTAATACACAATTATGGTGAAAAATATAACCACGTTTAGGACAATAATATCAATCAACGGCGGTCAAAGGGTTAAAACACGTGTTTAACTAAACAGTGTCTAACAGAATTTTTTGGAGTAATACAGTCAGTTTTGCTGTAGTTGTAATTGTTCAACTTATAAATGCTTTTCTTTCTTTTTCTAAATTGTGCGGTTGCTATGTGCTAATGCGCTAATAATATAGATCAATCCTCGAGTTCAATAAACTCGTATCGCTTTTATATATTGATTTTCGAATCAATTGCGCAATGATTTTCCCGACTGTGACCGTTCGATGAGTCCAGCTGTGTATCAGCCGTGAGTCATAACAAGGAAAACATGTTTACTCAGTCACTTTCCGTTTAGATAATAACTGTCTGACCAATTTCTCTGAACGTGAAAAATCATAAAATACAAGACGGCACATTTCATGATATTTACTTACAGTGTCGTTGAGGAAAAATTACTGGAAATGTGTGCCGAAATGTGGCATTGAAACACTCAACATGTTTTGCTTTACACTTCGCTTTGTTTACGAATGAGGTAAACGAAAGCGTTTGTTTCTGTTGGAATTAAGATGTTCTTTTTTCTTTTAAATTTCTTAAAAGATTACATCCGCATACGTCTTATGCTGTAAGAACAGCCACTTTAACAGAAAGACCAGGTGATAGTACTAAATCTGTGACTTCGTTTGTGTTTCTTTTAAACGAATAACATAAATATTTTAAGTACTAAAGTTATAAATAAGATATAACACAGATATTGTTTTCATTTTACATACTTATGTAATGTTCTTTTATATTAAAATAAATACGTATTTAAATAGTACGAATTTTCATATTATCGTTTCCAACAGCAAGTTGCATTGACAAATGTACGCTAAAAATATATCCGAAGACCTTGGATGTGTTCGAAATTATATATTTATTTTCATCGAGCAACAGACGTTACTTTGAAGAGCTTTCGTTTTGTTTGGGTTTACATCGATTGCGAATTGATGTTACGAAACTTGGAGATCAAACGTTACTGAGATTGAAAAATAACTAGGGCTTAGTTCTATTTCAATGACTGACGCGCGCAAAGATTTCGAAAGCTGGTTTAATTTTAACATATTGATGAACTGTTTGTTGGGTTCATGGATTTGTATAGATTATGTATGAGTCAATGATAATGTGTTAAAAGGTACGTGGGATTATGATTTAAGAGCTTATAATTTATAGTTTCAAAGTGCGTCACAAAGGTATACTGATTTTCACTTTCCAAGGTTCATTTCAAAAGGAAACATGGTACATTAAGTCTCCTAAACTACATTTGTCCTAATATTTCATTGTTACATAAAAATCGTAGGTGCTTTTTTTAAAAAGCTTTTATTCTACGTTCCGTAGGTGTCCACGTAGCGCGTAGAACACGTAGCCTTTTAATTGTGCTACGATTAATTTGTTCCATCCATTACAACTTGACCGAATGCTTATAAATTATTTAGGTTTTTACTGTATATGGAATATACCAGTATTATTTATTTTATCTCGTAGAGATGTTATTTCTAATTTTATCTATATGTTACTTTTTATTTTTAATAATTAAATATTTAATGTTACTACTATAATTATAAGAAATTGATCATCAACTTAAACGATTCGAGGCCATAAATTTAAAAAGTTTAGAGTGTGTGAAAATAAACCGTCCTCTTCACGCCCGCTTAAACTTGAAGGTTCGCAGATTTAATGATGTTTAAAAATATAATCGCGGTCCCGACGCCGAGGTTATTTGTTAACTTTGTTGACAAGTGCGATATATACATCTAATCATAATATAGTTATACATTATTTTATGTTCGTACTCGACAAATGGTATATTTCAACACATTTCTACTATGATTTTTTTTCTAAGCACTTTTTTTTTAAATCACAACATTAAAATTTCTTGTAAATAGTATTTTTTATTCACTGCTCTGATAATAATGATTACCCGGACTTTTCGACCGCACAGTAAATTATAAAGCCACAATCTGACACAATAATCTCCGCAATATTTTTTGTGTCCTGTAATAAATTACGCTTTTCAGGTGAGAACACTCGTAAAAATATTTTTCTTTTTATCTTTCCACAAAACGACAAATTAATGTAAACTTCGTCGCGGTGTTTTCCCCATGGATCTGTGTCAATATATATCGTGTAAAGAATAAATACGTCTCACTTGCGTTTATAAATAGCGGCTAACCGGAACAAATATACGGCACACCGTCTGCCTCCGCCAGAGGTGCAAATTGATGCGTGCGCCTGCGCTAAGTAAAGCTCGCCGCTCGCCAGCCAGCTCAGTCAAGCCCCAACCTCCGCAGTGAACGATCGTGTACACTTGTGCCGCGAAACAAATACGATAACTTAGTTACAGATCAGAATAAACAAAATTTAAGTACCGTTGTAAACAAATAATATGACAACGTAATATTAAGTGAAGCCGCGATGTCTTTTTGTAGAATTACGGGCCGCAGCAGAGGCCTGCCCAAGCCAAACTACTTCCCGCTCCTCGCGCCGATCTCTCCCGCGGATGCCAAGCGCTGCTGCAGGATCACCGGCAAATCATACGGTTTGCCCACTCATCACTACATTCCAGTACTTTTGACGGCGAGTTCTTCTAAAACAAAGTGCAAAATAACAAATGTGGCCGGCGAACTTGGACCCCACCATTATTCGCCAGAAATTAATTATGGCAACAGAAAACATGACCTGCTTCCGGATTACAGATACATATTCCCTATTCTCGACGGCTCTACCGAAGCTCAAAAAGCATTAATGGATATGTTATTAACTAAACAAGTTACTGAAGAAAAGCGATACGTTTATACTGTTCAAGAAAGACGCTGTGGATTAGTGTTCTCTGCTCGTATGGAAGCAGCCGTGCGTGATGGAGACGTCAGGGATGTGATGCTCGCCAAAGATTCGGATACGGTTCTTATAAAAACAAAACAGGGTCGAAGTGTTTCTATGGACTTTAAAGATTTTACCGAAGATGTAGAAATGTATGAAGGAGAAGGGCCGAATGCGGAAGTGCTAAAGTTGAGAGAACAAGAAGAACTTGAAGAAAGGAAGAAAAAAAGAAAACGGGCAGCGGCATTATCGTCGATGAAAAAAATATTTGAAACTAAGGAAAAACTTGCAGAAGTTCAAGAAATCGAAGAAGAAATACTGCGTCAAGATCGTTTGGCCAAAAAAGCTAAATTAGAGAAAATTAAACATGAAAAATACGACTCTAAAAGCTATTCGTGTGACAATTTTAACATAAATGAAATGCGATCCAAGTCTAGCATTGCTGTATGTAACGGAGAATGGAAAGATCAAATACACCCATTGATGGAAACATGGGATTGGGACTTACTTGAAAAGGAAACAAAAGATGAGCATTTTATTCCTAGGAGCACAACATTACCTTCACCCGTGAAAATAACACCTTATCATTGTGAAACAGAAGTATACCAAGTTGATAGAAATATTAGTGAAGTGACAATACCTCTAGAAAGCGTTCCTTGTGTGAACCCTTTAAAACCGATTAAAAACCGGCCATGTGAAACAATATTACAAGCTGTGAAGGAGCTTTCGCAGGAGCGCTTAAATGAAACTACTGATGTGACTGAAAAACTATTCGAAGAAAATAAATTAGACATGTTGCCCACATTAGAAATTTTGCCTAATGTTGTAAAGAACATTAAAAAAGGTAAAAAAGAAAAAATCGCTAAAATATCGGGATTAACTTTAGATATTAATAAGGCAAAAACCTTTATTCCTGGGCAACATATAAATACACCTAAAGGACTAATTTTCGTTCCCGGCCAGACTGTTGAAACCCCAGTTGGACCTGTTTTTGTTCCAGGTCTAAGTGTAAACACGCCTACTGGCCCCGGTCTTATCCCTGGCCACATAGTAACATCAGGAAATACACAAGAGCCATTCCTCCTTGCTGGCCAAGTTTTACAGACAGCAAACGGTGAAGAATTTGTTTGCGGACAGACTATTAAAAATAAAGACACATATCGTTTCACAGAAGGCCAAACAGTTCTGTCAGAAGAAGGTCTTAAATTTGTACCAGGCAAAGTTATTAATAATGGGCCCGAAGAAATATTTGTACCGGGTCAAACAATTTTGACACCAGATGGTGCGCAATTTATTCCCGGTCAAACAATCACAGAAAATGGAGAAATATCATTCACACCGGGGCAAAATGCTAAAATAAATAATGAATGGCAGTTTGTTCCAGGACAAGCTGTACATCAAGATGATGAATTACATTTTGTTCCTGGAGCTACATTGGCAACACCAAATGGTCTAAAATTTGTACCAGGCCAAACTGTTATAAGCGATGGTGAGACATGTTTCGTACCAGGAATTACAAAAACAACTAATAAAGGCTTGGAATTTATACCAGGGACTACCGTTGAAACAATTGACGGACCAAAATTTATCGAAGGTCAAATCGTACATACAGATTATGGACAGAAGTTTTTACCTGGGAAAACAATTGTTCAAGCTAATGGACATGTTGAATTTTCTGTTGCAAAATCTATTGATGATATCAATTTCACTGAGGGCGCTCCCGTAGGTTTGCCAATAGATATTAAAACTTGTTCGGTATCCGAAGAGTCTCTATATGTTTTTGGCCATATGGTACAAACGGTTAAAGGGATAGAATTTTATCCCGGTCCTAAAATGCCTAAAATAGAAGGTAAAGTTGTTCCTGGAAGACTTGTTAAAAACGGTTTAAATGAGTCTCGCTTTGTGCCCGGAATGATGGTTGAGGGAATTTTCGTACCGGGACAAATCGTGTTTACTGAGAACGGTGAGCAATTTGTTCCGGGACAAGTTGTTGATACTGCAGAAGGACCCAAATTTGTACCTGGTCAAGTGGTCAATACAAAGAGTGGTGCCAAATTCGTTCCTGGTCAAACCATTCACACTATCGACGGCCCTCGCTTCGTTCCTGGTCAAATAATTGAAACGAAAGCTGGTCCCACATTTATACCCGGTCAAGTTATTTGGACTGAAGAGGAAGGATCACGGTTCGTTCCCGGTCAAGTCGTTGATACCGAAGAAGGTCCAAGATTTGTTCCAGGTAGAGTTATTGAAACAGACGATAATGGCGTTACTTTTGTACCTGGTCAAATTGTACAGACACCTGAAGGTCTAAAGTTTGTTGCTCCAGATCTGGTTGAAGGAGAAGAGGGCTTAGAATTCTCCGTCCAAAGTTTTGTTGTTACACCTGAAGAACTTAAACTTTTGAAAGTGAGAACTAATCCAAACGACACTACATCTACTAAAGGCGAACTTACAATTGACACAAATATGTTACGACAATTATCCGAAGCCGGCATGTCGATCGGTAGACAAGTTCCGGCTGATCTGCCTGCAATAAATATTATTTTAAACCAAACAAGAAATACTGAGGCATTAAAAGCTTTTATTACTGACTATGGTTTAAAAGATGATATTGCTAATCAACTAATGGAGATCGTTACATCGATAATTGAAATAAGTGGTCATTTGAAGACTGATATTCATGAAAACAGAGTCGAAAATGACTCCAAAAAAAGCAGATTTAACAAAAAACGACTTGACAGCTGCAATTATGAAGATGAACAAGATGTGCAACAGGAAAATGTTAAAAATTCAATCGCAGCAGCTGTTTTAGCTGCTTTAGTTGCAGCTGAACAGTTTGAAGGAATAAACAACAATAACAGCAGAGAAAAATATCAACTTATCTTAAAATCTATCGACACTATATTGGGACAAGCTATTGATGAAAATTTCGTATCTGCTATGTATAAAATTCTTCAAACGGAGGAAAGTAAAGAAATGCTTCGAGAAGAAATACTTGAAAACTCTTCGAAACAAAAGATAGAATTAATTAAAATTGCTTTAAACAGTACATTACACAAACATTCCCTGCAAGAAGAAGATATAATTGAAAAGTTTTGTGACTTTCTGAGCAGCGAAAATGAAGTCTTGGGGCCTGCTTTCAAAAATATCACTAAAAACGATGCAAGTGTTCTACGTCACGTACTTAAACATATCACTGACTCCATTTCCTTTATTAAAACTGATAATGAAGCAGCGGAAACACTTCAAAAAGTTATCGTGTCCGCGGTTCAAGAGAATAGTACGAAAGAACTAGAAAACATTTTACAAGAAGGTGAATCAAGTGATATTAAACAATTTATTGGACAATCAATCGGTCTCGCTCGAGTACTTGGCATGCACGATGTTGTCAAAAAATTATCAAGTACTCTTGAAAATGAGACAAACTTAGGGAACTTATCAAATGACGCCGAAAGTATGAGCATTTTAAAAAGGGTAACAGTTATGAGAAAACTTGCCGATAAAACACCTGGTTTATACTCAGCTCTACAAAAACTAGAAAATGATCCACAGCTCGCTCGTACAGATCCCAAACTAAGGGATTTAGTACGAGAAAGCGCTGCTCTGATGATCATCCCTGAAGATCGACCTTTGATGACTTCTGATGAGGTTCCATTAAGTTTACTTCAGCCCGAAAACAGTCTAGCAATGGAAGACTTTCTATTCCAAAGGAAGAAACATCGGGGAGCGTTATTGATTATGAAAAAAGGCTTGCAGGCTGTGGTTCCCCGCGAAGCCAGTCGGTCTGTTCTGACCGGTGAAGTAGCCTACACTGTTCTCGATGAAAATGGAATAAGACACTTTGAACCGCTACATGTATTCTCAGCCTTAAATCTTAGTAAACCTATCGCACATCGTTTTAGTATGTATAGCTGTCCAGTCGTAGATGACAACGAGGAGGACCTTCAAACATTTACTGGCTATTGTAATATAAGTAATAGTCAAAGAATAACTAAGTTCGGTGGATGGAACCGTCGGTACAGCGGTGTACACGACAGGGAAAACACTAGAAGCAGAATGAGCACTTTGGATAATACACCCAGTTACAGACGTTACTCTTCAAGATCCTTAACTAGATCTAGGTCTACTTGTAGCAGAAGCCCACCTAAGGTAATCTAGAGTTCTAAAAACTACTAATGTGATATTTTAAAGCATAGGTAAAAAGATTTATTACTTGATCATAAAATAGTGACTGTAGCTAACCAGTTGTTTGTTTTGTTCCAGGTAGAGGATGTGGTGGTGGCGCCGTGTGACTACACAGCCGCAGCAGATGATGAAGTGTCGCTCAAGACCGGCGACATTGTCGAGGTTCTCGACACAAAATCCGCCCCCGGGGCAAAGTGAGTACCAACTTTATCTACGGCATGACACGAGCTTTGCACAATCGCGCCCTCTTTCATGTTTTTACTCTGTAAATAGTTAACCGATATGCGTGTATTGCGAAACACATGTTACTGGTGCACGCACTCGTCTAACTCGTTTTATTCATTAACTGTTTTATCGTGATATGCCTTACATTCCCGCATGTCACCACTATGTTAAAATAATCACACAATATAAAAATACACAAATATTAGAATACCAGTCTTCATTATTCTAGATCCGTATAACATTAAGTTAATACTAAAGTTCCTAAATGCTAATTTGAATCTTTTTCCTGCAATTCTGTAGAACACAGTTAACCTAAATAGTCTATCTATATCTGGCTGAGTAGTCAGCTCTAAAATAGTGTAACCAAAATAGTGTAAATAAAATCAAAATGTCAAGAATGCGTTTTATTGCATTCGAAAGTGCCGGACATCGGCGCTGGATAAAATTAGAGCGCGGTCGTCGCTCCAGCTTGCGTAACATCGCCATCTCGTACACGTTTACCATATCTCATATGTATTCTATCATCACCTAACTCATCACCATCTGCATCACAATCATCACCAGTTACGTAATATGGTTCCCTTGTTGATGCAGGTACAGAGGGCGGGTTTATAGTTACGAGAATCATTTCTTCCAATCCAGAGGTCCCTCCTTGGACTATGTGTTTAGTGTGCCCACATACAAAATGTATTATTACTGATCTCTTTTATATGAGAAGAGGAATTGAAGAAAATAAAGGCGAAGTCACACTATCATTGTAAATATCTCGCTTGAAGTAAGCAACGCCGGAAGTATATGTTGTATGTGTAATCTACTTGTTGTGATGAACATTATTATTGTGATAACTTTAGTATTTACTATTGGATATATTTAGTCGCTTGCACACAATGTATCCGATCCCAAGAGTATCTACGTGTAATTCAAAGGTAATGTAACAAATAAAGACAATAAAATTTATGGAGTTTCTTTTAAAAAAATATCTTTTATCAGCTAGGACTTTACTCTTTAGTTATTTGTGTTTTTTTAAATCTATCGTAACATTTTTAAAACCTCAGTGGCTATGAAAAACATTCAATACAATTAGCGTTGCCAGGCGTCCGGATAAAGCCGGACATAGGTAGACTTTTTGATTGCGTGTCCGGCCAAAATAAACGGTTGTCCGGCTTTTGTTAGGCTTTTTACATTTCCAAACGAGAGTATACCTATTAATACTGAAACAAAATTCTAAATAATATAGAGTGTCCGAGCTTTCTACCCAAATGTTCGGCCTGGCTGGTCTGTTCGGTTAGTAGGTTTGGCGACTTGGCAACCCTAAATACAATACGTTCGTATCGTAACAAACCCGTACTAATGTTTAGCATCAAGTTTTATCCATGGGTCTAATCAATTTATTGTTAGCAGAAAAAATGTGAATAATTGAGTTGTTAGACGATCAAAAAACACAATAAAAAAATTACAATAGGTGCATACAAAAATAATTTACCTACAATTTGCCTTTTATCACAATCCCACGTCTCTATAAAATCAAAATTAAACTCATAAACTCCAAAGAAATTAATTTAGTTTTGTCATCTCTTTACTGTGGGTTTCTGAGACCAAAACCAACGTTTAGAATATATTGTTATCTGTTTTGTCAATCATAATGACAGGGATAACGATATGTGCAACTACCATATATCATCCAATAATACGAATATGTTTGATGACATTTTATATACATACATTTGTATTTAGGACATCTAGGATCTTACATATCTAGTCAGATATTTGTACATGGATTGAAGGTGGTAAAATTTGTTTCTAATATTTAGATAGATCCTTAAATACCTACGAATTTTTGATGTTGAGTTTGGTCATGAGTTGTCTTGGTGAAAAATGTCTCATCTTTTAAGAATAATAAAAAAAAATATGTATCTTTCTAATGTTTGCTTTAGTTGTTTGATAAAAGATAGAACATAAATGTATCATACGTGCGTGCGTAACATTTAAATGTTTAATAAAATAGACATTTGGAGCTAAAAGATAAATTAAAAAAAAAGATGAAAGCAGTCACATATGTGGTACAATATTATATCTTTAGTTCTTTGCACTCGAACAGCCAGCATGGCAGCAGATATTTTAGTCGCTCTAAAGATTAATAGACGAAATGAACTTCATTTTTAATATTAACACAACTGACAGACAGAGAACTCGGCATGTTTCTCACGAGTTCAGAACAAGGCAGAGCAGTAGACAGTGCAGTACTGCTACTGTTTTAACGCACACACCGAAGCTGAATTGTACTGTTGTTTGTTTAAAGGATAGCAGTACTGTACACTACTCTGCCTTACTGTTCTGCCCTCGTGTGAAAAGTCATTTATATGATTTACGTCGAAGCCGCGTCGCACAAGACTCCGCTTGGATATGGACGACTGCGACATTGAATGATGACACCGTTTTTTTGGCATCTTCTTTATGACACTTTGACGAACTCGGTCATAAATCAATTCTGGCAAATATTTTGATTGTACACAGCATTGTGTGGGTTGCGATTTGCAGCGAGGCGCGCCAATTAGAGGTCGTTGTTCATAGATTTAAATTTGAATAGAACTTGGCGGCTTTACTTCCTCAGACGCCCTAAATGAAATATAATAACCGTAATAAGTTTAATTAGCGAAAGTTCTGAATATTAATTATAATTAAATTATGTAAAAATAATCTAGTCAGGTCCAGCCTTATGAATTTTATCATGAAGTCTAGGTAAAGTGATCAATGAATTGTTTCTAATTGCATCGAATAACCACGATTAGTACGTTATGTATTAACTAGAAACTTGCATTGAATAACATTGAAGGTGAACCAGAGAGAGATAAGTTCATTCTCTTAATAAAACCTATTTCAAGGTGAGCGGTCAGCTTCCTTTTCAAAAAATAGTAATTAAATAATTGAATTAAGAAACATAGTAACTTCGAGTAAATGCAGAAATATTTACGTGATCTGGAATTAGATTTGAGGATTAACCATTCTGAGACCAAAACCTTCTTTAAAAATATATTGTTATCTCTGTTTTAACAAAGATAATGACAGGGATGACGATATGTTTTATACAGACATTTTGGTTTAAGAAACCGACGGTAAATTGTCACCACCGTTTTATCAAAAACCTTCAATATACTCAGAATATAAAGAAATAAAATTAACCTTTTATACATTAAATGGAAAAACTATTCACGGACATTAACATTGTGTTATCGAGAACATTTACTTTGTCGGTTATAAATGCTTCTGTGTCTCATCAAACGATAAATTTCCCATTTTTTTATAACAAAATTATTAAGCTGAGTCACAGACAGGTAAGAATGACGGCGTGATTTTATAAAAATGAAAATCAGCCGTGTATCGCCCACCTAATGATTTCTGAGAAGGCAATGTGCCGTCCGAATACAGATCATTCACCTGGCTATACTCCAACTCTGTCAGGTAAAATTTGACTTTTCATTTTACCAATATTTTACGGCATATTTATTGTTCTCTTCGCTATTTCTGTTCGTGGCAGAAAATAGCACGAACATATACATAATGCAAAACAGTACTCTACTGTTACGTTTTTTGTTACTAGAAAAGGTTATCAAATAAAAAAAGCTTTTGTTTTTCTTGTCGACATAAATCTTTATTACAAATGGCTAATAGTTAGGTTTAAGGATAATATTAATTACTTTTACATTCACACACATATAGTTCGCCGTAGGAACTTTGAAAGTTGAAAAAACATTCAAAGCGAACTAGGTTTCAGTGCGATTATTTTATTAGAAAGTTTTCCCATTATTTTTATAAGCTGCAAATATAATGATTCAACGTTAATCATGTATTGCTCTGAACTGTTAGAATTACCAGCTAAATGTTATTCTGGAGCGTGTGAGGTGCGGGGAACGGTGGAGAGCGGGCGTCGCTGGAAACTGTGCCACTGCTGACGTCACATACTTTCTGGGCCGCACTGAAATAGCCACCGCCCGCCAAGAACCTAACTTAATGCTCTCTTGTTATTACTTGCTCGAACTTTCGACTGATCTTCAAGTTTTATATTGAAATTATATCATTTTACCTTCCGTTTTTTTTATTTAAGATAAAGTCAAAAGAAATTGTGAAATGCCCTGCAAGAGATTTAAACATCGATGTAGAAATGTACTTTCTACTTCAACAAATTTAGGTTATTATAGGAATTTACTAAAACTACATTATTTGTATGCAATACTAGCTTTTACCAGCGACTCCATCCGCGCGGAATAAAAGAAAATAGAATTCGGGGTAAAAATTATCCTATGTCCGTTTCCTAGTTCTAAGCTACCTGCCCACCAATTTTCAGTCAAATCGATTCAGCCGTTCTTGAGTTATAAATGGTGTAACTAACACAACTTTCTTTTATATATATAGAAGATGTACACAACTCGTTCTAAGGAAACATCCAGAAAATACTAGATCTGTGCCGTGACATCTCTCAGTGACACTTGAAAACCTGTAAGTTCGTTATAACTCAAGGTAACCGGAGAGCCGCCGGACCCTGACATTGAGGCGTCACCACACAGCGTCCCGACCCGTCCAACGTGATTGATGGAAAGGAAACACTCGTTCTCGTGAAAACTCAACACTTTTTAATTTATTTCTAGCCACGAGCTCTCAAGCGCAGATTAAAAAGATATTCTTAATTTGAAAAAGTGACAATTTCAAATTATCTTCAATCAACGACTTCCTGTTCTTCTGTGATTTATTTTGAATTTAGAATGAAATCAAATCTTACCTTGTTAAAATGCCAGTATCAATCTTGTGTGACTTAAAATAATTTAAGATTTAAATTAAATTAGTATCATCAGTTTTTAAACTTATTAATTTGTTTATTTTATTATGAAATTAATGATTTACAATACAACAGTTATTGTAATTTATAACTAACGAGCTGTCGCAAGCTACTCCATCCGCGCAGAGTTAAAAAAAATATAATAAATAGCTAATGTGTTCTTTCAGACTATGTTCTATATCTGTGGCCATATTTTATCAAAATCATTTGAGCCGTTCCGGAGATATCTTCAAACAAACATCCATCCATCTAAAATTTCGCATTTATAATATTAGCTAAGTAAAAAGATTATAGGAGAGAGGAGTTCTGTTTGTTTAGTTTAGTCTATAAGAATTAGAAGTCACATAGATGTTGATAGAATACACAAACACACAAACAAACAGACAATTACACAGTCTGTTTGTTTAATTTCAACTAGGTGTTTGAATTTCGCATATATTTTGCCTCGACCTCATTCACGAGAATTATAAACAAACCTTTTTAACATCTGTTGTAAACTGTTATATGAGATATGCTAGTATTATTATTAAAAACCTTCCATAAAGAATCTTACTTTGGATTGACTATGGCCTAGTCACCCATAACTTGGGGTTGGCTCCGAGCCCCTCAGTTGGGACGTATAGTGAGCTGATGATGATGATGATGAGATGGACATTTGTTTGAAGGTATCACCGCAACGGCTGAACGGATCTTGATGAAATTTGGTACAGATGTATGACATCGTCTGGAATAACATGTAGGCTACTTATAATTTTTTTTTATATTCCGCGCGGACGGAGTCTCGGTCGATAGCTAGTATCAAATAAATATTTAAATCTGAAATATAAAATTTTCATGTCGCAATGTTAGTTACCATACTCCTCCGAAACGACCGAAACGGCCGAAACGGATACCAATTTTAGTGAAATTTTAATACATATTCAGTAGGTCTAGTTTCGGCTACAATCTATTTTCCATGCCCCTTATTAAGTACATTTTAATTAGGCGCGGACGGAGTCGCGGACGGCAGCTAGTAGATATATTAATAGTAGATATATGTAATGTCAACACTAAAATGACTTATTCAACTTTCCATCGCAATCTTAATCTATATATATAAAAGAAAGTTGTGTTAGTTACACCATTTATAACTCAAGAACGGCCGAATCGATTTGACTGAAAATTGGTGAGCAGGTAGCTTAGAACCAGGAATAGGACATAGGATAATTTTTACCCCGTTTTCTTTTTTTTTTATTTTTTTTATTCCGCGCGGACAGAGTCGCGGGTAAAAGCTAGTATAAACATAAATAATAAGACGACTTGATCTTTTAACATTTAGTTTATGGAAATGTCTGATATTTACAGGAAAAAAATGATTTCTCTCATCTAATATTCTTATTAAACAGAGATAAACTCAAAGAAAATCCAACATGTAAATGCAAATTGTATACTTTATTCAGTTATATCATACTAGTAGTATAGCCCTTTGTATGTTCCAATATACCTCAGAATAAGCATGCTGTATCCATTATGTAAACCCTTCTCCCATCCTCCAGGAAGCCGCGCGTGGACCCCGAGCTGGATGTTAATGCACAACTCCTCGACATCTCGGCAGCCAAGCATAAGCTCGCCGTACGACCGAAGAAAAATCATCCGAAAAGACCGAAGAATACGAACGATAATGGAGAAAGGTAGATACTAGTTGTGTGCCTTTGCGTTTAAGCCGACTAATTATTATTATTATACACAATAACTGCCTATGCTATTATTATGTTTTGTTTTTGTTAATCAAATCCAGTAGAGATTCTATCCGAGGTTATTTTTCAAATTACCGTAATTTTCCTTTAGCTAAGATAACATTAGTTTGTAACAAATATTTTGGGAGTTGAAGCTTACGGTAACTTGGAAAAAACATGTTTTTTTTAATGTAACTCAGCATGAAACTGACGTAGTATTTGATATCATTTCTTTGTCGTTACTAACAAACAAAACGAAATTTACGTAAATAATATTGGTGCTACTTAGTGCCGCAGTCCGTCTAGGTTGACCAAAATAAATCTTCAGACAAATGTCCTAAATACAAATACAATAAAATATCACACAGCAGTCGCGCAGTCGCCGCCTCGCAAACTGAAGTGTATTAGGTTAAGCTCACACTAACTTTTTATCGCACGGTGAAACAAATTTTCAAAAAACTTACACACTTACATTTTTAAACAATAACATTGTGACATAACTTTTTGTATTTTATATTAACTATGACAGCTTTTTGTTATAAATCACTATTACTTTTCGCCGCTCTGGGAAAATATCGTTTGTGTACTCGTGGCCTTAGAAATCCAGCTGGCTCTGCCAAAAGTTCATATATTTTAACACTTAACAAGCCTAATGTTGCGCAACTGTATGATTTATTACGTTGTATACATGACCTCATTGCTAATGTTACAATTCTATGCGAATTTATTGATACCTAGTTACAATGTTTGGGTCTGAAGCTAATTACGTAGGTTAACGAAACTATACGTAATTCAGTATTAGTTGTAGTTTTGGTAGGTCATGGTTCAAAATAATAAAATGATACTGAGCACTAACGTTACAGATTAGACATTAAAAAGGTATTATTAAATGTCTGTTATGAACGAGCTCATTATCTTCATGTGTTTTTTTTATTATAAAGTGGCAAACGAGCAAGCCGCCACCTGAATACCCTTAAAAAGCGAAGCGACCGATGCCCATAGACATTCGCAATTGCAGATGCGTTGCCTACCTTTAATCGACAGAGGAGGAGACGCATAGAAAAAGGATATATCCGCTTGCTATGTTATGTGCCCCTCCTCAATCAAATCCATTTCCCCTTCCCATCCTTTCCTTATAAGAAAAGGATGTGAAGGGAACGTGGAAAAAAAAAGGAAAACGTGCTATAATTTTGGGAGGTTTAATATGGATTCATTTCGATCGATATACCTTTAAGTATCCAAACCAATTTTGGATTATAATCCAACTCCAGAGGGCGCGTTACATCGTGTGAGGTTGACGTTGAGATATAACGACACGGAATGCATGTCCCAAATCTCGGTCAAGATTAAACAAGAACATGAGATTTACACACAGACAGGATTAGAACTTATATTGAGATACATTACATATCGCATTACAAAGTATTGAGATTAGATTATATTTACAACGATGAAATTATTACAAATAACTTACTATATTAGCCTCATTACTTGCGCCAATCTTACTTCTTACTTATATTATAAATGCGAATGTTTAGATGAATGGATGTTTGTTTGAAGATATCTCTCCGTAACGGCTCAACGGATCTTGATGAAATTTGGCACAGACAAAGAATATAGTCTGGAAGAACACATAGGCTACTTATTACGTATTTTAAATTCCGCGCGTACGGAGTCGCGGGCGACAGCTAAAGCCATAAAGCCAAAATTCTAAAACATGTCCAAATGTAACATCTCTTATTGAAGTAAACTGCTTGGCACGAGTATATAGTGTCTCCGATTAGTTTCCTTCTACTTTCCTTGGAAAAAAACAACTTCCAAATTAAGTACAAAACAAATCTAATATATAAAATTCTCGTGTCACAGTTTTCGTTCCCGTACTCCTCCGAAACGGCAAATTGAAATTTTGTGAGCATATTGAGTAGGTCTGAGAATCGGCCAACATCTATTTTTCATACCGCTATTATGTTTTTTTTAACTGCGCGCGGACGGAGTCGCGGGCGACAGCTAGTATTATACATAAATCAGAAGTCAGTAAATGTCATCTAGAAAACATCTTCGAAAAAGACTAAAACGAAGAAAAAATTATATTAATGTAGCAAAAGGTCGGAATGTATGATAAAAATTATTTCATATTATATAGTTCCTTGAATAATTTAGCCTAATTCCATACAAAATAGAGGCTACGTGAATAATAGAGTCTGGGAATTAATTTGTAAACGCCCGCGCGCGCCACCCAGCGGCTTGTGAATGTAAACTCATCAAGATATTGTCCGCAACATAAATCTCATCTGATGTAATAAAACTGATAGGTCCTAGCTAGGGTTGTTGACTTCGTTAAAAATATTTTTATATCTAAATGCGTTTATATACAAACGACTGAAAAATGGATAAATACCACAGTGAAAATTTAGGTGTTTACTTAAAAAGGCAACTCTCGGAAACTTAAGAACTTAAGGTTTTTTCATTTGATGATGAGGACAAGGATATCGTGGTTAATTTAGATTTATAAGATTTAGAATGTTCCTGTTGCTTGTAATATTTGTTATTTTATAATGTAAACGTAAACTACAGAATTTAGTAATTAAAAAATAGTTATTCAAGCCACACATCTCCGGCTTGACAACCCTAGTTATTACAAATCTGTGGATTTCAAGCGAATTATTTGCGAAGGCGGCCCAATTTATTTCACATTTTATTTATTACAATTGCCCGAATTTTCAGAATATTTAATTTTTTATTTGATACGACTATGACAATCAAAAGGGAACAATTCATGATTCTCGTGCGACAAACAGGTGCTGGTAGTTAAGGGAGTATACGTAATAATAGTACAATAGTATACGTAGTACTAGTACAAAACATACGGTCGTTCTCTCTTATTGTTATTTAAAATACATGAAAATGATAGTGTTTTTGTACGAGGATATCCTCGTGAAGGCAGACCTCGGCAGTGAAAGTTCATAATTTTTATCTGAAAAACGAAAAACTTTCCACTCCTCCATAGAGAATCAGTCCAGGTAGTAACAGTTCGGCCATTTTTCAAACCCGTAATATAATAATGAAATTTAAAAATGAATCCAGATATGTTAGGCCACTTCTCGTTTGTTACTCGTAAGATTTTTTGTGAACGTGTAGAAGATTCCTTAAGAAAAAACAATTGACTATTACAAATAGAATTCTTTAAATTTAATATCTGCACTAAAAATATAACAGCTATTGAATATTATTTAGACTGGACATAAATTTTACTTCAGCTCAGTTCATTAGTTATGCCAACAATAATAAAAACGCTTCTCTTGTGAGACAATATACAATTTCAATGGATTTTTTTGCGCTCTCTCTGCTCCGGATTTATATTTAGAACTCGAAATTGTCAACGTGATGTTCAGTTTTGATATTCGTAAACAGTATTAGACAAGATTTATTCTTCAGGGAAATGTCGCATGTTGAGTATGTTGGATACACACATGGACAATGCAGAAATTGTACGGTTTATATATAGTTATTGATAATATGGATTGCAATCTTCCTATCCAAAGGATACTTCAAAGAAAACTTACTTCCATTTTCAAAAGCAAATCGAACAGAAGTCTATCAAACATCAATATGATTTTTCTCTTGCTTTTTATTCATAAAATTTTTGTAGTTAAAGCAAATGATTGTAACAGAATTACAAAACTTACTAATCTATTGACACCACAGAGTAATCAAACGCTCAAACAAAGTGCGTTATAAAACTTTTATACGTACTCCCACACGAATAAAACATAACGATCGGAGAAACGAGTGTGGCGTCTCGGGTCGTAAACGACGAGCCAACAGCCGCAACCGATTGCTGGCGTGAAGGGAAATTTCCGATAATTTGTGGAATGCAAGAGAAGAGCATCTAATATATACAGGAATGTTTAAACATACGATACTAGTCACTTCTACCAAAAGAACACAGCCAGGAGTGAACCCGCGGTTTTAATATAATTACAAGGATCTTGACAGGAGTAGAAATAAGGTTTCTGAATAATTCTGATGATTTTGGGGAAAGGATGAACCTCGTAGTATCTTGCTCTTGCTCCTCGCCTTGAATCAGCCAAGTCTATGTGATAAAGCAGATTTCTATGGCTCTAGATAGTTTTCATTTTATATTTACGTTACAAATTGTTCATTATATTTTTGAATTGGGACATTGTACCGAGATGAGGAAGCGATGTTTTGATGTGTTGTTACATGTGTCCGATGGTGCACAGATCTTAGATGTTGAGGTCGTTAACCCGGATGTTTTGTACTAAATTTATGCTGGATTTAATTTCAACGCCTGTCACTCAAAAGCTCAAAACTATGCTTTTTTCATTTTCTCACAACTTTTATATCGTGTAGGTATAAAACAGTTTGACTTCTAGTTTGATTTTTACAGTTCAAATATGCAGTATCTTTTAGAAATAGAATTATATAATTATAAACAAATTTAGTATACGCCAACCACAATGATAACCTAGAATTCTAAACTAGAATTCCAGCTGAAGAACTGAAGCCTTTGATAGCGATGTTTTATTCACATTAAAAATAAAGAACTATTTTACAAGAATGCTTTTATTAATTGAAGACAAATTAATAAACGTCAAGAAGAAAAAAGAAAGAAAAATAAATGTACAAAAAAGGTAACGCAGTGCGCACTGGCCACTCAATCCCGGGACCGGTGTTGAGTGATAGAGTTCTGTCGTAAATTGTTTATTTAATCTGTATGCAGGCCAGAATTCGTGCCCCAAATTACTTTATAACTATAAACACTCAGACGTTAAATAAATCGGGCCGGAAACCTTTTACTGTTTTCCCGCGGGCTTGAATTTAAACCACAGTTTACTGAACGTTTAAAAATAGTTTTTAACATCTTCTTATTTCAGCTGAAAGATCGGAAATAGTAACCTTCGTCTGGTTTTACTGACTTTTGATAGGTTACCGTCTAACCTCTCCTCTCTTTTCTTTGTTCTTGACCAATACTTTAGTTATGAATACAATATTAAGCAATTATAAGTTCTGTAGACGCACTCGTTCTACGTAAAAAATAACGTCGAATTGTAGCATTTACATTTGAAAAAAAAAAAAAATTAAATGATAACTGAAAAGGACACGCAAAGTCCAAGGTCGATCTCGCAAACTTGTTATATAATTCATTTATTTAGAATACTTTGAATATAAATCAATCGAGGTGAATTGAGTCGAGGTGACCATCCCTTTCTGGCATATTGGGTACTGATTTATAAAAGGTAACCAATTTTCAAAGCGTCTTATCGACTAAATATTCCAACGAAAAATAATTGTTATATACGTAGTTTTGTAAATAGCAACACTCGTTAAGTTGGCTGAAGCTTACACGACAATTTTTGAAAATATTTTTTTTTATTCAGTTCTTTAAAATTGATCACTATTGATAAGGAAAATGAGATTAGAACACACAACATGTCCTCATTTGAAATTGTTAGGATAACTATCGAATGCTTTATTTATACTTTGAATTATCGTGGTTTATTCAGGATTGTTTATTATTAAAGATATAATTCTAGTCCAGCTCCGGCAATAACCTACAGTGGTGTTGCAATTTTTAATGTGTTAATCGGTTGATCCCCTAAATTTTGGAGTGAAATAGTTTCACGGATTATTTATTTTTTAATTTTTGTACTAACAATCGCTTTTAAATATGTTATACGATAATTGCCAAACAAGATTACATTCAAATAAAGCATCCTCAAGTTCTAGAAGTATCTGGACCTAAATTCCTCAGTCAAAGCCCTCAATCTTTGAGCCATTGGCATCAGTTAAATTCTTTGATCTTCAGAAGCTGTCAATCTAAGACCGCGAGTTCATTGACCTCTGTACTAACATTGTCAGTTAGCCCGATCTATATACTCGTTCAAAAACTCATATTTCAGGAAGTGAACTATATATGCCGCGCATGTCATGTCCCGCGTCACGGCGCACGTGTCACGTCACGCTCGTCATGTCGCGTGCATTAATCTGAAATCAAGTAATATATACATGAACAATGCGAACATCTTATTACATAAAAAATTATTTTAGTACAAGAATAAACTCACTTCTTTATAAACTGCTTAAAGGTTAACGACTGCGATTCGACAAGAATAACTTTATTACTATACGAAATAATATGTTGAAGATAAAATAAGCATAAAGCTGTTTTTTAAAAAGAGGATCGTCAGAAATATCTGACGTCAAATGACCCACTTTATTCGAATATCTTCTATATCTTTCGTTGCACAATAAACATAAAGGCGAAATATATTCCTGAATTATTAAAATCACTTCGTATTTTGATGACAATATCATGCACCACCTGTCATCTATTGTAATGCAACTATCGGGATTTAACTCTTCATTTCATTTTGAATGTTGCCACTTTCCAAGAGTTTAACAATTTGTTTTATCAAACGCGTCGGCCGAATTTGAAACAATTTTTAATAAAAATTGAGGTAATTTTATACATTATCCTTTGTAACAATCTCACATGATATAGGACCCTTTAATTAAACGATTTTTCGGTTTTAACTTGCCTTGTTTGTTTACTTTACTGGTGAATTTCTTGAATGACATTGAATTTACTCATCTTTTTTAAAAACTCAAATAGGATCTTATACTCTAGATTTGCTTGTAACTGATAGGTATACTTAATGCATTTTAATCATTAATAAGGTGGTTAAAAGTTAATTTAAATTAAAATATTGCTTCGTAGTATCGTTTATTTCTGTAGTCATCAATTCGCGGGACAGCTGTTGAGCTCGGGGCCGGCGGGTCGGCTCCTCAGTTTTAACATCCCATAATACCGTACAAACGTAAACATAGCTGTTGGTTCAGCTATACTACTACTTTGTCTAACCACGGTTCGTAAATATAAGATTTTGCAATATCAGATACTAATAGGTTTTTTTTTGTGACTGAGTAGTCACTGTTTGCCTTGAGGAGGCATTTACAGTTTCACCGGGCTTGAGGTGGCCGGGTGCAGATGGCGCTTAGCCTAAATCTCGTTTATGAGTAAATAGGCTCGAGGTCTCCCTCAGGAGCCTCGGCTCGGGCTGTTATACAAATAGGCCTAAAGGTGCATTTAGATTTTAAACCGGAATCGTAGGAACAACGCTCGGCAGTCGCTTCAGAGTGAGACAAACGTGAGAATACATGAGAGCGCTATACCGCTATCATTGCCGGACAGTTCAAATAGTACGTACGATTCCGGCTTACGTGTAAATGAACCTTAATGGTCAAGAATATTTGCTTTAAAATTTAATAGTAGTATTTTACCCGTACATATAGACAAATTTAATTGCAACATACATATGTAAATAAACATATTATGTATTATTTATTTAGACATGTACAATATTGTAAAAACCTATCACAGATGTAAATATATAATGAATTAATAAATTTTCTAATTTGGTGTATGTTAGCGAAGTATTTATTACACAAGATATCTTCAGCCTCAATAAATTTACTTCGTGATGTTGACATATGTACTTCGCTGTAGTACATTGATCGTAAAAAATATGCCAAAAGATTTGTTGCTCAATTTGAAGTGAAAAATTTCCTATAATATTTTATATTTTTATTTTTATACGACCTTATAATTTTAACATCTATTTTTAAATAGTGTAAATATTGCTAGACGTGTTTAAATTAAATTACAACAGATTCAAAAGTTCAGGTCACATAGACTTGAACAGTTGAGTTGCGGCTCCAGAACTAAATTGACAGCTCATCGAAATGTGTCATAACTATGTGAGCCAACGAGCTGACGAGCCGGAGCTTCCTGTTGCCAAGCAGTTCGTTGCCCGATACGTACATAAAACCACTATGCAGCTACAATTTGAGTTGAACTGCGAACCGGTTCACTGATCTGCTTCATGTGAACACTGAGCTGATCTCATCATCATCAATTTTAATTGAGTTACTCATTACTTATTGCTATCGCGTCATGTCATGTTGCTCCTATATTTTCAAAGAAAATTAGAATTATAAGAGTTATGTTTTCTTACAAGTATCCTGCAATGAAAACCCTCGATATGTTTTATCCTTCGGTAAATGCAAATCTATAAACAGACTTGAAACGTTGAAAGTTTACAATGTAGGAAATAAGCCACCGGTTCGCCGACCGTTCGTCTGTGATTTATGTTCTTCAGAACAATAGCTTTCTATAGCCAGACGTGGAAATCCGATAGATCTTAGTAACGATGTCAGGTGTATTTACGAGCCTGATTTATACTACGCTTTCCATCAAAAGGAAGTTATACAGTTTTAAAATCGCAATATCTTCTAAACTAGTATATTTATGAGTTTTGCAATGAAAAGGTTTTTTTAGATAAAGGCCTTCAGTTTCCACTGTTGACATTCCTGTAAACAAGCATATTATATCTCTCGTTAACTTTTATAAAACAGAGGTATTTAGGTGTTTTGAATGTGACAATCCGTGTTTTGTAAAAACAATGTCAAAAACTACGACATGTTTTATTTGTAATGTCTTCTAAAAATTTTGTATTTGATCTTTTGTTTGCAAAGTACACATATTTTTGTCATTCCGATTTTGAAAATTATATCTGCTGTGCTTTTCAATATTGGCGACCTATTTTAGAGGTATAAGCCACGTTTTATGTGACTGTACCTGACACAAATATAATTCATCGGATAATAAAATAACTTATGTCTCCAGCGCGATAAAAGCGTTCGCCGCTTTATGATCTACAATGAACTAAATCTTTTTGATGAAAGATAACTCGCTCTGTACAACATGTCTCTTTATTTTTTATTATTGTAGAACATTATAAAACTAGTTCAACATAATTATTTTTAAAAATAAATGTTAAAAACAAAATTTTATTTCTTTTAATGAACCTCCTGATACTAAATTTTACTACATTCTAGAATATTTTTTTTCGAATCGTTCGTTTTCTTATGATTGTGGTTGTGTTGCAGATGGCTGGTGCGCGTGGTCGAAGACGTGCAGGAGGGGGAACTGCACACGCGCCAGGGCTGGGTACCAGCCAGCCTACTCAAGGAGAAGCGCCCCGAAGCTGATCAGATCGCCATTGCCGCAAGGAGGCAGTAAGTGCGAACTTATCTAAATTAAGTCTTATTCCTAGCCCTTTTTTATCTCAACTTTCACTCTGTAATATATATAGGTAGGCTATTTATGCTCGCTCTCGTTGTTGTTGCTTTCGATTTTGTTTGCGTCTTTCCTTCGTTCTGCCTAAAAAAAGATATTGCATTTGTATACACATTTTCATTATACTCTTAGCATACTCACTATATTCAATTGTTTCGACATACAATCTTACTACTTACTTCCAACTAATATTATAAACTAGCTTTTACCCGCGACTCCGTCCGCGCGGAATAAAAAATAGAAAACGGGGTAAAAATTATCCTATGTCCGGTTCCTGGTTCTAAGCTACCTGCCCACCAATTTTCAGTCAAATCGATTCAGCCGTTCTTGAATTATAAATAGTGTAACTAACACGACTTTCTTTTATATATATAGATGCGACTGTTTAGATGGATGGATGTTTGTTTGAAGATATCTCCGTAACGGCTCAACGGATCTTGATGGAATTTGGCACAGATATAGAACATAGTATGGAAGAACACATAGGCTACTATTCAAGTTTTTTTTCAAATTCCACTAGCTTCTGCTGACAGATAGTATAATTATAAAGCTATCAATAACTACAAGCTTCTTTATTAAACGACCCACGGTTGTTGAAATGTTCTAAGAGTCCGTCGTGAAAATACCAACCAGTGGCGCATAACATTCTGGTCGCTCCACAAACGTACTTAATTGCCTCGTAAACACACTGGTAATATACTGGCCATCACTTGGCTCGATAGACTTGATTTATAATCCCTGAAGATGTTCACTGCTGGAATCGTTCATTTACTAAGAACTGCTCTGAATATTTCTAACATAATATATTGGGGTGTAAAATAAACACCGTGACGACGGATTAATGACTCAAATACCAGAACTTTGGATGTAAATACCACTTGAAATAGACGTTAAAATACCTTTTTATATCACTACAATGTAATATATAATGCTGTACAGATAGACAGGCAGCTTTATTAGCTTAGCAAAAAAAAGTAGTTAAGTGACAGAAACGGGCAGTCAAAGTGATAAGCGTAGAAGATATCTGGTCATAGATACAATGCGTTCCAAAATCTACAAAAAAGAGAAGTGATACATTATTTTTGGTTTGCGTATCTGTTCTCCACTTCAATGTATTGAAGTGGTTAATCGGTTTTCCCGTTTGTGAATATTTGCTATTACCGTTGCAAAATATTTGTACGCATCATTTATTTATATCCACCGACCAGCACTTACAGTGTTAACCTGTCACCGTATACATTCAGGAAGTGCATTAATATATTTATAATGAATGCGTCATGAACCTTACTGTTGCAATATTGAAGAGCGTCACGTCAATTCACTTTAATTATATTGACTTGATACCACAGTAATGATATTCATAAGGTGTCTTTATGTTTGTTTTTAAATTATTTTTTTTTATTTTTTTTTGCGGCCAGATTCCAAGTTTTGTCTTCCTTTAGCAAATTCAGTGTAACAATATATCGTAATCTGAATAGATTATACTGTTTAAAACTACTTTAATATGAGAGATAGATTAATGTCAAAAAACACAACCCTTGTCATATTCAGGCCTCATTATTTATTAAATTTAACGTCGTTTGCCACACGATTCTTTTGGTTTTATTTCCACGTACTCGTACCTGAATTACGAAGCTCGTTAATACTTGTCACTTTGTCGGCACAGTGATATAGAGGGCGGCCATTTTGAAAATAAATACGTGCCTTTTTGTACATTACGTGTTAATTTCGTGGGAAACATATTTTACTTTAAGATGTTGCATCAGAAATAAGTTTTTTATTTTATTTGGGTAACAAAATTTGAAACAATTTAGGACGAAACTTATAAAATCTGAGAATACAAACCAAAATAATAAAAACATGCTTTCATAGTATTTGCAAATGAAATGAGTAGATAGATACTTAGGCAGTTCCAATGCTTGAAGATATCGTCGTTGTCAGCTCTTATATCCCTACCAATTATCTAGAAGTCTACGCAAGTTATTGTGACTAGGCCATAAAATCACGCTGGTACACAGCGGGTTAGTTATCTTCGTACATATTTTTTGAATTTCTTCTTATATGTGGAGATTTTATCACGATGTTTTCTTTCATCGTGAAAGATATTAAACCATAATTTATTCAATACATTGATTTATCATTACCAAGGTAATAACTTTGCATGTTGGTCACAATTGGCACCAAATTAATCATGGAAGTGGTCAAATGACAGGCTGACAAGTGACAAGATTGATCCACATTATGTCGCGTGAAGTGCACTTTGGCAAATCACAAGGTATTTGCTAATGATAATTTTGCTTTGTAAAGCACCAAAATAATTGTCAATGTGGTATATTAAAGTGACCAAATATTTTTATCCTTATTAAATATAGGTACTTTTAAAGGCTAATTTTTTCTACTTCGTAGGTTCAAATTTTTTGTTTAACAAACATATGAAACTAAATGAATTTTAAAAATTAACTTTGGAAACAAATTTTCCATAGAAATTTAAATTGTATAAAAGTTACCTACAGTCTTTTCACTTTTTAGTCACTAAGGTAAGCTCTTACGGTAAATTTAGTATAAGAAATCTACACTAAAGGTGTGTTTGAGTACTCATAAATTACTTAGGGTAGATCATTTGTGTCCACTGTGCTGGGTACCGAGCAGGAGTGAGGATGTACATATATATGTATGTTTGTCTGTGTGTCAGGGCGGTGGTGCGCGAGCTGATCGAGACGGAGGAGGAGTTCGGGCGAGACATGCGTCAGGTGGCAGCGCGCTACATGCGCCCACTGGACAAGGCACACACCCCCAAAACAGTCTTCGACAACCGCGAACTGCTCTTCTCAAACTTCCGACAGATCTGCGAGTTCCACAACACGTATGTATGAATTCATTGAGAAAAACAGATAAGCTTTAATCGCTTAAAACAATCAAATACAGGAAAGTTTAATAGCTTAAGTATCTCTATTGAAGTGTCAAAGAGTACTAAGTAGAAATTATACAGAATTAATACAGTAATGTTTTCGTAGATTTAAATTCTACCTGACGAAGCTTTTCAATCCGAACATTCTGCTTATATCGTTGTAAGTTTTCATAAGACGTTGACCGTTGATAGTCTTTTCCTGAAATCAAATTAAATCTAGAAAAGCCTAAATAGTTTGTGATCACAGATGAAGTTAGGTTGATTAAACTTAATATTATTAATTTATACCATTGCATTCCCCGTGCTTCTGTAATACAGTTCGTTACTGGAGGGGTTGAAGTACTACGCGGGGGAGCCGCGAATGCTGGGACGCGCGCTGCTGCGCATGGAGCGCGAGTTTGACAAACACGCCGCCTACTGCCGCGACGAGCCGCTAGCGCAGCGCCTTCTGGCCACAGAACCTGTCGTTAACAAGTACTTCCAGGTCAGTCTATTATGCTTTACATCACAAACATCCGCAAACATAATGAACACTTACAAATAATTTGCCAAACTTTGTGTTACTATGAAATTAATTATAGCGCCATCTATATCTTCCAATTGAAATTAAAATCCAGATGGTGAATCTAGTTTATTCACTTTAGCGACATCTATACTTGTAATCTTGTTTTATTTCGAGGAAAAGTATTAATTTCAAAATGTACCACTAGATGTCTATTATTTTCTGTTAAACTCAAAAATTTTTAAACTTTTTTGTAGAAATAAATGAATATACTTTACTGGAAAATAAAATTTCAATACTAAAAGAAGTAGAAAACATTTGTAAATAACAATGTTATTAACCAAACTGACAATAATTAAGTAGTTATAAATAATTTTCATGTCTGTGCCCATTGTAAAATAAAAGTTTTAACTAGACATTTAACCGACAAGGGAGCCCGCTCAGAAATGTCGTAGAGTCAGGTCTATATGCGCGGGCGCCGGTCGGATTCTAGGCAGGTGGCCAAATACTAGAATAGTTCCCGCGCGCGCCGTATGACCCCTGTCAATTGCCGCCTTATTGCCGTCGTCATAACGAGGGCAATCTACTCATTTTCCTCGACTATTATAATAAAAGCTAAACGGCTATAACTTGAACTCGTAGCAATAACGTAACTCGTTAAATTATATGTAATGGTAGAGCTTTTATGTGATGTAATCGTTCATAACTCGTTTGTACTTTATTTCACACACTTGTTTTTTTTTAATAAAAAAGGTAGAGGAAGACTGTAAAAAGTTTTTTAAGGATTGTGTAAAGAGGTTATTTGTAAGAAGTGGGTGAGTTCAGATATAACGGCTGAAGAGTTGTATGGAATCATCAGACTCTCTGTTTTCATTTTAAAATATCAGAGATATGCTTCTAAAATGTTCTTAAATGTATTATTTGGTAAGGAAGGTCAGTGAGAAGTGATCCAGGTGTCAGATTAGCAAGTTGAGGACGCTCTGTCACAGGTAATTAGCAGAAACGTACATGAGTTTGTGTGAAGTGGAGCAATGCCAAATGTTAGCAATACTAGAGACTAATGAATTGTACGTCATATATTGAAAAAAACAATTTAATATTAAAGATATAATTATGTAAAATTTTCCCGTCAGTGTAGACAAAGTTAATTTAAAAATAATGACCTCACAAAAAAGGTTGAAGTAGAAGTATTATTTTTCGATTGTTAGATGAGCTTTCATAAAGTATTTTGGATTAAAAAAAAATAGTCTCATCAACTGTTTCAACTTCCATAATAAATGGACAAAAATATATTACCATCTCTGTTTCCCAAGAGAGTGAGGGAACAAGACGACAATATGTTATCGTACAATTGTTTTGGCAATAGAAAACTCACTGACGACGCTTCAAATGGTCAGTTAAGCGTGCGCTACAGCAAATCGTAGCAAGTGCTACGAACAGGGTGACACGAAAAAACTCTACTTATAACGAAATTTTGCTGCCGGTTTTTTTAAATTATTTCCAAATTTTCTTTCGAAATCGTTTCAAATTCTTAGCATTTCAAAAAGAGAAAATGTTCAGAATGCTAGTGGGAACTCAGGCGTCACTGAATAACAAGCCTACGCGCCCCTTGCGTCCACGTGCTGTCTCTGACTCAACTCCGCAAATAAATACGTATTATATTCTATTTCCAGTTATGTGACTGCCGCAATTAAAAGGAACAATTTATCATCACAATGAATAATTGAATATCATGTTCCAATGTCAAAATTGCGTTGCTCAAAAATATTTTGAAGGTTCAAGAAGAAGAAATCGCATTTTACTTATTCTACCTACGTTGCGGCTTTCACCTTTATGATTGGACTTTTGTTTTTCCTAATTCATACATTAATTGTGTATCTAAGTTAACATTGTCACATTATTATCTTTTGATTTAGCCCAGGAATAAGTACTATTTCGTCTTTCCCCCAGTTGTGCGGTTCATAGAAAAATATTGTACATGGTTACAAATAAAACAATATTTACACTTATCGGAAATGCAGTTGCGAAAATATAAGAGACTGGTCACAAATAAGAGACATCACAAGCACTTCAGCCCCGACGAGGACACCCCAAGGTTTGTTTGTGTCGGCGCGCCCTTGCGGTGACGTGACGGCAGCCGTGGCGCGTCCTGCCGCTGTGGGGCTAAGTATAGCGCGCAGTGGCCGAGCCGCTGGAGCCGCCAGTCGACCGATAGCCGCGCCCGCGACCACCCCGCGCCCCGACCACTCGCCTGAGTGAAGTGTGTGACTGTGTTGTGACCTGTGACCTTGACTGTGCACTCATCATCGAACGAAGCATACCTAGCCTGGTATACTTCTCAGGTATGCTGTAAGTTGGCGCGAGTTAATGCTTTTGGCGAAGCGAACGGTGTAGTGTTTCAAGATCTCGTCTGGTTTATTTCGGGCGGCGCGTAGGCGGCCGGTATTCTGTGCGCTGACGCCGCGAAGCAGCATATGCTGTACATCTTTGAGACACGTCGGATGACCTTGACCTACTTTAATGTTGAAGAATCGACAGCTATTTATATCTTAATGCCATTTTAATTTTTCTATTCAAATTAACTATAATATGCAGCGTAACTCGAGCGTAATACATTACGCTACAGTATTCATCATTATGTAACTTCGAACAAGTGGTATGATATAGAAATTTGTACATGAAGTTTGTTCGTTATGAGCTTTTGGTTCTACGTACGCACTTGTCAAATATTCAACAAAACAAACTCTCCGAACAGACATATAGAAACAAAGAGTAAATAATACTTACTTTCTTTCAGGTACATGAACTTTGTTTTTAATGAATCAAATGTTTAATAATGTTAAAAGCAATATAAATTACTCAGATTTCGATTGAAGTGTTTCACGAAAAGCTGCCAAATATTCTTCAGTAAAAAAGCTCCGGAAAAGCTCTCACATTCAGTGAGACCTGATTTCATGGTTAAAGCCATTACACTCCACGTAAAGCAAAACTAGAATGAAAGTAAAGTTAGATGAATTTGTTCATCAAATTTACATCTTCAAGTACAATCCTACGGAGCATACCAATATTGTGAATGTTTTCAGAGATCACGACCTTATTTTGTCTGCTATATATGAAGTCTGTTATCCTGAATAATTTGAAGCATAATTCGTTTATACTTCCGTAAATCGTAAATGTCGAAGTAGAGTAAAATAGTAATTACTTTGTATGGGAGTTCAATTACTCTTTTATGTCCAGTATCTAAATGTAACACACAATAAGACCCTCCACAAATTAGCGCGTAACTTTATTCAACGTAATGTGTACATGGTTGTTAGTTTACGTTTACCGTAAGAACTCGTAACAAAATTATCTGGTTTATGTGAAGTTTGTATGTAGTTCTAATGCGAATTGGTTTTTACATCTTTAATATTTCATCACTGTAATTCTAAACCAACTTCCCCTGTCGAGACACGTTTACAAAACAGACGCGTTACGATAAAATTTTGATATTCCAATACATCTAATGATAAACAGTAAACAGACTAATTTTTAATACTATATTTAATTTTATATTCATTCTATTACTCTTAGTCACAATTTCATATAATTGACTAGCTGTCGCCCGCGACTCCGTCCGTGCGCTGTAAAAAAAAAAACTTAATAGGGGTATGAAAAATAGATGTTAGTCGATTCTCAGACCTACTCAATATGCATACAAAATTTCATGAGGATCGGTCAAGCCGTTTCGGAGGAGTTTAACTACAAACACCGCGACACGAGAATTTTATATATTAGAAATATTTTCGTTAAATATTATAAAATGAAAAGTCGTTAGTTGATACTATTGTTTACAAAATTGTATACACAAACCCAACCGTAGTTAAAATCAACTGTAGTTAATTATAATTATTTTTAACAGTGGTAGACGCTAGCAACAACAACATCAGTTGCGCGAATAGGTCGGCTCGCCCAGTGAAATACCACGACCACACAGAAGACAGACGTGAAGTGGAAGTAATCTCCGCGTTTCGTCAGATGTGTGTGGTGCCGGAGGCTTAATTTTAGTCCTCTTTCCCTTCCCACCCCTTTTCTTATAATGAAAGGTTGGGAAGGGGAAGTGGATTTGATGGAGGAGATGCATAGGAAGGTTAAATATTCTCTTTTTGTGCGTCTCCTCCTTCGTCGATTGAGGGTAGGCAACGCATCTACAATTGCGAATGTCTATGGGCAGCGATCGTTTCGCCATTTCGGCGAATTCATGTGGCCGCTTGCTCTTTTGCCACCCTGTAATGTTAATAAAATATATTACAGATATTATATAAATGTTACCTAATAATTTTAGTAATAACATTCCTGTGAACCGGATGGACTAATTTATTTGACACGAATTCCAACTGACATATGGCGAGAAATTTATTTGAAACATATTCAAGAGCGTCGGTGGCTCAGGGAGTGTCGGTAGCTTAGGGGTTAAGCGCTTAACTTGTAATCGCGCAGGTCCTGAATTCGAATCCCGCCTTGTACTAATGTGTTTTACGATTTTAGATTTACGTATTTTTCCGACGCTCTTACGTTGTAGGAAAACATCGTGATGCTGCACATATCTGAGAATAAATTCACAGATATGAGTGCAATCAACCAACCCGCACTGGACCAGCGTGGTTGACTATGGCCTAATCACTTCTAATTTAGGGTATCCTCCGAGCTCCTCAGTGGAAACGTATAATGAGCTGATGATGATGATGATTCAATAGCGCGGGAAATCTAGCAATATATAGGTAGATTGTGCTGGTGCGTTTATAACTTAAACAGACAGACTTCTCAACGGATCTCTATGAAATTTACCATATATATAAATCACAGTCTGGAAGAACACATAGGCTACTTAATAAGTTTGTTTTTCGCTTGAATGGAGTTGGTCGGTCGCTAGCTAGTATTAAATATTTCTTAAGATTGATTTTACATTTACATCTCAAAAATCTGTCTAATAATTCCTTTAATGATTTCTCCAATAAATCACATTCGTTAGTCTGGGCAGGGCTAGTCTCACCAGGGCACGTGCTGTTACATCATAATTAAACGAAGCTAACATTTAATCAGACGTTAACAGCCACTAAGCCTGGCGCCTCTCCAACCGATCACTGCGACAATTAGCGCAGCCCCACAGTTTCATATCGTCGATAAAGATTTATTGATTTGGCAATTGGCTACTTACTTCATTACATCCATGATTATTATTTGCAATTATTGTTTTCAAGAATCGCTTTAATTTACAATTAAAAGGAAACAAATTTAATTAATTATTTAACGGTAAATTTTAGTTTTAGTAACGCTTATACAAAAACATGGATAAAAACATATTTAACAAAGAAAATAAAGTAATCAATGAAACGTTCAGAAGGTTGAAAGGAAAGAAAATGTGATAAGTTTTGTACTGCCTTTTATAAAAGGAAATAAAAACAATTTCAAGATCGATCTAAAGGATAGAATATTGATTTCGATCGATAATAATAATT
This sequence comes from Papilio machaon, assembly GCF_912999745.1. Classification (NCBI taxonomy): domain Eukaryota; kingdom Metazoa; phylum Arthropoda; class Insecta; order Lepidoptera; family Papilionidae; genus Papilio; species Papilio machaon. The sequence continues at coordinate 9,958,299 of NC_059987.1, forward strand.
ATATTTAACGTCTTAATGCTTTTAAAATATATGTCAAGTGTCAACACCAATCATCTATATGCCGTAAACCAGTTAATTGATAAATTATAAGCATACATATCTTTTAAATTCAATGTATCATTCACTAAATTGAATGTATCGTAATCTTTATAGTCATATTGATCAATGTTTATTTGTCATAACAGAAAATAGCGGATAAGATCGGAGACGACAAGGGACTTGCGGAACATCTTAAGCTTCCCATACAGCGGATTAACGACTACCAACTACTATTGAAGGTAATTATATCGTTTATCTCTTTGTACATGTGTACAGTTATAAATAAAAAAGTAGTTGTTTTCAAACACACACTCGTTAGGAAAAAACTTACAAATTCAGTGAAATCTATCTCTAGCGTAGAAAAAATGTTTTCATGTATTATTAAGTTTATACAGATTCATCAAAACATCTGGTAAACAATATTCAAAGTAGGAGCAACGGCCTGAGAATTTGTTATACATCAACTAAACTTATAGACGACGTAATTCGTTCATATTCTTTTACACAAGCTGTTTTTAATTTATTATGTGTAAAGATAATTAAATATATGTAATCATCAGGAAGAGTAAGTTAGATAAACGTCTAATTGTGTTCAGTGACATAAAACTGTTCGTTCATTGTATTACAACAGAGCTATATTTAATTCGAAAGTCATAATCAACGTCACAAGTACGAGAGATTTTTGTAAACACGTGAAGCTTTTAGTGCATATCAACGCACCACATCTGTTGCCTATATAATGTTTTCATACAAAAAGGTCGCTTATTGTTCTTCTAAAAACTATTATACTTATATCATAAAGGAAAATATGAATTATGAACTATTTTCAATATTGCAATTAGAAGAGTGATCCTAAAACTAATTTAAATCAAATCCCAACGGTGTGTGACATAACTCCATCAACGTAATGTCACAATAATAACTAGATTGTTTTAATTTACGAACAAGATTTTAGTTCGTCGAATACCAAATCACATTATTTCACAGGAACTCGTGAAATATTCGAAACGCCTCGGCGAAGATTGCAACGACCTACAGAACGCTCTCGAACTTTTCCTAGGCGTACCCAACCGCGCCACAGATAACAAATTCATATCGAGTATCGAGGGCTATAGAGGGAACATCTACAAGCTCGGCCGCCTTCTCACACACGACTGGTTCACCGTCACCGTCGAGGGGAAGTCCAGGGAACGATATCTCTTTCTGTTCAAAGCGAGGGTCCTCATCTGCAAAGTCAAGAGGATCGAAGACGACAGATCTGTCTTTGTTCTCAAACATATCATCAAGGTGAGTCTTCTCAAATGTGTCATAAAATTTGTACCCTTAAAATATCTATTAAAATTGATATCAACGAGCATAACGCAGTGATAATTCTGCATTAGATAATAACTTATACCCCCCTCTTCAAAACAGCTTCCCGACACCGAAGTCCAGGACTATCCAGACGACAAGCTAAAGTTTGAGCTTCACCAGAAATCCCCACAGCTGGTATTTGTGCTCGCCGCGCACAAGGAAGCAGTCAAGACCAACTGGCTGAAAGAGATCAGACAACACTCCAAAGACGTTGGTAAGTGGGCAGACGAATAAATATAGCAAATTTAGTATAGCATGTCACTTTTTTCAAGAATCGGACAAAAAGATTTGTTGGTTAAAAAGGAAAAGCTTTGATAGTAGTTAAATCTGTAAATAGACTAATAAAACTAGTCGGTGCCTACGTATACTGAAATACTCGTGAGTTAAGCCGTGATTTTTAACTAGTGTGTTTTAATAATTTAATCAAATGAATCTTGTTATGGTAATTCCAAATACAGCTTCAACATATCATTTTATAATAAATTTGTTTTCAGAGAGATTGTCTTTGTAGAGATTCCTTGAGTAGAAATCTTCAATGCAAAGTTTATTTTGAGATCGATTTAAATTAGTTCATTCCGCAACTCAATCATCTGCGCCGGTAGAGCGCCGCAAAAATAGACGACGTGGCGCAAATATTATCTCAAACAGAATCCAGCAGTAAATAATTTTAATTAATACTTGAACGTTGAATATTTTTAACACGACATGAGTAATAAACCACGCTTTAATTTAACTTTATTCAATTGTTGGATAACGTAATTTGTAAATAAAAAAACAAATGTCAAACAAAAATTAAGACAGAAGAAGTTATCCCTCATCTTATCCCTCTCTACTATACAGTATCCGAAAATGTATGTTTAAAATTTAATCTTGAATTTACTTAACATGCTATTTACAGTTGCATTAGCTGAACACGCTGCTGACGATCTTCAAGTGTTGTCACAAGAACAACAAACATCAGAACATCTTTCGCCTGAACCAGAAGAGAAAAAAATAAAACGGAAACAGACGGATACAGAAGAAGACCAGAAACAAGAAAAGAAGTCCCGAGCGGAAGAACTTGAAGTAGCCGAGATAGTTACTAGACAAGAGTCTCTTGAGGTGTTGCAAACCAAAAGAAAAGCGTCTATAGAAAGCGCTCAAACTAAAAAAGTTGCAAAGACTGACATACAAGAGTTGTCGCATATTAACGAAAGTCAAGACACAGACACGGCAGACGATAAAAGTAAAGTCACAGCCGATTTTGAAATTAAATCATCTGTGACTGTACATGAAAGCGAAACTTGTGAGGTACAATCAACATCTCTTTCCGACCCTACTGTATTAACAGTAAATCCAGTAGAAGAAGAAAAAATATCTGAACCGGGTAAGATTTCTAGAGATAAAAGAGCATTTAAGAGAATTAAAATAAAACCTGAGGGTGAATTAGTAGATGCTTCAAGTAACGTCGCCGTATCAAGAACTGAGAAAATAGAGACAGAAGGAGACGTTACCTCGGCAACTGTTAGATCTGAAGTTGATATACAAAGTGAGGAAACATTCATCGTTCCGCCTCAAATATCTGAACATCAGAAAGCGGGATTATTCGTGCAAGAAGAATCATCTTCAGTTTCATTATCCAAACAGACCAAAGTCACTTTAGAGAGTTCGTTAGGAGAACAAACGTCTCAAACTACTTTACAAGTATCCACAGAACAAAACTCGCAGTCGAATCCGGTCAGTGAAAATCAGACGAGAACAGGTCAAAAAGTATATTTTGAAGTAAACTCTAATCAAAAAGACAGTGAATCAACAGCTGAATCTGATGATCTGACAGTCACTGAAAATACTGATATTAAGAATAAAACACAAAAAGATACTAGAAGATCTATTTCGCGGAAAGCATCCGGACAAACATCTTCAGTTGATAAAGCTGAGTTAACAACAGAGGAGGCATCTTTTACTAAAGACAAACAAACACAAGAGCAAAGTACTGTTACTGCCACAACAGAAGCTACACGTTCATCTACTGCATCGATTAGTAGAAAAAGTGAATCAGTGTTGGAGAAAACTGCTAATGAAAGTGTGCAATCTCTCGAATCAAATCAAGGTGAAGCGAAGTCTGTAGAAGTTGGTGCAGCTGGAGCTGCTGAGTTTGAGCCAACGGCATTGAGAAGCAGTCAAACTGTAACCGCAGAAGAAAACGTCGAAGACGAGATGTCGAGGTTTAATAGTCGTAGTTCGAGGACTTCTGGAGGTGAGTTTTTAAACTATTTTTGACACATAAGATGCGTAACAAATTAAATAAACATGTACATTTTTTTTAGAATATTCCAGTAGTACTCGAAAATTATCAAGTGGTGGTCGGTATGAATCTTCTACCGGAACCAGCATGTCTTCTTACTCACGACGTGAGAGTGGGTCACGTATAGAGAGCGGAAAATATGAAGCTAGTGGAACCATTGAGGGCATCAGTTCCTCTAAATATGAATCCAAATATTCGAGTGCCAGCGCTCGAGTCGAGGGGGGAAGCGCTTACGGTATTGAATCTAGCTACGACAGCAAGGCCGAAGGAGGCTCGAAATATGGCATTGAATCAAACTATGAAGCTTCTAGTAAGATCGATAGCATAGCTTCTAAGTATGGCATCGATGCAAATGGTAAAATCGAAGGTCGGTCCACAAACTATATTATCGAGAGCAGCTACGGTGGAGAAAAAATCGATGGCGGAGATAAAATTGAATCTTCTTTCGAAACAACAAGTAAAATCGATAGCATTGCTTCCAAATACGGTCGCGATCTCAATGGAAGGGCCGAAAGACGTTCGTCGAGATTAAGTATAGATGCAAGTTATGATGGAGAAAAGATTGACGGTGGATCAAAATACGAGTCCACTTATGAGAAATCAAAGAACGGAGAATCTTCCTACGAAAGAAAATATTCAAAAGCGTCTATATCTAATGGCTCCGTAACCAGTGATTTCGAGTCTTCAAGGTCTGTAAAGAAATCCGAGTCTGTGGACGGAAAACCAATTTTCACGAAGACCATCGAAGGGCAGAACATCGAACGTAAGTTCTCGACAGTTAGAATAGAAACTTGTAGAAGTAGAAAAACTTAGTGCTTGTACATAATGCTTTTAGTTAACTAACTTACACAACCCATTGATTTAACAAAGCTTCATGTTCCAAAATGTAAAAGATTTCGCACGGTTCAATACTACAAAAATTTTCTCAGACATGAGTCACAATTTTTCACTTGAACATTTTAAATGATAATTTAAAGAACCGTACGAAATCATCTCTAATAATATTGTGAATCCTCAGCGGGTGAAAACGCGGCATTCGAATGTTGTCTTCACGATTCTGAGGAGGTGAAGGTGACTTGGCTGAAGGACAACAAGCCGCTGACCGACCGCCTGATGGACCGCTGCTCCATCACCTCGATAGATGGCGCTTTCAGGCTGAAGCTCATGCACTGCAGGGAAGACGACGCCGGCACTTACACCGCCATTGCGGAGAATAAAAAGGGCAATGCCCATTGCACCGCTCAGTTAGTCGTCCAGGAGCGTAAGTGTTTATTTTTTTATTTAATGGACTCGATAGAAATTGTTAGTTTCTTGTTAAATCTTGATAAAAATCTTTTAAACTCATAGATTAAGTTCTGCCACATTATTTAAAAAAACATTTCTATCGAGTCAATAATGCTCTAATTTCTTTTTTTTTACAGAGATTTTTTATTATTGTATTACACGAAATACTTGTTCAAATCTGCATGATCAATGCAACATCATCAATTAAGACATCGTAAGGCGTATAACTCGTAGTTCGTCACTTGTACTGTCCCATAATTTTCCTGTATTTGGCACTGGATTCATGTTTGTAGGAGTACACCGTCGCATGCTCTGTGGCATCTTCTATTTGGTCCTTTTGCTTATATCTCAATCAAGCTTCCTAATCAGCAAAACCAACATTATAATCTAGCTCCTGCAAATATCTGCTCATTTTATATCTTAATTGTCGTTTTTAATTACAGATTCTTTATTTTCCTTCTTCTTTCTTTTTTCTATCATTGATTTCGATGGTATTTTGTTTCTGTTCTCTTTCTATTTCTTTAACTATATTATGTATAAGGATCAGGTCCAAATTCAAAACTTCTTAGAATTTATGAATTTAATTCAAAATTTTGCATGATTACGGTAATGAAATCCAATTGGTTATTATAATATTATTATTTTTAAATACACTTACGAATATTCTATATTTATTTTCTTATGTGCAATTTTATCAATGTCTTTACAAAATGTTGCAGTAACTCCAGAAGAAAGGAAAGAAAGGAATGCTCTTAACGCGCCTTACTTTTTGGTGGCGCTGAAAGATACTGAGATTTTAGAAAACACTTACCTACGTTTTATGGTGAGGGTCAAAGGTGACCCCAATCCAACAGTTAAATTGTAAGTTGTGTACGTCAAATAACAAGTTTATAATCACATATAGTAAATCTGTTTATCGTTTAACTTATAACGCATGAGCCAAATCGTTTATTCTCTTGTCAATTTGGCACTTTCCTTGGGGCACTCACCTCTAACAGTTTGCCAATACAACCAGACAGATTAACAATGAGATACGAAACAATGTTCAGTATTTTACTGTACACTGATGCGGTCACGTAGTCTTTAAACGTTTTTTTTTATTGTCAACCCATTGTTTGTGCAAAGAAGTGTATTCTTGCCAAGGACTTGTCAGTTTGATTGACCGTTACAGCTTTAGTTACGGGCCACAAAACTCACAAGACAGAAATTTAAAATAGGCCAATGTAATTGTGATTGAAAAGTGTTGGTTTTCGTGTAGTGAATAAAATAAAATGTGTTTGTGAAAATTATAAGTGTCGAACTGTATTACACAACGGTTTGCGTAAGTTTTTTTTTATATTCTGCTCGTAACCTTTCTCATACTGGGCGGTAAGCCAAGTGAGAACACGTCGCTCGAAATGACAACTTATTTGTTTAAAAAAGCTATAGGGATATCAAAGAATTGTCATGTAAACGTTATATTTTACATTTCGATAGTAGATTTATAAAGCGTACTTAAAAATATGTATCTTATAAAAAACATTGTTAGGGTGTTTTTCACACTTTTAAAATCAAAGAAAACATGTCTCTAAACTTGTTTACGTGATATAAACATAAATTGCATGTTTTAAAACAACATGCTTATTTTGCGGTGATAAACCTCACATTATATTTATGAATTTAAAGTACTTTTAATTTTTTATGACTTTCTACCTTTGGCTTATGCACTGTGAAACTGTGATCGTATCATAAAGGGAGTCCCACATACACAATTTCGAAATCACGACTAAGAGTCACGCTCGCCGTAGTGCGAATGCCGAGGTGCGGTATAAGACCCCTACATAAGTATTATCGCCTACACAGTAGTATAGTATAGTAGTATTAACTACTAGTAATAGGTCCAATCCGGTAATAATAACGAAGTAACAGCCCGAGAAGAGGCTCCTGAGGGAGCCCTCGAACCTAGTTTAGGCTAAGCGCCATCTGCGCCCGGCCACCTCAAGCCTGGTGAAACTGTAAATGCCTCTTCAAGGCAAACAGTGACTGCTCAGTCACAAAAAAAAACTACTAGTAATATATGGCATTAGTTCGTATCCGAAATAATGTTTGCAAGATGTATATTGCAAAATGTATGATTGTATGTTGCCAATCTCTGACATCTAGTTAAAATAATAATCAATACATAGTATCTAATATAAAATGAAACTGCTTTGAGATGCTTAGTTACATATCATTAATGTAGCCTATACAAAAAAGTCTGCTGCGTAAAATATTTTGTTCCTCATGTTGCGCTAATCTTACAGTACTATTGATTTGTGCTGTTTAAGATTCACTCCGAATCAAGTTGATTTTAAGATCATCAAATGGAAAACTACAATCGGTACCCATTCACCTCACCTCCGGCGATCAGATGTGTTATGTTTTTGTACATTCTTTCAGCTACCGAGACGGAAAAGAGATAGTAACTCGTTCTGAGAACGACCGCGTGTCTATAGTGCGCACGCGCGCCGAGCACGGCTCCTACGAGCTGGTGATCGCCGACGTGCAGCCCGGCGACGCCGGCCTCTACGCCTGCCGCGCCATGAACATCTACGGTGAAGTGGAAACCGAAGCTAAAGTCACCGTTGTTGGTAAGATAGTAAATAATGTGATATTACTATATTAATGGTAAAATAGCTGTTCGCGTCTTCACCCATATAAAAGTAAATTCATTTTTGTTACATAAAAAAACTTAGTTTTATTGTTTAAATTGCGTAAAACTTTCAATTGCGAATGCCAAAATTCAAATACTCAAATAACAACGAAGGCCTTCGCCATTGACTGAGAATTGCCGTTACCGAGGTAACCATTCACATTGCTGCTATTGGCTGGCAATTTTCGTCCCTTTTTCGCATAACATTTTTTTATCAATTTGCTCACCTCCTAAGATTAATGGCGTGAAAATGTATAGCTTAAAGCGTGACGTAACTATAGGCCTTTTTATTACAAAAATAATTATTCAAAAACATGCCATGATTGCTAAGACCCTGCGTTATAAAGAAATGTGTCCTGATGATTTATTTTTACTTATTTACGTAGGATAAAAAAATAAATCATATCATGATTTATTATAATAGTATTAGTATAGATAAAGTCATAGAAGTAACGCTGCATGAACAAAATGAGCCTTGAGAGGAGGTTTAAAGAATAGAAATTAGAGATTCGGTTGCTTGGACGAGTTAGGCAACACGTACACTAAACACCAAAAATATGCTGTTTAAAACATCTATCAAAATGTACGATGAGAAACAAAAAATATTCAATCATTCGACAACTATTGACAAAATAGATGAGTTGGCACGATCCAATTTATTATGGATCTTTATTAATAAATTAAAAATAATCAATTAAAATTTTATCTGCATTAATTATTTAAACATTATCTCACAATTCAAAGGAGACATATTTTGTTTTTTTCTGCATATTGACGCGACTGTTGGATACGTTCCAGTATTTGTTTATTAGTTTTTCATCTAAATATAACCGCAGAAATATACGGAATCTCCGCTCGTTATATAACTATGCCAAAATTTGAAACTTGTCCGTTCTATTTGCGGAACGATGGGAACATTCGATGACATTAAACCTGATCTAATTTTATTTATAGATTACTTTAAAAAATATAGATATGTACTATAGATGGACATGTATATAGAAATAACATCTACTAAAATGTATGAAGCGGTTGGATTTATTCATAAAAGGGTTCAAATATTTCAGATGACAAGAACATATTTGGAGAACTACTCCCGGGTGGTGAAGGGTTGCTGGCGAAAGGAGAAAAAGCCACATTCACATGGAAGAGAGATGGACAACCTTTCGACCCCGAAGAAAGATTCAAGGTACCGTGTTAACAGATTTTTTTATGAAACAATTTTCAGTGATATACTTAAGAATCGAACCGAGATTAATATTCAGATAATCTCCTCCAGACTCCAGATAATCCTCAGGTTTAAATTTGGATGCAAAGTCCAAGGTAAACAGTTGTGTTCATTTGTGTTCTCATTGTTAGGTTTTGCTGGGTGATGATGAGGACTCGCTGGCACTGGTATTCCAGCATGTGAAGCCAGAAGACGCCGGTCTCTACACCTGCGTCGCCAAGACCAGCACTGGCAACATCTCATGCTCCGCAGAGCTCACCGTACAAGGTATTAGCAATACTGATTGTATACGAAATTCAAGAATTTGGATACGTTGTCTAGTATTCCCCTCTAACCAATCGACATCTTCTTTGTATTTTCTAAATAGTTTGTCACTTCGTAGATAATGTTAACGATCGACTCTAAGCCTTGAATTCTTGATGTTATAGAACTAGCGTAGGACCATACGTATACGATACAATGGTGTGATTACATGATATAGTCTTCTTAATTTACTCAAAATTCAGTTTAGCTAGACATATAGACTGTGCATGTAACAGGTGCGGTCCATGAACTGCACCGGGAGCCGGAGAAGCCGACGCTGGTGATTGAGCACCGGCAGGCTGTCGTGGCTGCCGGCGGCTCAGCCATGCTGGAGCTGCAGTGCAAAGGCTACCCCAAGCCCAACGTCGTCTTCAAACACGACGGACAGGTTGTGGAGCCCGACACCAGGCACAAGTCAGTATAAACTCACCAAGTTACCAACTCTTACGTTTAATGAGCTTCATTTTTAACATTTGCGTAGAAAATTAAACTATGGCACTTCTACTAGAAAAGGTTTTTATTCTCAATGTTAATATGTTTGGTAAATATGTGGTTGTTGTTGTGGAGGTTCCTGTACGAGGACGAGGAGTCGATGTCGCTGGTGATAAAGAATGTGACGGCGGCGGACGCGGGCGAGTACCAGGTGACGGCCAGCAACGAGCTCGGCGAGGACACCACCGTCATGCACCTTCTCGTCAAGGACGCGCCCAGGATTAAGAAGAAGATTGAGAACCAGTCCTGTATGGTGAGGCATCCATTTATTTATATTTCCTGACACCAGAAATTTTTACTTTAAGATGTAGGTTTTCTACAATCGCCGTTGCCTCAATAATTTGCTACATTGCCTGGACAGGGCTACCTAAAATTTGCCCTGATAAAATTTGTTGGCTCAATCGACCAACATTATATTTAATTTAGCATTATCGTTTACCAATTGTAACACCACGAAAGCTTACTTAGTGTTCATGTGTTTGTCATCCTATCCTCCGTGAAGGTGGGCGACACACACACAGTTACAGTTGAGGTGGAGGGCACACCAATTCCGGAGGTCAGCTTCTACAAGGACGGCGCAGAACTGAAGAGTTCTGAGCGGATTGTCATCGTCAAAGAGTCCGACTACGTCCACAAAATTACAATAAAGGACGCCAAGCTAACGGACACGGGATCTTATTCAGTCGTCGCTAAGTCAGTATTTGTTTGATACTTATATTTAAAGTGGTACTAAGATATTGTCAATATATGTCTCTGAATTGCTCAGTTACTTTTCCGTTTCTATTGTTAAAACTATCCATTCATCATAACCAGTGATTTATTCTGCAGTTATGTTAAATTACTAGGTATTATATCTATCAATGTGCAGGAACGAGGTGAACCAGTGCTCGGACTTCTGGCAGTGGCACGTGTCCTCAGCGCCCAAGATTGTGAAGAAACTGGGCGGTTCCAAGGTTTGCGAGGAGAAGGAGACTGTCACCTTCAAGGTTGAGACTGAATCAGATCCAGCGCCTGATGTTAAATGGTAAGAATTGCAATGACAGTTTTATTTCATAGTATAAAAACTATTGGTAGACTACTAATTGTATATGTTCTTTCAGGTTCAAAAATAAAACAGAGCTGAAAGAGTCATCGACGATTAAGATATCATCATCAGGCGAGGCTCATTCGCTGGTCATCACCTCCGCCGCGCGCGCCGACGCCGGGGAGTACTCCTGCGAAGTAAGTTGGGGCCTAACATCATTGTATGAAACATTTTACGTCACAAAAGCTATACTGCCCTGGTAGAATGGACAGATCAATTTCTCAATCTTGCCAACCCGATAAAGCCTTTAGATTTATAAAACCAAGTAGTCATCCTTTAGTCCTAGACATTAATCATCTTCTTCTACTAAGTCTTTTCTTCCGAACATGTCCAGGTCCGCAACGTGCACGGTTCAGCGAGCGACTCGTGCGTGCTGAACGTGCGATGCGCGCCGCAGTTCCGGCAGCGGCTGCGTGACGTCACCGCCAGTGAGGGTGACGTCAACGTCGAGTTCACCGTCGACGTTGAAGCGTACCCCGAGCCCAAAGTACAATGGTGAGGCTGCTTACATATTTAACTTTATACTTCGAAACACCTTTATGTATACCTTGATCACAACTTGTACGAATCTAATCAATGCTATGGATTTTAAGTTGTATGAGGTAATCGAAGGACCAATATCTAAGAAGATCCTTGGCTAAGTCGAACAGCAGATACGTAGTGGTTGATGGCTGTAACAATCGATACTAACGCACTACAATTATCAGGTACCTGGGCGACGTGGAGATAACCGAGAAGAAGTCGGTGTACACCCGTGTGGATAACGGCAGCTCGCACAAGCTGATCTTGAAGGAGGTGTCTGCGGAGATGTCCGGCCAGTACTCCTGCAAGGTCACCAACGACCTCGGCAGCGACTCCTGCCACGCCACATTCACTGTCAATAGTCAGTTTAATTCTATAAATAATTCGGTTTGTACTAACACCAAATAACCAGTGTGATTTGTAACTTATGAATGTATATTATATTCGTAGGGAAGCCACGGATCACAAAGAGCTTAGTAGACATGACCGTGGATGCTGGACAAACTCTGAAGCTGGAGGTGGAAGTGGAAGGCTGCCCCGAGCCCAAGGTCAAGTGGTACAAGGACGGCAAGGAGGTCACTACCGACGCTAGAATCAAAATAGAACGAGACACCAAAAGGTAAGATTGTGCTATGTAAAATTTGAACATCTTTTCATAGAAACGGAAAGTAATTAATTTTATATGCAACTCAAAATACATTGTATTTCAGATTGGAGAACTATAACTTAACAGTGACTCTTGTGAAGGAAGAAGACGGTGGAGAGTACGAAGTTAGGGCTGAAAATGAAATGGGTAGCGTGAGCTCCAAGAGCACTGTCACCGTACACAGTAAGTATAGCACACGTCTCGACATATGTAAGAAGTTCAATTGATTCAACATACGAGTTCGTTTTGGTTCAGAAACAAAAACTAAAATACTTTATAATCCAAATATTTATTATGAATCTACATAATATTTTGTCAGCGCCTAGTCACTAGCTAACATTAGTGACTAGTATACAGTTCCAGCAAGTTACAAACACACACAACACGCATCGCACACTTTAATAAGGTACAGTCACACAAGTCACAGATTATGTTTACCACAACTCCGGAACATGCATTTACATAGGTATGGTAGTTAACTAGAGCGTAGTATTACATGAAGTAGATTACTACTGCATTGCACGTATTAGTTTTGTTGTAGTGTCCTTTCGTGGACGATTTGTAGACGTTACTTTGTTTCTGTAAAAAGGTGTTCATTCGACAAGAATGCCGATGTGTGTTTTCACAAGTGTCTAAGCACCATTTCCCCCCTCACCTTTTTGTGACGTCTTTAATACTTTAAACACCTATCCAAAAACCATTTTAATTTCATCATGTTTCGTTATTTTTAATAGCTAAAGAAGTTCATTCAAGATTCAAAAAAGAAACAATACTTGAAAAAGAAGTCGAGGAAGATAGCAAACCTAAAAAGCAAGAAACTAAAGAACTTCTTGAGGATGATAAAGACACGGCAACTATCAATAAAACTAAAACAGAAAAGATCGAAGAAAAACTTATTGACGATACTTCAAAGAACGTAAGGTTTGAAAATGTCGAGCAGACAGCTGAAAAAGCTAAAAAGTCACTCACTGAATCAGAAGTAATAGAAGATAAATCATTCTCTGAAGTTGACGATAGTCTTAAAGCAAAGAAAACCACAGTTAATGATTGTGATATACAACCAAAACAAGGGAAACTTTCAGAACTGGAAGTAGCAGAAGAGAAGTCATTCTGGGATGACGTTGAAGATGATTTTAAACCCAGGAAAACCAAAGTAAATGATGCTAATTTAAATTCACAAGAAACAAAACAGTCCTTCACGGAACCAGAATCAGTAGAAGAAAAATCTATTTGGGACGAAAATGTAAATGAAAGCACTCAAAAAACATTGGTCAATGAGATTACTAATGAACCTCAAAAAGTTAAAAGATCATTTTCCAAACCGGAAGTAGCTGAAGAAAGATCTAGTGGAAATGATGAAATTGAAGACCAACCTAAAATACCCCATGTTGAGGAAATACAAAATAAGCCGCAAAAGTCTAGAAAATCATTCTCAAAACCTGATGAAGTAGAAGAAAAATCATTTTGGAAAGACACAGAAAATGAAGAAATTAAGAAAGTAACAGAACAAGAAGTAATTGACAAACCACAAAAAGGAAACAAATCCTTTTCGGAACCTGAAGAAGCTGAAACTAAATCGTTCTGGGATGACATTGATGGCGAACAAAGTAAGAGTGTGCAAATTGATAATAGTGAAGAAGTGCCCAGAAAATCTAAAGAATCGATAACAGAACAAGATAATCAGCAATTGAAAGACTTGAAATATGATGAAAAGACAAGTGGAAAATCTTTGCCAGAATCTGAATCAGTCGAAACAAAATCTTTTTGGGATGATAATGAAAGTGAACAACCCCAAAAGTTACAAGTAGATGAATCTAAGGAAAAGCCTAAAAACTCTATAAAGTCAATCACAGAAGCTGAAAGCGTCCAAACAAAATCATTTTGGGATGAAAATGAATATGAACAAATTAAAAAACCTGAAGTTAAAGAGATAGGAAATGATATACAAAAGAGTAACAAAGGAATAACGGAACCTGAAAATATAACAAAAGTAGAAATAGAAGAAGACTTGAAGCCTTCAAGACGTAAATCTGTTAAAAAACAATCTCTTAAAGAAGAGCCGATAAGTGCTGAAAAAGAAGGTACAAAATAAGCGCTTTACGCTTCTTCATTTATCAGTAAAACAAACAGCTTATAGTCAGCGAGAAATTCACGTTTTCGCAAGTAATATTGCATGCTTAACTTGTGTTTTTTTTAACAAACGAAGTGTGATTTGTTATGTTTAGGCCGAGTGTTCGAAACAATAACCACATTCAAGACAGGCGAGGACGGGTCTATTGTTGTGTCTAAGGTCAGCAGCACCTGCTCCCACGGCGCCATTATCACAGGTCGGTATCAGAGCTTCGCTTATCCTCCTTCCTTACTTTTCTTGCTCCTCATTTAATTGCCATTTAATATTTTCTTTGAATTACAAATCCTCATCTCTTGATATTTATTTTCAATCAACTTTTGCATGCTCTATGTTATGAACGTAAGTATAAATGTGGTCATAATAATATTTTAACTATTAGGTCCTGCCGAAACACACACTTTGCATAAAATGACATCGAAATACTACGATGATGATGATGATGAGTGCACCAGAAAAGTTATACGACCCAATAAGCCACATACTACTTCTTTAGAAGTAGAAGAAATTGCAAGTCACAGTTATTTTCTATCCGATTTGGGTTACTATACAGTGCCGGACCATGTCAGGAGAGGCACATATGGTATTATAGAAGAACCGCAGACCGATTCCGATGCTGACAGTTTGAGATACGGACGATTTACCGGAAATAGAACGGTTTCTATCCATTCCGTTTCGGAAGATGAGAACAGCTTGCACAACGAGTCGTTGTCGCGGGAAATATCAATTGAAGATTTATCAAAAACAATATTTGAAATAGATGAAACTCGAAAAGTGTTCAGCAAAGACTCATACGTTCGTCAGTCTTCTATCAAGGAAGATTACTTGACGAACGATGGAGACGAGGAATATGTTATATTAACTGAAAAACGTCAAAAAGTTTTTGAAAATGATATCACTGAAAAACTTATAGATATTCGCAAAGAATTTGATGAAAATGTATTTAAAAATATTGAAGAAAAGGCAGATGACGTTAAAAATCGAATAATCGAGGAATTAGTCATAGGAGACGTAATGAACCATGACAACATAACAAAAGATGTCACCGAGACGACCGTGGAGAAAAAGAAAAAACAAAGCGGAAAATTATTCTGCGTAGAAGAGGAGGACGATAGAGAAGTGGAAGCCTTGCTGAGACGCAGTCAGAGACAGAGAAGCATATTAGACGATATTATAAATCAAGAAGATGTGAAAGGTAAATTTCAAGTACATAAAATATTATTGAAAAAAGAATACTGGAAGGCTGAAATACGTTTTATAACGCTACGAATGTTTGTTAGGGGCATAACAACTTTCTATTTGTTGCTTATACTTAAAAAAAAAAATCAACTATCATATTTTAATTGTGATCTGGTATTTTTGTTGAAATTAAATTAATTACATTGTGTTCTACTCGTATTATGTAATTTTATATACTTAAACAAAGTATAGTTAACAATTAAACATCAGATCACATCCACATATCTTCTTAGCATTCGAACATTATTTTGAATTAATTCTATCGTATGTTTGTTTTAGCGCGCATGCGTAATAACATTTCCTTCTGGCATACTAATAAACGGGTCCTGTTGCGGAGGAGATGTTAATCTCCACCACACGTCCATACAAAGGTAACTCTTTTGTTTTTTGTGTATGATTATCGTTTGTATGTAGTTGCTTTCTGTTAAGTTCCTCAACATTACTCGACGAATCTGGTACGTATACACACAGCAATAAACACGATACAGATGAGCCACTTTACCTCTTACACGTAGGTAAGTACAGACGCAATATTAAGATTAACTGCTGTAAATATGCGTATTGAACACAAATATATTGTTTATTCTGCGTTATTATGTAAAGGTGTTTTTCCTTCAATGAATATGAAAATACTGTATCTTCTTTTCTATACATTAAATTCTTTTGTACATATTTATACGATTTTACGTGCTTCAGTCTTTACGAGCATAATTTTTAAAGTCTTTAATTAGACTTTTTAAATTATTTCCTAGGTTCTAGCTTGCACGCCATTAAAATTTCATCGCATCTATCAACATTCTTATTTATTCCTTCTTCTCTGTACGGAGCAAAATTGAAATGTATTAAAATAATAAATCCAATAAACTGTTGTAAATATTTCAGCACCACCGAAACTGAAAGAGAGCAGCATGAAAGATAGCAGTGTGTTCGAATCCCTACCTCTGGTGTTTACTGTGGAAGCGAGTGGTTCGCCGAAGCCAACGGTGCGTTGGCTGCACGATGGCAAAGAGGTCAAGCCAGATGCCAGGATCCGCATCACCAACGATGGAGACCTGTACAAACTAGAAGTGGACAAGGCCGAACTCGGAGACGCCGGCAAATGGCAGTGCGAGATCAGCAATAATCTTGGAAAAGATGTTCTTCAGGCAGAAATAACTGTGAAACGTGAGTAACTCGACAATGTTACCACTACGTTACTAAGGTTGTGAAATAGCAAGTATTAAGGTGTTGAAGTTTTATAAACCAACTTACCAGCCTTTTAAAAATAAATCCTAGTACCTAGTTCACAATATGTGGTTAATACTATTCTCTCTATCCAGCTGAGAGTGAGCTACGCAAGCCTATCTTCAAGACGCCACTGGAAGCACAGCGCGTGATGCAGCGCGAGCCGGTGACACTGCGCGCGGTGTGCACGGCGGACCCGCTGCCGCACGTCGCCTGGCTGCTCAACGGGCACGAGCTCACCCCAGATGCCACGCTGCTCATCGACGCTGAGAGCAAAGACATCGAACACGGACTCAAGGAGTGCGTCTTCACTCTTCGTATTCCCACTGGTAAGATTTTGACAGGAATGCTTCTCAATAATACAGGTTAACCTAAGGATCGCCGACTTACGAAAGAAGATAGCGCTTTAAGAATGCTACAATATTTCTTTTCGTATTAGAACTTAGTCTTGTCAGTATGTATCTTAATTAGTTCAACTTCAATAAATATTCAGGTCGTCACGCGGACACCGGTGTGTACACTATTGAAGCAAAGAATAAGTACGGAGTGGGCGAGAGCTCTGCGCGCCTCGACATTCTGCTACGGCCGGAAATTGAGGGCCTGAAGGACGTCACCGCCATGCCGTACGAGGAGACCACCTTCATCGCTAAGATTCAGGCCAACCCCATCGCTGAAGTGCAATGGTTTGTAGTAATTATCAATAGCAGTCTGACTTTAACCTTCATTCTGTTCGTTGTCATTGTAAGCTTAAAATAAATGGCTATCTAGAAAATTGGCTCTGATATAATAATTTTGTACAGGAGCAAAGACGGATACGTCATAAAGCCGTCGTCGAAGATCGATATAGAGGAGGACAAGGGCTCGGAGACGCACAAGCTGGTGGTGAAGAAGGTTACCCTGGAGGACGCCGGCGTGTACAGTGTCACCGCCAAGAATGAGATCGGGGAAGCCTCGCAACAAGCTAAGCTTACAGTTCACAGTAAGTTATTGATTATAAATTGTTAACCAATGGTAGGGTAAGGATTTTTTACGGTATTTTGTAAATAAAATTAACCATTTCAGCGGACAAGCCGGTGTTCACAAAGCCGCTGCAGAAGGAGACGGTGAAGGACTACGCGGACTGCACGTTGAAGGTGCGCTGCGACGGCGTGCCCAAGCCCGAGGTGCGCTGGTTCGTCAACGGCAAGCAGGTGGTCAACGACGAGCGCCACACCGTCACCACGGAGGTCGGCGGTCAGGTCGACAGCGAGCTCGAGATCAAACACTTTAATACATCCGATGCTGGCAAGGTTCGTGTCATACTCCCTCTTATTATATAGGTTTCGTTTTTATTTTATCTATATAACATTTGTGGGGTGTATATTCTCAGTACGTGGTGCGCGCTGTGAGCTTGTCTGGTGAGGCGGAGTGCGAGGCTGTGATCTCGATGGCGCAGACTCCGCCGGGCTTCGCGCACAAGCTGGAGCGCCAGAAGGACGTCGACGAGGGCGAGCCTCTCGAGCTCAAGGCCAAGCTCGACGGCAGCCCCATACCCACTGCCAAATGGTAACTGTTCATACTCCCCGTATACAATCGAAGACGTTTACTGAAATGTCATGTCGATCACAACGAAATTAGGTGGAAAACTAAAGCTAAATTATATTTATTCTTCGTTTTACCAATGATATTGAATCCTAAGAAGTAGACGAATTTAATTGTGTGTATGTAAAGTACGAGACATCATATGCTGACAATGAAATGCTACAGGTACAAGGACGGCGCCCCCCTGGCCGCGGAGGACTCGCGCGTGAAGCAGAGCGCGCTGCCGGACGGCACAGTGAGGCTGAGCATAGAGCACGTCACTCCCGCCGACTGCGGCGCGTACAAACTTGTCATCACCAGCCCCAACGGAGAGAACTCAGCGCTCTGCGCCGTCGCCGTCAACCGTGAGTGGTTACAGACACATTCTCAGCTAAAGCTACAGATTACAAAAATTTTGATAAGTTGTAATAAATTGAATCCTCGTTGCAGCTACACCGCGCAAACCGTCGTTCAGCGAGCCGCTGGAGGATGTGAAAGCAGTGGTGGGTCAGCCGCTCAAGCTGCAGGCGCGCGTCATGGCCTTCCCCGCACCCGAGGTCAAGTGGTTCAAGGACGGTACGTGACAGATAAATTTGAAAATTTTAACTTTCATGTGATTGTATTTTCTATAATAATTACGAACCTAAAAGAAATACTGAGTAAACTTTTTTTCGTTATCTAGCGGTCCCAAATTTCTAGATCTATGTTAAACATATCATAACATTCCACCAGGTCTTCCGATCCGTCCGTCGCAAGCCGTCAACTTCATCAACCAGCCGGGCGGCGTCATCGGTCTGAGCATCGACAGCTGCCGGCCGGAGGATGCGGGTCAGTACGCGCTCACTGTCGCCAACAAGCTCGGCGACGTCGAGTCCAAGGCCAAGGTCGAGGTCCTGCAGAAGGAGCGCAAGCCCGCCTTCGTCGCCGAGCTCATGCCCGTCAAGGTCATCGAAGGATTCCCTGCTAAACTGGAAGTTAAAGTGCTGGGACATCCACCGCCGGTCATCAAATGGTAAAGCCATTTTGGATCATTTTGGTGAAAGACAAGACTTGTTAAAAATACATTTAAAAATTATATTTAATTGTAGGACACACAATGGTCAAGAGATAGTTCCGGACGGCACCCGTATCCGAGTAGTGACGCAGCCGGACGGTGCGGTGGCACTGCTCATAGCCGAAGCCAAGGCGCCGGATGCCGGACAGTACGGCGTTATCGCGGCCAACGACAAGGGGGAGACATCTTGCACCGCCGAGCTCAGTGTTGCCAGTGAGTTCGGAATTTCTACTGCAATAATTCTTAAAAACATAAACCGAATAAATTTGTAATGTATGCTTGAAATTGTTTTAAAGGTCGCGAGGATGACTCGTCGCCACAAGAAAAGCCGCGCTTCGTGCACGGTCTGCGAGAGACGACGGCGGACGAGGGCCAGCCCCTGACCCTCAGCGCGCCCTTCGCGGGCAACCCCGTGCCTGAAGTGGCCTGGACCAAAGACGGCCAGCCGCTCATACCCAGCGAGAGGCTACTGCTGACTTGTGATGGCAAGAGGGTAAGCGGGACTACTAGAATCATAAATCTAATGTACGCACGGACAGACATTTTATCTTGATAGTAGGATGTATGAGCAACTTAAAGGGATAATTTGAGGTTAAGTACGATAATAAACTTTAAAATAAAAATAAAAAATAAAATAAATATAAAATAAAAAATAAACTTTAAAATTCCATGCAGAAGTCTCTTTTTCTCAGACACGTCTAAAAAGAAATATGTTTGTAGGTCGGTTTAGAGATCAACCCCGTGGTGCCGGCGGACGCGGGCGTGTACTCGGTGCGGCTCAGCAACCCGCTGGGCGAGGACAGCAGCGAGGCCCCTGTCAACGTGCGCAAGGTCTTCCAGCCGCCCACCTTCTCGCAGAAGTTCACCGACCTGCAGCAGGTAAGCGGTTACTTCGAAATATCAATACGACTGCCTTTCTTCTTTTCAATACATTTCCAACTTTGTACAACGACACCACCATTTGTCCCTCCAGTTGCCGTCCTTGGACGCCAAGTTCTCAGCGCGCGTGCACGGCAAGCCTACGCCCGAGGTGTCGTGGTACCGGGACGGGCGGCCGCTCACCGCCGGAGACAAGTACGGCATCAAGCGCGACGGCGAGGCCTGCTGCCTCTACGTGCGCGACCTCGTGCTCGACGACGCCGGCACATACAAGTGCGTGGCCAGGAACAAAGAGGGCGAGGCCGTCTGCGAAGCTGCACTGGAAGTTGTCGATAAAATGTAAGCTAGTTCACTACGATATCTATGTAAATGATTTTACACGTTATGTTCAATGCCTTTTTGTATGTACTCGCAGCGGTCGCCAGCAGCGCGCGGAGCCGCCGTCCTTCCTGAAGCGCATCGGCGACGCGGAGATAGTGCGCGGTCTGCCTGTCAAGTTCACCGCCTGCGTCACCGGCTCGCCCGAACCTGAAGTCGAATGGTAAGTCTCTGCTGACGCTTCCTTCTGATAAAACTTACGTTCCTGACATTGCTAAATATTAAATGCTCGAGACCATTTTTCCCCGACTGAGCTGCCCGTTTTTGCTGCAGGTATCGCAACGACGAGAAGCTGTTCCCGTGCGAGCGCATCCGCATGGACCACGAGTCCACGGGCCTGCTGCGGCTCAGCATCAGCGGCGCGGACCACGGCGACGTCGGCACCTACCGCTGCAGGATCTACAACCCTCACGGCGAGGACTCCTGCATTGCCAACCTCACTTACGACAGTGAGTACAGTTATACAGCTTTGTCTCTCACGATTTAACGGTATAAATGCAAAACATGATATTATGTTGTCGCGCAGCGCTCGAACCCGTTTCGAGTAAGCGACCGATCTCGGAGCAGTACTCGGAGTTCGACAAGATGAAGAAGACGGGTGTGCCCATGCCACTGAGCGACAAGCCCATCATCTCGCGTATGGCCGACCGCCATCTCACGCTCTCCTGGCGCCCCTCCATCCCGCACGGCCCGCGCTTCCCCGTCACCTACCAGGTAACTAAACCTACAAGGTTTACCTCACCTTGCCGTGAACGTGTGCCAAGTTAATGTAATGATAACGCAATGGATGACATGTGCAGGTGGAGATGTGCGAGATGCCGGACGGCGACTGGTTCACGGCGCGCACCGGACTGCGCTCCTGCGTCTGCGACATCCGCAACCTCGAGCCCTTCCGGGACTACAAGTTCCGCGTGCGAGTCGAGAACAAGTACGGCGTGAGCGAACCCTCGCCCTACGCGGTGACGCAGCGCGCGCGGCTGGAGCCCGACCCGCCCAAGTTCGTGCCCTACCTGGAGCCGGGCATCGACTTCCGGCCGGAGACCTCGCCCTACTTCCCGCGGGACTTCGACATCGAGCGGCCGCCGCACGACGGGCACGCGCAGGCGCCGCGCTTCCTGCGCCAGGAGCACGACGCGCAGTACGGCGTCAAGGGCCACAACGCCAACCTCTTCTGGTTCGTGTACGGCTACCCCAAGCCCAAGATGACGTACTTCTTCAACGACGAGCCCATCGAGATCGGCGGCCGGTACGACTGGAGCTACACCAGGAACGGACAGGCCACTCTGTTCATTAACAAGTGAGTTTATTACTAACTCATATCTTACGGTGCGATGTTTGTCGAGGATGCTCTGACGGAGATCGTGTGTGTGTGTGTCAGGATGTTGGAGCGCGACGCGGGCTGGTACGAGGCGGTGGCGACCAACGAGCACGGTCAGGCGCGGCAGCGAGTGCGGCTGGAGCTGGCCGAGTACCCGCGCTTCATCACGCGGCCGCAGGAGACCGTGGTGCTGCAGCGCCGCACGGCGAGGCTGGAGGCGCGTCTCACCGGCGTGCCCTACCCCGACATCAAGTGGTACAAGGACTGGCAGCCGCTTGCGCCCAGCACCAGGATCAAGGTACTATTCATGGTGTCTCTTTTTGAAACAAACCTAAACACTTCATCTTAAGAGTAGAGTAGTTCGATACGTAATTGTTTTTCGAATCAGATGCAGTTCATTGAGCCGGACACGGTGATCCTTGTGATCCACGACGCCATCCTGAAGGACGAGGGTCTATATTCGGTGTCGGCGCGCAACGTGGCCGGCGCCGTCAGCTCCTCCGCCATGCTGCACGTCGAGGAGAGCGAGCACGAGTATTCCACCAGGTAGATTCCCTTATAACTTGGATAAATGGACCAATATAGTCAAGTCAAAGTAAATTCAAATAACTATGTGTATATTTTTGTTGCCCAGAATCCGCGAGCACCCGCCACGTGTGAAGCCGAGCAGCAAGCCCTTTGGGGACTTCTACGACATCGGCGACGAACTGGGCCGCGGCGTGCAGGGAGTTGTCTATCACGCTGCGGAGAGACTCACCGGTATCCAGTATTCGCTTTTTCTATTGAACTTGTCACATACCGCGACACACTATTCACTAATAATGTTTTTTTAGGTCGCAACTACGCAGCAAAGATAATGCACGGACACTCGGAGTTGAAGCCGTTCATGAAGAACGAGCTGGACATCCTCAATCTGCTGAGCGACCGGCACCTGGTGCGGCTGTACGACGCCTACGAGCGTGAGCACACACTGGCGCTGGTGCTGGAGCTGGCCGCCGGCGGAGAGCTCGTCCGCGACCGCCTCCTCAGGTTGACAACTAAACTTACATGAGCAATCCCAGAACAGATAATTATCCGACTCGAAGGACCATTTTCAAAGCTAAATCTTGATTACTTGGTCAAGTCAGCGATGAGGATTATAAATATGAACCATCCTTTCAGCAGAGTTGCCATTTTTGATATAGATTATTAAATGTAATATAAAATGTATAAATTATCCGACTCGAAGGACTATGTTGGTCGTACTACATGCTATGACGTGTTGTATGTGCAGGAGCCAGGGCTACACGGAGCGCGAGATCGCGGGCTACGTGCGGCAGCTGCTGCGCGGTCTGCGTCACATGCACGACAACAACATTGCGCATCTCGGACTCACCGTCAGTAACTTCTTTCATATGAGTATTACTAACTATTATTAAAAAGGATAATAAATGTGCTATAAACAATGTACAGATCGGCGAGCTGGTGCTGTCGCACGCGGGTAGCGACGAGCTGAAGCTGTGCGACTTCGGTCTGTCGCGGCGCATCCTGGCGGAGCGTCTCGCGGCGCTGCAGTACGGCGTGCCCGAGTACGTGGCGCCCGAGGTGGCGCGCGGCGAGGGCGTGGCCTTCTCCGCCGACATGTGGAGTGTCGGCATCATCACCTACATCCTGCTCAGCGGACACTCGCCCTTCCGCGGACACAACGACAGGGAGACCCTCACCAGGTATACGCCGTTTTTTTCGTAGAAAAGTTATAAAAACCAAGGAGTACACTTAACAAACGTAGAAATTAGCATGTCCGTAAGATCAATACTATTTCGCTGGTATATAAAGCTTTGGAAAAACTAGTTTTTATCCGAAAAATGAAATTGAACAGTTACTTAACGAGCCACGTTAACTGACAGAGTTCAAGACGGTTCGTGGTCGTGGCACGACGAGTCGTGGTGGTCGCGACTAAGTATGGAGTGCCGCGACTTCATCTCGCGCCTGCTGGTGGTGGACTGGCGCCAGCGCATGGACGTGCGCGCCGCACTGGACCACCCCTGGCTCACGCGCGCCGACAAGATCTACCACGACGAGTTCCTCATCACCACGGATAGACTACGGAACTACTACAACCTATACAGGTTAGTTACTTTGAAATCTTCCATCACGTTAAAGTTTCGTTTATACGAAAGTCTATCACTGTTCAACGACTCATAGTTATTGAAGCTCCATATGAACATCTTGGCTTGTTTTTACGTTTAAATTATTGTTGTTCACGTTTTGCTCAGGGACTGGATCAGCAACGCACAATGCCGGACATGGTTCCGCCGCCGGCCGCTCTCCGGCGCCTTCGACCATCCCTCCAAGATGGTGTATCCACCCGGAGAGATATACACACCTGAATATCGTGGTATCTTTTCTTTTTGTTTTGTAATCGCAAGTCTTTGTAACTTTTCGTCAACAATTTAATTCAATATGTCGATGAACATGATGTACAGGATCGCCGGAGCGCGAGCCGCGGGATCGCGCCGCTCCGGACCTCAGCATGCCGCACTGGGACCACCCCGACTGGGAGGTCTCCGCCACCTCCGAGAGCCAGTGAGTACAAGGGCACAAACTTGATAGTTTAAATACGATGAGTTGAAAATATAACTAAATACGAGATAGCTAACGGTACACGTGTGTACAGTTACCAGAACGGGCCGGACACGTACCTGCTGCAGTTGCGAGACACGCAGTTCCCTGTGCGTCTGCGCGAGTACATGAAGGTGGCCTGCGACCGCTCGCCCGCCTACAACCTCAGCGTGCACGACGCATACGACCCTCGGGTGAGCCGCACACGCACATTACCGCCGCACACCACACGTTTATGCTATTATGATATTAATACTTTGAATATTTCCCCAGACTCCAATCATCCGCGAACGTCGTCGCTTCACCGACATCATGGACGAGGAGATCGACGACGAGCGCCGCGACAGGATCAACCGCTACGGCAGCGAGAGCTACACCATCCGCCGGCTGCGGCACGAGCTCGGCACCCGCCTCGACAGCTACGCGGAGGCCCAGGCCCTCATGGAGGCCAAGAAGGACGGACAGCTGCCCTTCTTCCGGGAGAAGCCGCAGATCCTTCCCATCCGGGAGGGCGAGCCCGCCCAGCTCTCCTGCTACGCCGTGGGAGATCCCAAGCCGAGCATCCAGTGGTTTAAGAACGACATGGTCATAGCCGAAGGACAGCGCATCAAGATAATCGAGGACGAGGACGGCCGCTCCACGCTCAAATTCGACCCCTCGATGCATCACGACGTCGGGTTCTATAAAGTTGTAGCGAGAAATAAAGTCGGCCAAACCGTGGCGAGGACGAGAATAGTGGAGGCCACCAGCCCCGACGCCCCCGACAGCCCCACGGTCGCAGACTTGTCCGATACGGAGGTGCTGCTCAGGTGGAAGCAGCCGAAGTACGACGGCAACTCCCCGGTGCTGTGCTACAGCCTGCAGTACAAGGAAGGCGACAGCGTCGACTGGAAGACGGTCGCCGAGAACATCGACCACGAGTTCTTCGTGGTGCGCGGCCTTCAGCCCGAGACCAGCTACCAGTTCAGGCTGGCCTCGAGGAACAGGATCGGCTGGAGCGACAAGGGCATCCCGACCAACCTGGTGAAGACGAAGGAGGCGGGCGCCGCGAAAATAGAAGTCACGAAAGCCATGAAACACCTGCAGCAGCTGACGGAATCCGGACAGGAGATCGTCTTGAACGAGGAGAAACCGAGACTGGACTACGGCGCCGAGAACGAGCCCAAAGACTGGGACACGAGCGAGTCCTTCACCGAGAGGTACAGCTTCATATCGGAGCTATGGCGCGGCAAGTTCTCAATAGTCGTGAAAGGAATCGACAAGACCAACGATAGCGTCGTGGTCGCAAAAATTTTGGAATGCCGACCGGAAACAGAGATTCAAGTACAAAGGGAATTCGAATGTTTGAGGAGGCTCAGACACGAGAGGATATCTAACTTGCTGGGCGCCTACCAGACTCCCGGGTCGCCGGTGGCCGCGCTCATATTAGAAAAACTACAAGGAGCCGACATCCTGACGTATCTCTCGAGTCGGCACGACTACACCGAACAGATGGTCGCGACCATCGTCATTCAGATCCTGGACGCGCTGCAGTACCTGCACTGGCGGGGCTACTGCCACCTCGACCTGCAACCCGACAACGTGGTCATGTCCTCGGTGAGGGCCATCCAGGTCAAACTCATCGACTTGGGATCGGCGCACAGAGTCACCAAGCTAGGAACCAGCGTGCCACAAGTGGGCGAATTGGAATACAAAGGTAAATTCGTGTTTATCGTA
Organism: Papilio machaon; assembly: GCF_912999745.1. Classification (NCBI taxonomy): domain Eukaryota; kingdom Metazoa; phylum Arthropoda; class Insecta; order Lepidoptera; family Papilionidae; genus Papilio; species Papilio machaon. The sequence continues at coordinate 9,984,302 of NC_059987.1, forward strand.
ATTACCTGACTGACATTTTATGTTTTATCCCGCTACGCAATTACAATATATGTTTGTGACATGTATTCTTCCAGCGCCCGAGGTGATCAACGACGAGCCGGCGTTCCCACAGAGCGACATCTGGTCGCTGGGCGTGCTCACCTACATCATGCTGTCGGGCACTTCGCCCTTCCGCGGCGCAGATGACTCGGAGACCAAACAGAACATCTCCTTCGTGCGCTACCGCTTCGAGCACCTTTACAAGGAGATCACGCAGGTCCGTGCACCTTGGCATATGGCACTACCAGACATTCAGGCTGTCAAGCAGTGTTGTCACCATGGTAACTGGTGTATTTTGTTGTCAGGAGGCCACGCGGTTCCTGATGTTCGTGTTCAAGAAGGTACCCCTGAAGCGGCCGTCAGCGGAGGAGTGCTACGAGCACCGCTGGCTCGCGCAATCAGACTTCATACACAAGAAACGCGAGAGAGCCGTCTTCCTCGGCAACAGGCTAAAGGTAAGCAATCTTTTTACATCGCTTACTACTTTATATAATTAAAATATTTAATATACTACTTATTTTTATTTATACAGGAATTCTCGGAGGAATATCACGAGAAGAAAGCGCGGGAAGCGTCCCAAGCTGACACCGTAGCGACGGCATTCGGACAGGTGGCCGCGCGACATCTCACGCGCTCCAACAGCATCCAGGAGGAACTGCTCACCAACTTCTCCAGCCACTGACCACCGCTCACCACTCACTCACCATTCATCACCTCTCACCGTTAAACCAGAACAAATTATTAAATGCTGTTCAAACGATAGTTTATTATAAAAATCATAGATTATTTATGGTAATGTTTGAAAAGAATGGAATTTAAATGTTAACAATTTATTTTTACTCTCACTGGTCATCAATATATGCTAATGCTAATTAAGTATTCACTGACAAGTTGTAACACAAACAATAAAAACACAATTTTATACTTAACAATTCATAAACAAATTGTCATAAAAATTCTAGTCGAAAAAATATAACGAACAATTTAGTTTTAATTTATTTATACGAATTTGTACTATTTATTTATTTAACTTCTATTGGTTAATTGCTTCAGTATTATTGAATGCAATAAATGGAGATTTGCTGTATTTGTTGTTTTATTATTGAAATAACCCTCATGTCAATTTATTTCTTTTTTCCGAATGTTTGACTTTTGACAGATTGTCATTTCACACATTATCTATGGAAAACAGAGACAACAAAATGTCAATACAAGTCTCATTAACAAATATTATGCTATTGTGATTTTTGAAGTAAATACGTAGGTCGATTCACTAACATAAAATCTTTATTAATAATGAAACTGCAGTGTCTGTATGTAATTTAGAAATAAATCATATTTCGCGAACTTCGTTATAAGCAATTTTCATTTTTTTTAAATATTTGACCGAAACCGCTATATACCGATTTTGACGGGACTTTTTGTACGCTAGCTGATATATGAGGGTGTTACTTAGGCTGTTTTTTTTTTATTTCGTGCAAAGAAATTTTGGGATTAACCGTGAATTAGTTGTAAAAATGTGAGAAAAATAAAACAAAACATTTTCACATAAAAAACTGAGCCATGTAATTGTTTATTAAATGTATTTTAGCTAATTCATACAATGTGTAACAATTACTTGTTCTAATTAAAAACTTCTTTCAAATTCATTATTTAAAAACTAATTTTTACAATATACTTTATATACAAATTTGAATTATGCCATTAAATATTATATTGCAAACACAAAATACATTTAATATGAAAAAGACATTTGTGATAAAAAAGCACAGTTTTCAAATATCTAATTTCGTATTTAATTTCTTACATAACATTTACATAATTATTTACTTTTATGTAAAATTATATATTCTATTTACTTTCTGCTATGTTATTGTTATATGCATTTCACTTATAGGAATTGGGACAGAATTAGTAACTTGTGGAATATATATTTCAATTATATGTATACATTTACATACATACATATGTATTATTTTCTCATAAAATCCTTTATTATTTAAAGTTTCTTAATCAAATGCAATTTACAGAAATAAAAACATAATAAAGTGATTTTTTTGCAAATATCAGATTTCAGTCCATTGCTCTTCTACAACCATTGTAAAATATCACAAATAAAAAAATAATCAAATTTAATAAAGCGAGTTTTTAATATAAATAAGTTTTTTTTATTATATCTCAATTTATCATTCTAAAAATAAAAAGTCCATCGCTCTGAGTGTTTTGTCTTTTACAAGTATGAATTATTTTTTTAAATAACCAAAATGTGCTTTACTTTATTTCAAATTTAATAAAATAAAATAATTTTTGATTATATAAATCAGTCTTTACATACATAGAAAAGAAACTACAAAACATTTTGAAGAGTATTTTGCAATGGACTGTTATTCAATACAATTTTCAAGTTAACGCATAAAGAAACTCACTTACACAAAAGAAATTTTGTTCATTTGACATATGCAGTGGATACCGCAGTACCGGTTTTAAATGAAACCTAAACATCAATTAATGTTACAAAATTAATTAACACATTCAATGCCACAAAGATTTCTACATACCAAAGAGAACTTAGTGTCTGTGGCACTAAAAGTGTTAATAATTATATCATAATGTATAATAACCGTTAATCATCAGTTCCGCTATTTCTTAGTTGGATGTGATTGTTGGTTATGCATTCCTCATCTCTTCCCCTTCGATATTGCAATGTACTCCTGTACTTTCACTTGAAATTCTTTCTTATTCTGCTTGTACAACTCTGCAGCCTCTATGTTGAGTGGATCTTCGAAATTTAAGAGATCCTGGAAACATCAAAGAAGTTACACAGGTTATTATAATACACATCACATTTCTAAGCAGTCAATTAATTTAGATTTTAGATGATAACAAGTCAGTACTGCGTACATCTATATATATATAAAAGAAAGTTGTGTTAGTTACACTATTTATAACTCAAGAACGGCTGAATCAATTTGACTGAAAATTGGTGGGCAGGTAGCTTAGAACCAGGAAACGGACATAGGATAATTTTTACCCCATTTTCTATTTTTTATTCTGCACCGACGGAGTCGCGGGTAAAAGCTAGTGTTAAATAAAAATCTAACTTACTAGCCTAATATAAAAGTTAATATTCTATTTTATTAAATAGTAATTAATATGATAGACAACACATCATGTAGAAAAATTATATAAATTTAAATTACTATATCACAAACAAGTGTTTCTTTGTTAAGGTTACCATAAAAATGAATACATTGTGGAACAGTGTATGACTTTCTCTGCTCAGCCTGATAAATATTAACACAGAGACCTAAATTTTAGCAATAAAAGAAGGAATTAGCAAGAGCATTGTTGAATTATGTATCTGCTGTTATGAACAATGCACATATTTACTGCATTATATAAATTTGTTTACTATTATTGTTTCACTTTTAATAATAAAGCTTATTCAAGCACAGTTCTACACATCACCATGTTTATTTAACTTACTTAAGTACACTTTAAAAAAGATAGTGCAGAAAAAATTGGTTAAAGTAAAGTTAAAAAATAAACAAAGAAGGTATACTTACTGTGAAAAGTGAATTGAGACCCCACACAACATCTTTTAGGCGTCTTGTAGGTGCCCAGCCATGTTCATCAATAGATGTCTGCCTCAGCAGAGAAAGACAAATGTCTCCATCAACATTGATGTTGGGATGCCATAACTTTGTCAAACATTTCACTTTAGGGGGCTGCAATTATAAAAAACATAGTAAGTGTTGATTAATTTCAATTAATATCATATGTGAGAGTTGAACATCAAACACTTTAATAAGATAGAAACATCAATGTTGCTGAGTATACTCATTTTTGTTTCAAATCTTCCAATTAATAAACTTAAGACATTCTTATAAATATGTTTAGATATATAGACGCAATTCCAACTATAAGAAAATAAAGCCACGATGTATATAAATAAAATGTATATTTACCGCCATGTTATAGTCTTCGGTGACGAAAACACTGAATTTAAATATGCCCCCCAGCCAGTAGCCTTCATCAGGGGTCACGGTCAGAATGAACTCGCTCAATACGTTCGGGTCTTCAAAATGCACTGAGCACGTCGTAGGAAGATTCTCGTTCATTTCTTGCACCTCCTTGACTAGCAATTTATCTCTTACCGATATCCTTTTGGGTACATCTACGGTAACACCATTCGTGCTTTCAGGGTTTTCTTTCTTAAATTTCCTATTAAGCGTAATCATTTTATTTCTAGTGACTAAGTTATTGCAATATCAATTTACCCTATTACTAGCACATGAGGACAGATTTTTAAATAAAAAATATGTGCAAATTTAAAGATCCTTCCTTTGATGCAGATCGCAGGGGCAAAGATGAATATTGTTCGATTTGTCAATGTCAATTGTCAATGTCACACCCATAAACTAAACTAACATTGTATTGCCATAACACCGAACTGCTGATTTGCGTTTTCTTTGGCTATTCGTTTGGCATAATTTAGTTAAGTTAACTTTCGATAACAGAATACTTAATATTTTGAAAGAATTTTATAATAGAAGAACTTAGGGACAATATACAACCAAAATTTTCTGAACAATGCAATAAACTGCATTAAGCGAAATTAACTTTGACAGCCTGAATGTCAAAGAAGTATGACATCATAATATGATTTGTCAATATCATATGACAAAAAGGCAATAGCAAATTGTTGAAGAAGGATAAAATAAGATTAAAAAATTAAATTGTACACTAAAGTGGAATACAAAAACTTTGTAACCTAATTATTAAGAGATGGCAGAGATAACCTGGCCGTGGCAGTATAACTTTCCTCCCTTTTTTACGTAAGTAAACTTATTTTCATTGCCAATACCAAGTGTTTATTACTTTTCGAAATGAGTTTTTGCATACATCCTTGGAAATATATCAACGAAGGGAATGTCCACATCGTTCTTCAAATATTGAATAGTGATTACGTCTTACGTCTCATAAAAGAAGACTGTAAAACTAAAAAATTTAATATATCTGAATCAGTTGAATTTGTTAACTCAGTCATGATCCCGTTAATATTTTCTGATAAAAAATATCAGGAAGAAATCGTTGAAATTTCTTCAGAGGAAATTGTAGAGCTGACGAAAAGTTTACACAAATTTCGACCTAAAAATAGAATATATAAATCTATAATGACAACTGCAATCAAGGCACCTAACTTAACGATGGTCACCTCTAATGCGGATAATTTTTGCATAGAGATCAAGCCAAAGGAAGGTTTTCTAGCAAACAGCTTAAAAAGATATTCAAAATGTTATTACTGTATGAAACAATTTCTAAAATTAAGTGAGAATCACATTCAACATATTAGTAATTATTGCCCTTTGGATCTTTTTTCTGGCGACACAGACAGAATGAAATTTGCATTAAAAAGTTTAATAGATAATCCACAGAATAATTTTAAATTTTTTAAAAATGCCAATGTAATTTATAAAGAAAATATATCAAACAATAATTTTGAAACTGTATTAAATGAAGTAGATATGTTTGGAAAATCTGTGAATTTATTTTTAGACTTTGTAATTGAAATATTACTCAGCGATGGTAAATCAGACATAACAGTGTTGCCAACTGTTGAAACAAATAGCATATCTAAGAGCCAACATTGTAGAGATGGTAACAATTTGAAAAATAATACATTTTTATATAAACTACTGGATTTACAAAGATTATCAGAAAACTTTATATATACACCAAACATGTGTGACGAAGTAGATTATGTGAAGGAAATTTTAAAAAGAATTGAAACACAAAACCTTGATTTATTAAATGCAGATCACCGAAAGATTTTCTTAACTTGGGATCCGTTATATTTAGCTCTAATATCAGCTATAGTTAAGGATTGCTCTATAATGTTAAGTTTCACAACAAATATTAATAATGAATACCCCAAAGTAACTGTAGGGGGAAGAAAGATGTCATACAAATTGGGTGTAACTGATTTGGAGCCTAAACCCGCTAAAGTCTTACATAAGAGATGTGAAACGGAGAAAAAGTTGCTTGATATATATGCAAAGATTGACTTAACATCAAAATAACTTTGTAAGTATCATGTTAGAATAGACATTATTTTTATGTGCAAAAGATTGACAATTAAAACTTGTTTATTTACCTTCCAAAGATATGCATTTAAGAGATCCAAATACTATGGAATAAGTTTTTAGTGTTTTATTTAAAATCTAAAGAAGATAATACATTTACAAAAATTATCTATCCATTATGAAACTTGTTCTTTTAATTTAGTTAATATCCATTTTGTATTGTTTCAGAATTCAACCACATGCAGAAACAAGAGCAAAACAACTAGAAGCATGGCAACAATTAATAACAGACTATCTTAAAACAACAAAACAATCGACCATAGATGTAAGAGAATCACAGAACTGTCCACTATTTAATAATGCTACTATAAATAGAAAGTTATCACAGGAATCATTATTAATTATATTAGAAGAAATGGGAAAAACAGGACGAGCCGCTCCTGTTGATAAAAGTAAAAATGTTTGGGAAGTGTACTGGCATTCGTTGGACGAATGGGGTAACATGCTGTACAATTGGGCCAGTAGTAATGGCTTAAATAATACTGTATGCACATTATTTGAAATACGAGAAGGTGACAATACTGTCGGTGAAGGTTAATATTAATTTATGTTATTTTAAATTTAATTATAATAATCCCATTTGATTAACGAGATGTTTTACCTCAATGTAACAAGAATAGTTAATACAAAGAGACATAGAGATATTATAAAATGTAGTTTCCGTTACTTGCATGTTTTAAAAATAATTAAAAATATATTTGTTGAAAAGTAGGCTACTCTTATTTCCAACATGCCATGTCATGCCAAGTTATTTCTAAATTATTTTACACTAGCTATCGCCCACGACTACGTCTGCGTTAAATTAAAAATAACTTGATTAGTAGTCTATGTGTTCTTCCAGACTATAATTTACATCTGTGCCAAATTTCATAGAGATCCGTTGAGCCGTTCCGGAGATACCTTCCAATAAACATTCATCTATCTAAGCACTAGCTTTTACCCGCAACTCCGTCCGCGCGGAATAAAAAAAATGCACACAAGATCAAGTTCCTATGTCCGTCTCCTAGTTCTAAGCTACCTCCCCATCAATTTTCAGCTAAATCAGTTCGACCGATCTTGAGTTATAAATAGTGTAACTAACACGACTTTCTTTTATATATATAGATTCGCATTTATAATATTAGTAAGATAACATTAATGCTTAATTTATTTTTCAGAGTTCCACGGATTAGATATGAATGTACTAATTAAAGCGCTAAAGGCTTTAGAAGTGAAGGGAAGATGTGAGCTGATAGAGTTTGATGATAACCAAGGTGTCAAGTTCTTCTGAATATCTCTATAAATATGAATAAGGTACCTAATGTGTAATTGTGAGTACATTTTACTGTCGCTAAGGAAATGTTGAATGCACTTTGTTAAGTTGTAATTTTGTAATGTTGAAATATATTGCTTGATATTTTTTAAAAGGTTTTTATTTTATATACCACTTTATTCAATTTATATTTAAACAAGAGTTCTAAGAAGTAAATAATTTGCATATTTGTTTAGAATGTACTAGTTTACAATGCAATTAAACACACCTAATGTACAAATACAGCACGTAAAGTGAGCACTTTACGCACATTTTGCGCAATGTATGCCCAAACTGCGCAATTTCAGTTTAACTAAATCTAAAGATTAAAATCATATTAAAGTACAACTTTTTGCTTTAATATGATTTTAATCTTACAGAAAATTAGGGTTGAAAAATGAAACGACTTTTCTGAATGATTTAATTTTTATTTATATTAATAACTGTAAAATTAAATTAATTAAGAACGGATGAACTCACGTATATTTGTCCGGTGACGGCACCGACTAGTTTCGGACCATTAACTCAGTCGGGTCACTCACCCTGAAGATTGACTCTCGACGGGTCCGAAACTAGTCGGTGCCGTCACCGGACGATCACACGTGAGTTAAGCCCTTCTTAATTAATTCATTATTATGTCTCAAGAAAGTTTAAACAATTTAACTGTAAAATTGTACAACATCAAAATCTATAATGGTGGTTAATTTAAATTGTACATATTACAAAACTTGTAAAATGTCCAAAAACATTAAACATTAATGTTTGATTTAAGATAAATTACATTTTAAATATACTGTTAGAAAATTGAGTTTTTTATTATGATGCGATCGAAAATATCTGAATTATTCAAGTAAACCTTAATATCGGTTTACAAAAGATCTAGATTATTATCTAAAACTAATGCGTATTTCAACTTCTAATGTTGTTATACTACCAAACAATCAGTCTTTAACCGAAAATACACTTATAATAATAATTGTGAAAATATTTACAAAATTAATTTTTTAATAAAAATCAACAAATAATTTATATAAAAAAAACGCTGTACACCAAAGAGAAAAATGGAAAATCTTAAATATATTTATCAAAATTGTGCCTTCACGATTGTACTCTATTTTAAAAAACATTAATATTAATAATAATACTTAGGAGTGATGCGCGTGCGCACTAGCCTTATTCACTTAACAAACATAACCTCAACCTTTATTTATATAAGCTTGTGTTACACTGCCATAGTACAAGTGAAACATTGACGGACTAGTTGCCTTAATTTGTTTAGTGTTTAATATACGGGCTATGTTGAAAGTACAATGCTTTTGATTTTTTAATAACTTCATAAACAGCATATATCAGACTCGAAGGACCATTAAAATATTATGTATAGCGCTATATAGACCTGTCATTTTATATGTACGAGTATATGTATTAAGAAAGCATTTATGGCATATATTATTAAAAATTAAACAAGGTTTTTTATTTTTGTTGAAATTGTTAAAAGTATTCGAATATAATCGAAAATATCTCAAGAGATATAATTTTTTAGTCTTCTCAAATTCGGTCAGTCTGTTTTAAATTGAACAATTAATATCTGTTACTGAATCTAAAATAAAACGTATAATGACAACGTACAAATACTAGATACATCATTCTGTCTAATGAACCGGATAACTAGATACCAGTATTTTCTACCTTGATTTATAAATGGTCACTACATTCTAACGCCGCATTACAATATCCATTAGCGTGAGATACACCATTGAGTATCCCGGGCGTGAGACTGAGACCGTTGTCTGTTGATATAGTGTGTGGTCCATTTGTGCCATTACGTTTGTCAGTAACGAGCAAGTCTATAGCGGGGACAACGCCATTGCCACTCTTACCACCCGGCGGTCGGTAGAACCACCAAGCTAAGAAGAAGAACACCAGCGAGCAAAGCTTGCCAACTAGAGCAAGCGCCAACATATACCTGGAATCAATGAAAATATGCAATAAAATTACGTTCGTAGTACATTAGAATACGCAAGTCCTGTTTGGTCTCCTCACGCCGCTGTATATAAAAAGAATATCGAACGAATACAAAAAATCTTTATCAATCACATTAATTTCCGGCAACGAAAAAGTGCCACATCTTACACAGAAGCATGCCACAACAACGGATTATTGACGCTCGAAGAAAGGCGTACTTTACTTGACATGTGCCTACTATATGATGTTATACACGGTAATGTTGATTGTAAGGAACTAGTAAGTAAAATCAAATATTGTGTACCAAAACGTCGAACTCGTCATACACCTTTACTTCATGTACCTATGCACAGCACCAACTATGCAGCCAACAACACCATTACGCGACTTACGAACAATTATAATATTTATTTCAACGACGTAGACATCTTTAACCTCTCAAAAAATAATTTTAAAGCACAAATCCAAAAATCTATCCTTTACAATAACAGATAAAACTCTTAATATTTTTTACAAATTTATTTGATTGTTCTCGTACGTGTGTGTGTATGTATGTTTTACTTAATTATTTTCATTTTTTCTCTCCTGTTTATCCAATTGTCTATGTGTAAAACTGTGTATGTGTGACTATCATGTGATCGTAAAACATCATTTTGTTATTTCAAAGAAAAATTTACTGGAAAACCTATTATTGGCCTTGCTTTGTTTTATATGTACTGGATGTAATTTTTGTAACTGATACGCTGTTGGTTTTCTTCTTAAATAAATAAATAAATAGATAGAGTGTAAAATATATATATATATATATATATATATATATATATTTTGAAATTGAATGAAATGAATTTGTTAAGATTTTGGCGACTATAGGTAAGATGGCGTAGTGTTATCGAGAATTTTAATGGCCTGGATACTTGCATAAGACCAATGCCATCTTTTTTACCTGCTCATGTTGTAGTTGTCATAAAGCAGACAGGCGCCGGTGGAGTCGCAAGCGGGCTCCCACAACGAGCAGGACAGGTCGATGAGGAAACCGAACAGCAGCGGCGCGGGGATCGTACCCAGCAGCCGCACCTTGATCCACTGGATGCCCAGCGCGAAAGATCGCTGGTCTTCTCGTACACAACTGCAGTAAAAAGCTGAGGTCAACAAACAAAGTTAAAATAAGTAAAGAATATAGGAGTGGATTCTTACCGCAGTGTGGCGGAGAGCGCGGGCATGGTGGCGAGGAAAGTGAACAGCATGACGCAGAAGGCGAGGAACACGAACACCCACAAGTATGGGCACGCCGAGCTGCACGCGCTGTTGATCGCTTCATACGGCAACGAAGAATTACCTTCTGGAAAGAAATTAATTCTTCTAGGACGGACAACCTTCATCATTGAACAAAAAGCTAGAGATGCCGTTAATAGTTTGGTGCAGACAGTTGTGCTCTATGGAAATGTTTATCTGGCAAGCGACAGTCCTGCAGCAGCACAGGATACAGGTCCCCACCTGTGTTGTTGAGACAGGTGCAGTCTGTGTAGAGTTGTGCGGGTCCCTCGCGCGAGACAGTCCGGCAGCCGGCGTGACACGGCGAGTAGTACACGATGCCGTCGCGGCCGCACACCGGCGCGTACGGCGCACCTTCACACCCGCACTCAGAGTTACACTGCGCCAATAGCACGCTGTCTCTGTTCAATACACATTATCTTCAGTAATGAAGTCGGTTTTAGATTCTGTATTTAAACTCCTTAAGAACAATTATATTCCGTCCTATTCTTATTGCGAATGTTAAGATAGATGGATATTTGTGTGGAGGTACATATCTCCAGAACGGCTGTATGGATCTCGATGAAATTTGACATAGAGGTAGAGCATAGTCTGGAAGAACACATAGGCTATATTTGTTCCAGGAATCAGTTACGGTCCCTACGGGATACGTTGATATACATATTTACTCAATAACTCCACAACGGTTCAACACATGTTATTGAAATGTGGCACAGATATTGAACATGGACTCGAGTGAACACACATACATATGAGATATTTTTTTATTTTTTATTCTGCACAGACGAAGTCGCGGGCAAAAGCTAGTATCGATATATTTAAAGATAATGCAACTTGAATAATAAATGAATGAAGTTGATTTAAGTGATTGTGACCGGCGATTGCACACAATGATTTCGGCCGCGAGGCCGTGAGCGTCGGCGACTGTTATCGCGTATTCAAATGCAGCGGCGCGTGTCGGCCGCCGCGATGACTCCATTGTTAGCTAATATACGTTGCGTTGCACTTGTCGACGAGCCCTTTTATACAACACATCATAATATACTTGTCCCACTACAGATGAAATGCCTCTCTAAACGACAGTTTAACAAAGAGTAAACACATAATAGAACATTAAAGAAAATGAACTTTATGGAGTACAAGCTTACCCCGAAATAGCGGGACTATTGTAGGGGACGGTGACCCCGGCGAAAGGGTAGTCGTCGCAGGAGAGCACGAAGGAGAAGGTGAAGAGTGCGGCGAGCAGTGTGGCGGCCACGCACAGCTTGATGATGCCCGCGCACGCCAGCCGCCACCGCTTCACCAGCCACCCCCCGGCGAATGTGCCCCCACCACCCGCCGGCACTGTTATCACTCCTGAGGAGAAGCAGGTCACACAAACCATGGTACCATCACTGTACACAAATTTCTTACAACTAGGTTAATTTGAATTTGTCCTGGCATACATTTTATGTGCATTATTTTTTTGTTTTACCTAACAATAAAGCAGCGTGAGACGCGCTGACGGCGAACTGGTTCTCAATAAGCTTGGGCAGGAAGGCGGCGAAGCCCGAGATGAGCAGGCCCTCGCTGGCACCCGCCAGGTTGAGGAACACGAAGGTGGGGTTGCGCATGAGGGCGCCGGCGGCCGCGGGCAGCTCGCGCAGGCTGCTAAACGCCGCGCACTTGGACGCCGCGCCCTCGTGCGCCTCGCATACTTTGGACGCGCGGATTTCTGCCGCGCCTACAAATACAGTCACTGTTTATACTCTTTAACTAGACTTATAATATAACAATAAAATACTAAACTATTCGGTGTACGTTACTTTTTAATGAATAAAAATGGTGCTGAACCGTAAATTATTTTTCAATAGGAAGTTATCGAGTAATCTGGACTATTTCGAATGGTCTTCTTATCTAGACGAACGAAGTTATATGACATTCTATCTAGGTAGTTAACATTATCCGCCTTCATCTTATAAGTTAGTAATATCCAAGTTAGTTACTCCTGACAGTCGCAGTCATACTCATGTGATTACTGTGACGGTAACGTACCTGGCAGCTCGTGGGGGAAGGCGAGCAGCGGTAAGGCGACGGCGAGGCAGAGCAGAGCCGACAGAAGAAAGCCCACCCACCAAGCGCCGATCCACACAGAACTCTGCGGCGTGATGCCGATCCTTAATGCCGTAACAAGTTGTATTTGATTAAGAAAATATTGATAAAATACGAATCGATTTCACGCTTTTTAGAAATAAAGGTTTGTCGAAATTGATTTGAAAAAGTCCAAATTTGAAGTTAAAATCAAAGAATTTTATCAATACAAAAAGATATAACGGAAGTAACAATTCCATTTTGTACGAAATAATTAAAAACAATTGGTTTTATTTAACTGCGGTTAAAGCAGAGTCAGATATAACAATAACAATCCAATAAGTTTTAACAGCCACGATCCGGATTTAATTAAGAAGTACCAGGATCGCATAAATTGCAGAACAATATTGTCTAGAGCAATAGACAGTAATGTTGTAGAAGCTGGGCGGTACGGCCTCGACTATTGAAATATCTGCCGTCGAATACATTAAAGTCGTTTTCGTATGATAATTGGAGGGTTTGCTGGGATCCAAACTTCCCAACACTTCCGGGTTATTTGTCCAAAGTCGATCGGCTGCTATTTGGATAGCACTTACACAAACAATCCGGATAACTAACTGTGGAGACGCCTAATCAATGAGGAAACGAGAATTGATTTTGCGTTAAGAAACACAACTTATGTAATAATAACAATTATCAACCTGCACTTTTAAAAAGATGAAATATTATTATGGCTCCATATTAATGTAATAAAAAAGTACCAGGTATGCTTGAGGTAAAAGAATCAACCAGGGCTGGGGAGACGTCAGCTAACAGGCGTAAACAAACCCGTTGATTATCGGAAAGTTGTTAGACTCATTTAAAAGTGAAACCGTATCAAAGAGCTCGTCGAGAGCTCGGCTACGCGTAAAATCATATTTCGTTCCGGAAGCCGTGGAAGTATATGAAACGGTGGAATTAATTCGGCTGAAAAGTTGCCCGGGATCACAATGAGATGAAAGCGAGAGGGTAAGTTGGCTGAATGAAGCCCCGTCGCTGCCGAGATGAAATATTAAAATACGAGAACAACCGCCCGCAACAGATAATACCCGTGCGGTGTGTGACTATTTTTCAAATTCGCACCTATTTTTAGTGCATCGGCAAAGTGTTATAAAGTAAAAATAAATACTTACGTATCAGAATCAACTGTTGGGAAGTCCGTGTAGATGTTGAGCATTTGGCCACCGAGCACGTAGCCCACCGCTGGACCGACCACTGCCATTGTGTAGTATACGCCTATGAATCCAAATGATAAGAAAGTTAAAAGTGGACTTAAAGGGTATTTAGTTTAGACATGTACTTAAGGGTAGAAGACATAGTATTCCTGCGTAAAATCCAAGCCAAACATAAAAAACTGCGTATGAAAGAACGACGTTTTGTAAAGCGCGTCGTGTGCACTGAAGAGCGTGGTGTTTGCGGCAGGTCCCGTGGGAGCGGCAGGAGTGCTCTCCTGGTCAAAGACCTGTCGATCGTTGTGCTCTGATTGCTGCACTCCCATTGTCAGTTCTTTGCTTTGGGAACGCATTTAAAATACCAGCAATACATTCGAGTGTTTGTACAAGCTTTAAATTTTGGTCTGCCTAATATTAGGGTGTTTGAAAACACTTTTCAAAAAGACACGTAATTATTTATCTGTGTTTACTTGACAAAGAGCTTTTTATTTGAGATTTTATTGATATGCAAGGACGTTGAAATTATATTAAAAACCAAAATAATGTAACTATAACATACCATTCTGTTTATTTCACAATTCAATTATTCACTGCCTGTTATAATTATTTTCTGCAATGGAGTTGTTGCAATGGAGACGCGTTACCTGACATATTGTTAATAGAGTGTGCACCGCGGAACTGCATTGGATTTCCTATAAGACGTCAATCACACGGTGACGTGCGGTTTGTACGTATTTAATGAATCTCAACCCGATTCAGATTTCAAAATCTCCAGCTTTTTACTAACACCATGTTAAAAATAAATCATTTTTCGTGAGCGACAATTTTTTTTTTTAAGTCACAAATTGATCGTCAATTGTTTTCGATAAAGCTATGAAAGTTTATAAATAATTTAGAAGTTAATAGATACATTAAAAATATTCCTGACTACCAGATTAGAATAAATACGACAAGATGTTATTCACTTGTAAGAATTTTATTTTTTTCTTTTATTAAATGGCTTACATAGTAGTTTTTAAGTAAAAAATGTCAGCCAGGTTTTTGTAGGAGTCTAAATTTGAGCACTACCTGAGTGAAGCGCGGCGAGGCGAGGTCGCGACCCAGTATGCTCTAAATGGAGCTTAGCACTTACTCCAAAGTGTCAGAAACTCTTCAGGTAATTTTTAAAAGCTTATTGTTTATATTTAGACCGAGTTACCAGAATGTCAGTTACTGTTGTATATTTTACATTTATAATATCAGTAAACAAAAAACAATATCACAGAAATCTTTGTTTAAAGCACATACAAAACTATGCGGTCAGCTTTTTATGAACGATTAAAATAAAAAAATAAAAACAATTGAAACAAAGCAATTGTCATCAGGCCCAGGAAAGAAAGTTACTAATTTTACAAATATTATAAATGCGAATGTTTAGATGGATGGATGTTTGTTTGAAGGTATCTCCAGAACGGCTCAACTGATCTTGATGAAATTTGGCACGGTTGTAGAACATAGTCTGGAAGAACACATAGGCTACTTATAACGTTTTTTTTTTCTAACGCAGCGCAGACAGGTTCGAGGGCGACAGCTAGTACGTTATGATTCCATTTGGGTATCCAAAACAAATCAATATAAGGCAAAGTTTAAAAATGGAACATATAAGTACGCTTTGTAATGGCAAATCGAAATGCCATTAGCCGTTCTCACTGCCACACAGCCACTT